>NC_056545.1:15242066-16584566 GCF_910596095.1 Thunnus maccoyii
ACTGACTGAGCAAATTAGTGATCAATCAGCCAAGTCAGTAAATCAGTCAGTTAGTAGGTTAATTAGTAAGTTAACTTAATGGAAATGACTGATATAGATTTTGCATGAAATCCTGTCTCCTGTTTGCTTTTCTCTCCATGATACAATGAAACTGTGATACCTGAGGCTTGAAGTGATTTCTGACATAGTGTGTCAGGTTTACAAATCTCTGGAGGATACTGTACAATAAGTCTGGTTCCAGACGTCTATGTCGCCAACACATATCTGTTTGTTTTTTTTCTGGAATTCAAATAGGTCTGCTGTTGTGCTCATTGACGGCTGTTTCCCCCCCGTTGGCGAAACAAATGAGCCATCACACATTTGTACGCAGGATTAAGAATAGAGACGTCATGTTTCTGTGTCAGAGCCAGGAACCAACATGGCAAACGTTAAAGTTAACTGCTTCAAGTAACCGCTACTGTAGTTACTGTGTCAAACACACCATGCAGAAAATTTCTAAAATGAATGTGATGTAGCACTGAATAATAAGGTGTGAATCAAGCTTATTAGTTCTTTAGGACTGAAGAGCCAATATCCTTGAACAACCCTTTCTCCAAGAAATTATGTTTATATACTACTAAATTGTTTTCCCAATTAAATTGTGTTGGCAAACATAATCCGTGCCTGCATTATGTTCACATGCCACATTTTTTCAAATGATTAAGTGCTACATTTATATATTGCAAGTTGGAGGGAGGAGGTCAGAGTGGATGGCTGGCATACAAGACACAGGACTCTGGTACCAGAGACCAGGGTTTGTATCCTATCCTGAGTCCCGTGTGTGTTTAGGTTTAGGCAACCAAAGCAAAAGGGTTAATGTTAATAGACACATTCGAGTCACTGCTGACTTTTCTTTATTAAACCAAGACCACAATCTTTCCCTAGCTGTGCTGCCAGTGCCTAAAAATAACCATAAAAATGTTAAATATTGCTGTAGTCTCTACCAGCAGATATAGTTGTGCCAGATTGGATATTTTGATGGACAAAATAATGAAATATCAATATCTACATTTTTGCAACTTACCAAATACATTTAATAACATTTTCTCATTATGTTTAGAGAAAATGTAATTCAGCCAGAATTATGTTTCCTTAAAAAATATATTTGCTGTTGCAATTTAATTTGAATTTGAATTAAAGAACTTTGAATTAAAGACTTTTGTTGTATTTTAATTAGTGTATAATCACCTGAAAATAAGAATCATGTTTTCGTCATCTTGGAATGAGCCCTTTATATCTACATAGGGAGCGGGTCCTCTTCCATTGAGCCCGTCATGTCACACTGCCATGTTTCTACAGTAGCCCAGAACGGACAAACTGAGTTTTGCGGCCACCGTAGGCTCTACATGCTTGGAAGGGTGGGGAGAGGGGAGGCGTATTCAATCTACAACCTCACTGCTAGATGCCACTAAATCCTACACGCTGGTCCTTTAATGGACTAATTTTTCATTGGAACATCATAGAACTAAGCCATTTTTTTTTATATAGCCCAATAGCACAGGTATTAGCATTTGACCAAATGTAATAAATACAAAAAGTGAAAGGTATAAATTATTCCTTTCAAAAGAATATAACAAATGTGTTTCAAAACTTTTCCAAATAAAATTTAATTACAAACACTAGTAAACTGTCATCCTGAATGCTGTATACTATCAGTTATTCTGAGCATAAGTCCACTGAAGCGGTCACACAAACTGCATAAAAGTAATTGTAGTTTTTGACAACAAGCAGCCTCTCAGAGTAAACGAGGCATCATAACGGTATCGACAGGAACAGATGGGAAAATGTGTGTGTGTGAGGCCATCATGTCTGTGTTTGTAGCTTTTAAGGTAACGTGATCCCTGCCTAAGGGTGTGTGTGTCTGCATGTGTGTGTGTGTGTGTGTGTGTGTGTGTGCGTTGGGGGCAGTGTATAGGGGACACGGGAGCAGGAAGGGAGGATGAGCGAGGTGAAAGAGGAGGAAAGGGGGAGGACAGAAAGAGGAAAAGTGTGGGGGGTTGCATTACACATCTGTGCGGACCCATTCCAGTCATGCCCCATGGCTGTTCAGTTTCCTTACTAATATTCCCCAACCCATTCCCCTGACACACTCACAGCAAGATGGATGGAGAAAAAGAAAGTAAGGGAGGATGAAAAACTTCTCTCCTCAGTCCTTCTCCTCCAAAAGTTAGCAAAAACACCCCCCCTCCCCTAACATACCCCATATTTCACATTATTGGTTACTTGTAATATTTCCTGGTGCACTCTGGAAAAGATATTTGAAGGGGAGACAGAAAGGAAGAGCGAATGAAAGACAATACTTCTTCAAAGACACAGAGACAAACAGTCAGAAGACGAAATAAGGAGAGAAAGTAAAAATTAGAGACATAAAAGGAGAGAAAAAGAAAGAGGGAACACAAAATAAGTGGCATTGCTCCCAATATTGACAAGAAAAACTCTGTGACCCTGAACAAGCCGAAGACACTCTCAGTTTGGACAGTTAGTCGACATAAAATTGTGTGTGTTAGTGTGTGTGTGTGTCCATAAAAGTGGGCAGTTAAACTAAATCAGCAAGTAATGTGAATGCCGAGCTTCTAAATGCTAGGACAGGTGCAGACTGAGAGACTAAATGAGGGAAATGAATAAAACATACTCCTCTCTCTCTCTTTCTCCCTCTCGCTGTGTCTCTCACCCACACACACACACACACACACACACAAACACTGTGAGAGTAGTGAATGCTGACATTAAGTCGATGGTATGAATAATTCCCAGTAGTCCTCAACTCCAAGCAACCGCTGACCTGTAACACAGGAAGTGATACAGCAACACGAGAGAGAGCAAGAGAGAGAGAGAGAGGAGGGAGGGAAAGTGTATAAAGGAGTTGTTTTGTGTCTTTAATGCACACTTCACCGACCTGAACCTCGGTAAAAAGATTCAAATTCATAATTGAACCAAATTTGCTATTTGGTAGTGAAGTGTGGGACTTCTTGACAAACCAAGACTGTGAGAAATGGCATAGACACTCATTTAAAAATTTACTTCAACCACAGAAACACAACAAAGTTGATGTTGATGCCGAGCTGACTATGGCCAATTTCCTCTTTTAATTAAGATCAAAACAAAGTCCAGAATCCTAAATTTCATGGCAATCAATCCAATAGTTTGATACATTTTTTTTTTTAAATGGTGGTAGCAGAAAAGTCAGTATGATTCATTCTCTGAGGGCCATGAATGTCTGTACAATATTTCATGGCAATTCACCCAATAATTGCTTCAATATTTCAGTCTGGACTGACTGACCAACATTTCCACAGAGCCATGCTAGAAAGGCTAAAAAAGTACATGAACCACTGGAAATCTAATACAAAATCTCAAAGTAAATAGAGAACTGAACAGACAACATCAAGAAGCAAATTATCTGGGAACTAAATACTGACTGAGTGACCACAACCCGCATGGCCGTTGAGACCGGTGGCCTCAGAGAAAACAGACTGTGTGAGATCTGCTGACAACAAGAAGCAGAGACAGAGCAACACTTCCTGCTACGCTGCAGCAAGTATAATGACATAAGAACCTATTCTTTACTGAAATAAAACTCAAATACCAAAACAGGCCAAAACAAAATTCCACATTTGCTCAGGAAAAAACATTGATACTGATATAGCAGCAAAATATGTCAGAGTACTGAATGTCATAGACTTAGTGAAAACCAGCAGAGCAACACAGGATACTGTACTGAACTGTATTGACCATATAAACTGTACTATTTTTTTTAATGGTTTGGCTGCTGCAATTAGTTTTTATTTAATTATATTATGCTGTGTGGTATAGTAACACATTGTATAGTGTGTACTGTATGTTGATGCACTGTATATAGTTTGATGTGGTGCAAATACTTTGGTGTCTTTTTTTTACAGTAATGTTCTGAGTTATTATACCTATATTGCCAACTGTGTTCAATATGCTATACTGTACTGAATAATTGTCCTGCAAGTAAAGCAAATTTGAATTTCAGAGGATGAAAAGATCTGAAAAGGAGGGCAAAGAAGGAAAAGGGAGATGAGGACAGGTCAAGAAAGGAGGAGGCATAATATCTCACTGTCTATTTTAGATGTGTGTGTGTGTGTGTGTGTGTGTGTGTGTGTGTGTGTGTGTGTGTGTGTGTGTGTGTGTGTGTGTGTGTGTGAGACAGTTGAGCGAACAGTGACAGACCAGGTTGGCAGAGATATTTTGGTAACTAGGACAAGAGAGGGAGAGAGAGAGAGAGAGAGAGAGAGAGAGAGAGATAGTGAGGAAGACAAAAGCAGAAAAGATGAAGAGATCGTTTAGATCCCCTTTGCTCCCTCTGTTGCCTTTCTTCACCTCCCCCTCCTCCTCCTCCTCCTCACCCCCCACCCCTCATACCAGCTGATTGACAGCGCCCCCTCCTCCCCCACCCAGTGCTCTTTGATTGACAGGACTCCCCAGACTGAGGCACTTATCCCCTGAAACAATCCCTGCTCTGCTTCCCCTCACCTCCTTTCTCTCCTCTGTCTGCGAAGACAAGCCTCCTCCCTCCACCGTTCCCTCCCTCCCTCTCTCCCTCTCTCTCTCTCTCTCTCTTTCTCCTTTCTCCTCTGCCTTCCCTTTCGCTCCTCTTTTCTTCCCTTTACTCCTTCAAAAACCTTTTTTTAATCATCTTCATCTCCTCCTATCGTTTCCCCATCCCTTCCTCCTTCCTCTCTTTCCCATCATCTCTTCCTCAAGCTGTGACCCCTCTTAACCCTTAGATTACACACACACACACACACAAGATCGAGTGTGCACACACACACACAAACACACAGGGAACCCCCTAACCCCCTCAGGCTTATGTGGGCCCCCTCTAAGAGGACACACACTGGTACCCATAACACCCCTATACACACACAATATCACACACTCTCAAACTGCCTTCCTCAAGTCTTGACACTGATCTAAGCCCTGAGCACACTCTGCCTGAGACTATACCACCCCAAAATTACACACACACACACACACACACACACACAGCCTGAGCCTATTAAGCCAATCGTAGAAGTCTAAACAGGCTGCGAGCTGAGCAGTGAGGTAGGTAACCCCTCAGGGCCATATAGAGAGTAAAACGGCAAAGGCAAAGGCAAAGAAGGAGGGAGGGAAGAAGGGGAGAGAGAGGCTGAGGTGGAGCAAGAGCGAAAAAGAGGAGGAAAGAGAGAGATGAGGAAGTGGGGGAAGTTGAAGAGGAGTGGTAAGAGAAAAAAAACAGAAAAAGAGGAGCTGAGGATACTGAGTGATTGAGAAAAAAGACAGTAAGAGATACAAGGAAGAGAAACTGAATGGCAGCCACACAAACACGCACACACACACAGAGGGGAAGAGTGGATGTGGCTCTTTAGGAGTCAAGCAGGCGTATGATAGGATATCGTTGCATGTCGTTAACCCTATATTAACCCTGAGAGGCAGCGGGACACTCACTGTGCTACAACATGGATTAACTGGGCCACACACACACTCACACACAAACTCTCACACACACACACTGGCCAAATGAGCTAGCTGTCAGTCACACACGTATACACACACACACAAATGCACACAGGGACTGATATCCTCACTGACACCATGCAATGAGCTGTCAATCACATGTAAACACACACACACAAACCCTTTTCTATTTTCTTACCTGTTTACACTCACAAATAAAAGCTGCAGCCAGTGGCAAGTTTAATAAAGCACAATAAACATTGAGAGTAATACTTTTTAGGTGAAGCCACAATAAAATGTCATTTTGACGTCATCTTGTTTTTCTTTAATTTGAAGTATTTCCTGTTGTAACAGGATGCTAGAAAAAGGACACAGCTGGAGTATTGACTGTCACATTTCTCATCCAATACACACAAAGTCTCACAACTTCCTTTCTCCAGCCAGTGAGGAGCTTCAACAGAGCAGTGTAACATATATGAAGGTGTTTACGCTGCCCAATAGACCCCACACTCCTGTGTCCAGAGGCTACGATAAGCCAGCAGGAGTCATTAGAGCGATAACAAGAACATGATCCCTCACTGGCTTCCCACCAAAAACACTGACAGTCAGTCACTAGCGTTTCCTCATGTTTCCTCTGAGCCACTAAAGCATCTGATGTTTGAACTGTTATCTGTGCCGTTTGGTATTCTGCATGGATTCAACAACATACAGTATGTTGTCTGTAAGTTAATGTAAATAGATGTAGTTATATTAACAGTTGAAAAAGTAAGTTTTCATTTCAGATTGACTTTGAGGGCGTTTTAAACCTATGGTTTGTTTGCTCTGATCCTAATCAGTGGATGAGTTGGTGAAATTTTCCACTTGGTTCAGTTTCTTTTCACAGAGACAGAAATTCAAAAATGTTTGTTTGTTTGTCTGTTTATTTGCGGCCTGTGGTGTAGGGAATGATGAACTGTGTGGACTGCATTGCTTATATCATCTACAGTTTGATGAAATGGAAAATGATGATGAAAAAGGAAGACTTTGAAATGGGAGATTTTGCCTTGTTAATAGATACAGAAGTGAGATATTTGATGGACACTTCCTCCTCACAGGGACAACAGCATATGAAGACTTTTATAATCTTGCACAGTTGAGATACTTTTTAACTTAATAATACACATTTAAAACTAGAAAACAAGCCAAAAACAAATTTTAAAAGTCTTGCTTGTGTGCTCGTGTTTAATGAAAACTGTAAATGGCTGTTATTCTTCTTTGCTTTCTCTTTGTCATTGTCTTTAATGCAGAAATATTTAAAATATTGAATGAATTCCTCTCATTGGCTCAATGTGTCCGGGGCATGAGCGATAACGTAAACACAGGAAGACGGACTCAAAGGATGTCCCAACTGCCCAAATATCAGAAAGGCATTTTGTTGCTAGTCCAGGTCAGACCTCAATTCATCCTCCGGCTAGCTGCTAGCTAGCAACTGTTGATTTCACTCATCAACTTCCCACGATAGACCGAGACCACTTCATCTGAAGGGTCTCAGTGCTCGGTTGTTTTAGTCCACACTACACATGTTTAGATCTGCCAAAACAAATCATATTAAGGGGATAAACAAACCAGGGTCTTATTCAACTGGACAAACACTTCAGATAAATCCAATCCAATATTTATCTCAGGTATCATTTAGGGTATTGAGCACGAAGTTTGATTGAGGTGTAAGAATCACTTCTACCATTCAGAAACTAAGATGTTTGCAAAGCGCAAAGTCCTCATATCAACTGCAGAATATGTCATGACTTCATCTTCATCATTCAAGAGCTGACAACTTATTGTCAGCTTGTTGGCTTCACTTTAGAAATTTGATTTTACAAATCCGTCAAGCAAAAACATGAACTATGATAGCAGATATTTTTAGTGATTCATTCTGGATCATAGAGATAAACCCCTGTTGGCCAGAATTACTTGGTCGTACATCATCTACAAGACTTACTACACAATAGCTTTTCTTTTAAGTCAAGTGAAAATGTATTTTTACAAAAAGGAACTCAAATAATGTTATGTATTGCACATATTTAAGAATTATAAGGAGTGCTTAAAATATCAGCATGTATACAAACAGCGACACACTTTTAGCTCCTATTTTGCCCTTTTCTCTCTCTCTCCACATGTTTGGGTCAGACAGCAGAGTTCCAGATGTTAAACTGAGAGGCTGTGAACCACTGCGAAGTGGAGTAGGGGGGGGGGGGGCTACAGGAAGTATCCCACGGTATCCACGGTAACCTTGACATTCCATCCTGACCAAGTTCCCTGACATCTCCCACAATTCACTCTGGTCCTCTCCTTCAGCCACACACACACAAACACACAGTCGTCAAACTTTAAGCCAGTACAGTCATAAGCATATTATGATTATGATCATCCATTATTTTGTCACTTTGTGTCTCTTATTCTTTCAGTGGCCTAACCCAGTTCACAACCATACACCCACATACACAAATGTACACGCAGACACACACACACATACACACACCCTGCAGGCAACTATATAATGGGGTGTAAACTGAGACGTTTGAGATAGCTGACAAAAACAGAAGAATGGAGGCTGTGGTGTATAGATACTATAATGTCCAACACACACACATACACACATGCACACATATAAATGACACCCACACAATAATGTGTACCTGTCGATCACCAACACACACACATACAACACACACACACAGACACACACACACACACACACACACACACACACACACACAAACTGAGATTTATGCTCTTTGAAATAGCTCCATCAAAGCTCACTTTGAGACACAAGTGTTTATCCACTTCATAAGATTTCTACACAAACACAAAAATGAAGTGGGAGAGGTGAGAAAGAGGAGAGGAGAGGAGAGAGGAGAGGAGAGGAGAGGAGAGGAGAGGAGAGGAGAGGAGAGGAGAGGAGAGGAGAGGAGAGGAGAGGAGAGGTGAGAAAGAGAAGAGGAAGAGAAGAGGAGAGGAGGGAGATGAGACGAGGCGAGACGACACGAGACGAGAGGTTATTTTGGGTAGTAAGATCGTGATACATATCGACACCTAGACCTGCTATGATATTTGTCTTGCAAACATTTGATTTGATTTGATTTGATTTGATTTGATTTGATTTGATTTGATTTGATTTTTTTTTAAAAACACATGAAATAACAGTTCATGTATATTTGACCACAGAGGAATAAAGTGTTCCTGTAGTAAAACCTTCCTTTGTGGCCTTTGATGGAAGACAAAACATGATTTGGCTGTCTCGACTGTCAAACCTGTGCTAAATGATTACTGTCAGGGTGAACACCTGGTATTTCCAAAATGCCAAGAATCAGGACCTGAGATAAAAATGAATTTTGAGTTTGTCAAATGGGAGTTTTGTAAGACATCAGGCAACCTACAGTTAGAAAAATATCAAGTGTATTCAGGTGAACAATGATGACCGATCAGTTGCCTAAATGAGTTCTTAATGAGGCAAATATTTTCACAAAATCGTTTTTTCCCTGCATCATGTTATATATTTGGGGAGCTGTGGCTCAGGAGGTAGAGCGGGTCGTCCACTAATCGGAAGATTGGCAGTTCAATTCCCAGCTCCTCCAGTCTGCATGTCGCAGTGTCCTTGGGCAAGATACTGAACCCCAAATTGCTCCTGATGGCTGTGCCATCAGTGTGTGAATGGTTAGTTCCCCCTGATGGGCAGGTTGGGACCTTGTATGGTATCCCCTGTACCCATTCAGCATATGAATGTGTGTGAATGTGATTCATAGTGTAAAAGCACTTTGAGTGGTCGGAAGACTAGAAAGGCGCTATACAAGTACAGTCCATTTACCATATATTTATCATATCTCATTTAAAAAGCCTTAAAAATGTAGGTAAGTTTGATATTTTGTAACCTGAGTTACACTGTTTTTTTCTCTTCTACTGGTTACATGAAGAAATGATTACTGGGTTCTCTGATGATGTGGTGACAGTGACGAGAATCAGCACTATTTCACTCCTCTCCTTGTGAATCGCTCTGCCAGACACACAGACCTGCACACATAAAAAAAAAACCTGCCTCACAGAGGGTTAAAACAACTGCCAAGAAGAAATCAGATTAAAATGAGGTTGGATCTCATTTCAGTTTTTCTCTGTCACTTTTTTCTTTGCTCATGACCCATTTTTCTGTGCTGCTGCAGGAGAGACGTAGAGGGAGGGAGGAGGGGGAGGTAAGGGAGGAATAACTTAAGTCCTCCACCCTGACAGACAGACAGAGAGACAGACAGGAAGGAAGAATGAAACAGAGAGGCAGACAGGAAGACAGGTGGGGAAAAAGCAGCAGTGAAAGCGACAGACAGCTCCTGCTAGTAAACAGCTTTGTATTTTGCATCACGTAGAACAAAAACACACTCATCTGAGCACTGTTTGTTCACTCATGTCTGAAGGTGTGCATAAGTGTGAATGTGTTCCTAAATCTGCCAGCTTTGAGGTACTAACTGAGCAGCTGATGTGTATTTGTGTCCCCTCTGCACAGGTCAATGATCACATTACTGAAGCTCAAGTGCACATGTAAACGGACCTTGAATTCCTAATGCTTTCAGCGAGTCACCAACGCCAATGAGTCCTGCTTTTTGTCTTCTGTTTTCAATCTAAATCTGTCTGATTGGCTCATATTTTCACCCTGCCTCCCATCAGAAGCAGCTGATTCTATCTAAGGAGCATCTATTTCAGGTGTGACAGCAGATCATCTAAACACACAAACATCCAGTCCCACACCTCCATTCAAACAGGTCAACACACGTACTCACCCAGCATCTGTGTGTGTGTGCGTGTGTGTGTGTGAGGAAAAGATAGAGATGAAGTGGGAGACAGTACCTGTCGATGATAACAGGGTCTGAGGGTGTCTCATTACGGTTTCCGCAGCTCTTCTTGTCACAGCACCGACTAAGAGAAGAGAAGAAGACAAGGGGCAAAGTTAGAAAAGGCTTAGACACAAGGAACACACAGTGCATTATAGAGTTCAAATTTAGATGTTTAAATGGATGCGATACACCATATGTGTATTTTATTTTCTCTGATGTGCTGAACGTTATCACCATATTCACAGCGACTGATCAAGTCTGTCTAAAACAGGCCAACAGGAGTTTTTCAGAAAGAAGTGAGTGTGCTGTGCTGAGCAGGGCTGTGCTGACAGCACGGATAAAAATAGACTTATATGACACGGAAAGTGAGTGTATAGCAGGATCTGAAAGAAATACACTAAGTTTTTAAGGAACTAGCCAGCTGGTGAGCTTAGCTGTGATATGTACCAAAATCCTGCTACCGTACATCTTAATACACACACTGTGTAGTATCCAAAGTGAGTCGACTGACTGTTAGTTTAGATTTTAAAACAGATACATCACCACAGCTGAAACAGACACAGCTGGATTAAGACCTCCATGGATCCCTGGGTGTTTAATCTCAAAGAGCCCCAAATGATTAAGAAGCAGTTTTAATGTATGGTTCATTCTCTCTATCCACTTGTCGAGGGTTGTGAGCGTACAAAGTGCAGGACTTTGTCAATGGAGATCATCCAGATTCTGGTTACGCGGGTTGGTTAAGCAACAAAAGCACTTTTGTGAAGGAAAGGAGAAAATTACAGTTTCAGTTTAGACCATGATCTACCAAGCGCTGTGAGTGTTTCAACATAACCAGAAATAAAACCATCATCATGCTTTAGTTGCTACAAGTGACTATTGTATTGCAAGAGCGGCTGATACATTCAATATCAGCATTTCCTCGTTATAACAATAGAGAATGTAATCTGGGTGACATTACGTTTCCTCATAGACATATTTGCTGTTGCAAAATAGTAGTATATAAAAGTATATAATTAGGAGAGAGGTTGTAGATGGTCATTTAGCTAAATGAATACAATGATTTGTCAGGGGTACATGGTCTCCTCACAGAATGCATATAATAGCCATATATATGCATACCAATGGAAAACCAAGCAGCATCTACCGCAGCTTGAGTCTGAAGTCAATGCAGAAGTACTTTAAAGTGCAATGCCACCGCCAGCCGCCAGATGCTGGCTCCAGCTGACTCCGATTCAAAAGGCGTCAACTTTTCTCTAGAAATACTAAGTTAATACGTTATTTCAACAAGTCATTATGGTCTCAGTCGCTAAATTTGGACCCTCTAATAAATGATTAGACTTCCTCTCAGGACTGTGGGTGTGTTGATCGACTTCTCTCTCTCGCCTGTTAGCTTTGCTGCACCTGTTAGGACGAGGAAACTTACAACTTTATCTTTATTACGCAATGCAGTCAGGTGACATCACAGCTGACAGATCAACAGGACAATCTTCTATAGTTTTGAGCCCCTAAAGACTCACTTACTGCTTATTTAAAAAACAAATTCAAGAGGCTATTATTGAGTTTGAGAGAACAGTTGCCCTTTGTGGTCTTTTAAAATTCATCATGACAACCTCTGCTCTGTCCTGATTGTACTGATGAACAGGTGGGGTGGAGGGTGGAGAGGCCTGGAGGCTCAAATGAGGAGAGGGTGGGACACACACATGTAAGAAAAAAAAAGAACTGGCGTCCACACCGAAATTCACACAATGTGTACACTACAAGTCTGTCAAGGAGGCTTTCTTGCGTGCATCAATTATGAATAAAGGTGTAAGCAGAAGAGGGGGGGGGGGGCGGTGAAGCCAGAGGTGGGAGTGGTGGTGAAGAGTGAAAGGGTGAGTGTGGGAGGGAAAGCCTAAACAAGGGGGAAAGGTTTATGTGAGAAGAAGAGGAAGGGGAGACATCTCAGGTTTCCCACTGTCACAGATGGCAGGGGTGGAAAGAAAGAGACTGATACGTTACACCTTACACATTGTCTCCGGTATCTGCCGCTCTGCCTCTCTTTCTGCTCTCTTCTGTCACTTCCTTTCTGCTGCTCTATGAACTGGGTCACTACACGGTCCCGTCAGAGAACAGCGAAGCACCAGTGAGAGGTTAGAGAGGAAGAAGAAAATGGGAGATAAGGGAATGGGAAAATTGGGAGCAGGGGAAAGAGAGGAAAGCCAAGCCTGAGGAGGAAAGGATGGGTGAGGAGAGGGGGGAGGTAGATGAGGAGGGGAGATTAAAGGAGAAGAGTAGAGGAAGAGAAGAAGGGAGCAGGGTGGAAGAGGTTATAAATGGAGGGGGAGTGGGACGGAAAACGAGGGGCGGGATGGGGGTAATGTAGCACTTATTGCTCTGGATCCTGGTGATCTAATCATCTGCCCTCCCCCGCATCCCTCCTCCACACACACACACACACACACACACACATACAGTGTGTACATGCACTTTTAAACAATAGAATCTCAATAGCATGATTTGGAGATGCCATTTTCACCTGTTCCTTATGTGAAAATGTTAGTAATAAATGTTTATAATCCATCAATTAGTCAATCAAGAGAGAATTAATTGTGAACATTTTTTGATAATTGATTAATTATTATTTATTGAGGAAAAATGCCAAACATCTACAGAATCCAGCTTCTCAAATTTAAGGATTTGCTACTTCTCTTTGTTTTGTATCAATGTAAATGAAACATCTTTGGGTTTGGACTGTTGGTCAGACAAAACAAGCAATATGATGATGTCAATTTGGGCTCTGGGAACAATTTTCTAACATTTTATGGACCAAATGATTAATAAGTTAATCATAAAAATAATAGAGAGATTAATTAATAATAAAAAAGACTTGTTAGTTGCAGCCCTAAAGCCAACTGAGAAAATTTGGTATGAAAATAGCAATAAAATACAATAACAAACCAATATGATGACACTTGGTGGATACTTTTATCCTACAGCATCACTGCATACACAGACCAAAGGGAATAAAACCTTACTATATGCTTCCATTATCATATAATCAGTCACTGATAACCAAAACCTTTCCATTATATGAAAAAAATAAACATCTGCCTGCCTGTCTGTCCTAATTGGAAGTTTCAAGGCCACTAAAGGTTTCTTTTCATCTGTATTTGCTCACAGTCTGCTGTTTTCTTTGTTGTAATTTCGTAAGAAATAATAAATATAATTGATTATCCATGAGTACTATTCCCCAAAGAGGTATCAAATATGAAAGTACCCCTCATTTTCAAGAAGCAATTACTATTATTCACTAACCAGCATTTCACAGGATGAAGCCATCATCATCATCATCTGAAATACAGAGAGACGAACCAACATTTGTTCTAAAAACACATGATACACACAGCACAGCAGCCTCCTCCATCTATTCTGGAGAAAAACCTTCCTTCTGTTCGTGCCAGAGCTCCAACCAGGTTTGCCACTCAGGGCTGTGCGGTGGCAGATTGGCTGGGAGCATATGGCTAATAGCACCATCATGACAATGAGCCACACTGATTAATGGACGCTCTGAGCTCTTTGTGTGTGTGTTCTGCGTTGTGTGTTGTGTGTGAGGCCCCCGCTGCAGAATCAGCATGTGAGAACATGAGGCAACAGCCGTAACTTTGACCCCAGCGGCTGTTGCAGACAAGCGAGTGTCTACACTCACTGCAGAAGTCATACTTGCTGCACTGTTGCTCCCTTGGAGGAATATTTTGAACAAGCCTGCAGGACAGATGCAGCGTGGACGGCTTTCTACTGTACAAATTCATATATACTGTATGTACATATACATTATATATCCTCGATTCCACACATGATGAACAACAATAATTTACGATAAAATATGTTGCCAAACACAATTTATTTATAAATTCCTTGTAAATCAGAATTTCAATGGGTTTTCCATAAACGTCTGCAGCTGAACAGCCTGAGCTATAGAATAAAATATTAGTGCGCCTGATTTCACAGCTAAAATCCCTGCTTGTGCATATAGATGAACCCCAATTTATATTGTTACAGTTAAAGTTGTTCAGTGACAAGGTCAGGGAATAAGAACAACTTAATTCATGTGCTAAATTTGAATTTTTATAACTGCGGTGTGCGTGAGCGAGCATGCATATGCATACTTGTGTGTGCGTGTGTGTGTGTGTGTGTGTGTGTGAGTGTGAGTCCCTGCCTATATTTTATAGTCAGATTGTGGAGGAAGGCCCATTTGTTAGCCATGAAACAACAGGAGGGTTCAGATTGACTAATGAGTTTCTCTGTGTCCTAATTAACCAGGCGTCACACACACACACACACACACACACATACCGCACATGCATCCACACACACATTTTCTATTGTATAGGATAGGTTGGTAAAATGCCTCCATAAATAGAACTCTTTCCTCCCAACCTACTTCTGAAGAAATTCATCTTTAGATTATAATTAAAGCAACAACTCTGATAGCTAAAACCCATCTTCCTCAACTGATACGGCTTCATGTGTATGTCTGCGTCTGGGTGTGTATGTGTTGGGGGGTTAATGAGGGTGACAAAATAAGGAATGTTTCAAGTACAGAGAGGTGATTGGTGGGAAGTTTCTGCAAATTAAAGTATGTTGCAGAAGGAAAGGGGATCAAGGGAAGAGGGGCGAGGAGAGGAGAGGAGCCGGAAGGTTTTTGTGATGAGGATGGACGTGAGCTGAGGAAGGATTACATGTGATGCAGTCACTCTCACCTGCACATGATCTCATGTGTCAGCAGCACTCTGCACATCTCTGGGTTCTTGTCTTGGCCTTCATAAACAATCGCCTGAAAAGAAAGAAACAGAGAGGAAAAGAAAATACATCGTTAGCAGACAGACAGAAAAACAGAATAAACAAGCAGCTCAAATCCAGAAAATATTCCTCTCTATCCCTGATATGATGTTGGTTTCAAGTGTGTTCCTTCATTAAATTGTGATAAACTGTGAAATCCAAAGTCATCAGTAGAATTGGATCAATATATCTGTTAATTAAAAGCAAACCTAAACAGTGAATAACATTATAAATAGGACAAATACACAAAAACATCACCTTATTGTCTTCCTACTCTTCTATTCTCAAAAGATATAATTACAGGAACACTTTCAGAAATGACTTCTAACTTAATAAGATATGTGTTAACATGAGCACATTTTTCAGACACTCTGATAGATGCCAGTCATTGTCTGCATCAGTGCATGAATGCATGAAAACATATTTGCATGTTTTTCAGACCAATGCACACAGATGGTTATATTTTGCAGAGCTGCACTGTGGAACAACACAATGACGATGTCAAACTGGGAAGATTGTGTTTTTTTAGTAGTGTAGCTGTGATATATGTATATTTTCTTTCATCAGTTTAAGGCAGTGACATCGGGGTGTTGTTTGATTAACAGGTTAATTCCCACTTCACCTCAAAGAACACATAGTTCAGCAGCAACACCTCTGCACACACTCACACTCATTGTCTCTGCATGGGGTGTCTGTCAACCCCCCCTCCCTCCACACACACACACACACACACACACATACACACCTGTGAACGAGGTGTGTTTTAGAAAATCCACAAAATAACAACCATGTTGCATCTGCTCACATGCTGATCAGGTGAATCTCTGACGTCTGATGCTCCAAAGAATAAAGTTGTGTATTCGCAGTGGCCACAGTTTATTAAAGGGCTTCAGCTTTACAGTTTTTCAGTTATACAATAGTCCTGGCTCTTTTAAAGGAAGCTCAGCATAAAGCGACAGCACAAGTCACACACCACTAACATATCTATCAATCAGCACACATGCCCTGTCTGTCTATGGTCTACTCCAGTCTGTTTGATCTGTCGTTCCAAACTGCAGCGAGTTTCAATGAGTGACGAGTTCACTTTTCTCACGAAACAATAAAGAAGTTTCAGTGTCCTCTATCATAGTCTTCAGCTGGGTTTCACACTACCTGCTGCCATCAAGGGAACATAAGTTTAGGTTTATTCACACTGTTAGGAAATTATGGTCATTTAGCTCAGTGAAATCCTAACAATCTGCAAAACATTTACTGATGTCATATGTAGAAAACTGAAAACAGTGACTCACTAACACTGATTATACACATTCACATATTATGAATCCTCAGTCTTACTGATCTATAAAGGTTATCAAGTGTCAAACAGGAACTTAACAGCTCCAAAAACTCAATTCTGAACTCCTCAGGAATCCAGCTCTGTTCCTGTCCTGTCATTCCTTCGCACTGCACCATTCTGTGCAGAAAAGACAGTGAAGATGTTTTGCCATTTGGAAAAATTGGGCTCAAAGAACTGACAGATGATGAGGTTGTTTGAAGAAGTAGATAGGAAGACAAAGGAGAGGCGCTCTAAAGGGGACATATCACGCACGTAAATGTAAAAAAAAACTCACAGTAGGATTTCGCTTCTTTTACTCATTCTTTGCTCGAAAATGGAAACTCAAATACATCCACACATGTTTGAGCCAGAATCGATCCGAAATATGCGAGCAGACAATGTGAACAACTTTAGCAACAAAGGCTATAGAACAGACGGCTATTTGTGGGCATGCACGAACAATCTGATGTCATCACGAGGAGGAAGTAGTGTTAACTTTGAGCATTTTGGAGCATTTTGGAGCATTTTTACACACGTTCACCTAAAATTTTGGAAATTTGACAATGTTTAACATACACATCTGACATCATAGCATATAAAAATGCCAAAAATGTCCCTTTAGAGAGTAATATTGTATAAATCTCATCTTGACGCGAGCCTGGACTGTCCCACCAGGAGCCCCAGGGCAAGCATGTCCCATGGGCCCTAACATGAGCTGAGACTGTAGACCGAGTACCTCATTTGTAGGAACTACAGCCTACGTGGCCCCCAAAAACTAGCTTTGAGCTCTGCAGCATTAATGGAGGGCAGCAACAGCGGCTACACAGTCTAAAGGCCCCATTATAATATTGTTGTAGCCTAAAGCATTTCATACTAATAGCTAGTTGTCTCGGGGACCCTCTGCGTTTCTGGAATTGGAGCCCCCATTTGCTTCAGGGCCCTGGGCCCTTGTCAGTTGTAATCTTTCATGCATGTGCATATATTCCAGTTGAAAACCACCTGCTGAAAATGTAGCGAGACATGATCCTGGAGCCTTAAGGGTTCTTTGTGGTCCAAAACCGTAGAGATGTGCATGCCCAGTCAATGCAGGCATGAGTATGTTTAATGTGTCTCACTCAGTTAGTGCAGCTTAAGGTAGACAGAGCTAGTGCTAAGCTAATATTTCCAAAAGAACCACTTCAGAAGCTGTATGATGACGGACATAATGGCAGAGTAGGGGCTGATGTGCAATGTCAGCCAAATGGGAAGCAAATAAGTCTATGCAGAGAGCAAGATACGCAGATATCCAGACTGAAAACCTTTCATTTCTTTGACCTCGGCCAAAGCAAAGAAGCTCCTGTTGACACAACATAGAGGTTGATCCAACAGCCATTTGAAATAGCTTCTCTAATCCCTCTCCATCAATATTCAAACTGTAAAATTTTCCCTCAATTGCGGTTTAATGAAATCAAATCTGACTGTGGGAACTGTACTAAAAAGATAAAACAGACAGGATTTGAAGAGGAAATGTACCGTAGAAGCCATATTCCTGTCTCTGATTAGACCTGCTCATTGTGCCCTGGGAAAAGAGTGGGCCAGGCAACTTCCTTTAAACTTGCTTTCTACCCTGGACAAATATGAATCAATCTCATCTCAACCTCTCTTTTCTTCTCTCTTTTTTTGTACTTTTGCTCTTTTGTTTGCTCTGTCTCTCTCTCACACACACAAAGACAAAGAAGAAAACCCTCTCACCTTGGGCCAGGTGAAGGCATTTATCTTTATGAACAGAATTAGGACTGACGTAACTGTGCTTTCCTCCAAAGTCACAGAAGAGGTCAATAAATCCTTATATGTGTTCACTTTTTTAAAGTTTCTTAAAACTATCACCTCCCTCTAATAACTCTGCAATAGACAGAATAGAAACACACACATAACAACTCATATTAACCATGCTTCCTTTATCCTGGTTGATCGTAACGTTAGCAGGTCACTTTTTCCCTTTGGAGTTCTTTCCTTACTGAGTCCTTGCTTTTCATAATGTTGACTCATCTCCTTCTGCACCAGACCTGGGCAAAAATCTAGTAGCCTAATCCTTGCTTTGTTCTGACCCTATTTTGACCCTATTTGGGGTCCATTTAACTGCACCATGATCTCACTGATTTTGTGGATCATAAACTGCTAGATCAAACTTCTAAATGTGTTAAGTTCCTGAGAACGCTTGCTCTGTCCAACTTGGCAACCTGGGCCATCTGAAGGTCCAAGCAAGAAAAAAATGACTACCAGAATCAATTAAATCTACCCTCTATGACAGGCTCTTGGCTAAGTGTGTAAATTCCTCTACACCGTCCCGGCCTCCGTTTGTCTTCATCACTCTGTCACCTCGTCTGCTCCGCTCCTCTCTTCTCTTTCATCTGCCTTTTTCCTCCTCTGTCTCCTCCCTCTCCTCCGCCTCTACCGAGCCTTTCATACAGCATCTCTGCCGCTCTCTCCTCCAGCCTTTGAAGTTGCGTGACATGCGCGGCGTGTAAACAAGGCGGCGATAAGCAGGGGAACACACTTCCTCCTGCGTTAGTGTCAGGTCGACTAGAGAGCTAGTGATCCGACAAGGCCACAGTGACAGACGTTTTATTCTCCGGGACAGAGTCGTGATCAACCGACACCAAGTCTTGCTTTTTTTTGAAGAGTAGGAGACGTTCTTCTCCTCCACTTTACACAATCAGTTCTGGTCCTCTCAGTGCATGCACACACAATAAAGAATAGATACGAAGAAATAGCAGGATAGGAATTAAGTGCCAAACATTGTTAGTTTCCTGGCAGTAGAATCATCGATAAACAGAATCAGTGATATTAACCTTATAGAGCAGCACTCAGTAATATTCTCAACATGATAAAAATAATATCATCCTGTAGCACATCCAACATTACATAGCAGAACATTAGACCTTACTTTTACAGATTTGAATACTGGACAGCAATGATAAACAACCAAAGCTGGAAGTCTGCATTTTAAAGGCACCTTCTGTCATTTTTGACCATATAAAATGCATCCATGTCTGCACAGTAATTGAGAAAAAAAACAAGAATTTCGTATGTTATTGAATGAATCGTGTTCAGAAACATAGAGAGAAAAAGTTCTGACATCACTTGCAGACAAGCTGCAGCTCCACTAACTTTTGTGCCTCAATGTAATCTCTCATTGAGGTTTTTTGTCATCTGTCTTTCTGAAAAAACAAAGTTTACTATTTATATTTTACATAGAATTAGTATCTGCAGCACTTGCTATTAGTATTTGAACCCATTGTGAAGTTTATATAATATTATAATTTATCTAAATTGCTTCACCCTCATCCTTCCTTCTCCTAAACTTCACCTCTTTCTATTCTTTTGAGGTCATCTTTAAAACCACTTGAATGACCTCTGTGTGTCAAGCTGGCGACGTTAAAACCTCAAACATCTTGAGATTGTGGGAAATTGTGTTTGTTAGAGTCTGCTAAAAAGAGAAATATTAAATCAATGTTACATTGCTTTTCAAAAATGAGCAGCGTGCAGTGAACAGCTCAGCAGATTGTAGAGCTGCTGATCATTTTGAATTATGTCAATATGGTTTTGAATATTCTTACTTCCAGACCAGGAACTGGAATTCAGCTGACAAACTTGACGGATGTAGAAAAAATCTTTAACAGCATCTGAAACATGAACAACTTAGCTATTGTCTACTGTTAAACACTATATTACTGGTTAAAAGGCCATCAATCAGTTCGGGAATGACAGAAGATTCCAGTCATGTGTTTTGAATTTTGGTGTATGGATCACAGCGTGTCTTTAACGGTGAATTAAGTTTTAGTAAACGGCAATGCAAACTCTGTTTTTTCCTAAAGAAAACAGTAACTGGGAACAATGAGTGGCAGACCAGCAGTGTATGCGTGTGTGTGTGTGTGTGTGCGTGTGCGTGTGAGTGTGTGTGTGTGTGCGGTGAGAGAGAAAGTGGCCATGACATCACTGACCAGTGAAGCCAACCACACGGCTGTTTTGGTTTGACCACCTGTTAGTGTTCCATTGCTTTACCGCTGTGAATCACACACACACACACACACACATAACGGCTGTTTTTTTATCCAGCATAAGGAGATTTTATGTTTGAAAAGGAAAAGTCATTTTTCCCCAAGACGCTGAGGAATCTGCCTGCATGAGTGTCGGTCTGTGTATGTGTATGTGTATGTGTGTGTGTGCGTGTGGTGGCAGGAGTTTTTGAGAGAGAATAAGAGGAAAACAAATGGGAAAGAGCATATGCAGGTATTCAGTATAAAGGCACTTAGGCAAAGCCGCACATGTTCAACTGTGGACCAGCTATTCCTCATGTTGTGGGGACTCGCCTCCCTTAGGGGAACAAAAAGCAAAGTCCCCTTACCGTAAATCATTAATTTTAGGGTGAAGACTTGGTTTAAAGTTAAGGTTAGTTCAGGGTTATGTTAAGGTTAGGATAAGTCTCCGAGAAATTAATGTAGGTCAATGTAATGTCCTCTGAAGTGATGGAAACACAACTCTGTGTGTATGTGTGTGGGTGGGTGTGTTTTAAGGGGTCAAAATTTTTTTCTCTCTGGACCTTCCACTGGCAGCAAAGCCCGACTGACTGTGTGTGTGTGTGTGTGTGTGTGTGCGTGCGTGCCGGTCTGTTACCCCACCAGGCTCAAGCTAAACAGTGTTATTAGGGAACAGTGTGGTCTCTTAGGCCTGCCAGAGACAGACACTCACACAAACACACACTCAGCATGTGGTGCAGCGCGGCGGCGGCAGCAATGTGACACCCTATCAGGGCCTGGAGTCACATTAGCAAGTATTCAGTGCATAGTGTGGCTCCATATATCTCGCCACACACACACATACACAATGCATTACACCACGTAGAAAACTCTCACTCTCTGTTTCTTGTGCAAAAACAAAACGAAAAATCTTCAGTCTGACTGTTTACCTGAAGAACATTGAGCACAAAACTGTCTGTCTGTCTGTCCTCTATCTGTTGTCTCTCTTTTCTCTCCCTGCATACTCTCTCCGTCTCTCGCTCATAAACGTACAGTACATATAAACAAAAACACAAACATTAACAGAAAAATTGGATCTGATCAGAAAACGCTTGCTGCTCAGCACACCAAATCCCAGAGGTGCCGTTATATCTTTCCACTTCCTACTGTGAGCAGCAGAATTACGCTGCTGTTCCTCAACACCCGCTCGCTGCCTCCTTGCTCTAATCACAGCGAGAGAAGTACAGGCAAAAAAACGCCTGAAGCCATGCAGTGTGCGTGCCCCCCACCCACACACACACACACACACACACACCCACCCACAGACACACACATACATAAACACTCAGTTTTTGTGTGTGTGTGTGTGTGTGTGCAAGTGCATGCAGATAGAGGAGGGCGGCGGAGTACAGGCGGATCAGTGGAGCAGCTCATTGTCAGAGAGGTAACAGGAGAGGTGACAGACTGCTGTGAGAGTGTGTGAGTGTGTGTGTGTGTGTGTTAAAATGTGTGTTTACCTGTTTAGTCATGGAGTCTATGAGTCGAACATAAAAGTCCTGCTCTGTTCTGATGCCTGTTGGGACGCAGGAGAAGAGAGGAAATCATAAACTCGACATTTGATTTTGACAAGCACAACACACACACATTAATAATCATGTTCAGTCAAATCAGGTAAAGATTAATTATTCCAGGAGTAGCTCAGTAGTTCTCAACCTGGGGGTCAAGACCCCCCCAAGAGAGTTGAAATATAAATCTTAAGGCCCGGCAGATGATTAACATATATGTAAAATTATATGTATTTTTTTTTACTTTTTATAATCTTTGTTTTTAATACATTCCTCTTAATAAATTTACCTCTTTAGGCCTCTTGAAATCATTTTAAGACAATCTGAGAAGGAATAATCATTTTGTGGTTGACACAGGCAACCTGACATCGCCTCATTTAAGGGGTCACAAGTGAAAAGTGTTGCACTTTGGAAGCTCGAGTGTGTGTATTAAAGATCAGCCAGAAGCTGTTCATCACTTCACACTGTGACAATCAATGTTACTAAATTTCTGTGGTTTTTATTGTAATACTGAGCCTAAGTAAAGTCAAGTCAATTTTATTTTTATAGCCCAAAATCATAAAATTACCATAAGATTTACAATTTGTACAACATCCTCTGTCGTTACACTCTCTGCTCCAGTTATGATACAATAAAAAAAAAAACTGTGATTCGAACACCCAGAACCCATTAAACTCTCATACTGTTTTGTTGGTGCAACATAACATTTCCAGAGATATCAAATCAATAATCACAAAGCACAAATTGTAGCTTTTAATTGCCCACATGTCTTAATCCCAGAGGAGGCTGGAGCTGTGATATCCCTACCAGTTTGTATAGTTTCCCTCCCAGCTGAGAGAGAGTCTGATAGGCCTGAACAGCACAACATACAGCCACATTGACAGCAACACTTCAATATGGATAAACTCATTTAGAGACAATGACAAAGCAGCTAAATAAATCACTTGCAACACTTGCTCAGAAACAGTGAAATTAATCCAGAAATTACATAACTGTCAAACACTACAAGTGCAGTTTCTGCAAGTTGTGGCAGCCTGTTGGCCTTCTGCAGCACTTCAGCTCACTGCTTCCAGGAAAATACACACTTATCCATATTTAAATCTAAAAAAAACATCAGCTAGTCACTGTGAATTTGTTCTCTTCCTCAAGCTGATTTGGTTAAATAAAGTGTAGGAGTGTTTGAGTGTCAGGCTCCTCACTCACCGTTACTGTACAGGAGCTGCAGCCGGTAATGAATCCCGTTATTGGTCTTTTCTCCGCTCGTCTCCTTAACACACACAACAAACACTGAGCTGTTTATTGAACATTTTAGGATGTTTTTGTTTTTTTTTTAAAAGCACGTCTCTGCAGATGTAGGCCTGCGGAATATATCCAAGTTATTGAATACTTAAATAAACGTGATTTATGTTCACAGCGGGGGCAGCCTTGTAATTTCTACCGTGTGTAATCATCATGCTGTTATTGTGGCTTTTTAATTCCTCTGTAATCACCGGTTATGTTTGCAGGGCAAATAAATTCCAACAGTAAATTTCAGCTAATTTAAACGGTGTCATAACTGATGAGGAGACCGGTCGCCCCGCCGTTGTTTATGTAGAAAAGTGGTTGTGTTGAAAAGAGCTGTAAATTAAAACCATTTCAATGTCGAAAGGGATTTTTGTTCTATTTGTCAAATGCACAAATGGATCGAAGGAGGTTTATGAATTACAGTATAGTTGAATTACAGTGTGCATTTATTGTTTACTATTATATATATATCATTTTAGCAACAAGATGGCTATAATAATAATAATAATAACAGTCAAATAATAGGCTAGTAATAATTGTTATTTTTAATTACAGTAAACATTGATAAGTTACTGTAATTATGTAAAACGTGATAATAAACAAAAATCAGTGACACAGCAATGGAATAATCAAGCCTTGAGAAAATCTAAATTATAAATAATCCTTCAGGATATTAATTAACGAGAATAATATGAGTTTGAGTTTCTGCACCAACCTTTTCTTTCTCGATGAAGTCCACGAAGTTGGTCCTCTCAATCTCCACCGGCTGACCCTGCCGGTCGTACAGAGCCAGAACGAAGTGGAAGAAGTTGGACTTCCGCAGGTTGGAGGGCGGCTGCTTCTCAAAGTGAGCCCGGGCCAGACCCACTCCACTGCGGACACACAGGCGCGGATGAGTCGGTGTTAGGATGGTGTGGAGGCTACAGTAGTTTAACTTTGGAAACATAAGGTTTTAAAAATATGAAGGCCTATAAGCTGTGTACATTTATTTAATTTGCTTGATTTGAACCTTTTAAGGCTGATCTTGAAGATCTTAATGATTTTCCAGAGAGGCTATTTTATGAAAAACTCCCAAAACTCCCAAAAAGATTTTCTGAAAATATAATCAAATCTATTTATATTCATGAGATCATGATTTATTCACCTTGACATCACTGACTCTGTGCACCAAAGGGGAGATTTTTGTTCCCCTTGAATACAACTTTGTTTATTTAAAAAAAAGGCAACATGTAAAAAATTTTTGTCTAAATTTTAAACACCCATGATTTATTTATTTTGTCCTTTTGGCTTCATTAAATCTCAGCCAAGTAAAACGGACAGAATATGAGCTTTGTGCGTAAAAATCTGTGGCACAAACACATGTTGAAATTAGCCTATATTAGTGCGTTGTCTTAAAATTAACTTGGCTATTCAATGTGCTGGTGTATCATTCCGCATAAGAATATCAATTTCCCAAATCATCCTAGCAGCAGTTAAATCCAGGTTTCTTTCTCCGGACAGCGCCGAACAGACAGCAGCATCAACACAGCCTCATGTCCTGCACAGGCGGCTGTGGAGTCTTGACACAGGAGAAAAAAAAATCACGTTGTTTCCATGATTTTTGGTAAATGCAGGAGGAGGATGGCAGCGTGTCTCCTCCGACACGGGCAAAAGCTCACCTTTGGGCGGCCGTGTTGGCGTCCAGCACGCCGCCCCCCTGCATCCAGCTCCGGACAGCGTTCATGCCTCCCAGCGGCTCCTCCTTCAGGCTGCTGCCGCTTCTCTGGATGCTCTCCTGGATCCCGAACATGAACAAATCTCCGTGGCTCGGTGCCTGTCCCTCCGTTTCTCGTGTCTCTCCTCGCCTGGCTGTGCACTTGTTCTCCCGTGGATCCGTCACTCTGATTCAAGAGGAGCAACGTGGGTGCGCTCTCTGCTGCTGCTGCTGCTGCTGCTGCTGCGCGCTTCGCTAGAAATCAAGC
The DNA here is from genome assembly GCF_910596095.1 of Thunnus maccoyii. Classification (NCBI taxonomy): domain Eukaryota; kingdom Metazoa; phylum Chordata; class Actinopteri; order Scombriformes; family Scombridae; genus Thunnus; species Thunnus maccoyii. The sequence continues at coordinate 15,267,366 of NC_056545.1, forward strand.
AGTGGACTCTTTTATCCCTTCTTGTCCTGAGCAGAGAGTGGGTGCTAAAACGGAGGGGAAATCATATCGAAATAGTGTCCAAACTCTTAAAAACACGATTTATATCGCCAGAAGGACTGCAGGAAGTGGACTGACCCAGTGTGGAAAGCTGTTAAAAAGTCACTCCTGATGCGCTTAGAGATCCACAGTTTGAGCTGTCAGAGAGAAAAGAGAGATCAGCTAGCACCCAGATGAGATGTCATCATTATCTGACACGTGTGTCTTCCTCTTTTCGCTCTTTACTATCTCTTCTTCGCCCTCAGTCCAGCGGTCCGGGACGTGTTGAGGTCTGTGGTGTCCAGAGCAGCGCTGCTTCCTCCGGATGGCTCCGCTCTCTCTCGCCGCTGCGCTTCTCTCTCTCTCTCTCTCTCTCTCTCTCTCTCTTTCTCTCTCTCTCTCTCTCTCTCTCTCTCTCTCTCTCTCTCTCTCTCTCTCTCTGAGGAGAAACGCTTTGTGACTCTTCCCAAAGGACTCTCTCTGAGAACCAAACACGGGCTTCTCCCGCCCCGGGGGAAGAGAGGGAGCTAGGATGGGAAGGGAGGGGAAGAGGGGAGGGGACCGGAGGAGAGGAGAGGAGGGGACAAGACTGGAGGAGAAGAGAGGAGAGGAGAGGAGAGGAGCCGCCCCCAAACAAAGGCGAGAGTGGAGTCAGGTCCGCCCCATGCAGCTCTGTCCTCCTCTGTCCTCTGTCCTGTCCGGGGTCCCCTCTGTCCTTGCAAAAACTCTTATCTATAGCTACAACATTAATTCTGGTGCGCGACACAACACTGACAATTGACTGGAGGGGAAGTTCCGTGCAGAGCAGAGTCATGATCCTGCTGGAATAGTTTGCTAAATGGCACTTCAGCAGGATGGATATTTCTCGGTTGCAGGACAATCACGACCTCATTACCTAAAATATCAAAGCATGGAAAGATTAAAAATTTACAAGATTTGACTGGAACTTTAAGGCATGGAAATACAATGTTCTATTTGTTTTTCATTCATTAAAAAAAACCTTTTTCACAGCAAGTACTGCAGCTTTCAGACTTCCAGGTTTCTGTCAAATTCAAATAACCAAATTAAATCTTGGGCTCAGTGCGTAATGAAGGTTTAATGCCTCAAAAATGAAAATTAAAGAAGTGCAAAACTATGGATATTTAGCTCGTATCAAACAGTCTTTAGGCCCGCTATTAGACAAATGTGATCTAGAGACATTTGGGGGAATTTGATATGAAACCTCTGCCTGTGCATTTACATCTTTAGTTTTATTTAGAGCAGCTGCCGAGGCTCAATTATAAAAGCCATATTTCATCGTCACAACATATCCCTGCTCCCCATTGTCCTCCGTAGGCCTGCTTATTGCAGGCTATAACGCCGCAAGACGCACAAACAAAAGTGACAATAACAATAATTAGCTCGAAATAACAATGAACATAATTGAGGATAATTGCTACCAGATTTTCCCGCTTTGTCTCTCCCTCCAGCACCATCTGTTATTTGAAACAATTCATCACGCCGCAGAGAGGAGATCCAGACAAAATACAAATATTAATAGATAATTCTGTGAACTCTTTTTTTTTAATAATAATAAATAAATAAAGCTATTGATCTGTTAAGGTGCAAAAGGTCAACAACTTTTGTATTATTCAGCCGGCTGTGGAAATGATTGGCAGGGCGAGCTGGCGCTGTTCCAGGCTTTAATTCCCAAAGGTTATATTGAAAAACGCTCTTGACCTTGATTATGGAGAATAAGAGTCTTTTATGCTCCAGTTTCCTGCTTATAGAGGGAGAGAGACAGCAGCACGTATACAGCTGAGAGGGAAAATATGAGTGAATGAAGGAGTGTTGACAAGATCTGATCGGTGAGGGCTAAATGTGTGTGTCAGCTCATTTAAAGATATTAAAGAAGAGATTCATCTCGGCATCTCGACTCATACATGATGACACAAGACTTAATCTGTTGTATATTCTCTTGCAGATTATAGAATTAGGCCTCAAAATATTTAAAGGTAAATTGTTAGGAAGGGATATTATCTATATAGACAGATTTCAGATTTTTAATTGAGGTCAAAGGCAGGATTGAACATCAGAGATGTATCTAAAACGAGACTCAAATCCTGTTGGATTATTGTATCACACGAGGCTGCAGTGCATAGTGTGAGAAGGCAACTGAAAAAGTTGAATTAAGCGTCACATAATCTACATGAATATTGAATTGTTATACTGGAGATTTCCAAAAGTGAGAGGAAGAAATTGTCTTAATAATAAGAAACTGAAACATACGCAAAAATGATCATATTGAGTCCAACAGGAGCCTTTTGAAGATCAGGAACACCGTCGTGTCCGGTATCATGTCACTATGAGCTCACTGTGACAGAAATAGTGCTGGCTGTGAGTGTTTGCGTGTCTCTCTCCTGATGTAAATTCCCTCCTCAGTCTAAAAACAACACAACAGCGCCATCATGTGTCAGACGCGCCCAACTACACAAGAACTGATGCACCGGACTAAACCTTACATTAAAGATCCCCTGCAGACATGTATTAAGACATATAAAAATAAATACTTTCATTAATAATTGTGTATGATATGTTTTTTCCACAAAAAAAGCTAAATTACATCATTAAAGTCTCCCTCTACTCAAAAATATGTTGTTTTTTCTTGTTCCTGCAGTTGAATATTTGAGCTTCACTGTGCAGAATAATGTATGTGCAGAGTTTGACACTAGAAGGCTGTTTTCACATCAATCTGCTGAAAGTAGAAAGTTTCTCTGAGCTCACCGAAAATTAAATTTTAAGGGGCGGGCCTACGAGCATGATTTGTGACATCACAACTAGTTTGGAGCCAATCATGGTCCAGTATGCTACTTATGAACTTACATATTCATAGATTCTGGATTTTTAATGAGGGAGAAGGAGTAGATGTTATTCTAAGGATTTGAAAGTGGTAATTAAACATTTTTTAATGGGAAACTATTGTATTCCCCAACAACCAAAGTCTTTTCATATGTTTTAAAACATGTCTGGAGCAGATCTTTATAATGATGTCTACTCCTTCTACCTCATAAAAAAAAATCCAGAATCTATGAACATGCAAATATTTCTCATTTCAAGATGTCTCCTACTTCACTGTAAAGTTAATTCTGTGTTTGTGCACAAGAGGCTTCAAGTTTCCACATCACATTTGTGTTAGTTGCATATTCCACAACTGTTGCAATGTCACAAATCATGCTGGTAAGTACACACCTTAAACTTAGATTTTCCAATGAGCTAAGAGAAACTTTCCACTTTCAGCAGATAAATGTGAAAACAGCCTTCTAGCGTCAAACTCTGCACATACATCATTCTGCACAGCGAAGCTCAAACATCCAGAAGAAACATATTTTTGAGCAGAAGGGGACTTTAAGCAACAGGCCTTTTTCACAGAAGACATTTTGATGGTTAACAGTACTAAAAGCATAGTTGTAAACAATAAAATTAATGATGGCCAAACTCCATTTAGCTGCTTCAGTTTCAGGATCCTGGTACTGTGCATGTTGGCTCACTGTCACACAGTCATGGCTTACTGGGACCAACGAATCCTCCAAATAAAACGACCAGACACACCGTCTGAATGTCGATCCAGATCGAACATTTTGAAAAAATCTTGATGTATTTCAGTTGTTGAAATTAGAAAGTAATAGAGGATTGTGCAGTGTATGTGCACCAAAGTACCTGAGTGTTTTCTATTTTAGCCATTTTATTTAAATGATTGAAGTCTTCATTATTCATGTTCTGGTCTTGGAATATAAACTGAAAATTGGATAAAATCTCCAATCTTCGCTCAAGATCTGAGTCAATATTTCTTCAAGCTCATATCCTCTCATAGAAAAGTCAAACTAATCCAAAGTCTGAGAACATGTTGATGCAGTTCTGAATTTAAATCACTTGAGGGCGATATTCCTCTGCTGTATGAAATGTATCAGCAGCAGTGAAGCCTACATACTCTAAAATCACTTCATATTGTGTTACAGTAACACTGAAGGGTCATTTTCAGGTTACAGAGTCAAATATGGTCAACATTAACAAACCTGTCCTGTCAAGTTGTCAGGATAGCAAGTGTGTTTATATTAAGACTGTATCCACTACGATCTTTTACACAAGTAAAAGAAATCTGTTTTTGCATTCATAGAGAAAAAAATGTCACTTTTTCATCTTGGCTTCACCATGATGCAAAACACATCTTTATGCTCTTTTTGACTTTTTTTGATCTCTCTTTTTTTAGATAATACATCTCACAAGAGAAGGAAAATAATACTAAAACTACTTCCCCTGCTCTTCCAAAAAAAGACAGACTACTTTCCCTTCGGCAAAAATGAAAAAATATAGAATAAAAGCAGACGTATAGTTTAAGGGTCACAGCTAACCAAGCCAAAGTTGTGGTCTTTTCTACACTGCAGCGACTGATTCCCCTCCTCTACTGTAGTCTGATGGATGAAGGCTACAGTTTATGCCATCGTCTTATAAACGCTGGTTAGAGGAGAAAAGACCACTCATGGCTCAACCCAAAAGTTTAAAGGTTCTATATGTAGGAATCAGAAATTCTTTTTCATTAGTGACACCGGTGGCCGATAAGTGAGCTGCAGTCAGCATCCTGTTGCTTGCACTACTGCAGATGATGTCTTTCTCCTCACTTACACTTCTCATAAGAACATAAAAGATCAGTATCTGCTCCTTCATTGAGGAAATAATGTTGTTTTGCTGTATGTGTGCTCGGAAGTGGGCAACTTGTCATTGTGGGGGTGTTTGGTGTGAAATGTGTTGTGGTTGATGCTTCTAGCAGCTAGCTGGAGAGCGAATATCTGCAGGGTGTTTATACTCAGATAGCACTGTTTTTGTTGTGTTGTTACGCCAGTCGTTTGTTGACGTTAGCGGCAGAGAGGCAAGGCACTGGGGAGCCCACAAAAAGTCACATCTGTTTGATTTTCATGGGAAATCCGGCCCGGATCCTTCACATACAAATCAGTCCGACCAACCAACAAAGACGGGGAAGGTCTCATTTTTTACGTTACATTATTACTCATTCACTCATTGGCAATAAAAAATGACTTATAGATGTAAATCATATTTCTTACATATAGAACCTTTAACAAGATCTGGCAACCATTTTTGTCTTTTTTTGAAATTGTACAAATCTCCAATAATGTGCATCGTAGAGTGACAGGTATATTCTCCTCACTTTCGTTTTTATCTCCTGTATACCAATATTTATTTATGGAAATATACATAAGAATACATTAAAGCTTATTGTGTACAGTATATGTGTGATGAAAGAACAGCTGGAAATAGTTTTATTGTTGATTTACACTCTGAAAATTCAATTAAAACATTTTAATCTATCATGCAGAGTGTCAGTCATCCAAAACCCACGTGTTCACAGTCACATTGACCGATCAAACATACAAGAGTCCAGATGGGGTGCTAATGGTTTTATTATTTTGATATTAAAATCAATAAACATAATCAGACTATTGTGGTTACAAGCAGAGCTGTGGTACCAACTCCTGGCTGATACAACAGAGAATGATTTAAAAAAAAAAAAAAAAAAAAAAAAAAAGAATAATAATAAGAAAGAAATAAAAAGAAAAGAGAGGCACAATAACACAACAGAGATTTAGGGCAGGTGTCTGCAGGATGTCGAGCAGCCAGAGACAAAAACTGGAGTTGTTACAGTACAACCAAAAAAAAAAAAAAAAAAAAATCTTTTAGATTTCCACGCCTGTGCATAAAGCCACCCACTGTGCCTCAGAGAAAAAAAATGTACAATGTAAAACAAAAAGAAAAACTTGAGTTAAAACAATAGTATAAACCCAGCACAACATTTATTACACAACATAAATATAACAACAGTCAAGATATTGTATTCGAACAGGCATATATGTGAACTACAAATATAGACGTCATTGCTAAAGAGAGGATCAAGTTAGTTTCAGCAGGATACACTTTCTGCAGGTTTTGCTTCTTTGTGAAATTATAATCACCAAGAGATCTATTGTAGAGCACTTAGCAATGAAGTACAGCCTTCCTACTGAGACTGGGAAGAGGAACACACACAGGACTAACTACAGAAAGATCCCATGCTGTTGATCACGTCAAATAAGTTGCCATACAAGACCAGAAGCATCATAACAATGGCATGTAGCTGTGGAGCTCAGGATGACCGATACCTCCCACATCCTCTACATGTTAGGACTTGTATGGATTTCCTATAAAATCATGTTACTGTCTGTCGCCATTATCAAAATTTCAAGAAAAAAAGAGAGAGAGAGAGAGAAAGAAACTGAGCAGATGCTTTAGAATAAATATTTTTCTTTTAGTTAAATGTCTCTCGCTTCATGCATTTTGGCAAGTCTGGAAGGAGATGTAAAACATTGCAGTGTTGGATGATGAGTTGGACGTGTTTAGATATATAAAGAAGGGATTTGTTGTTATTATTGAGGGTGGGTTGTTGACATTTGCTTTAGTAAGATATCAGTCTGCAGAAGAGGAAAATAAACACCCCCCCCTCCAATCATTCATTGCAGGGGAGGGTGAGGGGTCTCTGCCCACCAGCCTTTAGTGACCCCTGGTTAATCTCAGGAGCTCCCTGACGAGACAACTGCGAACCAAAGCCCTTCTGAAAAATAAAAAAAAAGCACCCAGAAGGGGCGAAACATCTCTGGCGCAGTGGTGACGTTTTCCCAGAAAACTGATCAGATTTTTTTTTTCTTTTTTTTTTTTTTTTAATTTCCCCACCAAAGTTAGAGAGAGCAGGCGAACTGACTCCTAAACTGAGCATCCAAACCTCGGTCCAGAGTCGTGACAAAGGAACAGTTGGTGAGGTGAAGTTTGTCAAGGTGAGGTTCTGTTTGCTGCATCAAACCTCCAATGACAGAACGCTTCATGAGCTTCACAAACAACGATTTCTTCAAGTCACATTGAAACGTATTGTTTCCTTTAAAGGGGACGTATTCGCTTTTGTGAGTTTCTGTTATTTATATTCTGTTATGATGTCGGATGTCTGCGTTAAACATGGTCAAAGTTCCAAAACCTGAGGTGAACGTATGTAAAAATGCTCCCTGCAAGTCAAAGTGGTGCTAGATCCCTACATCCCTCCGGCTGATCTGGCATTTACGGTTAGCAATGTCCTCTACTTCCTCCTATTAATGGCGTCGGATCATTCATGCATGTTCTCAAAATAGCCTTCTGTTCCGTAGCCTGAGAGCCTTTGTTGCTAATGTTGTTGCACGGGTTGTTTACGTTGTCCATTCACATATTTCAGATTGGATTCAGGCTCAAACATGTACGGATGTATTTGAGAAGTTTATATTTTGAGTAAAGTATGAGAAAAAGAAGTGGAATTCAACTACTGTTTGTTTACGTAGCCTACCGAGCCAGCGGAAGTCTGCTGAGATGCAGCTGAAGCTGGCCAATCAGAATAGAGTGGGCTCACTGGGAGGGGGGCCTTAAAGAGACAGGAGCTGAAACGGCCTGTTTCAGACAGAGGCTGAACTGAGGAGCTGTATAAAGGGCAACTATACGATAAATAAGGAGTTTTTTAAAACTGTAAATCATGCAAAAATATTCCATTAGAGCCCCAAAACAACAATATGGACCTGGGAATGTGCATGACATTTCTCCTTAATTAATTAATTTATTTCTTTATTTTATTTCTAATGTCTCTTATTAATCTGTCTTGTTATAGTCAATTTATTGATGTATTTTTACTGGCTAATTAGATATTAATTCATGATTGTCTTTATAATCATTTGTATCTCCAAAGTGCAGCAGCAGGATTATATACAAACATCTGAGATGGTTTTATTTTTGCCTTTTGGTTCATGATGATTTTTTTCATTACAGATATACTATGAGTAAATCTAATATTTTCATGTAAAAATACAAAAAGATACATTTTGTAATTTTTGGCAGGTAGTGTCAAATAGTTCATTGTGACTTTGACTCATGTCTGTGAAGCTCACATGAAGTCTCTGACTCTGGAAAAGCTATGAAGTCTCCCTACATGTTAATTTAAAGGACGAAACAAATAAATATCAAACAAACGGTCTGAACACTGGGATCAGGGAAAAAAAAGGCAATAAAATATAATTTAGAAAAAAAGATTCTAACGTGCAACATTTGACAGAGAGTCAGAGCATAAATATCGAACCATAATATTAATAAAAAAAGGTTTAAACATACAAGCAGGACGGCGGCCATATAAAGATACAACATTCATGATCTTTCTGGATCCTGACGACAAAAGTCTCCCTCTGTGAGCTTCCAAGCAAAGTCTGACAGGAAGTCGAACAGGAAAAGCTCCACCAGACGCTCACATCTGTCTGTATGATCCTGCTGAGGAAGACTAGTCTACATTCATCAGCAAAGCAGCAGCAGCAGAGTTATACCTCGCTATGTCAGCATACAGCAGTGCAGCAGTCAGAAACACAAGACTGACCAGAGTCATCAACAGAAGGAATAATATGGCTAATACAGCTTTTTAACACAGCCATGTTAGCACCCAGCCACTGACAGATTAGCACCACAGTTAACCTCCATGCTCAGTTTGTCGCTTCATTCGCAACCTGCGACTCAGTGCCAACACTGGCTTCAAGGAGGGTCTGGCACTTCATAATAGCAAAGTTAAGAAACGGAAAGGTTCTGTTTTATGTTTTTTTTTCTTTTTTTTCTTTTTTTTTTTTAAATCTTTCTTGAAAAGGTCTCGAGAGGCAGCAACACGGTGATCCATGTCGAAACCACAGAAGAAGAATGCATTGTAATTCACAAGGTAAAAAGCAGGGCCAAGTCTCCCTCTGCCTCCGACACAGTGGAAGTTTGCTCTTCTCTACACGGACACACCAGCAGTGATAGCAGCAGCAGCCAATACAGAAAACACGATAACGTGGCGTAGTGGGCAGAGAAAGAGTTCAAAACAGAACCAGGTTTCCCAAAACAACATCAGTGTATTTTACAAGTTGTCACCTCAGCTCTTCTTCTATAATACTTTAAAAGACAAATCCTATGCAGAATTCATTCTCATGTCCAGACATGGAACCATAAGCAGCTCTTATCTGCTGTTAGAGACTATCATACAAAACGGACTGATTTGGGGTTATTTCTGAGTCAAACTGTACTTCATGTTTAAGTTTTGGGAAACCCAGCCCCTTGTTTCTGTAGGGAAACCCCCTCCAGACTGACAGAAGGTGCAGATTTGTGTTCTCATATATTTGATTAAGGCACCTGGTTCAGCAGGCATCATATTTTTTTTTCCTTGTAAATGTAAAAACCAAGTGCAAGGTGAGTAAAGGTGTTGGTCTTTTGACTTTCATAGGAAAAAAAGGTGTGATAAAATAGGGGTGTGTGGTAATAATAATATATTGTAATTGTGTCATGGACACCCTAAACCAAAATCTTAAAGTCTTTTTGTGCTCATTCAATAGCAGCAATTATGAAATCATTCGACTGAGAGTGCAGTGAGCCCAAAAAGCCATGCGACAACTTTTTGACGATGAAAACGCTTTCTGATGATTGGCCAAATTACTTCTCAAACTGCAAGGGACTCCAGACATCACTTGAACCTCTCAGTTTTATGCAGTGCTGGGAATCGGCATGCAAAAACATTATTCCCACTGCATTCTTATTACAGAGTACATTTCTGTGCGTATCTAATTTACACAGGGGAACATATGGAGAGTATAAGCATATAGCCTCTGAAGATGGGGTGTTTTTACAAGCAATAAGGGCAGCCCTCACGGGTTCAAACAAGACAGGAAACATTTGAAATGCCTTGGAAGAAACTCAAAACCAGACTCTGAGATCTGACAACACAGCCAGCAGGAGTTGAGGTCAGCTTATTTCTTGTTTTTTTTTTACCAATACAGTTTATAAAGTCAAGAATATTTGGTAACGTTAATTTTACTGCTGAGTGATTTCCTAAGAAGTTTCCAGGAGAGAAGTGTACTTTGGTACTAACTACAAGGAAAACAGAACATTTATTTGACAGAAGTTCTCCATCTAAACCTGCATTAACTTGAGTTTTAATGACTTGAAGGCAGCAGAACAAGCTGTAAACACCATGACGTTTCACCTCATAAAGTTCTTGTGTTTCTGTCCAACAAGTCCAATATTTAATCTTCTTTTAGCTCAATTTTGGTCTCCACCAACTCATGAGGGAAATATGCAGCTCTTAGCTGCTAGATGCTCCACTATGTTCAACAGCTAGTCGATAACTTTGTCTGTCTGCTTTTTGGTGCTGTGCAGATAAAGTACAGTTGGTTTATCAACTGCGGACACGCTGATGAGAACAGTGAGAGTCAACCAAAACAGCAAACTTGCAGCTGCAAACCAAAACAATGAACTAAATGCTGCTAACATGCTCCATGGAGTCACTATGATGACAACTTGATTAGAGCAGCTTTAAACCAACTAAATATTTGTGTATTATTGTAAACTTTAAAACTCTTCATATATGCTGAATTATAGGTTGGCTTGTCGACTAATTTCCAATTTTTTGCAAGTTCAGCTGACCTGCTTTGCACTGACTAAAAGACTCTCTGGGTTATGTTACTTGGATTAATTAATTGGATGTGTATAAATTGAACAATGTCTCTCTTTTCCCTGTAATTATTACCAAGTTACACAGTTCTTTCTAGGAAACTTCTTTGAAATTATTCTGACATTATGGACTTTAAAATCAAAACGTTACCAAATAATTCCTCTGAACATTGTTTTGTATAAGTTGGATATATAGCAACATGTTGCTTTTTCAATTTTCTTGTGTTAACATTGTTTTGTTGCTATTAAAATCCTTGCAGAGATCAGCCAAACAAGAACAATATCCTAATACACCAGAATATTTATTTTGCAGTTATGCTGAACATTTTGTTCCTCTCAAATGGAATAAAGATCCTCCGTGACTTTGGGTAGTGGTATCAAATCCAAGAGTTTGGCTTTTACAAAGAAAAATGTGTGTGCTTAACAATAATGATCATACAGGTCAAGAATACAGAAATCACCATTTAGAGCAAGACTGAGTGTGAAGCTTCTTCTGATTGGTCCAACAGGGACAGTTAGAATCAATGAAAATGATCGGGGGGGGGGGGGGAGTCTGGTATGAGAACAATAATCAGTCACATGGACATTGTTTGAGTGGATCTGAATGCAGATGCCAGTTTAATTCTTGGATTATTTCTTGGATAATGAAAAGTAATCAGCACCATGTGACAAACTCTAGTCGGATCATGGCTGGAAATCAGAGTCAAATCCTTTGTGAGAGGGAAATGTTGTAGTATGTTTTAATATCGTCTTGGAGAAAGCGGAGAAAACTTTGTGAATTCTTGTGACAAGTCTGTTGGCCTTTTTTTTCAGCTTGTGTAGAGAGCATTGCACCATATTGATTGACATTGATAATTCATAACACACACACACGCACACACTCACGATATTTTGTACATAGTAAAGAATGGCGACATTAATTGGAATACATAAATATATTTTCTTTTGATTTTATATGTCATCACATATGTCAGATAGAAGAACGATATTACCCTGATTTGCTGAAAAAGAGCTTTATGGATCCACTTAGCTTTTATTGGACAAGAGTAGCACAAAGTTACACACTCTATTAGCTTAATAGTTGACTGTATAGGATTTATGTCATCAGAAAGAAAAAAAAAGAATAAGGAATAGTTTTACTGGCGTGGATTTTCACTCATTTCCTTGACTGTTAAAATGCCACAGAGTCTCCTGGTTTGAATGTAAAGTTGCACAGCTTGCACCTATCATGTTAAATGTAAAAACCTGTGAGGACTCTTTCTTGAACCAGCCTTGTGATCGACAACAAAACACACACATACACACGCTAAATTCTCTCGTCAGCCGCGAAGCTGCCGGCTCAACCAGCAGCCCTTTAACCACTGTTGACCCCCTACCAGACCTGGGCGAAATTACAGCTGAAAAAAAAAAATGCTTCAAATAGTTGAAATATTTGAAGCCATTTTCAGATATATTCTCCCTGTCTGCTACTTCAGTCAAGGTTGTTTTGAGCCTATCAGGCTGAATGGTTTTGTTGTTATTGTTGTTGTTGTTGACCGTATATCAGCAGAGCAATGTCATAAACTTCGGGCATTTGCCTCTTGGCAAATGACATGTCTGCTGTGTTATTATTTTTGTTTGTGTGTATGTGAAAGGTTATTTAAGAAGGCAATAAGTGTCCGGATTGAGTCTCCATTTGTAATTGGCTTGCCATACAGTACAGTGATATAGTAACTTCCCCCAAGGCGGCCGGGAACAACATCTTTCAAACTGGCTCTTCCTGGCCGCCCCAGGCTAAACCCCTCCTCATTAAGTCACAAGTAGAAATCAGTTTACAAATGATAACAATATAGCTCTCTGGAGAAATGTGTCTACACTGTACATCACCCTGAAGAGGAAGCCAAAGCAGAATCAGTTTTTCCATAGGAAACCTCTACTGAAGGCAAATGAATCATGACGCCAAGGGGGTCAGCATCAGGATCAACGTAGGGGCCCTGGAATCAAAACCCTCTATATTTTTTTAAGACCACAAACACATTATCCACACGGCCTCCGACCAGGACATACACCTATCCCGTCACAGAAACAGGCATAGCCAAGACACTGGGCCTCCCGAAGCCAAGCAATGATACGCTCTCATACAATGCCTCATATCATTACATGGCTCCAGAAATATGTAGATCTAATTCTCATCAGGCTGTAGACCTACTCCTTGCTAGTTTATAGACTTAGCCAAGTCAGGTAATAGACCGGTCCTAGCAAGTAGTCGTCAAGTACACTTGCAGCATTCACACCAGGCCTTTTAGCAGCAAATGGAAGAAAAAAAATGCTTTTCTTTTTGTTTTGTTTTTTCCTTTTTTGGACAAAGTGCTTTTGTTTTTAAACATATAAGATAGAGTATTCTATACATATATCTAACATTTAGAAGATACATATTAACTTATAGTCTATTTACAAAAATGAATCACTACTAAGAAAATAGCTGTGGACGGTAGGGGGGAGAGCAAGTCATTCGGCTACAACTAGACTAAGAAGTCAAATAAGAATCATGGATACTCATCATTCTAGTTTCAGAAAAAGCACCATTTCTCCCTTTTTAGACGGAACAGAAAACAGTAAAAAAAAAAAATATGTATATATATATATACATATATATATATATATAAATACATATTTGTGTAGCACTAGCTGTTATTCAATCACACGATACAGAAAAACCACAGCTCTGCATCACCATCGTCGGTGTACGTTCTTCAACTCAAACTAAGCTGAATTCAGCCTCGTCAGACACATTTTGTTTTATTAGCCCACTAACCGAGTGAATTTGGGCTGAATTTTGAAATTCCTGGGAATGTCAGTGCTTCCTCCAAGGAGGCAGCAGGGAGGTAAGCATACAGGCATCATGCATTTTTAAAGGTTGAACACGGTGCCAGTTTGTGGCCTTATTACTGTAACTGTGTGTGTGTGTGTGTGTGTTCTGGTGAACAAAGTGATTTTTTTAACTGTTGTGATCAGTCGAGAGGGATGGAAGCTGAGGACCGAAGGCAAGGCCAGGCACAGATAAAATTCAGCGACACAACCTCAAAGACAGCAACGTCATTCCCAGGAAATGCAAAAATTCAACTGACTTCATGGTTTAAAGAGGGAATAAGACAATGTGCAGTGCTGAATTCAGATCAATCTGGGACAAATTCAAAATGGCTTTGGCTTTCTAACAGCATCTCTGACAACACTGCAGCTGGTTCCTTATCTGCCCTCACACCTCCACACTGTTGTCCTCCGAGTTTCTTGCTTTCTCGCACCCGTCACTGTCCTCGCTAAAGACAGCATGTCCTCATTCTCTTTATAGACCATTCAAAACTAGACCATGGCTTCGCTGCATTGTGTGTTTTAAATAAATCCAGTCCTGATTCTCTGTATTTCACTCAGACAGCAAGGAGACAGGAGAGGTCAAGTGTCGTGTACAAACTATCAGATTGACTGGCTGCTCTTTAAGACCCTTCTCCTTTTTTTTCCCTCCACTGAATCTGACCAATGAATACCTCCAAACCAACAGGAAAGATAGCAAGCAGCTAAAATATAAAAATATAACAAGAACTTTTTTTTTGTTTGGTTTTTTTATATTTTTTCCTCTAACTTTCTCAATGCAAGGATATGCTTTAGAAATGTGTCATGCTTAAAAATGAACCAATTGTCATGAAAAGTGGCATTTCACCATTGATAGATATATCATTAATGTTTCTATATACAGTACTTTAAAACACAATTCAGTTAATATTTTGTTGATGAACTAGACCTCGTCTACATACAGAAATCAAACAAAGTGACACAGGAACATAACATTTTGGTTATTCTTGGTGACATTTTGACAAACAAGCAAAAATGTAACATAGCTTATCTACTAGCGCTCTTGGTTTTTGTCCTAGATAGCGCCATTAACACAATTAGCTTGTGGAGGGAGGAATCAGTTCAGGAATGAAGTGCTTCCTAAGCAACAAATCTACTGGAGAAGCCCACAGATGGGGTTAACTTTTTAGATTTTAAAAAATTAATGAATGTTCCTTTTCTGTACAGAATTGGACCCAAGCTAATTTCACAGTTCTATGAAGTTTCCTGACCCTCCCACATTTCTTACATTCAATACGGCGTCAGGTAAGCTGTGCAAAACCTTACTTTAACTGGCTGGTCGCCATTTCGTTGCATGTGTCTTTGGTACAAAAAACAATCAAAATATAGTGTGCAAATATTTTTTTGTAACTCTAAACTAAAAATATCTGTGAACCCTCCCCCAATCCCCAAAGACAGAGTACCAAAAACCATAAGTAATCTATTGCAGAGCCCTCCTATATACACAGACTCTGTGGCATCACGCAACGAGAGCTTCCTTTTTTTTTTTTTTTTTTTTATGTACATTCAGAATATCTTTAAACAACTGAAATACACAACCAACCCTACAGGTGTCTCCCTCCATGCATCCACTAATGATCTCACTCAGTGTAAAGTAGTCCTCTCCTTAGCTGAACATCAGAGAGGTCTGACCGATCACCTCTTCTCTCTCAATCCCTCTCACACACTCACTCAGACTTACAGAAACACACACACACATACATACACAAGGCACAATGAATAGAACTCTGATCAAACACTAGTATGAACACACCAAACTGTTAGCCTGGTCAACTCTACTGTACAAAAAGGGGAGCCGGTGCCATTTTTTTCCCCCACTGGGAAACACTTTTATATACAGCTCTAGGAGGAGATGGGTCACTGTTTATGTCATCTTCATCAACGTCACCACCATCATCTTCCTCACAAGTCTGCTCCCACGCTGGCAAAAAATGCCAATTTCACCCAGTCCAGTTATAACCAGCACAAGGCCAAAAAAAGCACCAAACTACATGCGCTTCCTCTCCACACAGTCAACTGCATCCTGTTGTTTTTGTCAAAATTAGCCTTTATTCTTCCTGCCTGCTTCAAACTTCAGACCAACAGGATTTCTGTTGCTTATTTTTTCAATTTTAACTTTTAGCCACTACTGATTTTTGTTTCAAGCATTAAAAGATGCTAAATGGTAACAACAGCAGAGCTGAGGAGATGGCATGAACATATTTAGGCCTTCAATACAAAATATATCCTGCCACCCCGTGACGCCTCAGAGCACGCTGCTTTTTTCTCTGCAGCTGTCTCGGCAACCAAAGCTATTGTCATCAAAGTGCTTTACTGAGTGTGTCAATTTAAACATCCTGGAGTTAATCTTTGTTGCCATGTTCTAGGAAATGATGACTGGAACTTTTTTTTTTTTTTTTTATCCTTTGATGGTTTCCTCCAACGTGTAACAATTCTTCCTCTGTCATTACAACCTGTGAAAGTATTCCAGTGGTTACACTCGTGTGACTGTCTCCCGTCTCAGCCATGGTCTGGCTCTGCAGGAAGCAGACCTCCGACAGAACCGACCCTACACAATGCTATGTTAAACACATCTAATAATCACCAGTGGATTTAGGACGTGCTATTAGCTATACACCTAACCATCACTTGCCTACAGAGACGCTTTTCCCGGCGCTCATGATGGGTTGGGAGACAGTGACGCTCTGACTCTGCGCGCAGTGCGCAGAGACAGAAAGCTAGGGTGTACGCCATACAGGTGCATGGCTAAAACAAGCACACATACATACACACAGGGAGTGGTATGTGTGTTTGTGTGGCTAACGATGTATATGTACTCTGGGTTGGAGGGGCATGCAGAGGGGAGCATAGTTACAATGGGACAGCACGGTGGTAATATTTAGTCCACTCCTCTCAGTGGACCGCAGTTCGTCTAGATTTTGGAGGTGGGGACTCGCAGGCCGACCAGTCCGCCAGTGGGATCACCGCGTCCTGTGTTCTCCAAGATCTTGTTGACGAAGTCCGAAGTCTGCCCAGCAACAGGTGGTGCCACTGCACACATTTTCAAAAGACAGGAATGACTTAAGAACGACTTAGTCAAGATACTGATACTAGTTCTTTAAATGAAATGTTATCTCCATTAAGAGAACTTCCAAGTACATTTCTAATCATCTTTCACAAAAATCATCTTCCTCACCAAGTGTCTCCTGGATGAGCCTGTCCAGAGTGTCAGTCATGTTGGTTGAACGTGGAGAAGAGTCCTCCACTCGTACCACTATCTCCTCCTTGATGGCGTTGATCACAAACAGCAGCCGATCTACACGAGGAAACACACACACACACACACACACACACACACAAATCAGAAAGGTGAACACAAAATACTGAAAAAAAAAATGCATTCATATTCAGATCAGGGATTTTAACAAAAATACAAACATAAAAAATGAATCATTTGTTGGTGATAGCAGTAAAAAAGATCAGATGTTCAATGTTAAATGTGACAGAGCTCAAAAATAGATACTTTCAGAAGTACAAATATAGGTAAAACACAATAATCATGCTCCTTATTATTATTAGATTTAGATTGACAGATTTAACAGAGAATCACTAACAAGTCATAAAAACATGGATGCAGAGGTTCATGAACTTGGTGTAAATACTGTAGCAGATGTGGTGTCATTACAACGTACCGTACTCTGTGCTGAGTCCCCAGAGCTTCACCTTGTTTGCTTCATATTGAGCTTTCTTTTTTAAACGGCAAGCTCTGCAATACACAACAGATGGGTGGAGATCTCTTTTTATGAAAACAGCAGGCATTAGGAAACATGACAGATTACTGTCTTGACCGCTACTGTCAACTACACTCATGTTCTAAGTGATTTTCTAAATTGATATCATAGTTATGCATTATTGACTTAACGGCTCTTTTATGTTTTACCTGGACGCCAGCTTGTTCTTCTCCTTGCGGGACCATGGCCGTGCAGTGAGCGGCAGCTCGCTGACAGGGGTCAAGTCACTGATCACCTTGTTCAGTTTGCGGAGCTCAGTGCCAATCTGCAGCAGCTTGCGTGGATTGGGAGTCAAGTCTTCCACATCTGTGCGACGAGACTTCTTCAGCATGTACTTTCCTTCATGACAACCGAGGAAAAGAGGATGTCAGAGATCATTCTCATGTCATCTTTGATGTTTCAGCAGCCACACAGCACAAAAGATTGATCAGCTATAGTTCACCAAGGAATGGAGCACCGATACTGCCAGAAGTTGTGGGTTGTGAGTTTTTTATTGATTCTCAAGTTCATATGTGAAACCCGCTGTTATCTGAATCTAATAATAGTAATAAAAAATAGTAATAAGAATCTAATAATATAATAATAATAAAACACTTTTTGGCTTTTTCATCAGCAAAATGTGTCTTCATTTCTTCTGTATTTTTTTACTCTTTATTATAATATTTGATGCTGAATATCTTTATCATAAGACTTCATTCACAGAATTTGGATCTGTCAGGAGCAAACAGTTTGAGTTTTAACCATTCGGTTACAGTTGGAGATACTTGCTGTAGATCTATAACAGGTCTGAATTCAGTAACAAAGAACATAACAACTGTCCTTTGGTTATGATTACATTTTCAAATGCCACAAGCTTAGAGAGCTTTCTCTTTCTCTTTCTCTTTCAAACTGTTACTAAATGTTAAAAATGCAATGAGTCATCCTCGACACTCAACAATATTAATTTCCCAACAAAGGCATAAAATAAATAAATGCGCCCATGAATCTAAGAGAAATGCTTTGCTGCCAGTAGAAATGGCTAATGTGCTTTGAATTTCCACAGTTTCTTAGTGAGGTAGAGGTGCATGTCTGTGCCTTTTATGTGAGAAATGAGACATGCTCCTTTTATTCACTTCGTATATTCAATGCGATCACTCAGACTGTACGATCGCGGCAAACTGCTGTGCACAGCTGCTGACTTGCACTATAGTGTCTCCACTAAAAGGTGTATATGATTTATGCAGTGAAATTAACTGTCTAAAATACAATCATTCAAAAAAAAGATAATCTTATCATGTGTCACATAAATTATTTCCTTTGAAGATTCTCATAAAGCTTTTGACTGAACATCATCAGTAAGTCTTGCAGCGAGGCTTACATCCTACAAAGTCAGCCTGTGGGTATATTTTGCTCAAGTGTTAAGTTATATATATATATCTATGTGTATATAAATATATATGTGTATACCATGGAGAGGCCCGTTCTTCTGGTACAGGTTGCTAGGCAGCGTATGTCTGTCCCACTCAGACGGCTTAAGCATACGTTCCTGTTTGGAGGGGGTGAGCTGCTCGCTGTACTCCCAGAAGTAGCGACGCTTGCCTCTCTTTCGGCTTGAGACTCCTGCTGTCAGGCCTTTAATGTCCTCCATCAGCTCCACGTCACAGCCTGGTGGAGGTGGGAGAAAACCAGAAAGGAGAACAAGGAGGGAAATATTATTTAAAATAACGACTGGTTACAAATTTTAACCTGAAGTATGAAGATGACTGGTCTGTACCTGGCTCAGAAAAGGCGTCACTCATGTCGTCGTCCTTGTCTGCTTCGTAGTCTTCGTCCTCCTCCTCTTCCTCCTCCTCCTCCTCGTTCTCAGACAGCTCGTGCTCACTGCCGAAACCCTCATCGTGGTCTTCGTCGTCTAGCTCCAGCCCTTCTCCTTCCTCCTCCTCCACCTCTTCCTCCTCCTCCTCCTCCTCTTCCTCCTCCTCCTCCAGCTGGGAGTGGGCTCTGCCGGCCAGTCTGCGGGTCAGGAAGAGAGAGTAGTTGTGCTCCTCCTCCTTGCTTTTCTCCGTGCCCTCGACAACCAGAACGCCGCCGCTAACCCCTGGCACGCTATCGCCGCTGCTCACCAGCCCAGAGGTGCTGCCCTCCATGGCCTGGCTCGCCTCGACCAGTTGAGGCACAGTGGCAGACCAGGCTACAGGCATCTCTCTCCTCCCCGCCCCCTCTGCCCTCCTCTCAAAGCTGCCGGAGCAACTGGCTGCAGCAGCAGGAAGTCCCACCAAGGTGGCGCTAGCTGAAGTGGAGGCTTTCTCATCTTGGGGTTTGGAGAGTGGTAAAGGGGTATCTGAATCAGTCGGGGAAGGCATGTTGGGCTGAGCTTTATGCACAGCGCTCACACGGACTTTAGCCTTCCGCACAAAGTCAGAGCCGTTGGAGGCTGGGGCTGCCATCTTGGCTCCCTGCCCCTGAGTCTTGGTTTGAACTTGGGTGTGGTCCTGGATGAAACTGAGGTGGTTCTGGGTCTTGGCCATAGTCTCGGTGCTGGAGGCGACAGGCCTGGTGGCTTTTTGGGAGCCTTCAGGGAAGTCTGGGAGAAGGCTGCGGGAAGGACGGGAGGAGGATGTGGAGCTCGGGGAGGGCCGTGCAATGCCGGGGCCCGATCCTTGGCCAGGGACCAGGGGTCTCTTACTGTGACAGGGAAGCTGGGACAGCGGAGGCTGGGGGGCAGGCAGGGTCAGGTCAGCAGGGGGGTAGAGCGCCTCACACACAGACTGCGAATCCTCGCTGTTGAGCTGAGCCAGCGTCGGGGTTCGGCCAATCACTTCCTCATCCTGGTAGGGGCTTGAAAAGTCATCCAATCCAAGGAAGTCCACCTCTTTGGTGCCCCAGATGTCACAGCTGGCCAGCCGCGTGTATCTGTCAAGCACAGAGACATACAGTGAAACTCTGAGCTTCTATTGTCTTGACACTGTAAACAACCTTTTAAATATCCCACGTTTTTTAATGCAAATTTTGACTTTACAGATAAAAACACCTAAATATTAGCCTAATATGATACCTTAAGTTTTTGGTGTTAAGATGGTATGTCTAAAAAGAGCTAACTGAAAAAAAGAAATTTTACTATTTCTCTTTCAATTACGCAATCTTGTTACACCTTCTTCAGAATATTTGCATAGCATTTGTTAATGCAAGTGAACATTTTCTTTTGCATGTTTGAACACAACAGTTCACAGAAGTAGAGCTGTGAAGATTAGTTGATTAATCACTAAGTCACCGATAGAAACTTAAGCAGCAACAATTTGGTTAATTCTTTAATCCTTTTAATCATTTCTCGAGGCAAAATTACAAAAAAAAAAAACAGTTTGCAGCTTCTCTAAAGTGAAGATTTGCTGCTTTTCTCCATTTTATATCATTTTTAAGTGAAGATTTGAAGCTTTTGAACTGTTGATTGGACAAAACAAGACGATTTTATAGACCGAACGAATAATCGATTCATAAGTATTTGGCAGATTGATCAATAGTGTTTTTAATTGTTTGACACAGCCCTAGAAGTTAACATATCATCTGCAGAGTTTGATTGATACAAAGGATCCAGACAGATAAATTAAGTTACACATGGAAGCAGGTTCTGAAATTAACACCCACCAAGCACCAAATGCAGGTAGATTTTACGTTTGGCGAGTAAATCTCGGAAGGTTCTCCGCCATACCGGTGGTGTACCAAAATAGTCATGTAATAAAATATCTGGCCTGATGGCTCGGAGTAAATTATTCATGTTTGTCACTATACAGTGTAAACACGCACACCATATGTGTTTTTTACAGGCGTCTAAACAGTGCTGCGAAACTGTAGGAGCACTGGAGACAGTCTGAGGTGATGAAGCGCCAGCCACAGACTCTCCGCTAAACTTTCACTTGCCGCCAGTCTGCCGTTAGCTACCATTCATTAAATAACTATTACGTGGCGACATTTAGGAGTAAGCCATCCTTTAAAATGAAAACCCACCGACAAAAAGGAGAACAAAGCACATAAAAAAAGAAAGTTTTGTGAGAAACAGAGGTTTGGAGATAAAGGACTTTCAAGAGGCTGGCGACAGTATAATGCTGAGGCTGTGGAGACGTGTGTGTCGCCAGTAAGGCCAGTAAAAAAATATGCCTGGCCAGTGGATTTTTTTCCATCTACCGGTGTCCTTGGCAGGTGAGTCAAAAAGTTATTTTCAGACACTACGTGGAAATGCATTCCTCTAAATGCAGTTACTATTTAAAACTGCAAAGCCAACGAGTTACATGACAGC
The DNA here is from genome assembly GCF_910596095.1 of Thunnus maccoyii. Lineage (NCBI taxonomy): Eukaryota > Metazoa > Chordata > Actinopteri > Scombriformes > Scombridae > Thunnus > Thunnus maccoyii. The sequence goes on from NC_056545.1 coordinate 15,288,882, forward strand.
ACTGGTCATACAACTTTCAAACATCACAACACAGTACAGCGTGAATCAAAAACAGCTTTAGGGTGAAGTCACACTGGACACGAAGCAAATTCTCACTGAATTGAACATAAATGCCATGCGTTCCCCATGCTAGGTTGCTGTAGCTAGTTAATAGCACACCCTGACTTCATGTGTGTGTGGAGTGTGTACGTACGGCTAAGATTTTGATTTCAAAATCTACCAGGACCGGGAACTCAAATTGTTTCCCCTGAACTTCTTCCACTTGTCTTTCTGCAATCATAATGTAATGTCAGAAAGCTTGTGCATGTTTTTCAAGTTGAAACATTTCAGTTTGAACGGGGAATCTGTGCCTTAATTTACACCCTGTCGAGCAAATCTGGATCTGTTCAAGTTTGGGGTTTTTAACGCCACATTTTTGGTTTGGTTCCGTTTATGGTTTTAATTTTTGTAACGAGTGATAGAAACCTGAGGGCAGGCAATAATATCACAACCTACAAATAAATCCCAGAGGCAAACGCAGAGCTCAGAGGCTTCTTAGCAGTACATCTGGGAGTTATAGTTTTAACACCTACGCACACACTCTCTGCTTTAATCTCTTTATGGGAGGAAGCTTGCCAGATGAAGACTGTCTGGTAAAACCACAGTAAGGAACAATGGTACATCAGAACACATAAACAGTATATGACTTCTGCTGACCCAGAAACACGCTCCACGAAACATCAGAGTTACCAAACAGCAGCGCAGGACTTCACTGGACAGTCAAAGGTTGTAAAAGAATGACTCACACATGAGCCAAAAGACAGAACACTTTCTTCTGTTCCACTTACACACGACCTCAATCAACCCCGTTTATTAGCAGCAGGATCCCCCCTGACCCTGCAACAGCCAGCACTACTCCACCTCAGCTGTAACAGCTATCACACTTCAGAGACTCTTTTCTGCCCTCAGCTGCCACTCAACATCACAGAGGGAAAAGTACACAAACTATTTTAGCAGCAAGGCTTGGGGATAGCTGCAGGACAGAAGGAGCATCACCTGAGATCCCAGGAGACTGCGGCAGCCAGCTGCTTTGTTGTTTACTAGCCTCTCAAACCACTCCCTGCCCGCGAGCTAAGTCACTACCTGCTTCAATTCATCCGCTGTCATGCCTGCGTCAGGTCGAGATGACCTGTCTTGACGATTATCAGCCAGTGATGTTGATCTCTACTGCAATAAAAACCTTTAGGCACCTGTCTTATCTCATAACGTCAGGTATCCTGAGTCCACATGATGCAGGGAACCACCGAGAGCAAACTCCTCTATGCCAGAATCTGTGGTATCGGCTTGATAGCACCAGTGAGGCTGTGAGACTCATCTTCTTCTCAAAGCCAGTGTTTTGCTGACAAATTAAAATGCTCAGCGAGATCTCTGGACACTAAATGGAAGCTCCTGGATGATTGGTATTTTATATCGTGCTAGTTGCTGAATTGTTATTGACAATTAAGCCACCAGCAGCTTCAGAAAGTTTGGGCGAAGGTGAAACACAGCACGCCCAGTTGAGTTTCATTAAATTCCTCAGTATAGTTTTCCTTATATAAGTCGTATTTACTTTTTGCAGTTTTTAAGTCGATCTAAAAATAAGTTGTACAGCTCATAAATAAATGATCTCGGTACCTGGTGAGGTCTTCCCAGTAGGAGTCCCACTGTTCGAACGCTGAGCTGCTGTAGACCGTCTCACATTCGCCCAGACCCATGAGCTGATCCACACAGCCCTCCACCTCCTTGCCTCCGTCCCCGACCCCCACCACACTGTCCCCACAGGGGCTCTGCCGGTGGGTCATGTCTCTGTCCTGCAGAGAGGAGGAAAAGATGGACGTGAGTCAAGCAGGTAGTGGATAAGAAGATGTTCAATGTATTATTCTATTTAATTGTTAAGAGTTCTAGTGTATAGTGAAGGTTTTGTTAGCTTACACATGACATTTACAGTAGGATCAGAAAAACTGATTACTGAGGCCTGAAAATGACTACACATATTAAAATGTGTATGTAATTGCAGGTCATCATTTTTTTCAGGACGGACCAGTAATTAATAAAACTGTTACCGCAAAAATCACAATAACTAGTAACAAGAGAGGGAGCGCCTCTCGTGTCACACAATTCATCAAACTGATCGTGGTGGGAAGCAGAGAAACTAATGAGTGGCACATTAATGTTTTTTTTTGACCTTCAAAGAAGATGATTGAAAACTGTGAAACATATAAGAAAATGTTGAAAATGTTTTTAAAGAGTGGCAGCGAGGGCAGTATGACAATGTACGTTAAACCATCAGAGACCATCAGATATTTTATATGATTTTTGCATCAATATGATGAAGAACTGATTTTTTTGGGTTTTTTTAATTTGCCTGATTAGCCAAAACCAAGCAGCTTCTCAGTTGATTTTCCAGGAACAATACTATATCCCAATATATACAGTATATATATAGCTAGATATTGTTATATAAAAATCACCCACTCCTGGAAGCCAAAAGTAACAACACAACAAACTTGAAGCACATCTCTGGGGCCACCGCGGATCACTGAACAATGAAGGTCATCACAGCACATGTAAATACTGCTGAGGGTTTAAATTTTGTCATCGTCATGAGGAGATTTTGGCTGCACTATGAAACAATCAGCACGCTCTAGTACTTGCATGTCTATGGAATTAAAGTGTGACAACATTTGTAATTAGTTTTTCTGTCATCTAGGTTTGAATTTGACCATGTTGAGGCAAAACAGATGAACTGACAACTATCTCTGTGTCTTCAGGAGAAAAGGAAAAAGATCACATGAAGACATTTTAAATACTTTACATACAGTAAAAGACCTCACAGAATCCATTAACTTAACCCTTAGCTGTCTACTGTGGAAACTAACTGGAAGGTCGGAGAAGATGACGGGTCGTCCTACTTTCGCTGTGGTGCAAGAAACTGAGAGCATGACGGTGAATCACTGTTGTTTAGTCTACGGCAGACAGTAAAGTGAGGGAGGCACCTGCAGCTGACAGCGTGTGTGATGACAGGTGAGCTGTGAGCCTGGCAAATGTCACACTGCTGCGAAACGATTAGGCACGGGCCTCTCTGTTTCAAACGCCCCCCGGCAGCTAAGCCAACTGCATGCAAATGTTTATTTACAGTTTATTAATGGAAATGAGGTTCATCAAATTCTCACTTCTATGAATATGGTTGTGTAAAACTTTTGCATATGCAATATTTGTAGTGTTTTATTGATTAGAATTTTAAAAAGGAATAAAATGAAGAAAAACAAAATGTCACTGGCACTTACTATTCATTGAATTATTGAATTAGCATTCTCTCTGGTGTTTGTTGAGAGTTTGTGTGCTGCGTTTCTGTAACCTAATAGGCTTTCTTTTTTTTTCCTCCATCGGGTGGGGACGCACGTGCTAGTCTTAGCTGCGTGCAACTGCAACCACTCGAGCCGTGTTGGCAGAGTACGAGTGTCTTTCCACAGCACAGCACGAGAAGGTACAAGATGTTAACCTTGATGACATGTTAGAGATTTTCTGAATTGCGAGAACCGCAGCGAGAGGCTGTTTCTGCTGGTACTGTTTGACCATGCTATATTTAAAACTGATCTGCTGACCAACTAGAACCAAAAAGTATGGCTATATCCTGTTGTGTAGACCTCTTTTTAGTGAAGAATAGCACAGATATTGAAAGCTCCACTAACTCAGTGATATTTCCCATAGCCTCTCTACTAGAAAAGTCTATTGGAAGGCTTTTAATATGAAGCAGCAGCAGCAGGGAAGGTTTGGTTTGCATCAGCAGTAACTTAACTCAGCAGTTACAGGGTCCAAACTACAGAGAATCAGTTAGACGCTGCAAAAAGTACTGAGAGCTGAACACAGAGAGACTTTTAAAAACAGAGCTTTCTCTGTAGTCACCTGCACAAACAGGTGTGCACAGTGTTGAGTGCTCAGCTCTGCTACCAAGTAGGACCACATCTGTGCAGCTATCCCCTGCTGTGAGGACACAGTGAAAACACATGTTCACAGCTGGAAGCCATTAAAGCCGACTAACTTGTGCCTGAGGTTCAAGTCTAGACCGTGTCCATATGCGTTCTTGTGTGTATTTGTTAAACTCCCCTAAACGTCTCACACTGCTGCGTCGTCAACATCGGTCTGTGTTTTTTTTTATCTGCCACAGACAGCGTGTTGCTCTGAGGGGATTAGTTTGTACCAGAACTAAAGATTTGCTCTTTTTCTGGCAACACACACAAACAAAAAACTACAGCTGAGCTGAGATCAGCAACAGCTGAGCACTGAAGAACAGACAGATGCTCCTAAAGTGGGTAAGAATCATCAGTATGCGTAGAGTAATCTTTGATGTCAGTGTTTTGATGGAAGCTAAAGTAAAGTATGATCAGCATGTTTTAATTAAATGCCAAAACAATTTAAGCATCTAACAACAATCAACAAGCTATTCATTTATTTTCCCACTACAATAAGAAGGCCAACAAACTATGACATACTTGAGAAGACTTTTATCTATGTGATGCATGAGTAAATTTAGTTTGGGCTGGTGATCTTTAAACTTGGATCCTTCATTCAGATGCAACTCAGAGATAGCATAGCGTGAGCAGCTGCGACTGATTTGAAAAGAAGTCAGGCTCAAAAGATGGTTAGCAAGGCCTGATGCCTGGCTGCAGCACGGCCTTAGTGAGAATGGAGTGTGTGTGTGTGTGTGTGTGTGTGTGTGTGTGTGTGTGTGTGTGTGTGTGTGTGTGTGTGTGTGTGTGTGTGTGCAGCCACTCACCAGTTCGTACATGAAATCTGGGTCAGCGCTCGTGGCGAGCAGCTCGGTGCTGGTCAGGGCCTGGTCAGCAAACGAGTAGTTCTGAAAGTCGTCCCCAAAGGGAGGCTCCATCCCACTGACGCTGGGCTGTAACACAACAGAAAACAAGAAACGTCACCAAAACCAAAATCTGATAACTCAGGTTCTTCCGTTGTTTTTCTTTGCCCTCATTTCTACTGCTCCTTGTCTCACTAAAGTATTATATCATATATAGTATCATATCATAATATAGTAGAATACAGTATTATATAGAAAACACTATGATTAGTTGTATCACTTTTATTTGTCACAGTGTTAAGTTGTACATTTATCATAACACTTTTTTCTTTGCTGTATTATTTTCATTTTCTATTTAAGTCTGAGATTCAGATCACAAAAATGTCAACCAAGAAGACAATGAAGCCAAACCAGAAACATTAAGCAACAGTAAATAAGTTTACTAAATCTGTTGTGTGCAGCATATGCAGTAATTATCACTATTGCTTATTGTTAATCATTTGCCTTGACAACAACTGCTCTTCCTGGAGTCCATATTGTGACTATCAGTACAATAATATGAGGTTTGTTTCTCACACAGACTCTCACAAGCTGGTTTTGGATCATCTGCCAAGAATAGAAAATATGTTTTTTTAATTGAGTCTAATAACTGAGCAAGCCAATTGCCTTTGAGAAAAATGACTTCTTATATTTACATTCTTTGTAGCCAGAGGCTTCTTGTGGTTAAGTTTCTCTTAACTGGAGAAAAAGGGGATGTGAAGATTTCTCTGTGATGCACAGAGCTAGCTAGCCTCATAATTACTGGTTGACACACACACACACACATATATATATATATATATATATATGCTCTCAATTGGAGCAGATCATTGCTCATTTAAATTCTGTTTTTTCAGCGTTTTGCCTTTATTTGACAGTTGACAATAAACAAAAACAGAAAACAGGAAGCATTGGGTGGCAAGGAGAGCACGATTAAATCAAACTGGAGATTTTGCAGCTACAAGTATTTGTCTCAGACCAACAGGAAACCAGGATGCTACATTTGTTTACTACAGTAGGCTAAGATTTAGCAAAGATCAGAGAAAGCTGGCCAAACGACAGGGGTGAATTATACTAGCATCTTTTAAAACGATATGACAAGGTAGCTAAAATATATTTTGATGTAAGACACCACATAATAATATTAATATATAAGCCTATGATATTGACTAACTGTCATTATGTCACTGTAGTGTTTAATATGGGTGATAATATGATAAACAAGGAGCTGAGTGGACAGAAGAGCAGCATCATTTGAAAAAGAGAAACACATAAAGGGCCCAGATCATCTTCTCCTGAGGCTGATTGTGTAATGTTTCTATTAATTCAGCACCACAGAGAATAAAAAAAAAAAAAGAACTTGAATCCAAAATGATGTTCACCCTCAACACTCTGCGCCATTTCATGCATATTTTTAGAAGGATCCAGAGAGTTCAACTCACTCACACACACACATCCATTCACTAGCTCATTCACTGTTAGCCCATCTGCCCCCAGCAGCTGTTCGGATGCGGCGTCTACAGACGTCACACTGAACCCGGATCAGTGGCTCGCCTCGTTTAACGCTGCCGGACTGAGCTTTACATCCATGATACTGTCTGTTCCACTGGATTTGCAGATTTTGATTTAATTTGTGTCAGTCAGTTAAATTTTAGTAAAAAGATACTACTAATACTAAAATACTAATCCCTGTAGGTCTGTGTTAACGATATCATGGTTTTTCATACAGTTTCAGACATTCAGGTTGATTCTGTAAGTATTCAACAGCTGGAAATAATCTGATCATTTTTTAAAAGGTCAGGCCCGTGAAGGAGGAATCCCCTCTACCTGTGTGGCAGTGACGGTACCGTTTCCCTCTCTCTCTTGTCCCTCTCACCTGAGGCATTGCCAGGCACAGCTTAGTTCCAGCGAGGGGAACCTCTGGGTCTCCTGTCCAGTCCCAGTGGTGTGAGGTTGTCTGATCAGCACAGTAAATTACTGCTGAGGGAGATGAATGCAGAGTGGTGGTGGATGCAGCCTTGCAGAGCTGGGGGGAAAGGGGACAGGGGGATGGGGGTTCAGTAACTGGGCTCGACCTCGTCCGGTCTGTTGTGGTCTGTTGGGGTTCTCTGTATGCTTCAGGTCTGTGGTAAAAAAAAGAAAAACAGAGATGGTGCACAGAGAAGAGGTATTAGGATCAGGAGAGGCAGAAACATGCAAATAACGACAGAAACTGAAAGAGGATGTGTGACATTAACAAGTGTGCAAACAAAGCAAAAAAGAATGAACTAAAACTATAATTTAATGTTAAACAAATAGATCAAGGAGTGATAAAATGGCACAAAAAAACCCTAAAAATGACATTTAAGTGTTGTTCAGCTTCTAAAATGTGAATATTTGCTGGTTTTATTCATATTCTGCGACAGAAACCTGAATATCAAGTCATTTAAATATGTCAAAACATTTAAATTTCAATTCAACCTTGAATTCGTGTTGGGACATTTTCCATCATTGACATCTGACATTCCGTATACCAAACGATTGATTGATTTAATCAAGAAAATCATTAGCAGATTATCGAAAATGAAAATAATCAGAGCTGTAGAGTCAACTATCAATCAACTATCACGAGGTGTCAAAAAGACACAAAACAGACAGTTTTTAAAAGGACGGACTTAAGTGGGGGAGAAAAGGCAAAAAAAACGATGTATAAAACACTAAATATTGTGGGTAAAGATTATGAATCAGGATTATTAGTCGTACACACAGCAACAGGTACTGTACATGTTCAGTAACATTCAGATGTCAGAGAGAAACACTTCCAGAGTTGGTGCCAGTTTACTGATAACGTTTCATCAGAGCACATATAGCAGAGGATTATTAAACTATGTTCTAAAAAGGTCCTGTTCTCCTCACTGAAATGGGAAGTGAATTTCAGTTGCTCAGTCATTTATGGTCTTCAGATGTTAACTCGACACTTTTTGTTACAGTACATTGTGAATGAAAATTAACCTCAGTAGAAATAGCCTTTTCCCCACGTACCAGTCCTACAACTACTACAACAACAGCCACACCTTTGTTTGTCACATAAGTAGTTTCTGTATCTTTAAAAAGGAACACATCGTGGGAAACACTGTCCTACTGCTCTAAAAAAAAAAAAGCTGCCCCGTTGCCTCCAGAAGTCTGTTTGCCTCTGTTTAATGTTAACTACTGGACGGGAAGCCGGGCCTTCTGTCTCCATATACACCTTTATCCTCTCTATTATGTCCGCTGCTACTTCCACAACAGACTGAACGCTTAAATATACTCTAATGTTCTGAGCCTTCTGTTACAAACACGTGAGTTAGCCAACTATCTGTGAGCTCCACTCAGGTTTTCCTGTATCACGAAGCTTACTCGCCACGGTAACATATGCTGTTCAGAAGATCAGATCAAAACCTGTCAACCGCCCGACTACTGACCAATGTAGGGAACAATTATTTTCATTATCGGTTAATCTAATCTTATTTTCTCAATTAATTTGATTAGTTGTTCGGCTACACAGTCTACAACCCAAAGATGTTCACTTTCATAGAGGACTAAATAAACCACAAATATTCACATTTAAGATGATGAAACCAAAGAATTTTAGCATTTTTTGCTTAAAAAAATGACTCAAAACGATTAATCAATTATCAAAATAGTTGCAGATCAATTCATTGTTTAGTGAACTAAACATTGCAGCTCTCGTCCAATTAGATCACCGTCCTGAGTTTACAATAAAGTGACGACTTATTAAGAGCGACAGAGCAACATTTCAGCAACAGGTCAGTAATAACACTTTACCTACATGATAATTAAGTCAGAGATAACAGAGTGTGCGCCAACGGTTATATGTCATGTTAGATAGTCCACTCCTGATTCTGAGTTAACAGAGCCAGTTGTTAACCAGCTTCATGATATCCGAGTTCACCAATGTTGAAGCCGGGCGACACAATGAACGCCAGACTACATTGAACCTGCTTCACGATCCCTCATGTTCTTCTGAAACCCGTCTTAGTAGAATACTGAAGGTGTGAGGAGTATTACAGACTGACCATTAAAGGAAATAATGTTTGGTCACATGATACTTCCGATGATCTCATGTTTCTGATGCAGGTTATAAATAAATATCGATCACAGCGACCACAAACTACAAACACTGTTTAAAAGTAACACTAAGGTTTGTAGTCTGGTAATGTGACAATGTACTAAAAATTGTGAGGGAAAACACCAGAATACTAACTTCTCCATTTCCAAACACAGTGCAGCAGTGTTTCTATTGGCTGACCGAGCACATCCGCTCAGTCAAAGTTGAACAAAAGATGAACTCTGACCTGCAAAAAACCACCGAAGCCTGCTGGACATCGAAACAGGAAGTACATGCTTAAATTTGTTAATATTCCTTGACTGGAAACATCACGTGAATGCACCTTAAATCCTGTTATTTTTATTTGTTACTCAATAAAAACGATGGAGGTAATCAATGATAGATACTGTTTCAGTTTTCAGCGATTACACACAATCAATCTCATGTGACGAGGATGATATGAAGTAACAAGCTATAGTGTTGTTAATACTGCTCTTGCTGCACAGACAGATCCGGAGCATTTGGTAATGAATGAATGTGTAAATATTTGTCTGTCTGTGTGCATTGAAATGAGCAGCACAATGCTCTTCATTGTCCACTAACAACATTAAGTCCATCAGCAAAGCTCCCAAAACATACAGCAGCTCTGTCTAACCAGTAGCTGCCGGAAGTATCAGAGAAATCTGTGGTGCACTCCAGTCCCTGTCCCCATGATACATTCACAAAACACTAAACAACTTTTTCCGTACCCAACCACATCCCCACATCCGTGGGTCTTCCCCGGCGTCTTTAATCGTCCCTTTCGTCTTGACATTTGTTTGTCGTTCTTTTGCTTTTTCCCCCGCACCTACTGACCACGACACACGGGCTGAACTTTGGTGCCTTCGCTGCTTTTGCATAGCAAATAAATGAAAATCTGTACGGAGACATGACCCCTGCAGTGAACAGCTGACACGCTCAAACGTAACATTCCTCCAAGGCCGGAGGACGACATCGCTTCCTCTCACTGGGTGCTGACTGATTCAAATGAACTTCTCACCTCTAAGATCTGTCCCCTGTATAAATTCCCTTTACATAGAGATAGGAAGTGGCAGAAAACACCGAGGTGCACACTACACACAGCAACACCTACAAGCAGCAAGGCATATGCGCACACACAAGTCTGAGAATGCAGAGAAATATGCGCGCGCACACACACACACACACACACACACACACACACACACACACTCTTAGCGACCAACAATACTATATATTTAGCAGTGCAGACTGTGAAAAAAAAACATTGTGATATTTATTATATCTCAATGTGTACTTCCTTCCAGGGCAGCTGAGTCTGGTTTCACTTGTAGCAGAAGCAGAATAAGGAAACATAAGGCCTGAACACAAAATAACACCACACTCTCTGCTATCACAGAAGGAAACAGGAGCCTGTGTGTGTTCACGACCGGGGATCTTACGAACATGCAGAAACGAATCACAACGCTCCCCACCTCTCCCGTCAAAGCTGCGCCAAATATTTTTATTTTATTTAGAATTTAATATAATCCATCTCAGTGCTGAGAAGCTGACACAGGCTGTGATGTAAAGTCAGAAATTTATGACCGTGCCTGACAAGCCCCGAAAGAATCGAGCTGAGTTTCTCTCCCAAGCCTTGGTCAGACTTAGTTCAGCAATAAAAACGCCAGCACTAGATCTTTTCTTTTAGTCCTTATACTGTGGGATTTAGCTTGGTTTAGGGTCACAGCGGTCCAAACTGCGGGCTTAGGTCAGTGTTCAAAGGTTCAGATTTTCTCCAGACCTACTTGTCGACATTTTAAAAGGTTATGACAAAGACGTAGCAATGTTTGTTAAAGAAAGATATGTAAGATGCACTGATGAAAACAGAAGTTGCTCAACAGGACAGGATTTTGCAGCATCATGTTTACATCTCAGAGGTGCATAGGGGATAGACATTTTTACTTGAGACTGAAACAGCTTTATCCATTTAGTCCAGGTAATAAAACACTACTCTCACTCTCAGTAATTTGATTGACTTTTGATTATACTGTTACGGTGTGCTGTGGCTGCATCACTCTTGACTGCTGCAGCTCACATTAGATATATCAAATGTCTTTTAACACAACTTACAAAATGTGATTTTGGTTTTTTTTTGGAATCCTTTGAAAACTAACTATGACACATGGGGTCATAAAGAAATCTCTCTAGAAATGTACGATTTTCTGTGTCGCTGTCGGGTTCACCTATGCGGCCATCTGCGATCAAGTCAAAATGGACTCCAGAAACCGTCCGGCCTTCGTCTCCTTGTGCTTTACAAACGAGCATCATCTGGAGCCACAGTATGAGCTAATAGATAGAAATATGTTTCATCACGCTTAAATCAGTGGATTAATCAATCAGTGAAGTAACAAAGACAACTGAATGCAAGGTTGATAATCATGTGTTTTACCCCCGGTGGCCTAATGGTTAAGACGCGTACCACGTGATCGCAACGTCCACAGTTCGACTCTTGGCCGGAGGACCTTTGTTGCATGTCATACCCCTCTCTCTCTGCCCCTGTTTCCTGTCTCTCCATTGACTGTCACATAAAGGCAAAAAGCAAAAAAATTGTCTTTTTTTTTTAAAAATCATGTGTTTTACAATTGATTATTTGTCATTTATCAGGCAAAAATGCCCAAACTTCATTGATTACGGCAGACAAATGTGAAATGTTTAGGGTTTGTTTGGTAGCTTGTTTGAAACAAGCAAGCTAGAATTTCCAGAACAAAAACATCAACATAAATCAGCATAAACTGCATGCCTAAACATATATCTTAATGAAGACACATGCTTAAAAACACAATTCCTCTTCATACGCAATCATATCTGGAAAACCAAACAATAAAATTCCACATTTTCAACAACTAACTACTGTATATTTGCTCCCCTCCCTGCCAGTTCAGGTCTTAACAATAACAGGACTTTAGTTGTGACTGTGCTGCACTCAACTCATAACTCCACTATCATGCAAACAGCTCATAGTCTCTGCTTCACAACATTGGATGTGATCCAAGTAGGCCAATCACCAGTGTCTTATTTGGGATGAGTTGCCTACTGATACCAGTTGGTCCCTGATCCCTTAAGAGATAACAAGCAGGCGATGCCAGCCTGTTTACTCAAAAAAGACGTGCAAGAATCTCTGCAAGCATCATGACAGGTCACTTAATCCACGAATCCTAAATGTGTGTGTACAGTGTTGCAAAAGATAAACAGAATATGGATGCTCACTGACAGCCAATTTAGCGCTTGAAGGTTGCAGCTTTTAATGATTAATTGATGTAGTTGTTTATTATTAGATGCCATAAACAGGCAGGTAATAGCAGGGCAGGCAATTCTATATTATCATGTATCGACTGATATATGATCGGGGCATTATCATTATCGTAGTTTTACAATAAAAAACATTACAGAGGAACACAACTCACTGGACTAAACATCACAAAAATATTCTTATTCTCTACTATTCCATGATCATTATTTCAGTGATATCACCCGGCCCTACTTGACAGAAAAGATTAAGAAAAGGGATGACGACAGATATCACATAGCGAGTCTGAACCGAGCACATTTGGTGAGTGTATGGTTAGAGGTCGCTGTGGTTAGAAAGACCAGCCCACTCAGACACCGAGATGCACTACTGGTGCAAATTCTCTCCTCAGCTCACCGAGCAGCCGCTGCACCAGCGTGCTGTACTGTAAACAGCTCTTAAGACAGCAAATTCATTGCTGCTTTGTGGCCGTCGGGTTACATTCAGAAACATTTAGGCTTACGTTTGTTTAAAAAATACATGCGTACAGTACACGTATACAAAACTTGATGTGTTTACTGTTGTCTTGTCTTACTTGTAAGTATTCTGGCTGATTGATTACCTCGGTTTTAGTAAATTCTACAACTAAGAGCCATGAGTTCAAGTTTAATGTTGCAATGGATCGGAGCCACGAGTTGCTGCGTCCTTCATTTCAGATGTGTTGTTCTAGTCTACAGCAGGTCTGTAACATATCTACAGGAGAATTACTGTAAACCAGTAGGTCCCGAACTAGGTTATAAATCTCTTTCACAGCAGACATCTTGACTTGTCAAACACAAGTGAAACTAATAACCTTGTTAATTACTGCATTGCATAAATAGCTGGAATGGAGCCATAGTTAATCTTATCAGCTCCACCTGTGCGTTTCCTGCTATGACAATTGAAAATGTCTCCTGTGAAAAAGGTCAATTGATCTGGTTCACTTGTGACTGATGAAGAAACAAGAGATGTGTGACCAGGCAAGGCTAGCAAGATTTACTCAGAAAGCAAAAAAAAAACATGTTAAGTTTAAGTACAAGATGGACAGACGTCTGTCAGGGAAAGAAAAACATGCGATGCTCGTCCGGCAAACATCAGTCAGATCCAAAATATGTAGAAGCTTATCATAATCTCAAGTTGACTGTCAATATAGCAGGAGAGCCTTTGGTATAAAAACTCCGGCAGTTTGGCAAAGTGTAACTTGTCATGTGAACAAGAAGGCTTTGCGAAAAGAAACAAGCAGTTCATGTTCTCAATGTTATTCATGTTATTGCAGTAAGACTCAACATGGCTCCTTGTTTGTGTTTCCCCCGAGTTTCCCCCGGTATTGTTACAGGTCTGGATTGTTTCAGTTTCCATGCGAGTTGCACCGAGTGAGAATCTCTGCTGTACGCACACGAGGACACGGATGTATATGCATTATGATAATAACGAATAAAGAATTATTATTTACGTGGGGAAAAAAAGATTTGAAAAGTATCTCACATTTGACACACATGATGACTTGACATGTATATGCGTTTATGGTGTTTATTTATCTCTCGCTGTTACAAAACGATAAGAATCAATGATTAACTCTAGTACAGATACCGCAACTGCTAATGAAGGAACAGTGAGCTCCGCAGCATCCCAAAACCTTATGTAAACACAGCAGACCACCACACTGCCAACAAAAACACAAACACTACACAATAAGATATGAAACAGATGTCGAAAATATGAAAGTATTATAACTTGACCTTGTTAAAAAAACATATTCAAAATTATTTCCTGGCATTTCTAATAAAGTGCTCTATCTATCAATCTATCTATTTATCTATTTGTGTCTTTCTGTCTGTCTGTCTGTCTGTCTGTCTGTCTGTCTGTCTTTCTGTCTGTCTCCCTGTGATAGATTTACTTGTTTTGGAGAAATACAACCTGAACTTCTGCATAATAACAATCATTAACATCTAACATGCAGGTATATATTACAAACGAACTATGATAAAAGCCAGTAAAGTCATAAATATCACCATTATCTCCCCAGTCTGTGCACTCATTACAGATCCTCAGCAAAGCAAAACAAAGCCTCAGTCTAACGCACTGTGCCAACACCCACGTAATCCGTCGTTCCTATTGGTCGAGAGGAAACGACGTCCCGCCTCCGGGCGTGTCTGAGTGGCCGGCACGACTGTCAATCGCAAGAGCTGCTTCATAATAAACAGCCCGTTTTCACTCTAGGTTGAGGCAGAAGATAAACAAGTTGGAGGCCTACATGCCCGTGGCCTAGATAGCTATATTTAAGATATATTTAAAATCTAATCTACCACCCACCATAAAACGTGAACGTAAAACGGGATTATACGTCCACCAGTGACATTTCTTTGCATTTATACCGAAGGGAAAAAAACGACAAATCCACGGTTTATCTACCCAAGTCGGTTGATAAACTACAGCACGCTGTTTAGGTGAAAATCCAAACTAATCGCTACTTGAGATATGTATCCTCAGTGGAAACATGAGTGTATTATTTGCTTTACAACACACTCCAGCAGCTGTGGATGTGTTTGGTGTTGGGGGGCGTGTACCTCCCGAGAGGCTCAGGCTGCCTGCAAAAAAAAAAAAACTCACAGTTGAGCATTTAACTGGCCCACTGAGGCTTTTCCTGCCACAAATACAGAAGACACAGCTTCTAGTTCTAGCAAGCTTATCAATAACACGACAGATATTTGTTGTAGCTGCATTTAAGGACGTACCGCGTGATTTTTGGGGGGCAGTTTAAAAGTAGAGAACAAGCCAATCTTCTTAGATAAGTACAGTTATAATCATCATGACATTGAGTTAGACGTTTAACCCCACTTCTGAAGAGACTAGACAAGTAATTTACTAAGAATTCAATTTCTAAAAGACAGCAGGATGTTATTTTTGACCGGTTTAGCGCCGACAGTGACTGAAATGTACCTCAGCTAGCTACATTTCTTCACCTAAGTTAACGTTAAACACGTCCTGTTAAAACTCGATAGACTGCAGTGGAGGATAATCGTGTTTACTTGCGTCTAACTGTGTTTTTTTTAACGAAGAACTGACGAGTCTTGCTTCAGCTCACAGTCAGTATGGCCTCCGTCCGCCCCCTTCCTCATCCCAGCTGTAGCCCGACACACAACAACAACCGACCTGCCGTTAGCTTCGCGGCTAATCCTTCCGCCGCGGTGAAAAACACCGTGTTTCCCGACAAAAAACGATCCAATAACGACCCTACTCACTTTTAGGATGCCCATGCATACGTCTGGCTCCGTGTTGGACCTCGTGTATGCTCTCGTGTTGGAGGTATTAAGGCCCCATTTTCAATGGAGTCCACACGCTGTTGCAGCTCTCTCGGGTTTGTTTTGTTTTTCTTCTTCCTGACGGGTTCCTGGAAAGCGCGTGACTGCCCGACCACGTGGGGCGCCGGGGGGCCAATAGGAGCAGAGCCAGAGGCAACGTTGAAGACATTTCTGCAATATTTTCACTATCACTAACATCAGTGTCATATTGAAAGTATTGCATTATAGCCTCGCTTTTTATCAACACCAGTTTTGTATCAGACCATAGCCTGGATTGTTAGAAACAATGAGGTCAAAAAACGTCATTATTTTGACTTTTTATATTTCATTTTTATGAAGACTTCAACCCTATCAAATGTATGCTAGTGCTGGTTGCCTTGGAGTTCTTAACTAGTTGAAGGAGGAGGACCACACACAGACTTCTTTATTTAAAAATCTCCTCCAGACATACAGAAATACTCTGCTTGGAACAATAATGTGGTTTTTATGGGCTTTTTCCACAAAAAAAGTATAATTACCACTTTAAAATCCTTAAAATGGCATCTACTCCTTCTCCCTCATTAAAAGTCTAGAATCAATAAATATGCAAATACAATTAATTCCAAAAGTTTATCTGTTGGACACAAGATGTCTCCTACGTCACTGAAAAGTTCATTCTCAGTGTTTGTGAGCTGGAGGCTTCAAGTTTCCACATCACACTTGTGTAAATTAAATATTAGACCAGGATTAGCTTCCAAAATAGTTGTGATGTCACTAATCACCCGCCACTTGAAATCAGATTTTCAGTGAGCGCAGAGAAACTTTCCACTTTCAGGAGATGAAAGTGAAAACAGCCTTTTAGTATCAAACTCTGCACATATTGAATCGAAGCCCAACGTTTTAACTCACACCTTCATCAGGGGCCAAACAGGAATACTGGGTTTAAAACAACCTTTTATACATTTCCAAACATCACAAGGCCTATAGCATCCTATCAGATCATCATCTGTGTCACCTGCATTGCCACCTGTGTTTGCTTTACACATTATTTTATTTTACATTATTATCTCAGTTTTATACACATATCGTCACTAATGATGTTTTTCCTTAGTTTTTTTTTGTTGTTGTTGTTGTTTTTTTGTTTTTTTTTTGGAAAAGTCAATATCACAGTGTACAAAACATTTTCAATACTTTTACACAAAACCCTTTTCCTGTTTTTTTTTTATATATCTGTGTATATGTATATGCACAGAAAGAGGAGTTAATAACAGCTGTATTTGTGGGACTTAAGTCAGTCCTCAGGTGAACTTCCAGTCCTCCATCTTCTCTTCCAGGAGGAGTATATATTTATATCCATATATACCCTTCCACGGATTCAGGTGTTATACATCTACACACATACATATCTGTATTCAATCACGTACCCACATGTATACAATCATTATACCTATGCGTATTTCTACTTCACTCTGTCAGCAATTTTCCTCACATATGCTCATCCCACACTTTATTAGGAATGTAACTATATATATTAAAACCAAGGGAGCTTACATTTCTACTATCCTCATCAAGAAGAGCAAAGGAGCTTGCATTGGAGTTATACATTTGATCAATTTATTCCAGTTTTTCCTTAGTTTAACAACTTTGTGAGGACATAAATAAATAGAGAAGAGCAAACATACAACAACAAGACAATGTTGCATTTATCTAATCTACTACATGTCGCCCTGACATGTAACATTTAGCTGTTTTCACTACTGAAAACTGTGGAAAGATCACTTAAAAGCAATCCACTTTCTGATTGCTATAATTTGATTAACATAGTAAAAGTTTCCATTGATCTCGGTCCAAAATACAGTCTCTAGGGGGGCATAGCAGCTGTTCCAGGCAGCCCCACCCCCCTTTCACTGGAAACAGAAACTATGGCTCCAGTCATGACAAATGTTACAACATAAGCAAAGAATGACAAAGAAATTTAAAAAATTTTGAACATTTTTCAAAAAAAAACTAAAACAAATGATTTAAACTTTAGTAATAGTGGTCAAATTGAAGTGTTTGGAGAAAGAACGGTCACAGAGAAAGAGAGAGAGAGACTGAAACATCATTGCACTTTCTGTTTCAGTATTACTTCTACACGGGTGTTCACACAGTACTGGTTCTGAAAGCTGCCTTGTTTCAGGCCAAACAGCCACAGCAGAGCCAGTGAAAGAAAATAACATCACAAGACACAGAGGAACTTTCAGAGTAACGCACGACCTCTAACGCAGCCAACAGAGAGTGAGAAGCTGAATATTTCTCTAAAACTATCATTCGAGGCTCCTTTCTTTCTATCTTTCTGTCTATATTTCTGTCTATCTGTTAGGTCAGTTGAAGCTGGTGGCAGCAGGAACACAGCAGCCCTACAGGCTTCCGCCGAGTTGATCTAATAGTCTCTGAGTAAACAGATCACACACACATCAAACGGCCTGCAGAGAGCTCTGCCAGACTGGCAAGGATGGGACAGGATCAGAGAGAAGAGAATGAAATGAAATACTGAGAGTGTGTTTGTGTGTAAGTGTGTGTGAGTTCTGGGGAATTTCCGAGCTTCGAGTGTGATTAGACGCCTGGTGA
Organism: Thunnus maccoyii; assembly: GCF_910596095.1. Taxonomy (NCBI): domain Eukaryota; kingdom Metazoa; phylum Chordata; class Actinopteri; order Scombriformes; family Scombridae; genus Thunnus; species Thunnus maccoyii. The sequence continues at coordinate 15,307,055 of NC_056545.1, forward strand.
ATTCTGTGAAAACCCCAAAGAGTCTTGTGTTTTGCTTTTCAACAGTGTTGTTATAATGAGTTTCATACAGTGCATGTGAGATAATATGCAAAACAAACAAGACATTCAAGAGATGTGAAAATGTATATTAAAAGAGCAGTAATGGGGAACTCCAATGATTTAGTTCTGCACTTTCTTAATGATGAGGGGCTTCTGAGAGGCAGAAATGGTAAAAACTGAAGCAGCAGTTGCCAAGATACCTCAATGCTGAGTCAAGCTTAGAAAACATTGGCTCCTACACTTCCCATAATGCAACTTGGTAACATCTTTCATCAGACTCCCGATGCATGGTGAATGCCCACATCTTTTGTTTTTCTGTAAAAAATTTGAAGTTTCCAAGCTCAGGCTGAGATAACTCCTGTGACATCACCAGGATGTGAGCATGGAGCTTGATTTTTGGGAAAAGTACGTAGCAAAATAATCTACGCTCAAAGGTCCACTTACCAACTTTCGGAGCTTTCAGCCACATCTCACCATCATGTCATGTATATGGGGGATTTCAGTTCAGCGTTGGTCTGATGTGAATGGCTTCTTTGTACCTGAGCCGGCACCATTTGAAAAACGAAGACTGTGAGACGCAGTTAAAAGCTTATAACGATAGAAACAATATAATATAATTAAAGGGGCATTCCACCGATTTTACACATGAAACCGAGTTTATTCTTCTTGAGGAGCACTACTCAACCTGTGAAACAGTTGTATAATGTCTTATGTTTAAAAGAAAAACTAAACCTGATAACGTGTAACTGAAAATTTAAACTCAACTTTTTAGCTTTCAGACTGCTCACAAGGGAGCTTGAGCAATATAAACTGGATTAAATTAAAACAAACTAAAAAAACAAATTTATAACAAAAAAATTTACAGGGGGTATGGTAATAATATTTTTTTATGATTGTTCAAATTTCAGTAACTTTTTTCATGATTTCTGATGAACACAGATATGACATTATTATATTATTATTATTGTATTACTACAGTTAGACCTGTGTGACTGTATGATCATCATCAACATCAGACAGTAGAGATGTTAAAGCAAAAAAATCATAAGTGACCCACGTTGCACCAGATTTAATCATATTTTTGAGTCTTGGGATGCTTGAATGTTTCCCTTTTTATTGTATTATCAGCATTGTGATTAGCTTCTTGCTGCTATGAAGCCAAGAGGAGACGACATAGGGCCCATTATACACCACATTATTATCAACAGGCTACCACGGGGAGGAGGAAGAGCTTTGTTGTACGCCTATTGATGGTTTTCATTTCCTTGAAAGTTTTCCATTTATAATTCTAAATACTGTAAAATAAATCAGTGGTATAATCCTGGGACGGCTCCTTTTGCATCTAATGCAGCGGCTCCCAAATTAGTTATTAAATGGGTTACAGGAACATACAGAATATATTTCAAATCATTTAAACCACAAGATGGTGAAACGATCTTTACCCACTACTAAAAGCAAAAATCAGTTTTAAATCTTAGCAAATGGGGTCCAGGGTCTAGTGAACTTCATTTTGGGGTCCTTGCACAAAAGTTTGTGATCTAGAGGACATTGATAGCACCTCAGGGGATTTTATAAAGATATGGTCACTTCTCTAAGTTCAGGGCATGAAGATGTCAATGAAAAAAACAACAACAAAGAAAAAAATACATAATTCAGTGTAAATAAGTAGTTTCACTGCCATCACAGACACAAAGCTTTAGCATGTCATTTGAACTGCATGAATCTGATTTATAAAACCATAAACCAAAAATTATAAATGATCCAATGGAACAACTGCAGCATAAGTTTCTGGGCGGTCAGCCGACAACACCAGACATTCTGTTAGTGACATGTTAATACTTTTACTATTTCTGCTTTCCTTCCCATTTGAGTAAACAAAATTATACTTCAGATGACTGAATATGAGATGAAGCAAGAAAAAAAGATTTGTTTTTTCAGTGCTTAGAGGTAGTTTTTCAAAAAAGTAATTTTTCTTCTGTGCAATTATTTATGGACAGGAAATGAAACCTGAATGCCTGTGGTAAATCAGAGGCGGACTTTTTAGTACGCTTTATAAAAACAAAAATAAATAAAATCAAGGCAAACTGGTCAATCCTTTTATTCTCTCAACAGGCAGAATAATACACATCATTCATTATAAATAGCTGCATTGTTATGTTCATCAGGCAGATGAATACAGTACAGTATGTTGTACTAAACAGAAGTTTGTAGAGCAACAGTAGTTAGCTTAGAGAATCTGCAGTTTAATTAAATAATCTTTACTGTAGGTCCACTTTCTAGCTTTTTCTGGAGCTTTAAATCACATTTCATGATCTTCTTCAGCAGTTTCTCTGTTTATCAGTCCATGATAACTTTCGACTGTCCATGAGGATTGTGAGATGCAGTTGAAAGCTCAGCAAAGAGGCAGTAAGTGGACCTTGAGTTAAGATAATTTTGTCAAACTATTGGGGGCGCCCTGGTGGCTTAATGGTTAAGGTCAATACCACAAAACCACAACATCTGGTTTGAGTCTGGCCAGCGGACATTTCTCAAATCCTAAACATGTTTCCTGTCTCTTCCTACATGGTGACTGTCACAAAAGTAATCTTATATTATATAATTATATATATATATAATCAAACTACTATTCCTTAAGTCAAGAATGATCATGCACAGTTTCCTGTTACTTTATACAAACATGAACCATGAACATTAAAAGCACCTAAACTGTAACATGATGTTCTGTATCTTTGTGTTATTGAACTCATAAAAGCATGTTTTGGAAAATTTGTAGCAGTCAAGATGATCTCCTCTCTTAGAAATCTCAAAATGGTTTTAAAATAACACAAAATACAGCAATGTGTTATGCATACAAATGCAGAGAAGAGGTTCCTAACATAGCCAACACTCTTTGCACAGACTGTACCTTTATGTTGCACAAATGTGCTATTTCAGCTATGAATAGAGCCTATTGTATTTACTTTTCCCTGTACCTGTACTCGCTATGTAAAATATCCAAAAGATAAAGAAAAGATCCAAGTTCATTCCGATCTTGTAAATAGTTTGACTAAACAATCCAGACTCTTCACCAGCTGAGAGATCTGTTGGATATGTAATTTCATCCGTAGCACTTTCAGGATTTCTTGTTCATGTTGGCATGAAAATCTCATACTTGTCCTTGGAAATAGTAGCTCCCAACTCAAGGTGCATTTACTAGGTTTATCAGGAGCTTTCAACCATATCACATGGTTTTTATTGTGCTTAACTGTTTTAGGCAACACAGACGAGAAGTCTGCAAGTCTGAGAAGCTTGAATGTCGACAAATCTATCTTCAACACAACTGAGGAAACTCCATCTGATGATGAAGACCACGTGATACAGTTGAAGGTTGCTAGCTGTCTAAAAAAGCTAGTAAGTAGTTTTGAGTTTTACCAATCCTAAAGATGGCTCCATAACGTTCACCCCACTTATGAACTAGTTCATTAGTCTAGATCAGTCCAGGTGAATCTGTTTTATAGCACATCATATGAGACCATTACTACAAATATTTGTCTCCACATACAAGAAAACAAATGCAGGAGTTAAGTGAAAACCCTGAATTTCAAAAACGTCGACAGTTCAAACAGCCTTCATTTTAGCTCATCCGCCATCATTTCTGACGCCATCATGGGGCTTTGAAACAATGCCATCAGATCAAAGGGTTGTGACGTTTTCTCATCACATGACACAATCACATTATCCATCAACCGAAGCACTTTGGAGTCACAAGATTTCCAGTTGACAACAGTTAAGTTTTTTTTTCTGGATCGAGAAATACTTTACAGTCCAAATCCGCTACTAGAAATAAATAAAAGAAGGCATTTCTGTAAGTCTTATTAGGATAATCAAAAGTCAGTGGTGGCTCTTTAGCACTTGCTGTTTCTGGAAGCGAACGCCCAACTCTCTCCTCGTATGTGTGTTTTAAAAAGCAGGATCTCAACGAGGCTTTAGGGCTTGAGCGAAAAGGGGAAAAAAGTGTCACCATCATCACCACCAGCTGCCCCACAGAGCTGTCCTCTGCTTTTATTCGGTCCAGCGGGGAGGCTTGTTGGCTCCATTCCCCGAAAAAAGATTCTTTCCGCTGGATTATGCAACAAAAGCCGCAGGAAGGGGAGATAATGAAATCGTCTGATGAAAGGGGCAATAGAGCATAGCACCAGTGGCCACTACCATGAGTCACTGAATAATGGTTTTATTAATTTACAAAAAATCCTACTGAGATTACTTTAATGAGATCTCCTTGGAGAAGTTCACATGGACAGCAAGTCCATTAACAGTTTAAATATACAGACAGTGATTAGCAGTGCTGTCAATGTTTTTGATTAGACAACAGAGCGCTGGTTTATGTGCCTTAAAGGTAGGATAAAGCTGTTACAGGGCGGACAAAAAGCAGCCATTTAAAAGTGTCTAATTCATGCTCTGAATCTTAAATCCTTGAGGTCTTGACTTTGTTTTTTTTTTACATTACGGAGGTAAAATCATCCCTGCTGTTGCTGCTGGAAAAAAAACAAAAAACAGTAAAGAGCAGTACCAGTGATCGGTACAACCCACATGCAACTCAAGAAAGCAGTCCATTCGTTTTCTACCAAGTTTAAATATTAACTAGTGTTTTCCACGGTTGCTTGGCGTCCGTATTACTTGGCAAACAAAAGCTGCCAGCAGCTGAGATCTTGGATGAAATCACCAATTAGCCTTAGTAGTCAATCCCCAAACAATACTGCAACACGTCCCGACTATCTACAATGTCGCTGACGCAGAACGACAGCAAAATTGGCCTTTGGATGACAACGCATTACTACAATTGTCTTTTGTGGTGCAAACAAACTGTTTTAGTTTAAGTTGATGCTTACTAGTTTTCCTCTTTGTTAATGCAAAGAGACCCTGCCTTTAGTATAAGGTCAGATGGATGGAGCAAAGGTAATAAATTACTTGGATGTGGCTATTTTCTGGCTCAAGGATTCAGCAGGAGATACAGTATATTTGATGTGCAGTTAAGAATTTGGATGTGCCACATCAGCTATATGATGACGTATAAGCTACAAACTTTAAGTGTTTTGGCTTTCAGTTGACCAGGTCATAGTTCAGTCTTGATCCTGTGCATCAGATCTCTCTGGTCCACCATGTCCGTCTGTCTGTTCCAGCGGTGATAAGCCAGCAGGGCGATGTTCTTGGCAGCCACTGAGCTCATCTCCATTGCGCTGCCGGCCCACTCGATGCCATTGAGGTAGTAGAGATTAGGGTGGAGCTCCACGGGCGGCAGTCCCTGGCTGCTGCCGTAACAAGGGTAGGCCTGCCACTCTGTCACTTGCACTGAGTAGTACGACCTAAAATTGGAACATTAAAAGAGGGAAATTCTTATTCTGCCTTTTTTTAAAAAAATCTATGATAGCGCATTATCATCAAGTTTAATAACTGTTGCATGGCTGTTGATGGATTAGTAAACATTTAGTTATAGAGATGGAAACGTGTCCTGTTGGTCCACCGCTTCATTCCAGACTGAAATATCTCAACAACTATTGGATGGGTTGCTGTGGATTTTTTTACTGACATTCATGATCCCCTGAGAATAAATCCTCATGACTGGTGATCCGTTGACTTTTCATCTAGCGCCACCTGCAAAATTCCACTTTGTCCAATATTTTTTGGGTTTATGACCAAATAACTGCAAAACTAATGACATTCCCACCAGCCTCAGCAGTACTGTGTGTTTAGTGCTATGCTAACATGCTAAACTTAGAGGGTGAACATGCTTAACATCACTACTTTTTACATTATATTCTTGATTTAAAAACATCAGCATGTTAGCATTGTCATTGTGTGCATGTTAGCAAGCTGACGTTAGCATTTAGCTCAAAGCAAAGTTCAGTCTCACAGAGCTGCTAGCAAAATGAACATAATGTCTGTAGAATAATTGTTTTTGTTGGTCAATTTTGAGAATCAGTTAAAGTCATTTTTTAAACAAAAATGCCAAAAAACAAATTCAGAAAAGTGAGTAGGCTTATATGATAGTAAATTGTATATTTTTTGGTTTAGTACAGATGGTCAGCTAAAAATTTTGAACATCTCAAATTTTGACGACATTTTTCATTGTTTTCTGACATTTTATGGATTAAATGATTAATCCAGAAATTTAGCAGAAGCCGATCAAGGGAATAATTATTAGTTGCAGGCCTGATCAAAACTATAAATATTAAATGCTTGGAAGGAAACAGCTGACCTGAAGAGCATTTTGAGCTGAGCCTTGTCCAGAGGTTGTGGCGAGAACACTTTATAGACTCCAGCCTCTTGCGGCTGCTTACGCCGGAAGCCCACCGAGATGTTGACGGGACAAACACTAGCCACGCTGTTGAAGAACAGATTGGGCGTCTCAGTTGTCAAGACGCTGGCAAAGGGGAATAGACGGGGGTCCGGGAAACCAAAGAAAGAGGTGTTGAGGTAACCGTGGACGATGGTTGCTACAGTGTTGTGATAGTTGCCGGTGAGCTGGTCAAAGGGAGGCGTGAAACCTTGGAACTCCACTCCAGATCTGACACTGGCCTGGAGCGGCGTCGCCAGGACTACAATGTCATACAGCTCCGATCCTGTTTCTGCTGCTGTGGTGAAGTTCAGCTGGTACTGGACCACCTCCCCTGTGGAGCAAATATACAAAGTCTATGTCAATGATTCAGATACAAATCCATCTGCGCAAGCTCAGTGATATCTACTAGCAGATATAATCTAGAAGCCCTTCTTTATTGTGTTTTCACAGTATTTTACAAACTGGGACATTTCAGGTACACATCATTAAACAGATGACAGCGTGGCACTACTGGAGCTTCAGACAACATCTGGGTGGAGTACCAGAGTAGACAGGGGAGATGGAGTTGACTTGCGCTTGCAGCAGGTTAGCATTGGCTATCTTCAGAAGGCCAGAACACACCAGCTTGTTGCCTCCTTCCACCGCCCACAGGTTGTTCTGGGCACCAGCTAAAGATACCGCGCCTGAAACAAACAAACGCACACACACACACACACACATATCAGATCATGGTCACTCTTGGGGACATTAAATAGACTTACATTCATTTCCTGCAGCCTTACCCCTAACTCTAACCACAAATCACTACTTGCCTAACCTCTTACCCTAGTCTCAACCAATGACTCAAAAATCTGCTTCTTCACCAATTGGGGACATGGCTCCCCAATTAACTGGTCTTAACTCTTGAAATTTGTCCCTAAAAATAGCCTATAACAGACCATACACACATACAAGTTCACTAACAACAGACAGTGCCAAGAGGTATAAACAATTATCAGCTGCCCACACACTTTCCTGGCTCCCACAGGCCATCCCTTCCTCTCACCTTGCTTTCCTCTCTTCTGTTCTCAACTCCTAGCTCCTCCCTTCCTCACCACTTCCCTTTTCCTTCCTCTTCCTTTGCTCTCTACTGACCCTACATCCTGCAGGGACGCTTATGTTCCGCTCATACCTGGCACGAATTTTCATTTCATTTCTCTCTCCCCTCTCTCTCCTACTCCTCGCTCCCTCTTTTTCAACTGCTCATGTCTTCTCACTCGTCTGACCTACGAAGGCAGGGATGCTGACGTTCTGTCCGTAGTTGACCCTCATGATGGGCGCGATGACCTCATCGATGAAGCGTTGCGACACACCCAGCTCCAGCAGCGAATCAGAGAGCGGCCTTCTGGTCATGTTGATAAAGCCACTCCCCCCGAGAGAGTCCAGCAGCTCCTCCACTGAACTGAAGGCGTAGCCGTGGGCCTGGTACTTATAGATCCTACAATATATACACACACACTTCATCAATTTAAATGTGTTTATTATCATTAAAAACATAAATAACTAAATTATTTTTTTTCCCTTTATTTTTAAATGTCCTTCCTGCTTGACCTTGATATGCAGACGTTTCTCTGCAGTTATAGGTGCATAATGAAAGTCTGATTTAGCATGGATGATTAAAACAAACTATGACAGAAAGAAACATACAGGAAGGAAAGAAAGACAAAGTGATGCAGAGATAAAATCATTTCCTGAGAGAGGAAATAGATGTCGGTGAAGGGGTAAAGTGCAAATCTGAGCCTGGTTCATGTTTCGAGCAGGAAGTGAGTCAAGATTATGTATCTGGGCCAAAAGTCTTGATGTGTTGGCCACATCTGACAGTTAAGACACCCTGATATCTAAAAACAGGACTACCTGATCAAAGATGAAGTGAAACTGCAATATCAATTTTGTGGTTTTATGCTCTATTATTTTGTTGTCGGGAGAATGAAAGCAGTTTTTGTTTATTTGAAATTTCAGGCAGATGGTTGCGCTTGAAAAGTCATACACAATGATTACGGCTGCAGATGTTTAACGAGTAGGAAAAAACAATAGCTCAGCATTTACCATTTGGCTGCAACATTAGAAAGCAGTGTTTTTCACCCTAGACCTGAAGTAATTGATTTTACAGCCTATTATTCACTTTGAGATGGAGTGAAAACAATGGTGGCAAGACAGAATAAACTGGAAATTACTTTACAAATAACACTACTTGCAAAACATGAAGACCAGGCAGACCAATCACATATCGTTTTGAAGAGGTGCAGGGATGCAAACTAAAGCTGGGCCTCTCTACAAACCTACAAAGATATGTCAACCAGGACAAAGGTATCATACTCTGACACAGCAGCATAAATCAGGCTTTAGTTGCACCACAGTTACATCATGTCAAGTTACTGGCATGTCAAGCCAAGCAGCTTCCATGAGACTAAAACACAAAAAGAGCATTAATATATTTGTAGCTCACCTCATGAATTTCTCCATGATTTCCTCCACCCACATCTGCAGGCGTATGAAGCTGATGCCGTAGCGCCACCATAGACGGAACAGGTCCAGCAGGTACCAGTCCGTCTCCTCCAGAATCACCTCCTCGCTGTTAAACACCGCTGTCTTCCCTGCCACACTGCGACGATACTTCAAACCTTGAACACCAGACATACACACACACACACAGGGAGGAATTTAATACTGAGGAGGATTTCAATGTACGAGTTTTTAGCAGCAGTCAAATAAAATGGACCTGTTTCTTTTTACTGAGGAAATCAAAGGAATAATGGACAGAAAAGTTACTTATTAAAGTATTTCTCATGGTTTCTGGTTACAATGCACCAGTTAAGACAGAACAAATATCAGCTGGGAACCTTTGTCGCATATCATCACCCACTTTGTCTCTAATAAAGGCAATAATGCAATAAAAAATAAACAATAGATTTCTGATATTTATATCTTATATATTCTGTAAAAGTTTCTGGGCTTTAATATCATGCTAAAAATGCATCATAACAACATGTAAAAAGTCAAGTTGTCTGACTGTCTAACACTGGATACTGGATGCAGATTCACTATGATTTGTATTCTAGTTAAAGAAACACATGTGGGGCTGCTTATTAAACCCAAACCTTCCTTAACTGATGACTGCTCTGCCTGGTCAGCTTACATCTGCTGGAGGCATGAAATAATCAAGCTCATACTTGCTTCACCACTTACTTCATTTCCTTTACACAGGATGTCCATAATATACAAAAAACATAATGCATTTCCACAAGAAAACCTTATTTCTTAGTTTTTAACCCTGAACAGATACTTGCAGGCTTGACTGGGACTCAGCTCTGTTGCTGTTATATGAGAGCTCTTGTTTTAACTCACTTTTGAAAAGTCTATTTAATATGCTTCCACACATCTTTGCAGTTAAAAGTGTGTGTGTGTGTGTGTGTGTGTGTGTGTGTGTGTGTGCATGTGTGTGTGTAAACCCACCGAGCTGTTTGACAAACTCCTGCATGTGGAGGTTGAGGGAGTGAATGATAGAACCTCCGGACTCATAGTCGTGGTGATTCACAGTTACGGTGGCAAGACGGCCTCCCACCTCACCCTTCTCAAACACGTCCACTTGGACCTCAGGGCCGAAGTGTTGGCGCAGGAAATGCGCAGTGGCGCTGCCTCCTATCCCCGCCCCGACCACCGCTGGAGCACAGAGGATCCAAGCCAGTGACAAGAGAGGAAGCGTTAGAGCAGAGTGTAGTTTGGAGGTGAAATAAGTCTCAGAAGCAATAAACATCAATAACACAGAATTATTTATATCATTGTGTGGTGTTTTCAGAGTCCAGAACTTACATAGACTCACTGCGAAAGATGCATGTCGCTCAAATGGATGAAAATAAACTAATTACAACTGAGTGTTTAAAAGGCAATAATACTATTTTGCTGCTTTTTTTTAAAAAGAAGAATATAGATGAGAAACAAAGGTGTCATTGAAGGAGAGTTTGGGTAGCTGCTGGTTCTGTGAGTATTTTTTTCCCACTTGAAATTCCACCGTAACGTTGACCTTTAACAGTATCCATAACATGACTCAACACAGAATGACGGGGTTCTCCTCTTTCAAGCTGACTTCACTGATGCAGGCAAGAGGTGGTGATTCATAACCTCCTGTAATACTCTTCAGGATTAATTGTTTATCATCTCTTTCAGGGTGGCAACTAACAATTATTTTCATTAACAATTAATCTGTCATTTGTTTTCTTGATGAATCATTTTGTCTAGAAAATGTCAACCAACAGCCCAAAACTCAAAGACATCATGTTTCCTATAATATATGACAGAGAAAAGCAGCAACTCCTCAAATCTGAGCAGCGAAAGTTTGGAATCTCTGCTTGAAAAATTACAATTAATCAATAATCAAATAGTGCCCTACCTAGTTGATCAATTAACTGTTTAATGTCTTCATATTGCAAGCTCCTGTCCTGGCCCTTGCATTGTGGAACAGACCCCCCTTTGATGTTAGGTTTGCCCCAACAATTGAAACTTTAACGTCTCACCTCAACAACAATTTGTCTTTATTTGCTTTCAGAATTACTCAGCATGTGTTGCTTGTTCTTACACTTCTGATTTTTATCCTTATCTTGAAAATTGTAAGCACTTTGGTCAATTTGTAGTGTGTTTTTAAATGTGATTTATAAGCAATGTGACTTAAAACTGTTACTTGACTTGGTTTAAAGTTGCTCATATTTATACCTTTGGCTTAATTATACTTCAATAAATAACATCAAAGGAGTTGTAGTGATTCAGCATAGTAGTTGAAGTTGTAGTGATGAAAAATAGGATATTTTAGAGAATTTTATGCCTTTTTATGTATGTGTTGGAGGGGAGCTGTTCAGTGTGAACAGGCGGACACATAGCTTAGGTGGAAACAGGATGGTGATGAGAGGGGCCCATAAATTAGAGCTACAACTCTGACTGCCATTGAATCACAATGTCATGTGAATTTATCTTCATATATTTCCTTCCCGCTGATGTTAGATAAAAGAGACAACAGTGGATCTCTTGTAAAATCGAGTAAAAATGACCTCCAATTATCTAGCTACCATACAAACAGCGAGCTAGCCAGCTAACCTGCAGATACAGTAACAATACACTCAGGAATAAATACATGTCTAATAGTAACGGTTTGCTAGGAGCTAGCTAATTAGCGCAGTACATGCAGGCAAACGGCTACATTGAAGGTCTGACGGAGATGTTTAACACTGTCTTGCCTATTTTAGAAGGCGGAGCTCCGTCGACATGAGCGGATCCCGCCGGCTCTCCCGCAGCCGACAGGACTGACAGCACGACGGCGAGCAGACGGAGCAGACAGCCGCCCATAGCGGCGACAGGAGCACAGACGAACAGGGGGAGGAGGATGCAGTCCGGCGGCGGCGGCTCAGCAGCTCACACGTCGCTGTAAATGAACGAGGCTACGTTTTAAAATAGCTCCGTGTGGCACACAAAGGATGGCTGCATGATGATGATGGTGGAGGTGGTGATGATGCAGATCGAGTGGTGATAACGGTCGCTAACGTCCACGTCCGGCAACATCACGTGACCTGAAAAACTGGCTCGCATCGACCAATCACAGACGCGCTAGCAGATGATGGACGTCTTTACGTACGCTCAGCAGCACGTCGTCCTCAGTGGAGCCTATCCAACTTATTAATAAGAAATGTGCACATAAAGCAAATATTAAGTTATTTTTCTATTTATTATTACTTTACCCTTTGTCCTGTTACCATGGTGACTGTATCAACAAATTGAAAGTAAAGTCATGTCCTTTAGGTTCTTCATTTAATTATGATGCCAAATTGTTTTGTTTTAATATGTATTAATGTCACATACCAGTATGTTGTTAGTGATGCTTTCTATAAATGAAATGAAAAAAACATAGGTATGAGTTGTTTTCTCCACACTGGATGATAACTTCCCGTAGCGATATTTGCAGAATAGTGTTAAGTGTGTGTGATGTGAGATTTAGAAAAGGAAAACACAGGACGACATATTGAAAAACAGTGGAAGTTGCCTTTATTTAATTCAACAGAGAAACTGCTGCAACATCGGAGTAAACCACTGAGCATAAACTAACATTCACACTGAGCCGCTGAAACAATGACTGGCACAGTGGAGCAGTAAGGCTTAAGGATGCCTCAGACTCATGCACTCACACTCGCTCATGCACGCACCACACACATACAGACACACGCACACACACATTCACACACACATACTCAACTTGATTTACATCATCTATCTTACACCTCTGTGACTGCTCGGGCAGCAGCCATGTCACCGCCCCTCTCCCTCCAACGTGGTCAGTCAGAGGCGAGGGGTCAAGGGTCACCTTGAGATCAGGTAACCTCTGTTCACTGCTCTTGCCTTAAATGCTGGGCTAATTCAGGGCTAAGAGGCGACATAACACAGAGACCTTAACCGTTCATCTCTATGGTACATCTCTAAGCAACATAACCCCCAGCGATAACACTGCGAGGCCAGCCGTGGGCCTGGAGGATGGGGTTCAGGGGGGTGTTTGGGGGGAGGTCATGCTCTGGCCAAAGGAGGGCAAGGAGGAGTAGGGCACCGGCTGAGAAGGTGATTTGGTTGGTCACTTAGTAGAGCGTCTGGTTGGCTCGGAGGCCGTGGGGGGAGGCGGCGGGCCACGGCGGTCTAGGTCTTCGATATAGAACATGATGAGTTTCCTGCGCTCCTCGGGGACACACTCCAGGACAAGGTAGCGCTTGTCGTTCTGAAGGATCTTCTCCACATCCTTCAGGTGCTGCTCTGACTCCTGGATCAGCTTTCTTGATCTGGGAGGGAGGGGAGCATGTCAGACAGGCAGAAGGCAGGATGAGGCAGGATGATACTGTGTAATAGGCATACTGAGATTTAAATACAACAGCTGCTGTTCAGATTTTGGTTCATGTCTCTTGATTAGATAGTATTTTCTATTATCTAATGTGGCCTTAATTTGCCACAAAGTTACTTTGATTCATATTTTGACTGGTTAGAGGTTTAAAAACATCTGAGACAGGATCACAAGATGTGTGTCAAATGATTTTATCACCATCTAATCCAGTCATCTACAATGTTTGCAGCTTATCTCAACTCAAATGCTACTTGAGCAAAAAAACCCAAAAAACTTCTGTCTAGCACTCTCTCTCATTGCACTTGTGCCTGCTCAGCTGCCTGATCATTTGTACCACGACTCTTTTGAATCTCTGTCCTCTATATAGTATATATAGTGAATAATTAACTCAAACTGCATCTAAGGTAGTGGGAAAATAATGGACCAAAACAAGTGGAGCTGCTCTGATACTTATGTCACAAAACACGTAGAATCTCTAATATTTCTGGGCTGCTATTGTATCAGGTTATGTATAAAGATTGTATTTGCAACAAATACAATTTCTAATATATGTAATTGATGTTAATGACACTTGTTCTGATTGTACTCCAACTATGTGTGAGTGAGAGTACAGACCTGTATGTGATGAACTTTGTCTCCTTTAGCAGGGTTCTGAAGTCAGCTTTGGCTGTGATGTACTTGTCTTTGATGTAGTCTTCAAACTCCCGTTGTCTCTTCTACAAAACACAGATTAAACAAATCAGACTGCAAAACTCATAAAATGGATGTGCATTTCACATGAAACTGTAACGTAATTAAACTCACACAATAATACCTTTAAGACAGGAAAGAGGAAACATCAAACACCCTGTTGATCAATTCAGAATTGGAGTTTGGATTTTATGAAAAAGACCAGCTGATTTTGACTATAAGACTGATGAGTTCAGTCAAATCCTCTTTGGGCTGACTGAAAACATTTCTTTGGAACAACAGATTAATCTCCTTGCTTCATCTATGCTGTCGGTGTGGAACAACGTACAGATGTTGTTAAAGGTCGTCCATGCTTAAACTGACCAGTTGAAAGAGAACATTAACATTATTGAGCTGGAAAAAAGTTTAATGGCAAGGAAAAGTTGAGGACTACTGTCATTCTAACTACCCTGTCTTCACAGAGTAAAAACAGACTTATAGCAAGGAGCTGCTAGCTTTGATCTTCATAGATTTCTTTGCTGGTGCTTTGTTTTTTTTTTCTTGCAATGTAACTACAATATGTCCTGAACTCACTAGTCACAAAACTCCTGTGAATTACTGTTAGGAAGTGACTGTAATATTTAATAACCCATTAAAATCCTTACTCTGTCACTGGAGGAGAACTTAATACAGCGAGGGTCCTCTTTGATGACCTTCTTCACCTCCTTCCACGTAGTCGTCAGAGTGATCTACAACACAAAACAAAAAAATCTGTAAAAGCCTGGAAAAGAGTTGTTTTGAATAATTGATGGAGCACATGAATATTTGATGCGTCATTCTCACTCTCGCCACCACATGCTTTTTGGGAGATTAATGATTACTTTTTCCAGTTGTTGACACTGTTTTTTTGTGCATGCACTTCTCACCATGCTGGTTTCGTCCAGCAGCTGCCTGAAATGTTCCTTCTTCTTCTTGGCCAGTGCTTCAACGTGTTCGTTAAACAGCTTCTCCTTCTCTTCTCTCTCCAGGAGTGACGCTGACTCCCAGCGATGGTCCTTCCGCAGGTTACGGCGTGTGTCTGACCACGTTGCATCTGAAGAACGTACCTAAGAGTTCAATGAAAAAAACACACTTTATTCAAAGTTTCTGGAACAAAGTCAAACTATAATAACACAAATATAGTGCCACTAGTAAGTCTCATGCACCTGCCAACATACTTAAATTCATCAAATGTTTAAAAAGTGCTCCTAAACATCCTGTATGATCGATCATGCCAGCAGTCGAAATCCTGGCTGTAAAATCTGATTTGTTTCTGCTAGGATTCATCCTAACTGGCTGGAATCACTTGTTATTTTCCCAAATTTTTTAATCAAATCTTCATTGTGAAATTGGTAAAGAGGCAAATTGATTAGGACTTAATTAAAATCAAAATATGATGCATTTCTTTTTGTCACATTACAGAAAGCTTCATGGGGACACCAACAAACTGCAGAGCATCTCACCATATCAGACATGAGAGCTTTGAAATGCTGGATGGCCTCTTCCCTTTTGTGCTGCTCCCGTTCCCGGTCGATCTCTTTGGTCTGTTCTGATCGGGCCTTCTGCACCTCCCGCTCCCTCTCTCTGAGACTGGCCTCGATACGAGCCTGCCGCTCCAACTCTCGCTCCTTCTCTATGTCCACGCTCTGCGGGGGATGACACACCATAGTCTGTGTCAGTTTTGTTTGTCATGTGATGGGGACACTGAGGACTAAGCTCAAAATCCGAGCTGCAAATCAGGGTTAGCTTGATGACAAAGTTACAATGCTTCTCACAAACTAACAGAAATGAAGAGATCAAGTTACTAAAAACAGCTGCTCTCACACCTGATTCAAGTCATTCTTTCAATCTTTCAAGTACACACTCACAAAGCAGCTCCTACCTTGGCCTGTTTTTCCATGTACTGTTTGAAGAGCTCTTCTCTGAGTGCCGAGCTCTCCACAGCCTTATATCGAGGGTCTGTCTCCAGCCTCTCCTTGACCTTGCTCCACCGCTGGCCTCCCTCTATGTGCTGCTCACTTAGGAGATCATAGAAGTCTTGCTTCACCTGCGCACAAACACACACACACACACATCAAAATGAATTTGAAATCTAACAAGAAGCTGTCAGCTGCAGAACAGCAAACATGCAGACAAGTGATAATGGCCAGCAGAGATCTCGGATCGAGATGTACATTGATAGTGTTTGAATGAATGATACCTTCTCTCCTCTGGACTTGGAGTCTTCTTTCTCTCTCTTCCTCATAGCGGTGATGAATTCGATGAAGATAGCCTCCCTGTCCTTCATCTTCTCTATGGTCTTAAATCGGGGGTCTCGGCCGTGCTTCACTGCAAACTCACTAAATGTTGTCCTGTCATAATGAAAAAAAAAATGCAGTTTGAACATTTTGCAAAGTAAAGAGAACAGTTAAGAAACATCAATGGTGTCTTCAGCACAACCAAGAACAAAATTACACCAATAACTTATTTTTAATAGTAATACATAGTTAACGTAGTTTTTCACTTGTGCTCTCAACAACGTCGCTCTCCACTAGGAGGAAACAGCAATGATGTAATATTTGTAATATGAACACAGCAAAATTCAGAAAAATGTCCCTTCACCTGGGTGTGAGTTTCGCCTCCTCCATCATCCTCCTGAACTCATCTTTGGCCTGCATCAGCTTGTTCTTCTTCTCCTTCCTCTCCTCCTCCGCTCGCGTCTTCACATACTGATCAAACACCTGAAGTAGACGTAAGAGCAAAATTATAACCGAATAATTTCTGATAGAATGGCCAGAACATGGTACAACACTGTGAAAACATGAGGATGAGCAATGTTAAGGAAGAATTTAAAATGAAGATAAACTGAACCTGTTTCCTCTCTTTAGGGTTGAGCAGAAGGTACCGAGGGTCAAACACAATCTTATGAAGCTCTTTGTCCCAAGTGGAGAATGCAGACACCTAAATGTAAGACAGACAACACTGGCATCAGACAGACAGCTGAGCAATTACCCTGCAGCTTTGATATAACCCACATAAGTCTCATAAAAAGATGTAACATTTTAGTCTACGTTCAGTAAAATAAACAAAACAAAAACCTCCGAAC
Source organism: Thunnus maccoyii (assembly GCF_910596095.1). Classification (NCBI taxonomy): domain Eukaryota; kingdom Metazoa; phylum Chordata; class Actinopteri; order Scombriformes; family Scombridae; genus Thunnus; species Thunnus maccoyii. The sequence continues at coordinate 15,324,107 of NC_056545.1, forward strand.
ATTATGTGAAAATTTCACATAGTCCTTGTCGTAGTAATGAGGTAAGCTAAGATAAGATGAAGATATCAGTAACAAGGTAAGTAATAAGTAACAAGGTACATAAAAACCTCACAGAAAATAAATGAATGCAGGGTTTTTCCTGTGAATCTTAGTCCTGCCTGAGTGCCTGAAAGCCCAGTCCTGTGACGATGTGTCCTAATCCAAAGATTGACAAACTGCGTTAAAATATGTAACTTCAGCAACTTTTTCTTACCCCTCTCTCCAACAGCATTTCTCTGAACTGCGTCATACGGGCCTCTAGCGGCACTATAGCTCTTTCTCTGGCAGCTCTGAGCTCTGCCTCCATTGCTGCTTCCTTCTCTGAGTCGGCCTCCTTCACATCCTCCTTCCTGTGAGGGTGAAACCACAAAGGTCATTAGAGAAAGATGAACGAGAATGGACAGATAAGGTAACTTCTTAAAGACTTTGCTGTACAATAACATTAATTAAGGGGAGACAAACATTACTTACTTCCTTTTTTTGGCTTTGGTTGGCTCCTCATCCTGATTCTCTTCAGTAGCAATGGCTAATTCTGGCTCTTCCTTATTGACACCTGCGTAAAAACAAATAGACACAAAATAAATACTAGACACATGGCATCCTTTAAGAGTGATAGCAGCCATCTTTATTTAGTTGTTTGATTTTTGTTTCCATCCGGATCATAAACTGTCCCCCCCTGCTACACAAAACATTAAAATCCTGTGCTGTGTAAATAATCAAAGCTACCAAGCAAACAATTACCTTAAATCTCATTATTCCAAATTATCAAAACTACTGTGTTCTGTTATAATCACCGACCGCATCTGAGTATGTGTGTTTATCCGCACCTGTCTTCTTGCTGTCCTCCAGGCCTCTCTTGTGCGGTGGCTCTTGAATGTGCTTGTCAACATCAGCTCGACCGACCAGCTCCTCAGGCCGGTCCCACATGGACAGCCGTGTTGTCGGGTTGTAGAAGAACACGCGATCATCACCGGTCCACACCACACACCTGATTGACACATGGGCATTGAAAGGAGGCACAGAGATTAGAAGAGAAAAAAATGAGTTAGATTAACTGTAATTCAGTGGAGAGGAGAGATAATGTAGGCTGTGATGTAGTTTGCGTACCACGGCGTGCCAGGGATGGGGTTGGTGGCTATAGGTCTGGCTTTCTGAGCTGCTTTCTCCTCCTCTGTCATCTCCTCTTCTTTAGGCTCCTTGAAAGACAAAGAATATGTTTATCACCTTTACATTCAACTATATCCTATCATATATATTATCCTTATTATTTTTGCAATATGTTTGTATTATGTATTATCATATATGCACTATAGTGATGTAGTAGCATAGTGTAGGCTGTACAGTGTATATAATGTAGTAATAAGCAAACTATTTGTTGTCTTTTCTTACATTCTGAATTATTATAATACATTTTTTGCGTGTTTTAGCAATACTGCACATGTCAGTATTGTCAGTATTCATGTCAGCAAAGCAATTTTGAATTTCAAAATTTGAGAGCGCATGTCTGATATTGAAGTTTTTTCTTTTGTTCAACCAGGTCATTTTATTCTTCACGTACCTCCTTGTCATTATTAGTGTTTTCTGTTTTGTTCTCTTCATCCTCCATCTCCATTGCCTCGGCTTCTTCCTGCGCCAGACGCTCCTTGGCCTTTTCTGCTTCTTTTTCTGGACACAGGGAGGACGAAAACACACACACACACACACACACAAACATAGAGTGAGCAAACTAAACGTGATGTGGTGGTGGCTCAACAAATACAGCATGTCAACTATTCCACCAATTATTCCATTCCCATAAATTCTTTACAAACGCTAGCTTAAACCTATTATTTATCAGGTGTCATACCTGCAGGTGACACTGGTAAATTTTAGGACACCTAATGTGGGATCAGGGTTCTTGTGTGTTTGGCTGCGCATCTCATCTGACAAATAAGAGTGTTGTTGGTGAGCGGAAAGTGAAACAGGGTGAAGCTTATGATATTAGTGATTCAGCTTTTAGCTTAGCACTCATACCAGTCATGATGACAGTTTTGAAAGCTTCTGAGTGTTTCAAAATCTTCTGTGTGTGTGTGTATGTACGCATGTGTGTGTGTATACTGGTCAGCTGTGCATACCTTTCTCCACCAGGGCCTGTGGTTTCTCCCAGGTGGATTCCAGTGTTCGGTTATTGTAGTAGTATGTTTTCCCATCAGCTGTTTTGTACTCTGACCACTCAGGGAGATGTAATGATCCGGCCATGGAGGCGGGAGCTGCCGAGAGAGCCAGCTGTGGGTGCATCATGGAAACTAAAGGCGGACCCATACCAGGAAGCATACCTGCCATGAGTCAGGGAGGAAAGAGACACACCATGATCGGCTGAGTTATTTTTCTGTCAGAGCCACTGATAGTAGTTGCAGTGGACTACAGTCTAGAAAAGGCATTAGTTTATACATCCATTTGTGATGTTATTTCCCAAAAACTTATATTAGCAAAACCAGAGGTAGGACAGAGAGCTTCACAGGTAGACTAAGACTGATTCACTGCAACTTAAAACAAAGCTATCCCTTTAAGTGTCCGGTCATCCACATTAGTTATAAAATATTTAAAAACTGCTCGAGTCTAAAGATGTCTTGAACAAACATAACTGATTGACAACAAACACAGGCCACATACACAAACAAACAAAGCAGTGACCACACACACAACCATGCCACAAAAGTAGACGACAACATGACCACAACATCTAGCCCTAACTGTTACACTACCAAACACTACTAAGCAATCACTACATAGCGAGCTATACTGGGGTTCCCAGACTGTCCTAACAAAGACTTCTTCTGTCTGTTTACGGTCACCAACCACACACACACATCAAAATGACTGATCATGATGATCAATAATGATTTGGCACAATCTAACATTTTGCTTGCTGCAACAAGTGTCTCCTCATTTACTAGTCACAGTAACCAGAGCAATCAATTAAGTCTTACACTGTACCTACCTACCAGTCCTGAGGACAACGCGCAAACAGAGTGCATTCATAATTTAGTGAGAGATAAATACTGTTCAGTATGAATCAGGGAATGTTTCTGTTTTTGTCTGTTTTTAAATCGATTTTAACAATTTACAGTTAAACCATCTTAAAAATATGCTGGTGATAAAATGTTGCATGTGGTGTTGCTCTTATAATTCAAGTAAATACAATAAATTGAACATATAAAGTCTGTAAGCAGGGTGCAAAATTAACTTTTTTGTCCCCTGGCCAATTGGCTAGTAAATGTTCAAATTTTACTGGCCAGTCAATGGATTACCATTGGGGGGTTTTTTTGGCTGGTAAATGAAGCAAATCTAGCAGCCACTTGCATATTTTACTAGCATTTGGCTGGTGCTGATTTTGTTCCCTATCTGTAAGTATTCAACATTAAAGATGCATATATTCTGTTTCTGTCTGTCGGAATGGAGGAAATTTCACCAATGTACACCGGATGGATCATGTTCACAGCATTCACCACCATGCCACTGTTTGAGGGTTCCCATATATACACCATATGACTCATGTAGACATCATTCACTACCATGCCATCTACTGTAGGGCTGAGAGGCGAGCGGCTGGGTGTTTACCGTTGGCGCTGGGGCCTGCCTTTACACAGGGTGCACCTACTATCTGCATCATTGCTACACCTGCAAGAACAACGGACAAGCAAGCATCTGGTTGAACACAGCAGGACACTGGACATCAGCTACCATGGTGTGTAAAGAGTTTGTGTGTGTGGTCCCACTCAGACAAACAAGCGCCCAAATTTGGGATTGTGCATCGAGAGCTGCAACAGTCACTCTGTTCATGTTGATGTGCCTGTTAGGTATTTAGAGATGTTAGGAATGAGCACAGTGTATATTAGGTTTAAAATCTAAAGATTTAATTGGAGGCAATTATGTCTAAATGAACAATTACGAAATAAAAATAAAAACAAGCACATCTGAATGAAGAGTGAATGTTGAATCAGGAAGCTCTCAATCTGACATTTGTAAATTAAATAACCATCAACCCCTAATCTAGACAAAACCCTGTCTGATTGTAATCCTGATTTTACCAGATACATTGTCCATAAAGAACGCAATAAACTTAGAAAATGAAAGTTCCTTAATGAGCGTTTCTGATAAGTAAAAAGAGGGACAGAGAGAAAAAAGAAGGAACCGAAGAAGACACATGACAGAAGAGAGAAGCAACAGAAAAGACCTTGAAAGCAAACATTTGCATTAGCCTACATTTCAATTCAAGCCACTGCAGTCAAGACTTGTTGGTGATCAACATGTTGCCTGAAAAATCAGTACTGACAGAGCAATAATAGGTTTATCTGTGACCAGGAGATCTTTGACAGACACCTGTGACCTTTGCATGTGTAACTTGTGAGTGAGTGTTAATATTGCTTCAAAATAATCCTGCCCTCCTGTGGTGTTTTGTTAACAGCTAGAAGTGGAGTCCGCTGGCTACCTTCACTTTGCTGTTGTTATGAAATGTCGTCATAACACTGAGTCAGAGTCTCTACAGATATTGTAAGCTAAATGTTTTATACGGTTAAGAAGCCCATTAGAGTGTATCATCAATCTTAACTGGCAACACTAAACTTCTTATATGTCGGACTAAAAGCAAATTACCAGTTTATTGTAGATATAATATCTGTAGGGGTGAATATTCCCCATTTACCAGGGCAGGAATGTAAAAATCAGCCAAATTCTGCTTGTTAATAGGCTCTAACAGATAAATGGGCAGTAAATCCACCATCATTTAGAGGTCTTCTTTCATTCTGTATATACATGTATTATAAACTACAACTGCTTAGTGACATAGTGATAGCATTTTAAGATTCTTACCTGGTAGAGGGATGTGCATGCCTGGCAGAGGCACCCTGAAAGGTGGCACCATGACAGGGGGGAAGGCAGGTATGGCTGCGGTGGGCTGGGCAACACTGTGAGGCAGGGCTGCAGGCAGCAGTGGCATGGTCTGCACTGCCGTAACAGGTGATGGCACCGTGGAAACAGTCACCACAGTGACTGGAGACACAGCAACAGTTGAGGTCACTGGGGCAACAGGAGTAAGGTCTGCTACAACAGTGGCTGTTGGGGGACAAAAAGACAAAAAAAAAAAGAGGCATTTGTATTCAGCTCCCTCTGAGTGTGTGTACGCTTGATATAAGACTGTGTACTAACCTGCAATGGTCACAGAGGGGGAGGGGGCGCTAGTGGAGTCTGGACTGGAGGTGAGTGTGCGGGAGGGGGTTGTGGACAGGGCCTGAGTAGGGGAGACTGCTGCTGCCGTGCTGGCTGTAGTGTTGACACTGCTTGAGCTGGCAGCTGCAGTCACCCCCACACTTGTACCCGGCACTGCAGCCCCGGCCCCAGCTACAAGTAGGGGGTTGAGTTCAGACTGCTGGATGATCTTCACACCATCTGGTTTACTCCACGATGACTCTCTGGTCCTGGCGTTGTAGTAATATGCCTGCGGAAGGGATGACAAGGAAGATGATACTTGTAACAACTGTTTGAGGACAAACAGTAACTGGGATAGAATACGAGCCAAAAAAATGTAAGCTCATCATGTACCACTGTAATCTTTTTAAATACTGTAAATTGTGATAATCACAATCAATCAGTAGCTTCTTTAAGTTGAGTATAGCAGTTCAAATTTCAAGTTTCACAGATTATCATGTGTAATCAAGTGATTAGAGCCATTAGATGAGCACAACATTTCATTCTTATACTTGAAATCCCACCACTTTCACTGTCTAGAAAATGCTGTAGTAAACTAGAACTTATGGGCTAAACTTTTATACATTTTAAAATACTTTTATACAAGTCCCAAAAAGGCCACAGGTGTTAAATTATTATTCTCCGTGCTTTTGCAGGATGTGCAACCCTATTATGTGCTTACAAATGACTTCCAGCTTACCTTTCCTTCTGGCGTCTTGTTCTCTACCCAGATCTCCTCTGCAGGGTTTAGTGCAGGGTTTCCAGATGCAGGGACGGGGGGCATCCCAGGAGGAAACAGCATCCCTGGAGGGGGCGGCAGGTTCCCCATGGGAGGGGGAAGAAACGGGGGTCTCTGCAAAAAGAAAAGAAAAAGGCCAAGCATTGAATTTTCAGACTGTAAGGAGTAGGTCTGGGAATCTAAATAAGCCTCCAAGAGTCCTTCAACCACCAACAAAATGTGACCCTCTGAATTCAAATTAGGAGGTTAGTGCATCGATATCGTATCATTCAAGAATCAAACTGCACCTCGAGAATCAATTATATTTTCCAACCATAGTAAGAAAATAGTGGTAGCTAAATATATTATAAAACAGTGTTAGTAATATCCCTCTTTGATTCTGTTTTATGTCTTGTTCAAAGAGATAATACTTTTGTTATTCGAGCCAGAGAGGACTCAAGCTTTCTTTGCAGACTCTGCCTGCCAGATGTCTTATTCACACATATGAGGTATTTACCTAATATCCTTAACCAGAAGACTTGACTTGAAGAGTACAAGAAAAACCCATGACATCAAGATTACCCACACTGGAAAAAAGTCATCAATGATGCAATTATCAGTCAGGGGTCTGACATCATTCCTCTGACCATACAATGACTGTGAGCAAGCACTGAGTAAAAAGGTAATGATTTCACTTCAACACTATCTCTGGTACCCCCTTTTAAAAAAGGAAACGTGTGTATGATGCAAGTCCTCTCAATGCCGATTGGAGTTGGATGCATTCATATGAGACAGCTGTCACTCTGGTAGTCACTGATAGCAGAGACTTCAGTCTGCAATAGTTCCTTACACTTAACTTATAGACCACTGATTTAGATAAAAGGTTATTTTTTCACCTATCAGTCCTGTCCATACCCACCCTATCTCTCTCTTGCTCGTCCACTCATCCACACATGCACGAAGGTTGCTGCGTTGGACTGAATAGATGAAAGTGTACTAATCAGTGAAATCTGAGCGCCTGGTATGTGGTTACATTATACTATATTCTCTTGTCTCTCCACGCTACATAGTGGTGTAGCGCTGGCTCTGAATAGGAGTGTGCTATATGAATAAAATGCCCTACCGCGCTTTATGTAATTTTATAATGCATCATCAATATATATTGTGATACAATAAATTTTATGAACAGCTTTTGCACAGTGTTATCTCAGAGCACTTTAACAGTCACTAATGGACAACAACAGTTTTCTGGGGCCGTATTCATAAAGCTTCCTGGTACAAAGAATTGCTCCGATTGATGTTTTCTTAGAATTTCCCCTTACAGTTAAGACTAGATCCTGGTAAAGATTAAAGTTATTCACAAAGCATCTTAGCCCTTAGGAGAGCTTCTAAACTGTTAAGAATAGGGAGGAGGACTTTTAAGAGGCTTAAGAGTTTCTTAAGCAGAGGAGAAAATGGTGGAAAAACAAAGAAGTAAGAGAAATATTCTCCAAATGCTGAGTGACAGTGAGTTAATGAAACGCTACAGATTAGATTGTGCAGGGATAATGTTTGTGGTTGATCTCATTACAGATGTGCTCACATCTCCCACCCAATAAAATAACTCTATAACGCCAGAAATGAAAGTGATCACAACACTAAGATATTTGGAAACCAGAAAAAATTTGGAATTTGCTGGCAGCTGGAAAAAAAAAAAGATTTACATGCTACTTATGCAGACAGCAAATAAATATAACAACTATCAGTATGTGAACAGGCTGCTGCACAAATAGGTCTGTGTTTTCAAACATTTCATAGGCTACTTTTAAAGAATGTGGCTCACAATTTATTCAACAGAGATGTTCATTACATAAAAAAGTATAATTACACCGAGTCTTAATAGAGACTACATTCTAGGATTAGGCCTATTGATCTCACTCTCCATTATATGCCCATTATCATTAAGAGTGCATTTTGTTTTTATTTTTGATCAAACAATCACACCTTTTAAAAGAATGAGTCATACCTAGCAACAAGGTCAACCACACCTCCTCACTAAGGTAAAAGTTTGTCCCTTCCTTGCTAAGAGTTGCTCTGAGAATTTTCCTAAGGCACTCCTAAGCGAGGACTCTTTGCTAGAGATGTTTAGGCTAAGTTAGGAGCTCAGAGAGTATTCTCTGAACGATACAGCCCCTGGCTTTGAGTAAAGATATGGTTAGTGCAGGGTGTCTTTTGAACAAATGCTCAGAGGCTCAAGTTAAAATAATTTAACACTGTGATACAGTAAAACATGCATTTCACTTGAGGATAGAAACAGTTACCTGAAGGTGGGGAGGTCCAATGGGTGGTGGCATTCCTCCTGGTGGCGGGATGGGTGGCATGCTGGGGTCAAACGGTGGACGTGCAAAGGGGGGTCGCGGCGGAGGTCCTCTCATCATCCCAAAAGGAGGTGGCGGTGGCCTAAGGAGTGGTGGTGGGCCGCGTAACACTGGGGTCTGGGCAGGCGCGGGTGCAGGCGCAGGGCCGCGGAACCGTACCGCTTGCTGCGCCATTCTAGTAAACCATTTATATCACAATTATTAAAGGATTTCTATTTCTTCTGAAATAGATGCATATCACAATATCTATTTAGGGGTGGCAAATTTCAAACTGTCAAGTTGATGGTGAATGATATGTGAAGTCACATTGTCTCTTTCAGCTGTCATTCTCAAGTAATTTAGGAATCATTTTGGGAAAAATCTGTCTTTGTAATTGCTTTACAGCGTTAATCTGGGCACCAAAATTGTGCTTTACAATATGAAACAAATGTCCCACAATGATAGAATATAAATAACATACTGCATACATTCTGCAAGTCATGCAAAATAATATAATTTGGTGCTTCCTTAACACTACAGAGAGTATATGTTATAATGTTATAGGTTCACTCTGGAGGAAGCTGATTTACTGCTGGTAAGTTAGCTAATTGTTATAGAAAACTTTCTGCAGGTGTCTGAAAAGTCTCACCATAAAGCATTTATAGTTTTTATAATAATATTGTTCTCCTGATTAATGTACATACATGAGATGCAGAAATATGGTCCTGAAAACGCAATCACACTGAAGTGGATTGTTTTTGCTACAGAGCCTTTAGCTGTTATCTTTAAAGTCCCCCTGCACACATAAATATGTTTTTCTTCTTGTTCCTACAGTTGGATGTTTAAGCTTCACTGTGCAGAATGATGTATGTGCAGAGTTTGACACTAGAAGGCTGTTTTTTCATTCATCTGCTCAAAGTGGAAAGCTTCTCTGTTCTCACTGGAAAATCAGACTTTAAGGCGTGAACCTATGAGCAGGATTTGTGACATCACAAGCAGTTTGGAGCCGATCGTGGTCTAGTATGCAACTCATACAAGTGTGATGTGGAAACTTGGAAGCCTCCAGCGCACAAACACTGAGAATGGACTTTACAGTAAAGTAGGAGACATCTTGTGTTCAGCAGTTCAACTTTTTAAAATGAAAAACATTTACATACTCATAGCATCTGAATTTTTAAATGGGCCTTTTTAAGAATTTAAACGAGATAATCAAACTTTTTTTTGCGGAAAAACCATATTACACACAAATGATTCAAAGTAGATCATATTTATATACATCTTAAAACGTGTCTGGAGAGGATCTTTAAGGTGTTTGGTATTCATACATGTTTAAGCCTTGAAATAATCAAGGTGATATCTTGTTGGCTTTGTAAAGGTACACGCTTTGATCCAAAACAAACTGAACAGTTCATCCGTGAAAGACACTGAATGGACGAAGTCACATTGCATTATGTGCTTACTAATGAATGTAGCGTAGCTTAGATTAGCCAGCAAGCTATTCTGCATTAACATTTGTGCACAGACTTCACACTTAACACAGGAAGTGAGTCTGAGGAGAAACAATCTGGTAAAACGGAAAAAACACCTGTCTGTGTTTGACCTGGCTGCCTGTGTTTACCGCGTGCCACGAGCGGACGGCAGACGCGAGCCGCTTGGCAACACAGGCTAGTTAGCTACAAGCTAGCTAGCTAGCACGGCTTCATTCACAAGTAATGCCACTGTTTATCAAAACCTATCGATAAAAAAACAACTCCGACCAACTGCATATAAACATGCGGCTTATGCTTAATAACACACATGCTGCTGATGTTCATTTTGACGCTATATTTGCTATTTTCTGACCTGTTGTCGCTGAACCCGATAGCCTCGCTCTCTGCCTGGTCCGCCATTACAGGAAAATGTAACAACTGTCTTCCTGGAAACGCCCCTAAGTGTTTTTTTTATTTTTCCTATTCGTTGAACGGTGGTGTCAATCATAGTGCAACCCTAGTTATGTGAGCTCTGATTGGATGATCTGTTTCCCATGAATGGTTTGGCTAAGCGTTCATTGGTCCGCTCGGATCCAATTTATTATGATGTCTTTGTTCAAAGTGCGGAGTGTTGCTGGTAGGGTGGACTGAAAACACTACTACTTTCTGTATACTGCATTAGCTATTACCACTTAGCTCTGTGTTTACTGTGCTAGTGGTAATAATAAATAGTAATAATAATAATAATAATAATGATAATGATAATATTTATTATTATAATTTATTATATTGCACTTATCAAAACAAGCAATTACAAAGTGCTTTACAGATAAATATTATGTATTCTGGTGGTATTTTGTGTGCCTACTATTATGGCAGTGGTGGGAAAAGAACTGAAGCCCTCTACTTAAAAGTAGTGGTGAACAAAGTATTCAGTAGTGGAAATACTGTAGACTAAAAATACTCCATAAGTAAATGTCCTGAATTCAAAATGTTACGTTAAAGTATAGAGGAATTATCAGCAAAATGTACTTAAAGTACCAAAAGTAAAAGTGCTCATTAAGCAGACTGGCTTCTTTTAGAGTTATATCATTATAGTATATTATATTGTTTGTTTTCATCACTAAAAAAATACATGTAAGAGCATTTTAATGCTGTAGTTCATCACCGTGGAGACAATTTTAGATACTTTTGGTAGATTGATAGCAATAGTACTGCATCATATTATATAAGTGTATCATATGTTTTATAATGATAATAATATTAATACACTTTTATATAGCGCCTTTCACATGCCAATGCATCTCAAAGTGCATAACTTTTTTTTAAAAAAGAAAAGAGCAGACAATTTATACAAGAGATAGAATATTAAAATATATTATTTTATGTTAAATCTTAATCTGAGAAGTAACTAGTCACTATAAGTGGCAAATAAATGTAGTGGAGTAAAAATTAAATTTGTACTTAAGTAAAGTACTTGACTAAAAGTACTAAGTTACATTCCACTACTGTTTAAAAGTAGTAATAACCAAGCATAGGAAATACTGTTGGAAGTCATATTCTCAGAAGTTTTGCTTGTCTAAAAGTCTAAACCATTTAAAAAAAAGTTTTAAAAAGTATTCATGCTATAATCTTAAAAACAGAGTGATAATCAATGATGCCCAAACAGGACAAACAGTGTGCCATAGAATATAGTCTGACTGATAGTGTTACCTGTTAGTCAAAACTGAACAAAGAGAAGCTTGACAAAATAATCTTACACAAGGTCCACATACTAGCTGTTGGTGTGTGTTAAGATTATTTTGTCAAATTACTAATTCTAAGGTCAAGAAAGGGCCTTTCAAGCTGAACGAAGAAGCAGCATTTAGTTATAATGCACCATTTTAGTCACCAGCTACCAACTGAAGTCAGGACAGCAGGTCACCACCCATCCTCTGATAAAGGCTGAAAACCCACTTTTTCAGATTACATCTAAACACCTCATGCTAATGTTTGCTAGTTTGTAAACACTACCAATTATTAAATCCAAACAAAGACACAACATTTCATTTTACATTGTAATATATTACACAACAGCAGCAGACCAACAGTCACAGAGCATTTTATTTCTTTGACCATAAATTTGACCTAAATATTGCTGTCAGTGCTGCATTGTGTCTGAAAGTCTCCTAGAGCAGTCCGACGACGTCAATGTCATCCTCACATTTACACTCCACTCTGTTGTTGGCTGAAAGCTGCTGCTTGGCGCCAATATCAGGCTGTTCAAGGCTCTCTAATGTCGTGGTAGAGCTAATGAGGACTTCATGACGACGGTCAGCTGGCTGATACTGCATGAATTCCCTGGTGAGGGCGGCCAGAGTGGTCTCTCCCCTCTGAAGGTTTTGGTAATTCATCACTCCCTCTATAGAGCTGCAGGCATGTTGGCATCTGTGGAAAAACCTAATAGAAGCACACAACAAGTAAATTAGGGTCCATTAAATGTGTCAAATTGTCAATTCCTCCTATTCTTGTATCACACAGTATTTGTTGTAATAATGACCCATCTTGATAGTGCACAAATAAAATTTAAAAAAGCTGGCTGTAGAATAAAACTGAGGACACTTGTCTCTTAAAACTAATTAATTCCTTGCTCGCTTCTGCTGACAAGAAATCTACAGGAAAAGATAAACGACTTTGCTTGTCTGCATGATAAATAATTTTAAATGAATTTTAGCTGTAATCTATCAGTTGTTGACAAACTATTTCACTAAAGATGTCTAACCGTGAAGGGCGGATCTGGACCCTGGAGTAGAGGCTCATTGGATGATATGGGCAAATGGATGGGTGGGAATAGCAGCCCACAGTGTAGGGCATCATGGCGAGACATGGGTACATGCCGGCACCCAGAAACTTGGACTGAGCTGGAGGCATGGCCTGTGAGACGAAAAAGGAAACACCAGGGTCCTGTCCTTCCCCCTGTCTTGCTTCTTGACCTGCCTCTTGTCCTGTTCCCTGTCCAGTTTCTTGTCCTGTTCCCTGCCCTGAGGTCCAATACTCTCTGCCTTTCTTCTTATGGGGGCGAAACTCATAATCTGAGCCAGATTAAGTGAAAATCAGAGGTTTACCATCCAGATTCAAACTGACAATATATCCTAAACTTCCAGTAATATTCATTATCCTCTAAGTCACTGCCATTTAGCTGTGTAATGGTTCTTACCAGGGAATTGGTGTCTGTGGATGTCTTTCAGTTTGTCAGCCATTTCATAGTAAGGCCTCTTCTGTTCCTGACTCAGTCTGGACCACTCACAGCCCAGCTGAATACTGATGTCCGTCATGCTGGCTTCGGGGCAGGCTTTGCGCAAGGCTGCTCGGTGGATGCAAGCCCACACCATAAAGGCATTCATTGGCCGTTTAATGTGTCCATTCTTGTCCTGGCCAGTCTGCATCTGCTTCAGATCTGAGAGACACAATGTGTGTGTGCAAAGACATTACTCATCATTTAGATAAAGATTCCCATAGAAATGCGTAAAATAACAGATTTGTGTCAATGACCCCTGGTCTATGGGAGTACTGTACCTTCCTCTGTTGGCTGGATGGTAAAACTGATGACTGGACCTTCGAGGCTGGGTGAGGTTGGGGTTAGGTGGACTGGATCTAGGGTCAGCAGTTCTCCAGCTGCAGTGACCTGCGGCACATCCAGTCTCCTGGTGCTCTGGAGCGAGACAGTTAGCTCAGAAGCATAGGCATGCATCAAGAGGTTGTTTTTCTCTTCTTGTCTCAAAAACTAACGCAAGGCAACGTACTGTTATGTCCAGAGGAATGAAAACATGGAATGATTTGCCATCAGATATTACACATTTAACAAGTTAAACTGGTTTTTAAAATGGCACAGAACACAACCCCCTCTTCAATTAGAACATGTTTTGCTACAGAATGTGGGACAAGGTTTAAGGAGGGATTTCTTAGTAATTATATTCTTAGTCACTGTATATGTTGTTTTTAGTGGTATAACTACCATTTTTGAACTGTATCAAATGTTTTTTACTGACTATTTAGATATGATGTGGGTACTTTGTTGTTGTTATTGTCATTATTAGTAGTTTTATTGTTGTTGATTTATTGTTTGTTTGTTTTTTGTTCCATTTCGCCTCGGATTTTATTACATTATTGTTTGGCATTATGATGTAATGTTTACTTGTGTAGAACCCAGGAAGAATAGTTACTAACTTGGTAGTGGCTAATGGGGATCAAAATACATAAACAAATAAATACATACATACACACATAAACTGCTGTTGGTGGTGGTTAGTGCGCCTGCGCCTCACAGGAGTCTTAAGTGACCGTTTCCGACCTTAAGTGACCTTCTGGCCAGCACTCACCTTCGCTGACACATCTCGCTGAAGTGGTTTGCCAAAAAAGGTCGATATAGGTGGAAGCTTTCCGTCTCCAAATTCAAAACTTGCTCCACACGGAGCCACGTAGTTCGTGTTTTGCCGGTGTAGCGGTTGAGCGTGACCCCCGTCTCCGGCCTGATATGGCCGGGCAGCGGGCGTCGCTGCGCGGTCCCGGCCTGGTTGTCTGGCAGGCGGACTGTAGTTGGGGTAATTTTCTTCAAAGGTCTCTCGGTGTCTTTTTTGGGGCTTTCTGTCCATTGTTACGACCGCCGTAGTAATGTCGGGTTGTAGGATCTAACTTAGATTTGAATGTTACGTGTTGTTTCATCTGGAATGTGATGGATCAAAAACCGTTAGTCGTCATAGCAACAGAACGTCTTGGACAGTTGTGAAATTAAGTATATTTATTAAAGTACTGTTTTGAGGTATTTGTACTTAACTTGAGTATTTCCATGTGATGCTACTTTATACTTCCACTCCACTACATTTCAGAGGGAAATATTGTACTTTCTACTCCACTACATTTATTCGACAGCTTTAGTTACTTTTCAGATGAAGATTTGACACGATGGATAATATAACAAGCTTTTAAAATACAACACATTGTTAAAGATGAAACCAGTGGTTTCCAACCTTTTTGTTTTTTGACGTCTTACAAAAAGCAGTGTGTGGTCGGGGTCACATTTCAGATGTCTATGAGTTGTCAACAGCTCCACTAAATAGTGATTTTTCCCTCTAAACTTCTCATATGGTTTCATTTCAATAAATGTTCAAATGATCCAATATTTCACCAAAAATCAAAGATTAGAGAGAAAGTCCAAAAACTGAAAACAGATTTGTGTATCAGAACTTTGTTTTTCCTTCTTTCCTCTCCCATTAATCATCTCACGACCCCTCAGATTTATCTGGTGACCCTTTGGAGGGGTCCAACCCCTAGGTTGGGAAACACTGGACTAAACTAGCTAACTGTATATAAAGTATTTGAAACTAGCTCCACCTCCAGCAGCTACAACAGTAACATGCTGCTTACACACTGATGCTTCAGTATTAATAATCTAATGATGTCATATATGAATCAGAGGGACCAAACCACTACTTTTACTGCAATACTTTAATTACATCAAGCTGATAATACTTATGTACTTTTACTTAAGTAAAGCATCTGAATACCTCTTCCACCACTGCTTCAGGGGCTGTATTCAGGATTTTAGAAATATTGGTCATGATGCAAGTCTTCTTATGTCAACAAGACATCTTTTAAAAAAAAAAAAAAAAACATTCACCAAAAATAAGATGTTTAAAAAATAAAATAAAATTATCCATTGTTAAATGTTTTATTATATTGTCTGATATTATTTCCCACCACTAAGGACTAAATGTATTTCTCTAATGAAAATGAACTCTGGGGAAATAATTCCTTTATTTCTTTGTTGGCTTTAAATTTTAAATGATTAATTTAAATTGCAGAATGTAAACTCCCCCCAGGTCTCTAAAACCCCCAAATTCTCAGAAAAAAATACAGAGGACACGGTAGTTTCTGGCCTGTCCAGGATCAAATGTAATGCAAATATCAGAAAGACCATGAGGACAAACTTTTCTACACTTAAGAAAAAAGGATGAAACTGTATCCTTCATGTTATAATTTAATTTAATGTTGAATGAAGTACAGAAAATAGAGAGTACAATCAAATGAAACGAGCTGTACTGAAAAAGAAACAAAAACATGATTCCTGTCAACTAAACAATGTCATTAGTAGCTCTCCTGTATGAACATAACCTTACAAGTGAAACTAATAAAATATTAAACTAATAGCTATGGAATCATCTTTTTTTTTTGAGAGTAACAAAATAAAGATTTGGTCATTTGGAGTGCATTGCCTCAGAAAATGACAAAAGGCTCTGCTTAGCTGTGTTTGCACATCAAACAAAGAAAACTATACCCATACACAAAGTCACACACACTCATTCACTCCTGTTTTTCCTCACACACACACACGTCACTCGAGACCCTCAAACCCTTTTAGATTTGTCTCAACTAGTCAGAGAAATCATTTATTAAAACCCATTCCTCCAACTTATCTGATCCATGTCAAATGTAGGGGGTAGTTATTTCCTGATCCACGGTTTGTGAGACGCTGATGTGCAACCCTTTCACCAGCAGATCACTGAGTGAGCTGCAAGATGAAAAATACTTTGTAAATCAAAAGGAGCATTGCTGGATCGTCCCCCAAATTCTGCTATGTGCCACTACCTTAAACGTGGAAGAAATGTCTGTAAACTGTCTGTAAAGGTAGAATAGATAGAGCAGATATATATTCTCTCATGAAGTCAGGTGACCTACAACGGCGTGTGTGAAGTGACACAATGGCAGAGGGGACACAAAAAGAGGAAAATATCAGTGAATAGTACTCTGAGTTAAATACTGACTGACCCTTTCATCAGGCATTAATCTGACGGAGGCGTCCAAAGTGGAAAGTAACGGATAAGTGATATAACATAAGGAGCCAAGCAGTATTTTAGGGACTTTTGTCCTGAGAAGTTCAAGGCTTCACTCATGTCGTCTTTCATACATCTACAAAACCTTAATGTGAACGGCTACAAACCTGATGAAAAGAGAGGAGAGGGGAGGCAAAGAGAAAAAAAGCTTGTAATATGCAATTCATCCACCCTAGTATGGCTCAAGAGGAATACTTATGACCATATACACCCATCCTGCACTCTGCCGGAGGAGTGGAGCATGTATTCTGTATACTACTGATACTGTAACTGTTTAAGTGTTTGCACAAAGAGCGAGATAATGTAATAGAGTCGCTCCCTGGGAATAATGTAATGGCTTCAATTCTGCGATTTAATTTCATTGAAATGATATAAAACATATCTCAGGCTGCAATGCAATATTAAGGCAGCAATGCCATTTTGATTTGAATCAACTGTGTGGCGTAACTGAGAAAAACTTTTAGCTGATACTTTTTGTAATGAAGGAGGATTTATGGAAGTTCATATATAAAACAGGTAAAGAGCAAAATTCTTTCCCCTGCAGGAAAGTAATGACTAGAGGTTATGGGTTGGCACCTTCTCTGCTCATTAGGCGCCCTCTGTGTGACATCATTTCACACATTAAGTGACCGCTGGGTAAGAGGCACGAGTGGGTGCTCTCCCCCGCCTCCAAATCATGTCAACAGACCGGGATGTTGAACGATCTCTGGCTCGCCAAAAAAAAAAAAGAGCAGAAGCAGAGAGAGAAGATTCATGCAAAGTTGTCT
This sequence comes from Thunnus maccoyii, assembly GCF_910596095.1. Classification (NCBI taxonomy): domain Eukaryota; kingdom Metazoa; phylum Chordata; class Actinopteri; order Scombriformes; family Scombridae; genus Thunnus; species Thunnus maccoyii. The sequence goes on from NC_056545.1 coordinate 15,341,531, forward strand.
TCAAGTACAGCAGTCCTTCTGTGATTCACACACTCACAACTTCAGACGTGCACACTCACTCACACTCACACTCACAATTATTTGCACTCCTTCATTTCCCAAAATTGCCAAAGTTAGCGAAGGCATCTTGTTTGGGTGGACCCACGGCTGGGGTGATGGAGTGTGTGAGGCCCATCCCTACTCCTGGCACTCCCATGCCAGTCATACCACCCATCATCACGGGAGCGGCCATGCCCATATTCATGCTCATGTTCATTCCCATCATGCCTTGGTTTACAGGCATCCCCCCCATTCCCATGGTCCCAGTGGTCATCGAAGTTGGCATACCCGTTGTCAAGGAAGCCGGCATGCCAGTTGCCACTGACGTAGGCATGCCCATCATCATGGCATTGCCAGCCATCATGGGATTGGCTGGTGGTCTGATGGGAGTCACGTGGGGCGGGGAGCTGAGGTTCAGTCCTCCGAAGTTCTGGGCCAACAAGTTGACGGGAGGCACTCCTGCACGGACACATACGGGCAGGGAGGAGTTAATCCACTTCGTTTTTTCTAATCTGACCAGTCTAACCTAAACAATTTATAATCTGAATGTTCTCCGAACTCGACCTGTCACACTGAAAATGCCCACTTTAAAATGTTGTGACACATCATAAACCCGTAATAACGAACATTTTCTCTTCACATACACACGCAGAGTAAAATACCTTGTTGCTGGATGATATTGTTGAGTGTGGGCGGTGACTTGGTGGGGTTGAGGCCTGCTGATAGGAAGTCCAGGCTGATGTTGACGGAGGGGTCAGACCAGGTCGACCCTAACGATCCCTGACCTCCGACCCCAACCTTCTGCTGTTGTCCTATGGGCTGCTGAGACGTCATGCCTCCCAAACTCTGAAACAAATTATTGTTATTTAACACTTAGATAAACGAATTCAAGGAAAATACTTATGTACAGTAAATCATGTACATGAAAAGCTCACTGAGCAAGAACAATATCTGACATAAACAGAAAAAACTCAAACCCAAAACCAAAATACTGAAAGTAATTAACAGCCTAAACTGGAATCTCTCTTTATATTTATTTAAAATCAAAACGAAAAGCATTTCAAGTGTGCAATGACATAAAAGTTTGGTTAAATTTGCAGCAATGCTCATATTTTCCTTATTGCAATATTCATTTTGACTGTTAGTTAGACTATGTGCTACACATTGGAAGCTTCTGGGCTCGTCATTCAGTGTAATTCATAATTCATAATGTTTTCTTGCAGTTTGCAGGAAACTAGGCCCTCCTGTGATGCGTACCGTTCCTACCTGTTGAGAGCGAGAAAGGGGCATGGTGGGCATAGCAACAGGGGCTCCCGGTGTCGCTCCTCCCAAAGAGAAAGTCATACTCTGAGAGGCACTCAGTGTTGTATGCGGATTGGTCATTTGATGGTTAACCCCACCCATCAGGTCAAAGAGCTCAGCAGAAGGTGGCACGGGGGCTGGATTAGACGCTGGGGCTGAAGGTGACTGGACGCTGCCAAAGAGGTCGGCGGTGGGCTGGGAGGGACCGGAGCTAGATGAAGCCGGTGGATTGGAGAAGGCGTTCCAGTCTCCAAATTCTCCATTTCCATTGGATGATGCAGCAACTGGCCACAAGAGACATCAGTGATATGTTTAGTTGTGACTGTAACATTCATCTAAATACAGTCTAAATAAAGTATGTACAACAAGGCTGTTTTGTCATGGTGGACCTTGTCTGACGTGGTTCTGAGAGAGTACATTTCAGCAATGAGGACTGCTACAGAAGGAGCAGAGAGGGGAAAGAACTAGAGAGTTTACCAGTGGAGGTTGGGAGGCTGGCAGAGGCCGCAGGAGAGGAGAAGTCAGCAAAGCCACCAATGAGGTCTGAATTGCCACCTGGATAAATGGACACACACACATATTCATACAAAAAGCAAAGGTGTAAAAAAACATCTTTTCCAACAAAGAGTGACACTTCATTTCTTCATTATCTGTGTGTGTGTGTGTGTGTGTGTGTGTGTGTGTGTGTGTGCGTAGCAGTTTGTAGTTACCTGTTGCAGTGCTCTGATTGGATGAGGGGTCGATCACCAACAGGTCAGCTAAACCGCTACTGGAGGACTGCCTGACTGATGACTTGAGAGAGAAGCAGAGACACAGTGATTAAATGTCTCCTGTTGAAAATGTATCTCACATTTGGAAGAGTGTGTGTGTGTGTGTGTGTGTGTGTGTGTGTGTGTGTGTGTGTGTGTGTGTGAGTACCTTCTCCTCGGGGCTCTTGTCTCCAGTGTAGTGGGCCGCAGCACCCAGGTCCAGAGTCTTGCTGCTTGTCGCTCCGCTGCGTTTCCGTGTGGTGGTGGTTGTGGTTTCTGTCGCTTGTGTGATCTGGATGCTCTTCGTCGTGACAGTTTCCTCCTCGTCTTTAAACTCGAGGGTGTCCTGCCTACCGTTTCTTGAAGCTCGGTCCTCTTCGTTGTCACTATGGCGATCGTATGAAGGATGGATTAGAAGCGGCACTCAGGAGATTTATGTTGTTATGCAATTATTACATGTTTGTTTGTTCAGTTGTCTCTGTATTGTCATTGTGTTATGTAATGGATAATCCAGGACACAATGGATTTTAAAACACATGGCATGGAGCCAAAGAACCATCTGATGTGCAATGAGCAGGTGGTTCTTTGTATTATTTCATCTTTGTTGAGTGATTCTGAATGAAAATAGCTAAGCCAATTAGCTATTCCAATGACAACACATGCATAAGAAAGCGTGTAGTATCTTTATCACCTCAGACCATTTTAAAAGAAGTATTTGTTCAGATCGTGGTATAAACATGTGTAAATGTGCATGTAGACACTGTCGGTGTGTATGATCACCTGATTCTGTCGGGGGAGTCGTCTCGTTCCTTCTTCCTGAACTTGTTGAGTGTGTCGTCGATGGTGCTGCCTATTTTGTCACTGATCTCTCCGAGCTTCTCGCTAAAGGGGAAAGCTCCTCTGCTCTTATCCCAGTCCTCATCCCACTTACTCCGATCCAGTTCATTAGCTGGCGGGAAGAAGACGAGAGAAATGGAAAAGAACAAAGAGAGAAGAAGGATGGAGACGTTGTCAGTTCACAGACATCCATCAAAATACACATACAGTCTTCTATAACTGTGTGCAAAACCACCTGATTATATATAGTTGTACAATGCTGCGTATCAAGTGACGATCTATAATAAACGAAAGACACTTAAGACAAACAATTACATTAGAGCTGCTGAAATGGATTGTTTTCATATTTTTTTGATCGTTTGCTGTATAAAATGTGTTTTGTTCAATGAACAGTCCACAATCTGAAGATATTTAATTAACCATAATAGAAGCACATCTTCAGATTGCAGATGTTTAAACTGACAAAAGTTTTGCATTATAGATGATTTAAACAACAATTAATCAACTATCAGAAAAATATATTTTAAAAAGGACCTGTTAAAAGCATAAAATTAATTAGAAATATTTTTTTACAAAGTAAATGGGCAGACGAGAATGAAGGACATTGTGTTAAAATATTGTGTTACATTTTCTGTATCGATCTAGTGACTTCAGCTTGCTCTGGGTTGGCTGCTAATTTTATGAATAGGAACTTACTGAAAAAATGGAGGCTTTACTCTGGTGACTGACATACAATTAATCTATGACGGTTTTATAATCGATTAACATTTTAAGTCATTTATCAAGTAAAAACAAAAGATATTTCCTAGTAACAGATTGTCTAATGTGAGGATGTTTTTATCTGTTTCATATCATTGTAAGACATTGAAAACATCTCTTTGGGCTCCAGAAACTTCATTTTATAGATTTAAAGATTAATCAGTATTTCAAATTCCTTGTTAAAACACACATTTCAAGTTTAACTTTTTAATACTATTCAAAAAGTCACAAACTTGCTTTACACTATATCCTTCCCTTGTGCATTTTAATTCCTGTGGATCTGGATAGAAGTTTTATTATCATTTAACTCCACATCTGGCTTGAGCTGCCAAAGGAGGTGTGTTGAATTTCTTACAGTTCTTGAAGCTACCTCCTCCTCCTCCTCCTCCTCCTCCTCCCCCTCCTCCTCCTCCCATACTGTCAGAGGAGACTCCAATGTATTTGTCTTTGTTCTTCTTGGCTTTCTTCCTCTCCTCTCTCAGTCTGTCGTCGTCCTGGATGAACTCCACCATCTCCTTCACCTTCTGACGCACATTGATGCCCTGATCTTTACCATTTTCATCTGTGTACACAAACACACATACACATTATAACAGGAGAACTACTGGTAAGACATTTTGGCAACTACCTGTCATTTCATCTTGTGCCAACCTTTGGTCAATGGATTGTTCATGTAATCTGTATGAAATTCATGGTCCCCAAAGTATCAATCCTTATGGTTTTGGTAATAATGTAGCCTTTTTCTATTTTGGACACTTAAGTGATCTTTCTTGTAGCACAAGATATCTCAAATTGACGTATAAAGAAGAAAAAGAAAAAAGTGTTGGACCACTGAAGAGGTAAACAGCTACGTTTCATTTCGGGACTTACCGATGAAGTGGTAGTTTTCTAGAGATCGCAGGTCGTAGATGTGTTCTCTGGCACTGGTGACGACTCTTTCCGACCCATTCCTGATCAGGTAGGCCAGCAGCAGTAAAGCCTGGAAGAGGGAGACGGAGAGAGAAGTTAGAGAGATAATATTTCCTAAAATAATATTTAAAGAAATGTCTGCTTAATTCAACAGTTCAAGTGAAACTTTTCCCCCAAACAGCCTAACTGCCTTCTAAAATTGATTATGATGCAGGCAGGACAAAGGCATATAGTTGAGATGTACTGCTCTGACCTTTGCACTACACATATACAATATTTATACATAATCCAATACAGCAGAAAGTCAAATTTAAGCACTGCTCCCTCTGAAATCAATGCACTTCACATGTACAGTTACACAGCACACAAGGCTAAAAAGCAGAAAAATACAGTAAAATAATTTATGGTTAAAATAAATTTTAAATAAAAATAAAGAAAAACTGGGAATCAATAAGCCAGTCAGCTGTTTAAACACTTGAACTCATGTGTGTTTGTGACTGCAGACACAAAGAAGCTCAGCTTTAATAACTCCTGACAAAACAACACAGACCTGAGCTGCACAGCACACACATACACCACAACCAACCAACCCGCAACACAGAGTGTGATCGTACCTTGTATACTCGTCTCCAGTTCTTCTTGTTGTCTTTCAGCATCCTGGTCCACAGCATGTTCATCACCTCTGGGAACTGCTCGTACATAAAGGTAGATCTACACACACACACACACACACAAAATAAAGTATTAGAGTGCTGGGAAAACCCATTCAGGTGAATCAAAACAGAATCAGGTCTAGTGAACATTGGCCTTACTCATCTTTCTGTCATTTCTCATTCATAAAACAGCATGTGTGTAGTGACACACAATACAGTCTATCTGTCATCTCACTGATATGTGCATATGTGTGTGTTACACTGACGTACTTGGCTATTTCTCCCATCAGCTGTCCAGAGGGTCCCCAGGGGTCGTCATTGGTGGCTTCTCTCACCTTGGACTCAATCTCTGAGTAGTTCATCACCACATTGGTGCTGTTGACACAAAGATGTTTTGCATAAATATAATATTAAGATAACCATCAATATTTCACACGTAAAGATTAAACCATTTTGCAGAACAAGAACAGAGATTGTGTGAAGATGATTGACCGAAATACCGGCGCGCACACACACACACACACACACAGTAAAACATAATGCACACGATACAAAAATATTAAAATGACAGGTAATCTGTCTGGTTAGTAGAGTGTTATCATATCTACCTTCTGCGCACACACACTCTACACACCACAGATGTTTATGCTAAACATTGCAACACCTCACTCATGCAGCACAGACCACACTCAAACTGAGAATGACTGTGGAGAGTAGGGTTATCGCCACAAATAGCAACATTCATGCATGTGTCAAACGCACAATGAAACCGAGCAGGAAAAGAAAATGAGAGAAAATAAATGTTTCACAGGTGAAAAGGAGAATTTACTGAATTCTGATGAATAATGAATGAAGGCTTTCTAAAAGCCTGCCACTGTTCTTGAGAGGGCAGACATGCAGGTATGTGCACACAAGCGTACTGTGTAAGAAAATATTCATCTGTTTAGGACACAATGGGATAGTGTGTGCATGAAAGTCAGGTGAACAGGGTGTGTATATCCGTCTGTGTGTGTGTGTGTGTGAAACAGAACAAGGTAAACAGAGCCCAAACCTCCCCATAAGCAATGTCTGCTTCCTGTCCTCTTTGTTTTTGTGGGCTCACCTGCTGCTGTGTTTGTCTTACTGTGTGTGTGTGTGTGTGTGTGTGTGTGTATCTTGATGGGCATGGCTTACTGCTACAGACCTCTGGCAAAACACATAGCCAAAGCACCGCAACATCTCCCTCTCCTCTCCTCTCTGCCACCACTCTATCTTACTCCAGCAGCCTGTCATTCCTCCCTTGTCTCCTCTCATCTGGCCTTTTTAAAATATCTGTACCCTCCTCTTCATTGTCTATCCTCCTGCTCTCCTCTTCTCCCGGTGCTTTAATCCTAAGCAGTTGCTCTCTTTTCTTTTGTCCTTTCCTCTCTGTCTCGTTCTCCTCTTAGATCTGCTGCTCCTCCCAGCTAAAGGAAAATAAGAGGCATCTGTGAGTTACAGAAGCTGCCTGTGACTGTCTTTTCAGTAGATAAGATAGAGACAGGCAGCGAGAGCTCCATAGTAGTATGACTCTTAATCTGCAGGAAAAGCAAGGCCGCCGCTGCCAGCTCTGCCGAGGTAGATCAATAATGGTGTATTCATCATGCCCAGCCAGGCACAACCAACAGCTGATGCGAGCTGGTGTCTATTACTCCATCTAAGCTTTGCTGAGATCTCGTGTGTTACTTCTTTATACTCCCTTTTCTTATATCTTCTCTTCTGTCTCTTTTCTTATCTTTGCTTTACGCAATTTTCTTCCCTCTACTTCTTTTTTTCCGCTCATGACATTTGCAATATAATTGGTCTTTTAAAAGGCAGAGCCAACTGGAGAATAAAGTATTTCAAACTGTGAGCAGGCAGATAAAGTGAAATATGACATTCCCTCTCATGTTTCTTGCCGTGACTTTTGCTCTGACAATTATTTTGTTTATGGGATTGATAAAATGGGAAAGAAAGATGTGATGTGGAAAAGAAAGAACAGGACTTGAGGACCACTACCTCTTCATCATATCTCTATGTATATCATCACCATGATCTACATTTAAAAGATATACAAGGCACATTTCATGTATACAATCTTACAAAAAATAAATATACTTTTGACAGTGTGGTAAACTGCACCCTTGCTGTAACAGTGCAGTGTGTTTTTTGAATGACATGTTTTTTTAAGGTTAAAGTGTTCTGGTACAACAAGTACAGTACAGTTTGAGTGCTTGCTTGCAGGATTTGTATCAAAATGCAAGTGCACATGGACAACCCACACAAGGACCTAAATATCTGAATTTTAAAGATACACTACAAGTGGAAAAATCAAGATAGTTGAGCACAACATGCACTAACAGAATAAAACGCTCAGAATTGTTCTATTAGCTGAAAAATTGCAGAATCATCTAGCTGTTGCCTCTCAGCTCTTGTTGTCTAATTTAGTTCTTACTTGACTGAACAGAACCAGTAATATTACATTAACTGTGAGTCCTTATGCTAGATCATTTATCTCCCCTTAACTGACTCCTGCACAAGCTACAGTGTTTAAGTATGGGAGTAATTTGTGACTGGGAAGTTTATACATTACCAGTCGCTTTGGCAAAAACAGGACTTGAAATTTTAGCATAATAATGTGGCAAAAAACTAGCATAAACACCCCAATCAAATTTAAATGACTCAGCCTGCTGTGGTATGTCAAGGGAATGGCATTTAACCCAAACATCTTAGCAACTGAACTACAAAAACAAATAAACAAACAAAAACACTTTTCTCAGACATGAGGATAATCACATGGAACTAGGGATGCACCAATACTATACTCAGTATCTATCAGTCATTGCTATGTTGTTGTTCTAAGGAACATATAATGACAGTGTCCTGTGTAATGCTGCTTTAAAATTTTTTTGTTTTTTTAATTTTCAGCTACCACAAGCCCAGCATTCATCATAATGGCATCATCTTCATTAAATGTATAAGTTGTTAATGTGGTTATTAAATAAAGGGGTCTGTTTCAAGAGGCAGGTTTGCTTAGTTATCTTGACTACTCTGCTGAGTAAAACCAGGAGTGAGTGTTTGTGCATCAGTGCATCTTCCAAATTTGAAGGAGTTTGGGTTTTACTCAGCAAATATTCATACAACAACTCAACCTGACTCAGTAGGACAGGAAGCTGTTGTTATCCAGTGTTACAATAAATTACGTTATACTTGCAGCAAAATATATTGACAAAGCGCTCAGAGGAATGCATAGACTGCACTGTTCTGACAAACATGTGACAGGCTGCAACACCAGCATTAGCTACTCCATTATGATCTGTTTTTGCTTTGTTGTCAACCTGTCCCGGATCATGGGGGCCAAGGGCCTCGCTTAGACCGGCGTAGCTACAATGTGAAACGTGGTGGGAAATTTTACTCTTCAGATACCGTTATCTAGCTCTTTCTAGTAGGGATAAACGATGTTAGGTGAATGCATAGTGGAGGTGGCGGCATCAGCAGGGCGGGACAGGGCGTGATTCTGCAGCAGCACTGTCGGAAACAGCACACTGATAATAACACAGCCGAGCTGGGCTTAGCAAAGCTAGCGGTATTAGCTAACTGGATAGCTTTCGTCCTGGATCGGAAACAAATGCATTTCCCGTTTGTAATGTTGCATTTTACCAGGCCTGTACGAACCAATGTGGGCGAAAGGTGCATTTAAATCCGCCACTGTAAAAACACACATCTCTATTAATGCCACAAGGTAGAAGATTGGCAGCTAGCCAGCTAGTCGCAGCTAACAGCTGAGGGGCTACGACCGTGACGTCACGGCCCGTATCCTCTCCTCTGTCAGCGGTAAAAGCTGCTGATGCTGCCCGGTTGAAGCCGCCGAGCCGGTTAGCCGGTTAGCTCAGCAGCCACTTCGCGGTTTAGCTCCTCGGTACTCACGCTTTGTCCACCAGCTCTCTGACTTTCCACATATTCAGCATCTCCGCGCGGAACTGCGGGCTCGCCGCCTCGATAGTGCGTCGCCCCCGTGTCTCTACGCCCCACAGACAGAGGTGGCCTCCGGTTAACCGACAGAGACAATCCCCCCGCCTCCTACTTCTCGATGAGCTCCGGTAGCACAGCGGCCGCTGCGGTTAACGGACCGGCCCCAGTTGCTACGGAAACGTCGTTCTCCGCCTACGTCACTGAAACGTCGAGATGTGCCCCAGCTCGAGGACTCAATCACGCGCAACGCTCAGAGCAAAATGACGCAGAAGCTGCCAATGCCTGGCTCAAGGACACTTCAGCACAGTGAAACTCAAACAACTGAGAGAAAAACACATTTTTAACTTCATTTGAGTGGGATGAGACTATGAGTATTATGGACAGAAAACATTATTAATGCGATGATTATAGTGGGAACGTTTTTTACTCACAAATGTCGTTTTTCAAATAAATTACTCTTATTTTCTGTTCCTTCATTATTTCACATTTTTTGTAACTAAAATCTCTTCAAAACAACAATCGATTATTACATTTTGTGAAAACATAGAATTACCATTATTATTTTATGTACCTTTTTACTGTATGCTACCTTTCTTCTTCTTCTTCTTCTTCTTCTTCTTCTTCTTCTTCTTCTTCTTCTTCTTATTATTATTATTATTATTATTATTATTATTATTATTATTTCCTGTCACAATACTTGATAATAATTTCAAGTAAAAATGGTTAACATTTGGATTGTGATGAAATTGAATATGTTAAATAACATAAAATGAATAATAAATAATGAGATATTTAATCTTGCTTTTAATTTGACAAGCTTACATTGTTAATTTCTAGTTGACGTTGTGGGTGTATGTGATGTGCTATTGTGTGTTGCTTTGTGTTTTGTATAATGTGTCCTGTGTGTTTTTTGCTTTGTAGTGTTTGTTATTGTGCATATGAAAATTAGTTTAAACTAACTCTGGTGCAGTACATCAAATGTTAACATATATGTTTAAAACTGTACATTGTCCCAATAAATACAGTACAACAAATAAAGTATAAATACAAAAAATGAAATTAAAAATAACAATGTTTGTGTTTATACTGTACATACTGGTCAATGTGTCTACAGCTGCATGTATGTGTGGAAGAAATGGTTTTTGACTTCTTGGTGTGTGTGTGTGTGTGTGATATTTGTACATATAAATAATGTTTTAATTCTCGTATTAGTTACATATTAAAGGAAAAGTTCACAGTATTTCAAGTTTCTCTGACAACAGTCAGGTGCCCAAATTAACACTGAAAGAGGTTAGAAGTTAGTTGATAGTCGTAGGAGTAGCAGTTATTTTTACAATGCATTTGAACACACACATGCTTATTTTAAATTGATGTGTAGGTCTCATGTGTCCCATATGGCAGGCTAAAATGTGGGAAAATGTGCATAATTTGATGATCCTGTGATGTAATGGTGCAGCCATACAAAGTAATATAATACACTGTACAAAGTTTAGACTACATCACTTACAAAGTAGCCTACAAATGCTCTCCATAAGCATAAGAAATAGTTCAAATACAGTTTATGATGTTTCAGGAAAAGGTTTGTCTGACAAAAGTATTCTGGCTTGATTTTGTTTAAATTATTGCTGTTTCTGCTCTTAAAGGATAGATTCACAATTTTTCAAATCTGTCTTAAAACAACAGTCAGGTGTCCATATGAACACTGAAAGAGGTTTTCCTCACTGTAATCATTCCTCCTGTTCATACTGGCTGTTAAAATGTACTTTCAATGTAAGTGATGAGGGCCAAAATCCACACTGTCATTTTGTGCAAATATGCATTTAAAAGTTTATCTGAAGTTTATATGAGTCATATCAGATGGATATCTGCTACATTTACAGTCTTTTTAGCATAAAATTCTCTCTTTGTTTTTCCTCGGATAGTATTTCCCTGATGAGCTGCGGTGGAAGTATAGTAACAAAAAGAGGGACATTGGCACTGAAAGGACCGTAACATTGAAAGATATCTACTTGATTTGACTCATTTGGATGGATGAAGCTTCATATTGGCTTCAGATAAACTTTTAAATACATTTTTGCATAGAGGGAGGACTGTGGATTTTGTCCCCCATCACTTACATAATAAGTTCATTATGAAGGGATCTTCTAATGGTCAGTATGAACAGGAGTAATGATTATTGCAAGAAAAGCCTATTTCAATGTTCATTTGGGTACTTCACTGTTGTCTTAAACAGCCTTTTTGAACTTTGAACCCGCTCTTTAAAACTACCGGTTCATCAACAACAGAGTTAATACGTGTGTTGTCCTTTGAGCCACCAGCTTGCCGTACAAAAACAAACATGGCGTCTTCTGTGGATGTTCATGTCCGAATTTGTGGACAAGAAATCATAAAATATGACCTGGAAATTAAGGCTCTCATCCAGGTAAGAACTGGAAACGAGTGGTTCGTGTATTGGTTTATTTATTTTGCTCATGTTGGTATCAGTTTCATTCTGGAGAGGTCGCAAGAAGACGTCACACACCAGAATTGAAGCTAACGTCAGTAAACGGAAGTGAAGCTAACGTTAGCCTGTTAACTGTCACAGTGAGGAAGAAAGAGGACACTGTTGTAAAAGAAGTAGTTTCATTATTACATTCAACATTATGTTTTTAAAAAAGTTAACGTTATCATAAAATTATAAATATAACTGAGCCGACAGCAGTGTTATGTTAACTGAATTAAGTTATTAATGTTAGTTAATACGTGTGTTAAACCCCGACGCTGAAGTTAGCTTCTGATCCTGGGTTCAGGGAAACATAAATTATAATATTCAGCGGCTGATTCTCACTTACACTTATGAAACAGCGTAAGACATCGTAGCAAAAGCCGTAACGCCGTTTAAACTCACTATCAGTTTTGGGAAACTTTTATCTTCCTCATGAAATCAGAAAAAAGGATGATTTCACTGATATTTCTCCATCCAGGCCACATTAGACCAGGTCCAGGTCAAAAACCACTATACTTAGACTTGTCAAGTCTGGACTAGATTAACAGGGAGACTCCAGAAAGTCATTAAAACACAGTGTCAGGTTTGTGAATACAGAAAAATATGTTGAAAAAGTAACGAAATTGCCCTTTTTTCTGTTTTCTCAAATAGAATAAAGGTTTCACAAATCTGAAACCGTTTTAATTACTCTCTAGATTATTCGCTTTTGCACCACTTACACTTGTGAAAAAGTGGCAAACATTATAGCAAAAGCCTTAACACTGTTTTAAACCCACCTTAAGATTTGTGAACCCCTTATTTTGCTTATGAAAACTGAGAGAAGGGTGATTTTACTGTTTTTTTCTCCATCTGGACCACTATACTACCAAAAACCACTTAGACTCACTGAACTGAACTAGATTAACAAGGAGACTCCAGAGACTCATTAAAACGCAGTTTCAGATTTGTGAAACCTTTATTTTGCTTATGAAAAATAGGGCGATTCTCTGGAGTCTCCTTGTTAATCCAGTCCACGTCACCATGGGTTGTATAAACATTTTCTGACATTTAATAGACCAATCACCTAATCGATCATTCAAGAAAATAATGACAGATTAATCGATAATGAAAATAATTGTTAGTTGCAGCCCTACAGTAAAATCAATAAATCAAAAGAACTGTTTGCTGTACATTGCAGACTTTGGTTATTCAATATTTAATAACTATTTTCACGATCAAATAATCAGCAAATTATGAATCTGTGTTAAAACAAGATTGGTAATTGATCAATGATCAGTTTTTCTCCCATCCCTCGATACTTCTGTGTGTGAACTGTGCTGAGTCGCCACCAGACTATATGCATACAAATTACAGTGAAATGTAATTCATTAATTTGCTATTGATATTTTATTTATTTGCTGAATTTGTTCATTATGTTCAAGTTATTGTGTATTTTATTCTATTTCTATATTTCTTAATCAATTTTCCTTTCAGTTAGTTTTACTCAGAGGGACATACATGTTTTTATTTGTGATATTAATCTATATCCTGATCAACCTCTATTTTGTGTGTGTGTGTGTGTTACCTGCAGGACATCAGAGATTGTCCTGGATCTCACTCTGATCTCATGGAGCTTAACTCTCAGGTGAAAGAGAAGTTCAACAAGCTCAGACTCAGAATACAGGTCAGGCCTAAGCTCTTTCCTTTGTGTTGCAGATTTCTTTCTTAAAGTTGGAATTGTGTTATTGATAGTGGATGCCATGTTGTTGTTGTTGTCAGGATCTGGAGCAGATGGCCAAAGAGCAGGACAAAGAGACTGACAGACTGACCATCCAGGCAGAGACGGAGAGCCAGCGAAGGCAAATGCTGAGGTACATGGACACAAACACACACATATGACAATGAGGGTGTGTGACAGCGATTATCTTCATTTTCCCGTTTGAAGCATTGATTTTACCCTGATTTAACCCCATAGTTGCTCTCAGAAGGAGACAGAAGATTTGCATTAGTTCGTCTCAACGAACAAAAAGCAAACCCCATTCTATTATAGTTGAAGGAACAAAGAAATGATCTGTGATTGGTCAAATCATACAAACTCATGGATTACAGCCAATGGCAAACAGCCATGAGATACATTTACATGTACATGTATGTTAATAAGGAGCCACATCACCTAAAGACACAAATCAAGGAAGAGCCTCGAGCCATATGACGCCTTTGACCCCTCAACATGTCCTGTTTACTGCACGACACAGAATGGTACCTTATTTGGGCCTAAGCCAGGATGGGAAGAGAGGAGTGTGGGCCTCCTAAGACACATTCCTTCTATCAGGAACATTCACATTAGCAAAGGAGAAAAGGGATGATCATCCTTACACATCTCTGCACATTAAAATCATAAGACAATCCTTTGGTCTTTCTTTACTTTTACAATTTCCTTGATAGGTAAATTACCATTCTATTATTTATCTGTCATATTTGCCACCTTCAGAAGTCATTTTGTCATTTTCTGTCATTTTGTAATTGGATTTTCTTGAAAAACTTCAATTCTGCCTGTATATAATCCATTATAAATCTTGAATGCAACTGATGGGACGAGTCATATACAAGGTAGAGAAATACAAGTACAATTTATGGCTGATTGATGAGGTTTAACAGCATTCACACAAAACAAGACAAAGCTGACCAGATAATATGAAGAAAAGGGGAAAAAAAGCAAGTATAGTTCTCAAAGTGGGTTTCTGTATTATTTTTTCTTTGGATTGCAGTAACCAGACAGCGTGGAGGAAAGCTAACCTGGCCTGTAAACTGTCCATAGACAACATGGAGAAGGATGAGCTGCTGCGTAGAGGAGACAACCAGAGCACCAGACAGAGGTTAGTGCAGTCAAAACAGTGTAACTTGAATACTGTAAATGTTATGTAATTGATCAGCCTAAGTAAGTGATTTTAAGACATTTCTTTTGATGGATTACCTTATTACATTAATCAACAATGAAAGTAATTGATGGCTGCAGACAGAAATCTATAATTCCAGTCGCCACACAGAAGAAACACACATTCCTTGGACTCTAACCAACTTCCACTCTGAGAAACAACATGATAAAAAATCCCTCTGCTATTTCACAGGATTGTAGAAAATGTTATCTTGCTGATCTGGGAAAAAAGCTGATTTGCGTGTGGGTTTTTGTCTCAGGAAGGTGACTAAAGAAAGCTTAGTGGAAACCAGTAGCAACATCACGGAGAGTCTGATGTCTATCAGCAGGATGATGGCTGAACAAGTGAATCAGAGCGAGGACACCATTGGCACGCTCGGTAAAAACAAAACTCTACTTTGTCCTTGTGTTTGTGTGATTTTGCCAGGGTTATAGTTTTTATAGAAAGTAAAAACAAGTGAAAATCTGTTTTCTTTTGTTCTTATGCTGTCTTCATCTTCCCTCTTGAATATCTAACATCTCCTCCTCTTCACCACAGTCACGTCCTCCAGGACAGTGCAGGAAACCAACGAGGAGTTTAAAAATATGACAGGAACCATCCACCTGGGAAGGAAGCTGATCCTGAAGTACAACCGGCGGGAGCTGACGGACAAGCTGCTGATCTTCCTGGCTCTGGCCCTCTTCCTCGCCACCGTCCTCTACATCCTTAAGAAACGCCTCTTTCCCTTCATTTAGCCAAGTTGATTACTGTTCCTTAAAGAGGCAACACACCCAGCCTATGAGATGAATTATTTCCAGTTATTCTACCCAGCAGGAAGTTACAAAGTGTTACGAAGTGGAGTTTTATCAGGTATGGAGAGGAAACATGGACTGAATGTGACTAAATGACAGACTGACGCACTTAGCTCGAACAACATGCAACAATGTGAATTTATTACAATGTTTATGAAGTTCATGAAGGGTTACATAATATCAACTTACGGAAGAACATGTAAACCTTCGACTAAAGTGAAAAGAGCATAGTGACTAAAACTGGCATAATAAGATTTCATGTAACCATGGTGACTTATTTAAGGCCTCAGCATGCTTCAAACAAACTGGTACGTGTCATTCGACTGTGTAAAGGCAAAAGTTTTTATACCTGTTGCAAATGGCTGTGCTCGAAGGCAGACGAGAAAGTCTGCCATCGTAGCCTCCTCATGGCTGCATCGCACTGCCTCCTGATCTCACTAAAAACTCAGTAGCTTTTGCATAATTTATAGTCACAATTGTAAAATTTCTTACAAATGGGGACGAGGGCACACACTTTCATACGGTCTCTTCTTGTTCAATTGCTGCGTAAAGTGGGCCTGGTTGTTGGATTTTCTGTTTGGGAAAATTACAAAAGATCTTTGAAGCATACTGAAGCCTTTATACTTGATCTGGCATTCAGAACTACAGCAACCAGGGACAAGGCCACAATATGCAATAACCTTCACTTAAACCTTTGTTTACTTTTGTGTGAAGTTACAACGTGTGTGTGAGTGTTTTAACAGAGAAAGTGAGTGTGTTTACTGCTCTGGACGGTTATTGATACATTTAACTTGTGCCTTCCGTCCCTCCAATCAGATGTCCAGACTACCCAACTAGAAATCTGTGTGATTACTAAACAACTCACTGATGTCTGACATGTTGAAACTATGTGAATGTTGAACAGAGGGGCCGTTTGTATAAAGTTGTATATTTAATTTTCATATTTGAAGGATACATTGTTGTGCAGCATTGCTTCACATGTGCCAGTAGATGGCAGAATACCCAACATTTTCTCACCATCAGAGATGCTACACTGTGCATTTGAGAGTAAAACAGTTTTACAAGACAGGACTTGACTTAATTAAAACACCTCTCTGTTTAGTGACATCATCGTAGTTTATTTACTTTCAATCAAATTTGCTTACAAATGTATTTTGTACATTCATTTAAATAAAAACTTACAAAATATAGCTTGAGACATGGGGTCTGTATGACATGTGACTGTTCAAGTAGAAATCTAAAATACATATTAATAACACAGCTTAATGTAAGAGTGCTTCCCTTCCTGCAGACCGCACTCCGACTGTCTACAAGTTAACGTTTGATCGTGTTTGAATCAAACTGAAACAGACTGTACGGTGCATAATATAACATACCTCATAAATAAAATTTTAAAAAAAGAAACAGACTTAAATAGGTAGAATACTGACTCTGAGCCATCAGCTGCACTTTAGCTGGAGACAAATTCCCTGTAGTCTTTACTCGTATGTGTCTGTGCCCTTTGAAGAGGGATACAGCCACTGTGGTTTAATGTGAGGTAGATTATTGGTTTTCATCCTTGTACAAAGTCAAATGTAAAGAAAAGTATAATACAAATACTTAACAGATTAAATAAACCAGCAATACTACACTGAATACTCTGATAACTATTACTACTTTTACTAATTCTATTACTACTACAACAGTAATAAGTGCATCATCTTTGGATCTTTGTGTACCCTGTCTGCACCTGCCTTTACGTCTTTGTGACTCGCTTTATGTCTATGAAGCAGTAACGTTGGACTCCACAGACACGGGGAGACCAGATTCAGTTGCGTTGTCAGTCTGACTCAGCCCGCTCTTGTCCTCTGGTTCGGCCGCTCCGGTTGGCTCCTGCAGGGGTCCCTTTGCGGTGGGTGTTGGGGCGGTGACGTGCTGAGGAGCGTCCGATTGGTTTGGAGAACAGGCGATGCCAAGGCTGCTGCACAGCGCCCCCCAGTGCTGCTCACACTGCCCGCGTAGCTGTCGGCCCACCCACGACCTGACCTCGTCTCCACACTTCAACAGGAAGTTCATCAGCTCCACGTATGGTCTGGTAGGACATAAGTGATGTCTCCTAACATTAGCAGGAATGTTTGGGCTGAATTTAAC
Organism: Thunnus maccoyii; assembly: GCF_910596095.1. Classification (NCBI taxonomy): domain Eukaryota; kingdom Metazoa; phylum Chordata; class Actinopteri; order Scombriformes; family Scombridae; genus Thunnus; species Thunnus maccoyii. The sequence goes on from NC_056545.1 coordinate 15,359,069, forward strand.
AGATTTTTTGTCGTATTTAAATTGTACACAGATAATATCCCTGCAATTAATTCATTCACAATTTTAGACTCATTTCCCCTTTATGTTTCTTCCTGCAAAAAGGATTTTGACTCCTTTTCTCATTTATTTTATGTCTGTACTCATTCAAGTATATTTTGGACTCAAATGTCCTTAATAATCTGGAAGACTCATAAAATCCCTGTTACAAAGTATGATCTTACTTTTGAATGTAGAGTCTAACAACAATGAAGTTGATAAAATCACTGTGTCTTTTGGGCATCATAAGCATCATATTCACAAAGCCAGATTTCTTCAGTTTCTACCCAATTAAAAACTTGTTTTATGTTGAGCTTTAGATATTTTATGATGCTGTCTGTAAAATATCTAAAAACAAAAAGAGCTTTAAAGACATCTCATCTCTTGAGAAACATTGTGGACAACATTGCCAGATCATTTAAGTTGGTCTGCAATATTGCTTATTCACGTTTTAAAGTTATATTTATTTTTCTATTTTAAGTTCTGTATTATGTATCTTTTACATTGTGCAGTTTTATTTCTGCTTGTGTGTTTGTGATCAGATTATTTTATTTTTTCCCAACACTCCCTGTACTGTTGTTTGTCTTGTGATATAACTGTGCTGTTAATAAAAAATGGTCTGGTAGGACAAGCACACACAAGACTCTGGGTAAAAATGTGTCTTGTTGATTCAATCATGCATTTATCCAATTTGGAGAAATGTCAGCACAGCCTGGTAGTTTCAGAAAAATACTATCTTAGGCAGCAGCCCCAAGAGGCAGATTCAGGATAATGTTACACTGAATTTTCCCAAAATTCCCTTGAGTCCGTTGCTTTAATGACATCATTAAATGTCAGTGATTGAGGAGAGTCGACCACAAGCAGGAAACCACAAATGTCTCATAATCTTTGTTTTGTTTAGTTCTTGTTTGAACTTTGCGATAAAAACATTGAAATGTTTATCTGTCAAATGGTAAAATATAGTGTAACTAAGTGGGGGAAAGTCATAAAGTCAGAAATGATTCAGTAATGCCAGTAACACAGCTATATCTGGTTAAAGTTGCACTAACACTAGCTAACATCAGCCACCATTACTGTAGCTACTGGTTATAACAGACCAAGTCAGGCTGTAACAGCAAAAACCCAGGATGAATTAAAATGAGCAATAGTGTATTTAACTATTTACAAATTCAGCTTTTCATTTGTGAGAGGAGCATTACGTTATTTCTTCTATCAAACATTAAACACACTTGCTTTAAAGCAGCTTGAGATCTTGTATTTTCATTTTAAAGACGTTCACAAAATGATGCGATGACTGATGTTACATTTTAGGAACATTTACAGCCCTCTTTGATAAAGTACTAGTTAAACTCACAAGAAAGTATCTTTACATTAAGTCTTAATGTAGTCAGCTTTAAGGGGGATTCAGGTCAATACATGGTGATGTGATGCATGATTAAGTATCAAAGAGTACTGCAGAGGATGACTTCACTGGTGCCTTTTTCATTTGGGTATTTATAAAAGCTTGCTGATTATTAGTTAATGCGTGTGTATGCGTCTCTCTCACCCGGGGGGGAACAACAGGTGGAACTGGACCAGGTTTCCCATGGTGTCCATGTGGTCCCGCAGAGCCAGGCAAAGCTGGTGTTTGGAGTAGCACTCTCTCTGGAGTGAGAACACCATCTCCTTTACTGCTGAGCACCTGCGGCTCACACAGCTGAAGCGATGCCGCAGTCCCAGCGCCATGCATCGCAATGCATCCTTCACAAATGACTTACCCTGGGAGGAGGAGGAGGAGGAGGAGGAGGAGAGTGACAGGAGGAATCAGTGGGACATTTCTGGTAGCTCGGTTAGTAAAGCTGCATGCACTGAGCAATAAAACTGTCAAAGCTGGCTTGATTAGGACCTGTAACTGTTACCATTAAAGGAGCATTCATTGATTTTTGTGGCCATTTGGGGGCAGTAGAACTCCAAGACAAGAAAAACATACATATCTAACATTATTGCTTTAATAGCTTTCATTTGGAGTTTCTGGCCTGTCAAGTGTTGTTTGCTAAACCTTTCCTTCAAACAGCGATAAACATGAGTTTGAGGATGTTTCTTAAAGGAATTTAACAGAAGTGACATGGTGGATATTTATGGGCAGGTTTTTCCACTTTTTAATAATAACGAATAAAAGCAGAGGACCTAGTACTGAACCCTGTGGAACACCATTTGAATTGTAATACCGTAAGTACTTGAAACATGCTCACTAATACTTACAAGAACTGTGTCCCTGTTAAATTGGTATTAAACAAGTTGAGGGCCTTTCCAGAGATACCAACATGTTTCAACCTATCTATCAGCAGGTGTGATTTATTGTAGCATATACGGCATTTAGATTTTTATTAACACAGTTTTTGCATTATGACCTTTTCGAAATTCAGATTGATATGTGTTTACTAAAGAAGCTATTTAACTGCTTGTATAGCTACTGCTTTTTCTGAATTTGAGTGGTAAATTTGAAACTTCACTTCTGGGAAAACACCAATTTCAAGGGAGAAATTATACATTAGCAATATGAAGCATAATCTCCATAATGAGGTGTGTCGGAACAGGATCCAGGCAGCAGGTGGAGGACTTAAATCCTGCTACTATTTTAATAAAGTCTGAATCATCTATCTTGGTAAAAACTTTAAAAGCCTTATGCCTAATCACAGTTTTTTCATAAAAAGACTTTAGGAAGTGCTTCACATTTTAACAAAGATCCAGGAACAACTGAGTATTTCGGTTTAGATGGATTCAGCAGTTGATAAATTGTTGTAAACAAAAATCTGGGGTTATTAGCATTGTCAGTAAGGATTTTGGAAATCTTTTTATGGTGAGCATGTGTGTCCCATTACAAGAAAATAACAGGAGTTGGAGGCAAGTGAATTATTTTCTTTAGCCTACTGGAACAGTACAATTGCAATTAACATACTGAAACTTAAAGCATCAATAATGTTGCTATGGTAACTTGAAGGATACACATGTTCTCCTCACTAATCAGAGATAAGTACTCCAATAATTCTTGCATTTTTATAGATAGTATTGTTACTGTGTGGAGCTGTATTATATATCCAGTTCACAGTCACTCACAGATCTTTACTGAACATCCTCCCTGTGTCCGCTCATTCTGGAGACACACTTGACTTGCATCACTCTCTCGTGAACTTCTATTCTAGTAAAGTAGACAAGCTGTTCCGTCTCTCATTTCAGTTCCCCCCTCAGTTTGTTCTGTAGCCAGTGCTATCATGTACAACTATACACTCCTCCTTATACAACAAGCATTCCTCACAAATGACTGTAATGACTGAAGGGATTAAATGGGGAAAAAACACACACACACAACATGTATCTCAATATGTCCAAGCTGGCCCTTAGTTGCTGTTGAACTTGATTTCAAACTGTGAGTCAGGGCAAAAGGGGTCAAATGACAAACAAATTACTTTCACTAATTGTTTCTTAAGTGTTTAATGATATTGTGTATGTCTGAGTGTGTGTAATGAGGTCAGACTCTCACGCTCCTCCCAACCTGTGAGTCGTAGCGCCCAGCATTGTGCAGCAGAGTGAGACAGATGTGGTGCAGGCCTTGGATTTCACAGGAGTTGTTGTTAAAACACTGAAACGTCCCACAGCCGACATCTCCTGAACCCACCAGGCAACTCTGAATCTCCGCTGACCGAAACAGACAGACAGAGAGGGATCAGTAAAGACTTTCCTACAGAGATTAGAGCGTCTACCAAATCATATAGCGTACCTCACTGCACTTTACAAAGACATCTCAAGTCAGCATGACCTTGGGAACTTCACGTGCTGTCATGTCCTGACATTACAGTGTGTCAATTTTGAAGAAAGAAAATTAATTGTCAGGTCTTGTAATTTTGGTAGTTATAAGTTGAATGCTCTTGTCTGGGACCATGAGGGTCTTGTAGGTTTTTATTTTGTTTTCAGATAAGTTTTTCTATCACACAGGGACCACTGTGGTGGACAGCGGGGTGGGATGAGGCGATGAGTAAGTAAGTAAGTAAGTTATATTCATTTGTACAGCGCCTTTCGTAGACATTACTCACAAAGTACTTTACAAGGGCATAATAAAACATAAAAAAGAAAGAAATCATAGCAGATGAAGTGACCACCCAACTCAATTGATTAAAAAGTGCAAAACTAAAAAAACACAACACACAAAGAGCAACAACTGTCCAACATCAATAACGGACAACAATGCTTTCAATTTGCAGAAAGCTTCATTTTAAATAAAAATATATTGTTATGTGAAGCTTCTCTGGGTGTCAGAACATTAAGGTCACTGTAATTTACTATTAATTGAGCAACATGAAACTTCAATGGAGACCCTACAGGAACAGATCACTGTAGTGACTTTTTGCTGGCAGTCTTTTTAATCTTTAACCAGCATACCAGGGATAGTTATGATGATGTTGCCCGTGCTGTTATAGCCCAAATGTCCGTAGTGCAGCCTGCAGGTCAGGTGCTCCGGGCCGGAGGTGCCGTCATGCACAGCCCTGCTGGTACGGAGGGAATGTGCTTGGACAGGATCGAGACGCCGGAGCTGCGCATTGAATTACAGCCACCAACAGAGCAAGGAGAGAGGCGCGCTTTACTCTCCGGCACGGTCCGGAACAGACCCAGCCGGCCTGTGATGTTAAAGAGGAAGTACACTGATAGGCTGCACAGAAATGTAAACTATCCAGAGGGAAACATTAGTTTAACGATGCAGTGAAAGGTCCTACAATCTCAAAATGAGTCACTTTAACTCACCACTGAGTATTTTACTGTCCAGTAAAGGAGCAGAATTAATAAACTGTCAATATGTTTGATTATGTTAATATTATAACAATCCCACGTGTCACGATCAATACTGAACAGGTGTTGGGCTCCAGCTCTGGTTCTCCAAATGAGATCCAGAGGGAGCATCACAACCACAGTGTCAAACCAGGCTAGAGCTGCAACTGACAATTGTTTTCATCATTGATTAATAGGTCGATTGTTTTCTGGATTAATCGATTGGTTGTTTGGTCCAAAAAAATGGTGAAAAATGTCGATCACTGTTTCCCAAACCACAAGATGACGTCCTCAAATGTCTTGTTTTGTCCACAACTCAAAGATATTCAATTGACAGACATAGAAGACTAAAGAAAAGAGAGTATTCACATTTGAGGAGCAGTCATCAGAGAAATTTTGACATTTTTTTCTTTAAAAAAAGACTCCTAACGATTAATCGATTATCAAAATAGTTGGTGATTAATTCAATAGTTGGCATCTAATTGATAAATTGACTAATTGTTACAGCTCTAACTGGCACAACAATTAATCTGTGTTCAAGGTGGACAGATAGAGAGCATGAAGAAGTGCTGGAGGATTTCTCTGTCGGCGGGTGTAAAAGATAAACAGTTCAGTGATGGGCAGACTTTTTAAATTGTAGGCATAAAATGAAACTTGTAGGGCGCACAAATTGAATAAATGCAACAAAAAAGTAGCCTAAATTTAAATCCCCAATCAGAAGCTTCTCAAATAGGCATTTAAACTTTGAAACAAAACAAACAAAAATATTCTAAGAATTAAAGGATCAGTGACATTAATCGATCACCCAAATGCGACCACCAGAGGCTCCAATGAGGTTTTTATATCTACAGTATGTCATGCTGGTCCACAGTGGGACAATGAAGGCACATCTGCTGTTAATAACTCACCTGTGCTCTGCAGAGAGAGGCGTTTTTTAGCCTGGCTCACTTGTTTCTCCTGGGCATCATGCAGATGATCCACAGCCAGCACCTGATGACAGGCCAGAGGCAGAAAAAAAACAAAAAACACAGCGGACAAGTTCCCCGACATACTGTCGCTTTGTATTTTGCTGCGTCCTCCTCTGGTTTGTTTGTTTTACAGGTTGGTGCAGCAGGAGTGTAGCCGTGCAGAGGAGTTTCCACTACTGAGTGACCACGGCGGGCGTGAGCGCTGAAATATATAAAGCTGCACGAGAGCTGCGCGTTCACGACGGCCTGAGTGAAGGGAGCCCGTGTCTCCACCAATCACAGGGCAGCTCTGTGCACGCGCAACGCATTAGAGCTAAAAGTTTATTATTGATGAGAGAAAAGAGGGTCAGCAGAAGCATAATTTGTATATCTGATGTGTTTGAAAAAAGCTGCTGATTAATGAATGAGCGTCGCTCTGGATTAACTTCCTCATTAAAGACTGAATGAATGAATGAATGATGAAGGGAGGAGAGAGAGAGAGATGAGGGGCAGACAGAGGAGAGGAGAGAGGGCCATGCTGAGGGAAAATGCTGAGGGCCCTGAATGCCACATTCATAAACTCTCCCAAAAAGTAAAAATGTTCTTATAAGGTCTTCCTCTTCCTCTGGAGTCGGCGGGGGTACGTGAAGGTCAACCACTCAAGACATCCACACTCAATTAACCGGCCAGCCAGCCGTGTGTGTGTGTGTGTGTGTGTGTGTGTGTGTGTGTGTGTGTGTGTGTGTGTGTGTGTGTGTGTGTGTGTGTGTGTGTGTGTGTGTGTGTGTGTGTGTGTGTGTGTGTGTTTGAGGGTTAGCAGCTGCTTTCTTGGCAGGGAGACGTGCAGTGAGCAACGTGTCTGAAGCAGCCAGACTGAATAAGACAGAGCAGGAGTATGTGAGCAGAGTCAGGCTTTCCAAATTGTTAGGGTACTACATTCCTGGTAAACTGACATTTTTACACATCATGATGTTTATCTAACATTACAGAGCAAGCTTTATATATTTTTATATAAGTTAGAATATAGTAGGTTATCCAAGGGCTTATAAATGGTAAAATAAATGTCTTTATTAATGGTTATTAAATACTTACAGAGGTGGAAGAAGTATTCAGATCCTTTACTTTAGTAAAAGTACCAATACAGCAAAGTAAAAATACTCCATTACAAGTAAAAGTCCTGCATGAAAAATCCTACTCAAGTAAGTAATTAGTAAAACTATTGCAGTAAAAGTATTGGTTTGGTTCCTCTGACTGATATATTATTATATATGACATCATTAGATTATTAATACTGAAGCATCAGTGTGTAAGCAGCACGTTACTGTTGTAGCTGCTGGAGGTGGAGCTAGTTTCAACTACTTTATATACAGTTAGCTGGTTTATTCCAGTGGTTCCCAACCTAGGGGTCGAGCCCCTCCAAAGGGTCACCAGATAAATCTTAGAGGTCGTGAGATGATTAATGGCAGAGGAAAGAAGAAAAAACAAAGTTCTGATACACAAATCTGTTTTCAGTTTTTGGACTTTTTCTCTAATCTTTGATTTTTGGTGAAATATTGGATCATTTTAACATTTATTGAAATGAAACCGTGTGAGAAGTTTAGAGGGAAAAATCACTATTTGGTGGAGCTGTTAACAACTCACAGACATTTGAAATGTGACCCCGACTACACACTGCTTTATGTAAGACGTCAAAAAACAAAAAGGTTGGAAACCACTGGTTTCATCTTTAACAATGTGTTGTATTATATAAGCTTGTTATATTATCCATCGTGTCAAATCTTCATCTGAAAAGTAACTAAAGCTATTAAATAAATGTAGTGGAGTAGAAGGTATAATATTTCCCTCTAAAATATTGGAGTGGAAGTATAAAGTAGTATCAAGTGGAAATACTCAAGTAAAGTACAAGTACCTCAAAATTGTACTTAAGTACAGTACTTCAGTAATTGTTCATTTCCAATGTTTATGGGCCATTAATAAGAACAAACTTTTGGGTTTCCATGTTGTGAAAACTCATTAAACCATTTGAAAATGTATTTCTAAACAAGACTAAAAGAGTCACATGCTAACATTTGCAGTACAGTGGAGGCTGATGTTAATGTCATTCGTAAAACGTTGATTTGATGATGCAGACGCTTGTTGAAAACTCAGGAGATCAAATTATTACAATTCATCCTTAGGGGAACATGAATATATGTACCAATTTTTAAGTAATACACAGTTGTTGAGACATCTTAACAAAAAACAAAAAAGGCCAAACTCACAGTGGCTCTATAGGAAAAGTCTGGTCTGTACAAATGTTCATGACAACCCGTATAAAGGCAGTTAAGATATTTCAGTCTGGACCAAAGTGGTGTATGAACCTCCGACAGACACTGTACCATCCCTACAGCCATGCTGCTCACATTGCTAATAAAAAGGGCTGAAGACCAAAGTCCATTTATTAACAGCTTATATACACTTACAACTGTTGACTTCAACTCTTAATTAACGACTTATTGATGGCTTATTAGAAAGTGAGAAACCAATGAGAATTTATTATAATTATTACCAAATAGAAAGGATAAACACCTGCGAAAGAGATTTTTCACAACCTGACGACCAAACATTTGTTCTTATCAAAGGACGGGTCTGGGACAACAGTCAGGAGCCCTAATGAACATTGAAACAGGTTTTTCTTGCTGTAATCATTCCTCCTGTTCATACTGACCATTAGAAGATCCCTTCATAATGCACTTACAATCTAAGTGATGGGGGACAAAATCCAAAGTCCTTCTGTGCAAAAATGTAGTTAAAGGTTTATCTGAAGCTAATATGAAGCTTCAGTCATCCAAATGAGTCAAATCAAGTAGATATCTTTGAATGTTACAGTCCTTTTAGTGCCAAAGTTCCTCTTTTTGTTATTATACTTCCACTGCAGCTCAACAGGGAAACACAAAGAGGGAATTTAATGCTAAAAAGACTGTAAATGTGACAGATATCCACTTGATAAGACTAACTAAGACTGCTGAAGCCTCATATAAGCTTCAGATAAACTTTTAAAGTTTATCTGTGTGGCCCCCTTCACTTACATTAAAGCACATTTGAGGGGGATCTTTTAATAACCAGTATGAACAGGAGGAATGGTTACAGCGAGGAAAACGTCTCTCAGTGTTTATATGGACACTTGACTGATGTTTTAAGACACAATTGAGACATTGCGAACATGTCCTTTAAAAGTTCAGCATCAACATCAGAGACTCCAGAAACAGTTAAGTGGGAAAATATGTTTTTTGGTAGTTTGTTTGAACTGAACCTATAAATAACTGAGTCAATTGTGACTCATTAGTTTGAGGTCAGTCGTGCGTCACTATTTTGGTTACAACTGTTGCATATAATCCAGCATTTAAGACCATGAAGAAAATATGTTATCAGTATTATATTTATATTTCTATGTCTCTCATCCAGTTCTAATGATGAACACAATATTTATCTTTAAATATTGCTTGTAAAATGTTAAAGTTTGTGAGTCCAAGGTGAGTTTTTTTCCTTTATGATAATGTTCAAAGCTTTCAGTCCTGTTGTTGCGGTTGTATGTTTTGACTTTGACGGCCATGACCCCCGACCCTTGACATCCAGAAAGAGACGGGCCACAAGTCATGTGACACCATGACATCAGCGTCTTCATGCCAAACAAATACCTCACACCTCCTGCCTCCTTGGGTTTATCAACCGTACATCCAAGAGGCCTTCAGTGGGCGAGATTGAGGATACATGTGTGTGTTGTGGTGGGAGGTCAAGGTAGAAGGACGGGGCGTGTTTGTGTGTGTGTTTCCGTGCAGGGGCCCAGTCAGGGAAGACGTTCAGGGGCTTGTGTTTGAACATTTGGAGGACTTTTCCCCTCCAACCTTTCCCGTTTGTTCTCTGTCTCATCCTGCTTCAAAACAACATCCCCACAGCTTCCCTCACACAACCCCTGACCACCACCACCCACACAATGACCCTTGACCCCAACACCAAACACACACACACACACACACACACATGCCCAAAATGGCACACTAATGCACATAGACACCACTGTACAAACAGCGCACATGCAGGACCCTCTTGTACTTTCTGTCTCTCACATGATCATGTTGTAAACAACATTCTACGTGTGTGTGTGTGTGTGTGTGTGTGTGTGTCCACATATATCAAACTCACAAGTATCTGCTTTAAGATCTGAGGAGCAAGCATGATCATAACCTTTGGGTTTATAATCTCAGTGATTAGTTGCCTGATTTGATCTTATGTGTTCGATTCACTAGATTTCTTGTGACATGATGCAGAACTTGCAACCAACTCATTTTACTGGTTTTATATGGTTTTAAAGTTGTAAACAGTTTTTCTGTGCTGAGGTTTTGACATATTTACAGAGCCTGGATGGAGCGGTGGAAGAAAAACTGTGCTCTCAATTTAATGAATCGTGCTCTCGATTTAATGGAATCTGCCATTCTCTCGTCCTGCGTACACCCTCACTATGGATTGCTTGGATTAGTTTTAATTTTGATCTTGTACTAAGACATGTAGTTATACTTTGGGTTTTGACTTGCAGGCACAGTACTGTGTTATCTGTGAGATCCCTTAAACGTACACAAACCTGAAGTAAATCACACAAGTTTTACCCACTTTTCGTTCTGACGTTACAGGGGAAACATCTTCTCTGTCGCTTTCCTCTCTCTTTTTGTTATTATACTTCCACTGCAACTCAGCAGGGACACAGAAGGGGAATTTGCTAAAAAGCTAAAAAGACTGTAAATGTGGCAGATATGGACTTGATATGACTAACTCATAGTGCTGAAGCCTCATATAAGTTTCATATGAACTTTTTAAATGACTGTGTGGACATACGGTGGATTTTCGCACCATCACTTACATTGAAAACACATTTAAGGGGATCTTTTAACAGCCAGTATGAAGAGGAGGAATAACTACAGCGAGGAAAACCTCTTTCAGTGTTTATATGAGCACCTGACTGTTGCTTTAAGGCTGACTTGAAAAACTGTGAACCCGTCCTTTAAAGCGTCCCAACTACTGTGACTTCATGGGACGATGACCTCTGGTTTTTCGCGCAGCACAGACACAAACTCACACAGGACACACAGGACATACACACACACAGACAAACAAAGAGCAAGAGGCTTACGCACACACTTTGACACACATTTATGTTAACGTGTGGATCAGTCTCCTGCCAAAAACAAGTGGCTAAATCAATAAAGTTACGCAAGCTGTGATGATGACATCCACACACAAACACTAAAAACTGACTGACTGGATTCATTGAGGCTTTGAGAGGAAAAAGGGCCTCTCAACAAATTTAGTGTTGCCTTTGATCCTTTCAGGAAATTATCAATAACACTCTGCATCCGAAAGGCAGCAACACTATAGTTGTGGCTCAAGTCTATGACTTTTCAGACGTGGGTATTAGACATAGCAACATAGAGAGTTTAAGACTTTTCTTTACTCCATTATGCACGTATCTGCAGGGTTGATATATCTTCCAAAACAGGATGAACACAAGTAGTTGGAGTGAACTTCCCTCCTCCTGGCATGACAGTCCCTCTGTGGCTCATGCAAAAGGTATGGAGTCGCAGTCATCACTGAATACAACTCATGACTTCATGGGGTTCATATTACAGCTGCAGCGATTAGTTGATTACTGATCGACAGAAAAATAAACTACAGCTAATTTGATAATCAAATAATCATTCAAGTCATGTTTCAAGCAAAAATGTCAAACATTTGCTGGTTCAGGGCTCTCAAATGTGAATATTTGTTGCTTTTCTTGGTTAGATATTACTGTAAATGTAATATTTTTTGGGGAACTACTTGAACTACTGGTTGGGCAAAACAAGACATTTAATGACATCATCTTGTGCTCTAAGATATTATGATGGACATTTTTTTACTATTTTCTGATGTTTTATTGACCAAATTATTATTCAATTAATCAAGAATAAATCAATGGATTAGTTGACTGTGCAATACTCAACATTCTGTGCAATACTGTTTTTTTTAACTATTAATGTTTTTATCTACTATTGTGGTTTATTTTTTAATCAATGCTTACTCTTTATCAAAGCTATGTGTTGGGAGCTGCTCTATAATTTCATTGTCTTGAATAATTACAATAATGAAAATAATTGTTACTTGCAGCTTTAGTTCATATGGCTTTAAATAATGATTGTTCTGTCCCTATATGCTGATGGGACCTGTGTATGAACAGCAGTAACAGCAAAACCACTTTAAATCATCTTAGTAATACTTTTTGGTGGATTGTGCCTTTAAAATACTTTAACTGAGAACAACCACCCCACCTGGTGGCACTGCTGAGAGACTATGGGATCAAATCTCTGTTGCTGCCTTCAATCAGAGGAGAGCAATAATTGTGAGGTTACATTTTTTCATTGATCTGAACAACATTTCTTTTTAAAACGTGAAAGTATCTTAATTAATAAAAGCTCAGAAATGATAAAGCAGTAAAATAACAAAAAGATCACATAGAGGAACACGATGTCAAATGTGTTTAGTAAAGCAGATAAGATGCACACTCAATACTACACACTAAATACATGCAGCAAAAAGGAAACCTGACATGACATGATGAGAAACTATACTCACTTAGAATTCAATAATTCAATTTCTGGGTTTTTTTTCCAGGCTTATTTAGACCCGAAGACACTCAGATTTTACATCAAGTAAAAGTCTTCTTTCTCTAATCCTCCTCACTGGAAGCAAATCGGCTTGTTAATAGTTTTGAATCAGTGTTGACAGAATTAGCTGGTTCAAAATATTGCTAGTCAACATGTTTTTAGAGGAAAACCTTGATACAATCTTTACCATAACACAAACAGCCCCAGTAACAAATCTGCATTACACACTATTCCAATTTATTTGTCTGATATCGCACATAGAAAAGATAGTAACAAAAAAAAAAAAATCCAGTTTGTGTGCCATGTTTTTCTTAAAGGCAGGGCTGTGATGGTGCACCTCTCAGCTTTGTCCAGCTTCTCCGCCAGTAGCCTCGTGCAGCACAGACGGGCAATGAAACATCTCGTGCTGAACATTACGAACGTTTCCAGACTTAAATCCTTTAAACAGAGGTAGCAGGAAACAACCTCAAATATCTTCTTCCATGTCGCCCTCTTCTTCTTTGATGCCGCACCTGGGCCGAAGAACATTATGTGTAGACCAGCAAACCAGCATGTGTACCTGCAGAAAGAGAGAAAACACACATTTCAGTAACTTTATTTCTCAGCTGTCCGTGACTTTAAAGTGTACTTCAGTTTTTTTAAACAGACCTCAGGGGGTTTTGGGACCAGAAGCAGGCGGGACCTCTGGTGGTTCTGTCTGTTCAGACGCTGCAGGGTTACAACTTGACGCGTTCTCTTCTCTCCTCTCCCCTGACAGAAAATCATGGATAGCAGTCTCTATGTGCGGCCGGAAAGTGTGGTTCATTTTGGGGTCCACAACCTGGGTGATGATCCTGTCGACACCGGACTCCAGCATGCCCGATCTGAAACACCACACAAACAGTAGTGACATCACAAAATAGGCGGGCTGAAGAAACAGAGGTGGGAAAAGTACTAAAATATCATACTTAAGAAGTACTTTTGATATGATATCATCAGGGTTATCTTGGCGAGAGATGGGACAGATATATATGTGAGCATTAACGTCATTAGACATGCCAAGATGGTTGTACAACAGCAGAGTTGGTCGTCCTCCTTCTGTGTAAAAATATATTTAAAGGTTTATCTGAAGCTAATATGAAGCTTCAGCCGTCCAAATTAGTCAAATCAAGTAGATATCTTTCAATATTACAGCCTTTTTAGTGCCAAAGTGCCTCTTTTTGTTACTATACTTCCGCTGCAGCTCAACAGGGAAACACAAAGAGGGAATTTGATGCTAAAGACTGTAATTGTGGCAGATATCCACTTGATATGACTAACTCAGACTGTTGAAGCCTCATATGAGCTTCAGATAAACTTTTTAATGGATTTTTGCACAAAATGACTGTGGACTCACTGTGGATTTTGCCCCATCACTTACACTGAAAGCACATTTGAAGGGGATCTTTTAATAGTCAGTATGAACAGGAGGAGTGATTACAGCGATGAAAACTTCTGTCAGTGTTCATTTGGACACTTGACTGTTGCTTTAAGGCAGACTTGAAAAAACTATACCCGTCCTTTAAGGAAAAAGGTTGGGACCCACTGTTGTAGACTACTCTCTGGACTAGGTTGCCTCTCCAGAAGCAACTGATTGTAACTCTGAACAGGACATGTAATAACGTTAAATGAAAGACAGTTAAAGGCAACACTCACTGGACCACACTTTGCCTCAGTCCGTTCCTCATCTGGTTCTTGTTGATAGACGGGTTCCAGTCCTGAGTGCTCAGCTGCGTCGTGACGAAGTTGTCGACTTTCTGTCGCAGGTTCTGATAGGCAGGCTGGTGGAAATGGAAACAATGCTGAGTTTCAAGAACTTTTTATTGTCACATGCACAACAACACAGCGCAGGGAAACATTGAAGGCAGTGATATTTGGGCTTCTTTGAGCTCAAGTTCCAATTAGAGTATATAATAAAATATTTACAATTATAAAAAAAGGAGACAGAGAAGAGAAAGATAATATGAGTTTGGTTTAAAGCCTTGCTGCAGGAACTCATCATCATCTTCTATCTGTCAGTGTCAGTGGGGTTGCTTGGAGGTTTTTTATGCCTCAAATTGCTGCTGTCTCTCAGTCCACTTCTAGTATTGAGGTTGTATTTTTGTTCATGATTGTATTTTTCTATATTGACTGACGAGAGGTCTATCTGTATTACTTGTTTTTAAGTTTGTTTTGTTTTATGTTTGTCTGAAACCTTATGTTGCTGCCTGTCTTGGCCGAGAGATATTTAACCTTTACATACTGTAATGTTCTGACCCTTCACAGTATCCCCTGATAATTAGTCTCAATGTTTGAATTTCTGAACCACAAATCATTCATGAATACCTCATCAGTCACATATAAATGGATGATTAATCCTTAATGAAGCTTTCAGAGAGCAGAGTGTATTCTTTAGTTTTTATGCTGTTTGTTTATGAGAAAAAACATTTACAATCACACTATATAATGGTCTTATGTTACATAAAACAGGAGAACATAACGATTTCTATAGATAATCTTAAATGTGAAGAATGCAACAGTATTTTTGAATGGTGATTTTTGAAATTTTTAAATAAATATGGGTAAAACACATAAATATGTATAAGCTGTACAAACATGTTTTTAAAAATTTGAAATATATCCATTTTTGTATGTTCTGGGTCACATTAGAAGAAGTCATAAAATTTGTGGCTAAAAGAAAAAGGTGTTTATGGTGTTTTTACTGCTCTCAATGTAAAAATGGGTCAACTTTGACCCTGAACAGTATGTAAGGGTCCATATTAATGAAGTAAATAAAGGTTAAATAATAGATAATACAGCAATAACACACACTAGTGTAGTTTACTGTGTATGGAAGGCAACACAACAGCAAAAATAACACAGTTGATGAGGACCTTGATTGATTCTAGCTAACAGGATTTATTGATTAGGTTAGCTGCCAGGTTAGCTTTAGCCGACTACCTTCGTATCAACGTCTGCCAGACAGTCCCGGCGGAACTCGTCGAAAAGCCCCCGGTTCTTCAGATGCTCCACAATCATACCGATGAGCTGCGGGTCTCCCGGAGGAAGGTTGGCCGGGCCGACGTTTACGTTCCCGGAGCCCTCCGCCATCAGACCGGAGTAAAGTTGCCGTTAGCTGCAGCGAGAGCTAGCTTCAGAGCGGTTGGCGCTTGTTTTTGTGCAGCGCACGCGACCAATTTGTTTTGTAGTAAATCGCGGGCGGAGTGATTGTTTGTACAGGTCGCTACGGTAAAAGAGGTAAACGCTGTGTTACAAATCGAGCGCTCCATGTCCAGTATCGCGCATGCGCATTCGGAGCATGACATCGGAAGTACTTCATTCAAGCGTCGTCGCGGAACGAGAGCTAAATGTTAGCGGACAGTGATCGTTTGGTCAATATAACGGATTTAAAAACACTATACTCTTAAAATCCAGAAGCCAGGTGTGTTCTGTGGTTGTGTCTTCAGGCGGAGGGAGTCTGTTTCGTGAACCTTCACATCTACCAGTTATTTGTTTTCCCCGGACTGACGTTGTGAAAGGTAAAGCTAGCTAACGTCTGTTAGCATCAACCTAAACTAACTTTTAATACCAGCAGCCCCAAGCAGAGACCTTCAAATGTCACCAAACATGCAACAGGAAATGACCCTGACGTGAACTGCAGCCATGTTAACACTGGTAGATTTATTATGTCCAAACTGTCCACTCTTAATACTTATAGGCCTTTTTCACTACAGGAACTTAGTGTGATGAATTAAACCACCTGTCAGACACCGTTTACACGAGTTACTGGGCGGTGACAGTGCCAGGGACAAGATATGAATAGCTTGTTTGCAAAAATTCATTGTTGTGGGAGCTCATGTGTAAGGAGCAAACTGAAATTTTGCAGTAACAGAAGTAATTTTGTATTGTATAACGTTAGTTGTTCAGCACTGGCCCGACCAACACAGTGGTTGTTGATCTACTCACTGCCTTAACCTTAACTAGGAAAAGCAAAGCAGGATGTTAAACCAACACAATTTCAGTGTAAAAAAGACCATCCACATAGGCGATGATACAGTTTATGTATATTATATAGAGGAACCGTGGAAGAAAGACATTTGTAAGAAACTAAAGCTTAGAAATCACATTCAAATCAGACGATTACTATACAGAACCATATATAAAATTTGATTTACAGTGAAGGCAAAGGTCTCTGTGTACTCAGTTAAGAAATGGTACTTCACTGTTAGGCAGATATAAAGGTATTCCCGAAGAGCAATGTTTATGTGTTTTTTATGATCTTGGTGTTGTTGAGGATGAATTTCATTTGTATTTCATTGCTCTTTGTAAAGTGATTTTAGGAATAATTTGTTTGAAAAGATCCAATTGAAAAATCCTGGTTTATTTTGGTTGTCTGAAGCTGATGCTTTTTAATGAGGAGATTTTTGTTTTGGTGACATTTGCAGGAGATGTTTGGCAGCTAAAACAGAGAACACTCTATCCATCATAACAGGACATTTCTGCAATGTAAACTCTGAAATGTTCTCTTTTTGAATCTGTATTGAACTGTACATCATGATCTCTAATGCAGCGATCCTGGTTATTATTGATTATTGTCTTGTCAGCCCATGTGGGCTGGCTACCAAGACACTTAAACAAATAATTAATCAAAAACATACCTGTTGAAATATCATGGCTTGTTAATGTGGGTGATTTGACTTTACACACTGTTGTTGCAGATGAGCGGTGAATCAGAGGCCAACAAAGAGTTTATGGAGCAGCTGCGGATGCAGGAGCTCTATGGTCAAAGAAATGTGGACGGCTCTGACCCGTTTACCTATACTGACCCGGAGGACGGGACTGTGTATGACTGGGACCATGAAAAGAAGGCCTGGTTCCCTAAAGTATGAACTTTTTTTTAACTTCATATGATTATTTCATATCTTCCTTGCTACTGTTTTTGTCTGTGTTTGCAGCTGTCTTAGTTAAGCATTGATATGATGCTGCCTCTAAATGTACAGGTACAGAATATAATGAACACTAGTTTTTACTCTAAATTGAGATTTCAGACTCTTGTGTATTATTATCATTCTGTGCCATTGCTGAATGTTGCGCCACTGAAAATTTATACATACATTATACACATCTGTACAAAGTGACACATTTTATTTTGTTCCATTGTGAGACTTTGAGACTCGTTTTTAGTATGTAGAGATGATGTCTCTGTTAGCTGCATGGCCAAATGTAAATGTACATTTTTTAAATTTGTTCTGTTGAGCAGCAGTCAAAGTTTCCTGCACATAAAATCAAATGTGAGCAGGAAAGCGAATCCAATCACAAGTGGTCACTTCAGCCAGTTTCTGTGTTAATGTTAAGTAGGTTTACCTCCTTTCTCTAGATAACAGAGGACTTCATCGCAGCCTACCAGGCCAACTATGGCTTCACTAAGGACGGAGATCCAGACGCAAACAATGCTGCAGTGAGCAGCACTGACCCTGCAGCCCCAGAGAAGGAGAAACCGGGAGATGACGCCCAAAAACCGAAACCAGAGCAGCAGGAGACCCCAGCAAAAGAAGCCAAGCAGAAAGGGGAGAAGAGGAAAGCGGAGCCAGGTAGAACAACATCCAAAAACAGAGAGGAGAGAGGAACCTAACATACAAATAGGAATCAAAGAATGGTTGTTTAAAGGAGACAGTTTTTTGTATATTTCTACCTTTCTCCCTGTCTACAAAGATATTTATGTGTGTGTTCAAGTTTTTACCATCTAATGCTTTTTTTTCCCTGTTTTTATGCCCGCAGGATGGTTTGATATTGACGACAATAAAAACACTAACGTCTATGTGTCAGGTTGGTATCACTAACTAACTTCCCTCATTGTTAAGGAAGCAGCCGTCCAACTAGTAGTCTTTACCGACTCTTCTCTCCTGGTCTCGTTTCTCCAGGCCTGCCCCCTGACACCAGCACTGAAGAGTTTGTCGAGATGATGTCCAAGTGTGGCATCGTGATGCGGGACCCCATCACTGAAGAGTACAAGGTCAAACTCTACAAGGACAAAGAAGGCAATCTGAAGGGAGATGGCCTCTGCTGCTATCTCAAGGTCAGTTTGTCTTCCTTGTTTGGAATGAAACATGACACACTATTGCCTAATAAAGATGATATTGGTAACATTATTTGGAGTATTCACTCTTTGGCAGAGTTGCGTATTTTGAGTCACGGCTTTGAATTACACACTGTGACAGCTGGTGTGTTTGTGTTTGTGAATCTCTGCAGAAGGAGTCGGTGGCATTGGCTACGCGTCTGATTGACGAGACAGAGGTCAGAGGTTACAGACTCCATGTGGAAGCGGCACGGTTCGAGCTGAAGGGCCAGTACGACGCCAGCAAGAAGAAGAAGAAGAACAAAGAGTATCGGAAGAAGCTGCAGCAGCAACAGAAGTATGCTCTACTTCCAGTTCCTTTTATTTAACTATTATTAAAAAAGTAACAAGTCTCCGTCCCCCAAAAATGGTGAAGTGGATTCATCTGATCTTACCTGTGTGTGTGTGTGTGTGTGTGTGTGTGTGTGTGTGTGTGTGTGTGTGCGCGTGTGTGTAGACAGTTGGACTGGAGGCCAGAGAAGAAAGGAGAAGTGAGGAAGAGACATGAAAAAGTTGTCATCATCAGGAACATGTTCCATCCGAGTGACTTTGAGGTGCGGAGAGACACACACACACACTCTCACACTCTCGTTGTCCATCGTTGGGTATTAATCTCTGTGCTCTCGTAGGAAGACCCGCTGGTGCTGAATGAGTATCGTGACGATCTGCGGACAGAGTGTGAAAAGTTCGGGGAGGTGAAGAAGGTCATCCTCTTCGATGTGAGTTTAACATCAGTGTCGTAGCAGAACGAGAGTAAACTGAGTCTTTGATTTGAGTTTTATTTTAATGTGCACAGCAGCATCAGTAATGAGCCGGCGTGTGGTTGTGTTTGTGCTGCAGAGACACCCGGACGGCGTGGCATCAGTCGCCTTTAAGGAGCCTGATCAAGCCGACGCATGCATCCAGTCGTTCGACCGTCGCTGGTTTGGAGGGAGGCAGCTGTCTGCTCAGCTTTGGGATGGAACGACAGACTATCAGGTATAACAAATGCAAAATTTGGGGATTTAAACACAATAATGTCGACTACAACTTGGAGAAGAAGATCTTAGATTATCACGATATAAAGCTCCTGCTCGCTTGGTTTGTAATTACAGACGCACATTTTGTTTGTGTAGTGACATAAACCCGGAGATGAGGCAGAAATGTGGGATTCTCTAAGTCTTTAAAGGGGAACCCCACCAATTTTAAAAATCAAAATCAATTTGCTAATTTGCTCTGCTGCTTTGACAAGTCCGAGAAAACATTTTCAGGGTTATCTCGACTCGGTCCTCACTACACAACATAAAGGCCCTGAAAACCTATTTTCTCAGTCAGATTCTTCATCAGAGTGACGGCGTCTTACATGAACAGTTTTGGTTATTTCACATGAGAGATTTCTATATTTGTGTTTTTGTCTGCGGTCATTTGGAAAAAGCGGATGTCACGTACATCTGTGGATGAATCAGAGTTGAGGAAAATTGGAATCAAAATGTGACGACACTTGCCGAGTTGTTTATGTTGTCAGACAGCTGTCAGTCACATTTGATCAAACCACACACACACACACAGGTCTGATGAAGCAGATACTGTCAAACTCTTAATAACTAAATATGTTTTTTTATGTTGTTTGCTTAGAAATACTTTTCAGCCCTTTTCAGGGGCTTTAACAGAAAGTTTTCAAAGACGCGTTTTGAAAGTTTAGTTTAGTGACTAAACTCAGATATCGACGCCTCTGCCAGATCACTTTTAATCACTTTTAGAAATGTGTTTCCTGCGGGAGTTATGGAAGTGCAAAACTAAATCATAGGCGTATTCTTAAAGATTTAAAGAATGTCCTTGTTAGTTAAATACTTGCATGCTTGCAAACAGATATTTACCTCAAGAAAAGAGACTTCACTCAACTTTACAAGAAGGAGGCTCCACAGTAATAATAATATAATAACCTGATTTACTGTTCACTGTTATCCTGGAAGGAAATACACCTCTGCAGTTTATATCTTTACCTTTTGTAGGTCAGTAATCTAAAATTATAAATATCATTATTGTTAAGATATAATAATATGTCTGGTAGAAGTCATTGTGGTTAATAAACATAAAAATACATATTTACATGCCAAGAGGCTACTGTAGTGTATCGGACATCACTCAACATAAACAGGTTATGTGATATTTGACTTATTGTGATTATTTTTAGTCTTTACATGTGGTGAGATTTGGATCTTTCACGTGAATTCTTCTTGTGCAGGTGGAAGAGACGACACGAGAGCGGGAGGAGCGGCTGAAGACTTGGTCTACTTTCCTAGACGGGAGCGCTCAGGGCCAACAGAACAACAACAACAACTCCGCCGCCAAACCAGCAGCAGAGGGCGCCAACACCACAGAACCCACAGAACCCTCCAGCACTACAGAACCCAAACAGCACCCAGAAACAGAACCGCAGCCCTCACAGCAACAGGAACAGGAAGTGGACTCCACAGACAGCAGCCTGGCAGGAAGTGACGACGAGGAAGCTTAGACACTTACATGCACATCTTTGGTCCCCATGGCAACCAATTAGTCCTGCTTGAACTGCTGCAAAGCTCTGTGTGGGGAGGAGAAGGAGGAGGAGGAGTCCAGACTGTTTGACGTGTTTTGTAATGTAGAAAAATAAAATAATGATTTTTGTCTACCCTATTTTCATCATTCCCAGTGTTGGTTTATATTGTAATTAAACAGGCTGGTTACTCCTTCAATACACAGCTTTACCTTCATGTTTGTGAGTCCGCTCATTCACACTATTTTAAAATATGAATGAATTCTATAAAGATAACTGAGAATGAAGATGAGCAGGATTTGAATCATATAAGATTTGTCAACTTTAGTCTTTATGCTTTTTAATACCAGCTGCGTGCTCTTATTTGTTCTTTATTTCTCAGACTATATCAGAATTAGTATATTTTTTTATATCAACATTAGATCCAGTATCATTACGCATTTGTGTTTTGCGGTGCAGCATGTTGTGAAATTAATGCCTAAGTTTGTTTTAGTGATCTGTTTTTCTTTTAATTGTCACTGTCAAACATGTGAACACATCAGCAAATACTCATAAAATGACAAAGCTGTGTAAAGATTTGAATAAGGGACAATATGAAAATTATTGGGCTGAAACTTACATTTTATTTTACAAAAAAAGCGAGACTCTCCCCTTGACGATACCCTCCCCCCACAGATCTCTAAACAATATACAGTACCAGTCAAAAGTTTGGGCACATTTTCTCATTCTAGTGAATGGGAAGGTGTGTCCAAACTTTTGACTGGTACTGTATTAATGGCAAACATGAAGAGGTGAAAATACAGCCTTTCTCTAATTTTCAATAAAAAGCTGCAAAATAAACCGAATTTTTGAACTGTGATCCGACTCCTGCTCTGTGGCTGCTTTAAGGGCTGAACAACACTCAACAAAAGTTCATGTTTGTATGTAAGTGGAGGACACTCCTGCATCACTTAAGGGTAAAGGACAGGTTCACAATTTTGTTAAGTGTGTCTTAAAACAACAGTCAGGTGTCCATATGAACACTAGAAGAGGTTTTCCTCACTATAATCATTCCTCCTGTTCATACTGACTATTAAAAGATCCCCTTTAAATGTGCTTTCAATGTAAATGATGGGGGACAACATCCACAGTGTGTACACAGAGTTTTTTAAAAGTTAATCTGAAATGTATGAGGCTTCAGCAGTGTGAGTTAGTCATAGCAAGTGGATATCTGCCACATTTAGTCTTTATAGCATCTCTGCGGTGAAAGTATAGTAACAAAAATCTACTTGATTTGACTCATTTGGACTCTGAAGCTTTATATTAGCTTCAGATAAACTTTTAAATACATTTTTATAATTTTATAATGGTCAGTATGAACAGGAGGAATGATTATGGCAAGAAAAACCTTCAATGTTAATTTGGGCTCCTGACTGTTGTTTCAAGACAGACTTGTGAACCCGTCTTCTAACAAAGATGCATCAATGGAAGAGGTCCACGTTTGGCTTTGTTATAACACATATTTAGCCCACATTGTGTGTGTGTGTGTGTGTACGGTGATAATAAAAGTTATAATAAACTTAATTTATAGAGAATCTTTCATACACAAAATGTAGCTTTACAAAACATGAAAAAAGCAGTTGAAACACATTAACATTAAAATTAATTTAAAAAGAGGAGGGAAGTAAAATAAGGAGTATGGATAAAAGATTCTAGATAAAGGCTTTTAAAGTTCTTAAAAGTTGATGATTCAGGTCCAGAAAGCAGCTTCACTGCACGTCTTTGTTTTAGTTTTTGTTGCACTGAGCAGCATAAAAATACTGTTTTTCACACCATTAAAGATACACACTCAGGAGACACCTCATTAAGGGAAATTTGACCAAATATTTTTAAAAAAAGAAAAGCTTAAATAATAATCATCTGCCATTTTCAGTCATTTTTAGAAGTTAAATCTTATGGAGAACAGACAGACAGCAGCAGCCTGTGAATGTTGATGATTGTCGTGTCTTCAGCATCAAGCTGAGTGAGCTCTTGGCTCATCCTCATCAACCACAGCTTGTATTATTGATATGTTGGCTCAGTTATTTAGGTCCCCAATCTGGTCTAGATTCAAGCAGAATAGAAAAACAACAGAATAAAGACACGTTCCTGATAAAGTGACGGCCGTCTAGGGCAAAACATCAACTTCTGCCTCTTTGATTGTTTCATTCTTCCTTTGTGGGAGTGTGTGCTCGGTCTCACTGAAGGTCAGTTTATTTCTGTCGTAACTGTGATTTAGGGTTTTCATTATAAACAATGTTCTTTCTTTCTCTGCCGAGTATTTTCGTTGGTCTTGTTTAGATTCTGGGTTTGAAGATATTTAGGTATATCAGGATATTTTCACAAAATGTGAAAAAGATAAATAACCTGCCTTCTTTTCATTGCCTTCAAACTGTGTTAACTACAATTAATTGATTAGTTTTAGGTGTAACTTCTCGCTGTTGGTGGTCGTTCTCTCTTTGTGCCAGTGTTTTCTTCTCTTTGATGGACTCAGGTGTGAAATTATTCTGTTACAACTACAAGATTAAGAGCCTCTCAGATCCTTTAGGACATGTGAAGTTGTTTAAAGACTGGAAGTGGGTCACAGGTGTGGAGACAGAGAGAGTCACCTCTCCCACCTGCTTCATCAATTCCTCCGGTGTATTTAAACATCTTGTGGTCATGTTTTCTCCTCAGTGGGCTGAATAAGTGAGTTTTCTGTGGATCTCTGACACGCACAACCAGGTTTTGATGTTGCCTGAAGTAAAAACCGTCGTTTTTTTCTTTGTTTTTTTAGGAAACCTCCATTTTATTTCTGGTTTAAACTATTCCAGAGTGATAACCAGGTTGCCATGGTGACCCTCCTGCAGCCTAGCAACAACATCAGCACCGTGTCGGACCCCGCCGGTGCGCTAAGCCGGGCGGGACACACCGCGGCGGCCGTGCTCCTCGGGTTCATCCTGGTTCTGGGCTTCCTCGGTAACTTCACGGTCCTCGCTGTGTTCTCCCGGTTCCCCGGACTGCGGACTCCGGCCAACCTGCTGCTGATCAACATCAGCGTCAGCGACATGCTCGTCTGTATCTTCGGGACTCCAGTCAGCTTCGCGGCCAGCGTGCGCGGCAGGTGGCTGACCGGGACCTACGGGTGCCGGTGGTACGGTTTCTCCAACGCGCTTTGCGGTGAGTGATCGAGGTCTTTTAAAATGTCCTGAATGAAAACAGAAGCTTCATCTCACTCTGCTGTTTTCTGTACTCTGTTCCAGTTTTCTTACAGGTCCTATATTAAGCCGAAGAAGTGATTTAGATTATTGTTCCCATAGAAAACAGAAAAAACACTTTCAGCCAAGTCAAAAGAAATAAGAAAAGGAGAGTTTAGAAAGTAAGAAATAGAAATAATACAGTCAACCTAAACGCACAATAGATAGTCTGTCACTCATCTTGATTCAGGGGAGGGGGGGGGGCTCTTGTCCCAGATGTGAATTTTTTAAAACATTTTTATGACTATCACAAAAAGAAACTTTTATATTTTGCTCCAAACTAATAATTCCTCACATGAATCTCCTAACTGGACTACCAAGATGATTTTCTGTGTTTGCCTTTGTTAAAATACATAAATCCTTAAAAAAATTTAAAAATGTGATTAAGTTGCCTCAAAATCTGTTCATGTAAGCAAGCAGGATATTTAAAAATTAAGACTTTTCCTGTACGTAGGCAACAGAGACATGAGGCTGAAGTACATGAGGGTCCCTTGTCGTACCTCTGCTGTCAGATGGAGTCTGAAGTACATTTCCATACCGAGGTTTTCTGTTATTCTGGTCATAATTATCGGCTAATAAAAGGAGGGATTCATAAATGTTTACTACTTACTTCTCTCTCTCTCTCTCTCTCTCTGGCAGGTCTAGTGTCTCTGGTGTCTCTCTCTCTGCTGTCCTTTGAGCGGTACTTGGTCGTGATCCACAGCACCCGATCAGACTGCTCTCAGTACCGCAGGGCCAGGCTCGCTGTAGCGGCCTCCTGGTTCTACTCACTGGTCTGGACTCTGCCGCCACTGCTGGGCTGGAGCAGGTCTGTATACTGACCCCAATATTAACATCAGGTCATCATTAGATCGTTCATTCATTCATTTATTCAGTCAGATGAACTCTGGTCATCCTAAAACTTTGGGCCCATTCAGAAGAAAGTATTCTGGTTTCTTTCACTTAATAAAAAGAAGAAGCTTTTTGATTGATAATAAGTAATGCCTCTGACAATGAACTTAATTAGTATTTATTTGTTAAATTTCATCACAATCCTTTCTTAAAGACCATTGCATAGACAGAACACCTACAACTAGCTAATCAATAATTAAAAACTAATTTTATGTGATATAATATGCAATAAAACAAAACAAAATGAGACAAAAAAAGCTTTAAAAGTGAAGAAAGAGCTTGTCACACACCAAAAACTCAGCTTCAGACAAACTTCAAACTTACTGGTGTTTATTTAAATATTTTATTTAAATATTTTCTTTACTTGTTCCGTCTTCAGTATTGATTATTTTGGATCATCAGCACCAGACTGAACTATATTACTTTGCACAGAATTTTAGATTTAAAGCTCTTATAACACATCAAAGTAAAAAAAAAATGTGAACAAACTGCAGTTTCAGCCAGATATTAAACGTATCATCACACAGAACCAGAACTGTGACACTAAATATGAACCATATGAGACCAGTACATGTGTCCTGTGTCGTGGAGCAGCTACGGGCCCGAAGGTCCCGGCACCACCTGCTCCGTCGAGTGGCACCGGCGCTCGGCCACAGCTCGCTCCTACATCAGCTGTTTGTTCGTCTTCTGCCTGCTTCTGCCGCTGCTGCTCATGTTCTTCTGCTACGGGAGGATCCTGCTGGCTGTGCGAGGGGTGGCGAGACAGGTGAGTGCACAGCTTGACCTTTGACCTCTGATGTGTAACGTCTTGCTCCGCAGCAATGTCTGTGAAAGCAGCGTGTGTGTGTGTGTGTGTGTCTCCAGGTCACCAGGATCAAACAGTCCTCTGCTGAACGGAGGGAAGGCCGTGTTCTTCTAATGGTGGTCTCCATGGTGACGGGCTACCTGTTGTGCTGGATGCCATACGGGATTGTGGCGATGCTCTCCTCCTTTGGACGGCCCGGTGTGGTGCCGCCTGCCGCCAGTTTAGTCCCGTCCCTGCTGGCAAAGACCAGCACCGTCCTCAACCCCGTCATTTATGTGCTGCTCAACAAGCAGGTGACAACATTTCTCCACTAAATATTCCTCTGAACTCACACGCAGACATCGGAGGACGTTATTTCTCTCCTTCTAGATGCTTTTCTTCAACTCCAAACAAAATAAAACAAGACTTGAGAGGCACACTGGCTTCTACAAAACCTTATAAGCCTCAATAATTAAAGGATAAGCTCACATTTTTTCAAGTCTATCTGAAAGCAGCTCTTTATGCAGCCTCTCAGTTCAGCGTCTTTACAGCCCCCCTCTGTTCTGATTGGTTAGCCTTTGCAAGCTGCCCCTCAGCAGACTCCCAGAGGCCACTTAAACAACAGTAGTAGTTGAATTTCACTTCCTTCTCTTGTTCTTTACTCCAAATGGAAACTTCTTAAATATATCTGTGCAGGTTTCCTGTTCAGCTGCAGAGGAAGTATAGTAACAAAAAGAGGGAATTGAGCACTAAAAAGACTGTAACACTGGGAGATATTGACTTGATTTGATTAATTTGAATAGCTGAAGCATCATATTAGCCTCAAATAAACCTTTAAATACATTTTAGTCCAGATTGAGGATTGTGGATTTTGTCTCCATCACTTACTATAAAATAATAGTGAACCTGCAGCTCTGGATGTGTTTGTGTTACTGTATCATATTCATTTTGTTGTTTCGTCTTCCTCTGTTTGTGTCTTTTTTCCCGTCTTAGTTCTGCAGGTGTTTCCTGTACATGGTCAGGTGCGGCTCAGATACCCCACCCACCCTGATCCACCACATGTTGCCTAGCAGCAGGGGGGCGTGGCCTCCAGCTACCATCCCGCCAGCTGACAAACTAAACACAACACCTGCCACGATCACATCCAGGTGAAGCGGCCAGCCCTGATGCTAGTGGCTCGCTGTGCAGCATAGAGGTCAAAGGTCATTTAAGTCAGTGATAAATAAATAAAGGGTTCACTTTTTCTTGTTTTCATTTTGAAACAAAGAAAGTTAGAAAAAATCTATACTGCAGAAATTTTTTTAATCTCCTATTCTTTGAATTTCTGTGTTGATTTTACTTCTTTTGTTGATAAATCTGGTTGAAACCAAATGTGAAACTACGATCATGAAGCTTATTTCTGACTGTTTTTCACAGCGGCAGTCAGATGTTACCTCAGTCAGTTGTTACACTGTGCATCACATGTAGCTCATTTTGTTGTCTGATCTTCAGAGCATTTAATTACACTTTAAACTACATGTTATATTTTTCTTTTTTAACAGTCAGCAGCACGTTTTATCTCAGAGTTTTATTTGTCAGTTATATTAAATGATTTGTCAGGAGATTTTTCTTATTGTCAACAAATCTCATGTCCAGAGCTAAAACAACAGTGAATCGATCCTACTTACAAGTATTGTGTTTGTATCCAAAGCCTGATAAATCTTATTCCTCTGTGCTGTAGACCTCCATTGTTGTACAGAAATGATTAAAAACACATCAATGAGCCACACCGTTGCAGTGGACGACATGTTGTTTCACCGGGAAAAGCTTAAGTACGGTGGATTGTTGAGAAACGGCTCCAAAGACTAATAACAGCATTTTCAGTCTCAGGAGAGTAGTTCCTTGTACGGTAAACACCTCCTTTCTGTTTACAGAGGTTCAATAGCTTGTTTTGCTACATTTCACAACCTCTTGACTTTATCTTGAAGTTCCCTGAGAAATATACAATGTGGTACAAACAGAACCGCGTTCGCATGCATGCGCTGTGACGTCTGCCATACAAGAAACTGCTCTTCAGAGACTGAAAATGTGATTGCTGTTGGTCTTTGGAGCCGTTTCTAAACAAACAAACATAACTGTAATCTTAGTGGTGAAGGAACCTGTCTCCCAGTGTAACAGTTTGACTCACTAATGTGTTTTTAATGGTTTTTTTTTGGGGGGGGGGGGGGGGGGGGGGGGGGGAGTTCTACAGCACAGAGGAAGAAGATAAATCAGACTTTGGATCAGGCTTCACATGAGATTTGTTTACAATAAGAAAAACATAGAAAATCACCAGCCTTGTTCTTTAAAGACAAAACAAGAAAGACAAGTTTGACTACATTTTGCACCACCAGAGGGCGGTGTGGCTCAGCTGACTGATGTGATGAGTGTGAAAGTGAATAACTGGTGAATAAAGTAAGAAAACCATTTTACAAGGAGACATTTAGGCTTTTATTCATGTTCAACAGTATACAACGATTAAAAAGCCTCAATTCAGAATGAACAACTTCAAAATCCTGAATGAATGGTCCAACACCAAAATAATTTATTAAGAAAATAAACATACGTCTTCAAAAATATACAGTCATTATGCTTCATGAACACTGACTGAGTCTCAGTGAGTGAAAGATTCATCTAAAGACACATTCACATTTGTGGTGAAGTTGAAACAACTGACAGACATGTTGAAATACTTTCAGGTACGAGGTGAGAGGGCACGTCAAAAAATGCAGTGTATCACTGTCGGTTTCACCGTGGAGGAGACGTTGGCGTGTGAGAAGCAGCGAACTTCCCTGAGCAGGTAGTCCACATGATGCAAGAGTTGAGATCAAAACCCCACAAAACATGATGAGTCCGTATTTAAACACCCGTGTACAGACATTAACACCGTCACACAAGTCTTACAAACGATTCAAAAATACACTTTAGAAAATGTCCCTGTGAGGTGCGTTTACTGCTGAACCGGAAGTCTGTTTAAGGTGCATCCATGTCGTGGAACAGCGGAGCCGAGTTCACAGCATTCTCCTCTTGTTGTTTAACTGGGATGTGGATTTTCTGATGCTTTCGTACTCTGAGAAAAGAAAGCAAAAGTGTTACAGATCACGTGGATGAACTCAAGACCTGCGGTCAGTGTGGGCTGCTCCTGTTTCCTCCTAAAAGTTTCTGATGCTGGTGGAGACTCTTGAAGGTAAAGACAGCATTAAGGAAGTTGAAAAAAAAAAAGACTGAGTAGCCTTATTTTAAGTTTTAAGTTAAATAAATCTAGCAAAGACATCTCCACTGCAAACCCTCTCTATCACAACAGGAACCTTTGATTTAGTAATAATGAGACAAACAGTAGTAACGTAGCCCATCGTCTCTTCAAGGATGTAAACGCAGCTACTGTTGGAAATATGATTGCAGAGCGACACAGCCTGATCATGTATCACATCAGTCTAGTGTTGCGGTCGTGATATCAACGGATGAAATCTGAGGTATCTATGTCAGGACTCCTATTAATGGACGGGTTTACAATATTTCAAGCCACAGGTGTCATGTAAATGGTTATAACACATTCTATTAATTGATATCTCTGAAGCTAATACGAAGCTTCAGCTGTAGATAACTTTCAACGTTACAGTCTTTTTAGTGCCAAACTCACCCACCGCAGCTCAACAGGGAAACACAAAGAGGGAATTAGATGCTAAAGACTGTAAATGTGTCAGAGCTCCAGTAGATATGACTAACTCAGACTGCTGAAGCCTCATATAAGCTTCAGATAAACTTTTAAATGACTGTGTGGAGACATTATTAATTTTGGCCACCATCACTTACATTAAAGCACATTTGAAGGGAATCTTTTAATAGCCAGTATGAACAGGAGGAATGATTACAGCGAGGAAAACCTCTTTCACTGCTCATGTGGACACCTGACTGCTGTTTTCATACACACATGATAAATTGTGAACCCGTCCTTTAACACCTTCCATCAATTTTCTAATTGTTTAAGTTACTTTAAATTACCAACCTGTATGTTGATCCAAAACTTTAATTGTTTTTTTCTTTCAATACAAAAGTTCAAGTGGAAAACGTGCTTTAAAAATATAGTTTGCAGCATCAACAGTCTATATTTAAACTCCAGTACTACAGCTCATCATTTCCACTTCCTCTACATTTTTCTCTTCAATTCCCACAAACAGAACCTTTTACTGAACCGTCAACGTTGCACGACGATCATCTTTACTGTGAACTCGGTTGAGCAATATCTTCTTTCAAAATGAAAAATAATTTTTGGATGTATGGAGACATAGGCAGGAGGTAAAAATCTGTAGTGCTGAAATGAATATTTGATTATTCAATTAGTTGATTGACAGAAAAGTTTAAGTCATTTATCAAGACAGATATGTAAAAACACTCACAGGTTCCAGCTTCTAAAATGTGAGGATTTGCTGCTTCTCTCAGTTTTATATCATATGTGATGTGAATATTTTAGCATTTTGTCTCCTTAAACTCTGAGAATTTGTGATGGACTTTTGTTTAATGTTTTTGACATTTCATAGATTAAACAACTAATCAATTAATTAAATAAAAAATATATAAACAGATTGTAATAAAAAATAATTATCATTTGCAAGCCTAAAAATCTGTTTTAATCTGTCTGCTCTTTTAGTAAAATTCTGGGTATTTTTCAGTGAACATCAGTAAAAACGAGCCAGTTCGTTGGTCTAACCTGTGAGTAGTTGAACGGAGACATCATGGGTTCTTGTCTCGTGTAGTCCGGAGGGTTGGCGTGGGGGTCGTAGCCCAGGCGAGCCAGCATGGGAGCGATTTCAGCCATGTCGTTCAGCACGTCAGGGGGAATGTGCCCCACCCAGTTGGAGAGGGCGTCGGTGTTGACCGGCTTCATCACCTGATCTGTGGAACGCTCGACCCTGCAGTGAGTATCACACCGTATGTTACGAGGTTTATATGGAAGAGAAAAATAAAGGTGACAAATCAACGCGTCTGCCCTTAATACAAGTGTATGTAAGAGGGTACAGACATGAGTCAGAACCACAACATGTCACGTCTTGTGCTAATTAACATTTCTGACGAGCTTATAAAACATTCGTGTGACTAATATAGCTCCGACCATTGCATAACTAATCAAAATAAGGGGGCTAATTCTCTCAGAACGTGGCCTAATTCCTTCAAATACATGGCAGCGTTGGGTTTTGCAGTATGAAGCAGACAGATTCCCACCAAATCCCCTGAGCTCCCCTGAGATGAGACGCTCTGCACGAATCACGACAAATAAGTGGAGCAACACAAATTAAAAACCTACTGGAGGGAAGCCTGTAAGCTTTACTTGACCTTGAAAGTTTTGGCTGCTTCAGCGAAAAAAACTGAAAACCAGATTAAATTTTATATCTCAGAGGGGGTTTTTTGGGGTTTTTTTGGAGGCTACTCAAACATTTCTTTGGTGGGTTGAGTTGGACTCATGATCCAAGTATTTTTTAAATTCCTGGCTACTGGTGTAATTGTTAATCTTATACTGAGGTATTTCCAGCCGTTACAATGTATTAAGATCAGCGGTAGACATCAAGTTGCAGTGCAAGTCCCAATCATATCTGTAAAAATCAAACTCAGAAGAGACTAACGCTGCTATGATTAGTCCATTCAATGATTAGTTGATCCACAAAAAACTAACCAGCAACAACTGTGATAATCATATAATGATTTAAATACATTTTTGATAGAAAATGCCAAAAACCTTGTGCTTGTTTTCTGTGTCTATATGTTAACTGAATATCTTTGGGTTTGGGACTGGTTGGACAAAACAAGTTGTTTGATTATTTCACCATTTTCTTCTTTGACAAAAAAGTAAAATACATCACAAGAGAAGACCTGGACTGCATGTCTGATGACACAAACTGCTGTAGGAGAACAGAGTCCTGTATGTTAGTATGGTGATCATTTAGTAGACTGGGTTCAATTCCCCTGATCCTGCACTCTGACCCATTCTGTGGACAGGCTAAGTAGCGTTTTAAATGATCTGTGTTGTCTCTCTTTCACCTAATTCGATTAATCAATCAACAGAAAATTAAATCTGCAATTATTTTGATGACTGGATAATCGTATCAGTGATTTTTTAAGCAAAAAAAATGCAAGAAATGTACTTGTTCCAGCTTCTCAAATGTGATTAAATGCTTTTCGTTGTCATACATGATATTAAATTGAATATATTTTGGGTTTTGGACTGTTGGTTGGACACTTGAAGACATCCTGTTTGACTCTGGGAAGTCATAACGGCTATTTCTCGCTATTTTCTGACATTTTCTGGAAAAAAAAGAGGATTCATTCATTAATCAAGAAAATAAGATTAAGATTAATCAATAATTGTGGTAATCAATTCAACTGTGTTTTATCTACTTCTTTAAACTCATGAAAGGGAGTCATCAAAACTAGATTAGTCGTTAGTCTCAAAATAAACTAGACGGTCTTGTTACACCTTATATAAGAGAAATGTTACAGCCGTTGCAACAGTGCAGTTGTGAGCAAAGTCCGCTTGTTCTCAGCAACAGTTCTTGAACCTGTTCAGTTGACTGACAGACGGAGAAACGTGAGAATCGCAGCATCCTTTTAGCAGCTTGAAATAAGACACCTTTACTCTAAAATAAACCAAAGGCAGCAGGGTAAGAGTTCACAGGAGGAATCAGTATGGTGAGTAAAACACACTGTGATCTGTGTGATTCTCTAACATTTATATGCAAAATGTATATGTGATGATGAACACACTTGAACACTTGAGACAATGAGGATGGCCAGTTAGTGGAACTGATGAGTTAGTGGAACTAATGATCCATCGAAGGCCAGTCAGAAATTTAAAGGCCTGTAAAACTGAAATGATTATCTTTGGTTTTTTGGTCAAACAAAACAAGAAATTTGAAAACGCCACCTTGAACTCTGGGAAATTATAGCGGTCATTTTTCACCATTTTCTGACATTTTATAAACAAAATGATGAACTGATAATTAAGAAAATAATCGTCAGGTTAATCAATAATGGAAATACGTGTTAGTTTCAGCTCCATTTAAAACTTTTCTAAGACTTGCAGGTCAAATGACAAAAATAAACAAACTTTCAATTTTCATATTTAACCCTTGTGGGCATCCAGCCATGCAGGTAGTTTCAGTTTGGTGGGCTGAGGTTTTGATATATTTGCCTCTGAAACTTCTGCAACCACCACAGAATACAACAGAGGGGGATGAGATTTCATTTAACAATACATTAAAAAAAAGCAACTTGCCCCTCCAGAAAAAAATGTCCTGGTTACTGAGAATAATCCAAACACTCCACCGTCTCCTACTTTTCAAGTTACAGTAGGAGAGATAGATACTGTATCTGGAAACCTCAGCTTATAATAGTGAAACTATCTGCACGGCTAAATACGGCAAGAGTTAAGATGTCACGCACTCACTTGGACAGAGACACGCCACCGGCCTTTCCAATCAGCTCTTCATGGTGCAGCACTGACGGGTCCCACTGCAGCTCGAGGAAGTGAAGCAACTTCCTCATTTCCTCCTCTGGGTGGAGGACGAGCTGCTCGTAGCGTACGGGACGACATCTGGCCTCCCCCGCCGCCTGGCACTGGGTGAACATGGTCTCCACCGCACTGCTCCACTTGGTCAGACAGTCCCTGTAGCTGGTCAGGTCGAAGCCAGAGATGGTCACCTGTGAGGGGAGGCGGAGATATGAGATGAAGAGATAAGACGACGGAGACTGTTTATTTGGTCACAATATGGCACCGGTACAAATTTGTCAAGTGGCTGTTCGGAAACATGAGCCTGTGAGGAAGTTTGTCCGCCTGGAGCCCTGATAAGAAAAGAAGAGCAGCATACCTTACGAGATATCATGGAGTGGACGGTCGCTCGTCCGTCTCGTAGCATGAGCACAAATTTGGCTTTGGGGAAGATGTGCGACAGATATGACAGAGACTTCAAGGCGAACGGATCCTTGTTGCAGAGGCGAGGAGCGGGCTCCCCATGGCCGACTATCACCTGAAACACATGAAGTTAAAGCTTTTATCCAACTACGTGCAAACTGTTAATCATTAAAAGGCTTTTTGTTATTGAGGAGGCAGACATAAATATCACGTTATTTACAACAACAGAGATGAGCACTTATATTAAAAAAAAACATTCATATTTTACCCAATGGAGATTATTTATTACACAGGATTAGGGCTGCATCTAACGATTATTTTCTTGATTCATCGATTAGTTGTTTGGTCTATGAAATGTCAAAAAAATGGTAAAAACTGTTTCCCATAGCCCACGATTCAACCTAAAATTCAATCTAAAGTCTTGTTTTGTCCCAACCAACAGTTCACAACCCAAAGAGATTCAGTTTACTATCAGAGGACTAAAGAAACCAGAGAATATTCACATTTAAGAGGCTGGAATAAGAGAATTTTAGCTTTTTTTTTGTTAAAAAATAATCAAAATACTTGGCGATTAATTTTCTGTCAATCAACTAATCGAATAATGTTTGCAACTCTACCCAGGATACTGCAACATTTGCACAAATTACCTTGTTAATAACTATTTTAAGGTCAAATACAGTAGTTTTTACCGACCTGGTGATTTCATGTTAAATAGCCCTTTAAATTTTGTTTAAATGGTTACAGACATTCAAGCAAAAATTGGGCTGCGAGTAAAATTTTATATTAAAAAAAAGGAGAAATTCTGCATCATCCTAAAGCTTGAAGCCCTGAAACAGTCACATGACATTGGGTATGTTTGCAGCACAGATCCAGAGACGAGTTTCAGGCCAAATTCAACACAGCAGATCGTACGATGCACCGACCAGCTTACCTCTAACAGGAACGCTCGCACGGCCGCGTCCAGCACCTGGTCAGTGACGCCGGCCTCGTCCAGTCGTATCCTCTCCTTAACCGAGCGGCTCCAGGTGGCCCGCATGGTCAAGAGGCGGGGAATCACTCGGGTCTCTTCTCCACACCGCACGGCATTGTGTGCGTCCAGCATGACACGCATCAGCGTGGTGCCACTCCTGGGGAAACCTCCGATGAAGATGAGGGGCGTGTCTTCGGGAAAGTGTTCCATCAGAGACAGGCTCTGATTGGCTGAGCCCAGGGTGAGCTCCATCCAGCGGTACCGATGGCTTTTCGGAGGGCACTCTGTCCCGCTCATGCCCAGGTAGAGCAGGGAGGCGGAGCAGAGCAGCACGCAACCCAGCAGCAGGCTCGATCTGGTGTTCCTCATGATTGCTGGTCGTGTTTGAGAGAGTCAAGAGGACAAAAAACGGTCTTTAGGGGCAGCTGAGGAGGCTGGTGGCTGGAATCAGATGTGATTAAATCTACTTCTTAAATCTCAGTGAAGGTCAGTCAAAGAAAATTATGAGGCCCGATGGAGGCCAGGAGGGTGGAGTCTGGGCGTGATTTTCAGGTGCGAGCTGGGGAGACTCCTCGCTCCTCTGCAGCCCCTCAGCCCTGGTGTCGGAGAGCAGGATCCAGGCCTGCTGCTCTCCACAGCCAGCCACATCTCTTACCCATCTTTCCTACCTAGAAACATGAGAAGAAAACATCTCGATATCAGTTTATATAGCTGACAACCACATAGAGAATCCCTCTTTTTCCCTCCAGGATTGTAAATCTTACAAAAAACATATATCATCTTATTTTAAATTCCTATTAATTATATTTAGTATCTTCAGAACATCCGCCACTGCCCTGAATGAGTGAGCTATTGTGTGATGGTGGCTGTAGACTCATTTTCCCCGAGAACACTTGCACACACTGTTCACAAGAGCTGAAATGCATCCAGTTTTTGTTCTCAGAGCAGCTATTTTGCATCTTTCCTCTGGGGAACCACTGACTTGTTAAGCCATATCAAAGTTGACTGCAGCATGCGACGCAGACACACACACACACACACTCACGCTATATATCTGAAGCTACTAATTACAGCTTCCTCATGTTTTCATTCTCACTGACAGTTTCTGCCACACTGAAATGCAAAGCAAATTGGTTTTACGATGAGATTACTATTGACCCAGCAAGTCTTTCCACAACTTCCTTGTTCCTCTTCTGCAATGTGCACACGAGCAGTTTCATCAGTTTATGCCAGGCTCTGTTTCCTCTTATTCGCAAAATACAATCTAAAATACACATGCCTGCAAAACCATTTGAGATGAATATTGACTTAAAGGGACATATATGCTTTTTCAGATTTTCTGTTATTTATATACTGTTATGATGTCAGATATCTATGTTAAACATGGCCAAAGATCCAAAACTTGAGGTTAATATATATAGAAATTCTCGCTGCAAGTCAAAAGCTCAGTATTCAGCCTGCTTTAAATGCCTTGATTTGCAGCATGTTTTTCTTCCTTGACGACAAGCTGACGTCAGGATCATTGTGCTTGCTCATAAACAGCTGTCCGTTCTATAGTCTTGGTTGCTAAGGTTGTTGCTAAGGTTATTCCATGTGTTGATTGCGTTGTGTGCTCTCATATTTCAGATCAGATTCCAGTTCGAACATGTACAGGTGTATTTGAGAAGTCAACATTTCAAGGAAAGAAGAAGAAAAACAAATGAAATCGGGCTTCTATAGTTTGTTTCTTAGTTGGTTGATGAAGCCTCCCGAGCGGCCAGTAGTCGGCCATGACGCAGCTATCGGAAGCTAACCAATCAGAACAGAGTAGGCTCATTGGGAGGGGGACCATAAAGATACAGGGGCTAAAACAGCCTGTTTCAGACAGAGGCTGAACTGAGGGGCTGCATAAAGAGCCAGTGTAAGATAAATAAAACTGTAAATCATGTGACAATGTTCCAGTAGAGCCCCAGAATATTAATATAGATCTGGAAATGTGCCTCATATCTTAAATAACTAATGTGTCTGAATACTTACTTCACTGCAGTGTTTGAATGACTTTCTAAGCCACATTACAGCTCTGAAACTCCACAAATTCTCATCTCAAAAACAGCAGCTTCACTTCTAACGGCAGCTATAAGCAAATCTGGAAAATCTCTTCCTTTCTCAGAGGTATTCTGGTTTTTTTCTTGTTCAGCCTGAATGTGGAGGGAGCCTGACATCTGGATGCCACGTGGGGAACACTCCTTTCGCTGGGCTGGAGTAGCCTCCCTGTAAAATTTGGTCTGTCGATCAAAGCAAAAAGCAAAAAAAAAAAAAAAAAAAAAACTGATGGAAATGAGGATATCACAGCCAGGCTGGGATACTTAGTCTAGTGGTATCCATAAGCTTTACATGTAACTATAATGCATTTCCATGCAGAGATTAAGCCACTTGGGAGTTTACAGAGAATGAGGCCAGTGGTTTAAGATGAGACTTGCTGTTTTTTCTCAACAGATTTAAAAGACTGGATCACAAAGATTACAGAAAAAAAAACCCCACTAACCTCTGCAGTTTTATTTGCCCAAACAGGTTTGGAGACATTTGTAGATTAAAGATTTATATTTTGTTTGAGACTGCAATACAATGAGGGTGAATTTAATTGTTTCTTTGTGGTGTTCAAAGCACTGAAATTTTTTTTAAAAACTCATCAGTTTTAATTGGGGGGTATTTATTCTTTCAAATTCAGTTCACCTACATTGTACTGGCATGGAGGCAAAAGTCTCAGGGGCAGATATATTTAATCAAATAAACACTCTGATAAATCTGGCGACTGACCTTGAAAAGGAACAACAAACAACTCTGTAATAACAGAACACTTTGACATCTGATCACAGTCAAAGTCTTTGGACTATAGTTGAGGAGACAATCATTGAACCCAGAGCCACCATCAACTCCTGAATCTTCACAGGACAAAATGAGACTTCCTTACAAGCTCCAACATTTTCCCTAAAATCGGGTTGATGCATTAATAGATTTCAGTCAGGAGTCATTATTGGAGCTGTTTCTTTGAATGCTCCTCCTTAAATCTTCAGTAGTTTTTAATGGTGCACACATGCATTTTTGTAAAAGCTATTCTTACTGTCTATTCAAAGCTGCAATAACAATTTTACCTCAGTGGCAAAACGTGTGAAGTGAATATCCTAGAAGCTACTTGTTCAACAGCTGCATTTCTTTTTCTTTTTTTTTTTGTTGTTGTGGTGAACCAGGTGTATAAATATCATAAACAGGTCAAAGCTATCACCGCAGTCAGTGGTGTGTGCAGAAATAGGATTATTCTACGCTTGCAAAACGTAGGCCCAGCAGCCACGAACATCTGGCCTGCTGGATGATGCATCTTGTCTGCAAAAATGCACCCGAGGCGGGCAGGCAGCCACCAGGTGAACGACCTGCTATCAGTCAACACACCGTGACACACCAGCGGACACCTACGGCTCCACCAAACAGCCTGTCAGGGTTTCATAATCATCTTTTGCCCGGTGTTAATGGACTAATTTAGCCGTCTGCAGGTAGCCAAACACGCTTCGTGAGTATATCGAATCAGTTAAAAATGGAGTTCACTCACCAACGTCCGTGAAACTGCCGAAACCCGAAAGGAAAAAAAAAGGCACGAACCTTGATCCAAAAAAGACTGAATCCAGCAGCTCGTCAACACGCACAGACACAGCGGTGTTTCCTCTCATGTGGGGAATCTATCAGTAGGAGTCACAGCGGTGATGTTTAAGCCATTTACAGCTTTTAAAAAACACATTAACGCTCAACGTTTCGCTGCTGTTTCCAAACGTAACTTTGAACCGTATCTGCCGTTGAGAGACAGAGAGAGAGGAAAAAAAACACTGTGAACACGAGCGCAGCCAAGCAAAGAAAGCTGCGCGCTGATTGGCCGATGGCCGTTCTGAATTCTACAACACATCTGCTTGGACGATTCTGATTGGTGGAGGCGTTAAAGGGCAATTCCGCCGTAGTGGCATTTTTTTCCCCCCTCACTGGAGGCTAAAATTACTTGAGCTCATCGATTCGTATGTTGCACACTAAAAGCCCTCAGGGGGAAATCAATCACAGTCTGAACTTTAGCAGAGCTTAAACTCAATCACATTTTTATTAGTTTTATTAGTAAAGCAGATTTTGATAACCTTTTTCAAGTTCATGTGGGTCTTTATGATAGATGGAGGTGTATGTGGAAGACCAAAGGTGACAAAATTACATAAACATAATTTATAAATTAGATAAAAATATTCCTGAATAAAAATAAAGTTAGCTCTGAATTTTACGACTAAAGATAAACACAAATAAACAGTGAAATTAGTAAGTATGAAATGACACCAATTTGATATAAGGTACATGATAAAAATAACATTAAATTATAGGCCTTTTCACAGAACACATTTTGACATATGAAATACATATGAATACATATGAAGAGCATGGGTGTGAATAATAAAATTAGTAATGACTTCAGTTTCAGGCAAGGAATCTATAAAATTATGTATGTCATGTAACGACCCTTCCTTCTTTTATAGATT
The DNA here is from genome assembly GCF_910596095.1 of Thunnus maccoyii. NCBI lineage: Eukaryota > Metazoa > Chordata > Actinopteri > Scombriformes > Scombridae > Thunnus > Thunnus maccoyii. The sequence goes on from NC_056545.1 coordinate 15,398,511, forward strand.
CCTTGGTTTCAGGGTCGCAATATTGTGCGTGCTGCCTCACTATCACTTGAATATAACAGAGCCATCCTTAATGTTATTAGTAACACTTGTGCTTTCCCTATTATAACAAGTCAACATGTCTGCTGTGAAAAAGGTCTGTTGTCATAACCCTTATGTTGACACTGCCAAGTCAACACTGTGACAGCACGTCCCTATTTCTGTATGAAGAACAAAGTCTGGAAAAAACTTGCAAGGTGGCCTCGATTAACCCTATTTACCTCACTCTCTGTGCATTGTGGACAGCATTTCTATATTTGCTTTATGGTAAATCACAATAATGTAGGAATATGCAACGTGTAGGCACAAAACTGAAATAAAGTTGTTAAAAGTAGACACATAAACTCGAGGGTAATAAACCTCAGTTAATATGTGCTTTTGTAGTGTATATTCTCAAACACAGTAAACCTGGACCTGGCTTCCAGGGCCCCTGAGATTTCTGGGCCCAGGGACAGTTGCCTGCTTTGCCCAGTTGGTTATGCATCCTTGAAAAACAGTAGATTGAGGGTGTAGGACTGCAATTTATGATTTTCATTAGAGATTGATTGTTTTTCAATTAATAATTAATTCTAGAAATGATCAAAAACAATTCCACACAGAGACTTCTGTTTGCTCTGTGCTTCAGCTTCAGTCTGAGCTAAAGAAACAGATGTTTCACCTCTATCTGCCCCTGCAGGGCCAAAGAGGCGTCATTAAACCGCTTACTTAGTCTGACTGCTAACCAACAAAAAATTATTATAATGAGAAAAAAGAGAGAAGCACCGATTAATTCTTAACATTTTTGAAGCTGTGGGCTATAAGTGTGTGGTTTTTATACCTGACTGCTGACTAAAAAATACTTCTCAAATACCTCCAAGGAAAAAAAAGGATTGACTGAAAACAAGTTTGCTGAAATATTTTCAGAGATTACGGAATCAATGAACCCATGTACAGCAAAACAGCTCCACACAGCTTGTGTTTTGGACACATGTAGTTGGTCAAAAATAAAACTTATAAATTGTGACAAAAATAGATTTATGACACAATCTGAAAGAAGAATTACTAATCTGTCTCTAAATACTTTCCGACTTCCCAACCCTGCCTGTGGCCACTCAGCTGCGCGCCCATTGTTTCCTAGTGAAGACTGAAATCTTCAAAAATGGGTCATAAACACATGGCTCCAATTTTTATTTACAGTAAGTAAACTTAGTAAAGCAGCAGGGCACTGTAGTTTTAGTAAACATGAATAGGGATTATTCTTAGTTGCAGAATAACACATATTTGGTGCTATAATAATTATTTATGGCATGATGACGTTAAAATACTTAAACTAAACTACAGTGGTTCATCATAATGAAGGAATATGTCACTCAGTGCAACAGTCTGGCCCAGTGATGTGGGGTTTTTTTTTTTATAGTTTTTGGACAACAATGGAGGTCTATGGTGCTCCTGTGTGCCAATAAGCTACATCCGGCACTGGCTACACAGACAATACTTGTTAGGAGGGTCAGTTTAGATTTGTTAACAAAAAAAAAAAGAAAAAATCAAACCTTTCATCAGCTTGACAATGGGGTAATGAGTCATTTCTTACATAATACTTGTGTGAAACAATCATGTAAATGTACACCAGAAGTGAATAAGACATTAAGGGAGTAATGTGTGATAATATTAACTGATAAAAGTATTGAAAAACACTCACTAGCTGAATTTCCACCGCTGTCTGAGGCCGGTGGTTCAATAGTTGCAGTTTCTCGGCCTTGATGACATTGATGGGGGAAAATATCCCGAGGTCAGCTGTGGCTCCTGTATGTGCTGGTACAAAATCAATGTCCAGGACTTTCACTCTAGTCTCAGTATCTCAGGTACTTAGTGAGAAGAGGAAACTAATGTGATATGCTAACAGGAAGCCCAAAACACAGAAAAATACGCACATCTAACCAGCACATCCTTCCTCACAACATCAAGAACAACATAGCACATTTGAGCTGATCTAGAGATCGAAAGTTTGTGGGCTTATGTGTCAGACTACAGTTTATATCCAATGTAATCTCTGAGCTTAAGGTTTACGATAATATTCCAAGGTGTTTAGCCAGTTATTAACTACCACTAGTGATTACAGTTGTTTATACATTTACACATAACTATCACCAGCAAAGAGAAAAAAACAATTTGCATTTTTTCTCCAGCTATGTCTTTTACTTCAGGCTCTATTGTGGTAGACCGGTTCAAGGCTTGTGAAACGTTGCCCAAATCTCCAACTTTTTCAGTGATTAAAATAAATAATAAAATGACTAATGAAGAGAAACAAACTGACACTTCACTCTGATTATGGGGCTACTATAGTGGGGCAAGTTAATTTATTACTATAGTGTGTTTGGGGGCGTCCTGCAGGTGCTTTCCTGTTTTTGCGTTGACAGACTTACTGGTAGTTGAAGAATGAGAATAAACTGAAGGTGTTTCCTGTAAGCTGAAAGTCACACCGCCATCGTCTGACTGTGAAACTAGTTTTAGATACTCATAAATTAGCACCAGCTCTTCACAGTCTGTTGTGTTGCACCACATGTTATCCCCCAATTCCCTATTTTATATCATCTTTAGCAAATGAACATTCAAAAAAGGCCTGCAGCTTTTATTTTACATAACATCTCTTTCCTCTCACCAAGAAGAGACAACGATCACCACTTGGTCCCTTGTGTCATTACACAGCCGCTCTAATAATACTGTCTGACCTTCTGTTAGTGCTGTACAAGTGCAAGTTTAATTGCATGACTGACTTATATTACAGCTTGGGAAATCATACAGCAGCAGAAACCCTTATTTCTATGCACCATAGTAGAAACTGATGACTAACGTTAAGTCAGAAACCAAAAATATACAAAGTAAACAGCTGACTGTCTCTCACATTAACTGATGTGAAATACAAATTAGAAGAGTCAGAAGCAAAACAAGACCAACTGTGACTCACGGCGCATAAACCTGTACTTGAAAAGCATGTGTATGTTTGATTTATATACACGTACATGCATCTTCTTCCATTCATTACATTTCAGAGTTAATGAAGTCGTTTTAGCCGTTGCCAGGCAGCCGTTGTGCATCCGTTCTGTCTGCATGTTGTCCACTTTAAACGGTGATGGGAAAATGGCGCAGGTAAAAAAAAAGAAACCAGTCCAGCTCTGTAATAAGTTTTGACCTTCGCTCCGGGTCTCCTGCGGGTCAGTTCTGGCCTGTCACTGTGTCAGGACTGTTCAGCAGCTTCATCCATCTCTGCGTCTGCTGGAGCTGCGTTTTCTTGCTCTGGGTCACCGGGCAGGACGTCTGCGACTGTCTGGATGAGCTCCTCAATCTGCTCCTCTGATAACCGCTCTTCACTCTCTTCAACCATCTGGAAACAAACAGAAAATTTAAGGTCATATTTACAGATGTCTGTTATTGCAAAAGATGTGACATTAATTATTCCTCAGCTTGAACTTACTTTATTATAACGCGGTGCACATTTTGTGTGGGATTTGCTTTCCGCACGAGCAACATAAGTCGTTTTTTAAGCTCAAGTGTGTAACTGTGGATGTTGGCAGTTACAAATGACGGGAATGTGTGAGTAAATGAAAAACAGGAACTTAAATTCACAGGATTTATGCAACACGGACAGACAGTGCACATTTATGTTTTCCACCCTGACCAGTCCGTGATCACTTTGCAGATATGAAAATATGCTTTGCATCTGAATGAGTCCAATTTTATTCACAGTAAGCAAACTTAGTAAAACAGCAGGGCACTGTAGTTTTAGTAAACATGAATCAAACAGGAGTACACAGTGCATTTGTTGGGGATTAATTCATATTTGATGCTGTAATCATTATTTATGGTATGAGGATGTTAAAATACTTAAACTAAACTACAATGGTTCATCATAATGAAGGAATATGTCACTCAGTGCAACAGTCTGGTCCACTGATGTGTTTTTTTTTTTATAGTTTTTGGACAAAAATGGAGGTCTATGGCGCTCCTGTGTGCCAATAAGCTATATCCTGCACTGGCTTCACAGACAATACTTGTTAGGAGGGTCAGTTCATTGTTAGTTTGTAGGATTTGTTAACAACAAATAAAAAAACAACGAAAAAAAAAAAATCAGAACTTTCATCAGCTTGACATTGGGACACTGAGTCACTTCTTTCATAATACTTGTGTGAAACAATCATGGAAACGATACCAGTAGTGATGAAAGTATTGAAAAACACTTACTAGCTGAATTTCCACCGCTGTCTGTGGTCGGTGGTTCAACAGATGCAGTTTCTCGGCCCTGATGACATTGGGGGAGTGAATATCATCAGTGTATATACAATATTTGTGTTCATCTCAAAAATAGTATGGATTTTATTTAAATAACAAAAAAGCATGAAGGAAAACATAAATCCTTTTGTCAGATCTTACTGACTTTGTGAGTTTGTGAGGCATCATGGTGGTGAGAAATTCTTTGACGATCTCTGGACTCTGTCTGCTGCAGGGTGTCTTCGACAGGTACTTCAGCGTCTGTGTGGAAAAGCAGAAGAAACTGTGAGACTCCCTTTTGAGGGAATGTGACACAACAGGCACACAGAGCAGGTTAAAGTCAGTGAAGAGAAGAGGAAGACGTGTGCCGACCTCATACATAATGGTGTTGAGATTCTGCTGCCCGGCGCTGTGTTTGTTCTTCCCACTGTCCTTCCTCTGTTCCTTCAGGTCTGTCAGGAGTTTAAACACCTGAGGAGACACAGACAAACAAATCTGAAGTGAGACTAAGTTATTTTTATCTTTTCTGTTGACAGTGGAAAAGAATTTCATGTAAAACAGTGACACAGAATGCATTACCTTACCTCATAGTTACTGAGCATAGCAGCGTTAGCATTTTTCCTGAAAAAAAGAAAATAAGTCATGTTTAAGCAGTTGGTTCAAGTGTTACTGAGGTCACATGATGACACCTGAGCCACCTCCATTGCTGAATGAAGTGAGATGTGGTTGAAAGCTCTGAAACCTTTGAGCTCAGATTATTTTGGTTACATTAACATAAGAAAAGTGTTTATGATGAGAGATACATTGACAGGAAGTTGGGATGTAGATGAATACATTGGGCAAAATTAAGAAGACCAGGTGCACAACAATAATGTTTGTCTAGTTTTGATTTATTTAAGAATATAATGGATCACAATACTGAAACTTTTGTTTTCATTACTTTCTATTCTGTACATTTGGAAACTGCAAAAATGTTTTACTGTAGCGTAGTGCTGCAACTATTAATATTTAATATTTAAATATTATGAAAAACATCCATTACAATTAGAGCCAGTCTGATATATCGGTATTACAGATATATCAGTATCGGCGTATATGTTGTCTGATATGCGCTGATATATTTTTTTAGTTTTTAAAGTTTAATAGGCAGAATTTCATGTATATTTGATCCTTAATTCAAGTTTAATATATGTGTACATTTTTTGTTGTGTTTTTAAATTTTATTTATAATTATTTATAATGATTAAATATACAGTAAAGTTTATTGTTAATCTGTAAAATATCATGCCTCCATTACATATCTTTGTCACACGTGTGTGATGACCACATTTGAGGAATCACTGCAAAAATAGTGTTTATGTATATATTCTGTGTATATAAAATTATCAACCGATATATTGATATTGGAATTTTTTACTGCCTAATATTGGTTCCGGCCCCAAAAATCCAGTATCGGCCAGGACCTAATTACAATTTTCCAAAAGCACAAAGTGAATTCAACCAAGAGTCCAAAATCCAAAAGATATTCAATTTTTATGTCAATTACTAGTAAAATGACGTAAAACACAGAAAAAAGAGAAACTGGTACCAGCAGGTTAATTTTCTGTAGGATAATCACTGAATATTGTTAAATATATTGAATGGTTTATTGTTTCAGCACTATTTTATCAAGCAAAAACTGAAAACAGTCTCAAACTTGTCTGCCTTTTATTTCAAAATTGGTGTCAGCTTTGTCAGACAAGAGATGCTGTTCTTTCAGTATATTATTATTATTTAATCCTCAGCTTTATATCATGATCAGGTGTTACACTGTCAGCTGATGGCAGCATGTTTTAGCTGACTTATCCATCTTTGGAATGAGTCTTTTTTATCTTATTAAAACAGACTACACTTTGGTGTTTTTCGATTGCATTTACTGACTTTAAAATGTGCGTTTTCAACAGGCCGGTCGATAAATTAACCGCAAACTGCGACGAACACATGAACCTTCATTAACAACGTTTGGCTGAAATAAAATATAAAAGCGTGTTACAATAAACATCACACAGCTTCCAGTTAACACTCGCTGTAAACAAATCTGTACTAATAATCAATAAAAAAAAAAATGCTTACACTTCCATCTCGTCAGGCACCTTAGCTGTGGTCCGATGCAAAAGTGTCCGTGTAGAACATGAAGACCAGCTCAAAAGTTCCGCCAGCATCAAACGGCCTCCATTTATTTATTAATTATTTGGCGGTTACGTCCGGTCTATCGTGTTTTATACAGGCATGATTTAAAAATGCTGTTTATCCTTTGGTTTACACCTCAAGTAAGACATGACAATTATTATGTAGTGGCTAATGGAGGCTAAATCTTTTTAGGATGGCGAAGTCATTACCCGCCCTACTCCTTCTCTGATTGGCCAGTACTCGTTGCCTTCGTTGTGATTGGTTAGAATTAGGATAAGAATATCAGGGTAAGCCAATCAGAGGCAGAGTAGGATGGGTCATGACTTCGCTATCCTAGGCGAAAAATCCTAATGGAGACCAAAGATTAAAGCATCAAGCTGTCAAATATCTCCACCTGCTGTTTAATCTGACTCACTACTGAGAAATCAAAGACTGTGACTGTGAAGAGTGAGTTAGTCCATCAAACACAATTTAAAACGGCTGAAAATAATATTTCATATACACAACGAAATAAATACTCAATATTTCAAAGTATGAAATTTATTCAGAAAGCAAAGAACAGTATAAAAATAACAGTTCATGATAAAGCACATAAAATGACTGTATATCACATACTGGAATGTACTGTAAGCTTGATCAACAACTATCCTGTTCAAGAAGTCTTGTCCATGCATAAAAGTTTTTCATTTTAACAGTTCAGCTCTTGCATCAGACGATGATTTTGAATTTGATTTTTTGATTTTGATTTGAATTGATCATTTATCTGCAAACAACACATGAAAATGTTAAGTTTCATCATCAGGCATAAAAAAGATTCCATAAAATAAAGGAAATCAGAGTATCTTAGAGGAAACATAATGAACCAGACACTTTACAGTGAGTCCTCTCTGATGGAAAAACTATGTGATGAAGACCTGGTTCCTAAATTGCTTTAAAAATGTCTTTGGCATTTTCGTACTGCAATTCTTCTTAATTATATGACAATAAACATATATCCCAACATCAATATATTTGAATAAAAATGAAATAAAATTATTGGCCTTTAATATTGGCCGGTTGATTTATCAGCTGAGCTAAGAAATCCAACCAGATCATCTTAGTTTCTTCAAAATCATCACATTTGCTATGAGCAAGCACAGAATTAAAAAACATAAGAATTATTTATGGATAAAGAAAAACTGAGGCAAAATACAGTAAATAAAAATCAACCAAACAAAAACAGGTATTTAGAGATGCAAACGTGGCTAAAAATGAGTATGAAGAAAACATGTTTCACTGAATATGATTATTTAAAACACTGAAAACACCAATTTTTAATAACATCCCTCCCTGTATTCCTTTGGTGTTTAATTAAAAATGTATCCTGATAGATGCAAAAACAAGTAATAGCCCTTGTTGTTCAGCACTGAAATTGCTCTCACTGTATCTTTAGTCTGCAGCTTAGTTACTGTTTGTGTCCATTGGGACAGGGTCCTCTGTCTGACAGAAGAACTCAAAGAACGTCTTGAGTTTCTCATCACCTGCAACCGCTGAGTTGTTGACGGCATTTTTAAATGCTGTGAGATTTCTGCTTTCGACCAGTTTCTTCACATTGGTCATCATGTTTTGGTGTTGATCATAATCACAGGCAAGGTACGCCTTCAACACATCAAGTCTTCCTCTCTCTACCATCTGGACAATGATCTGCTCCATAATGATAAACAAAGGATGGCCATACTCTATGACACTATTGGGTTCACCCCTTGGACTGTGGTAGTGATACCCTCCAGTATGCATTGCAACAACATGGCAGTACTTATCAAAGACAGGAGAACCAGATGAGCCAAAGTAAAAACAAGTCTCGTAAGTTAGAACCTGTCTGTTATGTTTTACAGATTCTGCCACATTCCCGAAGAAATTGCGAGTGACCATCTGAATGGTCTCTTGACTTTCACTGTAATAACTGTTTTCAACCAGAACGCCGCCTGGATTTTCATGGTAATGCCTCTCCACAGTCTGGCTGTGCTTATCAGATGGAACAATAACACATGGATCAATCCTTTTCACACCTTCATCAGGATGCCCAATTATGCAAATTCCACCACTTTGGGGAAGGAATCCAAAGTGTGGTAACAGTCCATCAGGCAAAGTCTGATCAGCACGGAGCCTCAACAAAGCCCAGTCATGCATGTGCCCTGAGACATCACGACAGTATTGACCACCAACCATTTCCTCCACTACATTTGCTCCTGACTCTTGCTCTCCCTCCATCTGGTCTAGACTTTCAAAAGAGAAATGGACAGTTACCCTCTGCACAAGTTGCCCTGTACTCTCATTATAAATGTCTTTAACGACATGGCCGTTTGTGAGGACAAACTTGTCAAACAGGAGAAAGCCACTTCCACCAGGCCTCCCATTTATTCTCACCTGACACACTGAGCCACTCAGCTGCATCAGTTTCTTCATTGTTTTCACTTCATTGCATGTCAGAGCATTCTTTCCATACTCAACATGGAAGAGATTTTGAATACGAGAACGCTTAGAAACACGCTGATTTTTCATGCTGTTCACGACATCTTTAAACTTAGAAGACAGGTTACACCGCAACGTTTTTGAATTAGGTATTTCATGTATTATTTTGAATGTGGCCACGACATCATTCAGCTCTGGTTTCCCTTTTGGTTTATTGTCATTCATTGACTCAGTTGTGATTGACTGCTGTTGAGGATCTCGGTTTTCATCAGAATCAGATCTCGGAGATTCATTTTGCACCATGTAAGCATCATCAAGACTGCCAGGCTGACTTTCTGGTGGACTAGACTGATTGAGCAGTATGATCTTGAAAGTTTTACCATCAAGATCATCAACGAGGTTGGACATCTCCGTGTTTACCTCGGTGCTTTTGTGAGAGAGCGCACAGTTCTTTGTAAATATAGTCTTTAAAAAACGACCATCTCTCCTCAGAGCTTGCTTCACCTTTTCCCCTTTGTATGCATAAACAGTAATTTCTTGAATTTCTTTTTGTAGTGCCGGGTTTCTCATGAGTTTCATTACTTTTTTACCTCCCTTTGTTAGGACATGAAACCTCACAAGCTCACCAGACGGCCTCTTTCTTTGAGGAAGACCAGAGCCACTAGCCACTGCCTTGTCTTTAGCTTTAACATATCTGACAGTCAAGCGTTTTTTTTTAATTAGACGGCATGGAAAGTGTGAACTGATAGCTCTCCCATCTCTTATAATAACAAGCTCTTTGTTTTTGTTCTTTTCTGCAATTTCTCTAAACTGTGAACTTCTCTTCAGCACATCCTCAACAGTTCCTGCTTTATCACAGGTGATAGTTGTGGGTTTCTTGTCACTCCAGCACCAATCAAAAGAATGTGTTCCATGTGGCTCCACTTCCTGGTGATGAAAAAACAAAAGTCTCTCTTAACTGAATTAAGGTAAAACAATTTTTATTCCATTAAAGCAATGTCACATTAAAACCTTGTCATATCACCTCAAACACATTGCTGAAGTGAAATGAAATCTAACAAAAAACAGCAGCAGTTGGGACTAAGATGTTAAATTAAAATGCTGAATGAAGAAGTCTTTGTATTTTATCCATAATCTAGCCAACACAGAAATGAAATAAAATGTAACAAACCTTTACTTGTAACTTGTCAGCTTGTAATTTAGGAGGCTGACTTCTGTCTCCATTCTGGTTACCTGTCATTTTCTTCAGATAACAGACAGTAATGTTATCAATAGTTATGTAATACAGAATGCATGCTCAACAGTTTTGACATGTTCATATTATTTTTTTCATTAACTTCCTTGATAAGGGACAAAGAGCAAACAGTTAGAGAAAACAGTAGTCTCACAAATCAAAATATTGAATGTTCAATGAAGAGGTCTTCTTTGTATTTTATCTATAATTTTTATTAGCCAACACAGAAATTAAATAAAATATGACAAACCTTCGCTTGTAATTTAGGAGGTGGAGTGCTTTCCCCATTCTGGTCACCTGTCATTTTCTTCAGATAACAGACAGTAATGTTGTCAGTAGCTATGTAATACAGAATTCATGCTCAACGGTTTTGACATGTTATTTTTTTTCATTTATTTCTTTGATAAGCGGCACTAAGCTGGATGAAATTACCAAACCCATATAAAAAAGTAGTCTCACAAATCAAAATAATGAATGTGGTAAAAGTATATCAATTAATATAGAATAGAAGAAAATCAGTACCTTGACAAATTTGTCCATTGGTCCACCATTTTTGGCCTTCAACTTAAATCCCATCGTGATGCTTGCAGATGAATATCAGCAACTTTGATGGTGAGGTGAAAGTCGTTGATGTAGTATACCTACAGGAAAAGGCAGCGAAATGTGATTAATCTTTAATGGTTTATAGTACATAATATATATATATAATTTAGTGTATTCATATCAAAATATGATATGATATGATATATGGCATTTTTCCCCCCGTCCAAACAACATGGCTGCTTGAACCCTCGCCAGCGGGGAAAGTTCACTTTTTGTGGTTTTACATAGGAAAGCCACTGTACTTGTATACTTTAAGTACAATGTACAACACCTGTTACTTTTCTTTCGGTATTTCTAGACCGTTTCTACATTTCTCATGTTCTTATACTGAATAACGCACATAAAGCTAAGTTATAGCACTGGCGGCCATTTAACAACTGCAGTCGTCTCCGACAATGACAGTAAAATATTCGACAATATTCTGTTACAAGCCTCAATATAGACAACAGCTAACTCTGCTGTACCATCTTTAGCTAATTCGGATAGAAAGGAACGGTTTGAAGTATTTTTGAAGACCGAAAAACTTACCAAAAACTGCGCGATTAAACCGCCGATGACGTACGGAAGTACAGAGAGAACGAGAGCTCTGCAGCGGTCCTCTTTCTGTTTTAAAACACCCGCCTTTGCTTTGACGTCATAGTTCTTCTTCTTCTTCTTCTGATGAAATTGCGGCAGACTAGACGGAGCAAAGGCGTCTTGCTACCCTCCACAGGTCATTTATAGAAATCCATTGAATTAGTTAAATCCTAAAGTAGAGTCCAGTGCGATGGATTAAATTACAGTTTTTGTTGTTTCACAGTGTTCCACGATGAATATTGATTTTAATGAATGATCTGTAACTCCAATTTCTGACCGCTCTGCTTGCGTGAGGCTTCTGTCTGTGTGATAGTTGGTGTATTGCATCAAAGTATGATTCACAGTTTCTGCCTCTCCACAGATGCATTTTCCAACAAACCAGTGCCAGCCCATGTTTCAGGGCACAGTGACCCAGTCTCAGCCTAGTTATTATCAGATTGTCCTTCCTGCCCATTCTTGTAGGCCTGTTTGACATGTGTGTCAGTGTTGGCTGTATTGAAAAATAAAACCTACCTTTGTTTCCCTCCTTCCATTATTTTTGCCTTGACTTTGCTATTCCTTGTTGTATTAAGATCTTACACTCAACCCTTCCATGCGGTACTTCCATATCTAATTCCTGTTGACATCTCTTTTTGCTGTCTTATCAGCTTCTTCATTCCCCTGTACTCCTACATGAGCTAGGACCCAGAAAAAACAGCAGTGTCCCCAAACTTAGATATTCAATTTAACACCGTCAAAATTTTTACTGTTAGATCTAGTCTGACCCCACTTCTCCCACCATTCAGTGCCATTGGTGTTGCGGTAGAATCTGAGCATCTTTCCTGGTCTAACTTCCTCCACCTACCCAAGTGCCCACAAGATTGCCACAAGCTCTGAAGTGAAGAGCTACATTTATAAAAAAAAAAAAAAAAAAAAGTCTACATTGGGTTCTGGCATGGTGGAACAGGTGGCCAGCACACTGCCGGGCCCATCAACAAATCCTGTGCTCTCTCACCTATGGAATTTACTAGACTCTCCCTCCTTACTTTTCCACCTGTTCCCTGAATTTCTTAGTGCTCCCCTAACAAATACTTAGCAGATATTAAGAACCTATAACTCTGTAGCTTAGACCAGTAGAACAGAGACAATTTGCTCCTTCTCAGCTCTAATGTGGTTTCCCCCATTTCAATCAAAATAGCATTAATAGGTGTTGTTCTAAAAGTCCTGCCACATGTTTGAAGTGCTTTAGCCTGCATCACATCCAGCTTCTTTAGAACAGAGGAATCTGCTGTCCCATATGTCATAGACCCATAATCAATTGCAGATCTTATGATTGTAAATCATCATTAATGTTCCTCTATCCGCTCCCCCAGTCAGATCCTACCAGACATCGTATGACATTATGATTTTCTCACACTTTGCAACTGTCTTCCCTACATGTACCGTCCATGTCATTCAAACCAGGCGCCCAAAAATGTGAATGTTTGAACTCTTTGAATAAGCTTGTTATATAGCCTGAGGTCCTGTTGTGATGCTTTCTTTTTAAAACCAAGGACCACATACTTTGACTTTGCAACCAAAATTTTAAAACCCATTCCTCTGCCCATATCACTACTTTATCCAATACCGGCTGCAGTTGCTTACGTATGTGGTCTAAATTTCTACCTCTTTTCCATAAAGGTCCGTCATCAGCAAATAGCAATACACCAAAACTATTTCACGCTTTATAAAAATATCATTGATCATCAGATTAAACAAAACTGGGCTGATTACACTTCCCTGGGGGGTCCCATTACCCACATTTTCTTCATAGGATATAGCCCCACCTACTATTACTTGAGTAGTATGATCTCTCAAAAAGTTCTTGATCCAGTTTAGCATCCTACCTTGTACCCCAGCATCATACAGCTTTATCACTAAACCCTTCTTACACAACATTTCATATGCCTTCTCAACTTTGAGAAATACACCCACTACTGTTTCTTTATTTGATAAAGCCTTCCTGATATCCAAATCTAGTGCAGAGTCCATAGTGGATTATCCAACCCTACAGTCACTCTGATAGGGGACGAAATATGCCTGTTTCTGGAGCATATATACTAGTCTGTCTAACCATACATTTCCATTATTTTACATAATACAGCTGTAAGTGCAACTGAGCGGTAAGAGCTAGGAGTCTTGGGCTATTTTGGCCGTTTTTGCATACGTTTGAATTTGCCTTTATATATCACTTTAAAAAATGTTTAACATGCCAATGTTTGGTATCTTTTTTTTCAGTACAACATCACCTATCTGACCAGACAGTTATTTTTTTCACTTTGACATACTATATCGTCATATTGGACCAAAAAACACACAAAATACATAAAATCCGATCAGGAAAATTGTAGTATTTTCACTATAAGAGACACAAACATGTTCAACAAAGCATTTTAAAGGTTGCAAATGTAAACACAGGTTGCAAATGTGAACATATAATGGTAACACTGAGATAAAATCAATCTATATACATCTATTTACAACAAAAAGCAGATGTAACAATAGGCGTTTTTTACTTTTTAGTTATGCCACTCTTCAAAATAGTTGATGTAAACTATTAGACACAGAACTATATTACAGGCCTTGCATTCCCAGAGTGTAGTGAGGTTCCCAAATAGTGCAAGTATAATATGTAAAGGTAACACTGAGATAAAATCAAACTATAGAGAGCTATTTACAACAAAAAGCAGGTGTAGCCATAGGCGTTTTTTTTTCTTTTTCAGCTGTGCCACTCTTCAAAACAGTTGTGGGTGTCCTGCCTTAACACCCTCTCAGGTTACTATTATTATTATTATTATTATTATTATTATATCATATATCTATTATTATTATCACTGTTATTGTTATTATTGTTGTTATTATGCTTCTCTGTGTCTCTCTCCTAACTCCTCCCTCTCTCAAACGGTTGGGTTGAAAGAGCTCAACCCAACTGGTCGTTGCTCTCTGATTCCGACAATGAGCTGTCATCAGCGTCTTCCTCTTGAAAAAACAACTTTATGGCTTGGCTTACGTTAAGCGTTCGCTTCATTTTTCCGACTCAAAAACTTCAAATCTTTCCGAAAATTATCTCAATATCTCCTCACGTGTCTCTGTTGTTCTCTCTCTCCCCCGCTTCTTTCTCTCTCCCGCTTCCCTCTCTCGCCCGCATTTCTCCTCCGTAGGTGCTCTTCACAGTTGGTTTTACTCGGTTTATCAACACCAAACAAAAACTGGCATAGAGTTTAAAGCCAGCACTTTTGACAGAAGTTGACAGCAACACTTAATGTGACTTTGTTTTTATGCTACGACGTCCTGAAACAGACACGTCATTTAATCACGCCGGCGTGATCGGCGACTGCTAAGGGCTAGACCAAAGCTAATAAGAGGCTTCAGCAGCGTGTATTAGCTACATCAAGTGGAAATAATCCAAAGTTGGAGCATTTTTTATATTCTACAGACAGAGAATGAATCCCAAATGACTAGACTAGACTCCTAGATTTATATACTGTCAACATTAGTAGTTAAAACAGTTACTAAGAAAACACTAAAACTAACCAAATTCCCCATTAGTGTCAGCTATGCATGCTATACATGCCAGATGCTAAAGTCCTTTGTTCAAGCTAATTTAGTTTCATGGATACAGTGCTACATTGACATTGCACAGTATCTTTAACCTTGTCTGATGATGTGATGTGAACATTCACAAGTTGTCCATCCTATATGACATGAACACAGTGTTATGTTATATTAAATGCCTGAGGCTGTAAAAAGGCATAGCTCACTCTAACAATGCTAATGTGCTAAATGTGTTGTCTTCAAATTAAACTCGTGAGGCGTCATGGGAACGCTTGACATTCAAGTGGTTTAAGTCGTGGCAACACAGATACTGAAATGAAAAATGAATGTTATGTTTACATTTTTGCCCAGTGGTAAGGAACAAAGTATAGGAAGGTTTTCTCCCCACTTTCCATCCACATTTTGATTTCTGGTTTGTATAATGACCATTACAGCCTCATAGGATCACCATAGTGTTAGTCTTTTTCAAACATCAACTAGTCCCTTCTTTCCTTTTACATCCATTTATACCTATTTACCTTCTCTTCATTCCTCTACTTTCATTTTTCCATTCCTTGACACCCTTCTTTCACTAAATATCCATCCTTGCCTCATCTTGTCTCTTTTTCACTTTCAGTTCTGTTTGCTAACCAGAACAGAAATAAACTATTTGTCCCCCCACTTCATTATCGGTCTCCCCAAAATATTACCCCCCACACCCTCAAAAACCTGCTAAACATACAGTCTTACACTAGCACACACACACGCACCATTTATTCTTTGTTTTCCCAATGCAATGAAAGTTTCTCAAAAAATACACACATAGGCTTCTTTCTCTCTAACGTCTGCGCAAACATTTTCTAGATTACTTCTTCTCAAGTTTGCAGTTCAAAATAGAGCCCACTTTTGAGAATGTTAATATTTGTTGATGTCTAATACTGCACCATCAATCAAGGGCGGACTCTACGATGAACTCTGTCATGTTGGCATTCATTTTAACATTTTTTCTCCCTGTCGTCAAGGCTGCTATAACCACCACTGCCCCGAGTCAGCCAAAATATACTTTCAGCTCTCTAATATTTGTCTCTGTCTAGTCCAATTGCCGTTTCTCAGAGACAAACTTAGGCTGGAATTAATTTAGTAACGTGGGTACCACTGAGTTTTTTTTTTTTTTTTTAAACTGGTTGCACAATTGTGTATTCAGCCTGCTTTAGACCTGCATTAATCATTATTTTTATATTAACTGTATTCATTAAATCAAATGACTGTGTGATAGTGCCGAAATCCTGCACAATTAACACTGAACTCTGCAGCTATAGAGCTTTATAGCCTCTTTTAGTGAATTTATTGGTTTTACACCACATTTATTGTATAGTTCAGTCTGTTTCCAATAAAAGAAAGCTTGCTAGCTGCCCATGGCAGGGGCAGACAAAGTTTGTGACTAGCTTCTAGGAAATGTTTAACAGCTAGCAAGCTAACAAACCAGTTGGAGACATAGACAGTCTATGGCTGGAGACAAAAAGGGAGCTAACAGCTACAAGGTGTATGAATACTGGACTTACCACTTGTATTCAGCCAGCAACATGACTCTGAATGAATCCTGTTTGCCGCATGTGTAGGAAGGAAACTGTTTGCTAATGTGTTAGCCGTATTTTGGCTATAATAAGGTGATGGCTGCATATCTGTCAGCTTATTTAGATGTTTTCTGCCACCTACCAACAAGACATCAATTCATGTAGCTTATGAGGTGCTAAAGGTCATCTTTAGCTGTTTGCTATTTTTTAATTTCCTCAGTAACGACTGTTTTTAGCCACACTAGCAGCATGAAACATCTCAACAATAATTGGATGGTTTGCCATAGGATTTTGTACAGACGTTCATGGTCCCCAGAGGATGAATCCTGCTGATTTTAGTGATCAGCAGACTTTTTCCTCTAGTGTCATCATGAGGTTGACCATTTTTCAATGCAATTCAATCGACCATGAACCCTAAAACAGGAGACTAAGTGTGAGATGTAATGTAGGGAGACAATAAATAAATGTAAGGATAAAATCTTACATAGAATAAATCAGTTTATTTTGAGTTGTCTCGTCCAAATACACAAAGTGAATGAAGGACAGAATCTCAGGTGAGGTTTGAAAACCTTACAGCAGCTAGTTATAGAGCAGCACGTTACCTACAGGTTTCTATACACTTATTTTATTAGAACATTTAGTTAAGTAGTCTATCAATAAAATAAAATGTAAAAGTAAGAGAAAAAATCATGATACAGTCTAGTTTCAGGCAAGTCAACAAATGCATATTCAGTAAAGGAAACATTTTGCAAAGTCAGGCTCTTTATGTGTGTATGTGCGTGCGCACATGTGCCCATGAAAGAAAAAAGAGTGATAGAAAGCAAGTACACATACACAATTATTTATTTACAACCAAACCCATATCCTTGCCCTCATCTGTAGTCCTCAAACTACTTCACTCTGGCACCGTTCTTCAGCTCTGGGTCCTTCTGGCCGAAGTTACATCCATGGCCTAAAAAAACAATGATACCATTTGTTAATTTTAAAAGTGACACCCACAGGGAAGTGATACTACACCTGCTTGTTGTCAGTCTCTGAATCCTCATCAGACACCGTTTATTCCCTCGGAGACTTGGGTCTGGGTCCTCATCGCTGGAGCCTCCTCAGAGTTCAGGAGCATTCAGCCTCTCGTGGACTCCTGTGCTGACAGGTAGAGAGTCAGACTTGCAGAGCATCTTAATCTTCCTCATTTCATCTAAGTTTTGTGTTTCTTTCTTTATGACTTTGAGAATTTGTCCATTGTTTTTTTTCTTTTCATTTTATCTTGATTTGTATTGTATTTTGTGTTAATGTGGACCCCAGGAAGAGTAGCTGTTGCCTAGTGTAATGGCTAATGGGGATCCTAATAAACTAAACTAAACTAAACCTCTAGATCATATCTAGACATTTTCTGGCAAAATGATTTCAAGTAAATTGATCCCAAGTGAGTATGTTGACATATTAGAGCATACCTCCATATATGCTCGTTAACATTTGTTCTACATCTCACCATAATTTACAAAGTTTCCCCAAAGTACCCACAAATGTGTCATTTTGATACAGGACATCTAGCTGAATGGCTGACTTGAGCCCTGTTATAAAGAAGTCAAAAGTGAGTCTTATCTGTACGTCGCTCCAACTCATCCGTGTTCATCTTCCTCTCTGGTGAGGTGGTATTTGGACTTCTGCAAGGATAAAACGTTGTTTGAATCTCTTGAATTTGGGCAGTCAAATCAAATCGAGTCAATTTTTTGTGTACAGAATAGAAGAAAGACAAATGACAGAAATACAGCATAGAAAACAGTAAAATGTTAACAGTAGATAAATAATACATACCCATTGGCCGCCGCATGAGGCTATAAAAGAGGCCCAGGACCATTTCCTCTGAGGTTCCGTTATGGCCTCACTCGACGGAGCTTCAGGTGGAGCCTCTCTGGAGTCCTGAAGCCGGCGTATCTTCCTCCTCTTTCTCTCTGGGGAGGTGCTGTGTGGACTTCTGCTAAAAACCAAATTTGTTGTTTTAATCTCTTGAATTTTGAAACTAAAATTTAATCAAACAAGTAAAATAATACCTATCTGTTGCCGCCGTGTGAGGCCATAAAGGTGTCCCACGTCCTTTTCCTCTGAGGCTTAGCTTTGGCCTCGCTGGACGTAGCCTCAGATGGGGCCTCTTTGGAGTTTTGAAGCAACTCTGGAAAAAAGGAGAAAGAATAACAAACAGGTGGTTATTACGCTGAAAAAGCTAACACTTATGAAATATTATCACTTAATTTCAGACCTGAAGATATCATCCACTGAAATTATTCAAAATAAATTGCAAGTTGTTGCAGTATAAGTAGAAATGGTGCAAATGAAGAAAGTGGTGAGTTTAGTGTGAAACACTCTAGTTACAAAGCGGCAGTTAGTGTTGACTTCACATGCAAGCACATGATCAAACCGACATTCAGATGGGCCTACCTGTTTGTGTCTGGACATCATCAGGGTTAATCTTCCTCCTCTTCCTCCCTGGTGAGACACTGTCTGGACTTCTGCAAAGACCAAATATTGTTTGAATGTCTTGAATTTTAAAAGTAAGTTAACAGTATGTACAGATTTAAAAAATACCTACCTGTCGTTGCTGTGTGAAGCCATAAAAGTGTCCCACTTCCTTTTTCTCTGAGGCTTAGCTTTGACCTCCCTGGATGTAGCCTCAGATGGAGCCTCTTTGGACTTCTGAGGCAAATCTAAAAAAGACAGAAGGAAGAATATAATATCGTATTTTACAAAGTTTCTGATTAACTAATTTAAAACCAGTTGATCCCAAGTGTGTGTTGCTGAAGATTAACCTACCTGTGTGTCTCTGGATGAGATCCATGTCCATCTTAATCCTCTTTCTGTCTGGGGAAATGCAGTCCGGGCATCTACATAGACCAAATACTATGTGAATCTCTTGATTTTTAAGAGTAAAATATCCAATAATATACACAAAAAGTAAGTATACAGTAAAATCAGCGCAAAAAGATATACAACACTTACCTGTCATCGCTCTGTGAGTCCCTCATTCTTTTCCCCACAGGTTTGATGGCAGATGTGATCCAGATGTGATGTGATCCCACCTGGAGGGAGATGTTGGGCTGGTCCTGGCTGGTGAAGCTGAAGGAGGCCTGCGGGTTTGGGCATGGCTGCTGGATGGACTGAACTTCAGAGCCTGAGCTATCAGAGCTCAGACTCTGATGCCGACAGACGTCCATCATTTCACTGCATGATTGAAGACTGAAAGACAATAAATCAATAAATTAAGCAACTTAATTCATCCACATTACAATGGAGATTTTAAACATATCATCTAAATGTAGACTTACTAGAGGCTGTCGGGGTATCTGGCTGCAATGTCCCTCATGGTGATGAACGGATCGTCAAGAAGCTGGCTGGGTGTTATCCGTTTAGCAACGTCAAACTCCAGCATCTGCTTCAGCAAATCCACGAAATTCTCCCGGTCGTCGATTTCAGCCATGATGTCCTCGTCTGACAGATGACATACCGGGGTAACCTGGATCAGAAAAAACACATATGTCAGCAAAATCTCGTTTACTGTACCAGTTGAAAGTTTGAACACACTTTCTCATTCCAGTGAATGGAAAGGTGTGTCCAAACTTGACTGGTACTGTACATTTTACTGGGTCATGGTGGTACTTCTGTGTCAAATGCTTTCATTCTGAAGAACTAAAAGTATGATGTTTGATGAATTTCCTACCGTCTTAATATCATCCAGGGAGGTGAAATACGTCTGGGTCCAGCTGACGATTCCATATTCAAAGGGCGTCTAAAGAGAGGTCATATTAGAGTTAGCTAATCTGTCCAAAGCATAATGAGTGTTAAAGGTAGAAACAAAGACAGAATGATGGAAAGACGGAGTTAAAGAGGTGAAAGCCTCTGAGTGTTGGTACCTTTAATCTCCACTGACGGTCACTCTTCTGCCGGAAAAAGCACCTGGTTTTGACTCCGTTATTGAGAAGCTTCTGTGGTAGCTGACCCTGAGTCTGTATAATATGTCTTAACTGGAGGCACAACAATGTTAAAAAGTCAGTTACAGTTGGTACATAAGACAGATATTAAGATTTTGTAGTTTTTTGCTTTTCCAACAACTATTGTAGAATTGCTACAGTAAAGCTCACTTGCTAAGAAAAGTTAGTTTTATGCTGTTCTTGACTAAATTAAAGAAATAGTGTGACAGGAAAATATTCTTATTTGCCTTATTGCCAAGAGTTAAATGAGAAGATTGATACCATTTATGTCTTAGTATGGATCTAGAGCCATGAGGCGATTAGGTGGATTAGCATAAAGACTGGAAGCAGGTGAAAAAGCTAGCGTGGCATTTTCTCCAAGAAATAGTTACACCATGTAGCTTTACATTTCTCTTTGTGAATGGACAAATGAGACACTATGTGTTAATTAGAGGTTTATAGGTGCTGCTAGGCATTTTGTAAAAACATCAATGCCATGGTTTTTGGGGGAGGTACGCACTGTAACTGTCTTTGGTGAGAGAATCAGGCTAGCTGTTTTCTCTTGCTATCAGTCTTTAGGCTATGCTAAGCTAATTGCCTCCAGCTCCAGCTCTGTACTTAATGCACAGACCAACCTTTGGTGTCAATCTTCTGATCTAATTCTCATAAATAAAGCAAATTTATCGAAACGCTAAACTATTTCTTTAGGATATTGTTTGTATACAAACTAATTTTAAGTTTTAGTATGTTAAAAAAGTAGCATGTGCACCACTATGTGGTTATTCTACTTATTCTAATTAAACTTGTTATTCTTGGCTTTTTTTTGTCCCTCAAACACAATAAATGGAAAATTTTTGTTGACTTTTAAATTGTACACTTACCATGTCATATTCACAGTTACCAGGGTACAGCAAATCGCCCAGGAACAGCTCTGCAGCCATGCAGCCGAGAGACCACATGTCAATGGCCGCTGTGTAGGGAAAGCCCAGGATGATCTCTGGGGCTCTACGAAATGAAATATAACATATTATTTTGGTTTTATATTTTTGGCTTCTTTATCAGTTATGAAATCTAAAGAAAGAACTCTGCCATAGTCACTTACCTGTAATTTAGTGGCTGAATGTCCATGGCCCAGTCTGTCTGTGAGACTCGGCGAGCCAAGCCAAAGTCGATTATCTTCACCCTGAGTGGCTGGTTTATATGGTCCACCATCATGATGTTGTCGGGCTTGATATCAGTATGTGCAACTCCTAGGCTCCTCAGGAGTTGCAGGGCTGTGGCCACCTGAGGTCATGAAGAAATCATATTTGAATTGAACTACAGTACATCGGCACAGTTGATATTTTTGAATAGCTTTTAAGGGCTTTGCTAAAGAGGTTTTAAAAACATTTGAGGCTGAGTGCACTGTCACATAAGGTCAAATTATTTTCATGCAGTAGAACAGAAATAGAAGAATCTCTACAGTGTAATGCAGTGGAGTACAATACAATAGTAAAGGTTACTAAAGAAGTAGAGAATAAATACACTAATATGACCAACACCACAAAAAATGCCCTCAAAAATTAATCTCTGACCGATACTCAACAATTTACAGGTTACTACTAAACCCCACTCCGAACAGAGATTGTTCAATAATAGCTTAACTCGAGACGGCAGGTCTGTTGCTTTGGATTTCTTATACAAACTAAAGCAGTGTGGATGGGGCATAATGAGATAGAAAGCTGGTTTCTAAACAGTTCTGGTGGATGATGTATTGCTTTACCCTACTACAGCTCTACTATGTCAATCACAAGTGACACCTACCTGTTGCAGAATTGGGCGGATTTCCTTAACGAGGAGAGAACAGGAAGGTCTCTTCTCCACGAAATCCAGCAGACTTATGTCCAGCATTTCGAACTCCAGACAAACGCTTTCTCTTTCGATAAAGGCGTCGTTGTATCTGACAAAGTTGAATTTGTCGGAGTCGAAAGCCCTCAGTTGTTCAAGGATTTCCACCTGGGAAACAAATGAGATGTTAGATTTGAGGTCAGTACAGTGTATAGTGCTTTTGAAGCTCGTTGCAAATCAAACTGTGATACACATCACGTCTGTTCTACCTCATTCTTCGCCTGATCCGTGAAGTTGCAGTCCTTGACCATCTTCACAGCCACGGTTTCCATGGTGGCTGTCTTCAGACACTTGGTGACTTTCCCAAAACAGCCCTCCCCAAGAAAAGACTGGACGAAATAGTCAGAGGAGGGGGAGGAGAGCACGTCTAGGATGTCCTGGGAGGAGGAAGAGGAGGAGGAATAGGAGGTGGAAGAGGAGGTGGTCTCCCATTCAGGTGATGTAGGATAATGATGATAATTCATAGACTGGAGGAGAGTAGGAGAGAGTAGACACAATATGAAGTCATGTCTTGTCCCATACAACATGACACCAGCAATATACTGCACATATCCATACAACATGACTTGATAACATTTTATATTTAAATATAAGTGGTGAGAGATGGGTTGCAACTACCTAAGCTTATATAATTACTTAAAGGATAGATTCACAATTTTCAAGTCTGTCTCAAAACAACAGTCAGGTGTCCGTATGAACACTGAAAAAGGTTTTCCTTGCTGTAATCATTCCTCCTGTTCATACTGGCTATTAAAAGATCCCCTTCAAATGCACTTTAAATGTAAGTGATGGGGGCCAAAATCCACAGTGTGTCAAAACACACAAGTACCAAAAACAGGGACTTTGGCACTAAAAACACTTAACATTGAAAGATATCTACTGGATTGGATTAATTCAGACTGCTGAAGCTTCATATTAGCTTCACATACTCTTTTAAATACATTATTCCACAGTAGGAGGCTTGTGGATTTTGTCCCCCATCACTTATATTGTACATTGTACATTATGAAGGGATCTACTGATGATCAATATGAATAGAAGGAATGATTACAGCAAGAAAAACCTATTTCAATGTTCATTTGGGCACCTGACTATTGTTTTATGACAAACTTGAAAAATTGTGAACCCTAAAAAATATTGTATCTGTTTATCTGCTAATATCAACAGATCCTTGGACTCTACTATACATTATATGTCAATAAAGTGCGACTAAATTACATAATTTGTGTGAAAATGTGCTTTGTATTCATATTGTAACATACAGTTTGAGATCACTTGTCTTTAAGGGGGAACTTTGAACTTTTTTTGCACTCAAACAAACAAATTTGATGAACTCACCATGGTTTCACTCGATAGCTGTGACGATTTCTCTCTGGTTCCAAACATGGTCCTCTTGAAATTGACACGTCGAAGTCAATCCTCTCGCTGATGTGCATCAGTTGAAGTGCAGTTTAAATGAGAAGTGGTGAGTTGAGTCTCCTGCAGTACTTTGTTGCATCACTGTGATTCTAAAGGTCATTATGATGTCACATTCTTGAGAGGGGCAAGTAGAGCCTTTGTTGGATTGAAAGAATAAGAACTATAGATGTCTGAAAATGACCATTGCCTGGGGCAACCTGTTGTTTTTGTTTTCCTAATATTCAGTTGGAAAACAACCACCTGCTTAAAATCCACATTGATGCACAACATTTAAGAACACAAGATTTATTTTTCTTTATTAAACATATATTATTGCACCACTTATTAAATTGACACACTTCTCTGGACAGAAAAAGGCAAATAACACAAGAAATGTACATTTCAGTCAGATCTGTATGTTTCATGTTCAGTGGAAAATCAGCAAAAAATGCAATTTCTTCCTAATCTATGGGTCGCAGTCATTGAAAGTTGATGCACAACTGCCATATAAGTGCTGTGTGTGAAAGTTCATTCTTGACCTTGGACATAGTAATTTTTACAAACAAAAACTTAAATCAATATCCACTCTCTGGCTAACAAAACAAAAAGGAAATATATTTAAGTTCACAGTAAGCACTGATTCAGTGATTTGCAGGTAAAACTATTTCTAGATGTCTGGCTTACAATCAGGCTTTGGTTTAAAAGTGAAAGTATTTTGAATGTCCAGGTTACACGTAAGTGTTGTCTCAGCAGCATTTAAATTACATTTCAACATCACATTTAGGACTAGCTACAAGTTCAAGTTCACTTGTCCTTCCAACTACTCCCACATATTCTGTTTCGCTGGGAAATACGTTATACTACAGAAACTAAAAACACTCAAATCTCTGTTTCGCTGTGACTTTAAGTTCATTTGCTGTTTTACCATGTTTCTGTATAGGGACAACACTTGAGTCTTTCCATATTTTATTGATTAATGCAAATATCTCCTCTAGTACCCCATAACTTCCTAACCTCTGTTTGCGGTCCTAAAGTACTGCAATATTTTCGCCAACTTTCTCTCTTTGCATGCTTTATAACCCTCCTGGCCTTTGCCATGAGTTTCTTACATGAGCTTGCATGGCTTTCCAATGGACTGTTCCTCAACCTCCTGTGTGCTTTATTTTGAGCACATACAGCAATATTGTGTCATGGGAGTGCCACAGTAAACAAAAGAAGAGAGAGCCGTTGGGGAACCTAGACTTACTGGTTTCATGCATTGTAGTCCCGCATGGCCAGACCTAGCTCTACATTTGGTTTTAGCGCTGTGCCAGTGCTGGAAAAATGCATGCATGGTGACACATTTTTTTACAGTCTATATTTTACAGTCATAGGCTTCTATCGTTTTTCCCAGCGTTTTTCCCTCCTCAGAGTCCTGAAAAAACAAAACATGCTAAATGTTCTGGGAAAATATAGCAAAACAGTGATGAAGAAAAATAACAAGTCAATGACCAAAACATTAACTTGGAATGACTTGAAAGTAGCTTTCATAACAACCTAGCATAATGCATTAGGATTTTGTGACAACACATCCATAAACAGTAATCACTGACTTGTTGAACTTTGACAAGTGAACCATCAATATATTGCATGTATGGTATTAAAATGTTAATCTATGAAAGACTGAAGATCTTTAGTGGGGCACATCCTTTATGGCTGTGGTAGAGACAGTCATCTGTTCCTATAAAAGGTAGGTACAAGATGGGTGCATAGTTGATGTGAATAGTTTAAACCCCCCATCCAGTCTCTATCCAAAACAATGATTTTGACAGCATTGGAAAACCTGTACTTCATGAGTAGTAAAAATGACACATACTAAATTATGTCCCTTCAGTTGCTGTCGTACCATTAAGTTAACATTACTAAAGGCCTTTGAACTAACTGCAAGTCCACAGTTAGGAAATACCACGCTAGCTCGCTAATTCTTGTCTCATTTGTGGTCTAATAAACAGTAAATTCATCCGCTGGACCATGGATGTATGGACCCACGTGAACGCAGTTTCCATGGAAACGCAACCGTCCAGGCTTCCGTCGAGACTCTCGTCATACGGAAGTGGGCGTGGTCTCATCTAAACTGGTTTGGAAAAAAATGAACACAAACCGTATACATGTCTATGGAGGAAACTATAGACATATATTTTATAACTATGGAGGAAACAGCCTAATGATCAGTTTTCTTAAACGACGGGAGTTTAGCTTTTCCTCCCACCAACAGACACCTTCCCTTACCAGCAACGGATACTTTTCTTTTTCCTTATTGACATAAAAAACATTTACAGTTTCCTCCTCCACAAAGTGATTAAATAACTACAGAATATCAAATATTCAACTTACGGTTTGCAAAAGAAAAGTAAAAAAAATAAAAAAACAACCTCTGGGCTTGGAAGAGTTACAATTCATATAAAGTAAGTTATATATATCGTTCTTACAGCCTTTGAATTAGAGGAAAAATTGAATTGAATCAATGTACTGTTAACCTTTGTAGGAAAAACAAAAAGCTGGGGTTTTTACCCGCAAATTTGTTTTTATGAATATGAAATTTAGCCAATAAAATTAAAAGATTTGCAATATATCGCTGGTTATTCAATTTAGAGTTATCTTCTAGTATTCCAATGTAAATGGTTCCAAAATAATACTTTATTTTCATTAACACGGCTGTTGATAACGATGCACGTTATTCCAACAACAAAATGTACAACTGACATCAATATCTTTTCTGAATTTTTTAAAAATATAATCAGCTGAGTAAAATCCTGTGATTATTTTGACAGAAACTTCTTCAGAAACCGATAAGTTAGGAGTCAGACACTACCGAGCAACGACCGGACTGAAATGAAGCTTAACGTCTTCGGTGACGTCTTTTAAAGTGACACGAGCAGCTTTAACGGATGATATGAAAAGCGCCTCGCTCTCGCTGCACGCCTAGAAGAGGCGAGCGCTGTCCGTTGACGTTCAACGTCCCCTAAACACTTCACCGGACAACACCGGACGGACCCGCTGTAGACACCCGTCGTCGATAAATATGGCCAATACAGAGGTAAGGGTAACGTTTATCTGTACAGGTGTTGTGTCGAAGTCTGTTCCCCCGTCGACATGTTTCCCCTTAACTTAACCTGCACCCAACCTTAACCCTAACCAGTCGTCTTCTGAGGTGCTTACCCCAACTTTACTTAAACCTAAACCAGCTATCCCTGCTACATGTAACCATAACCTAACTCCTAACACCAACCGCCGAGGTGTTGCTACGGAAATCACAATTTTGACATTAGGGGAACATTATTTTAAGGGGGGAACATACTTCGACACAACACCAACATCCACATGTTGTTGTTTTAACAGCCAGCTGGACACAGACTAACAAAGCAAGCTGTCAAACCCTCCACTGTGTCTGTGTTAGCTAACGGCAATACAGTATTATGCCTGTCAAATGTGTTTTAGCTAACGTTTATACGTTATATGTGTTTTAGCTCATAATGTTACCGCTCTGTCTCTACTTTTCCCCTCAGGGGAGTAAACTGTGGGGAGGTCGTTTCGTGGGAGACACAGATCCTATCATGGAGAAGTTCAACGCATCCATCGCTTATGACCAGAGGATGTGGGATGCTGACATCCGAGGGAGTAAAGCTTATGTGAAAGCTCTGGAAAAGGGAAAGCTGGTCACCACGGAGGAGATGAACCAGATTTTACAGGGGATGGATCAGGTGAACTCACACACGCACACTTATAGAGGCACACTCAGCTTCAGTGAAAACAAACTTCACCAGACAGCCACATCATAAGTCCAAGCTGATACCTGGCTGCACATGAAATAACTAGACTGTATGAATAATAACTTTTTGGTCACAGTTCTCTTACATTTGTATGCAAGGAAGGAACTACACACCTGCTGCCATATGGGTGTGTGTTTGTGTGTGTGTGTGCAACTGTCTGCCCTAGTGCAGATGCAGGTTAATAGATGACAGCTGAAAATGTGCCATGGCGCAGAATTCCTCTCTGTATTCTGCTGAGTGTGTGGTGCAACAATGCCATCATCATGTGACAGATGTCAGCTGCTAAACAGCTGCAGTAATTCGTTCACTCACACATTCAGGTCACATTTCAGGGTGCCCTCTCTAACCTGGTGTTGACATGGCTTTGACAGTGCAGGTGACATTCGGTAAACACAGCACAATACAGACAAACAAATGATGTCAATAATGGGATGCAAAGATCAACATAAATGATTGACTCATGCTCTCCTGAAGTCCATATATCTATTATAACTATGTAACAGCAGCAGCAAAAGTCAGAGTGATTACTTTTATTTAAGATTTAGCAACAAAACAAATAATAATTTTGCTAAAAACTAAGGTTTCTACTTTTACTGTATGCATTAAGTTAATGTAGCCTAATTGGCTCTAGACTTCTGATAAGTCTGATTATCAGGCTAATATTAAACGATATTGTACTTTTTTCTACCCAGATTTCTGATGAGTGGTCCAAAGGTGTGTTTGTGATCAAAGCTGGAGATGAAGACATTCATACCGCCAATGAGCGCAGGCTAAAGGTGAGCTATAGCTTGTATGTTCATCATTACTTTACAAAAGAGATTGTATTTCACCAAATTAGATCATCTGACAGTTCATGGTTTGTTCCATAGGCAGTGTTTTGAGATACGGGACATTTCTTCTACGAGGCCTTGTACCCCAGATGTAGGGTGACATTAAATAATTTGCTATGTTTGGATTACTCTGGTTTATTACAACTGAGGTCTTATTATCTGTATTATCGTCTGACTGGTGAGACACCTGTTTTAATAAATATATGATGTAAAGTCTAGAAACAAGATGTAAAAATTATTGTAGGTTCTGGCCAAGTGGAATGACATGAAATGTCTTTATCCTGCTCTCCAAAGCAGTTATTTCTGCCACATTGCTTGTAAATTACACCTATTTCTTACCCAAACCTACCAGATTCAGCTGTGTATCACCATTTATCCGTAGAGCTGTTGTGAGTCTCATTTTTCACTTTAGAGATAATGTTATTTTAGAAAGAAATGGTCTTGAGATATTCTTTTTTTTTAAATGCTTGTTAAAAAAATCCCATGAGAAGACCAAAGCTAACAATGAACTGATCACACTAACAAGTTCTGTCTGTGTAGACAAAGCCTGATGTAGCTTAATCCTCTGCGCCACAGAGCTCCATTGTTGTCCAAAAACTATTAAAAACACATCAACGAGCGACACTCTCGAACAGGGTGACATGTTTCTTCATTACAACATGGGCACCAGTTTATTTTGAGTCAGTCCCACAAACACCGTTCTGCTGCGTTAAGACTCACAAGAGCACCAGATGTGTATTATTCTGCTGCTGGAAATAGTCTCCAGCAATTATACTATTTACTCCTGTTTTAGAAACATTTGCTAAAAACTGCAGTTCCCAGGTGCTTTAGGAAAACTACCGTTTTTTTGCTCTACACTAGTAATGAAGGGGCTTGTTTGGTGCCACAGACAGAGTAGGGAAGTCAGAAAATATAGAGACAGACTAACACATGGTTGGTTTTGGTCATTTTATGGGCTTTATTGACAATATGAAGAAACTCATGGATAATTTTGTCTCTTATTCTTTCAGTTAAGGCCTATAAACATACATCAGGCTTTGTCATAGCTGTGTTATAATCCTTTACCTGTTTTTTCAGGAGCTGATTGGTGCACCTGCAGGGAAGCTGCACACTGGCAGGAGCAGGAACGACCAGGTTTGTCTTAACAGGATCAAAACTGTAATCACATAATTATTATTTACAGTTGCATCCTATACATTGTATTACCTGCTTTTGACTGCAGAAAAAAGGGAACCTAAAGTTGGTTTATTGTGCCGTTTTGAGCTGCTCTATTTAAGTCTCTTTTTTTCATCTGTTTTTGTATGTTAAAAAAACAAATCTGTATATGCAGAATAGGAATAAATTCTACTCTAACTTTATTGTATCATTTGCTATTTGATAGAGTATAGTGAGACTGTGGTGCTTGTGTTTCGTTTGACCAGGTCGTGACTGACATGAGGCTGTGGCTGCGTGATGCCATTTCAACCCTGACGGAAAATGCCCTACAGCTGATATCTACCATGGTGGAGCGGGCGGCAGTGTAAGAAAAACTAACATGGGCAAATGCAGACACACAGACCTACTTGTATCTGTCTTTTCTTAAAGTTGCCCTTTTTTCTGAACCTCAGAGAAATTGACGTCCTGTTTCCTGGTTACACCCACATGCAGAGAGCTCAGCCAATCAGATGGAGCCACTGGATTCTGAGGTGACCTTTCTAAAAAAAAAAAAAAACCTGCAGTGCGTTTCTCCCACTTTATAGTGGATGATGTGTGATTTATGTCGGCGTCCTGTTTCTCTTTCCTTCACTCCTTGGTTGAACCGCCCCTCAGTCATGCTGTTGCCCTGAGCAGAGATGTTGATCGGCTTCAGGAGATCAAGAAAAGAGTTAATGTTTTACCTCTCGGCAGGTACGCTGTTAACACAAACTCACTGTCTGACACTGATTTTCACAAACAGACACGATCATTTCATAAGAATGTTTTTTTTCATCTTCAGCGGCGCCATCGCTGGGACACCATTTGACATCGACAGGGAGCTTCTGCGGAAAGGTCGGAACAAAAAAACAAAAAACAGATTAAGTGTTTAAGAGCACTTGTGTTAAAGATATATATTTTATCTGTGTCTCGTTCAGTTAAGAATATGTGTTTTTAAAAACTGAAACCATCTCTCCTCACCTTGATCTCTAGAGTTGGCATTTGATGACATCAGCCTAAACAGCCTGGATGCTACAGGCCAAAGAGACTTTGTTGGTACGTTCACCACATGTGTCAGTCAGCCGTCATTCATAAACAGATATAAACAATGAAAATACACTAAAAATAAGTTGCTTTTTCTCTGTTTGCGTGTGTGTGTGTGTGTGTTTCTTTAGTGGAGTTCTTGTTCTGGGCTTCGTTGTGTTTGACTCATCTCAGTAAGATGGCCGAGGACCTGATGCTTTACAGCACAAAGGAGTTCTCTTTCATCTCTCTCTCTGACGCCTACAGGTCAGTTTGTGTTTTATCATGTGATCCTAAATTTAAGTTTGCACATGTTATGCATAACTCCGGATTAAAAAAATGTCTTGTGGCTTTGTACTAAGTGTCATGTGTGAACTACAGCTATTCATTAATATATACTGTAAAAAATAATGTAAATGTTTGAGTAAATTATAATGTTTACTGATGTTTCTCTGTATCACATTACATACACGTATTATTTGAAACTCAAACATGTTTGTAGGACTTGATGTTTCTGAACATATTAACCAGAAACGAAAAATTAACAAAGCAGTTCTTCATATAAAATACAATAAAATAAAATGAAATAAACTCTATTGCATATGACAATCTGTTTTTGCGGAGAAGGTTTTGTTAATTGATCTAACGAGATACTGGTGTTTATATTTTTCTACTTTATTAGTTAATAGAATTTTTATCCTCTTGTCATTTTAACAATAGATAAGTTTTAGGGCTGCACTTTACAGTGTCATGATCAACTCAACTGTAGATTATTTTATTATATATATTTATTATTTATTTTTTTAGATTTTTTTTTACAGTTAATCAATTAATCACTTAGTCTATTAAATGTCACAAAATAGTGAAAAATGTCCATCACAGTTTCCCAAAGTCCAAGGTGGCGTCGGACCAACAGTCCAAAACCCAAAGACCTTCAGTTGACAATTATATAGAAAAGAGAAAAGCAGAAAATTCTCTGATTGAAGCTGAAATATTTGGTTGTTATTGCTTAAAAATAACTTAAACAATGAATTGATTATCAGAGTGGTTGCCAGTTAATTTTGTGTTGATTGACTGATTTATCAACTAATTGTTGTGGCTCTAATACATTTCTAACATTCAACAACAGCTCCCTCGAGTCTTTGGCTTAGAGCTGCTGTCACAACTTCATATCACATATTATTAAAGTAAATCTTCAGTACATGAGTTTGGCCTTGTGGGTGTGTTGCACTTAACTTTAAATCTTGGGTTGTGTTTGCGTTGGTGAACTGCTGCATGTTTCCCACACATACATCCAATTTCACCACATTTTTAAAAAATTTCGTCTTTCCCTCTCACCTGTACTTGTATGTGTGTAGCACGGGCAGCAGCCTGATGCCCCAGAAGAAGAATGCTGACAGTCTGGAGCTGATTAGGAGTAAAGCCGGCCGAGTCTTTGGCAGTGTAAGATGTTCGACTGAAAATAGACTTTTGTTAAATCATCTGTTTATCTGTTCATTGAAGACTCTGCCAGTTTCAGCCTGGATGCTTTGTCTCGAGAGCTCACTGCAGCTGCCCTTCATAGTCAGATGATATTACAAAAACACATAATGTGGACAGAAAGTAAAAATCCTTGATATGTCTTTGTAAACTTTAGTGGTGGTATCTTAATATAGAATAATTACATCAAACATATGAGAACACTGCAGTTACCACATGTGAGGACCACATTTCCTATAAACCCTTAACCCCAAGAGGATTGTTAGAAATATTTTTACGGCAGACTCCTCACTCCATCCACCATCTGCTAGAAGCTTTGCTCTGGAAAACCAGCGCCCTCATGTGTGATAAAGCGATCACTAGTTTCACTACAGACTCAAACATGGCAGCCACAATGAAAAGTCTGGTAGAAAAACTTCAGCAACCTAATGGATGAAATGTCCTCTCCTGGTGCTGCCTTATTACCTCACAAAAACAATGCAGCACATACTTGGACACATTTTACTGCTTTTCTTTTGACATTTGTATGACTTGTCTTAGTTTTTCCTGTCCTACTCAAGTTATGACTTTGTCTGTATTTCAGTGTGCAGGCTTCATGATGACGCTGAAGGGCCTGCCCAGCACCTACAACAAAGACCTGCAGGTATGAACGTGTGTCTCTGTGTGGTTTCACTTCATAGGAAGGATGTATCTCTGGATGTTTCCTCTCCAACTTTTTCTTCTGCTGTCTTTGTCATCCTTCCTCAGGAGGACAAGGAGGCCATGTTTGACTGCTATGATACTGTTCATGCTGTGCTGCAGGTGACAACTGGAGTCATGTCAACTCTCAAGGTCAGAGTCTAATTCACTGTTATCAAAAACACACACTGCTCGCTGGGAATCATGGGTACACTGTGGCTGCAGATAGAAATTTTAAACTTTGAAAGGTTTTGACTGCTTGCCCCTATTTTATATATTTAACATCCTTTGCATTTTTTAAAAATGTGATTTCTATCAAAAGACCTGCTTCTTTTTTCTACAGGAGTAAAAATTGTGTGCATAATTTTTAAATATCTGTTGTTTCATTTTCATTGTGTTGTAGACCTTTCAGACATGGAGAAGATAAAATGAGAGATTTTGACGTTTCTTCTGTTTCAGATTAGCCAGACTGTGATGGAAGCGGCCCTCAGTCCTGACATGTTGGCTACTGATCTGGCCTACTACCTTGTGAGGAAGGGGGTGAGTAGTGCATCATGTAGATCTATTATCATGCAAATGTTGTGCTAATTGTAAGAATATCTTTAAAAAGTCAATGCAAAGAAAACCATTTCGAAAGTAAATATAATCAGTGTTTGTTTTATAAAGTAGTGTGAATTTTGTACCAAGATTACAGTTTGTTAAGAGTGCCTGTAACTCATTTATACCTTGCAATATGGCACTTTACATGTTTTCATCAATTTATTTATGACATTTATTCTCATGAATTCATTTGTTGCTGCGGTCCACACACACCATGCACCGTTTCTGTCTGCCACCTTTTTTATTCTTTTTTTTCAGCTTAGAAGCAGAAGATGATGCATATGCTGCAGCATCATTGTTCAAAAAATTAGTTCATGCTGTATGCCAACTATGTGACTAAGTGGAAAAAAATCAATGCATTAAAACATACCTTACATGTGGAGCAGCTATAACCAGGACAATATGAACTATATTTTTAGGGTTTTACATGTATCTGTGTGTTACAGTTGTTCTGTGTTGCAGATGCCGTTCAGAGAGGCCCATAGTATGTCTGGTAAAGCTGTGTTTGCAGCTGAATCCAGAAATATCCCCCTGAATCAACTCACTGTGGAGGACCTGAGCACTATTAGGTGACTGTCTTTCTTTCACAGCACACAAACACACAAAACCTCAGCCTGAAAATTTTGTTCTTCAAATTTCTCATTTTTCCATCTCTTCCTCCTCTTCTTCTCTGTATCTGTTCTGTCATTTTAGCCCTCTGTTTGAAAGTGACGTATCGTTAGTATGGGACTACAGGAGCAGCGTGGAGCAGTACAGCGCCCCTGGAGGCACAGCCAAGAGTAGCGTTGCTGCGCAGGTGGAACACCTGAGGAACTGGCTGAAGAAGCAGGCACAGTGACCTTGACACAACTTCACCTTAACATTTTGAATCAGGTTTACTGAAACACTTATAATAGGTCAAAGTGAATTTTTTATAACTTGAAAACCACGTTGCCTTTCTAATATTCTTTTCTCCTCTTTTTAAGTACATTTAACATGTCAGTTGGATATGTTACAAAGTGATATTTTCAATTGATCATGCACGGATCATACCTGTTACAAAAGACCTAACCAGTGTAAAATAGGTGACGAAAGTGAATAAATGTTACTCAAACAATGTTTTCACAGCCTGGTTTCCACCACAGTTTTGTTTCTTGTCTAGACCCACTCAGACTTAAAGGTATACTATGCAGGATTTGTCGGTTTCTATTTGTAAACATACAAAGCATTCAAAGTCAGCCCCTCCTCCCCAGATCACTGAGCGAGTGTGAGAGAGAGAGCTGTAGTGGTCAAGTGAGTTAACGAGTGAATGAAGAGAGCGAGTGGTGCTGGTAAGAATCAGAGAAATGAAACGTAATTTTCTGATTGTTTCACGGCGGTTACGTTCTAAAGCACAAATAAACACGTCCACACCTCTGCACAACCCTGCGGGAAGGTGCCGGATTTTGTGTGAATGCAGGGCTTCATCCTGTCCGCTGTGGCCTCTCTGCTCTGCATGTGTGTAGCTTGGTCAAGCAGACACACAGACCTGCAGCTCTTCCATGACACAGAGACAGAGAGCAGAGCAGAGCAGAGGGGACAGCGATGTAACCTGGTCACTATGCTACAAGTCTCGGCCTCAAACCCTGTGTGCTGTTAGTTGCTGGGGGCTAAACACCCACTGCCCAAAGGTTGACGCCCAGAAGTGTCCCGAACACAGCAAAATAATAAGAAAATACAGGCAGAGGGCAGAGTCTCTATAGATACATACACCACCAAACACTTCTAGTGGGTCATAAGTGATGATTGAGGGGGATTACTTTTGTCTATACATTGTTTTTTTTTGCAAAATCCTGCGTGTTATACCTTTAAGATACCACTGTTGAACGGCACAGAAAGGCTTGTTTTTTTTTTGGCAGCAGAGACCGAGACAGACACATTTGTTCATTGAAGTCATGAAAGCGGTTTAACATTACATGTATGCCCAACGTCACAACTATAACAGTATAATATGTGTGGTGTTCTAGTCGTCTAATTAACTGCACACAATTTATTGAAATTCCAGGTGAGTCAAGGCAAATGTATTTCTTCATAACTCTTAGACATTATGCCAAAGTTTTTCAGGGTGGGGAAGAGGAAACTTTGTGTGAAAATGGTCAAGAACAGAAACGGAAACAATCAGTGATCAGTTTTAGGTTCTATTGTAATGAAATCAGTAATCATTATTGGCCCAAATGGAGCATCCCTAATGTGAAATTAATTATTAAAATATCATTGATAATCCTTTATAACACAATATAAATGACAAAGATCAAGAAACAAAATAGCAGTTGATGTATAAGGAATGTCTCTCAATTTGTGATTGTAACAAAGACAAAAGTGACTATAAACTCCTAATTCTACGTTTTTCTTTCATTACACTATTATCTTATTGGAAAATACATTTAACTAGATTTCACTTGAAGCTATACTTTGAGAATATAAAATATTGACCCCTAATGGCAACAAAAATAAGGAAAGTTAGAATAAAAGACTGAGCCTGCTGAGGTAAAGATCTCTACGTGCTGCTGGAGACTGAGCACTATCCAGAGGTGAGCTTGATAGACAATTAACTAATTCAAAACTGAGATTACAGATTCACTATCAGCTATTTGATCATTTGAAGAGGCGATCCACACCTGCACACACAAGTAGCAAAAATACCAACTTCATCTCTGGTCATTTGTCAGGCAAAATTACAATTCTTAAATAAATGTACAGTAGTACACAGAATGTACACAGAAATGCTGCTCACGTGAAAGCTCTCTGGAGTCTTAAATGGGACAAACTACACCGAACAAAGTTGTGGAAAAATACAGCAAAAAAAAGTACAATAACTTCTCTGACTGTCACAGCAGTTATGGTTAATGTAGCAGGTCATAGTTTATGTGCAAACGCAGTTGACATTTTGTTTAATGAATAACCATAAACATGATTATCTGTTACTTACTATAACACAGGTAAAAGTTGCCTTTATATATACAGTAGCTTTTGTCATTTAAATCAGATGTTTTCATGTGCTGAGTCAGTGTATCAGACCCGTTGTTCCGAGCACAACTGAGAAAACACCAAACCACAAGTGGATCGCACTCGTCAGAGCTGCGCCAGCCTCGGACCGGTACACGACTCTGCCATCCAGAGGCTGCGTAGGTCTGAAGATGTCGATCATTGGCTGTCCCGTCCAAAATCGACACTTCTTAGCGATTTCATCCAGCTGGAGTGGAGAGGAATAAAAAGTGTAACTTATCAAGGGGCTGAAGGGCAGTTTATAAAGGGAATAACGTGACAAGACGTCCGAAATTAGGAGTACAGATCTGATTTTCCTTTTTGTCAAAAGTTCATATTTTTACTTTAGCTCTATTAGCTGTTAAAAAACTTACAAGAGACACTTCTAATTTTTTATTACCAAAAAATCTAATTATAAAACATTTAATTTATGTCCCAAATCAATACAGCCAGGAAGCCTTTAATCTATTGAACAGAAATAGCTGTTTGCACACCTGTCGACTGCTGATGGACAAAGTCTGGTGAAACAGTGTCCAGGCAACTGCCTGTTCACATCCTGGTGTTGTCATGGAGCCCACATAGCGATAGTAACTGTGGAGGTCCTTGGCAGCTGGGATAATGTCACTGAGTCGAAAGTTTGGGATCACTGTAGTGCTGCCTTAACACAGAGGAAAGGGTGAAGAACAGTAAAGAAGCAAAGTTAAGTTTTGTAGAATTTAAAGTCTCAAACTTTTGGGCCTTTATACTATTTTTTAAAAAGTTTATTAAGTTGGATTTTTATGTTTTTAAGTAACTAAATTCGTACCATTGTTCTGTACTTGGCCCAAAGCAGCTATTACTGTGTCCAAATGAGGATGATCGTCTGTTGTTTCCTGTGAGGGAAAACACCATCAGCTGTCCGTGCGAAATTGTAATTTGTTTATATTTTACTAAGAACACATACAGTAGTTGTGAAAATGAATCTACCACCATGCAGTACCTCAAACAGGAAGGCGAGCAGAGCTATACCCGCCATATCGTGTTCTGCCTCTGCCAGAGAGCCGTATGGTTCCTTGATGTGGACTATGTGCAGCTGGATAAACAGAAGAGAGTTACAGTATAATGGAGCACATTATATACTACAGTGCACTGTATGTGTTTAAACATTAACTGCCCTCTGATTATAGCTTTCCATTAAATTAATTAATAATGGGTAGTTGCAGTTTGCTGACTCCTGTTTGGAGCTGTTGTGAAACACCCAATAAATGCTAAAAATGGTTTAAAAACTGTATTAACACTATTATATGTAGATAAATACTCCTTTATACACTTGTGTTGCAGTTTTGTAAAAGTAAAAAGTCCAGAGAAGCTGAAGCAAAGTGATGTGAGAGTAACTAAAGAGATGTTGCCCAGTACAACATATTATTTCCATAGCGACAAATGATGTGTCTGCTGCGTCCTCGGTGATGTACCTCCATGGGGAATCTCTCTCCATCGATGGTGTGCTCTGATCCTGGTCTGCCGTTCCCTCCCCAGTGGAAGTGAAACTGGGCGGCTCTGTAGAGACCAGGCAGAGCTCCTCCAGTCAGTCGGACTGACTGCGGCAGAGCAAAGTGAGCTGCGGGGAAAAGACGTCAAACTCACAGTATATTAATCAATCACAGGTGTTCAACATCTGGTGAAAAAGTCGACTGGAGGAGAAGAGAACAGTTTGTCTGGGCTCTTAATTACCAGAGTGTCCTTTGTTTTCCACTGTAATATTGATTCTGTTGGTGTGACCAATGAAGTCGAAGGGTGGCAGGGCGCTGTTGACATGCACTTTGCTGGTGACGATGTTAATTGGTGATTGGCGTAATCCTCCACAGCTGGGAAACTGAGCTGCCCAGTGGCTAGGGTCTAAACAACAGAAACAGCATCAAACTTAAGGCTTCACTGACTGTACTGTATCTGAACGTTAGCAGCAGCCTGATCTCTTGGGCCTGTTGGGCTGCGTTTAATGTAAAGTTCTTCTTACAAAGTAATATTTCTAAGTAACATTCAATCAATTCACTCCTTCTGTGAAAAGATTACTAGTACTGCTGATCCCACTGAGAATTAACACAGGCTTCTGCTTTCAGTTGCTCTCATCTAATTGTTTTGGTTGAGACCATTTGCTTCTCAGTGAAAGATCAGGACAAAATATTGGCTTTCTTCTTTTTACATTACCAAAATTAAATCTAAATAATCTATGTTTTACTAGCATTTAAGGATGTTTTCTTTGCTTAGATGAGCGGTGAGAGGAGGAGCGATGAGAGGAGGAACGAGGGCAGTGAAGGAATGACACTAATGCAAACTAATGAGTTACGAGAAGTGAGGAACTCCCATTGGAATGAACTATTGATTGGATGCATCATCTATTTAATGGCACTTAAATGTTTGCTGACACGTTGGTCATGATAACTTGATAAAGTAGTACATGAAGGCTTTTTGCTGAGTTCGTTTTACAGTCTACCTCTCTTGTGGTCAGAAATTGTTTAACCTTTTACTTCCCACTTCCCCAGCTGGGAGGTGCCAGCACTACACAGACTGGTAAAACTATCAACATTTGTATCATATGTATCAAGAGATCAGACTCTTCTCCTTTCTGTCCTTTTTTCATTTACAGAAAGTCTTAAATCTCTTTAAAATTTGAATCTGATGATGTCATTGGGGTTATCTTGGCATGAAGCTTATCATTTTTAACAAAAAGCTTGATTACAAACTGGAGTTGTGAGGGATTGAGAGAAGTGAGCATTTAGGAGGCAGGGGGTTTAAAACAAGACTAGATCAAAACCTGGACCATGTATGAATGCCTCCAGGAAGTGCGCTGGGCTCTGACTGAAATAGAGAAGCAAAGTCCCTCCCCTTATACTGTCCCCCATGTGACCAAAATGTCTGCTGATCCTTTTCTCAGCAGACATTTTGACTTGTCAAATCAGGAAAAGCACAGATGGAATTAATAATATCGATGATGGCTGCATTACATGTAGGTGAGCCAGTGTAAGCGCTCTGGTAATGCTCACTCACTGATGTGGTTTTATTGGGACAAATAATACAATTAAGCCATCGTTAATGTTATTATTTTCAGCTTCCCTTTTCCTGCTTTAACAAGTCAAAATGTCTGCTGTGAAAAGGGTCTATTTGGAACTACAACAATTAATCAACTAATTAATTTGTTGATTATCAGAATCGATTATCAGAATTGTCAGAAGCTATTTTGATAATTGATTGACCGTTTCAGTCACTTTTTTAAAAAAAAAAAAAAAAAGCCAAATATTTGATGGTTCCAGCTTCTTAAATGTGAAGATTTGCTGTTTTTCCTTTTCATATATGACAGTTAATTGAATATCTTCTATTTCTATCTTCTAATATCTAACATTTTAGACTGTTTTCTTCTGAAGACATCACTGTAGCCTGTATCTATAGTCTATTTTCTACATTCTTTTAAATCTATGTCATGTGAGTGAACCTTAAACCAGCAATAATTGATCTTTTTCCCCCGAGGAAACAGTTGTTTATTTACATATCCAGTAGTTACAGGATAACATTATCATTCATTTGGAGTCTGGTGAATGTAAGTCTAATCTTCACTCTCTTTTAGCTCCTTTTTTGTCTCCATTAACTCCTGCTTCCCGTTTGCAGTTTCGAAATGACCAAGACGATGGAGATCAGTGTTTTACTTACAGAAGCTTTGACAGATCACAAACTTTGGGAATTTTTGGGGGGATTTTTCTCCTAATATACTTGTGAGTTGATCATTTGTTCTTACCTCTGCATGTGTCATCACAGGAGTACTGGCTCTGGTAACACCACTGAGCTGAAGAGAAAGTACAGCACTCAGTTCAGATCCAGAAACACACGTACACGTACAAGGACATACAGTATATTCTTGTTCAGGTACAGTTCTCCTTTGTGCCAAACAAGCTGCCTTTCTCCAGTTAATAAATGAGTATTAATTCTCACATTCACGCTCTATTAGCCACAGTCGATTTTTTTTTCTCAGTCAGCAATCTTACTAGCTGATCTGCTAATGTGTTTGTGCTCTGCGGCTGACCTTTGAGAAGTCAAAAAGGGCAAAACACTTTTCTCTCTCTTTCACTCACACACACACACATAAGCCAAGATAATTATTAATTCTCACATTACTAATCATGTCCTTCAGTCACCTTCATGTGTTCATCAGTTAAATATAAATTATCTGATAAGCAAAACATGACAAAAATCATCACCAGTGACACATTTATGATGAATTAGAGCCTTAATGACACAAGAATGAGTTGATGTAACACTGATGGACACAAACATTCATAACATATCTGTTTGTATAATATATATACACCTCTCGGTACACAACACAAGGAGCTGCGCTGTACTTTTACATTTAAAAATCCAAAGTCATAAACCACTCAGAGTTGATTTATACTTGAAAATAGAGTCATTGTCATGTCTGCACATGATTAAGATTACAAGTTTTGTCTGTGATCATGATACTGATTAAATTAATGATCATATTGGGAACTAAAATGCTATTATTAACTATTAAAATAAATGCAGAAAACGTCACTTTTTCAAACCATTATCTTTTATGGCGTCTCATTATTACATCTAAACCAATAATGTAGATAAAGAGATAGACATTTATTTTTAATCTTTTAGACAAGTTGTGCAGCAGTGTTTGGGATTACATTGATTGCATTGGGTGTGAAGTGGATGGCTGGCTCAGAAAACCTTTATCCAGCTCCTTAACTGCCTCTGCGCCGCTGCATTAAACGTGTCCGTCCAACAGGTGCTGGTGAAGTCATTTAGTGTTTGTGCAGCGGTTGTGTATTGTATTGCTGATGTGAATGACACTCCAGTGTCTGACTCTGCGGTGGGAATGAAAGGCGCTATAGAGAACCATTTAGCCAATATAGGAACACAGATTAACCCTGCTGCCTCCCACAATGCCATTCTTTGAAAGGGGATAATAGTTCTCACCAACTGAGAACAATGCACAGGTGGAGGTTGGCTTTACTCCACCTGGCTCATACACCTGTGCCAAACTGAGCAGCACGAAAAAGTCGAACCTAAGATGATCGAGTCGTAACCCGCTAGCTTTGTTTTCTTAAAGTGGCGTGGCATTTTCCAACGAATCAGCAGCCCAGAGAGACTCTTTTTTTTTTTTTTAGCTTGTGACCCCTTAAAACAATGCGATGGCTACTTGAAAAACCTCATTACCAGTTCAATTTGTCTAAAAGTTTTATCCAGTTCAACCAGAAAGTAATTTTCTTTCTTGTTTTATTTGAATAGTCCTAAAGACAATGTAGCCACTAATTTATAAGAAAGAAATGAAGGATTAGAGTAAGGTAAGAAAAAATTTGCGTAACTTTGTGCTGCAGAACAATTTTTTTCTGCTTCCCTCCCTTTTAATTATCTCACAACCCTTCAGATTTATCTTGTGACCCCGAGGTTGAAGAGCAAAGCCTTAAATTATGTTCTCCAGCTGTAAAGTCAAGTTAAAAACTCCTAATTAAGAGGATATGTTGAGAAAGTGTAAGCTAGACGCTGAAAACTGAAGCCAAGCAGCTCTTGTGTGCAGCAGTTTAATTGTCTTAGTAAGTGTGTGTGTGTGTGTGCATGTCTATGTGTGTGTGGCCTACCTGTGCACTGAGAGAGGAGAGCGAGCAAAATCAGGAGGTAGAGAGAAAAATCCATGATGAGGACCAGCACACAAAAGCCAGAGAAGACTCCTGATAGATGAGCTGCCTTCACATACTGACTCTGAGCAGCATTTGAGGGTGGGAGGAGACGGTCATGAGATTATGACAAAAGGTGTGTGTGTGTGTGTGTGTGTGTGTGTGTGTGTGTGTGTGTGTGTGTGTGTGTGTGTGTGTGTGTGTGTGTGTGTAAGAAAAAGAGAAAACTCTAAGCAAACACCTCAACTTGTCAAGTGTGTGAACAAGGAGAGACAGACACCTGCTGGCAAAATCAGATACTGTGGAGTCGTTTCCAGTTTCCTGTGGGTCAAATAGAAGCTTCTTCTGCCTCCATCAGACTAAAAGCTGACTCACAATCCCATAAAGGCTCATTAAAAGCCGGTTTTGAGCGTTTTTATATGCTGGAAATGTGACAAAAATTAAGTATTGTTGAGGATGTCAGTATACATACTGAATTGCTTGATAGGCCTTTTTTCACAGAGGACATTTTTGTCACAGTAGGTAAAACACAAGTAAATAACAACATTAATGATTCCTGGTATTGTTCATGCTGCCTCACTGTCACACTGTTAGGGCTTAATGTGACACTTGAATAGAACAGAGCTATCATTAATGTTATTAACGCCTTTGATTTTCCTTCTATGACAAGTCAGATTTTCTGCAGTGAAAAAGGCCTGATCATTCTTAATTATCAGACGAATACAGGACCTGCTGGCTCACTGGAACTGAGGCTTCGTCAGCGTTATTAGTGACACCTGTGCTTTTTCTCTTATCTCAAGTCAAACTGTAAAAACATCCACTTGTGGATGGTGGTGGTGAAAATATGACTCAAAAACGGAAATGGTGGAGCAACTCACACCCAAAGTTGCAGTGTTGCAAGTCATCATCTGTTAGTGTAAAATATAGAAGTATATCAGCGTCTTGTGTAGTAATTGCTAAAATGATAAAAGATTAGCACATTTGTGTTTAACCTGTAAAGCGACACTTTAGCCTTGCTGGCATAATTTTCAGGATCTCTTATACTCATTCTGACTTTTTGCTCGTAAAATTTAACGATTTACCTTTTAAATGAGACCATGATTATGACTGTAATCAAACGGGCTGAAGAACAGTAACCTTCTTGTTTTAGGTACATTATTTTTGGGCTTGTGCACAGAAATAACATGCCTGGTTAGAAGTTAATAGTCTCTATGATTAGCGGGAAGTTTAGGAAACCACCTCCAACATTATAAATAACATGTAAGATATTGTACTAATATTATAAACAAATTATAAACAGATACATGTATAAATATATTTATTTGAGTATTAATCCAATACAGAAATACATGTATATTTATTCAACTACAAACCCCTTACATCTTTGATTGTGTGATTAAAAAAAACAACAGATTTAGCAACTATGGTTGTTTAAAGATTGATAAACAATTTAGAATATTGCTAAAATTTATTAAAAGACATTTGTTGATCCTTCACATGGTCCTGTCTGATTCTGACAGCACTAAAACTGACATATATAATCTTCATCTCTGCCGTCACAGGAAAGGCACACACTGAAAAAAACAAACAAACCTACACTGGGTTGAAATGATCAAGGACCTTCAGACTGAACATAAAGTTAATGGCTGATCCATCATTGAAACAGAACGGACTCAGAATGACTGTAAGATAATTCTTTAACAAAAAAAATAGTTTCATTATGACAACAGACGTCAGGTTAATTATATTTTACTAACTTCAGGGAGCTTTGATTGCTAAAAATATTGATATTTCACAGTGATGACCTGACATCAGTCTTAACAATAGCTTTACACATTGTGTTACTTCATTTAAAATCATTCATATCAAAATCACAACATTATTTTGTATATTGTAAAGTGTGTTTGAGACATTTATGTAAACCTGATTTAACAGGTTAAAATAGAAGGTAGTGATACTGAATACAAACATAAGAGCCGTATATGGGAATAAATAGTTACCTTCCTGATAATGAGATATGTGAGATTTATGATACCGTTACTGAAATAAATGATTTAAGGCAAAACGCTAACATTCACTGTATCGCAGCATTAGTGAAACAACAAGTCTTGTGCAGATTCTGATCTCATTTATGCAGAAACCCATCGATGTGACGTTAAAAACTTCATGCTGCTCTTCTCTTCTCTTGGGTCATCAGGCCGGAGGAGGCTTGTTGTCTGGAAAGCAGTGAGATGTCTTCAAAGGACATAATTCTGAAAAACAGATATCCATTAGTTAGAAGCTTGTTAGTTTTTATGAATCTTTCTTTTCATTTTCTTGCAAAATGTCTGATCTCAAATCTACAGTAAGCTTTGACATGTTTGCCTGCTAGTGGTGCTATAATGGTGTTTTGTTGCGTGAGTCCCTTCCTGTTTGTATCCTGTTTTTTGCGCGAGCACAGAGGTGACATGAAGTGCATTTCTGCCAACTGTAGAGGGCAGTAATGCTTATTGAGAGTGGCAGAAATGTGCCATAAAAGGCAGACATGCACCATAGATGCATTACAAGAACAATGC
Source organism: Thunnus maccoyii (assembly GCF_910596095.1). NCBI lineage: Eukaryota > Metazoa > Chordata > Actinopteri > Scombriformes > Scombridae > Thunnus > Thunnus maccoyii. Next base: position 15,443,020 of record NC_056545.1, read on the forward strand.
AATACACCAGTAACAAAGGAGAAGGAGAACATGACACACTGGTGTCAACAAAAACTAAAAGTTTTAAGTTTCCAAAAGGGTTTTTGTAAATGTATTATGAGGGGAAAATGCACTCTGAATGTTTTTTAGCCTTTAAGGATAGATGTATTTTTGTAAACATGCTCACTGACAGTCTGAACTTTCTGCAGTAATCAGCTGTTAGAGGCATCAGTGCTTTCTTGTTTATCTATTGATTTTTTTTATTAACAACTGCCATCAGAAAGATGGATAATTGATGGTTGATTCCAGGAATTCAAAGCTTTCCAGATCTTTACAACTTAAAAAAATATACATATATATATTAATGAACATCTCAGACTTGATGCTTGATGGTTGAGCTGTCATTGTGTTTGGAGTAATCACTGCATGTCTCGAATATAAAACAATATTTAATCTGGAAATTACATTTGACAAAGTGAGGGTCGTCTTATATTCAGACAATAACGTTCACAATATCAGAGATCCTTGTTGAATGGACTACAGGGAATGTTGCATTATGGGTTGCTTGTAGCTTTAATGTTGCTAAGCTAGTGAGTTTCTTCAAGTCTATTTATAGTGTGTCTGTTGGAGTAAGTCAGCTCTGAAAATGTTCTCGTGTAGCGTGTTTTTCTCTCGTGTGTTTTTCAATCCGTGCTGCCTTCGAGCTACGCTTCCCCCCCGATACACAATACAAACCTGCTGTTTTGTCTGTTCGGCAGTGGTGAGAATGGATTGACCTACAGTATCAAATTTCCAGTCAGCGCTGCTCTTTCTCTCTCTCTCTCTCTCTCTCTCTCTCTCCATAACTCACCTGTAGCACAACAGCAGCCACCACAAAAAGAGTGGCTAAGAGCATCATCCGCCCCATCCAGCCCAGGTCTAAGTTCTTCAGGATGAAGAATCGTGCCCAGCCCAGTTTCTTGGGTGTGTGAGGCGGGTACCGCATGCTGTTCACTCCCTCCATTTTCAGCTGTTTGATCAGACAACCACGCAGGTGACTCAGCTGGTCGAAGCTGAACTTGCCATGGTAGCAGCCCATACCGCTGTTTCCTGTACACGAACAAAGGGAGATGATTTGACTGTGTCAACAAATATCAGCCTCCAGTTTGATGGCAGGAAATTAACACAATCAGCCAATAATGCCGAGCACAATGTCACTCACTTTGGTTTTCTTTATTTTCTGCTTAAAGTTATTGTTGCTGTGAGCAGGTTGCTATCCTGAAAAACCTTATGGCGTTGGATCCAATATTTTAGTGTAAGCTGCCAAAAAGTACAGTATTCATGTTTAAAGTTTACTCAGATTCATTTGACGGCTAACTCTAAAATCTCAGGTCAAAATTGTCTTGAATAAACCACCAAGGAGGAGATTTCTAAACAGTGTTACCACATGATGGTGACTGTCCTTGCGAGATTTCCTCACCAAACTGAAATGAATGGAAGCCAACGTCTGAGAGGTATGAAGTAAGACTGAAATGTTATAGAATGCTTTGGAAAGTGGGTTATCAGTGATGTACAAAACCACTCGTGTGGTCAAACACAGTCAGTGGGTTGCACGGGGAAGGGCTGTGTTGAAACCTTTATTTAACCTAATACTCATCTGCTAACCCACGTAACCCTGCACTTGGCAAAGTAAGTCATTTATTCATTCACACTTCTGCCCCTCAGAGAGTCCGCTCACCGAGTGAATCAGTAAAAGGGAGAGTGACTGAACTCTTGCTTGTAATACAGTTTGTCGTGTGCACTCACCCACTCCTCCGAAAGGCAGAGAGCTGACAGAATAGTGAACGAGACAGTCGTTGGCCAGCAGTCCTCCACTGGAGGTCTCGTCTCTCATTCTCGTTATCACCTTTAGGAAGAAGAGAAACGATTCATGTCACAAGTCTTGATTTCTGCGAATCTGAATCTACAGCTGTACATGTACAGTTGTGTTTACTACTTTGCTGCATGTTTGCACACCTTGTCATCTGGTGTGAAGACGTAGAGGGCCAGAGGTTTCTCTCCCTTGTTGATAAACTTGATCGCTTCATCCAGGCCACCGAGGGGTAAAATGGGGAGCAGAGGTCCAAATATCTCCTCCTGCATCACCTTTGCATCCGGCTTTACATCCCGCAAAACTGTGGGTGCTAAACACGACAGAGAAACACTATTTGTATGATGCTGGTGTTCTTCAGTGCTTAGTATGGTGAATAATAAACGTGGTAAGTGTAGTAAAGCTGCATTACTGCCTGAATGTAAAACATCACAAAAAATTCCCTGGAAATGCTTTTGAAACACCATGTGAACAGCTGGTGGTTTACCGATGTAGCAGTCTGACTCATCGTTGTCTCCTCCTACAGCCACGGTGCTGTCCTCCAACATGGCCATTATCCTCTTGAAGTGGCGCTGGTTGATGATGCGTCCGTAGTCGGGGCAAGTCTTTGGGTTTTCTGTGTAGAACTCCTGCCAACCAACAACAAACAACTTCATAACTTCAGCTGTTTCAACAATTTCATACCTACTGGTATTTCACTCATTTGTGAAATCTGGGCATAGACTGAACTGAGGAAAGAGTCCCTGAAACAATGACACAATAACGTACACATGTTTTGTGTATGCCTGGCCTGAGGCTGATGTAATGAGGTGGAGAAGAAATAAAGGGTGAAAGACGTAATCTTAGTAAAACATTGTTTAGGTTGATAACCAACTGCACTGATTGTGTAATTTTTTCTGTTTACACAGATATTTGTAAAATGCCAATCAAAGGCTTTTAGATATGAGAGCTACAAACTAGCTAATCATTGATTACATTGAGATATCTGAGATATCATTGCTGTTGATGTTTTACATTTACACATTTAAAAAGCTGCACAGCCGTGTGTAACAGTTGCGCGCAATGACAGTTGTTCTGCTGTTGGTGAACCTCACCAGTGCAACATAACGGCACTTTCCCGTTTCCTCCCGTTTGTGTCATTGACAGGTTTTCAGACTAATGGGGCAGGCGGCGAACTGATATGAAAACAGCTTGTTCAGGGCATCTTCATCTATTTATGGCTAATTGTGGGAGTGGAAATGAGGCTTGTGCATGTGCGCTCACTTTCACAATAACTGAGATTTATAAAACAGAACCATGCGTACATAACGGCTTTATAAATCTGACGAAAAGAAGGCGTCTGCATATTTCTGGCTTTGTGCGTACACACAGTTTTAGTCATGAATCCACACAGAGGTTTATGCATCTGGTCCCAGGTTGTCAATACCTTAATTGACTTCTTGACCTCTTCAATAACCCGGTCCTGGATGCTGGGCTCACAAAGGATGTAGTCTGGGGCGATGCAGGTCTGACCACAGTTGGAGTACTTTCCCCAAACGACACGCCTACACAGCGGTGGGAAAGTGAAGATGAGAGTCTCAGAAAGGAGCAGATACAGTGTAACAGAAGCTGGATGGAAAGTATCTAATTTAAATTATTGAACCAAACCTGCAGGCTATGTTTATGTCACAGTTCTTGTCGATGTAACAGGGGCTCTTCCCGCCCAGCTCCAGGGTGACGGGTGTCAGGTGTTTGGCAGCGGCCTCCATGATCAGCTTGCCCACCATGCTGTTGCCGGTGTAGAAGATGTGATCGAAGCGCTGGCGCAGCAGCTCCTGGGTCTCTGACACACCTCCGGTTACGACAGGGTAAAGCTCCTGGACAGTAAAGACACACATTCAGGTATCACTAGGCTGCATGCAAATAAAATGTAAATCATTTTCAGTAAGGAAATAAATAGTAATAGTAATGTGGGAAGATAAACAGAGAGCAAAATCTGTGTTTCTGTCCAAAGGGAAAAGTGTAAATGATGTTAACCTTCCTGGAAAATAAATTATTATCCACATTTGGTGAGTAGGGAGGGTTAAATTGTTTTACCTGGCAAAGAATATAAATTAACTGACTTGTATATTATCTGATCTGTGTCAGTAATGCATCATAAGGAAGTCTCAGGAATATATATGATGCTGATGTTAAGCGACTCATCCTTACTTTGTCGATGTAAAGTGGGAGCAGGTCCTCCATGACCTTCGCAGTGTGAACGCTGACCTCAGACGGCTTCACCACAGCTGCATTACCTGGACAGGTAAATGACAAAAACAGCAGAGAATATAATTAGACATTTGTAGAATTATGTGACAAATATATTTTCTATTTTACTCTCAACCTTCATTTTCTTTTATTCTGTTTTTTCCAGTTTGGTTTGCAGAGTGTGTTTATGTGCATTGGAGTAGTGGGCATACTGTCAGTTCACCATTTGTAATCTATAAATAAATAAACAAATAATAATTAAACAGCTTGGGGGAATCAAACATAGAAGTAGACTTACTAAGGTGGTATCTCCAAATCCTGGAAAAATCCTAAACTGTCCAAAATCACGTATGTAAAATTAGGGCCCTCAAAGGTCTTGAGTATGTCAAGTATCTTGTTTTAGCTTCCTTCCTAAAACTCTCATTCATTGAGTGTTTTTGTGGTGTAAAATTACGTCTGTCATGCAGACTGTTTTCCAGCTGGTCAATAGTTGCTGGTGATAAACAATAACCTCACTTCTGAGGTAGAAACTCGCTTGTGCACCCTCGCTGCCTGTTGTTGTCTATTTGTTATCAAACAAATGCTGCAAATGTCCTTTATGAAGAATAAAACCACACAACTTTATCAGAAGTTACATTCTGCTGTTTCCTTCCATGTTTCTCATCATCTCTACAAAATGCACTTCTCAGTATCAGAGAAACTGCATTTAATTTGTCCATTTTCTAATATACCTTGTAAACGTGAATACACGTACAAATACAGCCTTTTATTCAACGCCGTAAACAGATGATGACTAAATAATCAAATATGTAATTAAATCTAAATAAGTGAGTATTGTTTTTTATAATCTATATCCTGCATCAATCATGAGAAGCGACTTATGACCTACTGGGCAGATCTGACAGTCATTGTAGGATCTGATAATGCAGGAGCAAAGTATGAAGTCCACACTGTACAAACACCACACGACAGGACTCCAGTCCTCCAGGCAGACAACATTTGAGTCAAAACAGGTTTTATCCGATTTACTAAACAAATGAACCTCCTACCTGCAGCAGCTCTTGTGGCACTAATATGTAAAACTACTACGGGGGAAAAGTAACAAACAACAACAGCAAAGATTCAAGCAGATAAAGAAACAGACAAAAGACTTAAAAATACTGCTGTGTCATGCTAAACAGTTGCAAGCAAACACTCCTCACCGAGGTTTGCATCACAAAGTGATCAGAGCTCGATGTAGAGCCAAGCTCAGGGTGGCCTTTTTGGAGGATCTTTAGAAACAGAAATGAATTATGCATGAGTTCATTCATTATGTCAGAGCTGAGTGCTTCACTCAGAGTTTAACCTTTAACCTTTGAGCCATCGCCGATAGGAACAATGCACAGAGTTGAGACCTGCATGTTCACACGTGCAAACATGCACATATAATGCTGCAGAAATACATGACAGCATGTGTGTGACATACACACGTTACAGGACACTGAATCTGTTGATGATCTTATAAGAGCTGCAACGATTAGTCGATTAATCAGTTAGTTGATCTGAAAATTAATCGGCAACTATTTTGATAACTGAATAATTGTTTTAATAAAGCAAAAATGCCAAAAAACTGCTGGTTTCAGCCTCTCAAATGTGATGATTTAACGTTTGTATTTTCTTTCTTTGTTTTTTCATACAACTGATTATCTTTGGACTGTTGGACAGACAAAACAAGATATTTGAAGACGTCACCTTGAGCTCTGGGAAATTATAATGGGCTTCACCATTTTATAGACAAAATGATTAATGGAGAAAATGAAAATAATTGTTAGTTGCAGCTCTAATCTTATAACCTTGACTCATGCAGAGCAGAGTTCACAACGTGACCTTTGACTCACTAATCATAAGCTGACGGACAATAAAGAATGTTGGGCAATGCTGGGATAAAAGGAAAAGGGAACTGGAGCGGTTATGATCACAAGACAAAGGACCTGAACAGGACTAAAAATAAAAGAAGAAAGAAAGGAACAAAAACTGCGCTGCCTTACGCAAATGAAACTTGAGAAAATGAGTTTTGTGATGCCTCACATACAGTACAGGCCAAATATTGTGTAAGCCAAACTCTTAAAGGACAGGTTCACAATTTTTAAAGTCTGTTTTTAAAACAACAGTCAGGTTTCCACATGAACAGTGAAAGAGGTTTTCCTCGCTGTAATCATTCCTCCTGTTCAACCTGGCTATTAAAAGATTCCCTTCAAATGTGCTTTAATGTAAATTATAGGGGACAAAATCCACAGTGTGTCCACACAGTCATTTAAAAGTTGATCTGAATCTTATATGAGGCTTCAACAGTCTGAGTTAGTCATATCTACTGGATATCTGCCACATTTACAGTCTTTCTAGTATCAAATTCCCTCTTTGTGTTTCCCTGTTGCGGTGGAAGTATAGTAACAAAAAGAGGAACTTTGGCACTAAAAGGACTGTTAAGTTGAAAGATGTCTACTTGATTTGACTCATTTGGACGACTGAAGCTTCATATTAGCTTCAGATAAACTTTTAAATACATTTTTGCACAGAAGGAGGCTTGTTGATTTTGGCTCCCATCACTTCCATTGTACATTATGAAGGGATCTTCTAATGGTCAGTATTAACAGCAGGAATAATTATGGCAAGAAAAACCTATTTCAATGTCGAGTTGGGCAACTGACTGTTGTTTTAAGACAGACTTGAATCCATCCTTAAACAAACAAATTCTACATTGTAAAGCTTCATGCGTTTTTGTGTCATTTTGATAAAAGTGCAGCAGTCGACTAAAGACACAAATCTTACATCAGTGTCTGAGACGTTTTGCACAGTCAGACCTATGATCCCCTCTCAGAGTTCATTCAAGGGGAAAATGATGATCAAGCCAGATAAAAATGTGAACACTGACCTTGTTACATCACACACACATGCAGACACAGTGATCTTTCACCCCCCTCACCCACACACACACAAACACACACACACACACACACTCAGCATCCTACAGTACCAGCAGCGATGGCTCCAATGAGCGGCTGTATGGTGACGGCCCAGGGGTAGTTCCAGGCCCCGATGACCAGCACCACCCCCAGCGGCTCCGGCTTGATGTAGACGGTGTCGGAGATGGTCAGCAGGTTCTTCTCCACGGACCGAGGGGCCGCCCACTCCTTCAGCTTCCTGATGGCCAGGCTGATCTCCCCCTCCAGGCCCAGAGTCTCATACAGCTGGGTCCCCACCTCACTCTGGGGATGAAGACAAGAACAGTGGCACCGCTCATGACTGATGTTTTTTTTTTGTCTTTTTTTACTGTGTTTTCTTTCTAAAAGCCTGTTAGCGAGAACAGAACGTTTTAAAATTGCTACCAGGGCGGGATAACTGTGGCATGTTTCCCAAGCTTTCTGTCACTTCCTAAGTTGATATCTTAATATGTTTCATAATCTACCTTCTGACTCATTCATACTGCATCTTGAACTTGTTTCACAACTGTTGTCTTTTAAGATTTTATTTCATTTTTTACCATGTCCGCCTTCTGAAACAAGTGTATCGTTTGTTCATATGATTCAGTTTTCTAGTTTTTTAGTTCTTACGTTCTAATATGCCTTAATGTTAGATGTTGAATGCCTGTCTGTCTTGATTAAGGTTGGTGAACTATGTAAACACCAGTGACAACAATCTATATAAGTCCAGGATTTTGTCCTGATAAAGTCTGATCCTTGTGTCATGTAGATTAAACCATAAAACCCATTAATAGACACTTGATATAATATGTAGCATCGATATAAACTGAAGCTAATTTGCACAAACTCTGACTGAATATTCATTATTCTGGACTGCGAGGATGAGCCCTTTACTCACCTTATTGAGGTCTTTCTTGATGGCATCTGAAATCTCTTTCTGCCTCTCAGTGAACAACCGCTGCAGGTTCTTCAGCTGGCGGATGCGGTGCTCTAGACATTTGGACCTGCCTGTTTCAAAAGCTTTCCTGGCACGAGCCACCGCCTGCTGCTCCCGGGACATCCTGGGAAAAAAAAAAAGAAAAAGAAAGACTTAAAAGGTAGCTCAAGAGTTACCGCTGTTTGTAATCATTTTTTAAGAGAAAAATTTTCCAAATTCTCTGGTTCCAGCTTCACAAATGTGAATATTTTCTGGTTTACTTTGTCTGAATATCTTTGGCTTTTGGACAGTTGGTCGAGACAAAACACTTGAGTCATCTTGGGCTTTGGGAAACAGTGATCGACATTTTTCACCATTTCCTGGCATTTTATAGACCAAACCACTAGTTGACTGATTGAGAAATGTCGAAAATTGAGAAATAATAGACAGATTAATTGATAATGAAAATGATCGTTAGTCGCTGTCCTTGTATTTTTCATAACCGTGCACATCTGGCCAACTGCACTTCTTCGCTTATCATGTCTGTTCATCTTCAAATATTAATGTTGGAATTAGAAATGGTGAAATTCCAACAGAAAAGCAAGAAAAAAAGAGAAAGAAAAAATGTGTGTGTTTGTGTGTGTTGGTGCAGAGATATAATGTTATTAAATTATGTTTTAATGGCCACAGATTATAGCTACAACATACAGATTACACATACAGTATAACCCAGCAGAGGCACCTTTTGATGCAAAAGTACAGTGGTGGAATACTTAAAGTACTTAAAGTCCCCCTCCACTCAAAAATGTGTTTTTCTTCTTGTTCCTACAGTTGGATGTTTGAGCTTCACTGTGCTGACTGATGTATCTTCAGAGTTTGACACTATAAGGCTGTTTTCGCATTTATCTGCTGAAAGTGGAAAGTTTCTCTGAGTTCACTGAAAATCAGATTTTAAGGGGTGGGCCTACGAGCATAATTTGTGACATCACAACTAGTTTGGAGCCAATCATGATTCAATATTCAATTTACACAAGTGTGAGGTGGAAACTTGAAGCCTCCAGTGCAAAAACACTGAGAATGGACTTTAAAATGAAGTAGGAGACATTGTGTGTCCTGCAGGAAAACTTCTGATATGAAATATATTTACATATTCATAGATTATTTAATGTTTAATGAGGGAAAAGAAGGACATGTCATTTCAAGGATTTCAACAAGACATTTTTTGTTGTTGAAAAACTCCACTTTCTTTTTAAAAATATCTACTCCACTACCTTTTCAGAGGGAAATATTTCATTTTTTACTCCACTGCATTTATTACACTGCTATTACTTTACATATTTTGGACAGGAAACCTATAATGAGTTTATAAAATATTAAAATTTGTTCCAGATTCAAAAGTACATAAAGTGGACAAAAGCAGCTACACAGTGCATCAGTAAATAATCATCCAATTTTATAATATACAGACACCATTCTGCTGCATGAGTACTTTTACTTTGAAGTCTTTTACTTTTACTTTAAAGTCCACTTTGCAGTATATTTCTATACTCATTGATACTTGTAGCGCAGATTTATTACATTGTGGTAACGCTGTAGCTTAAACTGATGAACTGAATACTTCTCTCACTGCTGCAAAAGTATTTTGTAGTTTGATAAAAGCAGGCCCACCACTTGACGCACCTCCTAAAGCCTTTTTATTGATCCACAATGACAGTTTAAATGACCCCCCTCCCCCGAGCCAAATGGTAGACTCTTTGTCTGTGCAGGACAGTTACAGCCTCTGGGTCAGAGTTAAAGCTGCACATTAACAGCAGAAACACAACAAACTGTAACAAAGACAGCCGGTATATACGGTAACTATATGTTTAATAACGGATCATACCACTCTGCAACTACCGTAACTATTCTACAACTGGAGCAAAATATCTTCACAATCTGGTGGATTGTTATTCTTAAAGCACAAAGAGCTGTTTATCAGTTTGTTTCGCATTTCCGTTGACCGCCTGTCTGTCGGCCTTCAGTCCACAGTTTTAAACAATTAAATATAGATCACTACACAGCCGGTTTTAGTTTTATTCCTACCTGAATGATCTGAGTTGTCTATTTCTTGAGATCCCTTTAAATACTGATGGTGAAATGTCTCGCAGCTGCAGCAGCAGAAGAGCTGAATAATGACAGCAGCAGAGAAACACTCAACTCTCCTTCCCCGTTAGGTCACACCCATACAGGGGCAGGACCACAGAGTGTGTGTGTGTGTATGTGTGTATGTGTGTGTGTGTGTGTGTGTGTATGTGTGTGTGTGTGTGAAAGGCTGCTAAACTTAAATGATAGGTTCACAATTTTTCAAGTCTTTCTTAAAACAAGTCAGGAGCCCAAATAAACATTGAAACATGTTTTTCTTGCTGTAATCATTCCTCTTGTTCATACTGACCATTAAGTATAGTAAGTGATGGGAGACAAAAAGCCTCTTTCTGTGCAAAAATCTATATAAAAAGTTTATCTGAAGCTAATATGAAGCTTCAATCATCCAAATTAGTCAAATCAAGCAGATATCTTTCAGTGTTACAATCTTTTTAGCGCCAAATTCTCTCTTTTTGTCACGTTTCTTCCACTGCTGCTGAACAGAAAAACACTGTCTGTTGTGACTCAGACATCCAAAGCCTCATATTTATGGGATGAATATCGTGCCATGTTTCAAAACTGAAAAAAAAAGCTTTGAAAGATGGAAACTTGGTGTTTGAAAGCTTGAAATCTAATAAAAAAGGTCTTGCAAGATTGAAACCAAGTTTTGAAGGCTTGCATAATGTTTTGATAGGCTGAAAGAAAAATTCAGATGTCTGCAAACATCATTTTGTATTTGAGTTCTTCACAGCTGCAGCTCTATTTTTAGTGTTTCTCCAACACATCTTAAGTTTCAAATGTGTCACTGTTCTCCTGGTGTATTAGTTTGGATTCCAGGTTTGAAACCTTGTAAACGGTGATCTGAAAACTGGTGCACATATGTTAAAAAAGTAAAAAAATATGTGTAAAAACGTGTTGAAACGTTGAAACTTGAGTTTGGAAAGGGTGAATCTTTATTTTGAGACTTTTGCAGATGTATTTTGCACGTGTATTGCAGACTTTTTTTTTCAGAGCCAAGTTTACAACATCCACTTTTCAGAGATCTGCCCACACATCTGTGAGCTTGTGAATCACTTTATTTCTGGAAGTGTTGTCTTGTACGGGGCCAGAACAGTGACAGTTACATTTTGGCGTTGAAAATCAAATTTGGCAGTGAAATGAAACCTGAACTGAAAAAGGAAATTTTGACATTGAAACATTTGTATTAGGAAAAAAGTTGTATTGACACCGAAACAAGTTCCACTGAAAAATAAAACATCAAAAAGATGAATCATAGTTGTATTAACAGTCCCAGAGCGAAAATTACAACAGTCTGGCTCAAAATCTCCACTATGATCCCATCACCCTTGGATGTCTTTGTTGGACTGCAAGGCATACTGGGTAATGTAGGTCCAGCAAGGGCCCTCCTCTCTTTGCCAAAGCACTGACAGAAAGTTGAAACTGAAAGCCAGTGACGCTAAAAAAAACTGACAGTGGAAAAAAGACTGTCACTGAAAAAAGACATCAAGAAAAAATCTGAAGATTGAATTGAAAAACATCGAAACATATTTAAATAAAATAAGATAATAAGATTGTAAGACTGTATTTTTTGTGCCAAAATTTAACTGACACTGTTATGACTCCATATTCTTTAACCTAAAGGATTAGCAGCCACAATGGTAATACTTTATTGTGTTATCCTTGATATTTATGTGTTTGATTTAATGTCTTCTGTTTCAAAATGGCAAATAAATCAAACTAAAACAAACCGCTGTAACTTTATCACAAACCAAACTGACAAAAATCAGAATGAAGAGTGAGAAGAAGAATAAATCTTTATCATAGATGTTTTGTTTCAGCAGGTTTTTTTGCCTTATTTGGCACCAAAAAGGATTCTGATAATCTTAAGAGCCATTTTTTAGTGTTAATGTAGAATAAGTTTTATAAGTGGAGCATCTCTCCAACTGATCCATTCCCACTCTGCAAGACATATAGGAAACCGGTTCAACTGGAGATAATAATACAATTAAAATACTAAAAATACTTTGTAATGAATATACCAGTAATACATAAATATTTATGTAATTCATTGGCACAGATAGGTCCCAGCAGTAATACCCAGGCTTCATCTCAGGACTGTGATGATCAAGTCTGATAATCTGGGAAATCCTGGAGTGAAGTTCTTGTTCAGGAGTGATGTCCTATCATCCTCATCCTCATCCTCATCATCCAGCTTGGTCCAAATCCTTTAGAGGCAAAGCCAACATCCAAAACAAAACCTGAATCAAGAGAAGTTTATTTATCTGTTCTTAAATTTTTATGTTTATTTTTATAAGGATGAGTGCTGTCTGTAGTGTCGACCAAAGCCACAAACCACAGCAATTACAAAACCAAACACAAACAACACACACAAATCTTCTTCTTCTCCTTCTTCACTTCAAGAGTCAGATCATCTCTTCGTGTTTCAAATCTGTAATCTCAAACCCAAATTCAGTGAATAAAAAGTCTCAAAATCTAATCTAATAAATTACACATCAGACTTTTTTTTTTTTTTACTGTAAAATGTTTATTTCAAGCATCTTACAGCAGCTGTAACATGTTTAGTTTATGTCTACGCTGTATTTTAGTTTTCACAGTTTTGAAGGAGACGAAAACTTTCTCAGACATTTCTGATGATTATCCAAACAGTCACAGACACACAGAAACCTCCTCATTTAAAACATATTTAGTCTGATTTTGTGTGATGCTTTGCCACAAAATAAAAAGAATACATTTAACTGAAAAACAGATGCTCCAGCCTGAAATACAAGACTTTCTCCTTTCATTCAAAATCAAGCTGGAGTCACACTGGACTGCTAGATGTCAGCACTGTTCACGTTGCTGACAGATTATCTCACTTTCTTTTCCTCAACATTCCTTCTGAGCCATAAGATCTGTTTATTTTGTAACTATAGCTGCACAGAATCGTGTCTCATGTTTTCCCTACTTTCCTTGCAGATTCTGACTTCCTTTTATCCGCAGCCAAGCTGGAATCACACTCAGCTTCTATTTCTCAGCATTTGCAGCACGGGACACAGTCGAGGAGCAGCCCTCTCACTTCAGCCATGAAGTGCACGGATTAGCCCTCTCCCTCCCCTCAAAAAAAAAAAAAAAAAACTCCAAGGATGACAGGAAATGTGGATGGAGTTTTCCACATCAAACAGCAGGCTGAGGAATGAGTGTTTGTGTATTGTGAAAGAAGGGGCGAGGATGTAGGTGAGGGAGAGGAGGGCAGAGCGTCATTCACACCCGAGTGTCGATCCTGATTTCTTAGAGAGGAGTGTGGACACAGAAGGCCAGCATTTTCTTCTGTGTGCACACCTGAGTTTGTGAGGTATAAACTGAAGCATTCAGAGAAGGACAGTTTGTGTATTGTTGGAGAGTTTAGGAAGACAGTTTGGGCTGCAGAGCAGTGCCAGAGGTTTAAAACGAGACGAAGAGGGTGTCTGTAATCCCAAGAAATGTGTGGGAAGAAAAGGTGAAATGTCCTAAAATATGTTGTTATATTTATATTTTGTTTAACTTCTGACATTTTAGTTTTGATTTGCTGTTTTTTTTTTAGGTAGAATAAATTCAAATTGCAAAGATGTTTCTCATTAAAGCTCAGACAAAAACACCTATTTAAAAATCAAATTGCATAATTGGTTAAACAGTAAGTGAAAATAACAGTATGTTGTCTTTAACAACCGTTATTATTGTTTTCTCTCTCACATTAATAGATGGGAGACAAATCAAAGGAAAAAACAACATAAAGTCTCTTGAGGTGTTTGGCCAACATGAGCCTCCAGAACAGCTTCAGTGCTGCTGCAGATTCTCTGAAGGAGGGAAAAACACAATTTATCAAAAAGATATTTGCTCATTTGGTGTTTTGATGATGATGTAGAGAAAGACTGTTTAACATGCTGCTCCCATAAATGTTCAGTTTTGTTGAAATCTGGTGACTGTAAAGGTCTTAGTATATGATTCACATCACTATGTGGAAGCTTTTGTTCTTCCACTGATTTATTTTATGTAATGTTTATTTGTATAGGGACAAGTATTCAGCATGAACTAAAGCCACGTACCACAGCATTGATAGCCTATGTTAGTTTGCAATGCTCGTCTCTAGATGGGCCTTTAAATACATAAAACTCAAACAAAACAGCACAAAACACAAACAATTTACAAACTACGATACAATAAAAATATCATAAAATGACACGCTACATTCATGACTACATGACTGATCCCTCTTTAAAAACTGTTTCAGTTACATCTTTTATTTATTTTTACTTTAATACAACACCAATCTGTACATTCAGCCTCGCTATACTCTGCCTGTAATATCTTCATTATGAAGAAGAAAATCATCAAAATAGGCTGATCTTATTCTTATAAAATATAGGAAATCCAAGATCTAAACTAATTGAGTTTGGTATCAACTGTAGCAAAAGTAGGATTATATATAACGCTAATAATCTGCTTTCATATGGCAGATAAAGTATTTCCTGTAAGGCTTTGTTGAGCCTCATTTACTTAGTTGATATTTGCTTTAAAAGGCGGACTAGCATGAGGAGAAAAAATCAAAAAAATTATTACATTAAACTAAAGTTGATTTTAATGGACTTTGAAGGTAAATAACACAACTGTTTACAACGGAAAGTTTATAAAGTATTTCTAAGACAAAAATAAGACTTGGTGATATTATATCAGTCCATTATAACAAGCTGTTTTACCTTTATTTATAACTGACATCAAAAAATAGATAGCTAGATAGATAGATAGATAGATAGATGTTTGACTACAATAACACTGACTTTAATTAATATTTTAGCACCAAAAATGTATTTATATTGAGTCATTGTGGTCCAAGCTTCTATTCTTTTGTTGCTGCAACTATATTTATTAAATGGTGTAATACTGCCACCTTGTGACTTTGCTCTCTTACTTTTGCCAACATGGCAGAGCTGATTTTATATATGTCGTTAGAATAAAAACCTAAAATATATAATGATATCACAAATAATACAATTTACGCTTTAAAAATGTCAAACATCACATGCTACCTCAGATTTAAATTACATAACTATAAACATTTACCACACCCCGTTTGACAGAATAACTGTTCAGTGTTCAGGGTCACAGAGGTCAGAGGCGTCACTCTGCTCCGGTAGAGTCATGTGACCCGGTTTCGGAAGCCCATCAGTTTTTGGTATCGACATATTGTTGTCTTAATGCAAGTCATGTGACGGCCAGCAGTAGTTTGAGTTGTGATTTTAATGGTGCATTGTTCATGGGAGCAGGAGTCAACGCGTAATACTTCGCTGCTAATTTGAGCCAATCATCGAGGTTAATGACTCAATGAGCTCCAAAAGCTGCCCTGATATCACGTGGTCTCCGTATGACCCTGTATTAGAAAACCTGACGGGGAGACTATCTATCATTTCATAAAAGTTATTAGAAATAACCATTAAAATACATAAATAAAAAGGCCTAATGTTGCAGAATAATGTTCATACCTTTCTTCAGCTTTCAGTTTTCCGTGACTGCGTTATGTTTGTAAAAAAATTAAATTGTAATGGGCCCTTACTACCGTGTGTCTGGCACTATGCTGGGAACCGGCTGTGCATTGGACTGTGCGTTATCCGGTGTTTTGATGTCTCGATCGGTGGAAACGCAGCCGACCAGGAAGGAGAAAAAGTAGCCCGATTTGTCACCTCGACACATTATAGCTGACTGAAGCCTCACACTCCGGCAGCTTCTTCAATACACTCCCACCACACACACACACACACACACACACACACACACACACACACACACACACACACACACACACACACACACACACACAGGGGTTTTTTCTCCTCTTCTGATGCGCTCCAGGAGGCAGAGAGCTATGGAGGAGAGGATGTGCCACAGACTGAAGCCACCGAGCGGCATAAGTGTCAAAAGAAGAAGAAACAAGCCTGGACCCTCGAGTCCAAACGTAATCTGGAGGTTTATATAATGATAATAAGCGAATATAGTCTGAAAATCAAATAATTTCGTCTCAATTATCTACTGTATAGACCTAATGGACCGTAGACATTAAATAACTGATATCTTGACATTTTTATTCAATTCCCCCCACAAACTAAATTGGTTTAAGTATTTTGGTAAATGTTTTAGAATACAAATCATCTAGATTCTAACTCTCGCAGGTTAGGACAAGCCCAGTCTCAGGTAAATGGGCGCGTTAATGGGTCATCAGGGATCAAACAGACACCTATTAGCCGGACAGTCGTTAAGAGGTGTTTGACACATCAAAGGCACGCGTTTGACAATATCCAAGAAAGGTGGAGTGCAGTAAGGGGGGGTCGTTTAGTGTCTGTCAAGCAAAGTATAAAAACCTCCAGCAGACTCCTGCTTGTTCACCAGTGTGGACGTAAGAGACGCATCTCGGACAGACAGACCTGAAGAAAACTGAACTAAAATAATGGCTTTCGGGTTGGATTTTATTGGCAGTAATGTTTCTGAGATGAACACGTTTTACTCGGGACATTACTGGTCCGCTCCGTGCCTGGACATGAACAATAACGACGATATTTACGCACAGGACGCAAGCAGAGGTGAGTGACTGAATTCTTTAATTTGCAGGAGATTTTTACTCAGGAACAGAAATAACAACATACTGTGCCACCTTCCATTTTGGTTGCTTAATTAATTTGCGATTTTATAACCTAGAATTTGTGAATTTAATTCCCTTGAGTGCACCATCTTTATAACTCATCCTGTACTCAATTTCCAAATTTTGCTCCTCTGTATTCACTGTGTGTTAAAGAAGCTGAATACAGATCAATAATCACGTTTGACTTCTCCCTTTAGTCCATCAGGATGCTCCTCATAGGACGCGCCGGGACACCCTGCGTCGCCGGAAGCGCACTACTTTCAGCAAGGCGCAGCTGAGCGAACTGGAGAGGGTCTTCTCTGTCACACAGTACCCGGACATTAAGATGAAGGAGTCCCTCGCCTCTATAACTGGTCTACCAGAGTCTAAAATCCAGGTATGACATGCACCTCGCAGGTTTTGCAGGTTTGGAAAATGCCTCAGTGTTGCGTAAAGACTAACCATGATTGATTCTTTCAACAGGTCTGGTTTCAGAATCGACGCGCACGCTACTTCAAGAGCAAGAAATCAACCAGAGAGGTCCCCAAAGCCTCCCTGGACTACTTTCATTCTCAGTTCACCTACTCTCCAACTAGTCCACCATTCCTCCAGCTGGCTCCAGCTTTCCCCCCTACTCCAAGCCCCCCGTCTGCACCAGGCTACCCCGCTCCAAGTTTACCCCAGTCCACCAGACTCTCCACCATCCTGGGGAGCCAGGCCACTGCCGTGTCCCTGCCGTCACCCACGTCCCCCGCCACCGCCGACCAGGCTCCATCCTGCTCCCCGCACGGTTTCCCAGGAGTCCCCCAAGACTGCTACTACCAAACCCCAGACTTCACTGGTTGCTGCCAGGATGCGTTTCATCCCAGCGGGTTCAGTGAGTGGGATGTAACGGAGGAGTTTGAGGCTTTCCTCGGGGATGGACAGGGGTCTCAGCCTGTGGGTAGCCACTGTGCTGCAGTCGGTCACACAGCAGCACCAAAGGAGGGCGTCCAGGATCAGCTGGACCACCAGGGCTTCTCCAGCATGAGCGAGACCATGGACGACCTGTCCGACCTGTGCTTTCACGACCTGGACGACTTCAATCTCTCAGAATTGGAAATTTCTGCGGCAATGATTGATTATCTGTTGGGTTAACTGATAAAACAAGAGAGGTATTTGGACGAAGACGGCATATTTAAGACTGTGGAGGGTTAGTGTAAATAGGCTTTGCAAGTATTTATGGTGAGAATCTCACGTGTTCTCATGTGAGTTAAATGTAGGCTAATAGAACTATTCAGATATATTATTTACATATTGTATTACATGAACATTACAAATAAAACAGACTTTATTGTATACGCTGATGCTGTGCTGTATTCATTCATATAGTCTGCTGCCCCACTTGTCGTCACGTGGCGCCGTGGCTTAGTTGGTTAAAGCGCCTGTCTAGTAAACAGGAGATCCTGGGTTCGAATCCCAGCGGTGCCTTTTTCTTGCTAGTTCAATGTATAACTGGTTACCGCACTACATGGACACATATGAGTAGATTTTAACACCTATAACTTGTAATATTTAAATGTGGTGACGTTAAACTGCTGCCATTACGGAAAATATTCGTTACACTGGACAAGCGATTTCGCTACAGATACACAGCGTTTTATATAGCGACAGTTACGCTGGTTATAGTCGTACAGATGTAGGATAATAATAGTGAAACGCGGTAACGTTAAGATGTTACGTTTTTACACGGTTAAGAAAGTAAAAGTGGTTGCCATGACACTCACAGGCAGCTGATGACGTGTCGTTCTTTTTTCGACATTTTACATTCGATTTCGAACGTGGATCGTCCAATCACAGCTGGTTTTCGACAGTGCTAGGCAACAACAATGAAGCAGTAGCAAGATGTTCATCTGCTGAGCAAGTATTTATGAGACAGGTGTGTTCGCTCAACGGTGAGAATCAATGAAATGAATTTAAAGATAAAAAAGCAACACTTCTGAGCAGTGGTGGGAAGTAAGTACATTTACTCAAGTACTGTAGGCTACTTGAGTCCAATTTTGAGGTATGTGTACGTATACCTGAGTATTTCCATGTGATGCTACTTTATACTTCTACTCCACTACATTTCAGAGGGAAACATCGTACTTTCTACTCCACAGCATTTATTTGACAGCTTTAGTTACTTTTCAGATGAAGATTTGACACAATGTACAATATAACAAGCTTTTAAAATACAACACGTTGTTAAAGATGAAACCAGTTGTTTCTAACCTTTTTGTTTTTTGACGTCTTACAAAAAGCAGTGTGTGGTCGGGGTCACATTTCAGATGTCTGTGAGTTGTCAACAGCTCCACCAAATAGTGATTTTTCCCTCTAAACTTCTCACATGGTTTCATTTCAATAAATGTTCAAATGATCCAGTATTTCACCAAAAAAGAAAGATTAGAGAAAAAGTCCAAAAACTGAAAACAGATTTGTGTATCAGAACTTTGTTTTTTCTTCTTTCCTCTGCCATTAATCATCTCACGACCTCTGAGACTTATCTAGTGACCCTTTGGAGGGGCCGCACCCCTAGGTTGGGAAGCACTGGACTAAACCAGCTAACTGTATATAAAGTAGTTGAAACTAGCTCCACCTCCAGCAGCTACAATAGTAACATGCTGCTTACACACTGATTCTTCAGTATTAATAATCTAATGATGTCATATATAATAATATATCAGTCAGAGGAACCAAACCACTACTTTTACTGCAATACTTCAAGTACATTTTACTGCTAATACTTATGTACTTTTACTTAAGTAGGATTTTTCATGCATTTACCTATAATGGAGTATTTTTACATTGCTGTATTGGTACTTTTACTTAAGTAAAGGATCTGCATACTTCTTCCACCACTGCTGGTGAGAAAAAACTAAAAGCTTAAAATGTCAAAACAAACAACTCATATGGAATCAAAACAAAACACAGCAAAGTGACAAGCAACTTAAGACATGCAAAATGAAACAGAACTAAACAAAGGAAAATATCATTAAGCCTAAACCTTGGTGTTTATGGCAAAATTAGTTTATCGTGGATATGTTCCCACTGGGTCCAAAGAGAAAGATATCTGAAGGTCAAAATGTCCTATAACTCAGTATATCATGGCAGGTTTTATGTGCTACACAATTAAAAGCTTCACCCACTTAAAAGATCATAGCTTGTATGATACTGTTGCATGAGTGCAAACAGAACACAGTAATAAAATGATATACACATGGTGCTTTTATTTGCTGTAGATGTGTGGAGCAGGCCAGTTTGAATAGCAACTTTTGTCCAGCAGGGGGTGCACCCCTCCCAGAGAACAGACTGAAGCGATAACAGGGTCTACTCAAGGATGATGTTTAGAATATTTAACAGAAATTCTCATTTATTCCTCAAAAGAAATATACTCATTTCCTTTTCTTCATTAATTTCTGTTATTCTTGCTGTCCTAATCACACATTTTAATGACTTTGCTTCTCATCTTCATGTGCTGTTTACCTTGTGTTCATTCTCAGCATATCCATACTGTATCAGCATAGTTTTCCTTTCCCTCTCTTCAAGCTGATCTCCAGTCTCCCTCCTAAAGACCAATAATTAAGTAATTCAGGCTCATCTACTAACTGAGCTGTATGAGTCGATAATATTGCCAGTAAGAATTCAGCCTGAATTTTACTCAAACTTGAAGACTTTTGATTGCAGAAATGCTTAACACACAACTATCTCAAAGTTGATAAACAGATAAAGAAACTGAATGATCTACAGCCACATGAAAAAGGGGTAAAGAATCCAGCAGTACTTGTAGTCTTGAGAGCAACTTTATCATGAGACCAACATGTTTCTCTTTGTGACCTTCATCAGGGTCTGAGTACAACACACTACACAGAAAGTGCTGCTGGAGCCCTGACCCCTTCAGACTTCTTTCCTTCTTCATGCACCTTTGAAGATGGTGAAGTTGTGCCAGACATCCCTACTCTGCTTGGGCTCCATGAAAAAGATGATAAAGATCAAGGCAGTGCCAGAATAAAGGCCACAATCTGACCTAAATTAAGGTTGACGCTGTATAGGACCTTTTAACTTGTCAGGCTCAGTGTTGTCAGACATATCAGCCTAAGTTTTTTTCTCTACAGTCTAAGCTGTATTTAGACTCAACTTTTTGCACCAATTTAAACCCAGTTGTTTGCATGTAAGTATCAGCATGTGTTTAAAGGACCAGTGTGTAGAATTTAGTGGCATCTAGTGGTGAAGTAGCAGATTGCAACCAACTGACCATCCCTCCCTCTCCTCTTCCAAGCGTGTAGAAGAACCTCCGATAGTCTTGAAACTCATGAAAGATGCTAAAGGCTTTCTCTAGATTCAGTGTTTGGTTTGTCCGTTCTGGGCTAATGTAGAAACAGCCTGGAAGAGGACCTGCTCACTATATAGATATAAAGGGCTCATTTTAAGGTAACGGAAACACAACAATTCTTATTTTCGGGTGATTATACACCAATTAAAACATACTTATGAGTATTATATTTCATTTCTGCCAAGTCTGTTCTGCTAAATCTTACACACTGGTCCTTTAACAACCTTTAAATGGGAATACTTAAGTTTTCCATGCAACGTTTAGCATGTTAGAATGCTAGCCTTAGCATGTTAACGTTACTATGTCTAAGCATGTTGGCAAAATTTTACAAAAATCCATCAAATCATTGTCAAACCTGACATTTCAAACTGGACCAAAATATTGGACAGACTAACTATTCAGTGACTGACTGACACTGTCATCTATAGCATGCTAGTGTGGTTTTATGCATTTGAAATTATTCTATGAATGATACAAGTTTCAGAGGACGTTTTTCAGTGCAATAGTCTTCTGTTCTTGAAGGGATGCACATGAATACATGGACCAAAATGCTCAGAAGCAATTGTGTACATGTGCAGTTTTGTGTGACAACACTGACTTGTCTATCAGCAACATTTGTGAGAACAAATTTGAACTTTAGATGCTGAAATAAGAACATTTTTGTGAGGACGTGCTGTCTTCACAATCAGTTGCTGATACAAGATGTTTATAGTTAGCGTCAGGATTTAGTTTAGGTTAAGGTTGGGGGAGGTTGAGGTTTGTGTTGTGATGTGATGATTAAGACTAGGATTAATCTGTTAGGTATGGAGTGTGTGTGAGGCCTGTACCATTTGGATAAGTAAAATATTAGAGGAATGAGACACTGACGAAACTGAAATGTCAAGTTTATTATTATTAAATCATGCGGAATTTCAGCCTAATAACCTAAATATACAGAAGACATGCTTGGTATTAATCATGTGTTGAATGCTTTAACAACAAAAACACCAGGAACTAGTTGTATTATAAGTTCATATTCTAATTACTTAAAGACTCGTCATAAAGAGGTGAGCAAAATTTATCTGCGTTTACTCAGAACCGCCGACTCACAGAGGTTGTCTATCTTTTCTCTGCTTGTGATGCATCAGGTGTCTCTTCGTGCTCGCAGCCAAGCCAGTACTTCGCAATGGATCGTGGGTAAGCAGGTTTGGCAGAGTCCACGCGTTTCGTCTGCAAATCCACTCTGTAGTATTTATCTGCCGCCATAAAAAGAAAAGAAACAGACAAACCAAAAAGGTGTTAAAGGAGGAAGCTTAAACAGAATCGTCTTCATTCTTGTAATTTTAATTTAGGTTCAGTTTTTTGTTTTGTTTCATAACGTGAGTCTGACTTAAAGATAACGAATAACTCAGTGTATTCATACCTCTCTTGAAAAAGTACACATTTTGAACAGGAGTTCTCTTGTACTCCGGTGTGGTGGTCTCGACAGTCGCATCGCTGTAGTCGCTGTAGTCACCGTAGTCACCGTAGTCAAACAAATCATCATAACCCCACAAATCAAACAACAAAAAGCGTTTGTTCCTTCCCTTCTGTCCACGCTTCTTGCTGGGCCTCTTTCGCCTCCGAATTCTCCGACTCTTCGCTTGCAGAGGAGTTGGTTGCGTGGGCTTGGGACTGATGTAGACTCGTCCCACCATGGCCGCATCTACAGGGGGCCTGATGCCCACCCAGTCCCTGCTGGTCAAACGAGCACCTGTGTGGTCACTGCTGTCTGAATGAGGAAGGAAAGAAGTAGAATAAGAGACTCATTAACTGTGTGTCAGTGCTTCTCATGCAGATTGTGTGAAAAAAAAGAAATAAGTGATTAGAGAGGCACACAAGTGAACACACACAAACACAGCTGAGCCTTACAGGAGTCTCCAAAGAGTTCTGTGAAGAAATCCTCCCATGTCTGATCACAGAAGAGGTCTGTGTATCGTGTGAACAGCACAGACGGTGAGGATCTGCTCATGCGGACACATTCCTCATGGGAAGGCTGGTGCTTGAACTCATACTGGTAATAATTGTCCCCTGAAATAAGACACAAACATATCAGCTTTTTTTTTTTGTTGAACATTTTGACATCAAAAAGCACGAAACCACAGAAGAAAATGAAACTAATGATGGATCAGTTTCATTTAGCTGCATCAGTTTTAGGGTGCTGGTGTTGTGCGTATTGGCTCACTGTCACACTGTCTAACGCTGCATTCACGTACTCCTCGGATGGTCCCTTTTCCTGAGTTGGGAAGTCGTTCTTCCGACTTCGGTGTGTTCTTGAGCTTTTAAGTCATAATGTGGAAACAACATGGACACTACAAAGACGATGTGTTGTAGTTTGTCCCAGACTTGTTGCTGCACCAGTATAGTCCCTAAAAACACTAAAACGTTGCTTTACCTGACTTGTTATCAGGGTTAATGCTAATGAATAACTTCTAACTTCTAACTGATATAGGTCTACATGGACAGACACTAACGGTCACAACCTAATACCATATTACAAATTACATGTGAGAAAAACACTGATATGCAATACGTAAATTAGTAAAACGTTTCTTGCCATCAACCAAACATTTACTTGCGTTGGCCATGTTTCTGCGTATATGACGTCAACTTTGGTAAGTCGTGTACCAAAATTTTCGACAACTTTCTGAGTTCATGTGAATTTTCTCAGTCGGGAACTAATTTTTCTGTTTATTCCAACACCACATGAATGCCATAGTAGTTTACTGGGACACTTGAGTAGAACAGAGCCATCATTAATATTATTAGTGACACCTGTGCTTTTCCAACTGTGACAAGTGAACCTATCATTTATTGGGTCAAAAGGGCTGCTATGAAAAAGGTCTATAGAGATAAAAACTTAAACCATTTATTTTCATCAGATTTTTATAAAAACCAGTTTTGCCCACCAGGTTTTTCTGACTACTCCTTGTTAAAATTTGTTTTTATTTATGCTCCATGTCAAAAAACTATATGTATCCTCATATAGTTCTTTGGCTTCACTTTTCTCAGTATGAAATGCTGAATGATGAGTTAAGGAAATGCCACTCTAGAGCAGAGGGTTTCCAACCTTGGAGTCGAGACCCTCCAAGGAATCACTGAACAAATCTGAGCGGCCGTGAGATGATTAATGAGAAAACAAGAAGAGTTTAAACTATTCAAATAAAACAATCCGAGAATGAAACAACCGTCTTTGGTTAAACTGCCTGTAACTGATACACATGTGCAAGTTATTTCATTTTAAAGGGTCATGATCCAAACACGGTTAGAAAACGCTGCTTTACAGTGCTGCATTCATTCATTCTTGGACTTTAGTTGCTTATTTCTTCTCAGTAACATGATCAAAACTCATTACAGTCTGCACTGTGCAGAAGGTCCTTTTAAATAGTGAAAAATATTACACATCACAACAAAAATACCTTTAAAAAAGTAAACTTTCTCTTTGCCCAGGTGGCTTGGTGCTGGTACAGCAAATGCAGCATTAATGTCGTCTGGTATGCCATCAAAGCCGACTGAAATGTCCCGCGGATAGTTCTCATCCAAGACATCGCCCTCAAACCTCCAGTACTTGTTCCCCTAAAAGAGAGTAACCCCAAAAACCCAAAGCAGTGAGGTTTGATGTAATTATTGATCCTGATTCAGTCATTTCATTAACCAATAAAAATGACAAGTTTTGGATTTGGATTACTCCTCCCATGTAGTGTTAAGGTAGTCAGAATACACTGAATCTCCACATCTCTACAGCTTGATAAAAACACTCACTTTTCCCAGACTTAAGGGAGATAGAAATGACAACCTTAAAGATGTAGGCTTTTCCCTGGCAGTTGATGCGTGTGAATGCAGCGTCGATGGGGCCAGAGATTCCCCACACATCCTCAATGAGTTTGGGGTAACCAGGAAGTACGGCTTTGTCATCCAGCTCAAAAAAATATTGGCCTGGAAGGAAAAAGCAGGCGATGACTGTTACAACATCAATGTTATCTCCCATAATGACAAAGTGAATCAGTATCCAGTGGTGGAAAGAAACCAGTTACATTTAGTAGGAAGTACTGTACTTAAGAATAATTTTGAGGTACTTGTACTTGACTTGAATATCTCCATGTTATGCTACTTTATACTTCCACTCCACTACATTTAGAAATATTGTACTTTCTACTCCACTACATTTATTTGACAGCTTTAGTTACTTTTCAGATGAAGATTTGACACAATGGATAATATAACAATCTTTTAACCAAGGCCAAGATGAAACCAGTGGTTTCCAACCTTTTTGGCTTTTGACGTCTTACAAAAAGCGGTGTGTAGTCGGGATCACATTTCAGATGTCTATGAGTTGTTAACAGCTCCACCAAATAGTGATTTTTCCCTCTAAACTTCTCACACAGTTTAATTTCAATAAATGTTCAAATAATCCAATATTTCACCAAAATATTGGGCCCATGAAACCATTTCCAAACACATTAGATACACTCAAAAAGATAAATAACAATCCAAAATCCAAAACCTGATGATTTGGCTTTTTTTTTTTTAAAGATTTTGACATTTGTCAGATGGCACTTGTTGAATGTCCAGATTTACCTCTGAATGCATAGACTGATCCATTCTTCAGCTGCAGGAAAGCATCAAAAGGCCGACCGCTGCAGGGTGCTGCGTCACGGTCTACAGGTGGTGTGGGACCATGTATGGTGGTGGGTGGAGGGGGGGCTGTGGTGGTTACTGCAATTGTGTTGTAAGTCGGTTCATAAGTTGTCGGTGCCTGTGTTGAACCTTGGGCTTCCCCGAAGGTGTCACCACGAGCAGCTGAAGGCAGAACAGAAGACAGTTTGATCACATGAAGATGTTTCTGATCTTTGAGTAAACCAAAAGAAGAAAATAACAGTGAATTCAAATATTTTATTCAGTGAAATGTTAATATTTATCACACTGACTTTTTTTAGGGCAGATGGTGTCAAAGTCCCCACAGCAGCTCCCGTAATAAACACACATGGAGTCACACTGACATTTCCTCTGTGGTTCAAAGGCGCCACAGCGACCCACACAGGACTCTGTGGAGAAGCAGTTTGATTTTATCAGTGTGAAACAAGATGCACTGATATCATGCAGACATGGTCAGACTTTGCATAAATGTGTGTGTGTGTGTGTGTGTGTGTCTTCTTCTTTGTGATGCTGCAGTTTATGCAGCTGCTTGTCAAGACTTGCAAAAAAACCCATTAACATACACCACATATACTGAGTTATTGAAAAATACAAACACTTTAAACATGTTGAAGACAGTAAATAAATATTAGTCATTACAGTATTTAATACTCATAATAGTTTTCTTATTTTTAGATAAATGGGAAATACATGACAAATACTGTCTTTAATAATATTTTACAGTACTTATATAGTATTATTGGCATATTTTACAGTATTTTACTAATATATTAATGAGTCATTTTAGATGCCATTGCACTGTGATTAGAGCTGCAATGATTAGTCGATGAATCGATTAGTTGATTGACAGAAAATTAATTGGTAACAATATAGTTTTATATTTCTATTATAGTTTCAATTAATAGTCATTTTTCTGGCAAAAATGCCAAATATTCTCTGGTTCCATCTTCTCAAATGTGATGATTTGCTGCTTTGCTGCTCTTTTACTTGCTGCTCTTTGTCATATGTGACTGTAGATTAAACGTCTTTAGGTTTTGGACTGTTGGTCGGACACAACAAACAAACTGAAGACATCACTGCGGGCTCTAAGAAGATGTGAATGCCATGTTTTCAAAAATGTTTTAACAGTTTATAGACAAAATCGAGAGAATCATCAGATCAATCAATGATGAAAATAATTGTTATTTGCAACCCTAACTGTGATGTTATTATGACTCTATGTCTCTAGAGGAAAAACTGATACTGCTTTTTTCTTTTAATATTGATGGACTACATTTGCATTCAATGTGCTTGCATAATATTTCTTGAGCTGTGGAAAAATTTAGCACAAAATATCAGTTAAAGACAATCTGGAAGACTTACCCTCTGCAGCAAAGATAACGTCCAGCAGCAGGATGAAGCCCAGCAGAACCACTGCTGGCTTCATGTCGACTCACAGAAAATATCCGACTTTTACACCACAATCTAAAGACAGAACCGTGCACTTCTCTGCCTGTTTTGTCTTGAGTTTGAGCTGAGTGGCCGACTTTGGGTGAAGCGTTGTGTACAGATGATCAATAGATAGTTTTCAGAAGCTGTTGACCTGGGATGTCTGCTTTCCTGATTGGTCAACGCTCGGCTGTGATAATCATTAAACTGTGATCTCTGTCCCAGAAACATCACCCCATCATGAACATGATCTTTCTGGCTCTTTCAGGCAAAAATTTAACCAGTGATTCCCCAAATTTAACACTCAATATCGGCTTCATTTTTTAAATTTCAAGGCAGGTAATTGGGAATAAATTATTATTTACATTGATGGCCTCTTAAAATGAATGTTTTGCAATGGGAATTTGGCTGAAATGTAATATTTACACATAGACCAGAAACTGCAAAAATGTGCTATTGTGTAATATGCTGTAATAGAAACATATGCAGGTTAGATTTGTGGTGTAGTGAGCGGGGGACAGAGGGAGCGACTATGTGAGGTCAGACATTGTGTAACCAGGACAGTCGTTTTTTCCTATATTGATCTTTGGTGTAAAAAAACAACCCTAAAGCAAACATGATGCCTCCTTCCAAATTTAGCCCTGATAAATAGAGTGGCATATTAAAAACAACAGCAGCAAAATGTAGAATATCTTTAATGTCTGTGGAGTGGATTATTTGGATTATGAGCAACATGAGATTGTATTTCAGAAGTTGATGATTGGATTCACGGGGAGACACTTGAGGCTGAAAGCGGCACATCACCACCAGGCGGAAAGCTGTGAAATTCAATGTGGACAAATTAAAGTAACATTATTACTTCCTCATCAGTCCGCCATATGACACACGCAGACATCTTTTAAACACTGAAAGATCTCTGTGTCTCTTTATAGAAACAAAATGTCTCTCTCACAGAGAACATTGGTGTTTTTAGCTCACGTCTACACCCTGTAGTTGAAGTGCAGTGAAAACTGTCCATTAACCTTGTGAGGACAGATAATGGACTTTTGCTCTCAGTGTATCAGTTACTGGGGAGCGTTAGTACTTTGGCTTGCTGCCATATCTCTAATAGTGTGCAGTCAATTAATATTTAGAATATTTTATAGGTTTGATTAGAAGAACGAACACTGAAAAGAAAAGAAATGTCTGATGAGTGATGAGTTGTGTAATCCACAAAGTCGAGGCTGTTAGATTATCGCTCTGATTATTATATTATCACTCAGGCTTCTTTATTTTGAGCTTTAGCAGCAACAATTTAGACCTGCTGGTTTGGACCTGATGTGAGACTTATTTGAAAGGCCTGCAGCAGAAAACAACCTCCTGGAGTTTATACTGATTACAATTATCAAGCATGAAGTTAAACTAAGATTCAGGTAAATTAGTGTTTATTGGATTCATGTGGGTCAATCGACCTATTTAAGATGGTCCCTCCTTTTGTCTTGTAAAAGAACCTGATGAAGGTCTGTGTATTGGTCTGTGTTCCCGATAAATCTTTTTTAATTGCAAGTGAAGAAGACAGTTTGACACTTTGTTTTTTAGTCTTTTAGTCAGCCTATCGATCTACAGGTGTGCACGAGTTCTGCTCCCTGGTGTTTATTGGATTTAAAATGATAAAACTACAGTAGGTCTAAAAGCTGAAATCCATAATGCTCTAAGTTAATATTTGGTTATTACATCAATATGTGTGATAGAGTGTGATGAATCACTGACAGAGTGTGGCTGGAAAATCTCTCTGTTATTGATGAATGAACGCTTAACTGCATTTTATTTGAAAAGTAGCGGATTGCAACCTAAATGAAAAACAAATTATTACAACTGAACAAATCATCTGTGTGATTTTAGAGTTCTGCAAGTGAGCTCTTTAAAAACAAAGATTTTATGTGCATCTTCCTTCCATAGATGGACTTTGCTCTGCTATGGTTTTATATACCACTTTTATACATTTCACAATTTTTAAAATTACCTCTCCCTTTTTATGTCAACAGTTAATCCAGTCAATAAAAACGCTGCCCAACTTTTGACAAATACTTGGCCCGGCTTTCAGAACACAAAGAACACCAAACCTTTGAGCTTCACGTTACAGACGGTTCATTGTATCACAGTCAGTCGTAAAATCTGCACATCTGCAGCTCAGTCTCAGTCTTCAATGTGAGCATTAAAAAAATCAGTTAAGTATTCAGTCTGCAGTGAAGAGCTTGGTTATCCCTGTGTGGTAGTTACATCAATAATGGGCCTTCCCTCATCTTACCAATAGCATTTAACAATGAATGTTGAGTAAATTAAAAAAATCTTCATTGAGCTACAGAAATAACTATCTGTGTTCAGATAAAAGAGCTTTTTATGAATGAAACTTGCTTTAACAGCAGAGAGAATCACACACACATAAACATGCTTTCTGTGATAAGTGTTTTATGACTTAATTGAAGCTGTTCATTGGCTTATCTCACATATCAAGTTAAAGAATAAGTTATGAAAGAACAGTGTACTAAAATGATTTACTTGTGTTATGTAAGATCATAAAATGCAATAATATATTTACTGAGAATAGATTAAGAATAGTTGATCGTTATTTGCATGTTGTTCCTTATTGGTTTGCATGTTTATTCTTACTCTTAAATCACATGTGTAGGCGCTGATATTTGAGTCATTTCAGTAATTTCTGAAAACAATGATTCAACAATTCATCTCCATTTAAGACAAAGGATGCTAGAAACTTCGGAGCTCAATATCTCATAAATTCAGTATGGAAATCGGTCAAAGTTGTTCTTAACTTAGCTGAATACACAGACTGTAAGGAGCTTGTCTCGCTATGATGTCAAAGTTGCCCTCCAAAGCTGCCATATTTTCATGTTGTAGCTGTAAGGAAAATAGAAAACATTTGAAAAAAGACATTTATAGTTCAATTATTTAATTGACACACTTTTGCAGCTTTACAAAAAACCCAAGTGACTTTGAGATACTTTAGCAAAAATGATAAAACATGTAAAAAATATAATTATCTGACATGTTTTCTGCTTCTAGTCTTCCAGCAATAGTTTAACAATTTGGGAAACACTCTTGTCTCTCTGGCCGTGAGTGAGACAAGAAAATTGATACCACACTCATTGGCTGTTTGTTGAATTAATGCTACAGCCAGCAGCCTAGCCTAGCTTAGCATAAAAACTGTACTTGACAAAATCCCACCTCTAAATGCTATATCTTGTTTGTTTAATCTGTATAAAAGCCAAAACTTAAAAACATCAATTAACCATTTTATTGGGGGTTATGTGCTGGACTGGCTTTAAACTATTGCAACCAGTGGAGACTCCAGGAAGTTACTAGTCACACTCAAGAAGTAGTCTGGCACATAACCCACAGTAATATGGCAGAGGGTAATTTTTACACTTTGGTTTTTGTATGAAGTGTAAAGGTGCTGGCAGGCAAATGGACAGAACCTCTTGTTTCCAGTCTTTATGCTAAGCTAGGACTTCAGGAAGTCACTGTGGCTGGCCAAGAAATAGTCATGACCATCCATAAAAACACAACTTCAGTTTTAAACAAAAGAAATATAACGTGTTAATTAGCGAGCTTGAGAATTACTAGTGGGTGTATTTTTGAGCTTGGGACCGTTTCCATTCTTTATGCTAAGCTATGCTAACTGGCTGCTGGCTGTATCCAAGCTGCAACCTCCAGGGCTGAAAAATGAAGCCAGTGCGGAAGTGCCAAAAACTGCAGTTCCTCGAATGGCCACTTGAAGCTTCAAAAGGAGGTCAATCCCCATAGGCCCCCATGTTAAAATGCCCAACTTTACAGCAGAAATACAAAACATATTTACAGCCTGGTACAAAAAACGGTTTTGGTCTCTATGGCTAATTTCCTCGTTTATGACAACTGTACAGAGGTTGAATTTTTTTTTATAACTCACTCATTTAAATGTTATTAAGCTGTAAAGTTATGCATAATTAAGGATGTGGCTGCTTTGAGTGAAAAGGTCGCCAGACGCTAGGCGGCTTGTTTCAGCAACCAGGCTTCATTCGGCCCACCTCAGCTCCACCTCTCTGCCCATTTTGGATGAGCCAGGAGTTAGGTGGAGTCAGGCACTGCCAGGATGGTGATGGCCAGAGCCGCCCATTTTGAGCTTTAAAACTGCTCTTCTTCACTGCCAAAAATCCATCAAGTATTTCCTAAAATATCAAACTATTCCTTTGAGGTCGGCCATTGTGGCCACAACTGGCAATTATGGGATTGTAGTAAACGCTAAAACTGTAGCGTAACTGTAGTCATAAAATCAGGGAACTGATTCAGTAATGTCAGTTACACAGCAAAATAGTTTGCTAACATTTTAGCCATCATAAGCCGCTGGTCGTACAGGACTAAGTAAGACTGTAGACCCTTGAGTGTAATGACTGGGTGCGTTTTATTGCTTCATTGCTATTGTTTATTTTCCTCTGATTATAAAGAAAATAAGCATATTTTCTAAAATGTCTCAGTCCCCTGACTCCAGGTTGTAACTAAACCTGCATACAAAAAAATCCAGCTTTTGTAGACCTTGAAGCAGACCTTGAGTGGCCGCCTATTCCCTCCTTTCAGCTCAGCCGGCACATGCACAGCACCTGACCTTTGGTTAAATCTGACAGAGCTCCTTTAGATGATAAACCTGTCTATTGTTTGGCTATCTCTCTCCTCATGTGTCAATCCCTCCCCCTCTCTCTACCTTTACTGTTACCTTCCTCTCTTACCTAATAGCTTCATCTCCCTCTCTGTTAAGGATTGTGATCTCTTTGGTGTCGAGTTAATGTTTGATATGCTGCCACAGATATAAGACTAAATTGCAGTTTATTAGTCCCATTACTTCTCTGGTTCTCTGTGAGAACAACTTCACCTGTGCTCTACCATCGTTAGCTCACCTGACCTTGGTGTGAAGCTTAACTTCTACCTGTCTTTTCTACCTGTTGCTGTTTCTCTGCCTGCTTTGAGTCACCTGGGAGACTTTTGGACAGTGTTTTGGTTCTGGTTTGCCTGTCAGATTTGTTGAAAGAATCATGGGTAGTTGGTTGAGATGGCTGTGGTACCACAGGAACTACTTCATCATCGTTGTCACTCCGCTCGCACTTCTTCCCCTGCCGCTGATGAGCCCTACACCAGTGAGTTGAATTTGTGCATTGAAGTCATATTTGAATTAACGAGACTGTTTTAATCTGTTTGTGTTGATTGGAAGAACATCAAAAGAGTCTAAAACAGGAGACTCACTTTGGATGCAGTGACTTTTGTCCCCGTTTGTGCCCTGCGTCTGTCCTTCGTCATGTCAGATAAGAACATCATGGAAAACAACTGACTAATACTGTCTAGTTTATTACCCCTGATGAAGTGCACAAGTTAACATGCATGTTTCAGCAGTATGGAGCGGTCGTCAAAATATTTATCCTGATGATATGATAACCTTTAAGTACAATCTGCCAACTTTCCGTCTAAACAGTTATTGTTACAAATAAATAGATGATCAAACTTAAGAAACAGGAATTCAGAGAGGTTTAGGTTTTATAGGTCCAAACTAGTAATCTGTCTCTAAAAGTTCAAGAAACGTTACTGCATATGTGTCTTTAGCTCAGTTGGAGAAAGAGCATTTGATGATGTGTCTCCTTATTTATTCTACTTGCAGACTAGACTTTAAAACCACCAGAGGCAGATTTTTAAAAGCCCCCACCAATGGATTCAATGCAGGGTCACCTGGATGAACTTTTGCTGCAGAAATTCTGACTTGTTATAGAAAATGCACAGATGTAACTTATCACATTAATAAAGGCTCCGTTCCATATAGGTGTCACAGTAAGCAATGCCAGTGAGCCAATATGCACAATGCAGGACCCTGAAACAAGCTTAGCTAAATGAAAAGTATCCATAAACTGCACAAATTGTGTTGTGGTTTCTCCTTTTTCAGTAAACCAACAAAAATGTATCCCTTTACAATTATTTGAAAGATGGCTTCAAATCCAAAACTGTAACATTTAATACCACAAAATGAAGAGGAAATCAAGCTGTTTTTCACATCGATGGCCATTTGCTGAAATATAGAATTATATTTGAGTTGAGGTGGGTCTCATGTAAAATGTGGTCAGTTTTTAAAGAATAACATTACCTTTCAAGCTGACAAAGGGAATATTGAAAACATGCATTCATATCAGAGTCTAATATTACCTTACACAGACCAAAGTACGCTATTTATTATGTAGCTCGTGTGTGGCTACTGAATATCTGCTGCACTTATCACACAGGAAGTCTCCAATGTAAACCACTTAGTACAAAAGAGAGATAAAATGTGAGCCCAAGGCCAAATTCCTATCATGATCACTGGAAACAGTCAGTCAGTAACCCCTACGACCCCAACCAGTGTTACCGAGCGTGTGTATACAGTGACAGCTGCAACTGGATCATCAGCATATCGATTTACTCTATTTAAAATCAGTGTATTTTGTGAGGTCAGGTGTTGGTGCACAATGTACAGTTGAACTTAAACCACATTTCAACCCACATGTGTCACCACAGACACTTATTGTTCTACTAAAGACACATAATCACTGCTGCTGCCTCCTATTGGTTCCTTCGGCCAGTCCCACAGTGTAGTTCATATTCTGTGTTGGGCAGATTGCTGACAATTAGATGACTCTCATGTGACGTTAATATGAGGCTAGCAGTTTTGGTCTTTAACCAAACTGTTTTTACTGTGTATGGCTAGCTATTTACCAATGCTACCAGTCTTTATGCAATGCTAAGCTAGCTCTTTCCTAGATGAGAGTAATGTCAATCCTCTCATCTAACTCTCTTCAAGAAAGTGCTTAAACATATTTCCAAAATATTGAAATAATTGTTCAAATAACTGATGATCAATTGTAAAAAAAACAACACAGAAACTAAAAGAGAATAAGTCAAAATGCCTATTTAATGAAAATATAATGTTTTTGATGTTGTTAAAACTGTATGTAATAGTATAATATAGTAGTAAACTAAATAAAGTGGTACTGGTTGTAAGTAAAGTGCACATACATTATCCTGTTGCAGAGTGAATGTAGATTTATGAATTATTTAAATAATTAACATGTTTTACACATTTAGTTTCTCCTTTATTTTCATTTATTGTAATATTTTAAAAGTTTAAGTGCAACCAAGCAGAAACTCTGAGTCAAAGTGCATAAACTGCCGAGTTGAGCGGGGTCTCGTCTGTGTGACAGTGGAAAGTTTTGCGTCGGGTAGTTTAAACAGATTTTTACTGACCACCCATAAAGAGTTATCTGGTGGGACACGACCACGACAAATTGTTTGTTTTATGATCAAGGGTTACTGCTATCTGCATGTGTAAAGTCTTATTGCTGTTTAAAGAGAAGCCCATGATAAGATGAAGGATTTGAGAGCTGAAATGTTGTCTTTACTGTAAATGTGTGTTTGCCTCTGCTTCTGTGTGTCTCTGTCTGTTTCACAAAGCAGATCAAACATCTGTATCAAACAAGTATATTTTTATATCTCAGAGTATTTATGCTGTGTGTGTGTATGTGTGTTTACAGGAGGCACGATGCGGTTATGCGATCATCCTCATGGCTCTGTACTGGTGTACAGAGTGTATGCCTCTAGCTGTGACCGCCCTGCTGCCGGTTGTCCTCTTCCCTATGATGGGCATCATGCAGGCTGGAGCGGTACGGTCAATATGTACTTTTACACATTAGATGTACCTGTACTTTCCTTTCAGGAAATGCTTTTTCGGTCTACATGATTATTACTGTATTCAGGTAGAAGAAAGTCTTTGTCCCTGTTCTTCCTCTATTACTGTGCCCCCATTTTGATCTATTCACAAGATATTTTGAGTTGTCCTCAATGCCAAGTGCAGACACACACGGCTCCATTTGGAAGTACCAAACAGTTAAAGGATAGCTTCACAATTTTTCAAGTCTGTCCTAAAACAACAGTCAGGTGCCCAAAATGACACATTGACACATGTTTTTCTTGCTGTTATCATTCCTGTTCATACTGGCTATTAAGAGATCCCCTCATTATGCACTTTTAATGTAGATGATGTGGGACAAAATCCAAATTAAGTAGATATGTTTCAAAGTTACTGTCATTTTAGTGCCAAAATCCCTCTTTTTGTTGTTATCTGTCCACTGCAGCTGAACAGGAAAACACTGTCTGCCAAGACACAAAAAAAGACTGTAACTGTGGAAAATATCCACTTTATTTGACTAACTCAGACAGCTGAAGCCTCATATAAGCTTAAGATAAACTTTAAGATACATTTTTCTCAAAACAAGGACTGTGGATTTTTTCCTCCATCACATGTACTTGGAGCAGATCTTCTAATGGTCAGTATGAACAGGAGGGATGATTACAGCAAGCAAAACGTATTTCAGTGTTCATTTGGGCTCCTGACTGTCTGTTTTAAGACACACTTGAACAACCTCGTCTTTGCTTGGTCCTTCCATAGGAGGTCAGAAATCCGGATGAGTTAGACTAAGAGATGTGCTAAAGGATCGCCCGCTGAAAGTGTTAATCTTATCGTCAGTCAGACCTTTCAAAGACATCTTGTAGCTTTACAGACAGATCTGCTGATCCAAGTGTTTTATTTTTATAGCTCATAAAACAAATCATATTAAACATGACCTCTATGGGACATTATGTTCACGTGTTGCTTTAGTAATAAAAAACTTTCTCTGTTTGTTTTGCGCATTCTTTAATTCTTCGGCTGACGTTTGTATCTGTGTGATCTGTTTCAGGTTAGTATTGAGTATCTGAAAGACTCAAACATGCTGTTCATGGGCGGCCTGTTGGTGGCCATTGCAGTGGAGCAGTGGGACCTACATAAGCGTATCGCTCTCAGAGTTTTGCTGCTGGTCGGTGTTCGTCCATCCCTGTAAGAAATCCTTCATTGTGTTAACGGCTCACCTTTGCACACACTACAGCAGACTGAATAGACAGCAAGGTCAAACAGTGCCTACAAGAATCTTTAAAGCCTCAATTAAATTAAAAATCACAGTAGTAGATTTATTAACAGTAAAAATGCCAAAACTGGCTAGAAGGCTTTTTCACTTGCTTCCACACTTCTCATATAAAAGTGTCTTTGTATCTCGTCAGGATGGAAATATTTAATGAATTTACACTGTTGGCAACTTTTGAGTGATTTAGACTCACATTTCCTGTGACAAAAATAACAAAATAAGTAGATACTGAGTGAAATGATTTAACTTGTGGATGAAATTATTCAATTTTTTATCAACTTCAGTTTGGCAGTTCTTGAGAGGAGTTTCAGTATATTGAAACAAGACAATAATGTCAATACAATACAAGTTTTGGACTGAAAGACGTGTTAAAATTGACTTTTCTTTGCATTGCTAAATCACAGACTTACACATTTAATTTTGACACGTTTAAAGTTTGTTTAAGGATGATATCTGTCAAAAACTTTCTTCCAATGATGAACCCACATGTTATAAATACTAAGATCTGATCACCTCTACAACTGTTCACATCCTTCAATCCTTTTCAACACCATCCTCATATTCACCACCTTCTCATACAGGTTGATGATGGGCTTCATGATCGTCTCGTCCTTGCTGTCCATGTGGATCAGCAACACGGCCACCACGGCCATGATGTTGCCCATCGCCCAGGCCGTGCTGGAGCAACTGAAAGCCACAGAATCCCGGGCGGACGAGAGAGATTTCCAGGCTGCAGCCGCGGATAACCCCGGGTTTGAGCTGGACATCAAACAAACTAAGGAGGACAAGACAGATGAGAAACAGCCAGACACTAAAGCTCAGCAGGAGGACAAAGTGTGTAAGTAAAAAAA
Source organism: Thunnus maccoyii (assembly GCF_910596095.1). Taxonomy (NCBI): domain Eukaryota; kingdom Metazoa; phylum Chordata; class Actinopteri; order Scombriformes; family Scombridae; genus Thunnus; species Thunnus maccoyii. The sequence continues at coordinate 15,480,023 of NC_056545.1, forward strand.
AAATGTTTTATATGGTCTTTTAGAGTTTAACCTTTTCAGTAACTTTGACATATGTGCTCCAGATGAAAATGAGTGGGGTTCAGAGTCACTGTGGGAGGCGAAGAGGAAAGCGATGGATGAGAAGTATGTACGCCTGACTAAAGGGATGAGTCTGAGTGTGTGTTACTCTGCCAGCATCGGAGGCACGGCCACGCTCACCGGCACGACCCCTAACCTCATCCTCAAGGGTCAAATCGACGAGTAAGGCATTAATAATAACTCAACACACACACAGGAGAATGTTATTCTGGATATCTAACAGCTTATTATCCATTTTCCTCCTCTTTTCTCTCTTTTGTGAAGGATCTTTCCTGATAATCCTGATGTGATCAACTTTGCCAGCTGGTTCGGCTTTGCTTTTCCCAACATGGTGCTCATGTTGGTGTTCTCCTGGCTCTGGCTTCAGTTCATGTTCCTCGGCTTCAAGTAAGACAACTTCTGCTCCTGTGAGCAATGACAATTTTTTTCACATATAAAGCATCACGTTAAAAGATTCACTTACTTTACCACTTACACCATGTGGTATTTGGCCCTGCAAATATATTTTTAGATTCATGAGACAGAAAAGTGCAGTCATAGTGAGGTCTGTGGAGTATCCTGAGTAATCATTGCTGACTTCCTGACTGTTACACTTGAGTTTATATGAAAGGTGTCCCTAAGAAGTAGTAGTTAAGTAGTAGAAATGGTCAGTTGTTTGATAAAAACCTTTATTTTTGTACGTCTGGTGTACAACCGGTGGGTCGACCTCATAGTCTGAAGCACTGAAAGTATAGTAGTTTTGTTCCTTCTTGTTTTCAGAATTTTTTTTTTTTTTTTAAAAAATGTAATTTTGTGATGCTTTAAGCACCATAAACCAAATAACTTTCACCTCCATTGTACCTAAAAACACCTGCAACTATGCATGATTCAATATCATATAATTGATTCAATATATCAACTGTGATTGATTGATTTGATTTAGTCCATTTTCCACAGAGGAAACACCACTATGAAAAAATGCAGTAAATCCCTGGCTTAAACCTATCAGTTTAACCAGTTCATTGAACTTAGTCCACCTTAATAAATCCTTGATTTGTTGACTGATCTTAAGCATCTTTGCCCTTTGTACTTCTCTTGTCAGCCTGAAGGAGACATTTGGCTGCGGCATGAAAAGCGACAGAGATAAGGAGGCATACACGGTGATGAAGGAGGAGTACAAGAAGCTGGGCCGCATGAAGTTTGCTGAGGGGGCAGTGCTCACCATCTTCACCCTGCTGGTGGTCCTGTGGTTCACCAGGGAGCCAGGCTTCATAGACGGCTGGGCAACAGTGCTGTTCAATATGGAGGGACCGTGAGTCTCTTACGTTCTCTTCCTTTTTTTTTGAGGGGGGATTAAAGGATAAGTCTGGTGATTTTCTATATTTTTCTTATTGTCAATAAATCCCATAAAAAGACCAAAACTCACAATGATTTGATCCAACTAACAAGTATTGTTTGTGTAGCCAGAGCCTGCTTATTCCTTTCCTTTTTTATTGTTTTTCTATTTATTACATGTTCAAAATAAACATCCAAACATTATAATGGCACTGTAGTTTATTTTGAGTTGATCGCACATACTCCACACTATTCTGCTGTGGTAAATATTCACAAGATCACCAAATCCTCTGCTGAAAATGATCCTCAACAAACACACCATTTTCTCCTGTTTGAGTAACACTTAAAAACACTAAAAAAACAGTATCCAGCTGTTTTATGAAATTATTGCACTTAAAAAACAGTTTAAGCATATGTTTGAGATCAGTTTTTAATGATTTACATCTTCAGAGGGAGTTTAGTGCCACAGACAGAAAAGTCAGAAAGAATTGATGGACTAACACGTTGTTGGTTTTGGTCTTTTCATGGGATTTGTTGATAATAAGAAAAATATAGAATATTGGCAGCCTTATCCTTTATAGTCCTCACTTTTTTCTTCCTCCTCTCTTTTATTCTTTGACTCGTTCACCTTCCATCTCTCTTTTCCGTTTTGTCCTCTTGTTTTCTATCAAAGTGTGCAGAAAGTCTTTTAAACTCTGGTCCTCCCATCAAATGGTTTTCACACATTTGCACTGTGACGGTAACGCACAGCAGACCACGGAGCAGAAATATATTGAAAAGACAGTAATAATTTTTTAATCTTATAATGTCGGCTTGTGTCCCTCAGGTTTGTGTCAGATGGAACTGTAGCTATCTTGATGTCGATGCTCTTCTTCGTCATCCCCTCCCGGCTGCCCAGTTGCGGAGGATACGGCTGCGACGATGAAGGTGAATCACATTTACTGAGAAAAAAAACATCTAATACACTTTGATACAATTCTTTAATGATGTTCCTGTGACCTAAATTTCATCTCACTGGAGCACTGGGGGATGATTACCCAGCGGATATGACACTGCTCTCTCAAACTAATTACTCCTTCATGTTCAAACTTCATGTGGGTCTCACAGGTAAGACGGTGAAGGCTCCCCCTACTCTGCTGAACTGGCAGGTGGTTCACGAGCGAATGCCCTGGCACATCATCCTGCTGCTGGGTGGAGGCTTCGCTCTGGCTGCCGGCAGCGAGGTAAACACACATCAACACTTTGTTTTCTCCCTTTAAAACCTCATGTTCCCTTTTATATGGTGCTGAAACGATTAGTCGATTAATCAACTAGTTGATCGGCAGTTTTTGAATGAAAAATTACATAACTGATTTAGGTTATTCATCAAGTAAATATTTAGCTGATTGTAGGGCAATCTAACAAACTAACAGTTATTTTCATTATTAAGTAATCTGCTGACAGTTTTCTTGATTAACCGATTAATCAATTTGTCTATAAAATGTCCAAAAATAGTGAAAAATGTTCTAATTTCCTAGAGTCCAGGGTGATGTCTTCAAATGTATTTTGTCAGATAAACAGTCCAAAACCAAAATATATTCACTTTACTGTCATGTATGACACATAAAAGCATCAAATCATCACATTTGAGAAGTTGCAACCAGCAAATGTTTTGTATTTTTCCTTAAAAAAATGACTAAAATGATTTTTCAATTATCAAAATTACTTCATCAATTAATTGTCTAATCATTGCAGATGTGAGAAGTGAAGAGAAAGCTGCATTTCTCTGTCTCGTATATTTGTAAACTGAGTGTTTTGGGGGGTTTTGGTCTGTTGATGAGACAAAATAAACAATTTGAAGACACCACTTCTGGCTCTGGGAACCGAGGATGTAGATTTGTTTTTATTTCTTTAGAATAAATTACTTTTTATTGCTGGAGATTTTGTGAGAGACAGATTAAATGATATGAAGAATGATGATATTATACAACTGCATTCCTGGGCTGAGTAGTAGCTTACTGGTCATGATGGATAAACAGATCTTTATGTGTAAAAAGAAGAGCACTAAAGTAATTTAAGGCCCAAACAGTAAATCTAAGATCAAATGTGACCCACACTGTTTTATTAACAGGTGATCTCAGTGCAGAAACACAGCAGCTGAGCAAAATGTTTCATAATGAATAAACATTTCTGCTTGAAACATTTGTTTACAGAACTCGGGTCTGTCTAAATGGCTGGGGGAGAGTTTGGCGCCTCTGCAGAGCATCCCCCCCTTCGCCATCTCAATGCTGCTCTCCCTGCTGGTGGCGACTTTCACTGAGTGCTCAAGCAACACAGCCACCACCACCCTGTTCCTGCCCATACTGGCCTCAATGGTACGAACAACTCAAATGCCCACATGGACACACAGGGCGTTAACGCACAGCTTCTCCGTGTTTTTAAACTGTGTTGTGTTGGTGTGTTTCTTATAGGCCGTAGCTATTAAGATACACCCGCTGTATGTGATGATGCCCTGCACCCTCGCCGCCTCTCTGGCCTTCATGCTGCCTGTGGCAACACCACCCAACGCCATCGCCTTCTCTTTTGGAAAACTCAAAGTCCTCGACATGGTGAGATTCACACAAACACATACACAGTAGTATATATAAGTCCCCCTTTTTGTTACTATACATCAACACAAACACAGTGAAGGAATTTGATGCTAAAAAGACTGTAAATGTGGCAGATATCCACTTAATATGACTAACTCAGACTGCTGAAGCCTCATATAAGCTTCAGATATAGATATACCTTAAATGCATTTTTGCACAAAATGATTGTGTGGACACACTGTGGATTTTAGCCCCCATCACTTACACTGAAAGCACATTTGAAGGGGATCTTTTAATAGCCAGTATGAACAAGAGGAATGATTACAGCGAGGAAAACCTCTTTCATTGTTCATTTGGGCACCTGACTGTTGTTTTGAGGCACACTTGAACCTCTCCTCTAAGTGATTACATGATTAATAACATGTATGCTCAGAGACGAGGATTCATCCTTCAGTATATAAATAGGGATGAAATAATAGGAAATCGGCTGAAATAGAAACAAAAAAAAACACAACCTGGAGAATTTAGTGCCCAAGATGAATATAAAAAATAACAAAAAGAAAAAAAAATGGTGCAACATGCTATCAAATGTTCATATACCATCTATCCTGAGTGATACATATCACCTCAGTTAATGTCTTATCCATCATGACCAATTATATTTTGCAAAATCACAATAAAACATCTCCGAAGGCCTGGGATGTGATGAAGAGACCTTTTAAATTCAAGAGTAATTTTAAGTCATGAGAAATTTGATTCTTAATTTGTGAGTAAAAACATCATATGTAGCAGTTTAATGAATACAGGCCCTGATTTAATCTCCTGTGTTTAAAACATTTTCTGCCTATATGTTATTTAACAAAGGAGGAAGGTTGGAGCAATTGAAAAGAGAATTTCTGGATGCGGATCAATAAATCACATTACTAATCTGTACTTTTATACTAATTAATTTGTGGTTTTGACCTTTCCTCATACTGTACACTGAACTGATTGTGACTGTCTGTTCCTGCAGGTAAAAGCCGGCTTCATACTGAACCTCATTGGGATTCTGACCATTAATTTAGGCATCAACACCTGGGGATATGCCATGTTTGACATGGGCACCTTCCCTCAGTGGGCCAACGTTACACAAGAGTAACCGTGAGTGATGGAGGACAGAGAGAAATAGACAAAGAGACTGAGAGAGCGAATGACAGAGAATCTGTATTTAAAGGAAGGAAGAGAGTTTGAATTTTGAGAGCAGAGCAGAAGCTTTGATTATATTGTTGTAGAAGGAGAAGAAGGGAAGGAAATGAATGGTAGGCTGCAGTAAACGTGGTAAAAAACATATTTAAAGATGAACCTGATCCTGAATAATGTGCCGTTTGGATACATTGCACTCAGCAGTGGTGAACCAAAGATTACCACAACTGTGAAGTGTACTCATCTTCTTCAGTACGACTAAAACAGTTACACTATCGGTACTCTGAATCAATGTTTTAATTATAATCAAACCTGCATTACTATGAACGATATATAAAAACTGTGATGGATTTATAACCAAAACTGAGAGAAACTTGAAGCGCTGTCAGACTGTCAGCTGTTATCAGACAGACTGTCCACCGTTAGCGTTCAGTACTTCCTCGTGTCGTTCCAGTGACGGAACAGGAGAGAAATGATGCTTTTAAAAAGAAAAAACAGAGGTCATTTCCTCATGAACGTTCACTGCATGTGATGTCATCTTGTTAATGTATTTATCCATCACAAATAATGTGAAGTTGCAGTACGCTGTGTGTTTGAATGCTGATTGTTTAAAATGATGTGATTATATTAATTACTGAAGTTGTTTTTGCAGACATTAGCTGAAATTGAATTAATTGTATCAGTTAATTTAACTTATTACTTTGGTCCTTTTTTTGGACTTTAAGTGTTTTGTTTTTTGTTGCATATTTGATTTCTTATCAGTGTTTTTGTCACAGTTTTTACCGTAAACAAGCATTGAGTTTACATATCTTTATCTTGACATTTCTAGACGCTCCCCAGAGGAATAGAAGTCAAAGCTATTAAAGGAATAGTTCAACATTTTGAGAAATGTGCTTATTTGCTTTATTTTTGTGAGTTAGATGAGAACGCTGAATTGAAGTACACTAAATAAGCTACAGTCATAAAAACTGGAAACAGTTAGCAAAATCCACCTATCAGCTCCTCTAAAACCGTCTTTAATCCGTACAAAAAAAAAAATCCGTACAGTGACTTCCTGGAGTCTCCGCTCACGGTGATGATCGGACTTCAGGAAATCGCTGCACTTGCCCAATAAATAGTCAGTTTTTAACAAACAAGGTAAGAGAGGGGAGACCCAAAAATGCCCGCTAGGTGAATTTACCACTAGTTAGCGTATACCTACAGCTCAGTGAAACTAAAATTGGGACTGAAAGGGAGGAAGATGACTACAGGAAATATGTCCAGGAATGGGAGAAGTGCTGGGAGAAGTGTATCACGTCTCAAGGAGAGTACTTTGAAGGAGATTAGAAAGATTTATTATGACAGTTTTTTAACAATTCCAGGTATTTTTGGGTCTCCTCCTCGTATAACATGTTAATTAGTGAGCTTTAGCGGTGCTGGTAGGTGTATTCTCTAACTTTGGACAACTGTTTCCATCTTTTTCAAGTCTTTACACTAAGCTAAGCTAACTGGCTGCTGATAGCACCGTCACATTGAATGGATAGATATGTACAGACAGAGTGGCATCAATCTTCTCATCATAAAAATAAATTGCTGAGAAAGCATATTTTCCAAAATGTCAAACTATCCATTTAACATACTTACTCCTGTAATTAAGGCGAACATGTACAAAGTTCAGATGACATTGAAATACGTCTTTACACATTCAGGAAAACACGTGAGAGAAATGCAAAAGTGCACAAATCTCACTAATAGGAAGGTGTTACTAATATTTGTACACTGTGTTCAGATGTGAAGGTTGGTTGAAGGATAACTCAGATAAGAGGCTGCCAACAGGATACAATCAGAGCAGAGATCAGTATCTGCTGTGTTTATTACAGTTAATGTAATAAACATAAAATGTGGAAGAGAGACAGAACGTCCCAGCAGAGCTCCCAACACGCTGCATTAATATGTTTCTTTTCTCGACATTATACTTTTATGTACCAGAGACATATTTAGTGTGAAAATAAAGCATCATCATGTGAATAAACTGTATTCTCTCTGACTTGCACAACATTAACAGTCGAGACATTTCGATATTTCAAAAAGTCCCATAAATCTTTATTTATTTTACTTTTGTTCAGTCACAACGACATTTTGAATTGTCAAAAACTTTACATCAGTTTAAAATAATTTTTTTTACATGAGTCACAATCAGTCATAAATAAATCTGTTTCTACATTTCAGTTTTATATTTTTCGACATTCAAGTCAATCTGTTTTATCTTCTGATTAACAAACAGAGTCCAGAGTCTCATCGTGTTCATTTCACCCTCTTTTCTCTGTAAGTCATAATCAGTCACTAGTGCAGGATCAATAAACCAGGGAAAAAAAACAATCATCCAGATTTGATCATGTTGAGGAAATGAGGAGAATATAAATATAAATCTGAATCTAATATGATTTCCACCATTTTCTTGTGCTGATCTGAATTCAAATAATTATCTGCAAATAAATGTCAGCGTCTGTTTAAACACACTTGCAGTAATAGATGGACGGAGTTTACTGCAATTTAAATAGAATCACTTAAGTGATTAAACACTTTTAAGTGCTTAAAAACAGACTGTATGAGCTGGTATGCTGAAAAATAGAAAGCAATTTGGATACTATTTGAGCCAGGATGCCTCTCAGCACAAACAGAGAGGAAGCTGATGTTTGCATATTACAGTTTAGAGGCATCCAGAGACAGTTCAGGTATTGATCCGATGTGTGATCTGTGTAATAAATGCCCTCAAACAACAACAGATCTACACGCTGCCGCTCACAGGAATGTGTAAGAGATAGAAATGTATGAGAGGCAGAAATCGGAGAAAACAACATAAAAGAAAGAGAAAATATAAGATTTCAGGGTGATTTGTTCTTAAAAACGACTTCTGCTACATTCTCCCAAATCTCCCTTGAACTTCCTTTTTTGCATCACGTTCCTGACTGAAAAATATCAACATTTACAAATCCAAGTTTTTTTTCCTTTTTCTTCTCTTATGAAGAGTTTCCAAACGACGGAACTTTAACTTGGACACACACAGTGCAACTTAAAAGTTTTTAACAACTTCTTTATAACCTAAACAAAGCCACACGAGGCTGGAAAAGCGAGTTGGTACACAGATGACAAAGTACGTTTATGGTCACATCTGACCAGCTCACCTTTACAAGTTTCCTCGTTGTTAGCTCTGTAGAGATGTTGTGCTTTGAGCAAAGACAATTAACACATACTGTACGTCCTACAGCTAATACAGGTCACATGACTTGAGAAATAAATGAGGAACAAAGGGAAACAGGAAGTTTAAATTCAAAACCACTAACTACTGCCTAACTGTGTAGAAAATGTGCTAACATTTTAGGTTTTGGAAATCTATTTGAGCATTACTGAAGTTCAAAGTAATATATTTTTTACCAGACCAGTAATCATGCTTCAAACTGACATACTGGTCGACACACAGACAAACATACAAAGCACAAAAACACACACACACACACTCCAAAAAGCACACACACACATACACACAGACACACATACACTCACATTATCTGTGAAATTGTTTCCCAAAACTGTTATTTAACTCCTAAAAACACACTTTTATAGACGCTAGATTTGCTCCTAAAGCCTAACATGTACAGGAATGAGAAAAAGAGTTTTTCTTTCTTATTCTACGACGTGGCTAAAGAGCACGAACCATCCTAAAAGTTTCTTTACTTGCTGGTTTATCATGTTACACACTGTGTTACAGCAGCTCTGTAGCAGGCTGCAACCTGTGTGTGTTTGTGTGTGTTGTTTTTTTTAGGCTTTGACATGTACACACAAACCTCTACATGCTTACACACACACACACAGACGGTAACTGACACATCTGTACGGGCGTTTTCTGGATGGTTCTCGTGACGAGCAGGACCATTGCTGATCAGCGTAGGAGACAGAGAGAAAAAGAAAGAGAGAAAGAGATAGAGAGAGAGAGAGAGAGAGAGAGACTACTGGATTGACAGGATGTTAACACCACACACCAGTGTACTCTGATCGTCCCTCAGGCCAGTCCATACATCCACCTGTCTCTCCTGGCGGTCTGTTGTCTCTACGTTCCACCGTTGTAGGAGTAATCCGCCTTGTTGTGCATCACCAGCTTATTGTCCACAAAGTAGAAGCTGTCGGACTGCGTCTCGTACGGGTGCAGGATCATCTCTCTGACTGCGGGCACAAACAAAAACATCACAGCTGTTAGAGGATTTGTTCCCAAGATGATTAAAGGCATAAGGAAGAAAAAATAGATATTTTTTATATGATTCTTTTCTCTGACTTTGCTCAAATGTGTGCATTTTGTCTTGTGAAATACCAGATACTTTCACTTTTTTAGGGTTATAAAAATCCTTCAAATTAAACAATGTGAGAAAGAATTTGCAGGTCATTGGTGCTAAAACAATAAGTCGATTAATGAATTAGTCGATCAACAGAAAAGTAATCGAACTGTTTTACTAATTCATTTCAAGTCAGTAATAAAGCAAAAAATGCCAAACATTCTCTGAAATGTGACGATTCACTGCTCCTCTCTGTTTAATATCATTGTGAGGTGAATATATTTAAGTATTTAACTGTTGGTCAGTCAAATTTAGTAGTTTGAAGACAGATTAGGGTTTACAGACTACAGTTACAGTTACACAGATTAATCGATAATGAAAACAATCATCAACCGCAGCCCTAACGATCACAATTCATGTCAACACTGAAACGATAATCTGGGATGAAAGGTCATAAGTACAGATGTTGCTTAATTTCAGTCAAAAAGGTTTGGAAACACAGTATTAGAGTAATAATCTATTTAGTTCGGATATTCGCACACAGATAAAATAATTCATGTGAGTGAGCTGAGAGGGAACAGATTTGAATATACTGTGTTTTTGTCAATTTTCTGCTGTATTTAGAGTAAATATTGTATTTTGTGCTGTTTTGTATAACTTGTCTATATGGTTATCCGAGAGTCACATGACTAATTGATGAACTATATATGAAAAAACAACAAACAACCCTCTGAAACCAACCTGATGAAGGCACGATAGCTAAAAACACCTGTGAATGAAGCGTTGTGTAAAAGCAGAAGTAACTATGACCACAGACAGAATAAGTTGCCAATTACAGTATTGTGACTAAACAGCATGCATGCTATCTGAACCACAGGACCTCCATACTGTGGTTTCTAGAGTCTGTGTGTGTGTTTGCATGTGTGTAGACTTACTAATGTCCTCAGACAGAGGTGGGAATTCGTAGATGTGCTCGCAGGTGTTTTTGCTGCTGGGCATGCAGAAGCCGAACTCAAAGTCAAAGCTCTTGAGCAACTTCTCTCTGAAATAATGTCTCTCGATCATCCTGAAGTTTTCAATCGGCATGTCTCCGACTGTGAACTCAACGCTAGAGGGACGAAGACAGACAGATAGACAGACAGAGAGAGAGAAAAAGGTGAGTAAGAAAGACAGAGACAGACAAACGGATAAAACAAAGAGAGAGATGGAGGAGACGATAATAATTCTGCTGGTAACTGCGTCCTTGTAAATAACGATTCACACACATTCATACTTACGTGGCTCCAACTTGCCGCAGTCGGAGAAAAGCGGGGGTGAACTGGTAGCGGACAAAGCGGCCTGCGTTCGGGTCAATATCCCTCTTCTCCCCAGCTTTGTCTACAGTGAGGATCAGTTAAATGAAATAAAATATTTTTAGAAAGGTAATTTGGTTGACTGAAAACAAATATGATTAGTGGGTGTGAGTGCAGCCTATAGATATGAAGCTGCTTTATTATGTGTTTTCATGGATAAAGGCTTAGTGAAACAAATCCACAGTTTATTTCAATGACTCACCTGTGGATGGAGGCTTGGTGATCTCAAACAGCACTGTGCCCGTCTCCATGTCTCTGATCTTGAACCTGGTGAAGTCGATGTTGTACACATTCTCGTCCGGGCTGCACAGATAATCTGAGAGAGAAAAAGGGAGAAGCAGTGTCAGAGACTGAGTTAGAAACCACTTTTATTAACTGGAGATTACAGACAAAGAAAGTACTTGAAACACAAAGAACATATGTTCAGTAAAAACACATCAAGAATATTAATTCTCTGATCAAATTGCTGCAAACACATCCAGATCTCCTCCTTTAAAACCACAATGTGAAGCATTTGGAAATTTCAAAGTTTGGTGCCCCCAAGTGGTTGTATCAAAAAACAAACAAACAAACAAATCACATCTGCTGCCATAATAGACATTCTACACATAGAGCTTTAAAAATTAATATATTTGACAAATGAATGAAAACAAATAATTGCTACAAAGCTGGTTTAACATTGAGGAAAGTAAAAGTAAACCGCTGCAAACACTGTTTGCACCAAAGTCAAGTCAAGAACTGTTTTGCTTTCAATCTTCTTCATGAACAGACAACAATACTGAGAATCGACCACACTAACAAGAAAATTCATACTCTAAAAGTGAGTAAAACTGCTCCTGGTTATACTAATAATGTGTATTTGTAAATAAAAATATACTAAGACACTCACACACACAAAGACATAAACCAAAACCTGCTTTCCAGCAATGAACATTCAAATACTGAAAAATCAATCATATTTACTGTAGTGTCAAATCATTTCTTTTTGACCATTTTAAGTGAATTTCTGACATAAATCTCAATAAAACTGTACTGGAGGAGCTGCTTTCCTCCTGAACACAACGATGCAGGCACACACATGCACCCAGTAAGAAAGGAGAGTTATTTTTATTCCTCTAATCCTTCCTGCCCTCACCAGGCAGTGTCAGTGCTTATTAGCGTTCCCCAGCAGAGCAGACACTTCCTGCTCTATCCAATGATACAACTGGCCAGCATGTGTAACTGCAACCTCTCTCCATCACCACCACTGAGGCCCCAATTCGCAACCGGAAAGCTCACATGATGTCAGTGAATGAAATATATAAAGAGATGACATTGTTTCAGGGATGTGAGAGTGGATCACTGCAGGTCTGAGCACCTGAGCGGACATCAGTAAACATGTTTGATTACATCCGTGTCCGTCTGTTAGCTTCATATGTGCGGTTGTCTCTTCATGTTCTGCTGTTTCTTTTGACGGCCAACATCTGTTTCCTCAAAGACAACAGTAACACAGCTGAGGCATGGACGTCCATCAGTGCAGACACGGATGATTTAATGGCTAACGATGGCAGCTCTGACAGGCCACCAGCTGTGTATTTATCACCGATCGACAGCGACAGCTTCTCACCATAAAAACAACAATAACATGATATTTCCAGATGCTACCATCAGCTCCCAGCTGTGAACTGTAATTCATGACAGTCAATAACAGCAGCGCCTCTTGTCAATAACTTCAACACAATGGTTCACCTGTTGTGTGACATAATAATCTCGAAACAAAGGTCCATCAATACCACTGATAGGCTGGTCTACTTCTGTACACACATCTATTTCATGTCTGTACATCCTGGGAGAGAGATCCCTCCTCTGTTGCTCTTCCTGAGGTTTCATCCATTTTTCCTCTTTTTTAGGTTTTTTAAGGGAGTTTTTCCTTATTCAAATCAAGGCTCTAAGTATAGGAGGAGGAGTTGTATTGTTATACAGATTGTAAAGCCCCCCGACACAAATTTGTGATTTTTGATGTTGGGCTATACACATAAAATTGACTTAACTTTTTCCTGCAAAAAAAGCTTTTTCTGAGCTTTAAACTATGTTGACTGTGAGATGCAGCTAACAGATACACCTATTATCATCAATGTAATGTATATTTACAACAACACCATACACATACATGCTGTTCATTTCTATTCCTAATATTTTTTTAAAATTGTAAATAATTCATTTAACTGTTTAACACCTAAAAAGGAAGTTCAAGGGAAATTTGGGGGAATGTAGCAAAAAAAAACCTTGAAAAATTGTGAAACTATCCTTTAAAGGTGCAGCGTGTAGAATTTAGAGGCATCTAGTGGATTGGACTTGGCAGAAATGTAATATAATATTCAAAAGTATGTAAATAATTCATTTAACTGTTCAATAAAAACATGAATCTTAACTTCAGCAGCAAAAAATATTAGATTGCAATTCAAATACCAAAATGTATCTTCCAAGAGGAATTATATCTTATGTTCAAAACTCTACAGAGACGTCAGTGCTGCAAGTAAACTATCAGAGGGCTGGCTGAGATAAGACTGTTCTCCCTGGCATGACGATGGATGTCGACTGGCTGGTCATCTTGGGAGACGGTCTGCTAGCTGCTGAGACGACTGTCCGGTCTCATCCGGCGAGTGATCTCCGAAAACAATATCTTACAGAAAAGCTTTTAAGGATTCACCTGCTGCAAAGAAAAAAGTACAGCACTTTGTGCTCATCTCCTCCAGTGACTCCTGGAACAAAGCAGTATGTTTAAGACATGTGCACCAATAGTTACAGTTACAAACTCTGCTGCTGGAAACTACAGAAACATGGTGGTATTACAACAATCTCTAGCAGCCAGAATGATCACCAGTGTTCCTAAATGTGAAATGTGCTATAAATGAAATAATGTGAAGGTCAGGAGTCTGTATGATGAAGGTATTGTTAGTCGATAACAGATTTAAGCCTGCTGCTTTGGTTCTGCTCTTTTTTTTTTTCATTCTACATTAATCCCCCAGGAGGATTATTCACAACGCTCCCTGCATGTTGTTTTTCATGTTTATGTATTCATGCTGGAGCGTCCCCGGAAGTCAAACCGTACCCGCGAGTCACAGCATGTTGTCAACCCCATTTACTGTTCGAAGTGAGCGTTCCTGACCGAGCTGATCTGATCCGGGGTGACGCTGAGATGCCTTTGCTCCTCTGTCAGTCTGAATGCTGAGGTCGGCTCTTCTAAACACATCAGCTCCGCATACAGCGACGCACAACTGACAACACCTGAAGAGTCACACAGCGTCCCCACGTTCACATGACATAAACAGACAACAAAAACACACTCAGCAGCCACATTATTGTAATTAACAACATATATTATCTATGTATGTGTGTGTGTGCACGTGCATGTGTGCAGAGGGTACATCTGCACATATGTGTGATGAACTGTACCACAGCTGGTGTTGTCCTTGTCCTTTTGCTAACCTACTGCTAATAGATACCTTTGAGCCCCCTAATGAAGTCCCATGAGGACAATGTGTTTGAATGAGAGACAATGAGTTTATTGTGTGTGTGCTCGCACTTTGTCTCACTAAACCTGAGGTGCTTGTTGTTAATTTCATGCAGTCTGTTACTTTGGATCAAACACACACACACACAATGTCACACAAAGCCATCTGAGGATAACTTGCTGCTACTGAAGCCACCAACAGACTCCTGTTTATCACTGTCAGCTCTCCTTCTGGACCGTGCTGATAGTAAGCACCTACAGACAGAATGTGTGTGTGTGTGTGTGTGTGTGTGTGTGTGTTTTGGACTGAACCAACCGTAAGTGAAATTACAGTACATTAATTCAAAGTGTGGAGCATCTGGTCACCTCAGTCGAGGATGAATTATGCAACGCAGACTAAAAGCCGAGCTGTAAGTGTGAACTCAGCAGCGGTCAAACACTGCTGGGAAACAGGAAGCTCATCTTCTTCAAACTTCAACATCAGCAGGTATCAACAAAATCCTGCAACCACTTCAGATTTCCTGTCTTCATCACGGGACAAATGTATCCAGATCTAATATTTTATAATGAGATCGTCTAGCTGCTACATATGAACAGCACCAATACATTTCAATGATGTGGTCTTTCATAACTTTTGCATTTTTTTGGGACCTAATGGTTGATAGTGTGACAACAGAAAGAGAAATTACCGAATGTGTGAAACATTCAGTAAAATTTCTTTCATTTTCTACTACAGAGTAGTGAATGAAGAATAGCACCTCTCTGTAAGACCTTTTGGAGTTCAAGATCTTTGTAGTAATTGTTGTACCAAATATATATTTTCTTTTTGGTCAGTTACTTTTCAGTTTCAGCTATTAAAGTTTAAAATTTTCATGAAATCTGACCCCATTTTTGTCAATTAAAGTTAATTAAAGTCAATTAATGATCAACTTTATTTCAGCAATAGCCATTCAAGATATTTACATTCAGTAAATTATCTCTCTATATAGTATTTATATTGGTAGTGGTGGAGTCTGCCATTCCCACACTGGATTCAAACTGCCTTCATATGTAAATGCAGTGTAATTTTCATTGATAACAGCCTCAGTGATTGTCATTCACTAGTTGCATCAGTGCTGCACTAAGTAAATGCTAATGCAAACTGAACATTTCCTACTGCTGGCAATTATTGTGCATCAATCAGAAGAAACTCAATGTATTTGTCACCAAAAATAGCGCTGACTACAATCCCTCATCAAAAATCTGTGTCTATGTCTATAAAACAAGACAATGGTCATTTATGGTTGTAAGGTGGTATGTTTAAGGTTGTAATGTAACAAAAACAGAGCATCCACACTGAACTGTTAGATGAAGAGTTGCAAGTGACAAGCTGCATACATCCAACGTCTCAGTGAGGGAACTAACTCCTTCCTCCCTGCTGCTGTGTAGGAAACTACTCGCTTGATGTGTAGCATGAAATCAGATTGTTATTGACTGACTTGAAAAAAAGAACATATGTTTGTTTGGCTGCACTGTAAACGGAAACACCTGCTTCTCAAGGAGTGTTTGCTGCCCACAAAGCTGACACAGCTGGAGTATACAGTAAACCACACATGCTTAAACCACTATATTAACTGGGTGTTTCTTCAGGATTACTTCAACAATATATATTAACAATAAAGCTAAAAGCTGATGCTATGTTATTAGCAGCTAATTTACCAAAGTGAACTTAAAGAGTAGCACATACTGAGAGAGCAAGAGACTGTTTATCAGAAAAATTTTAGTTTTTTATGCTTTGAATCATTTCTGTCATCATTCAGCTGACATCCTCTCTGTCCCCTCACTGCAGATGTGTCAACAGGTTTCAACGAGACGAGGTCTGGTACACAGTTCAACAGGTACTGTATGTATATGACCTACATTCAGCCAAAATAAACCGTTCTGAGCTCCTTTTAGCAGTTACCCAAATAACGCTGGGACAGGACAGATCTTAGGAACCTTCCAGTATGAGGGTTTAAGATCACATGAAACCATATTAAAGGCTTATAAACACAACACACACGCTGACGAACATTACAGCTGACACTGATAATGGGATCTAGTTCAGTCTGTCCCACTTGAGGAAGAGCAACTTCACTATGGGTCCATCCTCACTGGAAGTTTAGGACTAAGATACACATTTAATCGTATAAAAATCTCTCAAGGTTTTGGCTTTCACATTTAATTAAACCTGACTGTATGGAAAAGTGAGTGATTCAAGTTTTATTTATACTGTGGGTTTATTAGGTACCACATTTGGACAAACTGCACTGTCAGTGAAAGGGTAGTAAATATTGGGATGACCTATCACTTGCAATAAGGGAGTGCCCTCAAACAATCGCTCAAGACAAACCAGAACTGTGATCACTTTTAACCAGACGTGTACAATTTCTAGTTGACATTGTGGTTGTATGTGATGTGTTGTTGTGTGTAGCTTTGTATTTTGTATTATGTGTCCTGTGTGTTTTTTGCTTTGTACTGTTTGTTATTGTGCTGTTATATGTTTTAATTGTGATGTACTGAAGGGACTGCAGATGAAAATTAGCTATAAACTAACTCTGGTACAGTACATCAAATGGTAACATTTATGTTTAACACTGTACATGGTCCAAATAAATACATAAATAAATGTATTTTGTCTTTTTCTACTTGTGTATTTGTATATTTTTATTTGCATAGTGTTACTTACACTGTTTCTGTTTTTGTTACCTGCCTTGAGACAACGGATATTAATTAGCATTTTTTGCTAACTCCAGCATCTTGTATTTTATACTGATGTTCATTAATGTGCTCTGTCCCTATCAAATAAATAATAAATAAATAAGTACTGTACAATGTGAAAGTGAAAGCAGTTTTCTGACAGTTTGAAATGATTAGCGCTCTTTTATTTATTATTGTTGCTACATTTAAAAATGAGTTAAGGGGTGAAAATCGGCTTAAACAAGACTAAGAGTCTATAGCCATACCTGTAGCTCTGTGGCAGTGTGGTGCTGCTACCATTAGCATGCTAACATGCTCACCGCTAACATGCTGATTTTCAGCAGGTGTAATGTTTACCATGTTCACCATCTTAGTTTACTGTTAGCATGCTGACATTTACTATTAGCAGTAAAAACAAAGTACAGCTCGTGGGATGATGTCATTAGTTTTTGAGAAACTGAAATTTTAACCTGATGATGATGCTAGATAAAAAGTGAAATTAACACCAATTTTATGTCCAAATTTCACATAATTGTTGAAAAACCACAAATTTCAATGTCAATGTGCTAGAGGAAAAGTTAAAGGATCACCAAAGTTATTAGGATTCAACCTCCAAGCATCATTAGTAGTGGTTCCAAATTTCCTGACAATCCACCCAATCAATCTGGACCAAAGTGATCGACCTTCACTGCTATCCCCATAGTGTCGCTGCTAGCATGGCTAATAAAAATACCATTTACAGCACAAACACTTTGTGATGATGAAACAGTGTTTTTTATACTTGGAGGGACAACTGTGTAAAAACAGCAACTCATTTGCATTTTCTCCCCTGTCTTACACTTACTATTACCAGAGGACTTTGTTTTGCAACTGCTGCAGGAAACACGACAATTGGATGCATGGGGACATAAATTTGAGTGGAAATCAATTCAAATCAATCTATCTTTCTGTAGTAATGAGTAAAAGCTGAGCCTTAAAATGTTTCATCACAATCACACAGAGATGACAACTGTAGAAATATTTTCCATTTTTTTCAGGTCTCTAATACTAATATTAACACTGCTGAAGTGTCTTCTTTTTACTCTTGGGTGATGTTTTTATGAATTAAACTTCCCCACAAACGGAGTAGAACAGGTAGAAATTTGAGGGCATCAACTATGTTAGTGATCATCAGGTTGAAACGAGCAATTTAGGAAATGTTTGTGCATTTAAGAGTTTGGTGAACACTCACAAAAAAGTGAAAGATTTATGATAAGAATATGAAAAGGCCCATTCTGTGTTTCAGTTCAGCGATTAACACCCGCTACTCTCAGGCCTTCAGATATTTTTTCATTTATCCCACATGAGCTATGAGCTTCCCTTCAGCCCCGCTGAGTGTCTCTCAACCACATCTAGTACAGCCAGCTCCTATAAAACCACTCCTGGACCTCTGCCCCTCCTCTGGCTTGGAGCCCTCGGTTCTGTCGGCGTGGCAACCACACATCTCCTGCCCTCCTGCACACCTCACAGTGGCGGTCACGGCTTTAAGTTACAGGTCAGATTCAAGATTGCCACATGTGGACAGACATACAGCAGATTTTATCTCGTGACGTCTGTTTGATTCTGTATCCTGACAGAATCAAACTGGTGTGAAAAGTCAGACAGAAAAAGAAAAAAAGAAAGTTACATGATGTTTCAAAATAATACAGAATATTGTTTATAGTTCATGTAAACTACATGAACAGGATATGTTGGCGTTTAACACATCAACACCTACAGTATTTTTAGATTGATCTAAAATACAGACAATTAGAGCCACCAAAAGTCAAAAAATGTGTAATTGCCTGTATTTTTATGTATACTTGACTATATTTTACTATTTTAAAATTTCTATTTTTGTTGTATTAAATGTCATTGTTGTTTTTATTTATCCATCCCATTGGCTATACGTGCTTATCCAGAAGGTTTTTACTCATAAATATCTTATTTCCTCAGTACGTATATACAGCATTTATGCCAGAGCCCCTGAATAACCGAGAGAGCTTTGCCAACATGTTTTCCTTATGAAGTCATCTGTGAAAAAAAAGAACATCAGCTGATATATTATTCTCTAAAATATGATGCCAATTTTAGTCTTCGAATTTCAGCATCGGCCGACCTTTACTGAATATGGGAAACACAGTCACTATCTGCCTGAACACCTGCAGGATGTTACAGTAAAACAGAGTAATGATGACAATATGACAACATCAACAGCAAATACTTTGGTCTGTTTTGGTAACGAGGGGATCCACCGCTTCAGTGGGAGGAGGAAAGCAATAAGGCCCAACACAGCTCACATTAATCCGGTTTAGTTTCTTGTATGAAGGCAAATCCAACTAATCACTGGAGGGAGGGGGCAGGGTTAATGCTGCGAGGGCGGAGGGAGACGAGGACGGAGAGATGCAAGCGTGCAGTAAGGATGGTAACTAGGAAAAGACTGTGAAACTGGGTTTGATGGAGTGCTTGCAATTCTTGAATGAGCCCTTTCTCTCTTTCTCTTAACATCCTGTTTCAACAAGAAATGAAGAAGTCATTTCATCGTTACTTTACAACTTCCTTTTTTAGTTTGCAATGTGGGCCAGAGAAAGATGGGAGTGCCGCAGATGTTTTAAGCATTTGCAGAACATCAGCAAAAATTCAGCAGTCTATTTACTGACTTTACTGTTCATCTGGATCAACATTGGACATAAGATTTTCAACAGAGTCACTCATTAGCTTGAAACAGGGATATTAGTTCATTGGTTTGTCCGCCACTTTGGTCCAGACTGAAATAATTCAACATTAGATGATTAGACATTCATGATCCTCAGACAATGTATCCCACTGAGCTTGGTGACATTTCCTCTACCGCCACCATGAGGATGATACACTGTACATGTAATATTTGTGTTTTCGAGTGACATCTCTCAACAACTGTTGGATGGATTGCCTTAAATTTGATACAGACATTCATGTCACCCACAGGATGAATTGTGATCACTTTGGTGATCATTGACTTGTCCTCTAATGCCATCATCAGGTTAAATTTTAATTTGTCCAATCAGCCTCAGCTGTACTTTGTGTTAAGTGCTAATTAGCCAAAGTTAGCATCACTCATGAGTGGGTTTATGCTTTGTGATGCAGACTGGAGACATACTTTATTGATTATCCATACACAATAAACAGCGGCCTGCTTCATTTATGGTTAATTGAAAGCACTGTTGTTGTTGCATCAACACACCATTTCTGTTTGACTGCCTCCTATTTATGATGAACAAAGAACAAATCCGTTCTGGTCCAACGGGCTAAAGCAGTTAAATTAAAACAATGTTAGAATTCACACGTTTAAATTTCATTACTGGCAGGTTAATCAGACTTAGTCTTAGCACCATGCACTGTTCAAACAGCGTGGTGCAACCATGGTTTTAAGGCTTCTCCAGCTGTAGGAGCAAGGTTAATTATTTTAGTTAGTTAAGTTAGTTTCATTGGGAATTACATGAACATTGTATCTATTTTGTTATCTACACCGGATTTGTGAAAAAAATCTGCAAAAGTTTTGATGAAAACAATGAAAGTCAAAACAAAGCTTTCATCAGGGGGCCAAATATTTTTGCTGGAGGGCCAAATTTGGCCTACAGGCCACTATTTGCCTGCCACTGTCCTACTGTAAGTATTGAATTGTACAGATGACTTGTGTTTATTCTGTGCAAATGACAAACTTGAGCTTGACATTGTGAGCATGTTAGCATACTGATGTTAGCATTTAGCAAAGCACCACTGTGCTTAACTGCAGCTTCACAGAGCTGCTAACAAGACTCTTTGCATTGTTTTCACAAAACTTGCTGCATATTTCAGCAAGGTTGTGAGTTTGAAGTCTTAAACTTCTGCCTTGGCAAAAATACCAGTGGAGGCACTTTTATTCATTGTTACACCACTAAATAATACATTTTTTTGTCTTTTTTTGTCTTTTTCTTGATTAGAAAGCAGCAAGTTAAGAATATTTAGGTGTTATTCACAAAAAAAGTCCATAAAGTGTATGCACAGTCCTGTGGCCACTACATTGTTGGATTTTCATTCAGTTCTTAGAAAACTTGAATTTTTAATACCAAAGCATCTTGTCAGATACTGCTTAGTGTAAAACAGACACGATACATAACAATCATCTCTCCCAAACACAGTGAACTGTTATGTAGCTTGATAGCACGTAGGTGTCGAGGAGTGACACATCTTGTCCCTGCCCTTCTGACCTAAGTTGTGAGTTGCTGACCGCAGTGTCATGGTAACAGTGCTGCAGCAAAAATGGGGATGATTTCAAAATTTGGGACAGTGTAAAGACGACAGGATGGGGAGATGAGAGAAGGAAGAGAGGCTGAGAGTTCATCATAGGACTACAGACACAGTATGGACACAGCAGTTAGACGTCACATTTAATTTCACACGACTTACAGCTTCACCGTCATGACATCAGGTGAGCAACTGCTTCCTGTTGGCATGATGAGATAGACGAGGAACATTTTGTGTAAATAAACTCTATGAAAAACAGTCACATCGGGCCAAAAATGTGGATTTTATGTTGTTTAATGAAACATAGGGGACATCTGCAGCATGAGCCATCTGTGTCATCTTACAATGATCTTGACAAGCAAATAAAACTGGCCTGTTTTCATCACCTGCTACCCTATTTAACAGCACAGAGCATTGAACTGCATCAGATCTGCACCGACACACTGCTAAAAGAGTACAAGCCTAAGTGGGTTATGTGAGCTCTGGATGCTCACAGATCATCGCTTGGTTATTTTGCTTTCACACCAAAAACCTCAAAGCTCACAGGCCCGTTCACACTGTTGCTTCGGTCACATTTGTGTGAACGCTTCTGTAACTGTCATGACAAAAAAAAGTCTCACCACTGCATCTGCTTTTTAAGACACTCAGGAAATGTACAGTTGAAGTCAACGTTTACAAACAATTAGGTTGAAGTTATTAAAACTCATTTTTTAACCACTCCAAAGATTTCATCTTAACAAACTATAGTTTTGGCAAGTCAGAGACATCTACTTTGTGCATGACAGTAAGTAATTTTTCCAACAATTGTTTACAGACAGATTATTTCACTTATAATTCACTCTATCACAATTCCAGTGGGTCAGAGGTTTACATAAATTAAGTTTACTGTGCCTTTAAACAGCTCGGAAAACTAAGGAAAATGATGTCATGGCTTTAGAAGCTTCTGATGTGAGTCAATTGACGGTGTACCTGTTGATGTATTTTTAGGCCTACCTTCACACTCAGTGCCTCTTTGCTTGACATCATGGGAAAACCAAAAGAAATCAGCTAAGACCTCAGAAAAAAAATTGTGGACCTCCACAAGTCTGGTTCATCCTTGGGAGCAATTTCCAAATGCCTGCAGGTACCTCGTTCATCTGTACAAGTATAAACACCATGGGACCACCCAGCCATGATACTGCTCAGGAAGGAGACGCATTCTGTCTCCTAGAGATGAACGTACTTTGGTGCGAAAAGTGCATCCCAGACCAACAGCATAGGACCTTGTGAAGATTCTGGAGCAAACAGTTACAAAAGTAACTATATCCACAGTAAAACGAGTCCTATATCGACATAACCTGAAAGGCCACTCAGGAAGGTAGAAGCCACTGCAAGCCAGACTACAGTTTGGAACTGCACATGGGGACAAGGATCTTACTTTTTGGAGAAATGTCCTCTGGTCTGATGAAACAAAAATTGAAGTTTGGCCATATGACCATCATTATGATTGGAGGAAAAAGAGGGAGGCTTACAAGCCGAAGAACACCTGCCCAACCATGAAGTATGGGGGCAGCAATATCATGTTGTGGGGGTGCTTTGCTGCAGGAGGGACTGTTGCACTTCACAAAATAAATGGTATCATGAAGAAGGACAATTAAGTGGATATAATGAAGCAACATCTCAAGACATCAGCCAGGAAGTTAAAGCTTGGTCGCAAATGGGTCTTCTAAATGGACAATGACCCCAAGGATACCTCCAAAACTGTGGCAAAATGCCTTAAGGGCAACAAGGTCAAGGTAGCAGAGTGGCCATCACAAAGCCGTGACCTCAATCCAACAGAAAATTTGTGGGTAGAACTGAAAAAGCATGTGTGAGCAAGGAGGCCTAAAAACCTGACTCCGTAAAACCAATTCTGTCAAGAGGAAAATTCCAGCAACTTATTGTGAGAAGCTTGTGGAAGGGTACCTGACACGTTTGACCCACGTTAAACAATTTAAAGGCTACCAAATACTAACTGAGTGTATGTAAACATCTGACCCACTGGGAATGTGATGAAAGATATAAAAGCTGAAATAAATCATTCACTCTACTATAATGTAGTGATCCTAACTGACCTAAAATAGGGAATGTTTACTACAATTAAATGTCAACAACTGAGTTTCAATGTATTTGGATAAAGTGTATGTAAACATCTGACTTCAACTGCAATTTAAAGTTATGAAACTGCACCAGTGCTGTTCATGGGTGTGACTGTCCGTGACTGTGTTTATTGCATGCTGCTGACCATCTGCTGGTTGTTCTCAGACTTCTCAGAAAGACTGAATTTAGCTCAGCGCTGACCAAAGCTCTAGTGACGAGTTACATTTCTAGCACGCATCTTAAATAACCAAATTCAAAGGATCTTTATCAAAAATATTTGTTTATGTAAAAAATTAAAGTGTTTAATATAACTTTTTTAAACTTTTTTTTTTATAATTCTCAAATATCACTATCAGCCTTAGGAATCCAGTACTGGTCAGACCAAAAAGTTTTAGTTTCTTAAGTTATTTTGCTGGTTCCAGCTTCTAAAATATGACAAATTACAGCTTTTCTCTATTTCATATTGTAAGTTGAATATCTCTTGGTTAAGACAAAACAAACAATTCTGTTTCTGATTTATTTTTAGGAAGAAAACTGGTTAACTGGACAAAAATAATCATACTGACAATAACATATAGTTGCAGCCTTAACAGGACCAAAACACAATCATGGTGTCTGCAGAGGAGCCTTTCTTGCAGCTCAGAGGGTTGTAATGATGCAGCAGATTAAGATTCACTTAAGAACATCAGTTTGGATCAGATCAGTCAACTGAGCAGAAAGCCTGTTCTGTCTATGCAAATCTTAATTAATCTTAGCAGCTTGCTTTGATTACCAGATGGACGGAGCACGAAATAATTAGTGGCAACTTTATGCTATTTGAAAGTCACTTTTCTGAGAGTGTGTTTGACACAAATGTCCTCTCCTGTGATGCTGAAACATCTGTGCTGCGAGCAGGTTCAAACAACCGCAGAGTAAAAAAAAAGCTGTCCAGTCTGTCTGAGCTGTGCTTAGTGTTGTCAATTGTGTATCGCGCCACTTAAAGGGGGAATCAATTTCAGCCACTTGAGAATGTGCACCAGCAGCGAGAAACAGCAGACGAGTCACAAAACAACAGAAAGGCTTCAGTGGTTGTCCCCTGAGGAGAGAACTCAGGTTCTCTCCTGCTTTGTTTGACCGCACGAAACTGTGAAGAGTAGGCGTGTATGTGTTTGTGTCTGTGTATATATATATTTGTCTGTATGTGTGTCAAGTGACAGCAAAACCACACTACAGAACAGCTGAGCAGACGAGGGGAAAGAAAGAAAGGGGAAGTAGAGGAGGAAGTGTGTGGGAGAACAGAACAGAGATGCACGCTCCGCTGGCTGTAACCAAGGGGAGATGCTTCACGTTGCCGTAGTGATTCAAGCGTGTATCCATGTTGCTGTGGTGATTCACACATGCCTCTTCTTGCCTCCGGCGACAACGCTGGGAGAAGGGAAAGTGCGAGTTTCCAAGACCGTTAATAGGGTGGGAGACAGAATCATTATGATACTCCCTGATGCGTCAGCTGGATGACAATCCCCACAAAGACTCACTCACGGGGATCACTGGCAGCAGACTTACAGATAAAAACACAAAGACAAGACACTCACACGTGCATCTCTTGTCCCTGATAGACTAGAACAACTACAGACACAACAGTGACCGTCAGTAAAAGACGGAGGACGAGCCGAGCCAAAGGATGTTCCCAGAGCTCTTCCTCTTCCTAAACTCAATAAGCTGTGATTATGTAGGATCTCATTCCTCATCAGAACATAAACTTCCTGTGTTGTCTTGAGCTACATGAAAGAGTAATACAAATAAGGGAAAAGAGGGAAAGGGATCAGAAAAATATGATTTGAGTACAAATAATTTATTACTATAAAGACGAGCACTCATTGTGTTTGTTATGACGTCTCACATTCACATGAGGAACTGTGTTCAGTTAAAATAAATGAATAAAGAAAAAAGTGAGTTTAAATGTTCAAACACCTTTTAAAACACCTCAGAGAAGATCATGATTGACTGACAGCGTGTTTGCATGTTATCACACTCAGTTTGCATTGTAACAGCTAATGTAACAGCGTTGTGTAAGTCAGGTATTTAGCTACCGGCCTTTAAATAGTCAAATGCCCTCCTGGTCACCTGTTAGCTAACTGCTGTTTTAAGACCTGAGTTGGTGATAGATGAAGATGTTCTTGTGCACATAAGAGCTTCCTGGCTGCTATTTCTCCCTCTGTTTTGTTATAAGAAGCTTGTTTGAGATTTAAAGTTGTGACATAATTAAAAAGCAAATGCATTAAATAATACGCTACATAATCATCTTCATTTTCAGTGTTACACATGAATATGCAAATGAAAGTATTTCAGGCCTTTTAAACAACAAGTATGGTAATCAGAATGTCATAAGTGGAAGAAAAGGTTCTTTGCCTTGGAAATATTTATCAAATTGGTTTGTTTATGAGTGAATAACCAGCTCTACTTGTGTTTAAAGATGGCATACAGTGTCTTTTTTAGATAAACACAACAAGTTTTTAAATTATGTGCTTAGAAAGCAAAGTAATACTTAAAAAGACCAACATTTTGAATGTTAGATCTGTAATCTGCAGGTGAATATATCGTTCCTGCTGAGGTTAAAAGCTACCTGGCTGCAGAATGAACCTGCAAAACTCCAACTAGATCACTTTCTCCACATTTCCACTGAGTTACAGGAGATCTTTAGATTATATCTCTCAACAAATCTTATTTTTTTCTGCTGCACATGAGACACACACATGATGCCTGAGTGTTTTAGTTCTCTGGGGAGGAATGAAGGAGAAAAGTGAAAACATCTGAAACATCTGAACTAGACGTCAACTAATGCAAAGGAAGCATACAGGCCGTTTTGAAGGATGACCCCTCGGTCACCTTAGCGCCCTCACCTTTCTAAACAAATCGTCCTGATGATGAAGATGTGCAAGGGATGATGTCATTTAAGAGGATAAAATGTAAGTCATGCATGTTCAGCTGCATTTGGACACTTCTTCCTTCACTGCTGCATCAAATATTGTTTTCCAGCACTTATTCCATTCACTTCACACCACCACACTCTTCAAACATCACTCAACCACCTCCAGTGCTAAACTTAACCTCCACAGGTCACAGGGATACTTAAATGAGGAAGTTTAATGCACATCTGCAGACAGGTTGGCAACATTTACCTCTATGGGGAAAGAAGGAGCTCCATTGATGCATTATAATGTGTTTGAATAGGGCCTATATAGATTACATAAATGAGGGGACACTGTGATGACGCCATACATGATTCATATAGGAGCTGTGACATTTTAGCACCTTTGTCCTCCTCTCTCACTCAACAACCGACACGGCAGCAGCAGCAAACTTACTCTCTGTGATCTTCTGCAAGCCCAGAACATCCTCCGGAGTGATCACGGTGCTGCCGAGCAGGTCCTCCTCCGTGGTCACCGGGACCCCCACGTCGGTCGAGTTGCAGCCTTTCTTCACTTTCATCGCCGCCGTTTGCTTCGGGCTGCCGTTACTGCTGCGGTCCGTGCTGCTGTCTGTGCCTCCGGTATCTCTGCCTGGATTATTACCGGCAGGCTTCTTAGCGCTTGATGGGTCCTGGCTGTTGCCTCTGCTGGTACAAGAATAGCTCATTCTCCGCTCCTCCTCCTCCCCCTCTCCTAACCCTGGGCTTCCAAGATACAAAACAGTTGCCTCCCTCTCCCTCCCTCCCTCTCCGAAGGATGCACAGTTGCTGTCTGTTATCCGGTGCTTAATTCAAATCCGCTTCGTCTTTATGAGCCTGCAGTCTGTCTCCGCAGACGGGCTGCATGCAAACGGCCCCGACTCTCGTTGGCTGAGCGCAATATGCAGAGAGCGGGACTCCGTACTGCGCAGCTGCCCTCTGAGACGATATTTCGGTTGTGTTAAGTGAAGCTGGGAGTCTGTGAGAAATAATCTGCTGGCTTTGAAATTGAAAAAGAGGCGGCAGATGGCCGTCGCTGTTAAGGGGAGGGGGGGAGGGGGGGACGGGACGTCTCAGCGGAACCCCTCAGCAGCGTCCTGTGCGGCTGACAGGCAGCGCTTCTGCGTACATTCTGCGCTGCAAACCACAAATGCGCTATTACGCACACCGATCAAGACGACAAAAACCGCTCGTCAATTGAATAACACCACTTATCTTTGCACTGTTTGTGTTTTTTCTGTTGAGGAAGCTAAAAACTACGAAAAATACATTTAAACATCATTTACTAATAACGACTTGTAGTTTGTGGCACAGTGGCCTTAATAGCAGAGTAACTACATGTTTTGTCTCTTGTACGCCAGTTTGTCTTCCTCTTCAGTGTTGGAAAGTACCTGTAGGCTACTCAAGAACTGTACTTAAGACGTACTTGTACTTTACATGAGTATTTCCATTTTATGCTACAGTACTTTATACTTCTACCCCACTACATTTCAGAGTAAAATGTACTTTTTACAGTCACTCATTGCAATTCAGATGAAGATTTTACTAATAAAAAATATGATTTGATGACAGTTTATTAAATATGATGCCTTGCTACAGATTGAACTACCAAATACTGTATGGAGCAGTTAAACCAACATTAAAGTACTGCTTATATGTTAATACATCAATAATAATAGTGATCCAGTAACACTGAGAGGAGCCCTTCTGCAGAACAAGCACTTTTACTTTTGATATTTTAAGTACTTTTTGTTGATAATACTAATTAATGCTGGACTTTTACCTGTAATGGAGTATTTTTACAGTCTATTATTGCTACTTTCACTGCTACTCTTCCACCTCTGCTTCTGTTAAAATTGTGACCCCTAAAATTTCAAGAAAAATGTATTAATGGTTGTAAATCTACAGCCGAGTCTCAGTTTGATAAATGCATTGCTCATTAGCTGTGTTTTATCCAGACTTCACAGTCTGTAAAGTCGACATAAATGTATATACTTTATGTTTGTTTTCTGCATTGAAAAATAAATCATGGAGCAGCAAACAGATGTCAGATCATTGTAATGCAGTTGGAGAAGCTGAGGGGGGAGCAGAATGGAAACAATTCTGTGAGGTTTTAATCCTATTTTTGTCTCCCTTACTCTCTCTGGTGATGCATGTAAAGTCTCTGTATGACTCACAGGAGATCTCAGTCACACATGACTATCCATCACAGCTCTGCAGCGGCACTGTGCATGACGATAACAGAGCCAAAACACTGCAGTCAACAGCAGCCATAACAACAACCAATTAAAATCAATGTTCAGCTTCATGAGCAGGATCAAGGAGCAATTCTTGAATATTATTTTTCAGTTACATCAATAATAATCATAATAAACTCTATTTGCATAGCACATTTCATACATGAAATGCAGCTCAAGGTATTTCACATAAATTGCATAAAAGCTTTTAAGGCGCTCAGGTTATAAACCAGCTATAAAATACAGTAAAAGTGTTTCATTGAGATTCAATAAATCATTGGTTCATATGTGACTCTGCACTGATTGACCCCAGAAAGCTTGAGAGGTCCTTAAGAGTGTGATGATGAGCTAAATTAATTATCATAATAGACCTGGAAACTCAGGGTTTATGTGGAAATGTTGCACCCTAGAGGCAGTCTGTGTTCACTGCAAATCCAGTCTCCTCTGTCGACTGGTTTGTCCTTTTCTGGGAAGCTGAGGAACAAATAAAACAGATTCACCACCAAGTGGTTTTGTTACTATACTGTAGCTGTTTTGATGAGTTCCCTTGACTCTTAGTGTGCAATTTAAGTCAATACAGACAAGTAGTGACAGAAAATCACCTGCAGAATTATACATTTTCAACAAGGAGGGGGAAAAAAAATACTTCCAAGCTTTTATAGGTTCTCAAAAGTTCTGCTTGAAAAATCTGGACATCTAAAAACAGACATGAAGACAGATTTATTAAGTTTTAGCTTATTTATTTTAAATTTGCATTAAAATGTACAGGTTGTGTGTGGCTGCTATGTGTGTCTGTAAGACAAACAATAAATGCTGCAGGTGGTTTTAGTGTCTATTAAACATGTATATTAGAAAATTAAGTTTTGTTATGTGGATGTGTGTGATATCTGTGTGTGACTCTCATGTTGAGAGTCGGCTATATGGTCACTGTGGGCTCTTCACATCGGCCTGCTGAGTTTGCTTGTCCCTTTGTCGCGTCTGAGCGGCTGCTATCATCAGCAGAAATACACACACACACACACACACACACACACACACACACACACACACACACACACACAAACATATATGTCCTGTCTCACTTTCTGAGACTTTCTGAACACTCCTCTTTGATAAGGAATGTGCTCCCAAAAGATTTGTACTGTAATGTTGTTTTTAATATGTGCACACGTATCTCTCTCTGTTGTTGACACAATCAGGCAATTACACGGACACACATATGCAGGCACACTAACGCACTGACACACACAGACACACACACACACACTCACACAGACAGAGAGTCTGGGCAAAGTGCTGACCTCAGTCAGCCATTCCTAAATGTTTATTGTTCAGTGCAGCTAGAGGAGAGAGGAGGGTGTAGGCTCAGTTATGTACCTACCAGCTGCTCTCTCACTATCTGTTTTGTTCATTATTTGCTTGTTTTGATTTAGTGATGAAGAGAGCAGGATCCAGTCATAAAAAATATGTCATTCCCCCAGACAGAAAATTAAATAAATTGAGTTTTCTTTAGAAAACTGCTTTGAGAAAAACTGGAGACAGCAGTTTGTGTTACAGTAAAATCAATATGTGTGCCTGAACATTTAAATATGTGCTAAAATTGTTTCAATCAATAAACC
Source organism: Thunnus maccoyii (assembly GCF_910596095.1). Lineage (NCBI taxonomy): Eukaryota > Metazoa > Chordata > Actinopteri > Scombriformes > Scombridae > Thunnus > Thunnus maccoyii. Next base: position 15,510,221 of record NC_056545.1, read on the forward strand.
TATGAATCACTCCATTCTTTTGGATCTTCTTTCATAGACTAACCTCAATATTTTCCCTGTGTGATAATAATCTGTTTACACCAGTATCTGAAAGTGAAGCTGCCAATACAGCTCGTCAGTTGATGCCAGCTCGCCGCTTAGTCCTGCCAACGAGGCCTTTCAATCTGTGCCGTTGCCCCTTGCTAACCTCCTCATCCATTGATGATTTATTCACTTGCACAGGTTTTCCAAAAATAGCAACAGGTACTTTCCATTCACAACTCTCATTTAATCAACATCGTCTGTTGAAACATTACAATCATTCAGCTGTTGTTCACAGAAGGAGGTGAATCAGTTTAGAGAGGCTGCTTTCAGATAAAAGTTGATCTCTCTGTTCGCCCACTAGACAGCTGCCATTTGAATTTCTTTTAAACTCTGCTCAACTTTCATGCTATTGCCAACAAACTTCCTCCTATACACCATCCATACATTTGCAGCATATAACTTGATCAATAAAACAGCCTGATTAGATTTCCAACACGGCCAACATCTTCCTATTTCAAATCCAGTGACAATGTCATTGATCCAGTTTGTCCAGCTGTCATGAAACTTGCTGTTCATGTTTCAGTAAATTAGATTGAAATGCATTTTCAAATTAGTCAACACAGGACGGAGACGAACAATTGATCTGAGTCTTGACAAACAAAATAATGATTTCTGATCATGCTGCACATGTATTAATAAGTGTGATTGGTTGACTACATGTAATTAACTAAAAATAAAGATATGAATTTGATTATAAGTGATTAATGATTGTCTTTAGAGTTTCTGCAATAAATTCCATGCAAATCTTTTTCATTAATACACGACAAAAGACTATAAATAGTTTACAAGTGTCAGCAGCAACATAAAGTGTAATTTTTACTACTGAACTGCAATTGCACATTGGCCTTTTGACATACTGATGGAGAAAGTTACTGTATTTTTTCCCTCAACATATAGATTTAGCACATAGATGTGGGTAATGCAGTATAGCTACTCGCCTTGCCTCTTTTTGTTTGCATGAATCACTGTGTGTCCCTGTGTTAACCCCTCTGTGGCTCACACAACAAAACAATGGAGTCCAAAGCAAATTGCTGACATGAGTCCAGGCGTGCCTCCCCCTGGCCCCTGACACCCACGGGTGTATATATACCCCCCGTACACACTGGCTCTGCAGACCATTCAGTGGAATCCCGCGATACACAGCTCTTCATTTTTGGTAGGTCCGTCTAGTTTAAGTTGTTAACAATACAGTACAGTTTCCCAAATCTATGGACATGATGCAGTATGGGCCTCTAATGCAATATATCAACTGACAAGAGGGAGTCTTAATTAATTGGAGTTTATGTGGTTACCTTTACTGCAAATGAGGAAATCATTTCAAAATGGAAAATTCTAACAAAGCAAGTAAATGAAATAGGAGGCTGGAGGTTAAAGGCTTATAGTGTCATGTCTAATGCAAAACAGCTGAGAGTTAAATGCTAAAGCGCCACCCAGAGTAGCAGTTAACTTGGATTATTATATAGTTTTGTTTTTAAGTGTTTTCTTCCATCCCTGCCCTGACTGTGTCTCTATTTCCTTACAGGTACTACTAAAAAAAAGGACAAAATGGCCCAGACAACCCCAGTGCCCATGGGTCCCTGGAAGGTGAGCATACGACGTACATGTTTAATGCTACATTACCTATGAGCACAGGGAGCAACATGAGGTTTCGATACACGGTTACCTACAGCAGTGTTTCTGATTCATGGATTGACTCAAAACTCATCTTCTCTGCCTTTGTGTTTTCCAGATCACTGTGTACGATCAGGAGTACTTCCAGGGAAAGCGTATGGAGTTCACTGCCAGCTGCCAGAACATTATGGAGTGCGGGATGGAGAACGTCCGTTCCCTGAAGGTCGAGTGTGGCGCGTACGTATCCAAAGAGCATCTCCTCACTGCTCCAGAAATGCAAAAAATATAACAGCATTTCTTTAGATTCTGTCGGGGCTTAAAGAGTTTCTGATTTTCTATTTCCCTCTGTTTCTACTCGCAGCTGGGTCGGCTACGAGCACTCCAGCTTCTGTGGCCAGCAGTTCGTCCTGGAGAAGGGAGACTACCCCCGCTTTGAGGCCTACAGCGGCAGCAACTCCTACCGCATTGAGAGGATGATCTCCTTCAGGCCCATCTGCTGCGCTGTAGGTTCCAAATACAACCCAGTTAAACCGCCTCTAGCTCACCTCAGGCTGAGCTTCACTTCAAGTTGTGCTAAACCTCCTTTTTCTTCCTGTTGCAGAACCACAAGGAGGCCAAAATGACCATCTTCGAGAATGAGAACATGGCCGGTCGTCAGTTTGAGCTGACTGATGACTACCCTTCTCTGCAGGCCATGGGCTGGGTGAACAAGGAGGTTGGATCCATGCAGGTTCAGAGCGGAGCGTAAGTCTATTGCTGTGGTGTTTGCTGCAAACTGAAGCTTTACACACCTTCAGCTTGTCCTGAATTTCACACATTCTCAGCACGGCAGCCGTGCATACTTACAGTCCTGAAAATACTCTTTCAGCTACTTACATTACTACTTTTAGCCAAGTTTACATGACAGTTGAAGTTTATTTGTTATTTGAGGTTTAATTGTTCTTGTGTCCTTGCAGCTTTGTGTGCTACCAGTACCCTGGCTACCGTGGCCACCAGTACATCCTGGAGAGCGACTGTCGCGGAGGAGAGTACAAGTGTTACCGTGAGTTTGGCTCCCATGCCCAGACTCCCCAGATCCAGTCCATCAGAAGGATCCAGCACTGAGAGGGGAATGTCTCCTTCACACATCCTTAACTCCTCCTCCTCCTCCTCCTCTCCCTCCTCCTGCACTTCCATCCCTCCTTCTCTTCCTCCTCTACCCCAACCTCCATCTCTTCGGCTCCGCCGGTCTGGCTAGTCAAAGCAGGATCCCGGGCTGGACTTCAGGTGCTTACTGGTGTCAGTTGTTCACAGCACTTTTGCTTTTTTTTTTAAAGAAACATCACAAAAAAGAAAGGAAAGATGTAAGAAAGACAGAAAATAGGAATGACAGAATTGAGAGAAAAAGTTGAATCAGTGTGAAAGAGAGGATTCATCTACTGAAGTTGGCTGCAGAACGATGAAAACACCTCAGAGTTTTTGCTCTTTTCCACCATCGATGGCATCATCCTCACCATCGTCATTGTCTCCTTTATCAACACGATCACCAGTCTTGCTGTTACTGTGATATTCATGACTGCCTGTGTTTAAGACGATGAATAAAGAGAATGAGCAAAAAAAAAGAGAGAGACTCACAATACGAGTGACATGTACCTCAATCACATCTGTGTCTTTTTTTTCTCTACTGACACTTTGCCTCCACCGGTGAGCAGCAGGGCAGCAAATATACTGTGTAACTATTTAAAACTATAATCATCAGCCTGCAAAACATGAACTTACTGTATACAGTGAATTTAAGGTCAAAAGGTCAAGGCATGAATGAGAGTGAATCTCTTTAAACCCCACAAACTGGTCATAGGGTCAATCATTACGAACTCAGTGTTCAGATCTGCAGTGTTTCATAAGATGTCAAATACAGACTGAATTTTTGAGAAATGTGAACAAAATGGGGCAAAAGACATCAATAATATTTCCATTTGACTGAATGGTGGAGCCATAAAAAACATGAAGTCTTGGGATCTCACTCACTATAAAATTCATATAGTTTCAATAAAGAATACAGAATATATATAACAACACTTGACACTGCACAAGATGATTTAAACAACTACACAGTTAAGGGAATATAAATGGGGAAAACATATGTTATAGGGTTAAATACCCACATACACAACCAGTATTTGGCCTGTGTTGTGTTTACTGAATACAAAACCAACTCAACTGCCAGTTTAAAGTTAATAAATAATGAGAGTGTTTAAATTTCAACAGTTCAAGAGTTCAATAGTCTGAAACATCAGGAAACAAGTAAAGTAATATGAAAAGTTTAAAATGAGTCCTGTTAAATGGACAATGTGGGAGAACTGACCGAAGTTCAAACAAAACATTGTAAATATATACAAATCTGCTTCAAATACCTACATGTTGATGGAAAAGATCCCAGCAAAGCCTCTATAGTCAGAGAGTGCATTTACTCCAGCACAATTTTAAGGCATTTGCCCTTAATTGAGTAATTCCATTTCATGCTGCTCAATACTTCAGAGAGAAAAATTATAGTTTTTACTCCATCACATTTACCTAGCAGCCCTCCAAGTTACTTTACAATTCATTAACATATAGATTTAACTACACAGGAATATAAAATAGTTAAATTAGCTCCACGGCAACCAGCTACAACTTGAATTCCTACTTGCACACTAATGCACCAGAATGCATAATAATAACCAAGCAACAGCCTACAATAATCACTAAAAGCTGTCATGGCTCATTGTGCCTAATGAGTACTTTTCACTTTTTAAATAGATTTTGAGCATAATATCATGGGCTTTTACCTAATTGAAAAGGAATATTTTTTTAAATTGTGGTCTTTTTACTTTAACTGAAGCCTACATTTGTACAAAGTGGTCATTATCATCATCATGGAGCTACATCAGTGAACTTTTACAGCGGCATGCTAAGTGATTCTTACATTTCAGTTATTAAGCAATAAGCAGATTCTGCTTAGCTATCGTGTTTCACGTTTTAACCCTTTAAAGATGCCCAAATGAACATTGAAGTAGGTTTTCTTGCTATAATCATTACTGTTCTTTATACTGGCCATTAGAAGATCCCTTCATAATGCACTTACAATGTAAGTGATGGGGGCCAAAATCCACAAGCCTCAAATGCAAAAATGTATTCAAAAGTTTATCTGAAGCTAATATGAAGCTTCAACCATCCAAATTAGTCAAGTCAAGTAGATATCTTTCAACGTTACAATCTCTTTTTGTTACTATACTTCCACCACAGCTCAACAAGAAAAACACTGTCTGATGCTAAATAGACTGTAAATGTGGCAGATATCCACTTGATATGACTAACTCAGACTGCTGAAGCCTCACACGAGCTTCAAATAAACTTTTAAATGCATTTTTGCACAGAAGGACTGGATTTTGGCCCCCTTCACTTACAGTACACTGAAAGCACATTTAAAGGGGATCTTTTAATAGCCAGTATGAACAGGAGGAATGATTACAGCGAGGAAAACCTCTTTCAGTGTTCATATGGGCACCTGACTGTTGTTTTAAGACACACCTGAAAAATTGTGAACCTCTCCTTTACGTGGAATGACGTCCTCGGTGCAGTGAGAGGTGCACTTGCGGTCGGAAACCACTAGAGCCTGCAGTAGAGGCGTAATGGTTAAATTGCGACAGTCGTTTCTTCTTGACGGCTGATGATGACATGTCAACAACAAACATGGCAGCCAGCAGCAACTATTGGGAAGGTAAATTATGTTGTCGTGCCTGATTTAAAATAATTCTCTGCATGTACACTTTTTTTTACTGTTCTTCACTGATTCAGATCAGTCATATTTAATATGTCTCGTGGTACATTAAGTCAATAGACGTTATACTCTCGAGGGAGGAGAAGTCTTAAACTGCTGGCAGGCTAATCTGTTAGCTTGTTAGCCGTTAACGCCGAACTTGAGTAACGTTTATCAGTTATTAACGGTTAGACCGTTAAAAGTTCAACTTCATTTGTACCAAAGTGTGTATAATATAACGGTACTTGTAAAGTTAAAATTAAAACAAAGCAACAGCATTAAGAATTTTATACAAGGGCTGCAAATAACGATTTTCATTATCAATGAATCTGTCGATTATTTTCTTGAGTGATCGATTATTTTTGTCTGTAAGATCTCAGAAAATGGTTAAAAATATTGATCACCGTTTCCCAAAGCCCAGGATGAAACCTCAGATATAATGTAAAATATTCAGTTAACTACAGAGGACTAAAGAAACCAGAAAATTATCACATCTAAGAAGCTGGAACCAGATTTTCTTTTTTCTTAAAAAAATGACTTAACACGATTAATTGATTATCAGAACAGTTGGCAAGTAACTACACTGTGAATATAACATCGACTGTATGTAAAGATATATGATATAAACAGCTGAACTGCTTATCAAGCAATATGTCTCCCACAAAGTACTGCACTGTAACATACTGTACTACTTCATTGTCATTGAACAAGTACAAGTAAGATAAACAAGTACAATGAGATGCAGTTGGCATCTAACGAGAAGATACAAATTACTCTGAGCAGTTTATAAAGATACAAAGATAAAGATATACACCTGTGCAGTGATGCAGGATGTTATATAAAGTTGCGTTGTGGTGAGTAAGTTTGTGCTTTTTCAATTCCACTGGGATTTTGATAGCTTATAAACTGTAAAAAAATGACTACCATGAGAGTCTCGTCTGGCTACAACAAATTTAGCTCAAACGGTCTAATTTCATGTATGGGCCAAATACTCAACATTGGACTATATCTGAATCATCTTGAAATTTTTGTCCTGAATGTGTCTTTGTTTCTTCACTCAGATTTGCGTAAACAGGCCAGGCAGCTGGAGAATGAGCTGGACCTCAAGCTGGTCTCCTTCAGTAAGCTCTGCACCAGCTACAGCAGCAGCAACCGGGACCAGCGGACAAGAGACAACAGGTCAGCAGCACACGCCTCACTCAGCTTTAACAATGTGGACGGACACTGATATTTGCTACCTTTGGATAAAATCTAATCTGAATACCTGTGTTACTTCATCTTGCAGTACCTCAGCTAGCTTATATATATATATATATATATAATTCTGTGCTTAAATATTCAATGCAGGACAGCACCAGTCTGTATACTTATGTTATGTTTTGTCTTACATTTTGTCATTTTGTATACCCTGATTCTGAAGAAATTATATTTCACTTCAGCTGTACTTATTTTAGTTGGAATAACAAATAAAACTTTCCCTGTCATACTTAAATCAGGTCCGATTCTGTTGGCTCATCTCATGACAACATGCTGGTGGCCATGACTACTGAACTGGAGCAGCTCTTAACCAACGTAAGTCAAATGTCACACCATAAAGTTGAAGGGTTTTTAGGGTTTCTTGCAGTAGCAGCTGTCTCAGGGGTTTTACCTGAGCTCAAGTGACAGGATTCCAAAATATTGAAGAAGATTTGATGCATAATCAGTGTTCTGTAAGAGAAAAAGAAATGACCAACCAACCAAAGCTGATTGTACCTTACTGGGTTGTTATATACTGGGAATACTATTATAATTTTGGATTATGCTTATTATAATACATTAATTTTTACTTCCTTTTACTGTTTACCTAATAAGAAGTGCAATTTTCTAAATTTAAGTGAGGTAAAAGTGTTTGATATTCTAAATTATAGCCTTGAAATGTTATTCAAATTCTGCTGAACTTTTTAAAAATCAGTTACCACAAAAAAACCATTGTTTTTATGGCTCCTTAACATCAGTTTTGTCTTTTTCTTGGCAGCTAACAGCAGTCAATGACAAAATGGCAGAATATACGAACACCCCAGGAGCTTCGTCACATAATGCAGCACTGATGCACACCTTACAGAGACACAGAGACATTTTACAGGTACATACAATGTATTCACTTTTTCTATTATTATTTGTGTTTATCATCAATATCATTGTGTATTCCTGACTGTAGTTCACATCTTTCATTTTTATCCTGTAGGACTATACTCATGAGTTCCACAAAACCAAAAGCAACTTCTTCAGCCTGCGAGAGCGAGAGGACCTGTTGGGTTCTGTTCATAGAGACATCGAGTAAGCACTTTCACACATCTCTTGCCCATAAGTGACATATTGTTAGCAAATGCAAGGTATGTTTTCCTCCAATCACCACAACATTGCGGTTTTCCAGTTGTTGTGCAGGATACCAGGATGCCTTTATGGTGAGTATGATCAGTAAGAAGTATTCATGAAAAAGTGATAAGAAACATTTTTCATTAAATCAGTGTTGATAAGGTTATGGTGCAGTTAAATTACTTTTAATATTGCTTAATTGCAGCAGGTCTAAGTGCAGTATGTAGCAGTGGGGTTCAACTCTCATAGGCTGTTATTGGGGTCTGTCTGAGACTTGCATACATGATGGACACACACTGATTACATTACACGTGATACAGAATGGATCAAATTTCACACATAAACATATTTGTGAAGAATTATTGTCTGGCTTGGAGTTGGTTGATTGGATGGGATGCATCATCTAGCAGGAGAACTGCAGAGACCTCTGACATTCAGTTGAGGTAGAATATTTTCAATACTAATTTAATGATTGTCATGTTTGGATAAAAAACAATACATTTGTTGTGTAAAATGATGTTTTATGACGGAGCCTAGGAGAAACTCTGGCAAATGTGGTTTATGGTTTTCTTGGATATTTGTGACAACAGGAAAAATAGATGCTTCTGATTTTAGAAATTTAGTTTTATATTGGTTTTACATATCAAGGTCAGTTTACTAGTCAATGTAGGATCTGGCATTTTTGGAGTTTGACCCAAAGTAGAGACAGAAAGTAGTCAACCATTCTTTCTTTAATCTGTCTCTCACAAAGTCCCCCATCGAACTGTATGGAGGTACACAATTAAATCACCTTTTTGTCCTTTTTAATGAGTTATGTTGGCACAGTCAACTTTTCCTTCCTTAATCCCTTCTATCTCTGGTTTTTATGTATACCATCACTTTCATTTTCATCTTTTCTTCCCTTCTTTTCCTTCCTTCCTATCTTCCTAGTTTTTTCCTCCTCATCCTCCTCTGTTGACTTTTGTTGTGTTGTCATTAACCAGTAGGAGGCAGAAAAGCCCACTTTGTTGCTGAATTCCCCCACCCTTTAATAGTCTCCATTCCTTCTATCATGTTTCATCCTCTTATAAGAGGCACCTCCTCTTATTAGCCAATCTCTCTCTCTCTCTCTCTCTCTCTCTCTCTCTCTCTCTCTCCTTCTCTCTCTCTCTCTCTGTATTGTTGTGTTTCTCTGGGGATATCTTTCCTAAGTGCTGTCTACAGTAAATCAAACCGCAAGGCTTTCATTCAGCCAAAGCTGAGGGAGAGTGGTTACATCTGGTCTGCCTGATACACAGAAAGGCTTTATCAGGGAATGAGGGCGAGAGAAAGGCAGTCACAGAGAAAGATAGAGAGAGAGAGAGACATTGTAGTGATCAAATTTTTACTTATTGCAAAATGATGAGAGTGAATTTAAATTACATAGACATGAGAGATGTGGAGGAACGATGAAGGAAGAAGGCAACAGAGCAGATAATGGATGATGAACTGATGATTAGTTCAAATAGGGAGGAGATGGTGTAAATAACCGATGCAGGACAGACTTGAGGGTTAAGCAGAGCTAATCACTTAAAAGCCTTTACGCAGGAAGTACGTAATTGGCATCCAGTCATCAGTTAATAGGACAAAGTGAAATATCCATTCAGTTGCTGAAGCAAAGACTGGGGGGGATGTTTTTGGTGGCAGTTTCTTGTGTGTTTGTCTGAAATTCTGCTTCTCCCAGTTGCAAAGATGCTTAAACATGATTATGAAGTTAAGGTTACTGCGTTAGGTTTTCATGGAGAAACCAAAAGAGACTGAAGAAGTTAAACTCTGTTGTTTTCACCACCAAATGGAGCCAGATTACATGAGGAATTCATATATATTAATATGAAAAGAAATTTTGGACTCAAGATGATTTTTAAAAAAGAAAACTTACCATCACTGTTACTGAGCCCCCCAAAAAGGCAAAACTGAACAAAATTGTTTCATTTTTTATTTAGACAAAAATAGGATTCATGGTGCTATTATGAAAAATAGACTCATCTTTTTTTATGGGATATGAACTGGATTCATATTAATGACCATGAAAACCATGATGACCGTTTGTAACGATGCTTAATGTGCTGGCCCACTTGAGAACTTGTATTGACAAGCACCTGCTGTTTACCATGGACCACTAAAATCTAGTATGATTGATCAAAGCATTTGGTTGATTTTTCTGTATTCATTACTTTTTATAGACTTGTCACTGCAAATATAAGATCTCACCACTGCAATGACTCATATGGCAGCACAGCGCACACACCATGTGTATCAGAAGAGGCATATGGTAGTCTACACCAGTATTTTCCAATCCTGGTCCTGGGGCACCCCTGCCTTGCATGTTTTAGATGTTTCCCTCTTCTAACACACTTGATTCAAATGAGCTTTGCAGAAGCCTGATAACGACCCGTTCATTTGGATCAGGTGTGGATTGAAAAACACTGGTCTACAGACACCCAGCCCCGCACCAACAGATTAAATCTACAACATACTTACAAGAATTGTATTGTAACTGTCAGCTGTATGTACTTTATCTTTATATAAATTTTGCTTCATGTGGGCGCCAGATTGCCTAATTGTTAAAACGCGTCCCCTCGTTTGCATATAGACCCCCCACTGTCTCTTTTAAATAGAGGCAAAAAACTTGTTTCATGTGCTGTATCCTAATAGCAGCTGTCAGCCCAGTCCACCATCATTCAATGTTTCTCTCTTTTGTGTTTTCTTACACAGGTCCTACAAAAGCGGTTCAGGGGTGAATAACAGAAGGACGGAGCTCTTCCTGAAGGAACATGAACATCTCAGAAAGTAAGAGCTTTCTTAAAAACAGCTTATCACTTAGAAACACTGGAACAGCACTACACTAAAATATATATATATATATATATATATATATATATATATATATATATATATATATAGTGTGTGTGTGTGTGTGTGTGTATAATGTTTTGCAGATGCTTAAAATTAGCATTGTTTGATACTTCACCGGTGAGTGATGATGCAAAATAATGATGATTAATAGGTGTCTGCTCACTATTGAGTAAACTATTTAATGCCTGTTATATCAGGAGTAGTGAACGAGTTAATGAGGGAGTGATTTCAGACACAGTCACAGTTGAAGTGTAGCTTCTATGAAGTATTTCTATTCTATTTTACTAGTCGATATCTGAGTCCATTATGATAATGACACCAATAGGATCGGTGTGGGCAATCAGCAGAATTATATTGATTTACATAAAACCTGTATCTTCAAGATCTAAGAGGACCTGTAATTTTCTATTACCTAATGATAAATTTAACCCTAATCAAGACTTGGTACTAGCATATATGAAAGTTGTTAAGGAAGATGTGCCATTAATGTGACATGACAGACGTGCAAGTGTTTGTGTAATAGAGGAAGATTGAAAAGAAAGAAAGAAAATCAGGAGAAGAGAAAAGAGGTTTATGTGTGTGTGTGTGGTTTTATTACCATGCACATAAGCATTTCTGTGGTTTACAGGACATGTTGTCAGTCACGTTCTGAAGCACTTTCTCATGACTTTGCTTAAAATACAGGAAGATTGAAAAACAAAGAATCAAAAGTAGAAGTAAGAGAGGAGATTTGGCAAAAAAGAGGAGATTGAAAGGAGAAGACAGGTGACAAATGAAAGGAAAACCAACTTAAAGTGTCTTAGTTGTATGTTGGACTTCCACATTTGTTATGTTCCTTCCTTTCCTTTATTTTTTGCTGAATTTTTGTATAGAATAGACAGTGGCTGCACACAGAATTTGATCTCACAATCTTTGTCACTGAAGACGGGTCATGTCAGCATCTACTGAAAATTAAATGTCATGGTTTGAATATTATCTTAATTAATTCTGATGTAAAATGATGAAGTATATCCTGAATCAGTGAAGGGGAACTTCACTGAGTTTATACACCAAAAATCAGTTTACCAGTCATGGGGAGCACTACTGTGTTGATTCTGTGAAACCAGTTCTACAATGTCCTCTGTGGACATTAATAACTAGTAATATCTGGGATGGGGCTTGGGGACTGCATATTTTTTAAACCAAAATGCTGTGTTACAAACTTTGTGTAGTTCAAAGACGTGAATATTTACCAAGCAGGGAGGATCTAACAAAAGAGATGAATGAGTTGCTTTATAGTAGTAGGATCAAGCATCTATTTAAACTTCCAAATCAGGATATCTTGGCCTCTGCTGCATCAGTTTTGACTATAATTTAGTCATCCAAGTTAATTAATGTGAAAACCTTGTGTAGCCCACATACAGTATATATAACCAGCCGTTTGTGGGCATTGATAGAAATATGTGATGGTAATAAGGTTGGTTTTCAGGAAAGTATAAAGGTATTTTAATAAATGTGTTTTATACACACATACATAAACAGGATTGTTTTGGTCACTATGAAATTTTGGTATCTAACCGCCTCCGCTGTGGCTGGTAAATGATGTCCTCGTTGAAATGTTTTTCTTTACGTTTTAAAAATTGTTTACATTTTTAAAATGGTCACATTTCCCACAGATCTTCAAACTGGCAGATTTATAGTATTTTGTTTTTAATGTTGATTGTTTTAATGCAGATAATAAAAACATAAAAATGTGAACTTCATTGATTATTACATAGCTGTTGAGGCATGCTATAATGTCAAATGTATCGGCCTTAATGTGACTGGTGACAAACATCAGAAAAACTTAACAGCAGAAAGAAGAGAGGAAAAGATCCTGACAAAAAGGATGTTTATACTACAATACTCATAAGAGCATCCCTGGACAACACAAAAGGACCGTCATGGAAACTCTGTATCAATTTATCCTCTTTATTAAATGACCTAATGAACACTTTTTACATTTAAAACAAATAAAAATAGAAGCTCAATTTAACAAGCTCAACAGTTTATTCATGTGACTTTATCATATTTTAATATAATATAATAAATAATTATATTTTCTTTCTGCGAAGTCCAACCAAATTCTTGAAGAATTACATTTGACAACTACAGTGTCACTGTACAGATAAGATGCCATTTGATGTACCATGGTTTATTATCTCTTGGATGGGGGTTTCCTGAGAGATGGAGAAAGAAGAAGACATTCAAATTAAACAATTGTGATTGCATCGTTAAAAATACAGCACCTACAAACACAAAACATGAACTTCCAAACTGTCTTTGTGACAAGTAAAACGCTTCATCCTCACATGTTAATGTTAACATTGTTCCCTGCACCAATGTGTCCGATGTATCCCATTCCCATGTTTGTTGCATTGCCAATAATTATTTGGGCTCCTTTTCCTCCTGCTGAAATATAAAGAATAATAAATGGAATAATCTTGAATCTGTAGTGTACACATTGTAGTGTTATACATGAGTATGTAAATAATAGTGAAAGTGCCCACTTCTAGCACCTCGCCATGAGGCACAGGTCTCACCGTTCACAATGCAGTTGTTCCCTACACCAAAGCCTCCTGCATTGTGTCCCATAGCAACGTTGCTCATGTTCCCAATATCTATTTTGACTCCTTCTCCTCCTGTTGAAATATAAAGACTCATAAATAGAATCACATAAACAGTTGATCTTACTCTGATCTGCAGTACATGAGTAAGGTCAGGCTCAGACTGACATTAGCACTGCATAACAAAATGTCAGCCCCCCTTCAGTCTTTTCATTGAGACTACTGTGTTGGCAAAGATGGGGGTAATTGCAGGGGTGGCCAATCAAATATAAACAGTGTCATTCCACTGTTTACCTCATGATTATCAAGGCAGAAGATAAAATGATTGCCACCTTGATGAATTTCAGTTTTATAAACTGCTGCGTGGTGAACAAATCAGAAATGATTTCCATTCCTCATACTTCCAGAACTTACCATTTACATTGCAGTTGTTCCCTGCACCAATGTCTCCAACGTTGGCTCCAACATCCATGTTGTGTATGTTGCCAATATTTACTTCTATTCCTTTTCCCCCTGTTGAATTACAGTAAGTTATAGATACAACAGATTCACATGAACTAATTATCTCTCAAATTCTAAATTTATCATACAAGCAACACGTAAGAAAGTGCTCATCCAATGATATCACACACACTACTTACCGCTCACATTGCAGTTGTTCTTTGCACCAATGTTTCCAACGTTGGTTCCAACATCCATGTTGTGTATGTTGCCCATATCTACTTTGACTCCTTGTCCTCCTGTTGAATTACAGTAAGTTATAGATACAGAAGCACATGAACTGATAATCTTACTCAAATTCTAATCTTATTATACGAGTAACACGTAAGAAACTGTTCATCCAACGATATTACACACACTACTTACCGCTCGCATTGCAGTTGTTCTTGGCACCAATGTCTCCTATATTTTCTCCAACTGTCATGTCACTTATGTTGCCAACATTGAATTCTTTTCCTCCTGTCAACACACAAACATAGATAAATACAATCTCAAGAATACAATAACATGATCACCTAATCTAACTGTGCATATTCCAATCTCTGAGTTACAAATCAGAAATTATTCACTGCCAACTCCCACTAACTTTCCAGCAATATGATATGCAGAACTCACCGCTGGCATTACCGGTGGATCCAGAGTTGCTTCCACCTCCTGTGTCACATGAGCCACCAGTATTTGTTTGGCCTCCTGTTCCTCCTTTTAAAATGTAGAGAATATGAATAAGTAAAAGAAATGTTAATCATATACATTGATAATCATACTCTTACTCATGCTGTAAAGACACTGATCTCTTATCTAGACTGCATACTTCTACTTTCACCATCTTATGACAAACAGAGCAAATCACTGACACCTGTGATACAGTGATGTAAAACTGACATGAGAGAGATCATCAATCAATGTACAGGGATTGAACTTACCGCTAATATTGATTACATTACCAGCACCAATCTGTCCTGTGTTGGTCCCAACAACAATGTCCTTGGTGTTACCAATGGACGACATTGTTCTTTCTGAAATATACACAGACAAAGATTAAAAGCAAAATAAAAACCATGTTTAGCATCAAATGGATTCAGACAAAATTCTCAGACAAACAACTCGTGTAAAGACTCAGAACTGCAGCTTTGACTCGCTTTTAACTAGTGTTTGATGTTAATGTTGATCTTGAAATATTCTACATTCACACTAACAGAGTAAGACAGAGTCACAGGATCAGCTGAATATCAGACATGAAAATGTAAAATACAAAACAAAATGAAAATAGGTAACAAATGTTATATTTTAAAGACCGAGCTGACATTAAGCAGAGAGACACAGATATAGTCTTTATCTTACCGCTGGTTTCAGATGTTTGTCTTGTGCTGTGAAGTGAACTCGTTGAAAAGGGAAGAATCTGACTCTTTTTTTTTTTAAAGTGTCATGCACATGTTGAGGACTTCCTTTATAGTTAGCAGGTGTTTTGTTTGTTCAGCAAAGCTCTTTTTTTCCCCCACAGAGGGGATTTTAGTCAAGTATTTCTGCATCAGCTGAGGTTCAATGACGAGAACCCAGAAAGTTAATTTTCAATTGTACTCAGAAATGTTTATTGACACTATTAAGACATTTTAAAAATAAGTATTGATAGCTTTAACTGTCCGATTCATTTAACTTTTGTGAACTCAATTGTTGCATCATTAAATACAACAATGCTCAAATGTAAGCTGAAAAAACTATAATTTGCACATTATCTGCTAGTTAAATACTTACACTAAATGCTGAGATACTTAACATTTTGAAAACAAACTCACACACAAACATTTTATACAATAAATTAAAAAATGGGGGAAAAACAGCAATTGTTACATGACATTGAAGTCCTGTTTGAAATGTTTGTAGGAATTATTGGGGATTGGTTAAATTTGGGGCTGGACGATAAAGCAATCTCGATACGGGATCACAATAAAATTTATGTCGATAACGATGATAAACTTCAGAAAATTTTTTTTACTCTATGGATAGATCTAACAGCCTATCACACAGCAGAAATAAATGCGACAACAGCCAGTCAGTCTCCAGTTTTTGGCCTCCGCGTCAAAGTACACGCTCATTTCCTACCGCAGCCATTGAGGCTATGCTAGTGCAATCATTAGCAGGGCTACAACTATCTTGAGTGCCTGTCACGTCTAAAGTAACATTTGCTGACAAAAGCTGCTCTAACTCACGGACACTTCTCTCTAGTAGAGACATCCTGTCTGCAACTGCGGAACAGTCATCACACGCCATCGTTTAACGAGGCTGCTTTGACTGCGAATGCACAAAGCTAACTGCTAAGCTAGCTAGCTAAGATAAATTAAGAGGTTACAGCAGAATAGATACTGTGTGTGTGTGTATATATATATATATATATATATATATATATATATATATATATATATATATATATATATATATATATATATATATATATATATATATAAAAGATATAGTATAATGACTTGATGACAATTTTGCACTTTTTACTCAGATTTCTACCTCTAAAACATTTGAGAGATGTGAAAACAGAACTTAATTAATATCTTTTAAATTTATTTCATGTTAAAGTTGAGTGTATGAATGTGTCAGGGCTTTTGTGATCCACTTGTTTACTTTCTTTGTCTTGGTTGTACCCCTAAACATTAGAGATGTTTGCTGCCCTGCTAAAGGAATTATATGTGATAGTAATCACAGCTTTTACTTTTATTTACATTATTTTAATAAGTTATAAGGCAAGCTAACTTGTATTTTTGTCACGGCAGATAAAGTATGTTTGCAAAGTTAAATGTTTACATTATATTCTATTTTTTATGTTAAACTATATTCTAAAGTTTAACTAATGAGCCCTTCAGCCCTCAGTCATTATCAGGATATTTTTCAAATGGCAGCATTATCAAATTATATATATTGTGCATACATACATTTTCCATAATGGTGATACATATTGATATTTTCTGAACAGTTTTTTGTATGATATTGATTTTAATCAAATCACCTAGTGCTAGTTGACACTAAAATTTTGACTTATCAGGATCACCCAAATAAAAAATAAAACACATATATTGTTATTTGTATGTATTGTATATTTGTCCTTTTATAAAACAATAAGCTGACCACTGTGTCATTATATTTAATTCTTTAGTAGATTTAGACGCACAGTTCAAAGTTTGAATACATTTGATATCTTGACATTAATCTCTTTTTTTCATTCCCATGTGAGAGCACCTCCCAAAACCTCTGCTGTTAGAGGAAGAGTGCACTCACAGATACTTTGCTGTATCTGTGTGAATGTAGACAATTACCCATCTCTTCTTCCAAACTGTTACAGGTTTAGAGCTGGGTGATATTACCTGAAAATTCAACCTCAAAACGTATCCCTTATGGATTCATGATTTGTATGTTTTTTTTCTCTACACAAACTTAAAACAATAACCACAACATTAAAACACATGGAGGCGTTTATTGATTTCTTCAGGTTTTGTTTTCTGTATCAACTCAGCATATTTTCCCTCTGTTATTATGACACAAATTAACTTTGGTGCAGCCACTTTTTTTGTAGAAGTTTTATAATAAGTTGAAGGGAGATTATCTGTGTGTAATCAAGTTAAAACAAATGATTTTTAGGTTAAATACTGGATTTCTTAGCTAGAAAACCCAACTGCTGGTTATTTAATTTCCTGACAAAAACTACTTCATGAACACAAAGCAACACTGGAAACAAATTCATGTTTGAATGAAGGTGACAGATAAATAAATTTCCAAGGCACTGAATATCGACCAGAGTACAATAAAGTCAGTCATAAAAAATGAAAAAATACTAAATCTTCAGCCAAAGATTCATTTATTTTCAGAATTTAACATTTTTTAATGCTGTGTTAAAGGACATTTCAATTATCTGCCATAATAAAGCAAATGATTCATGATTTTTAGAAGAGTTGTCCTTTCATCTGCTGGACGGCAATTTCCTAAAAGACAGAAAGAGACAGAAACAAAGAGAGTGAGAAAGAGTAAAATACAAATATTGATGAGAAAATGAGGATTATATACTTCTACAATGAAGCATTCACAGGAACAATTAACATGCATAAACATGTCACATCTCATCTGATACTGTGTCCTATGTCACAAGTAAATCTCTGATCTTTCTTCTTACCTCAGCTGATGTTAATCTTGTTCCCTGAACCAATGCAACCTGTGTTAGAACCAGCTGTAATCTTTTCAGTGTTGCCAACACTTGCATTGGCTCCCATTTTGCCTGTTGAAATAAGAGGATTGAGAGAAGAAATAAAAAACTATTCACTGAAACACAGATTGTGCCATAAAGATGCTAATATTTGAAGATGAGTAATGAATAAAAAATTAATTGCTCATACCTCCCTAACAATATGAGAAATAACTCACCCTGAATCTCGTTCTTTGCTCCAATGTCTCCTTTATTATCTCCTGTAACTTTGACTTTGCCAGTGTTGCCCACAGACGAATGGTGTCCAACTTGTCCTGGAAGAGAAGTCATGAAAACATTGTCATAAGACTGTCAAGACAACCTGACAGAAAAGTGCAGTCACACTTGGACTTACCACTAATTTTATTGTCAGAGCCAACCAGCCCTTCATTCTCCCCAATGTTAACGTCCTCTGTGTTACCGATTTTTCTATCCATTGTCGCTGCTGAAATCTAGAGAGGCAGACAACAACTTAGTGACAAAATGTACACTTCAGTTAAACTCTTTTCAAGAATCTAGAGCTTTGACTTGCTGCTTATTTGTGATTTTAATTTTGGGTTGTTTTACTTTAGGATAAAGTATAAGACAAAGTACAAAGTAGCAGACAGCAGTTGACACAGACATGAAGCTGAGAGACACACATATATATGCAGTCTTTATCTTACCACTGGTTTCAGATGTTTGTCTTGTGCTGTGAGGTGAGATTGTTGAATTAAGGAGAGAAGACTCTGCTTTTATACATCTCCTGCACATGCGTGTTCATGTCTTTTGGGGTTTAGGAAGAGGAACTTCCTTAATGTAGTTAACAGGTATTTTGTTGGTTCAGCCAAAAAAAAAACCAAAAAAAAAACTCCCACATCTGAAGGGGAAATGCCTCCTGCAGGCTGAAGTTCACCTCCTGAAACATCTACTATTACAGAACAAGTAACCAATCTTCATAACAGAGACTCAAGTTATGAAACTTATTCTACTTTCTTCACTTAATTTTATAAATGCAGACACTTTGCAGATCCAGATTTAAACTCACTCACATATTTGGTTATCTATTCAGTCATAATTAGCCAAACTTATGGTCAGTAATTTGTTCAACATTGTATTTGATGAAACCAAACTTATTTCAAATCACTGTTGAAACATTACCCCAATAGTTCCCATCCTTGGAAGTATTTGATCTTCAAGACAAATTTATAGTGATCAATCAACATGATTGACAAGTGTCCTTTCAGTTTAGTTCCTTTAACAAAATCAGTTAAATTGTGATGTTGCCATTGATCTAAAAACCCCAAAAAGAACCAAATGTTGCTCATAAATAACTAAAAATTCTAAATATCAACTGAGTACTTATGTGTTTAAACAAACTGGACACTATTGTTATATTTATGAGTTATTAAACATTAAGCATTCAAACACTTAATGTGAATTACTTTCAATTTACTTTTTTTAAATGTCCATACTGAAGTCACAAATCCATCATGAATCACAAGAATACATTGTGACATTAACCTAAACTTTTAGCTCTGGTTTAGATGTTCAGATGACCTGAAGCTTTACTTTCAGTTTGAGTTTGTAGCTGCCACAAACTAAATCATGTGAATCATCTTGGTTGTTAATAACAACATAGTCATCATAAATCAGGAAAGACAAATAAGGATGTGAATATTTTCTTGACTTTCCAGCTTTAAACTAACATGCACAACTGGCTGATTTAGGATTCAAGTGCCATATAATGTCACTTTTTTAGGTCATTAATGGTTAGTTCCTCTCACTGCAGTTCTGTGCTTCTTTATGCACTTTCTTGTTCCTTAAATTTTGCTGTTCTCAAAACCTCTGTGAAGGGTATAGTAGCTAATAAAGAGATAACACTTTAGGTTTATTGCCTTATATTCTTTAAAGAGGACCTATTATGCTCATTTCAGCTCTAAATTTTTATTTTTGAACTCCACTAGAGTAGCTCGGCATGATTCAAAGTTCAAAAACTCCTTATTTATCTTATACTGGCCCTTTATGCGGCCCCTCAATATACACAGTTTCTCTTACAGTCCGTTTTAGCTCCTGTCTCTTTAAGGCCCCCCTCCCGATGAACCCACTCTGTTCTGATTGGACAGTTTTACGTATCAGGGTTGCGTAACTATATCGTCAATGCAAACCAAGCATTTCCTGCTTTACTGCTTCAAATTAAAAGCTTTTAAATGACTAACTGACTTTTATTGTGAAGAATTTACAGGAAGTAAAAACGTGTTCCTCACTGAACAGAGCTTAGCAGAGCTTTGTTAGCAGCGCTAAAAATTGGTCAAAACAACGACATTTGGAGCTATTTGGAGCTATTTGTTCAGCGGATCAGTTAGAAATCATGCAGGGAGGAATAGTATAAGCAGAAACAGCCACAGTGAGATGTATTATGAAGAGCTGCAGACAACCAGCTCACCTCCAACAGGTAAATTACTTATTTTACTTTGCTATGCTGTGTAATGGCGTCGTGGCTTGGCTTAACTGCTACCAGAGTGAGCAGCAAACTCGCACGCTGTGCACGTAGCTGATGTCCATATAAAGAAATCTGTCACGAACTGACATCAGCTCGGGCTGAAAGTAGAAAAAAACGTTGGAAACTTCGCGTTCAGAGCAGTCTGAAGCTGCTGCTTTTTGTTCACAGGGATTACTGCTACATACGTTTACCTTGTTATTTGACACGTTGGCCACTTATAACACGAACATCCGACATTGAGACATTATATATATGTCTGAAAATGAAGAAAAGCATAATACCTAGCCTTTAAGTTAGTCATCTCAGAGTAAAATACCCTTCACATGAATGATATTTTAACTTCTTTTTGTGATAGGGTCCAATTATGCTAGCAGCTTATTTCAATGATTTTATTGTAGCAATAAAACCAGGTTTTTATTTCTCAACATAGGCCATATGTCCTTTGTGGACTAGAATCTAGTCACTAGATTAATGTCATCACATCTTTGTCCATGAGTGTGGATGTAGCCCCACCTTTCTGTCGCTCTACACTTATTACTTGTCGTGAGTAATAAAGTTTTAAGAAACAGTTTTAAAAAATATTGATTTGGATCAAATTTACAGTATTTTTATACTTATAAAAGACTGAAAACTTTTTTATTTAACAAATTACCACCAAGTTAATCCAAAATTTAAATGCCAACTGTATTTTTGAGACATTTCAGTCTGTCTGTTTTCAGAACTGCAGCACTGAATGATAATTTTGTTTTCTCTGGATTATATCCTCTGATAATTTATCTCAAGATCCTCATTGACAGACTTAAGTGGTGAGCTGGTCTATCTGGGGCAAGTCTTAGTTTCTTCAAATGATCAGATAAAACATTTTCAGTTGCAGTTGGTGAACAGATGTCTGATTTTACTGTAGTATATTTTGGAGTGCCTCAGGGGTCTGCTCTAGGGCCTGTTTTATTCTCAATCCACATGCTACCCCTTGGTCTTTTAATAAGATGTTTAATATCTCTCTCTACACGGTATGTTCCCAGTAGTCCTCTTGAAATGAAGAGAAAACCTGATATGTTTCTTTTGACTTTGATAAAAAACAATGCAAAGACAATTTCATGCAGCATGTTGACTTTATTTTCAAATGTTGTTGTTTTTTACATTAAACTCGATGAGTCTCTGATTTTTGCCGATTTCACATCATGAATTTGACATTTGCTGTTGTGTTAAAAGATATTTCAATTATAGGACATAATTATCTGGCTGAGTGGTTTGTGATCTGTTGGAGAGCAGTTTCCTAAGAGAGAAAAAGAGGTGAAGGAAGAAGGGAGAGCAAAACAGAGTTAAAGAATTTATCAAAAATTGTGAGAGAACACCGATTGTAAAGAAATGATACATTCACAGGAAATATTAACACACACAAACATGTTATATGCACATGTACACATTTATTACTGCGTCCTATGTGATCAGTAAATCTGCGTTTCCTTCTTACCTCAACTAATGTTAATGCGGTTCCCTGAACCAATGGATCCTGAGTTATTACCAACAGTAACATTACTGATGTTGCCAATACTTGAATTGGCTCCGATTTCTCCTGTTGAAATACCAGGAATATGAAAATTGAAAGCAGTTAATCATTCTTAGATTTGTGCTGTACTGAAGATAATGTCTGAACATGAGTAATGACTCACATACCACCCACTTTTAGAAAGATAACCCACCAGTCACAGTGTAGTTGTTCCTTCCACCGATGCATCCTCGATTTGTTCCAGAAACATGAATGTTGCTGATATTACCCAGAGAAATATTTTTCCTATTGCCTGAAGAGGAGACGACATGAGAGAAGACAATGTCATAAAAAAAAAACTCTCCAGATGATCGCACAGAAAGATAAATAATCTGTAGAAGTCTTCTCTGATGTGCAGAGGTTGAACTTACCTTCAACATAGTACTCATTCTCACCACCAATCCCTCCTTCACCACAACCAGCGGTGATGTTTTCCTTGTTGTCAGTGTCGAAAGATGTTGGTCGTGCTGAAATGTGGACAGAAGTACCCAAAAAGATGAAGAAAAATGATAAAAGAAAAAATATTGTTCTGTTAAATCTCATGTCAACTCCGCAGCTGTGACACAGTTGTTACTGGCTGACTGTCATGTTTTTGATTTAGGATCACATCTGGGACACAGCGTCAGTTTAATGTGTAACATGTAAATGTAAACAAATAAAAATCATGAAGACAGAGCTGTTGATCCAGACATGAAGAGTATGAGGGGGTTGAACTTTGCTGTGATGTTGATCTGAGGAAACAATACTGTGCTTTCTCAGGTATCATGCACAGGTGATCATGTATTAGGAAGATATTATCTGTTCTGGAAAAATGGTTTATTGATTCAGCTTCTGCCCTCATTTCCACAGAATCTAAGGGGGGGGGAGTGTTTGTCTAACAGTGTTGCATCAACAAGTGTTCAATAACAAAACCAAGAACTGATTCCAAAAATTACTTCACAAATGTTCTCAGGCTTTAAGAAGACATTTTGCAAAAAATGGCTTTTCAATTTTAAGTGAAACCGTTATCAGAAGTCTTGAAATAAGATCAAATTACTGAAAATAAGATAAGTGCTATTCTTGTTTCTAGACAACAAAACCTCTCATAGGGAAAACTTGTATATGACAGGTTTTAAAAAAAAATGAACACATACGACCAAAAGTCTAAACCTTGAAATTATATATTTTGCCTGAATATAAAGATGAGAATATACCATCGTGCAAGTTAAAAGACTAAAACTTGAAATAAGATGTTTTTTGTCTTGAAACTGCAGAGTTTACAATAAGTGTCGAAGGAAACTGGAGGTCTTGTAACAGACATCTCTTGTATCTAACTAAACATAACGCCAAATAAGATAAAATTGCTAATTAAGACGAAGCAAGTGAAACTTACTCAAATTAAGTCAAACAACCTTCAGCATAGTCGGTGATAATCCAATTCATATTCAAAACAAGTCAGATTAGATTTTAAATTTGAATATGAGATTATTTCACTTAATTAGAAGTAGAGCTTAAACTAAATAAGCAAAACAAAAAAACTTGATTAAACTAATAATCTTAAATAATATTCAATACAATATTGATAATTGCTTCAGTCATTTCAGTAAAAATGACAAAAACGCACTGGTTCCAACTTCTTTTTCTTGTGAATAATTGATGGTTTTCTTAGTCTGATGATAAACTGAATGTCTTTTTAGACAGCAGGTTGGTCAAACAAAGTAATTTGAAGAGTTTCGGTCTCCAGAAGTTATGATGACAATTTGTTGTTATTTTCTAACATTTTATGGACCAAACAATTAATAAATGAATCTGCAAAATAGAACAGAATAATTGATAAAGAAAATAATCATTAATTACAACTATAGATGTGATGATAATGAGTAAAAAATTCAAAATCATGCAATAAAAAAAATTCCAATATGTTGCGATGTTGTTTCAAATCTTACATTTTCATTTCACAGTTCAAGTGTAGCTAGTATGAAGTATTTCTATTCAATTTTATTAATCAATATCCAAGTCCATTATGACAATGACACCAATAGGATCAGTGTGGAGAACCAGCGGACTTAAATTGATTTGCATAAAACCTGTATCTTCAAAGTCTTAGAGGGCCTGTAATTTTCTAGTGACAAATTTACCCCTAATCAAGACTTGGTTCTAGCATATATGAAATTTGTTGAGGAAGATGTACAGGTAATGTGACTGAGTGAATAGTGCAGTGTGAAACATGACAAACTATATGTGTGAGTGTTTATGTGTTTATGTTTCCTTGCACATAAGCTTGTTTACAGTTGGACCTGTTCTCAATCACGTTCACAAGCACTTTCTCAAAACTGTACTGGAAATAGAGGAAGATTGAAAAAACAAAGAAAATCAAGAGCAGAAGTCAAAAAGGAGATGTGGAAGAGTTTTGTGAAGAGTTTCGGTCTGCAGACCTTCCTCAGGTTATTGGTATTTAATAACCTGATGAAGGTCCAGCCCACATAGTCTGGAAACGTACCCAATACATCTCTAATTGCAAGCACAGAAGACAGTGTACAGGAGTTCTTTGTTATACTGTTGACACATGATTTTCTCCAACACACCTGTCGATCTGCAGGTGTGCATAAAAGTTCTATTCCTAAAAAAAAAGAGTTTGAAAGGAGAAGACAAGAAGAACGAGACGACCTTAAAGTGTGTTACTAATGTGTTGAACCTCCAGAACAGCTTCAGTGCTTCTTAGATGGTAGATTCTTAAAATCTCTGAACTCTTCTGGAAAAGCCTCTTTGGAAAGTTATTCCCTCATTTGGTGTTTTGAAGATGGTGCCGCTGTCTAAAACGTCACTCCAATATCTCCCATAGGTGTTAAACTGGTTTGAGATGTGGTAACTGTGATGGTCAAAGTAAACTATGATTCATATCATCATAATCATCAAACTTGTTCAGTGAGCCTCTGCATTTGTTATGTTCCTCCGCACAGAACAATCTTTGTCACTGAGGACAGGTCATGTCATCATCTGCTGATAATTAAATGTCGTAGTTTGATTATTATCTTAATTTGTTCTGAGGTAAAATGATGAAGTATATTCTTAAAGGGGAACTTCACTGATTTTATACACCAAAAATCAGTTTACTAGTCATGAGGAGTACTACTGTGTTTAGTCTGTGAAACCAGTTCTACAATATCTTCTGTGGACATTAATAACTAGTAATATCTGGGATGGGGCTTGGAGACTGCATATTTTTTAAACCAAAATCCTGTGTTACAGACTTTGTGTAGTTCGAAGACGTGAATATTTACCAAGCAGGGAGGGTCTAACAAAAGAGATGATTGAGTTGCTTTATAGTAGTAGGATCAACAATTTTTTTTAAACTTCCAAATCAGGATGGCCTCTACTGCATCAGTTTTGACTATAATTTAGTCATCTAAGTTAACTAATGTGAAAACTGTGAGTGTAGCCTACATACAGTATGTATAACCAGCCATTCATGGGCATTGATAGAAATATATGATGGAAACAAGGTTGGTTTTCAGGATAGTATAAAGGTATTTTGATAAATGTGTTTTACACGAACATACATGTACAAGATTGTTTTGGTCACTATGAAATTTTAGTATCTAACAGCCTCCGCTGTGGCTGGTGAATAATGTTCTCATTGAAATTGCTATCATTTTTAAAATGGTCACATTTCCCACAGAGTTTCAAACTGGCAGATTTACAGTATTTTGTTTTTAATGTTGATTGTTTTAATGCAGGTTATAACAACGTAAAATATGAACTTCATTGATTATTACATAGCTGTTGATGCATGCTATAACGTCAGATGTATCGGCCTGAATATGACTGGTGACAAACATCAGAAAAACCTAATGAACACTTTTTATATTTAAAACAAATAAAAATAGAAGCTCAATTTAACAAGCTCAACAGTTTATTCCTGTGACTTTATCATATTTTAATATAATATAATAAATAATTATATTTTCTTTCTGCGAAGTCCAACCAAATTCTTGAAGAATTACATTTGACAACTACAGTGTCACTGTACAGATAAGATGCCATTTGATGTACCATGGTATTATCTCTTGGATGGGGGTTTCCTGAGAGATGGAGAAAGAAGAAGAAGACATTCAAATTAAACAATTGTGATTGCATAGTTAAAAATACAGCACCTACAAACACAAAATATGAACTTCCAAACTGTCTTTGTGACAAGTAAAACGCTTCATCCTCACATGTTAATGTTAACATTGTTCCCTGCACCAATGTGTCCGATGTATCCCATTCCCATGTTTGTTGCATTGCCAATAATTATTTGGGCTCCTTTTCCTCCTGCTGAAATATAAAGAATAATAAATGGAATAATCTTGAATCTGTAGCGTACACATTGTAGTGTTATACATGAGTATGTAAATAATAGTGAAAGTGCCCACTTCTAGCACCTCGCCACGAGGCACAGGTCTCACCGTTCACAATGCAGTTGTTCCCTACACCAAAGCCTCCTGCATTGTGTCCCATAGCAACGTTGCTCATGTTCCCAATATCTATTTTGACTCCTTCTCCTCCTGTTGAAATATAAAGACTCATAAATAGAATCACATAAACAGTTGATCTTACTCTGATCTGCAGTACATGAGTAAGGTCAGGCTCAGACTGACATTAGGACTGCATAACAAAATGTCAGCACCCCTTCAGTCTTTTCATTGAGACTACTGTGTTGGCAAAGATGAGGGTAATTGCAGGGGTGGCCAATCAAATATAAACAGTGTAATTCCACTGTTGACCTCATGATTATCAAGGCAGAAGATAAAATGATTGCCATGATTTTAATGTTGATCTTGAAATATTCAATATTCACAGTAACAGAGTAAGACAGAGTCACAGGATCAGCTGAATATTAGACATGAAAATGTAAAATACAAAACAAAATGAAAATGGGTAACAAATGTTATATTTTAAAGGCAGAGAGACACATATAGTCTTTATCTTACCACTGGTTTCAGATGTTTGTCTCGTGCTGTGAAGTGAAATCGTTGAAGAGGGAAGAATCTGACTTTTTTTTTTTTTTTTTTTTTTTTTTGGCGTACACATGAGGACTTCCTTTATAGTTAGTAGGTGTTTCATTTGTTCAGCAAAGCTCATTTTTTTGCCACAGAGGCTTTAGAGGGGATTTTAGTCTAGTAGTGCTGCATCAGCTGAGGTTCAATGACGAGTACCCAGAAAGTACATTTTGAAGATTGATTCATTTTGAAAACAGACTTACAAACTCACACACAAACATTTTACACAATTAATTTTAAAAAATGAAAAAAAAACAGCAATCGTAAAATGACATTGAAGTTCTGTTTGAAATGTTTGTAGGAATTATTGGGATTGGTTAAATTTGGGGCTGGGCAATAAAACAATCTCGATACGGGGTCGCAATAAAATTTATGTTGATGTCGATGATAAACTTTGGACAATTTTTACTCTATGGATAGATCTAACAGCCTATCACACAGCAGAAATAAATGTGTCAACAGCCAGTCAGTCTCCAGTTTTTGGCCTCCATGTCAAAGTACACGGTCATTTCCTACCGCAGCCGACGAGGCCACGCTAGTGCTATCATTAGCAGGACTTTCTTGACTGCGAAGGCACAAAGCTAACTGCTAACTAACACTAGTGTTGTTTCATAAAGAAAACTAGAATCTAATGACGTGAACTAAGCACAGAAAATAACGTAGTCAGTAAGATAAATAAAGAGGTTACAGCAGAATATATATTGTGTATGTATATACAGTACACGCAAAAGTTTTAGGCACTAAAAGTAAAGTGAGAATGCCTACAAAAATATTGCTATAAATTGTTTTAATTTATCAATTAACTTCTTACAAAGTTGAGTAAACAGCAGAAACCTAAATGAAATCAATATTTGCTGTGAGCAGCTTTGCCTTTTAAACAGCAGCAGTTCTCCTCAGTACACTTTAACACAGTTTTTCATGGTAACTTGCAGGTAGGTTGTTGTAACCATCCTGGAGAAAGATTGTTCTTCTGTGGATTTATTATTTAGGCCATCTCAGGTGCTTCTTCATGTTATCCCAGATTGACTCCATGATGTTGAGATCAGGGCTCTGTGGGGGTCATACCATACCATCTGCTGCAGGACTCATCATTGTTCTTGTTGCTGAAAATAGTTCTTTATTACTCTAGCTGTATGCTTGGGGTTATTGTCATGTCATGAATAAATTTGGGACCGATCAGACACCTCCCTGATGGTATTGCATAATGGATAAGAATCTAAACATCTAGGGTGCCTAAAACTTTTGCACAGTACTGTATGTGTGTATATATATATATATATATATATATATATATATGTATGTGTGTGTGTGTATGTATATATAATATATATATAACCTCTTTATTTATTTACAGTATTTTAGTAAGTTACAAAGCAAACTGACTTGTACTGTTTTGTTATAGCAGATAGAGCATGTTTACATTTAGATGTTATTCAATATATATTATTTCATCAAAATATATTCAAAACCAAACTATGTTTGCACAGTTAAATGTTTACATTATATTATTCTATTTTTATGTTAAACTGTATTCTGAAGTTTAACTAATGAACCCTCTGGTTTCTTCAGGTTTCAGTCATTATCAGGATGCTCTTCAAATGCAGCATTATCAAATTATATATATCATGATAATTATTGATATTGATCAATAAGGATCAGACTTTGTTTTCTGTATCAACTCAGCATATTTTCCCTCCATTATTATTATTATTAGTAGTAGTAGTATTATTGTTAAACCTTGATGTAGCCACTTTTTGTAGAAGTTTTATAATAATTTGAAGGGAGATTATCTGTGTGTAATGAAGTTATAACTAATGATTTTAGGTTAAATACTGGAATTCTTAGCTAGAAAACCCAACTGCTGGTTATTTAATTTCCTGACAAAAACTACTTCATGAACACAAAGCAACACTGGAAACAAATTCATGTTTGGATGATAGATGACAAATAAATTAATTTCCAAGGCACTGAATATCCACCAGAGTACAATAAGGTCAGTCATAAAAAAAATGAAAAAATAGTAAATCAGCCAAAGACTGTGTCTTACAGTATGTGGACTTTATTTTTGGAATTTAACATTTTTTTAATACTGTGTTAAAGGACATTTCAATTATCTGCCATAATAAAGCAAATGATTCATGATTTTTAGAAGAGTTGTTGCTGTTGGAAGGCAGTTTCCTAAAAGACAAAAAGAGACAGAGACAAAGAGAGCGAGAAAAAATAAAATACAAATATTGATGAGAAAATTAGGATTATATACTTCTACAATGATGCATTCACAGGATCAATTAACACACCTTAACATGTCACATCTCATCTGATACTGTGTCCTATGTCACAAGTAAATCTCTGATCTTTCTTCTTACCTCAGCTGATATTAATCTTGTTCTTTGCACCAATGGATCCTGAGTTAACACCAACATCAACTGTTCCAGTGTTGCCAACACTTGCATTGGCTCCCATATTGCCTGTTGAAATTCGAGGATTGAGAGAAGAAATAAAAAATGTATTCACCGAAACTCAGATTGTGCCATAAAGATGCTAATATCTGAAGATGATAAATAAAAAAAATTAATTGCTCATTCCTCCCTAACAATATGAGAAATAACTCACCTTGAATCTCGTTCTTTGATCCAATGTTTCCTGTTGCTGTATTCACAAATGAGTGGATGTCACTGGTGTTGCCCACAGACGAATGGTCTCCAACTTGTCCTGTAAGAGAAGTCATGAAACCATTGTCATAAGACTGTCAAGACAACCTGACAGAAAAGTACAGTCACACTTGGACTTACCACTAATATCATTCTCAGCACCAACATCCCCTGCATTGTTCACAACGGAAACCCTCTCGGTGTCACCAACTTTTTTATCCATTGTTGCTGCTTAAATCTAGAGAGGCAGACAACAACTTAGTGACAAAATGTACACTTCAGTTAAACTCTTTTCAAGAATCTAGAGCTTTGACTTGCTGCTTATTTGTGATTTTAATTTTGGGTTGTTCTACTTTAGGATAAAGTATAAGACAAAGTACAAAGTAGCAGACAGCAGTTGACACATGAAGCTGAGAGACACACATATATATGCAGTCTTTATCTTACCACTGGTTTCAGATGTTTGTCTTGTGCTGTGAGGTGAGATTGTTGAATTAAGGAGAGAAGACTCTGCTTTTATACATCTCCTGCACATGCGTGTTCATGTCTTTTGGGGTTTAGGAAGAGGAACTTCCTTAATGTAGTTAACAGGTATTTTGTTGGTTCAGCAAAACAAAAAAAAAACTCCCACATCTGAAGGGGAAATGCCTCCTGCAGGCTGAACTTCACCTCCTGAAACATCTATTATTACAGAACAAGTAACCAATCTTCATAACAGAGACTCAAGTTATGAAACTTATTCTACTTTCTTCACTTAATTTTATAAATGCAGACACTTTGCAGATCCAGATTCAAACTCACTCACATATTTGGTTATCTATTCAGTCATAATTAGCCAAACTTATGGTCAGTAATTTGTTCAACATTGTACTTGATGAAACCAAACTTATTTCAAATCACTGTTGAAACATTACCCCAATAGTTCCCATCCTTGGAAGTATTTGATCTTCAAGCCATATTTATAGTGATCAATCGCCATGATTGACAAGTGTCCTTTCAGTTTAGTTCCTTTAACAAAATCAGTTAAATTGTGATGTTGCCATTGATCTAAAAACCCCAAAAAGAACCAAATGTTGCTCATAAATAACTAAAAATTCTAAATATCAACTGAGTACTTATGTGTTTAAACAAACTGGACACTATTGTTATATTTATGAGTTATTAAACATTAAGCATTCAAACACTTAATGTGAATTACTTTCAATTTACTTTTTTTAAATGTCCATACTGAAATCACAAATCCATCGTGAATCACAAGAATACATTGTGACATTAACCTAAACTTTTAGCTCTGGTTTAGATGTTCAGATGACCTGAAGCTTCACTTCCAGTTTGAGTTTGTAGCTGCCACAAACTAAATCATGTGAATCATCTTGGTTGTTAATAACAACATAGTCATCATAAATCAGCAAAGACAAATAAGGATGTGAATATTTTCTTGACTTTCTAGCTTTAAACCAACATGCAGAACTGGCTGATTTAGGATTCAAGCTCCATATAATGTCACTTTTTTAGGTCATTAATGGTTAGTTCCTCTCACTGCAGTTCTGTGCTTTTTTATGCACTTTCTTGTTCCTTAAATTTTGCTGTTCTCAAAACCTCTGTGAAGGGTATATTAGCTAATAAAGAGATAACACTGTAGGTTTATTGCCTTATATTCTTTAAAGAGGAATTATGCTCATTTCAGCTCTAAATTTTTATTTTTGAACTCCACTAGAGTAGCTCGGCATGATTCAAAGTTCAAAAACTCCTTATTTATCGTATACTGGCCCTTTATGCGGCCCCTCAATATACACAGTTTCTCTTACAGTCCGTTTTAGCTCCTGTCTCTTTAAGGCCCCCCTCCTGATGAACCCACTCTGTTCTGATTGGACAGTTTTACGTATCAGGGTTGCGTAACTATACCGTCAATGCAAACCAAGCATTTCCTGCTTTACTGCTTCAAATTAAAAGCTTTTAAATGACTAATTGACTTTTATTGTGAAGAATTTACAGGAAGTAAAAACGTGTTCCTCACTGAACAGAGCTTAGCAGAGCTTTGTTAGCAGCGCTAAAAATTGGTCAAAACAACGACATTTGGAGCTATTTGGAGCTATTTGTTCAGTGGATCAGTTAGAAATCATGCAGGGAGGAATAGTATAAGCAAAAACAGCCACAGTGAGATGTATTATGAAGAGCTGCAGACAACCAGCTCACCTCCAACAGGTAAACTACTTATTTTACTTTGCTGTGCTGTGTAATGGAGTCAGGGCTAACTACTACCAAAGTGAGCAGCGAACTCGCACGCTGTGCACGTAGCTGATGTCCATATAAAGAAATCTGTCACGAACTGACATCAGCTCGGGCTGAAAGTAGAAAAAAACGTTGGAAACTTCGCGTTCAGAGCAGTCTGAAGCTGCTGCTTTTTGTTCACAGGGATTACTGCTACATACGTTTACCTCGTTATTTGACACGTTGGCCACTTATAACACGAACATCCGACTTTGAGACATTATATATATGTCTGAAAATGAGGAAAAGCATAATACCTAGCCTTTAAGTTAGTCATCTCAGAGTAAAATATCCTTCACATGAATGATATTTTAACTTCTTTTTGTGATAGGGTCCAATTATGCTAGCAGCTTATTTCAATGATTTTATTGTAGCAATAAAACCAGGTTTTTAATTTCTCACCATAGGCCATATGTCCTTTGTGGACTAGAATCTAGTCACTAGATTAATGTCATCACATCATCTATCACAACTCTGTCCATGAGGATGTAGCCCCATCTTGCTGTCACTCTGTCACTCTACACTTTATTACTCATTGTTGTGAGTAATAAAGTTTTAAAAAACAGTTTTAAAAGGCCAACTGTATTTTTGAGACATTTCAGTCTGTCTGTTTTCAGAGCCGCAGCACTGAATGATATCCTTGTGCAAACTGACTCAGGAAATTTTTGTTTTTTCTGGATTATATCCTATGATAATTTATCTCAAGATCCTCATTGGCGGATTTAAGTGGTGAGCTGGTCTATCTGGGGCAAGTCTTAGTTGCTTCTAATGATCAGATAAAACATTTTTAGATGCAGTTGGTGAACAGATGTCTGATTTTACTGTAGTATATTTTGGAGTGCCTCAGGGGTCTGCTCTAGGGCCTGTTTTATTCTCAATCCACATGCTACCCCTTGGTCTTTTAATAAGACTTTTAATATCTCTCTCTACACGGTATGTTCCCAGTACTCCTCTTGAAATGAAGAGAAAACCTGATATGTTTCTTTTGACTTTGATGAAAAACAATGCAAAGACTATTTCATGCAGCATGTTGACTTTATTTTCAAATGTTGTTGTTTTTTACATTAAACTCGATGAGTCTCTGATTTTTGCCGATTTCACATCATGAATTTGACACTTGCTGTTGTGTTAAAAGATATTTCAATTATAGGACATAATTATCTGGCTGAGTGGTTTGTGATCTGTTGGAGAGCAGTTTCCTAAGAGAGAAAAAGAGGTGAAGGAAGAAGGGAGAGCAAAACAGAGTTAAAGAATTTATCAAAAATTGTGAGAGAACACTGATTGTAAAGAAATGATACATTCACAGGAAATATTAACACACACAAACATGTTATATGCACATGTACACATCTATTACTGCGTCCTATGTGATCAGTAAATCTGAGTTTCCTTCTTACCTCAACTAATGTTAATGCGGTTCCCTGAACCAATGGATCCTGAGTTATTACCAACAGTAACATTACTGATGTTGCCAATACTTGAATTGGCTCCGATTTCTCCTGTTGAAATACCAGGAATATGAAAATTGAAAACAGTTAATCATTCTTAGATTTGTGCTGTACTGAAGATAATGTCTGAACATGAGTAATGACTCACATACCACCCACTTTTAGAAAGATAACCCACCAGTCACAGTGTAGTTGTTCCTTCCACCGATACATCCTCGGTTTGTTCCAGAAACATGAATGTTGCTGATATTACCCAGAGAAATATTTTCCTATCGTTTGAAGAGGATAAGACAATGTTATTAAAAAAAAAACTCTCCAGACGATCCCACAGAAAGATAATCTGTAAAAAGTCTTCTCTGATGTGCAGCGGTTGAATTTACCTTCAACATAATACTCATTCTCACCACCAATCCCTCCTTCACCACAACCAGCGGTGATGTTTTCCTTGTTGTCAGTGTCGAAAGATGTCGTTCACTAAATAAATCTATTCAATATGAAAATGTGAGCCATGATGTGTCAATGTGAGAATTTTGTCACAATACAATTAAATGTAAAGATAAGTAAAAATATGTCATTGTTGCCTTTTACTTGAATGTTGATGCCATATTTTGTATCTTTGATGATGCGTTTCCTTTCTACTGTTTATTAACTGAAGATACACAAAGACCTTCATCAGTAAATGCATTCAAATGAAAAAAGTATTAAAAACATCTGCATAAACATCTCAAATCATTCCTGCAGTATAATCCACTTCTCTGCTGCTGATCCGTATGTTCACCGCTCTCTGTTTGTCCATAAATAACAGGAATAAATCTCTCGCCCACCTCCACAGAGACCTTGTTAAGGTCGTCATTTTAGAAACAGCGTTGAGGTCTCGGTGCTCCCAGCACTGTTCTCCCTTTATTTACGTCTTTGGTGATTAATGGTCTTCACTTAAATGTTCAGTCAAGATTGGGGTCGAAGGGTTCAGCCTGCGAGTGAGGAAATGATTGATTGATAGAAATGTCAATTAAAAGAATTGTTTGTTCCAGTACAGAGGGTAAAAAACAAAATGTAAAGAATTTATTGTAATGAAATAATGAAATTTAATACTTTTGTCCCTGGTATTTTGATTGGAAAAGCCACTTCTTGTAATTATGTTCTGTAAAAGCTTCTCTTTGTGCTGTTTTCTATTGTCGGAGGCCAGATTCACCATGTCTCTTAGAAATTGTGGATATACAGTCCAGACATCACATTGAGCATGTCTGAAACATAAGAGAATAGAATAAAGGTTCACAGACTGTTTCTTGTTCTCACATAACATGAAATATACAGTCACTGACAGAAGTGGTGGACTGTGTGTAATAATTTGTGCAGCAGTGTGATGTAGTGTAGTGATGGCAGATAGTCATGGTGAACCTTCAGCTCTATGTCAATAACTAACCATAACTAACTGTGACTCAGCCCGTCAGCCACACACTAACCAGAGGTGTTTCCTTTAAATGGATCCTTCTGTGATGTAGTGTCTTGAAGTTCACACTTGTTGCCTCTAAATGTGATTGTTGTCAGAGCAAACACATTAAAAAAACATTTAACACCACTCTGCTTTTAACCATGTGTGTCACTCCAGGTCCACTTGTGTTTTTTGACTGTATTTTAAAATGCTACATTTTAAATATGTACAAAATTTACATTTAATTGTGAACAAATCAAATACCAGGCTTACATCATGTAGTAGTTTATTTCTGTGAAGGACAGATGTTGATTAAGAGGGAATTTGCAGCAGATGTTGACATTTTCATGAACAGTAAAGTCGGCAGTAGAGTCAGTGTCATTTTTTAGTTATAAAGCCCAATATCACAAATCACATAATTGTCTCAGGGGGCTTTACAATCTATACAACATCCTCTATCTTTAGACCCTCGATTCGGATGAGGAAAACCCCCCCAAAAAACCTTTTTAACATGGAAATAATGGAAGAAACCTCAGGAAGAACAACAGAGGCAGGATCCTCCCCTCAGTTAGACATTTTTTTCTGTTATGAGCTTTGTTTGTGGGTGTTTTATAAATACTCATTAGTACTTGTACTTATTGTAAAAACAGAAATCAAAGACACATAATAGACTACACTACACTCATTTCTGCCCGCCGTCATCCACAGACAGGTAGCTAGTAGCAACAGAAACTTATTTTATACTGCTTTTTGATGTTTTAAACTTAGTAATAATGTCACCATTAGGTCATCAAGGCTAAGGCCAGTAAGTAAAGAAAAGTAAAGAAAAAATATATACAAATATATACAAAAGCGAGACGCCGCCTTGCCTAGGCCTCTGCTGGCTAATGAAGGAGAGGGAGAAGAAGCAGAGGACAGCAGGAGATAGATGGTGGGAGAGGTGGACACATAGATGGAGGAAGTATAAAGCGCAGTATTGATTTTTGGTCTCCAGTGGAGTCCGCCAGGATGCACACTGCTGCCCTTATGCTCCGCTCAGCCCTGGACTGAACATTTCATTTTTCTGTCCTTCACTTATCTCGTCAACTAATGGCGTCTGATGTAAACCTGGTCCATGTCTGTTTAGGCTCAATGTTGTTCATCTGTTCATCCTGAAATGTATTTACCTATTTGTTCATAGAGGCTTCTGCTACGATAGGATGGGAATTCACCAATTAGATTCTGACTTTCCCAAAAATCCTCTATTAAGCAACAGGAAGTGCCTCTTTTATGATAATAAACCCAAAGAGCTCTGTGGTTTCATGACAAGGGCTTTCCCTTTGTCCTGTAGGATTATTTCATGACTCTTTAAGCCTTAAGAAATATATACAGTATGTTTGAAATTATATCAGAAGTGTATTTGTTGTAAGTTTCATCCTAGAACGAGATGAGTAACTGTGTTAAATCTTGATATAAGACTTTATAAACAAAGGTATTTCAGCAGCTTTGAACTGACGTTTCTCTTTTTTCCATTTCATGTTCACAGCTCAGATCGACTTATTGACAATGCAATAAGGTGAGGCTTTATTGCTCTGTTCACTCTCCTCCTCTTCCCTTTTACTCTCACTCACTCAACTCAGTCGCACACACACACTCACACTCACAAGCAATCACAGCACATTCAGGTCTATTAAAACAGACCGTCATTCCTTCCTACTTTTCGGCTCCTCCGCTGAAACATTAAGACAAAGTTAATGTGAAGCTTTATGTTACTGGCATTAATCCCTCGTGGTTTCTCTCCCTCCAGCATCGCCATGGCTACCAAAGAGAACATCACATTTCAGCGTGGGATGCTGAAGTCCATTCAAACCAGGGTCACAACTTTGGCCAGTATCCTTTTATCATTTTACACCTTTTTTTTTATTGAAAATAATCTCTCATCCTGCTGTCTGACTTCTTCTGACCTCCTTTAGTTTCTCAGTTTTACATCTACAGCACATTTGCAGTGATTTGTCTCAGCTGCAACTAACCATAGTAGACGCTGACATGGAGCAGAGATATCACAACTTTGCTAAGAGTGAAAGCAAACTGCACCATCAGGCTCCATTTATTCTTTTTCATGTTGCGTTCGGAGCCCTGCTAATGTATTTATCATGCCGCTTTCTGTCTCTTAGTCACTGCAAAGAGGGGAAACCCTCCTTGAATTATTTTCCTTCACCAGACTTCCCCGCCTCTCAGATCGTTTCCCTGCCATCAACAGTCTTATCCAGAAAATCAATTTGCGCAAGAGGCGGGACTCTTTAATTCTAGGAGGGGTGATTGGCGTCTGCACCATCCTCCTGTTGCTCTACACTTTCCACTGATTCGCTGGTCGACTGACTGACTAACAGCTCCCTTCTTTAAGAACAACAAATATTCATTTTAACTCAGACCAAATGTTGCCAAGACTTTTTATATATGTATATATATATATATATATATATATATATATATATATATATATATTCAATTGTTCTTTCTGTTGTCCCCCCCAAAAACAGAGTTGTAAAAAAAAAAAAAAAAGATCACTTTAAGAAAAATCTTAAGATTAAAGTCTCAAATTAGAGTTTATTTATTGGGAATTATGATAACATTTCCATTTGGGAATCTGTACATTGCTGCTTATATCTTGTTGTAATTTTAGCTCTTTTTAAATGTATGAAGTCATATTTTCCTGATGTTGTATACTGTTGATGTCATACTTTTTTATATGGTGTTGGCAGTGCCTACTTTAAATAAAGGCGATGAGCTCACTTTCAAGTTGGTCATGCTCATTCAAGTTTATTTCAGACATGCAAAAAACTATGGCACAGTAAACCAGTCATACAGTATAAATGTATAAACATCAACATCAGAGTGCCAGTAACAGTGCATACAGGGAGAACAAACCCCATTCATATCTTGCAGTATATGTAAACATAACGAGGTTTAGAGATCCAGGCAAGTTCATTCTCAATCTGGACAGAAATGTGTAAAGTTAGTAGCACACAAAGCAAAATATCACACTATGACTGCAGCAGGGCGTTGTTGTGATAAAGGTACATGAGTTTTGGATGTAAACAGTGTATGAAATCAACTTACACATCTTCCCACAGCCACTTAAGTCCCGTTCTGAAAGAACAGAAGGAGAAGTAGGTCCGTACTTTGCAAATATTAAGAGAAACAAGGCAGGCAGTGGCGGCATTACAGAGACTAGAGGTGCACTGATGCCTTTTGTTCATTTCTGACCACAAGAAGGCGAGTTTTACTCTTCATATACATACAAATCTTATTACATGTGTTTGTTTTTTGATGATGATGATGCCATTTCTGTTTGAGTCATGTCATCCAATTGTCTGTGTGTCAGGCAGGTAGGACTTCAGTGCAACACTAGTTTGGACTATGAGTAGTTACACTTTGCTCCACAGACTGTGCCGTCTGATGATAAGACACAAAAACTCTGTGCAGCCTTCATTTTCCTTCCTTTGTTCCTGAGTTTGTGGGGTTTATTGGGCATGAGTGTGAAGAAATGCCCTCTTTCCTTTTTCTTTCTTTTTCATCCATAGCAGAAAAAGCAATAGAGTCTGCTCTAGTTTTTTTTTTTTTTTTTTAAACTCAGATTTTGTGCTTTTTCCTCTTCAAACAGGACATTCCTTCCTCATCCCTTCTCTCCTGTGCAAATGTATGATCAGATGAAGTTAAAGGAGACTGTAGTTGCCACTTCTTCCATCCCGCAGATCACTGCTGGATCTCTGAGAGGTGCAGAAAAAAAGACACATTAAGTTACACAGCTTTACACTGAGCCACGTGTGTGTGTTTTAAAGTTTTCCTCCCATACCTATTGTCAACACTATGAAGATGATGACAGCCACACCCAGCAGCATTGCCAGACCGCTGAGCAGCATAGACAGACGCCCGTACTTCCTCGCTCCTTCAATATCTCCTGTATGGAGAACAGACCTCGACTAACGGGAAAGGAAAGCCAGAGATCAACAATGAATTATTTAAAGGCAACATAGAGGCAAAACACCTGTCGTGCTTGAACATAAATCAGAATAAACCCAAACATCTGAAGCACAGATATACATAACAATAACTTGTATTATTGTGAAGAAAATAATAGTAAATACATGTAAAACTCACCACATGTGCATACCACAAGGCACAAATGTTGAGCGGCACGGCGGGGCAGAAGCAGGACAGCACCGCGAGCCAGAGGTAACTCGGGGGTGCGGACCCGGGTGGCACCGGGGAGGGCAGCGGGCCCAGGCTGAGCCGGGACGAGGATCTGGGTGGGGTCGCCAGCTGCCCGACGGAGCCCGACTTTAGCGGTGATCTGTGTCCGTTCTGGTCCGCGTCCAGGGACCGGATGCTCCCTCTCATGTTGAGGGAGTAGGAGTCGGACGGCTTGATGTTGCTCTGCCCGTTGGGCTCGGTGGACGCGGTGCTCAGCAGCTTCTCCGTGTCGTGGAAGTCGGTGGGGTTAGAAACTTCCCTCTCGCCGAGGGCGCTTTTCCCGAAGGCAGCATCAGTGTTGATCGCCATCACCGAAAGCTAAGAAATCTCAAAGTCTTATTGTCTGTCTGACCGAGCCGCTGTCCTGTGGATGGAGATGCTGAGGAGTCTTCCTTCAGATGTTCTCCATTGGGGTCATAAGATTAAATATTGTAAATTCAGAGAGCCCAATTCCTTCAAAGCAACCTATTTAATTAAGCAGTCCAAGTCCATCAAAATGTCTTATTGATGAGCGAGATGTTATTGACGCCTGAGTCCCTCTCGCGTTTAGTTGGCGCTGAGCGTCCGGACGCACGCCTCGCCTTTCACCCCCCCTCTATTATGTAGTGAGGTATTACCGCATCCCTTACATCTCCGCAGCACATCCCCAGTGTCTCAGGCCTACTTATGCACCCGACGAGGCGTGTGACAGTGCAAAAGCAACAATTAAACCTGTTTTGAAGTGAACACGCGCGGTGCGTAAAAGCTTTCCATTTACGCGCGGGGGCATCAACTGGATCAGCATGTGGGACACCACACAGGGTGTGAGGGAGAGAGAGATGGAGTAAGGTGGATAAAATACACCGTAAACTTACAATGAACCAGTGCTGCTTCACTATGTATATATGGAGGGAAATACTGTACTTTTTACTCCACTACACTTATTTCACTGCTGTTTTCATTATTGCAGGTCAAGATTTACCTACAAATATATTTACTTACTTAAGATAAAGACTACATTGTTGTACATTAAACTACTCAACAACAGTATAAAGTAGTTAAAATCACCACCACTTCAACCAGCATCAACATACAGTACATTATACACATGTACTGTACACGCCAATATACACATAAATGCATCAGTTAATCCACTAATATAATACTGAGTCAGTCATTTTAAACTTGTCACTATGCTCTGCCACTAAGACTACCTGATGATCCACTTCCACAGATGGTCTGACTTGTGAAGTTTTGTGTATGATTGTTGCACAGATGCATGATGGGGACACAGTGAAAGTCTCATTCACACTCTGAATCTCACGGAAAATTGATTTGAGAGTGTGTTTCTTTCTTTTTTTCATACTTTAACACAATAACACATCATATCTTGGAGCTGTACAGGAGTTATTCTGCAGCGTTGAATGTTTTTTGTTTGTCTCTTGTTGCAACTTTTACCTCTTTTAACATTTGGAATTAATTGGACAAATTTCAATTAGATGAGAATTCACCACATTTAGTAAAATGTTCATCCACATGTGGTGGAAATGACCCAGTCTGAGTTAACAATCCTCACTGTCCAGCAGTGAGACCAGGACCAGGCTCCATGAAGCCTTCAGCCATGTTGTAACCATAGTTTTGGCGATATTACGGCGCCATCTAGTGGTGAACTTGAGAAACTGCTTCAAAGACCTGATGTAGTTTAGTGGAGCAGCAAACCTCCAGTTTCACCTGATCTTCTTACTTACAGATAACTTGCTCTGTATTTTGCTCTGTATTTCCTGTTTGTCATTATAAAAATATTTATAGTGTTTATTATATTCAGTTTCCTAATGTGATTTTTCTGCACTACAGACTAATCAGACTTGTAAAAAAAAAAGTTGCTGAATTCACTGCATGTGTGCCTTCGAGTCAGATTTATATCATTGGAGGCTGTAAAAATTTCTATGCACTTCAAAAAATATTTTATGATGATTGGGGTTTTTTGTAAACTGATTAACTGCACACAACTGAAACAGGAAGCCTAAATATTTTCCTTACTAAACTAATCCAGCTTACACTCACAAAGTAACAATTTCAATTTGCAAATTAAGAAATCAAGAAGCTGCAGACTAGAAATTTACAATGCTATAAATATTGGTCAGTTATTAATATCTCTGTACTTTCAATAGATCATCTCAGTACCTCCCCTTGTTTGATAATCGTGTGATTTCTCAAGTTGCTGTGAAAGTTTGTGGTTTGTGAAAGAATCCTTTGAAGCAGCAGGTGACGCCTTGAGGCCCTGAAGAACAGACATTTAGTAATTTATTTTCTCCCTCTGGTTTCACATCTTATATGTAACAGTGATCTAACTGGATTCATGCCATCGTGACTAAATGTTTGTTTTCTGACTTTTTTTTATTTTTATTTCTTACTACCAGAGAACAAAGACAATACAATTATTTCCAGCTCTTACACATCTCTGTGCTTTAAACTACGATAACTTAACACTTAAAGAGCATCTTAAGTTATTCTGATCTTTATTGTTCCCCTTAATGGGATCACCAGAGACTTGAAAGTTAAAACTGATGCATTCTTGCATAAGTCGACTGTGTGCTTCTTTGTCTGTGTGTGTTATTTTTGGAAAAGAGTTTAAAATCCTTGCATGCCGTCAGTGCTGCTACAGTATGTGTCTCACTGTACATGGTGTGCAGTTATTTTTCTCCACAACAATAAACCTTAAGTCTGAGAAAATATATGTTCTTTATTGTAAAAAAAAAATAATAATAAACACATCATAGACAAGCAGGATTTTTTTCAGACAAAGACATGTGTGACCAGTGACCACAGAGAAATATACCTTCCATGTGCTTAACAAGGAAACATAAACAATGGTGGTTCGAATCTGGCAGGTTATTAATGTCCAGTCTGACTACTGAAGTGTGTGAAACGTTGCCTTCCTCAGTCCTCTTCCCACCACCACCACCACCACCGCCCCCCCATCCGCTTCCTATTCTTGAGTCATCCGGGGCAGGGCTGACCAGAGCAGTTCTTCAGCTGGCAGCTTTAGCATGTGTACAGGAACATAAAGCTTGCCAGTGAAGAACTGCTGTGTGTTAGCCATTTGGGGCCGAGGGTGAGGGACTTCTGGGAGTCAGCCAGT
Organism: Thunnus maccoyii; assembly: GCF_910596095.1. Classification (NCBI taxonomy): domain Eukaryota; kingdom Metazoa; phylum Chordata; class Actinopteri; order Scombriformes; family Scombridae; genus Thunnus; species Thunnus maccoyii. The sequence goes on from NC_056545.1 coordinate 15,552,457, forward strand.
GAGCGTGAGAGTCGACCTTTCCGCAACAGGCAGCTTGGAGTGACTGTCCTTGAATTAAAGCACAAATGGCGACTCCTTCTTTGTCCTTCTTCTGCTTTAGGTGCACATATTCCTGCAAAAAGAGAAGAAGAGATTGTTAACTTCCCCTCTAAACGCCCTGCTCCGGTAGCGTGGGTATGAGGTGGCCTGCGGCCAGTCACACACGTACAGTTAGTGGGTGCAGTGGAGACACAGTGTGTGCGATCAGCTGTGAGTAAGTGGGTGAAACGAGCTGATATGCAAGAAAAGACTCGGGAGATGCACACAAGATCATGCATCTGATTACCGGCAGGGATACATGCATCAGCAGCTCCGCTCTCCCTCTGCACGTTACCCAGTGCCAGCAAGACATTCTTAGATTCTTAGATAGCCTCTTAGTTATGATGCTCAAAAATCACAGACTGGCCTTTTATGTCAGTTACCGTGGTTACGGAGCATGAGTGAGAGGCGATGAAGAGGAGAAGACAGCCTCTACATGAAAGCGGAGAATCCTTTCAGAAGTCTGAAGAAGTATTTGTTTTTGAGGTCTTAATTGATAAAGTGAATGTTCAGGAGGGTTTGTCTCTCTAAGAAAACCTGCAGCTACAAATAATCTGCGTTCTCCAAATGTTGAGGAGAAGCTTGTAGCTGTTTGGAAACACACTATTATACAGGTCTGACAAAGTTGGCGAGTGTACATGTGAAAAGGCAGAATTAGCTTACTTCATCTAGTGACAGTGTTGCTGTCAACAAATACTTTGGACAGTAGGGCTCAGCAATATATCAATATTATATAGATATCCTGATGTGAGACTAGATATCGTCTTAAATTTTGGATTCATAATACAGCACAAGTGTTGTCTTTTCCTGGTTTTAAATGCTACATTACAGTAAAGTGATGTAATTTTCTGAACTTACAGACTGTTCTAGCTGTTCTATTATTTGTCTTCACCCACTTAGTCATTATATCCACATTACTGATGATTATTTATCAAAAATCTCATCGTGTAAATATTTTGTGAAAGCACCAATAGTCATCACTACAATAGGTTCGCAATATCAATAGAGGTATTTGGTCAAAAAGACTGATATTTGATTTTGCCCATATCGTCCAGCCCTATTGGACAGCTTTCTCCAGCTGAAGTTAAAACTGACATGTTCATGTAGGTAAGACAGCAGGTTAGCAACCTTATATCTCCTTTACCTTGACTAAATTAAAGCTACTATATACATAATTTTTAGCCATGCTTGCAACATGGCTCTATGGATGGCAGCGTCTTTGGTCCAGACTGAAATATCTCAAAAACTATTCAATGGGTTGTCATGAAACTGGGTGCAGAAATTCATGTCCAGACATATACAGACTGTAATCACTTTGAGATAACTTTTCCTTTTAGCGCCATCATCAGGCCAAACCTACTTATGACATTCGCATCAGCTTCAGTAATACTTTGGGTTTAGTGCTAATAAGCAAATGCTAACACGCTAAACTATGAGAGTGAACATTGTAAGTACTATTATACTGTTAGCATGTTAGCATGCTGACATTAGCATTTAATTCAGAGCACCCACTACAGCCTTACAAGGCAGCTAGCATGGCTGTAGATTCTTAATCTTTTTTTTTCTTCTTCTTTTGAATTTGTTTTTCTGGTTTTGTCTGTCATATTGTTTTGAAAAACTCTTTCATGAATTACACTCCAACACTTGCCAACCGGGACCTTTAGGTGCTGATATTGAAATAAGTAACAATTCTCTGATAACTGCTTGTAAAAATAAATCTAAGACACACTGAAAACTGTTCACTTTAAGGCTAACACATGTAAAACTAAAGCAGGTCTGTGCTTTTCTTGCCTTCAAAGAATGTAATCTTGCAGTAATCTCAAGATATTGAGGACATGCTCGACTTATCCAGTTGACGATGAGTAACACATGCTGTACATTCCTGCAGTAAAGAGAACCAGAATAATCTCAGGTATTTGAGTGCCCTGTAGCCAGCAGGGGGGGTGGATCACAATCAACAGGACGCTTATGAAAGTTTTACAGACATCACAGTAGTTTGGAGTAAACTTCAGCATCATCCTGAGAGCAAAAACCATTTAGACACGTAACTGTGATGATGAACTGGAAAATAGACAGGTTGTACATGGAAAAACACTAAAATGATTTTCTTCCACCTCCTGACAAACGTATCTACATGACAAATGTCAGTAATGTTTTTTTTTTCTTTTGAAGTGGGTGAGTCAGCACGTAGAGGCCCTGACTCTGCCTGTTCTGACTTGTGACTGACGCCCACTGCAAAAAGTTTCCTTCTTAAGAAGTTACTAAATCTCTTACCTTTTTTTTTTTTTAAAGGAAGAAATCTGCTAGTGGTGTGCCGGGATTTGCACTTGTTTCCCAAACAAATCAGTCTCACACATTCTCTAAAAATCAAGCGTAACTGACCACCGGACTCCAAAATGGCACCCATTCATCCCAATGAAAGTTGTTGTTACGTCCCGCCCTCTCTGCCTGAAGGATTTTCACGTCTCCTCTCTCTCTCTCTCTCTCTCTCTCTCTCAGGAGTCTGCAGTCTGAGCTGAGGCTCTTTAGCCGAATGTGGTGGCACGTCTACCGGGTCTGTCTAAGCCAGACAAGCCTCTCTCTCTCTCTCTCTCTCTCTCTCTCTCGTAGGCTCCACTTCTCCAGGTTTTGGTCTGTTTGACATTTTTTCTGCATTCAACACTCGCACACTTTTTTCACTACTGATGCAGCTGACCTCAACAAACCAAACAAGCTTTATTTATTTCATATAAAACATTCATTGGCACTTTATAGGCTGTGTCAGGCACTGTGAGCCGGTTTGTGACAGTCACTCACCAAGCGCATACGCCAAAAAAATGTTTTCCGTCTTCCTGGTTTTGTCCACTGCACGTGTGTATTAGTGTCTCAACACGTGGACTTTACCTTGAGATATCACACACATAAAAATAGCTTTCCTAGGTTCTTGGAAAGTTTTACAATGGAATATAAATTCATAATACAAAGAGTAATAAATGTCAGTGCCATTCAGAGTGTCCTGTCAGTAGTTTTCCTGATGTGTCTTTATGTGCCAGACAAAGCAGAATCTGTCTGAAAAAACTTCTAGCTTTGTTAAACCAACAGTGTGATAATTATACCCACATTACTCAGTGATTGTTCAGGTCTGTCCTGCCTCTAAATGTGGCTTTGATGACACTTTGTACAACTAGTTCATTTCAAGCACACTCCAGCCTTCATAATGGTGGTCTATCATGGGAAGATGCTTTTTGGGCTGCAGGGGATTTTTTTTTTTTTTTGGTTGCAGTACTATAATTGGCCACTGGACCAAATTGGCAGCAAGACTGACTCACAGCAACATGTGTAGATCACTTACTACATAAGGTAAAGATTCGCTCCAGACATGTTTTATAAAAGACATAAATTATAAAAAAAAACTTAAGTTAAAAGTTCAATTATCACATTAGAATCCTTAAAATGACGTCTACTCCTTCTACCTCATTAAAAATCCAGAATCTATAAATATGCATTTTTCATTTCAGGAGTTTAACTGTTGGACATTGGATGTCTCCTACTTCACTGTTAAGTCCATTCTCAGTACACTGGAGGCTCCCAAGTTTCAACATCACATTTGTGTAAGTTGTGTACTGGACCTGATTCATCACAAACTGGTTGTGATGTCACAAATCCTGCTCGTCAGTACACGCCTTAAAATCTGGTTTTCGGTGAGCTCAGAGAAACTTTCCACTTTCAGCAGATGAATGTGTAAACAGCCTTCTAGTGTCAAACTGCACGTATATCATTCTGCACAGTGAAGCTCAAACATCCAACTGAAAGAACAAGAAAATAAACATATTATTATTATTATTTAACTTAGCTAGACTTCATAGCTGAATATCACACTTAATAACACAATGTTTTGCAATGTCAACAGGTCTTGAAAACATTTCTGCTACAGCAAAAGAAGCCCGTCATTCATCACTTCGGTATCACAAAGTGAACCAACACCCTCCTCCACCCTGAAGGCCTGCACGCGCGCTCATGCCTGCGTTAGTCTGAATCAAGTCAGGGAGGAGGAGGACGTACAGTAAAGTCCTCGGGCCACACACAGGACCACTGACAGTCTGACTACGGCTGCCGCAACCTCAGACTGAAACTGAATTAGTTTTTTGTTCTATAATGGGCTACTCCCTCCACAAACAGTGATTCTGTATCTTTATGTCCACAATGACTGGCACTGTTGATCCCCCCCGACTCTTTAGCCGTGCCACACTTTTCCAATATCTCTTCTTCTTTTTTTGTCTTTCCTGACTCGTCTGTCCTCTCCGCCCTCTCTCTCGGTCAGATCAGACTGTCCTGCATTCCTGACATTCCAGCTGTGTATGCTAGAAATTCCATCCGGCTGCTGTGGGCTCGCACACACTCCTTCTTTTCCATCCCTCTATCCTTCACCCATCCCCTCCCATATCTTCACGTCTACATCTGGCCTGCGCCCGGACTGTGCAGCACGAGGCGGACGTCTCCTTGCTGTCAGGTTCACCCTCACCCCTCTCTGCCTTTTCCTCTCTTTTTTATTTTGCACCTCCTACCTCCCCCTTTCCGTCTCGTCTCTTTCTTTCTTTCTTTCTTTCTTGGCCTCATCCAAGCGAGGCAGTCAGACAGAGCCACATGACAGCCACTGTGGAAGGCCTTGAGACAGGCTTTTATACATGGAACAACTGTGTAACACACAAAAGACTGAGCTTATCTGTGGACGTGCATTCTCTGCCACAGCAGGGAGGATAAGAAAGAGGAAAGACACATGGGCAGGATGTGCGTGTCAGAGAGAAATAGGAATGATGGTGTGTAAACAGGAGGGCGTGAGTGAGCTGTGTGCAATGCAAAGAGGAATTATTGACATTTTAACTGTTTAAGAGATTGTTTTGTTGAGGCTTAGCTGCAAGCACAAGGGCAGAGTTTGAATTTATTCATCCAGAGGGCTTGGAATTATGTATTACGGAAAAGATGAATGTGAACAGGTGGAAGCAGCAGCGCACTACTGTTGAAGAACAAAAAAAAAAAAAAAGGCGTAAGACGGTGGAGAGGGCGTCCACTAGAATGCTGCCGGAATGATACAAGCATACCCGTTTGACCTTTTCATGTTAAGGGTCACACTATTGTGCGAGAATAACATATGAGGTGACGAGATAAAGAGTCATTCATCAAGCTGACTTTGGTTTTGCATCACACGACCATCAGCAGTGAAACTACATGCAGAATTATCACATACGGCGTGGTTGCAGATTAGCATACTGCTGCTGCAGCGCTGCGAATGGAAACACACCATAATTAAATGTTATATATGTCTATTACATATCAACTCAGGTGCATTCCTCTGCTGTGGGTGTGGCCCGGCCAGAGATTGTTTACTGCCCCAGATTGTAGTCTGTAATATAGACTGATCATTTTAGACTGGGAATGGGGACAAAGACAGGGAAAGGGCGGTGGCTTTGGAAACACACTGATCATAGTGCAGGGAACCTCTTCTTATGCTCTGCTGCTGGCTGTTTTCTTGACTTTTAAAAGGCTATCTGACTTAACTTAACCCCTGAGATCACCACAAATCAGAGGCTGTTTTGAGAGGAATAGCTTCTGAATTCATGACATCCTGGGAGACGCTAATGTGCTGCATGCAGGCCTGTAAGCCTGTCCCGAGGCTGCCTGTGCCATTTTGCTTGAAAAGAACTGGATTCTTTTTCTAAATGAACCTACATAACACATCCCTTCTTGCCCCATCTTCCCTTGACAAGACACGCAATAGGAATGAAGGGTGTAACCCAAGTTGAGCAAGATGGCTTCACTTCTGCAAATGTAGGCAATAAAACAGCAGCTGGGGTTGCTTATTCTGTCTGGATGCAGGGCAAACAACACATGTAGATGAGATGAGTTGCTTTTTAACTGACACCCTGTCAGTGCCATGTGATTTGACAGGGTGGCTTATGTCACACTCGGGGTTGCAATGGCACAAATGCAGCTCGTGACACAGCCTATTGCGCATTCCTACTGGCGCAGTGAACTCTGGCTGTGCAATTATGTAAGACTGGCTCCATCGATGTAACATACACTACAGTAAGCTTCACCTCCGAAACATTTATCACAAGGGAAACACTTTAATACACTCAGCTTTAACATGTTTAACAGAAGACTGTGCAGAGAATTGAATGTTTGAGTTGAGGAGACTTGGACGGAGAGGCCTAAATACTTTTGTTACGTCACCTGCTTTAAGAATGTGTTACTGGTGCTCACAAACATCCACAGTAACATACTCGTGTTGATAAAACTTCTCTTTCACTTAAGGACCCTTCCTATCTACTAGGTGACTGCTGGTGTCACTGCATTTATGAGAAATGACTCGGCCTCGGTTATCTTCCTGATTTTCACCTATCCCCTACAAGAGAACAGGCCTTTTCCTCAGCCTGTTATGAACTCAGCAATTTTTAAGAGGCTTTGAATGCTGACACTTTTTGACAAGTTCGGATTATATCGATTCAGACCACAACTTGTAATTTACAGCTTATAAAACCCCAAATTTGACAGTTAACTGCTTATAAATGACTGTGTGAATTCTTAAGAGGTCTGGTTTTCCACAACTACGACATGATAGTCCTGAAACACAACCTAACAGATTTAAAAATTAAATCAAAACAATTCATATATATATTTACATTTATATACACATATTTCAGCTCTGATGACACGCTGTGTGTATCTTTGCTGGCTTTTCGGTTCTCTCCTTTAATAATTAGACATAATTCAGGCCTTTTAGCAGATTTCATGCACTTTTTAGCTGCTATTACACTAAAATAAACCCTTTTAAAAATTACTGCATGTCTAAATACTCCATGCAGTACTTTAACAATGCATTTTCCCACTATTTCACTCTGTCAATCATCCAAATATTGATTAGATGGAGGGTTGCGGTGGGGTGGCCAAATGTCAGATTTCTAGGGTGGCCATAAATCCTATCAGCTCCCCTGTGTCAGTAGGCCTGGACGATATGATCTACATGACACATGTAGGCCTTCAGCCAGAACTCCTTTAACATCAAATCTATATTCTCGAGAATCTGACGACGCCAAATTGCGCAAAAACCCCCCTGTCGCTGAAAAAACAGATATCAGACCCGCAGATCTGGATTTTACTTGGTTAAAGTCGTGTTAAGGACGGTTTCCTAGTTGCCGTTTTTAACGCAAAGTGGGTCATGAAGCCGCCACAGGCTAAATCAGGCTGACAGGAACAAGCATTTAGCCAGCAGAAACACACACAGCCAGTAATGCGCCCCACCTTGACCACCGGCCGGGTCGCTCCTGCGCCGCCGACACATCTGAACGGTCCGGCGGAGTTCAGGCTGCCTCGCCCACTGCTCGGCGGAGTCCAGGACCTTCACCAGGGTGTGTCGTTGTCTTTTTTTTTTCTTTTCTTTTTTTTTTTTTTTTTACATGTCTTGCATCCACGATAAATGACACGGTTTGTCAGCGTTATATCTGGGGGTGAGCCTACTTTTCCATGCAGCAACAGCAGCAGCAGCAGCAGCAGCAGTGGAGAGCGCAGCGCAGGACTTCAGCCCCTTTTACACAACTCCCTCTCTCTCTCTCTCTCTCTCTCTCTCTTTCTCTCTCTTTCTCTCCCTCACACACACACACACACACACACACACACACACACACACACACACGCACGCACACACATACACACCCAAGTCAGCCGGCTTCCCACTCCGATCAGCTGGCAGCGTAATGACGTGGGCAGGCACGAGAAGCGGACGTCAGAGTCTGCACGGATCTGACGTGTGCACGCAGGTCTGCTGTATATGCAGCGCTTCCATGAGGCAGCAGATTGACCTGTTTATGATAATTCACAGAAACAAACTGAAGAGGAAGTTTGATTTCAGGACACAGCAGCAGCTTCAGTGTCCGGATGTCTCAGAAGTGTCAGATAATTACGGTAATCTGTCATTTGAGAGCTCAACTGAGACATGAAGCATTACAGTGATTGTAAGCATCATATATATAAGCATATAGGATAAACATGAATTGACCTGTCTATAAATATAAATATGCTGCAAAATTATTATTTTGTAACTACTTATTTATGATGAGTGTCAAATTGTTCACAAAAATGCATAATGATTATACAACAATAACAACATATAGCAGTTTTGCATTCAGTCAAGGTGAAACAGACTGAATACACATGCAGAAACCATAATTTGTAGCCTATGACATCAACATATTTCCAAATTTAAAAATGCATGAGTCCAACAACCGAGCTGCTGGTTGAGCTCTTAAGTTAAGTGTTAAAAGGGCAGCAAATGAGACCTGTAGCTCAGCTCAGTATCTGTTTACCTGCTGCAAAGGTCAAAAATGATCATCCTGCTTTGAAAGGAGCTAAAATCACAGCCCTTAGCTTGAGTAGCTGTGCCTGATGTAGCACTGACTTGAACTACAGACTTGTTTTGGCCACTTGGCTCATCACAGCACTATAAACCCAAGCAGCAGCCACAACTATGGCTAAAATGTGAAGCTTTTGATGCCACTGCAGAGGTGCATTACTGGAAATTGCTTCTACATGCCAGCTCCAAAAAGAAGACCTCCATTAACTAAGTCATACCTTCATTTCAGCACTTTTTACCCCCCACAAGCATTTATGGTCCCAGTTTCTAATTTATTTCTTGTAATATGTGTCCTGGTGGTGATTTTAAGAATCCATCAAGCAGACTGGTAGTTATTATTCACAGCTCCACTCCAGCCAGGCTTTCTCTTTCTCTTGGCTCATATGTAGATAGTTTTTGACTCCTGTAACAGTTGAAACATTATGTTGAGCCATAAATGCAAATATAGGCTTCAAACATCACTAAACAAAGCTGGATTAACTACTGGCCTCTGACCTCAGGTTCACCGTACAGCAATTGTTTTGTGGTAATTTGATAAACTGGTTTGTCATTTAGGAATATGGGAATATCCGCTACTAAAGCAGAGCATCCATGACATGATAAGACCTTAAAAGTGCATCTTGTGTGATTAGATCATCTTGACGTCTTCTCTTGAACACTTTCATCACTTCAGTTTTGCACTTACATGTTGCATATTCCTAAATTAGTGCAATGTTAATAAGGGTTTGATCAAAGCAAGTCTCAGACCATGTAATATTCCAGTTTAGGATTACTGTGCACACTGCTCAGAGAGGAGGGGAGGAGCGGGGGTTTAATTGGGGCCTATAGCAGGTTAATCCGTCATGTTCAGAAACATGGATGATGTCAGCAATGCTACATCCACGTGAGACGTTACAAATGCAGCTCAGGTCCAGCTCCATTTTTGTTTTAGCTGCATCGAAAGACTCAAGATGAATAAAAATCCTGAACTGGGTTTGTATCTTTTTGTGTTTGCTGACAGTCAAAGTTTCATTTTGAATCTGCAACTAATAGCACAGAAGTTGCGGTGTGTGTGTTTAAGGCAATCAAAGAGCCTGCAAATGGCCTGCAGAGACGCCAGCAGGTCAAGATGAACTAGTTTCCCTCTCAACGTTGACACACATGCCGGTCTCCTTTATTTCTGTCTCTCTCTCTCTCTCTCTCTCTCTCCTGTGAACCTGGGCTTGTCACTCTGCGGCTTTAAGGTTGCTGCAGTTTGAGAAGCTGCTTCCTCACTGTCACCTGACGCAGCGAGCACACACAGCAAATCCACACGAGACCAAATCCGCTGTCTCATCCCTGTGTCTTCTCCTTCCCCTGCCTCTTTTATGAGCCCTTGTACACACATAACCACTTCAATCACTGAATACATGAGTAGAGGCTCTGTGAACCATCAGATATTCAATATGACTTTGTAAAATGACTTTGTCTAGTCTGTTTTCTATCGTGGTGGGAGATATTTTTTAAATTCCTGAATTCTTTGTGAATTACACGACTTCCCATGAGCCTCCAGTGACCTCCTGCTACACAGATATGATGCTGCTCTCTTGGAAATGTGAATCACTCAAAAATTGCGCATTTCTCACTGATGAACTTTAACCAGTACAACCAAGTACATTTATTCAAGTACTGTACTTAAGTACAATTTTGAGGTACTTTACTTGAGTATTTCTATTTGATGCTACTTTATATTTCCACTTCACTACATTTCAGAGGGAAATATTGTACTTTCTACTCCACTACATTTATTTGACAGCTTTAGTTACTTTTCAGATGAAGATTTGACACGATGAATAATATAACAAGCTTATGAAATACAACACATTGTTTAAGATGAAACCAGTGGTTTCCAACCTTTTTGGCTTTGGACATCTTACAAAAAGCAGTGTGTAGTTGGGGTCACATTTCAGATGTCTATGAGTTGTTAACAGCTCCACCAAATAGTGATTTTTCCCTCTAAACTTCTCACATGGTTTCATTTCAATAAATGTTCAAATGATCCAATATTTCACCAAAAATCAAAGATTAGAGAAAAAGTCCAAAAACTGAAAACAGATTTGTGTATCAGAACTTTGTTTTTCCTTCTTTCCTCTCCCATTAATCATCTCACGACCCCTCAGATTTATCTGGTGACCCTTTGGAGGGGCCCAACTCCTAGGTTGGGAAACACTGGATTGAACTAGCTAACTGTATATAAAGTAGTTGAAACTAGCTCCACCTCCAGCAGCTACAACAGTAACATGCTGCTTACACACTGATGCTTCAGTATTAATAATCTAATGATGTCATATATAATAATATATCAGTCAGAGGGACCAAACCACTACTTTTACTGCAATAGTTTAACTACATTTTATTACTAATACTTATGTACTTTTTTTTAAGTAGGATTTTTCATGCAGGGCTTTTACTTACAATGGAGTATTTTTACATTGCCTTATCAGTACTTTTACTTAAGTAAAGGATCTGAATACTTCTTCCACCACTGCCTGTAACCTTTATTGGCTACTGATTCATTTAGGAGCAGTATTGAAAATGAAAGAAAAACAATTCATGGTATCACTCTCAGTGTCGTTTGGTATGAGTGCCTTTAAAAAAACGTCATGATCACATTTTGCTGTGTACATATTTTCTGTGTACAGTCTATTGTTACTGTGTGAGCTCACCTTCCAAATAGTTGATGGTTGGTTGGTTAGCTTTTAAAACATTTACTAACTCCTCGCATAATGATTCAGTCCAAAGAACAAGCCGTACTCTACATCAGTTACTCAACGTATTTAACACAGAATAACCTTCTTCACCACGTAACATCTAACTGCACTCTTAAAACTGCCTGGAGATGGTGTACCAGAGGTTTAAACCCCATTCTGTACATCATTTACCCCTGCGACTGATCGGATTGAGAAATTTCCAGGGCTTTTTATGTACAAATACCCTCCAAACAAAAATCAGATTTGGCATGTTTGCAAAAGCTGTTGTTGAAAACGGCTGTGCGAGACAGATGCCAGCGCACTTACTGCAACTCCAGATCTGTTTGTGTAACAATGTCCACACCAGATGGAGAAGCGTGCGAGTCACTTCTCCCCCCCCCCCCCCCAACAGCCCCCACCTCCTCCTCCTCCGCCAGTGACTCGCAGAACAAGGCATGAGCCACGAGGGACACGGTCCATAGCACATAAAAACACACCCAGTCACATGATGTAGTAGAGGAAATAGTGAGCTGCGGGTTGGAGGTTGTGTGGGAATTTAAACAATGTACAAACAATTGAAATATGATTCAGGTTTTTTAACGTTTCCTGACAACAAACTTTAAATAAACGCCTGTGTCACGTCTGCATCTCACTGTGATCTTTGTCACTCCTGTGTTGATACATTATAACGTGTCCGCGTGACTCAGCTTTATAATTTATTCCCTTTCTTCCTGTAGTTACAACACTCTCTTTTCTGGAAGAGCTCAGATGTGTGTTGTAAATACAGAAGCAGGACAGACTTGTATGAGCTCAAAGATTGAGCCTATTCTTAGCAACTGGTGGGTGTATGATTTAATAAGAGCAGACAGCACAGCACATCCAGCATCCAAGGGCCAAATTTAGTAATGATTAAAAAGGTTGTAGTGTGGTTTACTTTACACAGGATTGTGCTTCAAAAGAGCCAAATTTATTAACTTAATACATTCAGTGTGTGTGTGTGTGTGTGTTTCTCTGTATACATGCTTGTGATATTTGTGTGTGTGTGTGCAGTCCTGAAGAACCAGCAGGGGGAGGGGGGGGGACTGGACTCTGTGGGACAGGAATAGGATGGAAACTCCCTGGGAAATACCACGCTGAGTGCTGAGGATGTTGTCTGTGGCGGCATATGAAATCCCCATGCAGCGATTTTAAAAAGGAGATCTTTCCACAAACAGCAATCAGTTCCTGAACATCAGGAAAACCACATTAGTACACAGTTGTTTTTTTGCTTTTCCTTTTTCACTTAAACAAAGCAGCACAGCAGTGTTTATTATCTTCTGATACAGAAATAAAAATACTAACACAGCTGATATAGATACTTCAGTTTCCAGAGAATAAACAGTCAATTAAAAAGCACATGATAAAGCAACATTTCTTAAATGAGGGTGATATATTTGCTTGCTTTGAAATTACCCCTAAAATGGCTTTTATCAATATTTTTAGCAGCGTTGCTCTACAGACTGAAATAACTCTACATCTATCAGGTGGATCGCCGTGAAATTTTGTACAGACATTCATGTTCCTCAGAGGATGAATCCTAATGACTTGGGTGATTCCCTGATTTAACTTTTAGCGCCACTTGCAGGTCAAAGTTTTCCCTCATTCAGTGACTTATCTTAACATCTACCGGATAGATTGGTCCCCAAAGGATGAATCCTAATGACTTTGGTGATCCTCTTGTACCACACCGAGGTTTATATTCATGATTTTTGAGTGAAATGTCTCAAAAATTGTTTTATAGATTGCCATGAAATTTGGTATCAGGTAAAAATTTTAACTTGTCTAAAACTGGTTTATATCCAGTAGCAGCAGCAAACAATTAACTACTAGCTGGTGAACACAGTGAAACTTTTCGTAGCCAAAATGCCAGATATAGTTAGCTAGAAATACAACTCCAAATGAAAGCTAATGTCGCTGTGTATCTGCTTGATGTCTAAACAGGCAACTGTTTGTTAACAAGTTCACGAAATCAACTTAAAAAGTGATGATATGTCAGTGTTGTGTTCACATCGTGTTTCCGCTGCTCCCAAGTGGCCAAAATCAGACATTACAGGTTTAAATTTAGTTTAAAATGTTGCAGAAAAAAATTCACTCAGAAGTATTTTTCATTTTCAAAATAAGGTTAAACAGAATGTACATTTCTATATTTATGATCTTTCACATGTGCACTGATAATCATCTCTTCCTTGTCAGTTATTATTCTGGCTTCAGCTAAAGGCCGACTACGTCTGTCTAACTGACTCAGAGTACTCATCAGTATCTGAAGGGCATTGTCCAAATTTATCCAAGCTTAAAATAGTTAAGACCAACAGGTTTCACTGTGCTCTGGTTTTATCTGATGATCATGTTTGCTTGCTCCTGTTGAGATATTATTTCCCTGTGATGACAGTTGAAATTTTCTAGTAAATGAACTAGAGGTCATTTATGTAGTCCCAATGACTGATGACAGTCAAGCTTAAATAACCCAGTATTACATGTCTCTGAGGGCTTAACCCTCGACATCCTAGACAAAGCTGAGAAGACATGAAAACTTGAACAAAACTAAAAGTAGAGTATAAAAAATAAATGTTTTTAAGGGGGAACAGGAGGAAAAGAGTATAATTTAAAGCCAGATTCCTGCTTGAACAGCTGGTATCAGAGCTGTTAGAAGAGAAAATGTCTAATATTATTTAGCCTACATCAATCAATCAATCAATCAAACTTTATTTGTAGCTCTTTTCATACAGGTTAGTGCAACTCAAAGTGTTTCACTGACAATAATAAGGCAAAACACATGTAGATAGTAAACAGGAAAACTATTTGAGACTAATGCACATGAGAAATAAAAAATATGAACGTGTAATAAAATAAAATAAATTCAAAAACAATAATTAACATGAAATAGAGTGAAATAAAAACTAGATTAAAAACTAGATAAAATAAACTAAAAAACTAAGACAAATAAAATCAATAGGGAGGATATATATAATAAGATAAAATTTTACAACATGAATACAATAAAATAAGTGAATAAAATAAAGTACATAATGTCTATAAATCATTTTTAATCAAAAGCCAGGTTAAAGGTTAAAGAGGTTTTAAGTTGACGTTTAAAGATATCAACTCTTTCAGCTGCTCTCAGATCTTCAGACCAACTATTATGTAGCTACAAAATGATATAATCCAGCATTGAGATTATAATAAATACCAAATTAATTTAATAAATTAAACAGCAGCAGTCTGAGTCAGTGATGAGGGAGAATATCTACCTACAGTAATTACTACAGTAAAGATGAGTTACTTCCATTCAGTGATAAAATCTAAACATTAGAGATAAAAAAAATAATTCTTATGTCATTCTGTAAATACAGTATATTCACAATATTCAATAGTGTAAATACAATAGTCTTTAATCCAGTTTCGTTTTGTAATAAATAAATCGTGGGGTACTTGTCAAAATATTAATGCCCATTGCATCAGACCTCGTGGCGCAACGGTAGCGCGTCTGACTCCAGATCAGAAGGTTGCGTGTTCAAATCACGTCGGGGTCAAAAACTTTGCTTTGGCCAGAAAGAAAAGGGTTATGTAGACCTTATAAATTTGAATGGTGTTCACGTATAAATCTTGTGTTTGTGTCCAATTCAAGCGTATTTGCTGAGCAGTCTAACCTTCCCCTCTGAAAAATACCAAAACCACTATCACATTTATTCGCCGGGAAGTAAGTGGGCTGAAAGGAATTCAATGTGGTCCAGATGTCAACAGAAAAAAAGCAACAAATATGAACATTAAACAGTCAACATAAACAAAAACATAACTGTAGGGAATTTATAAGGGTGTGGTGGAGGTAGACTATGTACTCATATTGACATGATAAAAAAAAAAACTATGTGTGTTTAAAAAAAGCAGAATATAAATAGAAGTATGAATGCTAATGTAGATATAAATTTGAGTGTAAATAAACTATATGTGTGTATTAACGGGATAGATATGTACAGTACAATTAAAACAATTTAAAAAATGAAATCTGTATAATAACCAATAATAGCTAAATGATTATTAACCAATAATAATCATTTGGCTTATTCAAAAATGTTTTGTTTTCTCATCTTAAAACAAATTGTTGTTTTCAGTAATGCTTACTGTTCCTTTATAGACTGACGTTTTCTTTCGATTGTGTCTAAGGTTGTAACTTATGTTTTTGTGACTTAGTTTCTTGTTTGTTGTTTGTTTTGTTATTGTTGTGTTATGTATTATTGTGTCTTGTACTGTTTTGTTTTCCATTTGTTCTGTAAGTGTATCCACACGGTGTATTCATCTCTAAATGATGAATATAAATAAAGGAAATAAAGAGTCCACTGTCAACCAGAACATGCTAAATGTTTGCACACAGGAAACATTTACAGTATTAACCGGAACAAATACAGTTTTCGTTTTTTAGAACTTTAAAAATGTCAAGAAAACAACGTTTTTGACATGTTTTCGTTGGGTAAAAGTGAAACTTAGTTAGCTGTTAAATCAACACGTGTCTCTTCTGTGAGGAGGTGTGTCCTGTTGCCATGGATACGCGTCACTGGGCAACGCGGCGGCTGAGCGTGATTCTGATCCCGGAACAAATATCAAAACAAGCGATGGAGCATCCAGTTTTTTACACTTTTCTCTGCCTTTTTGCGCAATGTAGGCTTATAAACTTAGTTGTTTGAAACCACTAGAGTTAAAACAGTTTGTCTCGGGACTGAAGAGCAATAACAGCCGCCGATACTCGCTGTGCAGCCCAACTTCTTGTGAGGAAACGAAGATTTACAGCTCTCTGTGTTCAGCGTTAAAGCTAATTTACATTTCTTTTTCTGCAGTTTATGTCTTCATGACCGTTATTGTAAATCCCGAGAAGATCGTCACGAACGTCCTCGGACTCTGTGAGCTTGTTTAGCCCACACAGACCTTCTCTTCAGCACCGAGTGTGTGTAGAGATACAACCAATTAGCAGCATGCCAGAAGACCAAAACTGTAAGCTGCTCCAGACATCCAAGAACACAGACAATAAGAAGAAGAAAAAGAAGAAAAGAAAGAAAGCCACCGCTTCCAACACTCCTCCAGAAGATGCAGGTAAAGAAATTACGGTAAAAACAACAGTATTCAGATCCTATTTACAAGTGTAGCAACACCACAATGTAAAAATAATCCATAAAAGTCCTATTAAAGTACCTAAACATTACCAACAAAATGTACTTATTAAAATAACGACTCATTATGTAGCAGAATGCATCCAGTCAGTGTAACTTTATATTTTAATTGTATAAATTATTACTGAAGCATTCATTTGTAAGAGGTACTTTACTGTTTGTACTTTATTTACTGTTTGTAGTTTAATTTTTAATCATGTGTCATAGTTTATAACTCAGTACAGGTTTTGCATGTACAATTTTAATCACTAAAAAGAACAATATTTTCCTTGGAAATGTAATGAAGTAGAAGTATATAGTAGCATGAAATCAAATACTCAAATAAGCAGCCTGAAGTTAAACTTACTTACTTACATTCAACAACTGGAAATGTGCAAAATATGATCAAGCCCTCATTTTTTGTCCTCTTTTATTTAAAGGTGGACAAATATTTTACTTTAATAAAACAAGTGAGCACCACTTTGAGATACTGGCACTATAGTGCAAATTTTAAATGGAATATTTTGAGTTTCCTACTGTTGACTAATAGACTAATAGATTAATCAAGAACCAATTGACACATCAATCAGAAATTAACCATTAGTTGCAGCCCCAACTGAACTTATCATTTATATTCTCAAGGGAATATTGTAATTAATTTCCCTATTATAGTAGTTAGTGTGCATGTTGAGGTTATACAAAACATAATTCATAAGTAATACAATGCTTAAATAAGTTTAAAACCAACAGAATGGTTGAACCATTGAAAATAGGGACAAGTTATCAACAATAATTAGCAAAAAGTACCGTTCTTCAGAATTAATTCTTTTTACGGTTGATAGCTTGCAAAAGAAAAAACCAAAAACATACATTTTACTGCTCTTTTTGTCTAATTAAGTACAAAAATACCAGCAGAAATCTCATTTTTGACTACACTACAGTAAAGTTAATGCCTGCTGTTTTCATTCATAATCATTGTGTTATAGATTTATTTCCACTAAGCTATAAAAGAGCTCATTGGCTGGTTTATGCAGCCTCCTATACACACAAAAGTCTTTATCATGTAAGTATTTAGCATCCTTCCAGTCATTTAAGAGCTTTAAATTCTTATTTTAATGGCTTCAAACTGTTGAGTCAAAGAAAAAAACAACTTTGAATGTCGAACAATGAAATCCTGCATTACTGTCATAAAAATGGAGGATTGAGAAATAGATTTGAGACCTCAGGCTTCTTTAAAGGAAATTAGATTACTGTGTCACAATCTCTATTAAAAGCAGATCTTTGAGAAGCAGACCATGAAATACATACAGTGTTCCTGGTGGAGTAAATGTTGCCAAAGAGCACAGAAAGTATTCACGTATAAACTGTCATATAATGAGAAGCCTGAAAAACAATCATTTGAATTACAAATGAAGGTCTTGTTTCTGTACACAATGTAAACATAAGTACGAGGGTCATGTGTTGCTGCTTCCCTGTGAGATTGAATAGGTCATTAGAGAACAGGATCCCAGTGTCGCCGCCGCTCACCGGCCTATTACAGCTCATTACTGTAAACCAAGCCATTATCCCTCCAACTCCATAGGGAGCCATTAGTAATCTAAACCCTGAAATCTGTTAGTGTTCATGCGCCTACATGTTTATGTTTGCTCTCTGCAGAGAAACGTCAGACTGAGATGTCCAAGCTCAGAGCCACTACTACGAAGGATGGAGAGTGGCTCGCTGGCAGCGGCCGCAGGAGCAAGAAACACCCCAAGGGTTCACCGGCTCGGCTGACGGCAACAAACAAAACCAGTGGCAGTGTGGCTCCGGCGCAGGGGTATGTGTCAGAGCTCAGCGCCCAGGCCAGGGAGAGCCTGAGGTGGGAGGGAGTGCTGGAGGACCCCCAGGCTGAGGAGAAGAGGCTGGAGCTGTACAGGGCCAACAGGCGGCAGCGTTACATCGCACACAGAGAGGCTCTGTTAAAGGAAACGCAGGATACACTGAGACAGACTTTTCCTAAAGAGGTTAAAGAGAAAAAGGCTTCTGAGCAACAGAGGTCTGTGTTATCATCACCGCATCTGAGTGCAGATTGAATTAAAGAAGAAAATGAGAGTCTTGTTCATTTACAGTATAATTATTATGCTGTTAGTTCAGTTAAAAACAGATGAAGCCACTGTGGCCACTGGACCCCGTCAAGATGTTGGACTGAAGAAAAATTTAACATGTTTCTGATTCAATAAAAACACCAGATAGATATACTGTCAGGTACAAAACACATATCACACATATTACACATATCAACAGCTGTCTGACCTCCTCCTGTTCAAGATACCTGTTAAAAACTTAATAGAGGATTTGAACAGTTTATCTTGTGCCTCTAAATTATGTAACGCTTCCAGAAAAGACCCAAAGTGGATCTTTGAGGACTGAAACCTAATCAGGCTAATACCACTGCACCCTCCTCACATCTGCCTGTTCACAGGTCCGTGAGGTAGAGGAGGGTTAAATACACGGGAGGGGAGGTCACATGACCTTTCTTTTGAACTTCTTATGAACTTTTAAATATAGGTGAGCAATTTTCTTTTTCTTCTTTTTTTCTCACAAAAATACCCAGAAAGCCTCCAACAGAGTGGATGTTTCATTAAAACTGAAATTTAATTGTAACAATGCGCTTCTCCTGTATGTTGTCACTCCGTCTAATAAAATATGTTTAAAAGTTCAAACTGTTATAAGCATATTGCCTGACCTGATGGACCAGTGAGCTAATGTGCAAAGTCCTGAATCCATCCTGAACCTCTGTTGCTTTTCTTTCTTTTTCCTTATGTCCTGCAGCTCTTGTCACTGAGTGGCAGCAGCACTGGTGTGTTAATATTCTTTTATCCTGACAAAGTACTGAATCACTGCTGCTGTGTCTGTCTAGTGTCTTTTTGTGCAAATGTAGTAACATAAAGACAATTTAACATTTTATTTAAAACCAAGTTAGAGAGGAAACAAATGATGTTGCTCTTTTTGTAATGATAAACTAAACTTACACAGAGGGAAAGATCATTTGTGGTTTTGTTGCTCTTGGAAACACTACCTCTGCTCTACGATAGATGGCAGAAAAGTTGTGTTTTCACTGAGTGAATCAGCTGCTCCAAAACTGATGAGTCAATGAATGAAAAAAAAACAAAACAGAGAGACAAAATAGTTGTGCCTGAGATTTTTTATGCATGAACAAAGTGGAACACAAGACAAATAAGTTTAAATGACAAGTACAATCTCTAATATTTCTTCCTCAGCATCTGATATTCAGCATTGAAACTTATCTTATTGATTTTATAAGATGCAACAACAAATTCTACCAAAATGCAATGTTTAACTAAATCCAAGAGAAAAGAAATTTCATTTTGTTTGTTTTGTTTTTACATCATTAAATTATTGAACAGTGTATTTGGGCTCTGAATAAGTTGTTAGTTCTCTCTGAGAGATGTGAGCTTACAGGAAAGTCAGTGTTGCATTTTTCCAGTAAGATGAACAGAAAGATGGAAATGATTTTACAACTAGCTTAAGAGTGGAAATGTGTCATGTCTCTCCTTAATAATCTGTAACCGTAATTTTGAATAACATGAGATTTCGTCATACTTTTTATACCGTGGTAGATCCCCTTTAAAAATGACTTTTCAGGTATTTAATTTGCTCTATTCGCCAAAAAAGAAGATTCCTGTCTGGTTATTCTATCAATTAACAATTTCTCAATACAGAAAATGTATTTTATCACAGTAAATATCAATATTGTTGTATAAAACTGCATTTAGCATGATAGAATTTTTTTTTTTTTACCTCCTCACTCCCATTAACATGAGTGTGAATCAAGTTTAAATGCAGATCATCATCTAAATAATGTTAAACTTGCTCCTTACAAGGAAGAAAAACGAGTTGTCTCATCATGTTTGGCAAAAAAAAAAAGTTCAAATCTTTTACATACAACATTTGTACAAAATATAAGCCATTGACGCCTGCAAACCTAAAATATAATAACTGGCACCAGTTGAACGGTGGATACAGTGAACTGAGGCGTACTGTGGACAGGAAGGGCACTGAGAGTGAAGCTAAAAGTACACGGCGAGGTGGAAAGAGAGGTGTGAAGTAAAAAAAAAAAAAAAACAGTGATAAACCAGCAGAGATGGAGGGAAAGAGAGAAAAACGCAGCATTTCTTTTGTCACACCGCCTGTGTGTGCTGTCTGTCGAAAGGCCTATTGTTCCCTGTTGGTGTGTTTTGTCACCGTTGCCTATTTCAGCATCTCTGCTTCAAAGGGCTGAACGCTCCCCCCTCTGTTCTCCTAATCCCCCCTCCCACTCACTGACCAGACCACGTACACAGCCGCAGTGGGCATTAAGGTCACTTGTGTTTTTTTCCAGCGACCCCATCCAAGTAAAAGGCAGCTTACGCCACCTTTTTAAATATGAAAGCAGAGAAACATACTGAGGCATCTTAAATGTGACATCTCTGGACTGTTAACTGAAATACTCCCCCCCCCTAGACATAAAGCCATAAAGTTAAAACAAAAAATCTAATAAAATAATAAAAAATATTAAGATTTAAAAAGAAGCTAAAAGTCCCAAAAATCTGCATGCGTCTGAGGTATCTGTTGTTTGCATGTTGGAGTCGTCCTCACATGAACACTGACTGTATGACGGACAGTTTGAATCCACACAACCTGCATCCAAAACACTGAACTGTAAAAATTTCTTCGTGACACCATCAGTGAAGTCTGTCTCTACCGAATCAAACGTCTCTGAAACGCTTTGTCCTCGGTGAGGGCGGCGGGTTGACGAAGAGACCGATGAAGCACGGTCTGGCTGAGTGTCAGCGTCGTACGGATGATGATGATGATGATGTGCTGAAGCAGACGAGCGGAGGAAAGCGTAGATCAGGACAGCTGCAGCCAGCTAAGGGTATCCGATCTGTCAGGAAGAGGAAGAAGAGACGCTGTGCTTTTATATGCATTGATATCAATTGATGCATTTGTTGTTATTGACTTGATTGTATCACTATTTCTTCTATCTGTCCGTCTGTTTTCAAAGTTTTGGTCAATAAAGTAAAGAAACAGACTAGAAACTGTATGAGGAGTGACGCTGAGAAGGAGGCAAGTGACAGGAAGCAACAGGGTTTATGGGAAATGTGGTCTTTTGAGAAACACCAGCACCAACGACATCACTGGTGTCATTTAAGTCTGAAATCATGTGGCTTATAACCTCATTTGTTTTCAATAATTAATTAAAAATGTCTGGGGAATACTCATTTCTGATTGGCTGGCAGGTGTCCATTAAAATCTTATAAAAGGACTCCTCAAACAAAGATCCTGTTAACAGTTTAAACACCATTTTGAAACATTTTACTATATATATATATATATATATATATATATATATATATATATATATATAAGAATACAAGCTGCAGACTCCAACTTCCTGGTCATAAACATTATAAGATGTCTTTTTGTTTGTTTATTGTAAACAAACATACGCTCTCTAGTCCCTACTGTCACCAAACCCTAATAAGTCAAGTGAGTGAAGGACAGAATTAGCTAAAACTTTGTTAATATGAGGCTAAAATGTTAAAAACATGGCAAACATAGAAAACAAAGTGGCATAAAAATGTAGAGATGTTACATACTGAGCTTCTCTCTTTGTGATGACTTTTCCTGCTGCGAACCTCTCAGCTACCGCAGACACCGCAGGGTCGTAGTTTAGGCTTGCTGCCGCTATGACCTCATCATTCCTATTGGAAAAAAGGATTACATAAACATATCAAAACATACATATTTTAGGATTTTATCTAATATTACATTGAGAATAATATATGTTTTTTATTCTTTGATTGTTTGTTTAGGACAGTGGCAGTTTTTCTTACTTGATGTACAATGCCAGGAACCTCCTGTCCTCAAAGTTTCCTTTCATTACAATTTCAGTGTATCCCTCCCCATAGCCTACACACAAACACAAAAAACACATGAGTTACATTTGTTGGTGATAAGCCCTGCAATCCAAAATCTATCATTGTGGGATTCAGCGTAAATTCAGTAAGTTATTGAGCAGCAGGAGTTTTGGGTGGCGTCATAGACTAGATTACTGGTTAAAGGCCTAGGGGCCCGAGGGGTCAGGGGGCCCCATGCTAAAGAATCTGCGTGAAATGACATTTTTTGTTGAAAGGTCAAAGGGCTCAGTCACATGTAGGGATGTCCTGAGCATGTTTTTTGCTCCTGAGTCCAACATGATTCCCTCCAGAGTGATATAACCTGTATCAAAGGTTTCCTTAGATAGTTTCATATAATATTGCGTACAGAGTCTTATAGTTTAAGTTTAAGATGTGGATCTGTTTGACATGAAGCTTTGGGCAGCGTTTAGACAACCTCTCTTCAGTCTGAACAATACACTTAAGTTTCAGGTGCTCTTTTCTACCAATAGCAGCACTTTAGAGTTATGCTGAACCAGCGAAATATCGCTGACAAAGACGTGAAACAACTGCAAGTGACACGGCTCAGTCTGTGGCGTTCATGGTGACGTTCTGCTTGGTAGAAGCGGAAGCCATTTATACTGTATTTCTGTGCCAGGGACCCATTGTTTCATAATCCGTCCCTGGCTGGCAGAGCATTTTAAAATTTGCTCTTTGATTAAAGGTTTACAGTTAGCGAGGTCCCGTTTCCTGTATCTGTATCACATGTGGGGGGGCAGAGTTTGTGTCTAAATAGTGCTGCGACAAATTCAATCATGTGACTATGAAGCCCTCTCGGTGCGGCTGAACTCAGCATTATTATCAATTACAAAGATACGCACAAACAAATATTTATATGTGTGTGTGTGTGTGTGTGTGTGTGTAGTGGGAGGTGCCGACCTGCATATCGGATGGTTTTACCCAGTAGGACGGTCCAGTAGAAAGGAACTGAATTGAGTTCAGTTGGTTTATCCAGCATGTTCAGAGCTGCTATCCTCCCTAAACAACAATAAAAAAAACCCATTACAGTTCAAATGGAAATACAACTATGCAAGATATTATAGACACAGATATTAAACAGATAATAGATTAAAAAGAATAGATAATAAGGGTTTAGTATCGACTCAGAGCAGTATTTGGTATTTAAATAGTAGTCTGTATATAATATTCATGTTGGAAGTGCTCTACTTTCCCTGAAGTCTGAACCACTGTGACACTAAAAGATTTACATTATATCATAAAAAAGTTGAGTGCTTTCGTATTGTATTGCTTTGTCAAGCAGTTTAGGAGTTTGTGACTACATTTACATTGGTACTACGTTACCATGTGCTTGCGCCATCTGCCAGTGTCCAATGTTGACCAGCCGGTTTTTGGCCATCGCCAGGGGGAAGGTGGCCAGGTCACCTCCACAGAACACCTCGGGGATGTTGGTGCGCATGTACTGCAGGAGAAAGACACAAGGAGACAACTGATAAATCAACGGTGCGGAATATACGGATTAATCTGAGGAAGATTTATTAAGAAATGAAGGTCATGGGAATGAGAATGAGATCCAGATGAGCAGCTGAACAGCAGGTTGCTCGCTGACCTTGTCGACTGTCACAAAGTTTTTTGAGTCCATCTGTATTTTACTGCCCCGAAGGAACTCTGAGTTAGGAATGATGCCTGTAGGGAGAGAGGAGCAAGACAGAAGTGGTTGAGCAGATTTTCTACAAATACTGCTGAGCTGTTTTTCTCATCTCTCTCATTGTTCTGAAATATGAAATCCATCATGGTTGTTTGTTTGTCATTAAAAAATATGATACAATTACAAAGAAAACTCAAGCTGCTGCAGCAAAATAATAAATGACACTCCAAAGAATCATAAAACAACGACAGTACTCTTTGTCAGTCAGATGTTATAATAGTGCATGTTTATACAACTATCAATGATAATCAAATATAGTTACTGACTTAACAAATATCTTTAATTTACTATAAAACATTGATAGTAATTGATGATATTAAGTAGTAATAAAGGGAACAATGTCGGCACTGCACTTACCGATACCAACAATCAAAACGTCAGCTGGTATAACTTTTCCACTTTTAAGCGTGACCTCCTTCACCTTGAGGGAGAGAGGACACTAAGAACTGATATTCTTAAATAAAATATAAATGTATGTATAATATTCAGGTCTGAATGTGTGTATTTTTGTGTATGTTTTCCCATGTTACCTTGCCGTTCACACCTCTGACCTCTGTCACGTTATCGTTCATGAAGAATCTTATATTTTTCTCCGACAGCATCTGCAGGAACAACAGACAAGTAAATAAAGGATAAAATGAAAGGACCAAAGGATCAAAGTAATGTGAGGATTTAATACAATACAAGACTCTCTCTCTCTCTCTCTCTCTTTCTCTCTTTCTCTCTCTCTCTCTCTCTCTCTCTCTCTCTCTTTATCTCTCGCTCACCATCATGGTGACTCTGCCGATTTCAGGACCCAGTGTATTCTGGTACGGCAGCTCGCTGCTGCCGATTACTGTGATACTGGAAGCTTTGTCTATCAAATAAGATGCGACTTCCATGCCTGAAAAAAAAGTCAGCAAAGGTGAAGTAGAGAATATTGAAATGAAAATCAAACAGATTTCAAACCTATAAAAACTACGACTGTATGGAGCCTCAAAACTGACAAAAGGTAGTTAAGTCAAAAATATAACTGTATATATGAATAAATAATACTTAGTTCAACTGTTAAAACTGAGTGTAAAAATAAATATAATTGCATATAAGCACTAGAAAAATGTGAAATTTATATGGGGAAAAAAATTTATCAACTAATGTGGTGGTAAAGGAAGAAGAAATCAAATTTTTTACCATCTGGCCGGAGGTTAAAGGTGAAGTATTAAGCTTTATATTTATTTTTTATGTACTTTCCTTTTAATATTTTTTTCACTGATGTATCCAGTTACGTTTTTGACTCATCTGTTAACTTTTTACTGCATTTTGTCGCTTTTGGGGCTAAAAGAAATAAAACTAATGAATGAAAACCTAAAATGAAAAACTTTAAATTATTTCCATTGAACTCAAAAATAATATATTTCTTTTTCTATATTTCTTTTCTCTATATCCCTAACTCATAAAACTCTTTATCTGTATTTCAGGATGAAATAAACCATTACAGTAGATCTGCTGTTAATCCTGCACATCTCCAGATTAATATAAAAGTAGATGCATCTTTTGCACAAACTGAAAACATTTGTACCAACAAAAGAGGTTCCCACGAGGACGACGTTGCAGCCCAGACAGGCTGAGTGGATTTGCCGGGCGTCCTCTGGTGTCTCCAGCATCCTGACGTTGTCCAGCTTCATGCCAGGAAGATCAAGACCTTTTGCTCTAAAGGACAGACCAGACAAACCAGTTCATAAGCAGTGCAGTGTAGCGCTTCTCCAGCAACGACCACCTCACTTATACAAAGTTAGTCATAACATCAACTCTTGTATGTTCTGAACAATCTAACTATACAGCTAGATGTTAAAGCCCACATAACCCTGTAGGTGTTCATTTTGTTTGTAATGAAGTAAATATCTAAATATACACTCCCTAAGTACACAAAAATGCCAAAGTTTGTGTGATAACGTTCCCAGGATGACAAATTATGGAAAACAAACTTTGTGAATATGACAAATGGCATATTTTGGGGACATTTTTGGATTTGTGGTCCTCTATAACAAATAATATATTTTATTTCAAAACCAAATTACAAAGCGCTTTAAAGGAAAACAAGAATATGACAGAAATGATTGAGATAAAGAGGTGTTTTGATCCGTAAAGATGACCCAAGTTAATCAAAGGAGTTTAAAGAGACGCACAAAAAGACCACATGATGCAGAGATGCAGGTTTATACAAATGAGATTTAAATCAGGGAGTATATCCTAAAGTTATAATATGTTGTCTTTTGCTTTTTATATTCACCATTTCCATAAGAATCACACTGCACCAAGTTTATCTGATACATTAATGAATTGTTGCACATTTAGGGGTTGTGTTGCCTTGGTTTCAAATGGAATGTTTGCACACACATGTTCAATGTTTGTGTGTGTGTGTGTCTGTGTGTGTGTATTTGTCTTTACCTGCAGCCCGTTGAGATGAGGAGCTGATCATAGCTCTGGACTGAGCCGTCATCAAATGAGACCGTCTTCTTGTCTGTGTCCACAGACAGGGCCTGTCAAGACAGCGAGAGTCCGGTCAATTTCACATCATCAGTCATCATGAATCTATCCGCACTCAGCTCCTCATCTGTCCACCAATCAGTCCCAAGACAAGATAAAAACGGTATGTGGCCGGTATTTAAAATCAAGTGCATAATATAGTGACAACAGGAGATAAAGGACTCACTTCTTTCCTGAGCCACACCTCGATGTCGTACTGATGGTAAAACTCCATCCTCCTCAGCAGAATACTGTCGCTCTCGACATTCATTACCTGTAAGATGGGTGCAGGGTGTTCGTGTTTAGGTAACAGTGGTCATTTTACACATATTCATGACCGGCCATCATGTAATTTTCTCTGCAGCACCTTGCTGAGTCGGGTTTTGTCATAAGGTAAAAGGTCGTCTCTGGTGACCATGATGATCCTGCCGCTGAAGTTTTCCTGCCGCAGAGTCTCAGCGCAGATCAACGACGCAGCCCCTGTGCTTGCAGAGAGTGAACACACCATCACACTCACTGAGAACACACACCGCCTCGCACCAGAGGCCGTTATACTGCACATAAAACAGTCAAGCCTATAAATTAGCCGTTAATAAAGTGGCACTGTGACACTTTAACAGTAGGGCAAGGCTTGTAAACATAAAAATAATAGCAGCTCTGCTCAACCGATACTTGTAAGTACAGAAATGCATTAATGACAACAACACAAATACACACAGATATACACACATGTGGAGTAGCTCACACTCACCTCCTCCCAGCAGGAGAACAGTGTGAGTGACTCCTGGTACTGCAGCTCCCATATTCTTTATTCTTTTCTCCTGCCGCAGAGTCTGAATCACGTATAAAAAACACCATCATCAACACCTCAACAGGAAGATTTAGCAATTATATACAAGTAATAATAATCCAAAATATGAAGGATGTGATGTTTGTCACCTACAGTGTATTTTAAATACAGTATTCCTACATGTAGTTTATATTATTGATTGCTGATAACTATAAGAAATTCAATTTATTTACATTTCAATTTCAGTTCTTTGTTGTTGACTCTTCCAGTGTCACTAAACTTTAGAAACTTATTGAATTTTTGGACTAATATTGGTCTTTAAATCCTTCTACACAGCCACACAGTCCGCTCACTCAGATGTTTTCACTCATTTTTCCTGATTAAACATCTTCTCATGACTCTGTGTGTGTGTGTGTGTGTGTGTATGTGTGTGTGTGTGTGTGTGTGTGTGTGTGTGTGTGTGTACAGATGGTGCTGGATTGATATGTCCAACCGTCACTCTCCTGTTTTTTGCAGCTGTGAGACAATGTACATCTTTATCGTATTGTTACAGGGCTTTTTAACAGCAGACATTGTGATTTGTCATAGTAGGAAAAGTAAAGGTGTTACTAATAACATTAACGATGGCTCTGCTCTGTTCAAGTGTAGTTTCCTTCTGTGACATTAAAAACGTACTCATGAAAAAGGTTTGGTAGTAATTTACATCTGAAATGATTCTCTCATTCACTTTACTGCTGTCTATGTAAAGACACTTATTAGTGTGTTGAATAGTTAGATTTCTGGCACTTATTGACACATATTGATCAGTGTTGCATGACTATAATGTGAGATTGATTGGACACTACTTTTTTACTCTATTGTTAGAAATTGTGAGGGCACTATAGAGAGCATTCGTTTAATGTCGAGATGAAATGAAAAATGTCTTTTTAACCCTTTTAGATCACATATTGTGCATCTATTTAACAATATATGCCAAAAAAATACAAAAAAAATTCTTTGTATTCTTATATCAAAATCTAATCATGTTTTTTTCCTGTAAAACAAAATATGACGTGTGCTTATGTAGGCTTGAACCAACCAATTTCAACCAATAATATCATAACATCCACCAATCAAATTCCTCCAAACGTTACGTCTCGCCTGTCTGTCCTGTTTCACTCAGAAATACGTCTCGATACGGAAGTTAGATGCTCTCAAAATGATGTTTCATCTGGACTTTAACACTCAGAGTAGACTCCTAAATAGAATGCCGGACTGTAAATATAGGGCACTATATAGTAAATAGGAAGTGATTTCAGACACAGGCTCAGAGTTTGGTGACCACAATGAAATCCCGGCATAGTTAGGCCCAACTCTAATCAACCAGATTAACTGGAAACACCTGTGAGGGTTTACAGACCCTTTAAACCTGCCCAGCTCCACACAGTCTGCTCTACCTCAACACTTCAGCTTTTTCACTTGCAGTGCAACAATCTGCTTTCTTGTTGTTTACAGTATTTCTTCTGTCTAGCGCTCTTTCTCATTGCGCTTGTACCTGATCAGCTACTTGAGAATTTGTACCACTTCTCTTTTTGAGTCACTGTCCACTAAGGCTTGATTGTCGTGCCTGCGTCTGCAATGTAAATGTTGGATATCAATAAAATCAAACCTGCACACCTGTTGTTTTTGCACACTGTATGTGCACATTATATGTTATGTCATTTTTTAGTTGTTCTGAAGAGTTTTTATGTGAAAGAGTTGCTAACCCACCTAAATTAATTTCATTGATCTGGGTTTCAGGAGAGTTTTAATGACTTCAAGTGAAAAATACTGATGAAAATATTGAATACAAACACAAAATATTTCAGTCAGATACAAATTAGCCATCACAAAAAACATTTGCCACATGCCCTTATTTTCACTTTGAACACTGACACAGAGAACATTTCATGTCACATTTCATGTGGTAAGACAAAAAGCTGCAGCATGACTTTGAGGAGAAGTAACATCGACTGAAAACCAAAAAAGTGAACATACTTACCCTTTTGTTTATAGACACATAGACTTTGCTGTTTTGAATTTTGACCTTCAAAAGAGAAAAAGACAAATTAAAATGACAGCAAATGTCAAAAGCGAAATGTCTGTCTGTATATCTGTCTGTCTGTCTGTCTGTCTGTCTGTATATCTGTCTGTCTGTCTGTCTGCCTGTCTGTCTGTCTGTATATCTGCCTGTCTGTCTGTCTGTCTGTATATCTGCCTGTCTGTCTGTCTGTCTGTCTGTCTGTCTGTCTGTCTGTCTGTATATCTGTCTGTCTGTCTGTCTGTCTGTATATCTGTCTGTCTGTCTGTCTGTCTGTATATCTGTCTGTCTGTCTGTCTGCCTGTCTGTCGGTCTGTCTGTCTGTCTGTATATCTGCCTGTCTGTCTGTCTGTCTGTCTGTATATCTGCCTGTCTGTCTGTCTGTCTGTCTGTCTGCCTGTCTGTCTGTCTGTCTGTCTGTCTGTCTGTCTGTCTCTCTGGTTTGTACCTTGTGACAAGGTAAACAGTCCATGCCGGGAAACTCCTCCAGATCTCCTGTTTGGACGTTGAAACAGGCGCCGTGCCACGGGCAGCGCACTCTGTTGCCTGAAATAAACCCTGAACACACACACACACACACACACACACACACACACACACACACACCATCATCATCATCATCATCATTCACATACTCGTGCTAGTGTTGTTTTACAGTAGAGGCCAAAACAAAGGTGGAGATGATTGAAGAGAAACTATTAAACTGCAGAACATGATTAAAAACTGACATATTTCCATGAAGCTGCCTGAATCACAACAAACAGTTCCGACAGATGAACGTGTGAGTAAACAGACTGAAGGTGTGTTCGTCCTTTTCAATGTACACAAACTCATTCATCAGTTTACCTTTGCTGAGTGGGGCGCCATAGTGTGTACACTGGTTACCGATGGCACTGTATTTGCCCTCACTGCGTGTCAACAGCACACTGTGATGTCCCACTTCAACCTCCAACATCCTGAGATAACACGCACACACACACACACACACACACACACACACACACACACACACACACACACACAGGTACTGCAATAAGTTGTACACACAAATACGATTTTCTGTTTTTATATGAAATATTATATCTTTCAAAAAAAGTTTTTACATTCAGTGTGTTTTTGATGGCAGCTTTAATATTTTTAAGTCTGAACATTTGATTTAGTTTTTTTAGTTTCTGTCTGTGAACTATGTTTTTGCAAGTTTGTGCATTTATTTCCATGTTTCCACCTTACGTCCACCATTAATTTTATACAGTTTTATACAGAAGATGTTGAAGCGTTATTATGATAAATGATCAGATCATTTTCCCTGGTTCTGTAAAGCCATTAGTGATTTGGGATATCGTGGCTAATTGTCTCAATGTCACATGATTAACCAAACTATCACACTAATTGCTTTGGTTGTAGCAGCTCCGAGGAAACTGACTGGTCAGAGGTTAAATGTCTTGCTCTCTGACTCTTGTAGATACAAAGAGGATCTTTACAAATCTCTGAGCACTAAACTTCAGCACACTGTCAAACTGTCAGAGGTTCCTGAGATCTTCATGCCTGTAGAAGTGAGGTCACACTGGTGTCAAAAAAGACAACACCATTTGTCAGTTCCTTCAAACTATGTAATACAATTTTAGGTCTGGGTAATAAGCATTAATTCCTAATTTTTTTATGATTGAAAAGTATAGAAAATGTCTGTTATGCCCTTCAAACTTTGCTTTTGTGACCTTGACAATGATATTTTGAAATGTACTTGGTGAATTTGCACATTTTCATTCACATAAAGTTAGAAAAAACAACGTATGAATCAAAATTAACATGTATTTATACTAACATTATACAACGGTGACAACAAAAGTATCGTATATATGTGAATGAAAATGTGCAAATTCACCTGTTTCCCATTGGAAATAGGTCAATTTCAAAATATCACTGTCTTGTTCACAAAGCAAAGTCTGAAGGGAATAACAGCCATTTTCTATACTTTTTACACATAAGCAATTAGGAAATAACAGTGACTACCCAGGAACAAAAAACAAATAAAAATGTTTTACACCGTGAATCACTGTTGGAAGAATAAATCTGTTTTATGTCGTGACAACACTGTGGTTGAAGTTTGGTTTAGGCACAAAAACAACTTGCTTAGGTCATGCTTTGAGTTAAGTTTAGAAAAACTAATTAAATAACTACTTTGTTAACGTTAGGGGACTTTCGTCACTATGGTTACAATTATAACCACATGGTTAGGGAACTATTGTGGTAACGGCTAACAGAAACCGACGTTGGCTGGTCGTAGGAAACTGGAGACAAAGAGCGTGGAAAAGTCTCACGTTCTTTGCTCTTGATGGACAAAAGTCATAATTACTGTTAATGTCTACAGGCTTGTGTCTTTCATCTTTGTACGCTGAGAAAATGAATTATGTGCTATTTTGTCAAGAAGCTGCTGAAAGTTCGTTCTTGAACTGACCCAAAATACCTTGACTCATGGTCCACTTACTTGCTTTTTCCAGAGGTTTCAACCTCACAATATTCCTTCATACTTGGGTCACGTGACGACAGCTGACAATTGAGCAATCTCCATGACGACTCAACAAACCCTGTCCGCTGAGGAAGACCATGAATTGTGGTTGAAAGCTCTGGAAAAAGCTAGTAAGTGGACCTCATAACTTTTAACGATGCGGCTCTTGTTATGTCAGTGTTGTTGGTCTGTCAGTCAAAGTTAAATGCCTCAACAACAACAACTGGTCTATTGCACGGATTGTCATGGAATTTCATGCAGATATTCATGTCGGCCTCAACAGGAATTGCAACAATTTTCTGAAATCCACTTTTGTCCAGTACTTTGGAGCAATGAACAAACACCTGCAGAACTAATGACATTCCCATCAGCCTCAGCTGTACTGTGCTTATTAGCAAATGTTAGCACGCAAAGTAAGATGGTGAATATGGTAAATACTATACCTGCTGAACATCAACATCACTATAAGAGCATATTAGCTGTTTCTAAGTAGAGCCTCACAGAGCTGCTAACATGGCTGATTGGCTGTAGGCTCTTGCTCGTTTGATTAATGGTTCATACACAATTAAAATGCTTTAAATATCAAATAGAGGTGTAAAACAGTTTTTAGGTTCCACATTGTGAACCAGGAACTTCACAAACTTTTGTTTGTCAGAGGGAGAGAGGGTTGCAGATTACATGTGTGTCTATCATAATGTGCTGAATAAATAAAAACAGGTTTGGGTTGCCAGGTTGTGAAAAGCCCGTCGCCAACATTAACCCCCACCCCCCATCCCCTCTTACTGTCCATCCTGCAGGTCTGACTCCAGACACACCACCTCTGTCAGCTCCTCTGAGGTGTCATCTGGATCAGAGTCCGGAAACTCCTGACAGGCTGAATACACACATACACACACATGCACACATGCACACAAACACACACACTTGACTTAAAATGCATCAGTTGTTTTTTATTAGACCTGTGAAAATCCTCAACACAGATCAATTACTTCTATTTCAGACATGTGGCAGCTTCAGAAAAACTCTCTAATATCTGACCTCCAATAACTATCTGACTGATCAGTTATTCAGACAATAAAGGTCCAAATCGATTACTCACATTGTTTGGTCCCAGACATTTCTCTGATTCACCAATAAAACAAAGATACACAGATCTCCTCCAGAAACATGAAATGTTAGTCAGATGATCCGCTGTCCGTGCTCACAGTTTGCTCTCTTCTCCTCAGCTGGATGATGGGATAAGAGTCCGTTTCCACGGCAACAACTTCATCTCCAACCCTCATCCCTTGATCCTGGGAGGCTGTGAAAAGTTGATGATTTGGGTTTGATAAAAAAAAAAAAAAAAAAAACTGATCACCAGATGAAAGAAAAAAAGTTAGTTTTGGGACTCCGGTGAGTGAACAGTTTGGGAAATGTCTCTGCTCATGTTCAGGCCCGTTGTTCCAGAGAAAGGCGATGGTCCTTTGTGTTTCACAACAGCACTAGCTATAGAGAAAGGCTGACGAGGCAGCAGCCGCCGACACTGAATGGACAGCAGGCGACAAAGGAGGTATTATCACTCATTTAGTGTATATTGTTTCAAGCTTCAAGATTTACAACTGTCCCACAAGGCTTTAAAATGCAAGGAGGTCAAAGATTTATCTAAAAAGAACAAAATGATTCACTTATTAAGTTATAAAAAAAACCTTGACTTTATTGATTCAGCTTTATTTCATGTGCCATAGTTTCTTTTTACTTCCTTGAAAGGAACTGAAAAAATGTGAATTTATATTAAGATGTGGCTACTTGAAGATGATGATGATGTAATGAAGCTAATTACAGGAAACATAGACAGTGTTGAGTTGCTACACCTACAAATAATTAGAGCCAATTGAATGCTATTTTCACATAGAGACTTTTTTAGCAGGTCAGCTGAAAATGCAAAAAAAGAAAAAAAAGAAAAATATCTACATGCAACCATATACCATACCATACCGTACCATACCGTACCGTACCTTACCATTCAACACTTGTGTAAGTTTCTCATAATAAATAACAATAAATGAATGTTCATTTGGGTTTAAATGGAAGTCTTGTCAAGATAAATACATCTGGAAATCAACAGCTGCTTTTAAATGCAACACAACTAACTTAAATAACTGATTCAGAATTTATACCAAAATACATAGTTACAAGAAGCGTCCTGTTAAGCGTTACCTTAATTTATTTACGTTTTAATTGAAAGGTTTTATTAAGTTTTCCAAACACACAGTGAATCATAACAGAACATGTAACAACAGGACAAAAATCTGGGCACATAAAGAAGTCTTCTTGTCCTCTTGATGGTTATTAGTCCTATTATCAGGCTATTAACCAGCAAATTCAGGCTTTCTCTTGCTCCTCCCGTGATGGAGAACAATCCAGCACTGACAAACTCTGGAGAACGACAGGAATCATGAAAAACTGTAAACAGTTGTAACCAAAGTAAATAAGTTGGTTTAATTGGGGCTTTGACAGAAATTTACTCTTCTCCAACATGTTAAATAACACGCTGATATTCAAACACTCGATTATTATATTATTAATTATATTATTAATTACTATTAATTATTATATCAGTTCAGAAGTAAAAGGTAAAATGCAGATGAATTGCTGGATGATAGTAAATGAAGATTTCATGTTGTCATGTCTGAGATGTTTTAATGTGTTCAGGAAGAAAAACATCAAGGTAAAAAAACAGAATCAACACACTGTGAAATATTTCAACAGTCACTGATCTTCATCAAAGTAAAACATTTCCACAAGCACCACAAAAAATAAATAAATGATTACTGTCAGTTTTTAACGTTCATGTGTGCTTTTAGTTTAATTAATTAATGTTCTTTGTCCATTTATCGATCGAAATATCTCAACAACTATTGGATGGATTGTCAAGAAATTTGCTACAACCGTTCAAGTCCTCCTCAGGATTAAACTGTAAATATTTTTAGTAATTCTTAATTATGAATAATAACTTCTCATATAGCAACATCATCAGCTCAACATTTTGATTTGTACCACTACTTGGGTTAAATACCTGCAAAACGAAGGACATTCTCATCATCCTCAGTTGTACTTTATGATTTGTGTCAGTCAGCAAGCTGCTAAAAACTCTGATGTTAGCAATTAGCTCAAAGCACAACTGTAGACTCTTAGTTTTAATTTTTTTCTTTTCTTTTCTTTTTGTTTCCATTCTTTTTTAAAAATTTAATTTTCAGGCTTAATCATCATTGTTAATCCCATTGCTTTGTTTTCCAGTCGTTGTTGTTGTGGAAATTTTTTCATCGTTGCTCAAGAACCACACAGAGACATAAAGAAAGCATTAAACTATGTTACTTGTTGAAGCAGTTGAAGACACTGTACAAGCCATCACAACATCAATAACAATTGTACAAATATCCAAACACAAAAACACAAAACAACAATATAATCATCTTGTACTTCTGGAGAGAAAGCATGTTGTTCAGATGACCCTTTCTCTAAAGATTGTGAACCCAAACCAGACAGCTTTATACCTCTCCAGAAGCACTAAAAACAGTCAGGTCTCCTAAATGGACACTTCCACAAACTGACAAGGTCATATGATCTAACAGAGACCTCATGGTCAATCAATAACTTCAAACATGGACATCCTTCAACTTTAGCTTGTCTAGGTACCTCATGGTCCACACAGTCTCTAAAACAGCAGGCTTAAGACAAAGATATCTCTAGCTAACCCCAGAGGCCAGCAAGCAACCCTCAGATAGAAACGAGTTCAAGACTTCAACTAGAGTAGGATTCCTTCACCGACATGTATACCAGAATGACAATGACAACAAGCATTGACCCCTTAGTTTGAAAACAACATTTGTAACATACAGAAAACAATGTGTGGATTTTTTTGCCTAGGATCAATCATACTGTTATGTCAAGTCATGTCAACATGTGGCCGAGACCCCTTCACCTGTTATCAGTGATAAGTTTATCACCACACGTGAGTGGAGGTGTATGTGTGTTAGAGGGCAGGGATTGCAGATATTATACAGCATGTTAAAGAGAGTTTCTTTTTCCCTCTCAAAGAATATTTCAGCTGACTCTCTCCCGGCTGAAATGTGCACTGAACGCAGCAGCACATGGGATTTGAAGTGAATTCAGGACACCAGCCTCTGTGATAGATCTAGTCATGGATTTGAGGTCAACACTTCTGGTCATTGGAGGATCCACGTGCTCTTTTAAACTGCTAAACACGATTGTCAGATCCCTGCCAACACCAGAGCCGGCACGCCAGAAAGCCTGGAAGTGGAGGAATATCAGCACGTCTTTAGTGCACAGCTCGCTGACAGGAGCGTGGGCTGTTTTATGGTGCGTAAAGACACAGTAATCAGGGCTGGAACTGTAATTTATTTTCACTTCATATCATCTTCACTCTCCCTGTGGTCTCCCTCTCACCATGCAGTTTCTACCTTGAACCCCGGATGGTGGAGGACCTGATCTCCTCTCACTCCTTACTCTCCCACAGCCTTGTAGCTGTGTCTTCAGGTGACACCAACATGCACAGAAAAATCACATTTACACTTGGAATGACATGGGATCAGCAGACGGATTCCTTTTTAATTTCACCTTATTTTTAATAGTGAAATTGAAATAATAATAATTTCTTTACAGTTTGGATCTATAAGGTTTTTACAACAAATGACTTCCAGAAGAACACTTTGCTGACAACACCAAATTATATACTGATAGAAAAGTGTGGAAATGTCTTCCACCAAAATTGATTCCTGTAAGATAATTAAGGGTTTGAGAAACTTTAGCCAAACCAGTGAAATTTATTTTATTTCAGCAGTGTTTCACTATTATTATATCTTTCATTTCATGATGTTTTGTGTATGCATGTGTGAATATTCATGTGTACATGTGTAAATTCATGCTTCCTCAAATCCTTTCTCCTCCAGGTTATTTCATCCATGACTTCTTGGACCTTGTCTTGAATCAATCATTTAAACGGTCCTGGGAGGTGCTTCTTCACCACTCTGCGGTAATAAATTCTACGTTTTGTGTGTGTTTGTGCGCTACACATGTGCACAGGACAGTGGCTGAGAGAGCTCAACGCACTGCAACTTCAGAAAACATGCATACAACACAAGCAAATGAAGAGAGCGTCTTTACCACTTTGACGACACATTTGGTGTATTTAGGAAAAAAGCTGCAAATTCAATTTTACATTTTTAATAAAAAATACAATGACACTGAGAAATACATTCACAAATTTTGCAACACATGCACAGCATAAAGAAATGTATTAAGAAATGTATTATTTTATTAGTTTATTTATTAGTCCAAAATTATTGGAGATACTGGCCACATTTAGCATTAGCCTTTCATGACATAATTACTAGTGTGTGTTTGTCAGTTTTTAGCGTCACCCGGAAACTTCTGTTTTGTTGTGTAAAACTTGCAACAGTTCTGTATTTGCTTTCATTTTCTCTATTTTCCTGCACATATCTTTTATACATATGTGCTGTCAAATTGTGTTTTATTACTTCACTTTTTTTTTTTTTGAGTGAGGTCTGTATTGTCAAAGTGGTCAAAAGATGTTTTCTTCATTTGCTTGTATTATATACGGAAGCCAAGAGGAGCCATGCTTGCAATTTTTTTTTTTTTAATGCTGTTATCTGAAGATCACAAGTTAAATATTTCAATACATCCAGAAAATGAGCTTTGTCATCTCAAGATAGGGAGATAATCAACCCATTATCACGAGTCATCTTTGTCGTTTCCTCTTATTACTCATAATGTTTATCGGAGATCAGAAGTATGCCACCATGCCAGCATGCATAGATGGCGTCTTGACAACTATTGCAACTGATTTAAGCTGTAAATGTCAGATCAAGGAGCACCCATTATTATTAACAGCACTTTATAAATGACATTTGTGTCACGGCCAAATGGCAGGTTGATTAACTCCTGGCTTTAATATGATGGGATGTTTCATGTAGGAGAAGTACCAAACAAAACCTTTCAAGCATTTTCATTTTATTAGACTTAATGAGAGAAAGGAAAGTGGGGTGGGGAGAGAGAGTAAGAGCCAACATGTGACAGATTTGAACCCATGTCCTTAAGGCTTCTTGTGTTTGATCTAAATAGTTGAACTATCAGACATGGAGAGGAGAAGACAGAAATGAACAAATGAGAATGAGCTCCACCTGTGATAAATCTCATGATAAATTGTCTCACTATCTCGAGAAATCGGCCTTTTGTTTTCTCAAGATAACAAGGTAAATTAACTTGGGATCTCAAGATTACAGCATTAAAAAAACATGGCTGCTCTCAGCTTCCGTAGTTATGTCTATTAGTATGTTATTTTAAGTTGCAGTGTGTTGTGCTGTGCATGCTCGTATGTTAAAGAAATACTGTAGATCACCGGGGAACAAATCGTATCTTAAACTGTAGACTAATTCTGTAAATAGTGTTTTTACTCTTTTTTGGAATTATTTCACACCTCACACTTCATGTAAAACAAAGAAAAGCCAAAACAATACAAGTATGGACAATGTGTTGCAGCAGATTATAGATTTTAGTCTGCAAGTTTAAAAAGATGCTCCAAAGCGCCTCACTTTGACCAGACTCTGGCTAACATTATTTTGTTTTGTCCATCATGAAGATGTTCTTTCCCAAGCCAGCTAAATAATCTAAGTTCAAAGGTCCACTTAACAAAGTAGTTTTAGTTGCCAAAACAACAAAAAACACCTCTGCTGGTGTTTGTTTGTTGAACTCTGTATGTTGCAGAGAGGCAGCAGAGGTCATGACCTCATTCACCTTGCCGGCAGGGCAACACATCACTGCCTCAGTATGACTTCAGGGTCACAGCATTGTAAAATATAAGACATGTTTTCATGTTCTTTTTGTGAATGTTTGCTTGTAGCTGAGCTGATGAGTCTCTACATCCAGTTGCTGATTTGACAGGAGAGGCAGTAAAACATTTATCTTTTTGAATAGAGGCCAGGCTTCCTGATCCTGATCTGTTTCATCACAGTTCAAGGTTTGCTTGTTTCAAGTGCAGTGTGGAAGTTTTATATGTCTCAGTACAACTTTTTAATTCCTCCATTCGAACTCTTCCCTCAGGTGCTCTCGTGCTTCAGTTTGGCTGTGACGTCCCGCCGTTATTTGGGCTTCGCTGTGGTGTCTCTGCTGGTTGAGATCAACTCTGTTTTCCTTCATATCAGACAGCTTCTCCTCCTGTCAGGAAAGAGGAACAGGCCGGGGACTGAAAGTACAACCCCCCGCCCCTCTGTGACCTACCGCATGACCAGCTGGCTCAACCTGGGAACGTAGGTGGCGACGGAGTTATTCTCCAAATGGAAGTTTGAGAAAAGTCACATGTAAAAATCCACAGTGAAAGTGTTTATTGGACAAGAAAGTCCTCATATGTGAGCATATAAAAGTTCCTATAATACTATTTCAAATGTGAACATGATGTATGTGTAGTTATTTATTAGGTGAAACATCTCTTCACATGTGAGAGTTACATTGTATGTTCATGTCATGTATGATGGAGGCGAAGACATGATTTTAATGTTGTGTTATGTGTTACTGTCTGTCCTGATTTTCTTACATCACGGACCACGTTTGAAACAAGTGTTCTCACTTTTACATGTTGTCCCTTGGATTCATTGTCTTCTATATCCATAAAATCAATCAATCATCAATCAATCAATGATTTATTAATAA
The DNA here is from genome assembly GCF_910596095.1 of Thunnus maccoyii. Taxonomy (NCBI): domain Eukaryota; kingdom Metazoa; phylum Chordata; class Actinopteri; order Scombriformes; family Scombridae; genus Thunnus; species Thunnus maccoyii. The sequence goes on from NC_056545.1 coordinate 15,592,038, forward strand.
ATCTTTCCTCAATCTGCCTAAATAAGCTGCTGGCTCATCCAGAAGACATTCATTATAATTATATATTATAATGATATTCAAATGTTGTTTCTATTTTGATAATTGATTAATCACTTTTGATTCATTTTTAAGAAAAAAATGCTAAAATTCTCTGGTTCCAGCTTCTTAAATGTGAATAATTTCTGGTTTCTTTAGTCCTCCATTATAGTAAGTTGAATATCTTTGGGTCGTGGACTGATGGTTGGGACAAAACAAGACATTTTAGGTTGAATTTTTGACTGTGATCAACGATTGACGTTTTTCATCATTTTTTGACATTGTTCAAACCAAAAAACTAGGTTAATTCATTAATCGAGGAAATAATCGGCAAATTAAGCAATAATTAAAATAATCATTAGTTGCAGTTAGATTGATACTACTAATTTGTTATGTATGTTCAATATGAAGCCTGAGCCAGGAGGGCAATTAGCTTAGCTTAGCATAAAGACTAGAAACAGGGAGAAACAGTTAGTCTGGCTCTGCCAACCAACCAGCACCTCTTAAGCTCACTAACTAATATGTTGTATCTTGTTTGTTTAATTTGTACAAAAACCAAAGCAGAAAAGCAGAAAGTTGTGTTTTTACGTGGGAATATGTGCCGGTCTATGTTTTTGCTAGCAGTGACTTCTGGAGTCTTGTCGTCATGGTGAAGTTGCCAGGCAACTGCTGCATTCTACTTTATTACTTTCATTATTTAGCCTATACAAAAGCATTTTAGTTTAAAAAAAATGTTTTTTTCAGGAATAAATGTCTGAAAATGGAGATCTTTTATATATTATATCTTATATTGGCAGACTTGGCTGACTTTCTGTCTTTCCTGCAGGTTTGCTGTGTTTCGTGTCTATACAGTGGGTTGGATGAGCCGCTGGCTGGCAGGTCACAGTGACCATATACCTCGCTACGCCCTGCTGATGGGGACAGCAGGTCTGAGCCTCATCTCCATTATGAACACAGTGCTTCTCTACAGACTGGTTAGAGCAGACATCCTCTAAAACACACACAACACCAGCAGGGACCACTAGAGGGAGGCAGCGATGTGTTTCTACTGGTGAAATATGACTCCATTGATTCTGTTTTCTACCTCATGGGACCAGGACTGACAAACATTGTGATTTATTCTCTCAATTTATTCATCTTTTGGTGATTGTGAGGCAAAGACTAACAAAAAGTTGGCAGACATTTTTAGGGGCATCAGGTTGGACATAAAAAGAATCACACACCAGCAGCTTTGAGCTCCAATATAAGGGCCCACTTTCTATAAACTGTGTAAGATAATGTTATCTACAGGGTTAAACATTTGGGATTTTTTTATTTAACACTGGCCATTTAATAACATCTTGTCAGTTAATAACATTACTTCACTGTTTTGTGAAATAAAGAGTCCTCACAGGATCTAAGAAGTTGGATCATAAAACTTTCCTGATGTCTTTGCATTGGCTACCAATTCAAGCAAGAGCTAAATTACTTATAAGAATTTAAAAGGATTGGCTCCTTCGTATGTCTCCAGCCTTATTACTCCATATACTCCATCACGTCTTTTGCATTCTCTTCATGCTTATTCCTCGATTTAACAAAAAAATTAGGGAGGCAAGTTCTGTTGAGAGTCTCAAATCCAGGCTGAAAACACATATTTTCTCTGTATATTATGACCTTTACATCATGATCCTCCTCTGCTGGAACACGGTAACCAGAGTGGGACCTTTGCAGTGTGTGTTGGTTTTGACTTCTTCTCTAATACGCGGCAGGAGAACCCGATCTGTTCTGGACTCTCTCTCATAGTAGGGACACGTCTTCAGGTGCTCCGACATGGACGGATCATCTCGGAAGCACCAGGTGTCCACAGGAGAGAACAAGGTGCTGAACTGCCAGACCTGAAGTCACAGAGGGAGAGAGACATAACTGAATACTGTACACACTAAAAATCACTAGAGTCAACATCAACACAATACTGGGTTAATATGTCCCAGAAAGCCGGACGAGGGGTTATGACCCAGTTTTAGTGTTATTTTTTATTTGACTGTTGGGTTATTTACACAAACTAAAGCTGGTTATAATATACTATTTTTGAATTTATTGATTCTCAATAACTCGTGTATCTGTTGAGTGTCATATGCACATTATTTCGTAGAAGAAACAATACATTTGTGGCAGTTTTTAGCTGATGCTTGTTGTCTGTAACAGGGTCAAAATAACAGATTGGGATAAGTTAACCCAGTTAGTGCTATATTGACCCAAACTGGTTAAAATTTTAGCCCAGTGATTTTTAGTAGTGTATTCTCACTTTAATTTTGACCCTCTGATATATATTAATTATCACTTTTTCTTTAATATACATGACATACTTTAATAATTTGTGCTCCAAAAAACTAAATTACTGCAGGTTTAAACCTCTCAGATGTTGTTGATGACAATACAAATATATTAATTTCATCAACTGTAAATGATCCACTTTCATTACTCATAAATTCTTCTGACAGACACAGTGGTACTTAGCTTACCTTCTGCTTCACCTTCCACTTGGCTCCTCCGTGTGAGTAGGTCTTCCTCTCCCATTGGAGGGTGACCATCCCTCTCTCCTGCAGCAGCGTGGAGCAAACCTCCCTCATGAGCTGGGACACCAGAGCCAGCTGGGACAGGGACAGACTGTCCAGGAAACTGGCCATGTGGCACAGCACCTCATAGGGTAGCGAGCTCAGAGCGTCCAGCCCTCCTCCTCCTGCCCGACCTCCTCTCCTCCTCCGGGTGGTGGAGGTGTCTGTTGAGCTCCCGGATGGTTGCGAGTCATCACTCACAGAAACCTGTGTGCTGGGATGCAGCCTAAAGCAGCCCAGGTCCTCGCTGGAAGCAAAGTTGAAACTTTTTGTCTTTAAAGGAGCATTACTGCAATTTATCTGCAGGAGCTTAATGGGCTTGTTGATTAATACCAGGGAATCGATAATGAGGCTACTTTGCCTGGTGCTGAGACTTATTGGCTTTTAAATTTTAATTTCAGGCCCAGGCTTCACCGTCAGGCCAGTTTCTCGACACTCCACCTGTTTTCACTTCTGAGAGCTCTGTAATGCAGGCAGAGTCCCTGCTTTATTTACAAAATGACAAATATCAAAAGTTGTAGATTACTGGATACAATTTTAAAGTGATAAAGAAAATTAAAGCTGCTATAATCAATATTTTTTGAAACAACAAACAATCACATGACCAAGTGTAATGTGAAAGGGGTCGCTGGTAGTGACCAAGCAGCATACAGACAACGTTAGTGACTAGCTGGTGAACATAGTGCAACATTTAGCAGCTAATGATATTTCCTTCAGGGGTTGATGGAGAGCAAAAAAAGAGATAAAAGGAGAGTCAACATTGAATTTAAATTCATTGGGTGGCCAGAAACACAACTCAAAATGAATGCTAATGTTTCTCCATATCTGCTGGATCTTCAATACACAACTGTTTGCTAACATGTTCACCATATTAACTTTATATGGTCATAATACAGTATGACAGTATTGTTTCCTCTGGCCCCAAGTGGACAAAAGATTCAGTTATTACAGGTTTGAAGGCACTGTGTGTAGTGATTATTACATCTTATTAATATTTTAAAAATACTGTGGAAACTACTTATAGTGATCATGGTTACAGTGATCAACGGCTTATATGGATCAAAAAGCTCGAGACAGGATCATTCCTATACAAATGCTGTTTAGATAATTTGTTTATAGTAATCAAGTAGTCCACTTACAGTGTTCATTTTGGGTCTTTTCATACATTTAAAATTACAATAATTTCATGTTTTTTTACTTTATTCCCATGATACACATATCATATGTACTTAGCGGCTGCAGCACCATTATTGCCTCACGCTGGCTGGTTACCTGAGGTTGGTGCTGCGTGCACATTGAAATCATGATGGGAATAAGAAAATCATTTTCTCTCAACGAAAATCGTAGTCTCCTCTAACATTATGACAAACTGCTTAAAACGAGCCAACGAGATGCAGCAACAGAACTTGGTGTTCCTCATTATAGTCTACTCAAACAATCAGAAACAGTCATGGCTGCTAGTGATGGATGATTGAGTTAGTCATCCGCGTATAGTGATCAATTTGACCCGGACAGACATGATCACTATAAGCAGTTTCCACTGTATAAGACAATCCTAATGTCCTCAGGTCAGGTCATTGTAAGTCTGACCCGGGGCTGCTGACCACAGGGGGCATAAAAGTTTTTCAAATTCCACATATAGGGGCTTTAGTGCCCCACTTGTTTATACTCTCTCACATTTTCCTTTATCCCACCCATATTATCTTCCTAAGAAACATAAAACCATACGCATAAGAACCACAAAATAAATAAAGGTGAACTATGAGTTTTATCTCACTTGTAGGTGACGGTGGCTTCATGTGTGGAGGGCTTGAACCTCCTCTGGCTGTAGGTGCATCCCAGATACGCCAGCGGGCATCTCTGCTCGAACCATCCATTCACACACATCTGGATGTCACTGTGGATGTTCCTGCATAACAGAGTATGTATATGGATGAATCAGAAACTTTTTGATCAAAAATAGAAACTTTTTTTGGCTCATTTGGCCCAATATAATCATTCAAACATCAAGAAGAGCGTACAATATTGACCTGAGTGATGTAGTTTTAATTTGTAGCATTTGTTTTAATCTACTTGCCATGCCAGATGGGTGGAGTTTAGTGCTTTAGGAAAATTCAGATTGTGTTAATAAATTCCAACCTAATTAAAAAACAACAATAATAATAGAAACATATCTTTTTTGTACTTTTCTTAAATGATTTAACTTTCCTGTAAATGTAATATCATCTAAATGGCTTTGATTGTATTTTTATGGCTGTCCTGATCTAGTATGATCTTAAAAACAAACGATTATTGATATTTGAACATTTTATAGGACCCATGATTGATTTGAATCTTAAGACTTTGCAGAAAGTAGAATTTTAGGGACTAAATTTGAATTTGTACCTCCCATTCAGCAGGTACATCATGCAGGTAAGATGTTAAAAATACAGATATGCAATTATAAAGAACAGAATCTGACTGAAAAAAGAAACCACACTTATAATGTTTGGCATATTCTCTGCGCTGGAAGGTGTGTCCACAGAGGAAGGTGAAGGCGGAGCTGGCCTTGTGGTGTCGGCTTGTGACGCCCTCCACCTGCAGCTGGAGGTGCATCTCCAGAGGTTTTCCATCAGTTAGGTCAGCCAGCGATGTGTCTCTCCGGAAAGGAGCAGACAGGAAGCTGTAGGTCTGCGTGCCTTCATCTATTAACAGACCATCAGTGCAGATGCTCTCTGCGATAAGATGACCCCTTTGCTCCTTCTCCAGGGAGCACAGCAGAGTCGCCTGAGGAGCAAATCAAATGCATCATATGATAATTATTCAGTATATCAGTTTGTGCTCAACTTTATGAAGTGATTATTAACAGTGAACATGGAGTCATGAAGATATTAAACAACCAAGATGATACTGAAACCATCTGAGCAAGTAATTTAGTCTTTTTCTTAATACAAATGAAAATTGGGGTGTTTTATTTTAAATAGGGCTGCAAATAATAATTATAATTTAATTGTTGGTTTAACCTCTATCAAATGTGAAAAAAGCCTATCACAATTCCTAGATCACAATGTGAGGTCGCTTGCTTAATATGGGTGGGATAAAGGACAATGTGAGAGAGTATTAACAAGTGGGGCTTTTGTTCGACCAAAATAAAAAATATTTGCTTGTTCCAGCCTCTCAGATGTGAAGATTTGCTGCGTATCTCTGTTTTATGGTATTGTAAACAGAACATTGGCCCAAGTGATAAATTGATTAAAAAATGTATTGTCTTTCTTGTTTAATTGATTAATCAACTGATCATTTCTGCACATTTGAAATATCGTGAATTTGTCAAGAAAACCCAGTACTGCAAATAAGCAGATATGACATTAAAAAACCAAAACAACTTCAACGGGAGGATGAATTTCTTCCTCTCACCTGAACTTCCTCCCAGACTGGCATCTCCTCTGGTGCCACCCCTATGTCGCTGGTGTCCACAGCCTTGCTCACTCTCTTGTAGTAACTAGGGTTGCGGATGCGGACCTGCCTGGCAGAGTAGGAGCATGGGATTTTAAAGGTACGAACAGTGATAATCTTCATCGGTTCCACATGTCCGTACACAAAATTCTTCTTCTTCCTCTTCAGATTGCTGGCTGATGCGCCGCTCACCTGTTGGCAGGTGTTTGATGCTGTGGCACCCATACATGTATCTGCTGTCTCTGTATCTTCCTCCGTCAGAGTGCCCAGGCCTTTACCCCTCCCTTTAGCCGGTTTCTGGCCTCTGCCCGCCACAGATGCTCCTCCGGCCTCCCTGCAGCCGCCCATCTCCATAGTGAACATGCGCTCCCAGGCGTTATAGTTTTCTAACAGCTCAGTGTTCACCCCAGAGCCCCTGGCAATAGCCTCTCTCTCCTCCTGGGTTAGCTCCCGCTCAACTTCAATCTCAATCTCATCCTCATCCTCATCCTCATCCTTGTTTATATAAGGACTGCTGACGCTATACGTGTTAGGCGACACCCAGGTATGACCACTAGCTGCCTTTGCAGCTGCCCTCTCTTCTGCCTCTTTCTTCAAGGCAGCCTTTCTCTGCTTCTCCTTCTCCTTCTTCCTTTCCTTCTCTTTCCTTTCTTCTTCTTCCTCCTCCTCCTTCACACTCTGTATCAGCTCAGGGAACAGTTTCTTCATCTTCATGGAGTGAAAAAGGTGATCCTGGTCTTTTAGAGCCATGGCCAGATCCAGACATCCCCCCTGCTCTTTTTCCTTGAGCAGGTTTTCATGCAGCTCTGTGTTTGGACAAGAATGGGCGTCGTTGGCTGGCCAGCGGTTCCACTCCATGGAGCAACACACCACGCTGGCCGGACACACCTGGAGGTGAGCTGCCTGTGAGGAGCGGGTCAGGTGGACCGGGCAGCCGTACTCAGCATTGAGGCAGGGCACCCTGACATTGGGGCAGAGCAGCAGGTGATCCTCCTCTTTGCACAGGTGGAAGACAGCTCCACAGAGCAGGCGGCAGGGGACGACCGAACAGCACACAGAGACCTCCACCCGAGCCCTGCAGCGCCGGCTGTAGCAGGAGTCACAGTGGACATGTTGTCGTACCCTGGGGGCTCGAGAACGATGACTCTGATTGGGTTAAGAGAGGAAAAAAAGGAAAATAAAGGAAAAGAGTCAAGTCAAGAAAAGTCACTAAATGTAAATCAGCACCTTTTTAGATTTTAAACTTCAGATATTGTGAAATCATAGAGTATTAAAACACATTTGTTTGTTGTTATTAAGTTTTTGTCTGTGTTGTCAGCTATATTTATTAGTAGCACTCATACTGTATACAGTATAGGCACAATTTGATCTTACAGTTGTACAATACAATCATACCATCCTTCAGATCCTCTGGAACCAGTTTTATTATCTGAAGCTGTAAATTCAGTCAGTCCTGTAAACAGAGAACAGACTATAAAGCTCCAAGTCACACAGTACAATCATCCTGAAAAAACACATCTACAAACTTAACCAAAAACACTGCATGTAAACAGACAATGTCACTATACCAGCGGCAGAGTCCTGTGGCAATAGAGTCAATGAGAACAATGAATTACAGACTGTAGCCTACCGCTGTATGAGCTGGGAAGGAGAGAAACACGCTCCTTGCACTCTGTCTTGTGCTTTAAAGACCAAGTGTCTGAGCTATGTCTGTGTTATAAATAGAGCCAAGCACTGACCAAGAAATGTTACACAGGTGGTCAGACGCATGGTTTGGATTACTAGCCCTCTCAGCTGTTTACAGAAAGGAAATCTCGCTCACCTTCCTCAGTCATACTGTTGAGCTGATGACAATTGCAGACTCATTTTGAGTCTGCAATTGCCTGCAATGAGTCTTATCTAATGTCCAAACAGTGTCCTCTAGTGGAGATTTGAATATGATCAAATCACTGTTAGTATGTATTTTGTTGCAGTTATTCTAAAAGAAGATTATTCTGTAGATTTATTCTGCACTGAAAACAGTTTGTCATTTACTCAGATGCAGTCATTGAGCCCCACAGTAAAGAGATAAAAGGTACTTAATAAAGTTTGGTTGCTGTGGCTTGAATCCGCTGCTGCAGACTGAGGGGGGAGTTACTTCTCCTGCTGAACTTGCTTGGTGCTGCTTGGCTAATTTTAACCTGCCAGTTGAAAAGTTCAGGGACTGAAAGCAATGTTATAAGACCAAAGAGAGGAAGCAACACGCCTGCCGTGGCACATTGGTAAGACCCTGATTTGTTCCCACTGTGAACGTGTTGAAATTGTTTATCTTAATTTACAAAAAGACACAAGTGATGATGTTGTTTAGTATTTCAGGTGATTTTTTGTGCTCGTCTGTTTTGATTTAAGCTGATTTACCGTGCCACAGGATGCCTAACTGAACAACATTGCAATATAGGCCCATAGTTTACAATTTACTTTGAATATCAGATCCTCAAAAATGATTGCTCTGGAGCCAAGTAAAAGTTATTCTATGTTTAGTGCGTGAAGGACAAAATATGTTGCACCAGGAATGTTTCACATAACTTATTTTTAAATTTCTTGTTGATTTGTTGTGTGGCCTGATTTTCAAATCTTTTCCTTGTGAATTAGTGGATAATTTTACTACTGTCACTAAGCCTCTGAAAATCCCTCTATGGGTGACCTGGTTGTTATCTGTAGATATATATATAATATATATAGATATATTATATATATCTATATCTATATAATGATGGATCATAGTATTGTTTTGTTTTCAGGGTTAAGGGTTGGGAATGTGGTTCGCTATTTGGGGCTAATGATACAGATTAAAGTATCAATGTTTATATTATTTTGTATTTTTCTTGCAGGATTACAAAACTTCTGATAGAAAGTCCTGTAGATATGGTGAGTCACAAACTTTCCAAATACAATTCCAAAAAAGAGTATTATACAGTCTTAATGTGCTACATTCAAACTCTATTTCTTACAGAAATGGGTTATTCAGTGTCATGAATCTCCATCGTTCTCCTCATTCATTCATTCTAGTTGGCTCCTCTCTGTTTATTTCTCATCCAATCAGAGTCATCGTTCTCGAGCCCCCAGGGTACGACAACATGTCCACTGTGACTCCTGCTACAGCCGGCGCTGCAGGGCTCGGGTGGAGGTCTCTGTGTGCTGTTCAGTCGTCCCCTGCCGCCTGCTCTGTGGAGCTGTCTTCCACCTGTGCAAAGAGGAGGATCACCTGCTGCTCTGCCCCAACGTCAGGGTGCCCTGTCTCAACGCTGAGTACGGCTGCCCGGTCCACCTGACCCGCTCCTCACGGGCAGCTCACCTCCAGGTGTGTCCGGCCAGCGTGGTGTGCTGCTCCATGGATTGGCTCCGCTGGCCGACTGATGATACAGACCCACACAGCTACAAGGCCCTGCAGGAGAATGTGCTGAAGGAAAATGAGGGACAAGAGGAGGCCCTGGATCTTGCTATGGCCCTGGTCGATCAGTCAGACCTCTACGCCCGCCTGAAAATGAAGCCCCTCTACCCAGAGCTGATGCAAACAGAAGAAGTGGAGGAGGAAACAAGGGAAGAGAAGAAGGAGGAGACAGCAATGGGAGGGTTTGTTAATGGTGTCCCAGACAAAAACACCAATGAAGGTGAGTCATCGGGCTGCTTCTGTCCGAAATGACTTTTTAAAACAAAATGAGGCCTCGTAATAAAGTAAAGTCCAATGTGAATAACTGTTAGAGTGAGCAGTCATGTCATCTGGAGATCTTTAACTGCAAAACACTGATTTTTAAAGAGTTTTAATAGGAAAATGTGGAGAGGAAATGAAAATGAAATGAAACCCTTCATACATCTATTTCTGCAGAAAACAGTGTGTGTGAGACTGATGTTGACGAAGAGACTGTTCAGAACAATGTGAAGCCAGATTTAAGCCTCAGCAAAGAGAAATACAACCTGTGTGAGATGATGTTCAACATGGAGAAGGGCGGCTGTGCTGTCGCTGAGGCAAACCAAAAGAACCCCAAACAGAAGGTGAAACCAGGTGAGAAGGGGAAGTCCCAGAGTGAGAGAGATTCAAAGAAGGATGAAAGGCAAAGCAGTGGGATGAACAACACAAGTGCAGACCACAGAGGAGAGAAAGATCAGGCTGCTGCAGAGAAAAACTGCCCTCCGCCGGACACAAGTAAGACCGGACAGGCCCCGTGGCAGGAAGGGGTGCTGGAGCGTCTGGGACAGGAGCTCACCCCGCAGGAGTACAACATGTATGTGGTGCATCACGGGCGCATGCTGCTCGCCTTTGGGCAAATGGAGGCCTGCACACCAAGAGAGAAAGATTTTGTTTACGGCAGCCTGGAGCCGATCCCAGTTCAGACCCTGCGCTCTTTCAAGGTGATGATTTCACACCACTTTTTTACAGTAAAATAGAACTTTTTTCATCAACCTTTTAAGGCATTGATGTGCTTGTCAGTCCATCACTTGATGCATACTGATGCCTTAACTTTGCAGAGCCAACAATCAGATATTCAGGCCCACTGCACGTGTGATTGGTCAGGTGTTCGAAGATGAGAGATTAGGCAGCATTTGAATTTCTCTCCATAGTGCCCCTTTTTCATTCTCAACAATAATGATTTCTGTCACTATTCATACTTTTATCTCTACAAACTAGTTTGTTTTGAGCATTTTCCTGCCTTTAATCCCACAGTGGGCAGTAACAAAAATTTTAAACCCCTTTTTGTTTGAAATTAAATCTGATGTTGGGCACTTGCCCACCAACAGGAAGTGAACACTACTGCAGCTCAAAAGTGCTCCATTCTCTCAACAGCATTCAGTTTTTTGTGTCTGGTTGTGACTCTTAACTTGTTAGTTGTCTCTGATATGCAGTTTATCAGTTCAGTTATTTCTGTGTGCTTGTCTCATCTTTTGTGTCCTATAAGGTCCCTGACAGCTATCACTACAGGCGGCGGGTTCATCTGTACAACACGGCTGCAACTACTCCAAGTGAGGCTCGCAGTGTGGACACGTCAGACCTCGGAGTCAATGAAGAAGACTGGTTCACTGATGAAGCAGCAGCCACCCTGCTGGGATACGCTGAGAAGGAGGTCAAGGGTCACAAGGTCAGTCAAATATCTTAATGACAGTATAAATAGAAATATATAAACCACCATGTGAGGATGATGAAAGTGGCTCCATGTACTATATGTACTCAATAGTTTTGGTAACACTTCACACAGGTTACACAAAATGCTGAGTAGTCATTATGGAACAAATCAGGAACAACCTGATAGTTGATGAATCACTAATAAGTATTCAGAATAAACAGCTATGATGCGATAATGATGTGAATGTGGATATCAAAAGAATACTTCCACAATTAAGCATTGCACTTCTAAACATTGTCTGAGTCACAAAGGACAGTTAGAACAGAGTACCAGAGATATTGTCTTTTTTAATCCTCTTCCTTGTTAAAACCTGGCACCTATATTACCCACAATGCAACTGAGAATATTCTAGTAGTGGCTAATGTAGCCTCAAGCAATCAAATTTCACGCGGCTCCCCTTGCAGCCACAAAAGGCTTTAAAACTTTTTTCACATATGTAGTAATATTCCCCAAGACCTGTAAACATACTTTGATATGTAAGATCAGTGCACCTTCCCTTTAAGGTATTTTGTGTACCTTATAAGTGTTGCCATACTTTAACATGTAGGAAAAAACTTAGAAGTTTAAAACACTATGAAATGCTTTTGAAAGTGTTTAAAGTATACATGATTTTTGACTGTAAATGGGCTAAAAAATGCTTTAACTACAACTAATCAGGTACCATGATCAATTGGTTTTCATGCAGATCAGTGAGTCAAAAGCATCCGACGGGCTGTATGTTGACTTGGGAACACAAACGCACTTGTTCCACTCGGCACCATTTAAAGGGAAGTCGACCCTCGCAGACGTGATGGTGGACAGACCGCTGAAGCTTCATCTGCAGCTGCAGGCCCAGAGCGTGAACAGCAGACACCACAGAGCCAGCAGTGTTTTTACCTTCCTCTGTGGTCACACCTTCCAACGCAAGGAGTTCGCCACACATTTCAGGTGTCTGTGAATTACACTAATGTGTCTGTTTGACTGAGTTTGTAGTTTGAATCATATTGCTTTTTAAAACAGCGTGTCTTAATATCACAAAGGTAATAATATCAAAACCTCTGTAAGTATATGCTGTATCTAGAAGTCACTGAAGTATCTCAAAGGATTAATATTAATGGAAAAAATGTAGATGTGTAATTGTGCTGGTAAACTGCGCTCGCTGTGATTCAGGAACGTCCACAGCGACATTCAGACGTGTCTGAGTGGATGGTTCGAGCAGAGATGCCCCCTGGCATACCTGGGATGCACCTACAGCCAGAGGAGATTCAAGCCCTCCACACATAAAGCCACCGTCACCTACAAGTGAGCACATCTTAAATTCATCAGTTCAGTTCAGAATATTTGGGTCTGACCATTTGCCTTTTAATATTTTCACAGCTTTAAATTCTAAGTAGATATTCTGCATGATCTGCAGACGACAATATCAGTTCAACAGCGACTATGATTTATACAATAACAACCTTCATTTTAAAACACAATTCATCAAATCCCAGAAAACGCTATGAAATCTTGATTGATGTTTGATTTAGATTAGATGTTTACTTTTGAATTTAAATAAATTAATAAATGTATCTTCCTTCAAATTAAAGATTAAAATAAATAAAGATGAGGACTGACACGAACATGGAAACTAATATAATGTTTAAATAATTAAGCGACCTGTATGTTGCTCTGATATACATGTTGTTGCTGCTCACACTTAACAACACAGTTAAGAAAAATAAAGCTAAACTTTAAATTCTAGACCAAACACAATCTTAAAGTCAGATAAAAACAGTTTTAGTTAACAAACTCATTTTGCACCTCGACTTGCTTTAATGAATGTTTTTGTTCCTACAGTCAGCAGCTGAGGAGTTTCAACTTACGTCCGACCCACGTATCCTCACTAGATTATGACTCACAGCCGTCCAGGAGCTCAGCGGACACCTCCGACACCCAGAGGAGGAGAGGAAGTCGGGCAGGAGGAGGAGGGGAGGACGCTCTGAGCTCGCTGCCCTATGAGGTGCTGTGCCACATGGCCAGTTTCCTGGACAGTCTGTCCCTGTCCCAGCTGGCTCTGGTGTCCCGGCTCATGAGGGAGGTGTGCTCCACGCTGCTGCAGGAGAGGGGGATGGTCACCCTCCAATGGGAGAGGAAGACCTACTCACATGGAGGAACCAAGTGGAAGGCCAAACCAGTGAGCTATACCTACAAAATAATCTAATCCATCCATTATTTTAGTATCGTTTAACTATGAATCCACTACTAGCTGTGATTTTTCCTTTTCTCTCCTCCTGACTCCTGCTTCTCTTTAGGTATGGGAGTTCAGTCACCTCTTCTCCTCAGTGGATTCATGGCAAATGGAAGACATCCCTCCTATATCTGCTCATCTAAAAGTCTGTCCTTACTACGAGACCTGTCTGCTCAGCAAACCTTTTCCCCTCCTGAGCTTAAGTGAGAAACAGGAGAGCAGCCAGGGGAGACCGAGTCTGGTCAACCATTTCACAGCAAGCAGAAAGCAAAAGTGAAAAAATCCATTTAATTCTACCTTGTATGCATACTTTAAAAGCATTTATTGTGTTCAATTTACACTGATGCCCAGATTACACTGCTAGGGATGATGTATTATAACCAGTATTTCAAAACACAATAAATCAACCTGAACTTGTGCAGTATTTGTTGTTTTTCATACTTATTGATTGTTGATTAACATGTATTTTTTAAAAATGAAAATAATGCCCTATGTATTATTCTTTAATTCATTTGCTGCAAGATTTCTTCATTGTAAAAAAAAAAGGTTTAATATGATGATGCTGAAGCATATAAACATTTTGTCTCTTCACCTGCATCTCCAGATCATCTTGTGTCTCAATAGTGAAGAGAAGAACAGCAGTCCGATGAAAATGTTTAGATAAAACCAGTCATGTTGTGTTTGTGTAGAGTCGTCAGTCATCCACGTAGTAGCAGTTTGATATAATTTACAATAAACTTACTGTTTGCCTCAAATCACTGGTGGGTGAACTGAGTTCAAATGAATACTGCACTGAATACAATCTCAGGGCCAGACATACTGCACATACTGTACATACACCCATATACAGTTCTCTCACCATTGCTTTTTATCTTGTATACAAATGACTGCAGAAGTAATTATGAAAATAGGCATGTTAGCCATAGTTAGTCTTCCTGTGGTTGATGATTTTATAGCTTGGTGCAATGATTCTTACCTAAATGTGTCAAAAACTAAAGACATGATTGTTGATTTTCTAAAAGTCACAGCCTGGCAGTATTAATCACACTACCATCCAGGATAAGGACGTTGAGATTGTCCCTGAGTATAAATACTTGGGAACAATTATTGATAACAACTTGAGTTTTAAATCCAACACTGATGCTGTCTGCAATAGGGTCCAGCAGCGCTTGTGTTTTTTTAAGGGGGATGAATTTGTTTAAAGTGTGTAATGTTTTAATGACTCTGTTTTATTAGTGTTTTATTGAATCTGTTTGTACCTTTTGCTTTGTGGCCTGGTTTGGTCGCCTCACCCTGTCCAGTAAAAAAATAGGCTGGTAAAGCTTGTTAAAGTGGCCAGTGAGGTGATCAGGATGCAGCAAGTCCAGCTCCAGGACATTTACAATAAGCGCACTATCAATAAAGCATTCTTAACTGTCCTGATCATCAACTTTGGCCCTCTGGCCGCCGCTTCAGCATGCCTAAAACAAGGACACGGCGTGCCAGAGTTCCCTTTATCCCTGTTGTTACTGACAGGCTTAATTTGTTAGGCTAATTTCCCCTGACTTGATTTTTAAATTTATTTTGCACTTGCAGTGCATAATACTAGATCTCGTACTGTTGCCATCTTTGGTTTTTCAATCTCTGGTTCTCTGGTGGGAGTGTCTTTGTTTTTACTTGAGCTGATGATTTACCCCTGGATTTTTATTTATTATGCTTGTTATTGTCATTGTTTATATGTCTCTGTGTAACGTGATTTGTCTGATGCCTGCTGTAGACCAAATTTCCTTCAGGATAATAATAACGTTGAAGTTGAAGTTAAAGAGTGGCTCAATGTGACTCCCATTTTAAAACGATATAACAGAACATACGCCCTCATTTTGGAGGATACCAAGACTTTTGAGAAAATGACAGATCAGCAGATTAATGTGGAAAAATTCCAGTGTATAAAACACATAATGACCAAGGGTGTCATTATGCTGTCATACATTACAATACAAAAGCGTGACAGCAGGCACAGAAAAACTGATCTTGATATTAAGCAAATCTGTGTTTGTGAGCAGAACAGAGTAACAGCAAAGTATCAGTCTTCTCTCTCACTCTGTGATAAACAAGCTGTGTTTACAACTTAAAGTGATGTTTTGGCACGCTTTGACCACTGGACTCTGTGGTTTTTGGCCAGAAACAAACAGTTGGCCAATGACTGACAATCAATAGATTATGTGGTCAGAGCGAAGAAAAAATAATGTCCTCTTTATCGTGATTACCCCAATATTCTCATACATTCATCAATTACTCCTATATTTGTTAAAGATTAACTTAAAATCAGTGTCTCACAGCCCTCTGGTTGAGAGTTTCAGGTCTGTTGTGTCTCTGATCCAGCATCACTGATGGCTGTGGTCTGAAGTGGGCTCTTTTTCACCTGTAACCACACCCAACTGTGATGTCACAGTGTACTGACCATACCCTGTACGCTTTCACATCATTGCAGCGCAATGAGAAGCGAGATGTTCAGTGGCTGTTAGTTTGTCTGTAGTCTTAAATTGATTTTGAACACCTCACTATTGTAAGCTGTAATGATAATTTCCTAACAAATTGTTGAATGCATGCTTTACAAAAACATTGAGGACCTATTTCCGTCCAGAAGTGGAAGACATAAGCTTGCTATCGTCCAAGGAAATTGTGTTTTTTAAATCATATTTGTTATTTTCAATAGCTGGTACCATAATTCGGAATGTGAAGCTCCTCCTCCCCCTGCTGCGCTGTGGCACTAATCACCCTCCATACCGGGCTGCTTTGTTGTGAATACAGCGGTGCCACCGTACTGCACGTACCATCAGAAGGTTATGAGGAGGTTATCTCGACTGTGACTGCAGCAGGATTCGTCCACACCAAGAAAAACGTCAGCCAGCGCTGCATCAGTGAAGCAGCTCACCTGAGAGCATCAGAGAGCTAGTAAACGTGTCGTTTTGCAGACTGGACGCTGTGCACGCGTCTGTTGTATGCTTCATTTCTGCTGCAGCAAGGACAGAGATAACCAGGGCGATATCAGGATCCATGAGAGACGTTTCGAGCAGGATACCGCTTCAGTAGCACGGTAGGCCACGGCCAGAGTGGTGGTTGCACAGTTACAGGAAGACACTCAGCACTACGGTGCAGAGATCTGCAGGCTTTTATACGCGAAAACCAAAATGAATAAGAGAGAGTAGACGTCCTGCAAATAAGCATATAAGTGGATTACTTAAAAAACCTCTTGAATGTTTCAGAATAAGTAGTGCATGGTGTATTAGTGGTGTTATATCACAGTAAAAGAGAATATAATATTACTAATGAGCAAATATATATGCTTCATCTCTACATTCTACATTAATGATTTAATTGGGGACACTTCTGTAATGTAAACAGCTGTACTTCATCTACCAGCATCTGTGTGTGCAGGTTGTGAGGGGATTCAGCCATGGATGCGGGGAGGCTGGAGCAGCAGGTGGCCAGTGTGGAGAGAGGCATCACCTTCCTGAAGCAGGAGCACCTGGCCTTGCTGACTGGTCTGAAGCTGGAGATCACACACCTGAAAAGGCGCTGTCATGGTCAGTCTACCTGTGACCTGCCGCTCTCCATCTCTTAATAATATTTCTCTTAACCACCTGACTGTCTGTCACGCTGTCTTATCCTTTCCCTGTCTGTCTGCTGTGCTTCTACTCCTCTTGTCTGCAGAGCTGAGCTGTGAGCTGGACTCCAGGTTTCCTTACAGAACCACAGCAGGTGAGACACCATAATTCTTTGCTGACAAGGAGGAAAGTGATATGTGAGAAATGCTGAAAGTTTTTATCATAATTATGGAGCAGAGTAGGACTGGAGATTCACAAGGACTTCAAATAGAAGAGGATACTGTGATGACCATTATTTCAGTCATTAGTCATCCGAGATGAACCGTTTGATACATTCCCATCAGTATAAACATGATTCATAATTATATTTAAAAATCCCCTCCAGACATGTTTTCAGATGTATATAAAATACTCTACTTTGAATAATAATTGCATCTGGATGGTTTTTCCACAAAAAAATCCAGGAACTTTAATCATTTTAGCAATACAAGGTTTCATTTGAGCTTTTAACATAATAGTTATTATATTTATTTATGGTCCGATATGCCAGATCAGCACTAATTCTGACTTTATGAAGTGATCGAGTATTGGATGTGACATAACCAGTTCACATTAAATAGGGTTTCTTTGTAAATGTCATCATGCAATTCACTGTTTCTGATATAATTTACATCAATTCAGTCACAGCTGGCATCCCTACCATTAAAGTAAGTAAAGTACTTTAAGTAAAGTAAACTTCAAGTAAAGTACATTAAAGTAAACCTTACATAAAAATGATCAAAATTGAGCTCCATGCAGTTGCTTTTATTTCTTCAGTTTGATGTTTGAACTTCACTGTGCAGAAAGATGTACGTGCAGAGTTTGACACTAGAAGACTGTTTTCACCTTCATCTGAGTCTAGGGGAAAGAGTTTATGGGTGAACCTACGAGCATGATTTGTGAAATCACAACTATTTTGGAGCCGATCGTGGTCCAGTATGAAACTTAAACATGTGTGATGTGGAAACTTGAATCATTCAGTGCACAAACACTGAGAATAGACTTAACAGTGAAGTAGGAGACATCTTGTGTCCAGCAGTTGAACTTGATGAAAAAATATATGCATATTCAAAGATTATGGATTTTTAATCAGGGAGAAGATGTAATTTTAAGGATTTTCATGAGATATTTGTGTTGGAAAAAAAACATATCGGACACATAATATTAGTCCAAGCAGAGTATTTTTATGTCTTAAAACATGTCTGGAAGGGATCTTTAAATTTGGGAAAAGAGATTCTGTAGTTGTGTGTAACAGGACAAAACATGGTGACAATATCGTCTGTGTTTGCTGTAAGACAGATAGATTTGTGATTTAGTATCTTTACCCTCTTGCAGTATGTGAAAATGCAACAACATACAATGAAAAGTCAGATGATAACGCAACTCAAAGCAGCACAGCAGCAGTATAACATTGCACATTTATTTGGTACTGCATATTTTTGTTCTGACTTGCATGTATTGCAAGCTGCGTTGTTTCATACATGTCTGTCAAGTGCTTTAGTCCAGCAAGTCCTTGATAAAAGCAAAAAAGATTGCTATAAATGAAGCCTTCATTTTAGAAGTTACATTAAGTCACTAACATTTACATTCACAGAATGAGCTTTGAATCATAGAAAAGTTAAATTGCTGTATATATGTGTATTATTTATTTATTTATCCGGACAGTAATAAAGCAAATGGTGGAGCACAGAAACGCACCGTGAAAAGAAAAATGTAAGAAATGTATTATGAGCAGGTCTGATCCAAAACATGAAATGAAAGAGACATGAAGCAGAGAGAAAAACAGACAAGTATGAAACCCTGAGGAGGAATACAGTGACCTCCTTATCACCTACAGTATTTTCTTATAGGCAGGAGTATCCATAGAAACTAAATGTGTATGTGCATTTATACTCTTGTCCATACTGTGTTTCTTTGTGTGTGTCTCAGAGGAGGAAGCAGAGCTGGCAGCACGTTGTGAGGCTGCAGAGCGTCTCCTGCAGGACCAGCAGTGCATGATGGTCGCAGCGCGTGGGGAGCTGCGTGCCGGCCGTGCACGAGCATCAGCACTTGGCAGGAGCCTCAGGGAAGAGGAGCGACACTTCCTGGAGGAGCTGAAACGCCGCAGCCACAAGATCACGCTGCTGAGTCGTGAGCTGCAACGCCAAAACCTCACCACCTCGACCCTCTGCCACGAGCTCCACACCGCACGCTTGAAACTGTTCAAACAACGGCAGAGCACAGACTGCACTGCAGAGAGGAAGGAGGAAGACAGCGGAAAGGAGGAAGAAGGAGGAGAGGAAGAGGAAGAGGAGGAGGAGGAGGATGAAGATGAGGACGATGAAGACGAGGAAGGCGAAAGCTCTGACTGGCTTCTGTCCCCGCCTCCTCCAGCCTCTCCCAGCCAACCGGATGTGAGACTCAGGAGGCGTGTCAGCGTGAGGGAGGAGAGAGTCAGAGCTTGCGTCCCGCAGGAGAGAGTGACATCACCGCAGAGGCCACACCCCATGCCTGACCCCGCCCTCTTCTTGGTGCCACTCAGGTACCGCCTCCTTCGCTGGAACCGGCCAATCAGAACGCAGGATGCAGGAGAGGGGACGATGGACGAGTGGGAGGATATAGAGGACAGCAGAGTGCACAGGAGGGTGGACATGGGAGCAGGAGAAGGAGAAACCGCTCTGTGACGGAGGCGGAGAGGCGACGTTGTCTTCCAGCAGTCGACACCTGATGCAGTTATTCTAGAAAAAGGTCGAGATGAGAGAGATGTAACCTCGTGATTGTCTGTAGATTTCAGGAAGTGAGTTTGATATTTAGACATAGTTGCACAAGAGCGTGTGATGTTAACCTCAAAGCTACACATAGACGTATTGATTGAATTTGTCACATTTATGGTACAACATGTACTTAGAAAATGTGAAGAAATGAGAGAGTGAATAAGGGGAGCTGTTTCATATGGATGCCTTTTGATTTTAACACTGTCGATCACGGCTTTTGCCTGTAATTAGTAGCCTTGCCTCTGGGTCTGTGAACACCGTTCAAAGTGGCAAACTGCTTTTTTCACTGCACCAGCTGTATTCCAGGTTCAGAGAGTCACTATATAGAAGGCTTAGGGACATTTTGTATGATTTGCACTTTATTAAATTCATGCAATGTGCCTAATAATGGCAAAACAGTATTTCTGATGTCATGTTGTCTGTTTTCAATGCCTAAAAAAATGCATGATGGGCCTTTTTCACAGCAGATGTTTTGACTTGTCGCAGAAGGAAAAGCACAGGTGTTACTAATAACATTAAGGTCACAGTGAGTCAGTTTGCACAAAGATATCAGAACCCTGAAACTGAAGCAAATTAATGGAGTTTAGCCATCATTAATTTTATTATTGACACCTGTGCTTTTCCTGCTGTAACATGTCAAAATGTCTGCTGTGAAAAAGGCCTTTTTGTTATTGCCACATGACTGCTACAAAGACATAACAACCAGTGGCTCTCAACTAGTGTTGCATCATAACCTAAATTTGTATGTTTTTGCAATTATTTCTCAAATTGTACTGAGCTGAAACATTTTACTGATGAGTCAGTCGACTATTTTGATCCTTTTTAAGCCATTATTTCAGCCAAAACACTTGACATTCTCTGGTTTCAGCCTCTTAAATGTGAAGATTTGCTGCTTTCCCGTTTTATATCACATCACTGTAAAGTGAATATATTTGGCAAAACCCACATATATTCAGTTGGTTGAACAAAACATGACGTTTGCAAACTTTACTTTCGTCTTGTGTTTTAGGGATTTTTCACTATTTTCTGACATTTTGATTTGATTTAATTTTCATTCATCAAGACAATAATCAGCCCTAAATTTGTGTATAACATAAACATTCACCAGTATTAAATGTTAGCATAACCCTGCCAGAGTGGGTCACAGCCCACTTCTGGATCTGGAACAATTTTCGAGGCTACAACAGTGTGCTGTCTATAAGTGTTCATGTCCAATCCGAGCACTGGGTGGCAGTACAACCAAAGGTTGACTGGGATTAAAATATGGACAGATCTGTGTTCATTGCTTAAGGTGCCAAAGTAATAAAAACTAAAATTCTACACATGGAGACTTTAAAGTATCATTCATGTATTTATATACTACGTGGATGAAGTGACTATGAAAGAAATGATTTGCCAGCTTCCAGTTCAGATAGGGAGAAATTTAGATTGTTTTTCACTGTTTTTCACTGTAGCATATTAATACTTGCATTGTCATACAGTAACAAATACCTGGAGGGGTTCAGAGGAGGCAACGAGGAAGATTGTGATGACTCACAGTCATACTGTCCATCTGCATTGTAATATGGATTTATTTGCAACAAGCCATAGTTCTACCTCTGAATGATGCAGACATCTGTGCTGGTGAATGCACAGTCAGGAGCTAAAGCTGCACTGCTTTAGCTGTGGTGAAAAACAGGCATTATGAGTTAATTTAAAAAAAAAACTGGAAAATATATTTATGAACTGAGGGGAAAAAAAGAAAATTGAAATATCCTTTTAAACATATCTTTTTATCTTCCAAATGGTTTTTTTGTTTGTTTTTTATAACAGAAAAATGACACAATGGCATGAAATTGCAATAGATTTACAAAAGATCAATAACAATGACACATAAGGAAAAGAAAAAATACAAACAATTAAACAAAAATGGTTATAAATATCTTTTTTGTATATAATTATCCTTTTTTAAACATTTCTGTAACATTTTTCAAATCTATTTGTGGACCTTTTTATTCCAGCACTGACTGAAAACTACTGACACATACAAACTACCAAATAGTAGTTGTAGATGGAGATGTGGTTGTCATGGTAGTGAGCACACTTGTCTCCTAGCAAACGTCCCATTCTAGAACGTTCCCACAGTTGTCGTGGAGACTGTGCCCAGAATGTTAATGTATCTCTGCAGTGCTGCCATGGCAACCAGCGAGTTGCATTCCAGCTCATGCCTAAAAGTGTGTGAAGAGAGCGGAGAGGGAACACAGGAGGGGTTTCCAGCACTGCCAAGGTTGGGAGGGGATGTGCGGTGTCATTCATTGTGTAGTTTTCACTCACTGGGGGCAAAATTTGAGGAGGTGCCAGCCCTCCTGTTGGCGCTATTAATACACCTCCTGCATGTGCTCACATTCAAGGTTGATAGAGAGTGCATAAACCGGTCTGAATACAGGAAGTTACATCACAAAACGGCAGAGAGGTTGCCCTCTTCTGGACTTGGATGGGTACTATGTGTGTGTGTGTGTGCATGTGTGTGTGAATAGAAGGCCGACAGGCTCCCTCACAGCTCCTCTCCACCCATGAAGGGCAGACACACACACACACATGCACTGACACACAGTTTGTGTAATGTGGTTTGCAGCAAGGACAGGGGAGTCTCCTGCTCTGGAGGAAAGTCTGGGATACTCAGGACTCTGTTTTCAGCAGGATGAAGAGCAGGGGAGCCTGGAGAAGATGACATCTCTCTCTAAACACTGGCTGGTAGGGCCCAGAGATTGATTACATGAATGTGCTATTGATGCCTTTTTGTTCTTCTGTTGTTTGCGATACATGCAGCGGTTTTCTGCTACACTTGAGCCTGAATAAGGTGTTCCTTATATATAAACTAGGACTGAAGACATTAGACCTGTGTCTATTTTGGATATTCTGCAGTTTTGATGTGGGCACTTTAATATAGGTGGTCTTCAAAGCCAAACAACTGTCACTTTGAGGCATTTTTTACTTAAAATTGTACTCAGTGTGATCTTCCATCTGTGTTCCAGGATTTCCACATATTCAGCATCATTCCAGAGTTCATCTGATGAGATTTAGCTCCAGTCCTCTCTTCTGTAAGGTGACACCACTGCAGGAACAGTTCATAATCTTCCTGTCATCAGCTGTTGTCTAAGGCTCTTAGCTTACTCACATGCATGCATTCACACATGCCACATAAACAGACACACATGTGACAGTGACAAAGCCCTTCTCAGGTTACACTCAGCAGTTCAATTCAAACTTATTATGCATTTGAGATTTAAAGAGCAACTTAACATCAGGCTGAAACACACAGAGTTTTACTGCCCCTCTCTTCACCTGTAACCACGCCCAGCAATGATGTCATGGTGTACTGACCACACCCTTGAGTACACTTCTACATCACAGCTGAGAAGTTAAACCACTGAAGGTCAGCAAAACATTATTTTCAGCAGCTGTTAGAGG
This sequence comes from Thunnus maccoyii, assembly GCF_910596095.1. Lineage (NCBI taxonomy): Eukaryota > Metazoa > Chordata > Actinopteri > Scombriformes > Scombridae > Thunnus > Thunnus maccoyii. The sequence continues at coordinate 15,615,300 of NC_056545.1, forward strand.
AAAACTAAAATTTATTACAGGTTTTTTTATTTTTTCATAGGTTTTATGTGTCAGTTATTCTGAAAATGCAGCATCACTGTTAAAAATTTGTCAATGGGGTCAGACGATAAGTTGTAAACAATTTATTTGGAAAAGAAAAGGTAAATTGCAACTGTCTGTTCTCCGTTACCACAGTTTACAAACCAGCCTCCTGTCTCAATATTAACCTGCATCATCTCCATATAAAGTAGTAGCTAATTTGGCAAAACTATTGGTGTGTTTACAGGCCATCTGATAGACTTACCACTTGTGTTTGTTGCCCTGTTGGATCTATTCCTAGCATTATTTTGGTAAATACATTATAACCAATAGAACCATTAGCAACAAAACAAAACTAAAGTTGTAATAAAGTCTTGTTTTTCCTTTAAGTTTCTTTTTAATAGCTTATTGTCAATGAACTTGTGTAAACACTGTGGTCTTTTCTCCCTTAGGCCACCTGCACAGTTGTATTACTGCCTTGTGTACAGAGGCATCATGGGAAACGTGGTCCAGTGCTGTCAAACACTGTCAGACTACTTTAAGTGTAAGGATGCACCGGTCCGCAGTGAGGCTGAAAGATCTCCTCTGCTATCCAGCGAAGGGAGTGAATGCGACTCCTCGACCCTGCCAGACAACCCGGAGGACGATATGTTAACCGTCTCCACCGGTGTGACAAACCCCGCCCTCGAACCAGAACACTTCCTGTTCCCTGACATCATCCTAAGCAGCAACCTCGGAGGGGACGTGGCTCTGGTGGAGCCGATGGTGTGTCTGCTGGTGTCTGAAGAGGAGGAAGGAGGTGGTGGCGAGGGAGTGAGGGTGGGTGAAGGACAAGAGAGGAGCAACAGAGGGAGAAACAGGGGCTACTCTGAGGTTGAGACGCAAACCGAAGTGGAGACGCAGATTGGAATGGGGGTACAGACGCAGACAGAGTCCCAGGCAGAAGTTCAGACGCAAACAGAAATGCTGGTGTGCAGAAATGAGACTGTGGAGAAAGAAGTAAACACACTAATAAATACTGGCGTTGCAAAAGAGATGGTTGTGGATATTTGGGAAGGTGATGGAATACTGAAACAGGTGGATGTGCTCTTGGAGGCAACAACATCACATGAGATACACTCAGATAATCAAATCACCACCAAAGTTTCTGAAGAAGTAGAAGTTTTTGAAGAGCTGGAGGTTCCAGGAAAGGTGGAAATACAGACAGAGAGAAACACATTGGTGTATACTGGAGTAACAGAGGAGGGAAACGCTGATGAAAAGCAGAAAACAACACAAGAGAATGTCTTTAGGTTGCAGCAGAATACTGTTGCAGCCCAGGAAAATACAGACTTTGCCTACACTGAGCGCTGCAATTTGCAGGCACAGGTCAAGGAAAAAGAACAAAACATTGAATCAGAGCATGACTCAGTGATGCTGACTGAACACAATGTAAACAACATGGATGAGAACATTGCTGCAGCGGAGAAAAACACCATTGTGGACAATCTTGGCCCTGCTGTAGACCTGAAACAACAGAGCATTCAGACTAATGAACAGATGGGACAAGAGACTGTGGTGACCAATCAGAATGTAAATAAAAAGGACAATATCCACAAAAAAACAAAATTGAATCTGTCAGCAGATCAGTCCGTTGACAGTCCAGATCAGATTCAGTGTGAGGAAAACTTGCACCCAGCAAAGAGGGAAGAGGACCATGACACGCCTGCCCTGCAGCATGTTTTGGAGCTGGACAAAGCTCTGCCACAGGTGGAAGAGGAAGGGCCTGAGATGAAGAATGTGACATTGTTTTTAGTTGACAGGCTGTTTCTGGCAGCACCACATGTCAAAGGTGTGTGTTTGTCTGATATGTTTTTTTGTGCTTTCAGCTGCAGCCTGTATCATCATACATCCTGCTTTCATCCTCACACCCTTATTTTGTATCTTCTGCACTGTTGTCAGCAGTGCCTCCAAGTCAAACTGAAGAAAGCCCTGAGAACGATGGCCCGGAGCAGTCTGATGTTGATAAAAGGGAGCAACTTAGCATCCGTGACATAGTTGATCTCCAAGAAACGGGCTTCCCTGTCAGAATCCAACCTCCTGGAACAGAAAGTTTCGAGCTTCAGGTCCTGCTTGACATGATTATTAAATGTTTTTAAATACGATTATTAAAGACATCACTTTATCTTTATGTCTTTCTAATTCACTCCAGTCCAACTCTCTGTCTGTTTTCTCCTCTTAGGTATCAGGCCAGATGTTGGTGGCGGAGCTGCAGCAGGTGCTGATGGATCATGAGCTAACCTGCCACCGCACATGCTTCTCCCTCCAGCTGGGAGGCGCCGTGCTTGACAGCCTCACGGAGTTACGCTCCATCCAGGGCATCCAGGATGGAGGGCTGATCAAGGTGGTGGAGGGTAACTGTCTCTTTCTTTTTTACATTCTTTATAAGAAGTCTGTCTGTGATAATTAACAGTTCACTTTGGAGTGCAACAATGTTGGCCTCTGGCTCCTGTCCAGTTTGATTAGAGCTCACATCAAGGACTTCACATGGACCAGTAAACACCTTCTCACAAGAAAACGCTTTTTACATGTCATCCAAACTGGTATTAACTTCTGCAGGTGTCAGACACATGCTCAGTCTTTGTGTTTGCAAACATGATGAAAATGGCCCAAAACTTCATCCAGGAAGGTTTACAACATTATCTCTGACTCCACAAAGACCAACCACTGAGTTATTTTTCAAATTGAATCTATATTCAACTATAAATTATGTGCATCACTCACTTTAAACCTGCACTATAAATGTACTTGCATCTGCATTTTGTGAAAAAAAAGCAATTCTATGCATTGTTCATTTTAATATATTGATCTTCATAAATTTTGTCTGCTTATGTTTACAAATGTGAAATCACCTGTTAAATGAGAAAAATATATTACTATTGCAGTGGAAAGCAAACACACTTTTAAAAAAGGTTATGCTTTAAAATGTATAGTTGATGAATAGTATCACTGTAGCACAATTGGATATAATATTATAGCTTGATACGTTTTTCTACACTTGAGACAATACTGAACTGCACTGTTTTGTTTTATATTGTCCAGACATGCATTGATTTGCAGTGATGGAAGATGTATTTAGATCCTTTATTTAAAAGTACCAATACAACAATGTAAAAATACTACATTACAAGTAAAAGTCCTACATTCAAAATCCTAGTTAAAAGTACAGAAACATTATGAGCAGAATATACATATCGAAAGTAAAGCCCCTGTGTGTTATACTATTATATAATTATTATATAATTATTATTATATTTTGTTATTAGATAGTTAATACTGATGCATCAATGCATACAAAAAGTAGAATTTTATTGCTGTAACTAGTCCAGGTGGAACTAGTTTCCACTACTTCTATAATCTGCTTTTTTGCTAAATATTTGATCATTTTTCCTTTGTCAAATAAATGTAGTGAAGTTAAAAAGTATAATATTTCTCTCTGAAATGTAGTAGAGTAGAAGAATAAAGTAGCAGAAAAAGTAAATATTCAAGTAAAGTACTTGAGTAAAAGTACTTTCTGTCTTTACTCCATTTTTGATTTGTTTCATGAAATGCGTCATGGCAACAAGAAAGTTTCCCATTCACCTTGTCCTTGTATAAGATTGAATTTAACACTTTATATGCTTATTTTCTGATCTTGCTACAGATTCTTACTCTGTGCGTGATGCTCGTCTTCATCTCAGACATGTCCGTGATCTTCTGAGGAGTCTTGACCCCACAGATGCGTACAATGGAATGAACGGCAGCTCTCTGTCTTACCTCACCTTCTACACCCGAGGAGAAAAGGGTGATGTTGTCCTCTCATACCTCCTCACATCCTCCTCACTTGTCTGTGCGTTCTGTCAGTAATCATTTGACTCTTTCACCTCCACATTCATCCATTCAGATAGTGAAAGTGTGACGAAGAGGCGAGCTTCTGAAAAGGAGTCTCTTGACTGCAGCCCTCCAGAATACGTCCTCCCTGGATGCAAGGAACGACTGCTTACTCCGCTGCAGCCAGTCAGAGGTGACTGGAAGGTGAGAGACCAGCTTTTGTACTGCAAATATGACTGGTTACATATAAAACATCTATAAAAACATGTCTTCATCTATAGTGAGTATTCTTGGGACTGCTTTTCTGTGTTGGGTAGCCGTTACAGTGCCTGCGGGTCCTGACCATGAGCAGCTGGAACCCTCCTCCAGGAAACAGGAAGATGCATGGGGACTTAATGTACCTCAATGTCCTGACTATGGAAGACAGAGAACTCAACATTACATCCTCCACACGTGGTTTCTACCTCAACCAGTGAGTTTTAAACTGTTCAGCCATTTGAGAGTGTTCTAAACTATGAACTCAGCCTCAAAAATATTGTATTTCTGCCTCTTTAAGTTCCACAAGAAAGACCCAGAGAGCAGTAAACTGAGAGAGCCAAGAGGAGTAGGCATTGTTATAATGATTATGTACAATGTTTGCTTTCCTCTGACTGCTCCAGGTCAACTAGCTTCAACTTCAATCCTAAACCTGCAGTTCCCAAAATCCTTTGCCACTCTCTAGTTGAGCTGTTAAGTCAGGTCAGCCCTGCCTTCAGGAAAAACTTCAACGCCCTGCAGAAGAAGAGGTGAGAAAACCTTACGAACCCAATGTATGGTAACAATTTGTTGAAAACTGGGAACACCAGTATAATTTCTATAATTTACCTGAGTGTTGATAATAGTAGAAATAACATGAAACTGATCCTTATTGACACTTTCATCCCATTTTCTGTCTCTTGCTGTGAATCAGAGTCCAGCAGCATCCTTATGAGCGGATTGCAGCACCTTTCCAGGTGTTCACCTGGATCGCCCCTCATGGAGACCACACCCTCGACTGTGTCAGAGCGGAGGAGACACACACCAGTCGCATGGGCCAGGACGAGCAAACAGCCGGGCAGGTTGCTGACACAAAACTAATTTTGGAAATGCAGACAAATATAACGTTTCAGTGCAGTGCAGGATTTTTGCTGTGTGCATGTAGGAACATACACACAAACCCAGTGGTTTCATGGTGCTGATGCTGATTTTTAGTTTGTGTGTTATGAGCACAGAGTCGGGAGTGGAATGAGGAGCTGCAGGGATGCAGGGAACTCCCCAGAAACTCTCTTCAAGAGCGTCTGCACAGAGAGAGGAGTGTATTCAAGGTGAGACCACATCTTTCCAATCCTCTCTCTGACTGGTGAACAAAGAAGCATCAGTTGAATACTTGAAGCAGTATCCAGGAGTATAGGATGGACAAGATGAAGAACTAAACCTCCCTTGTCCTATTCTTCCTCTGTTCTGTGAAGTCATTCCTTCCTTTTGCTGCTGTGCAATTAGATTGTGCTTCTTTACTGACAAGGCAAACCGTGTTAACTAAGATATTCATCCCTCCATCTAGACCAACAGTGACTTTGTTGCCGCTGCGACACGAGGTGCTGTAGCAGTTATCGACGGTAATGTCATGCCTTTAAACCCAGGGGAGGCACCTCATATGCAGATGTTCATCTGGAACAACCTCTTCTTCAGCCTGGGGTTTGACATTTCTGAGCACTACCGCCCACTAGGGGGCAACACCGCAGCTCATGCTGCTGCCATCTGTGACCTCAGAGGAGCTCAGGTAGGTAATTAAGTGATGAGTCCTGTCTCACAAACTCTGAGAGTAAAACCTCTGCAAGTGGTGGTTTCATAGAAAGATTATTTTACTTTCACTTTTAAAACATATATCTAATCTAATCCTATGCCACACAATCAGAAATTAGCAGGAATGCTTGTATGTTCTTGCCATCAAATGACAAATATTTATAAACTACAGGCATACACATCTGTGGACATAGAGGGGCTCCACACACTTGGGACAGCTGTGGTGGATTATCGTGGTATCCGTGTCATCGCTCAGACGATCGTTCCAGGGATACTCGAGAAAAATCAGGAGCAGAGTGTCGTCTACGGCTCTAATGACTATGGAAAAACTGTTTTTACACACCCCAGGTACACTCACACAAAACAATTAAGTCTTAAACTTTAGATATTTAGATCTTATTCAAGTAAAAGTTCAAACGTGTAATCTTGCAGGTTGAGGCAACTCCATGTCTATTTAATTTTCTCAACATTATTAAAGCAGAAGTGTGTTTTTCTGCAGGTTTCTGGAGCTTCTTGATAAAACCAGTAAACCACTGAGAATCCAGCGTCACCAGGTGCTCGACCACAACAACAGCTCAGTGGAGCTTTGCTCTGGCATCGAGACCAAAGGCATCCTGGGTAATGACGGACGAGCCTACATCTTGGACCTTCTCAGGACCTTCCCCCCAGACCTTAACTTCCAGTTCTCAGAAACAGAGGAGATGAGAGAGGAAGTGCCGAAGGAATGTCAGAGCTTTGGTTACCCGCGGCGACACCATCACAGCCTGGCCAGCCTGAGACCGGAGCTGGTGGAGGCCTTCGTCCAACACAGGTGAGACAGAGGACATGTTGAGCCCTTTGATGTATGAACTGAGCTTTGTAAATAAAGTTTCCCATTCCTGATACTTTATGTTTTCTGTTGCAGGTATGAAGTTTATGTCAAGATGGTGTCGCATGGGCTCAGCCAGCTGGAGGAACGTCCTGAGGGGCGGCAGACAGAGAGAGATCCAGCAGAGATGATTCAGGATGAAGTCAACAAGCCGAGAATTGGAGATACAGCTGCAGATGGAGCTGACATGGGTGAATAAGACCAGCTAAATGAAGTGAAATTATAAAATGTAATGTAGGGTTGCAACTAATCATTATTTTCATTATCGATTAATCCATTGGTTATTTTCTTGAATAATTTAGCTATTGGTCCATAAAATATCAAAAAATGGTGAAAAATGTCAAACGCTGTTTCCCAAGGCTCAAGACATCCCATCAAACAATCCATAACCCAAAAATACTCTTTTTACCCTCACAGCAGATGAAAGAAACCAGAAAATATTCACATTTGAGAAGCTTGAATCAGAGAATTTGGACATGTTTAAAAAAATGACTCCAAACTAACAATCGATTATCAAAATCATTGACAATCAATTTAATAGTTGGATCCTAATCAATTAATAAACTAATCGTTGCAGCTCTAATATATTGGTAAACCGGGCGTAAAGAGGCTACAAGCTACAAAATTAACTGAATAAAGGACGTAGTAAGACATACAAATGCATTGAAATGTGAAGAACTGTGAGGTTGAAAGTTTATTCTTGAAGTTGTTAGTAGTTTAGTAGCTGCTCTAGAGCTTTTGATCATATCACATGATCTTCATCAGCGGATGGAGTTTGCTCATGAATTAGAGATGTTCAAATTTTCAGTTTTAATTAAGTTTCAATTTTAAGGACTTCTCATTCATGTTGGTTTAAAAGCTGAGGTTGAAAGTTTGTTGGACCTGGAAAAGGTTGATTTCAACACAGAGACATATCAGTCAAAAGTAATTTATTTAACTCAAAGAAATAATATACCAACTAACTGGTGGGGTGTGTAAGTTGGAGAAACATCAGTAGTGTTTGTAATGTATGGATGAGTGAAAATGTGGTGTAAAGAGTGTTGGATGGTGCAACAAACCAAACAAAAGAAGAAAGCTGAGGCCCCTGCAGTAGGCACGGCTGAGAGAGAGAGACCGAGACTCCCAGAAGGCAGTCCGTTTATGCCTTCTGGGAAGCCCAACCCAGATGGGCAGGTACAAGGCAAGTAGAGTAGAGTAAGGCACACAAATTAATTATTACTGAAACCTCAAAAAATGCAAATATTCATTGTAAACTAATGAATGAGGCCAAAGAAAGTTGTGAGGATTGTGATATTGTACTATGTCAATTAATGATTTATCGTTTTGTTGGTTTTTTAAACTTTTTTTTTTTCCTTTTATAGAATTTCACAGCAGAAATGTGATCATGAAAGCTTGTGAGGCTGTCGGATCAGTGAGTGACTCTTGCTTTGACATCCGCTTCAATCCTGATGTTTGCTCTCCAGGTAAAGCATTAAGAGGATGTGTGTGTGTGTGTGTATAAGGTTAAAAAAAAAAGAAGACTAAGATTAAACCGTGTGTCTTCGCTGTAGGTGTTTGTTTCCCCTCTGAGAATGCTGAGGACGTTCAGAGGCAGAGACGGTTGTTATGGGACACGACTGCTTTTCTGCTCTCTAATCAGATTTCAGCTGTGGTGAGTCTTGAGTGGAACAATACTCAGAACTTTCATGTGCATGGAGAAGATATTTATATTGTGTTTGTGTGTGTGTGTGTGTGTGTGTGGTAGCTGAGGGACTGTCTCGACCACATGGCGGTGCCGATGGATGGTGAGACCTTGACCTCAGTGCTACACCAGCGGGGTGTGAACGTGCGTTACCTGGGCAGCCTGCTGATGGAGCTGGACAGGGTGGAGGAAGGAGGGAGACTCAGACACATACAGGTACTTGAGTCATCATTGCTTCCTTCCTCTTGCTGTGAGTTTAAATTTATTTGAGTTTAAATTGATAAGCTTTCCTCAACATCACTTGAATCACATTGAGTAAGATATTCATTAATGTGGCCTGACAGAAGTGGAAGCAACCGTTGCCTCCTCGTCGTCCATTAATTCCTGATAATGGACACCTCGTCGGGCATTATCCCTTACATTGGATCGTTAATGAATGATTGAACACAGGTGTAATCATATTTATTGAAATATGATTATAATATATACATAACAAATTCTGACAGTGTGTTATGAAGTATTTATTAATTGTTTATACACACGTACAAATCATTCAGATTTTGTTCATAAATGTGTTCAAAACTCCTGAAGACATGTTGAAGTTGAAGGTGGAAAAAACTCAAGTGCTGGATTTTCTCTCAGGGCTTTCAGCTGCATATAACAACTGCAGCTGTTATATGACATAATCAATCATTAATTGACTGTTTAGACATTAGTTACAGATGTTTCACATGAGTTATAGTTGTTGTCAGATATATTAATAAACACTCAATATTTTATCTTAGCATTTTTAATAAAATAAAGTCATTATTCTTGTGTCTAATGACATTATAAATATTGAGCGCACACTCATCAAGTGTGATTAACTGTATAACAACAAAACACTGACAGGACGCAGAACATCTGTTGGATGCAGGTCTAATTGCAGGGATTCAAACCTGTAACACTGCAATACAGGATGGTTTCTGTATCTAATTAAAGGCTTTCCTCCTTTAAGACCTTCAACACTCTTTGCTGATTGTAAGCAGGGAATCATTTTCACTGTGGTGATATGTAACTTGTGTCAATGTATAATTTATCAGTCTGGGAACGTATGACAGATGTGTCTTGACAATGGTTCAGGCTTAATGAGATGAACTGGATTAGATTTCACAGCCTGAAGTAATTACATCTGTTTCACAGTGATATAGTCCCAGACCTTTCCAACTGTTGGAAATTACCACTACTAGATCACAGAAAACCCAGTAACAGTGGTGGTTAGTTCAAGTACAGGTGGGAGAGATAAGAGATGGTAATTACTGAGAGCTCCACAAATGTGTTAACCAAAATAAATACTCTTATAGACCAGTTAGATATTAACCTCTCCAGTAAACTGAACAAAAAATACTGTAGTGTTTAGAAATTTAAGGTGCTTCATCCTCCATCTAAATCATATACACTTATCCATTAAATCAATGTCAAAGGTTTTACTACTTTTCTCTTGTCAAGGCCAAACTTATCTCTAATCAGTGTCTTTTGTAACAGATCAAATGTTTCTTCACAGAGAATTTCTATGAGTGAAGTCATCATCAGAAGTGCAAAACACATCTTCAGGACCTATCTACAGGTGACGTACTCAAATAACATCCACAAGCAACATGTCAGAATATAATATTTTGCAACCTGGCTTTAATTTTCCTGTTTTTCTCTCAGGATGTGGAACCTGCAGCTTTCTCTGCTGCTGTCAGCCACTTCCTAAACTGCCTCCTGAGCTCCACCTCCTGTTTCCCCGACTCCTGCTCAGACGAGCTGCTCACTCGTCGCAGGAGCCGACGTCGACGTAGCCACGGGAGTCGAGTTTCCATGTTGACAGACACTGTGTGGGCTAAACTGACCGCCAGCGAGCTGTGGGGCAGGATCAGGACTGAGGCTGAAAATTATTATCACTACACAATTGACAGGTGTGTGTTTGTGTGTGTGTGTGTGTGTGTTTGTGGCTGGATATTTGCAACAGGATTTTTCACTGTTATTCTTTTTGTGTTCAGTGAAAGTATGGATGAGGTTATAGGGAAATATGGCCTTCAGAGGATCTCCTTACTGAGAGAGATGGCAATCAAGACTGGCATCCAGGTCAGACATCGCCTCCATAACACATTTACCTATGAAATTAAATGAATCCCGTCTACATTAAAGCTGCACTAGATAAGAATTTTAGCTGAAACCACCTCTTTTATCAGTAAAAATGTGAAGCTGCAATTGATAAAAGTTTCTCATCCCCACTTTCTGTGACACCACTTAATTTGGCTCAAAGTGAGGAATAAGGACTAGAGACATAAAATGTTCTTCTTCACAGCAAGTTCTGTGCTGATCAACTATGATTGAATCTGCTGCAAAAGTTGTTTTTTTCTCCGTTATTTTCACCCTGTCCAGCAACCAAGAGAAGATTTAGATGTGAGATAATCTTCTGAAGCCACACCTGTCTGGTCAAGCTCAGAGAAAAAAATGTACGCTTAAATTTGACGCTTAATGAGGTCTGGCTATGTAAGATTAGTATGAGGACTGACATTATGCTTCAGGACTTTTAGGTGCTGGAATTCCTCAAACACGTAAAAATTAAATTAATCTCCAGCATCGAATTTTTTTGCCAAAGATCAAAGGTATCTAGTGCAGCTTTAATACGCATTTCAAAATCTCCCTTTCACTCAAATTGTGTTTTCCCCTCTAACCTCTTCTTCATTTTGTCTGTACTTTAGGTGCAGTTGAGGGAATATGCATTTGAGTCTCGACACAGGCCAGCGTTTGGTGAGGAAGACGTCGTTAACATGTTTCCTGTGGTCAAACATCTCAAACCTACAGCAACAGATGCCACACGGCTTGTGCAAAATGCTCAGGTGGCGGTACAGCAGGGTGAGAGACATGGACACAAACATTCACAACTGCGTACTGTATATGCACTGTATGTTTACTGTATATATACTGTATGTTTACATTTGAGTAGCGCGGTGAGCTAGCCTGGGTGTTTAAAGTGACTGACCATTAACTGGAGTGTCTTTATGGAAAATGATCTGCTCTGCTGATGCACCGCAGCTGTGATGATGTGAAATAATGTTTTCCTACATTATACACAGTAGAACCACATCATTATATTTTCAACATGGGAAGTCAAGTTAAGGATATGCTTGACATTCAAGTGGTTTAAACTCTGATGTTGCTAGGAAACTGACAACATAAATAGACATAGCAATGTTCCCATTTCAAAATTAATGCAAGTTATTTGGTGGTTTTTATTATTATTTAAAATGTGACTTTGTTTTAAAAGTAACTACTCAGAAAAAGCCCCTTTGTTAGATGTTCAGAGGCATTCAGACACTTTTTACTCACAAAGGTCATTCAAATGGACTCGTTCTTGTGCACTCTGTAAACAAGCCTCCTCTTAAAGGCACCATAAGATTATATGAGCTGTTCATTAGGGCCACCATACCGGCATTACCCAATCTCTAATCAATACTGATCCTGGCTGAATTCAGTTTGGAGGTGAAGATTTGTCTACAGTGGCTCTGCAGCTTCCTCCCTGGATATCCATCTTCTGTCTTTCTACATGGCAACAGCATAAGTCATGTATCCAACACTGATTTCCACAGATTTTCACTTGTTAATGGGTGAAATCATTTATTTCATTTGATGAGCAGATTCAGTACTCATCAGTATGTTTTATGTTTTCTTTTAGGCCTCCTCAAAGAGGGCTATGAACTGATTAGCCAGGCCCTGACTCTGTTCAGCAGCGTGTGTGGGGTCCTGCATGAGGATGTGTGCATGTGCCTGCGTCTCCTGGGACGGCTCAGCTACATCTTGGGGGAATATGCAGACGTAAATATGCATTACAATTCATTTTTATAACGTTATTAGACATCATCACCCCACATCTCAAGTTTTAAGATATTAATGGAGTGGTAACAAGCAGCCATTCAGTCTGAATATGATGATACAAACAGACAAAAACACATTTGTGTGCTTTCATAAAGTAATGTCTTTCTCATTAATCCATGTCTCACAGGCCCTCAGCCACCAGGAAAAGGCTGTCATGAGTAGTGAGAGAGTACAAGGTATAGACCACCCACAGACCATACAAGACTACGTGAGTTTCTTCACCTTTTCGTTGATCCAAAACATTTTAATCCTGTTTCTCTTTTACTTAGCTCAACTGATTTCTTTCTGTGATTCAGACTTTCCTGGCCCTGTACTGCTTTGCTGGAGGTCGGCAATCAACCTCCCTGCAGCTGCTGTATCGTGCTCGTTACCTCGCCCTGCTTGTGAGCGGAGAAGATCATCCACAGGTCGCTCTGCTGGATGTAAGTGAGTCGTCACCTGCAAATGGTTTCTCTGCTGGAGTTTTCTTTCTTTTATGTTATTAACAGTAAACATCTATTTAGATCTAATCAATTTTAGACATTAAAATGAGTTTATGTAAATTATTTGGTTAATTAAAAAGTCAAAATAATCCAATACAAAGCATCACCAACATTTACTGGAACCCTATTATAGAAAATCATGAGGGAAGGAACAAATGAGGATTTTTTTTATTAGCAAAGCAGATAAAATGTTTTTATTGAACAAATGAATACAGAATACTTACACTGAATACAGAAGAAATATTAACATTATATATTTAACCTGTTAACCAATAGGCTTCTTTATCCCTCCCACCTTCCGGGTAAATCACTCAATGTACAAAAATCATGACAATCAACCAACATAAGAAATTTACACCTTTAAGATTTTAAGAAGATTAAAATGTTGGATCACAGGACCTCAATAAAACTTGAGGAAATCATTGTAGATTAGGTACTGGGAAATGCAAATAGGCACAACTTGAAGCCTTTCCAGACCATCAGAAAACACTGAATACAAAAACCATGTGACAGTTACTTGACCCATCGTTATATTTTCAAGATTTCTGTGTGTATGAAATCATGTGTTTAAGTCCCTGTTGTGCTCCCTTACATTAGAGTATGCTGGGTCTAGTGCTTCATGGACTGATGGAGTATGAGCTTTCCCTGAAGTTCCTACAGAATGCCTTCATTTTAACCTCAAAATACCACGGCGCCACATCCCTGAAGCATGCGCATAGGTGAGACAGTTTGTCATTACGTTCCTCTCTGGTCATGTATTCTTATATTCAGAAACAGGTTACACTTGCTGTGACCTTCATATGCATAAATTTCTACCTTCCTTTATTTCCATTTTCATCATCGTTACCTCTCTATGTGTATCTTCTGTACAGTCATCATCTGCTCGCCACGGTGTACGAGAGCAAAGGAGAGTTTCGATCAGCTCTGCAACACGAGAAAGAGGCTTATTCAATATATAAGAGCCAGGTCAGCTTTAAAATGCAATGTTTGCTGATGGTTTATGCTATGCTATGTTTTAACTGGGAGTCTTCATTGTTGCACACATGCAGGTTGGTGAGAACCATGACAGTACGAAGGAAAGCTCAGAGTACCTGAAGAGCCTCACTCAGCAGGCTGTGATCCTTCAGAAAGCCATCAACCAAATCTACAGTAACACACCCAGTGCCTGTATTCCGCCTCCAAAGGTTTGTACAGCTTTATAAACGCAAACACGCTATCACGGCAATGCTAGTGAACCCAAGTGCAGCACACAGAGAGACAGGAGGCAATGAATTAAGTTGCAAGGCAGTTTATTGCTGGGCAGGAAGCACAAAACTGGGGGCAGAGGTTTGGGCATGAAGCTGGGGCCTAATAGGGGCAAGGGAATGATGAGGGGAGCCAGGCAGAAAGCAGGGAGCCGAGCTGATCAGAGGAGAGAGACAGACGATGCAGGAGGACTGGAAACCGGGGCTGGAGTCAGGCTAAGGTTCTCTACAGGCACAGAGAAACAGGGTTTAGGCAAATGCCGGATCCTGACAGAACAGTAACCAGAACAAAGATAGGCCGGAAGCGTGACTGACTGTGTGAACAGAGTCTATGATCTGATGAAGAGGTGGAGGCTGAACCAGATATTTATACAGGGTTAATCATGATGATTGACAGCTGGATGCCTGACTCCCGCACACCAGTCGTCACTCCTGTAATTAAGCAAACATAGACACACAAGGAGGAGGAAAGGGAGAGAGTGGCTAGGAGGAGGAGGAGGCAGAAGTGGAGGACATGGACACACACACATGCAAACATGCAAGAATATAACTGCACTGTCTGTACAAAAATATACATTTCTGGTCATGTGATCGTTTATGTCATTTGTGTTTCTCCAGTTTTCCATACCAAGCCTTCCTAAAATCCTTCAGCAGCTCAACCTGACCTGTGGAATAATCCTCATTCCTCTCAGGTGAACACTGAACTCGCAGTTATGGCAGCAAAAATGATGATTATTCTGACAAAGGGTGAAGATAGGGTGATTTTATAAATAGCATCTTCAAAACATTAAAATTGTTTCATGAAACGATGATTTCTCACATATAGTCTTATGTCTTTCTCTCTAGTGCAAAAGAAATCGCAGACCTGAGGACTCAGCTGAAAGGGAAGGAAAAGTTTCAAGTGGAAGAGCTGGAAAATCAGTTATTGAAGCATAAAGACGTAATAACGTCAGACAACAGACAACAACACTGAACTATGGACTTGGAGGCACAGTTACAATAGAACATCTGTGTATTCAGTCAAACCTCTGAAAATGACTGCAGAGAACGAAGAGAACGACGAGAACAACTCTGAGCAAACTGGGACTCCAGTTAACCTACTTTGGATAACAGCTATATAGTAACAGACAGGTGTAGTTGCCTACTTTTGGAAGAGGAGTTTGTTCTGTTGTTGACTATGAAGGACTGGATGTTGAAGAGATCCTCAGCCTTTTTTCTAGTCTACATTATCTAATGCAGACCTATCTGCTGTCATGAAACAGCTCTTGTTAAAATATGTGGGATCCAGGACTTGAATGAACTCTGCAGGCTGTAGCTTTGCTGGGAAACGTGTATGACTCTCCTCCTTTTGTCAGAAAAATGCATAAAAAATAAAATCAAAGATGATACTGCTAGATGAACGGACAAGCACATGATGTTTAGGCTGACTTCTAATGAGAAAAACAGTATAGCAACAGTGTTACTAAAAGTCACAATTTCTTAGATTTTTAAATGATGTTGTCTTCTTGCAATCCCTCCTGCGTCCACTGGGTTTCACACTTGTGTCATGAACAGTTCTCTGAAGATGGTGGGTTATTTGTCTTTGCCCGAATATTAAAATAATCTCTGACTGTTTTGGATGTGTACCAGAAATCTGTTATAATTTAACCCAAGTTGTTGTCATTAAAATCCAGGTGACTGTAGGGTAACAATAAGTATCTCAGCATTATATGTCTTAACTCTACAAGAACAAAACTATTTGTCTCCAAGATGGAAATCAGAGCATCACACTTTGAACTGGTATCAAGTGACTTTTTTTTGGAGTTGATCCTGTAAGACTAAGTGAATTTTATACATTATCCCGAATGACTGCTATTTCAATGTGGCTTACAAGTGTTGATCCAAAAATGTACCCGTCTAGTAAATGTAAAATCATTTTGGGTTGTGTTATAGTTTCCTGGGAGTTGTTCCATTATTCAGCATCCATGAAGAAGCTGCATAATTAAAAGTCCCGAGGTGACATCATCACTTCAGTCTGTCGTTCTGCTGGTTATCTCCATGAGAAATGTGTTTACAATTAAAATTGTTCAAATGAAAACTTGACTGTACATATAATAATAAAGATTACACATGTAATTATCATTATTAATATTATTTAATTGTTTATTTAAGAAACTAAAATACAAAACCTCAGACATCTCAGCTTGACAATAAATTAAAATAGATAAATACAATAAGGGGAAATTGCTAATAAAAAATAAAAAAAATAAACTACTGCAGACTTTATGTGATGCTTTTTCCACTTGCTTCAAACAATTATGATTGTGATTTTTTTTTAACAAGTAATTGACTTCAATGTATCTTTTTAATAAAGTAATTCAAACAAAAACCTTAAGATTTAGAAAATTTTGATTTATGAATGTGAAATCTGCTTCATAATAGGAAATATCTTTTGGAAGAGAGGAATTACAATCAAAGTAAGCAACAATGTCTTTATTTCTAGTTAGCTGTATACTGTAACCTGTAGGCTTATCCTCTAAATATTTCTCCAAATCTTTCCTAAACTTAACAGTTATAGAATAAACTCTCCTTCTGTAATCATCATCATCATCATCATCATCATCATCATCATCATAATTCTTCACTTCCATCACTGTAAGTCAGGTCAGCAAAAAAGATAATTGGTGTTGACCTGCCCTCCATTCAGGACCTGTAAACATCCAGAATCAGGAAACAGGCAGGGAAAATCACTGCAAACCCCTCACACCCTGGACATAATCTCCCTTCTGGGAGAACACGCTACAGATCACTGTTCACCAAAACAACCAGACACAGGAACAGTTTCTTCCCCTCTCTGTCACACTTATCAACAGCTAACTCAAGCACTGTGCAATAGCCCTGGAACACTAAAATACCTACAAATTATAAATATGTATTTAGTTTAAAATACAAAATGTGCAATGACATATATACATTTCACTCATTAATGTATATTTGAACAGGTTGTATATATACAACCTGTTCAAATACTATACTTTACATAACCACCTACTAAAAATAACATGTCTTTTTTTAGCATTTAATATTAATCTCAGCACTCCTTGTACTCTTCATTTCTTTGCAGTATTTGTATCCTGTTTACAGTTCACAGTTCACCTGTATATAGTCGTTCCTTGTGTATATTTTCTGAAGATTGTTGTGTTCTTTGAACTTTTTTCCTCAGGAAAAGACTGAGATCCATAAAAACCTCCACCAGCAGACACAGGACCAGCTTCTTTCCAGAAGCTGTTGCCTGACTAAAAAGCTGAACTGAACTGTTATCAAACTGGACTTTACATTTCAACATCCCTCTTTGAATACCTGCACTGGTCACTTTCATATATTTCATCAAACTGGACTTTACATTTTACATTGCATTTATCTTCCACTGTTACATAATTGAATTATTTATTGCACATGTCACATTTACATTTTGCCCTAATTTCTAAGTGCAGTCCATATTTCCTTTGTATAGTCAATATTTCATTTCAAGTTTTATATCCTATTTCAAAACTATTATAATTCAATTCTGCAAATAGATTTTAAACATTTCATTTAATTTAAGTACTACTTTTTGAAATTGTATTATCTCATTATTATTATTAGCTTACTCTTGTCATATTTTTATTTTTGTATGTTACGTTTGTGGGAGCAAACGCCAAGACGAATTCTTTGTATGCTTGCATACTTGGCTAATAAACAGATTCTGCTTGTTATTTTGTGTAAGTACACTGAGAGCCACTAAACCGGGGTCAAATTCCTTGTATGCGTAAACACACTTGTCCACTAAAGATGATTTTTATTCTAAGTGTTATGTATTTTAAGGTGTATTTTCCCTTTAATTACAAGAGCGAGAAATGTGCACGCCGCGCGCCGCCGCTCAACTCAACGTGCGCGCCGCCGATATCCAATCGCGACCGTTAGCTGCGGCCGGGTGAACGCGGTCGGTGGTACCAAAGAGGAGAAATCTGACCGACTGCCGGTGATGTGAAAAGTCACAACACCACATCAAACCCAGAGTTTCCCATCGCATGCGTTGACCAGCCGAAGGGATATGAGAATCGCCATTAGCCAGAGGGTGAGTTAGGAGTATTTACACGCGTCTGCAGGTTTGTTTTGTCACTTAGAAAGACTTGTTATTTTTGACGACGATTTGCCTGCAGTGTCTGCGCTTTCCCGTTCCGATCTCAAAATGGCGGAGAGGCCGAAAGCTAAGCTAAGCTAGGTGGCAAAGTTGGCATTCACAAAAGCATCGATTTAGAGACTGAACGTTAAAATACAGTCACGTTTACATTATTTCAACTATACTGAGTGTGCTTGTCATTTTAACAATCATGTTGCTGCTCCTCGGTCAACGCGTGACTTGTATCCAGACACTTGTTGTGAAGCCTTGCTGAACATTTGGCTAACGTTAGCTTAGCGTTACGTCTATTTATGGAAGTTCTGTATGGACGAGCTATCGTGGTGAGTTAGCCGGCTAAGCTAACTTAGGTGCTGTCAGCAGGCTGCCATATTTTACCCAGCCGGGTGCACATATTTTGACGTTGCTAGAAAACGCATTAATTAAATGCTAAATTCGACTTGTTGACCTTTATATGTTGTGGAAACTGCTTAATTTGTGCAGCTAAATAACGCTATAACTTGTCTTCCACTTGGGAAAAACAGCTAACATTAATGGCCCTATAATCAAATTTAGGATGCATATGCCATTTACATATGCATTTTAACGGGTATTTTTTTATAACAAGAAGCTATGTCGTTTAGCTATTTGTTGGCTTAGACCAACGCCCTCTGTGTGTTCTGGTACGGCGACTGTGTGGTGTTATAAATCCAGTCTGCTCAAACTGACAGCTCCAGTTAACGTCTCCGGTACCGTGCTAAGCTAATGTTAGCTGGAAAGGGCGTTGCTGAGCCATTGCTGCAACTTTGCCCTTGTGGCCATCGAAGCTCGGAAAGACGTCACCCGGGAAAGATTTTGAACTCAGACCTACTCTCCAAGAAATAAATCAGTCTTTAGCCAATTTGCAGGTTGTTATCATGCTTACTTTAAGCCCCCTTGAGGTAATCTACAAAGGTCTGAGGAATCACAATCAGGGTGGAGACTTATAAAAGGATCAGTACGAAATACTAGTAATAAGCAAAGCCACACAGATTTCTCTGGAGGTGTACAGATCTGTCTCTATGAGGTCATTTTCACTAGCTTATTGTTTGCGTAGTAATTGTCCAGTTGCTGCTATTGCAAAGCATTACATTGCAAATGCGGAGGCCATGTCTGTAGAACAGGATGTGAACCTTTCAGGCTATAAAGATGCACTCTATTTTTCAAAAATACTCCATCATCATCAAAGTTTTATCTATTACATGTTGTCAAATACAACTAGGCCTTACTGTTGAAAATGCAGTCAAGGTTTTAATTCTGCTACTTTTCTACCTGCGTCCCGCTTCACCTCACTTCTTTTTCAAGCAGTTATATGTATGAGAGGAACTGCACATATTAAAGGACAATACTTAATAGAAAATTAAGAAACAGCTTTGATCTTCTGTCACTGTCTTGTCATATTTGAATCTTGACTGTTGGCATTGATAACACATGCGGTATGTTTCAGATAAAGATTGAGTAACTTTTGAACCGAGTGTTTTTATTGTGGGGCAATAGACTATTTATAACAGTAAATCCTGTCATGGAGAAACAGTTTTGATTAAGGAGAGCTAGTGAAATACTGAAGGCTGCCAGTTAAATGGAAAAAAAAATTGCTGATTTGCCATGATGTCTGATTTGTAATCAAACATTGCCTTGTGGATCTGTTTGTGCCAGCAGGGACTTGTTTGGCCTGAAGGTCACCCATAAGGAGGGGCATTGCTCGGTAGCTTGACACAAACGGAGCATGATGACTGAAAGCTTGATGTTAAGTTAGAATTAGTGCCAGTGACTGGTTTCATTTCCTTTTTGTATTATCCCTTCTAAATTCAGTGATGCGTTTTGTAAGATACTCATCAAAGAATCGCAAGCAAACAGTTAAGCATACTAGAAATTTCATTTGACATTTGTTTTAATTCATTAAGACAGTTTTGACTTGATGATCCATTCATAAAAGTCAGCATAGCATAGCATAGCATCTGGCTCAAGCTGTAATAATGATGTAACAAAGATGGACCCACCCAAAGGCTGAAACTATCTAAATTATCAATGTATATTCAGTTATTTTAATGATGTGTTTTTAAACACATAAAATGCTGAAACAGTTTGATTAGTCGATCAACAGTAAATCAATCAGCAACAATTTTTTAAATAGATTGTTTAATTCAGTTATTAAGTAAGAACGAGAACCATTTTCTGGTTCCAGCTCCTCAGATGTGAGTCTGTTTCTGTTTTGTACAGTAGCATGATGAATTAAATATTGTTGGTCTTTAGACTGTTCCTTGCATGCGGACAAAACAAGACATTTGAAGATGTCGCCTTGGGTTTTGGGAAACATGTTTTTTTAAAAACAAATTTCTTACATTTTATAGATTTATTGATTTAATGGAAACATTGATGCATTAATTGAAAATGATCTTTATCAGTAGTAGACTTGGTGTCCATCTCATGTTACCAAATGATTTTATAACACGTTTATTTTATTTTACTAATAGCCAAGAATCCAGAGGTGTTCAGTTTATAATCATGTTCAGAAATCCTGGGGAGAGTCCTGTGGGTTTCATTTTAATATATAAAGATGACACCATTACATTTACAAATCCATTTTTACATAGTTTTGGAGATTGCTGCATTTATACGAGGATTGATATGTGTTCATTTGGAGAAGAAAGGCAAAGTCTCTGTCACCTCACAGCTGTACATGCTGCTTGTCTCAAGAAAAAAAATTACAGGCCTCTGAGAAAGATGAGGCATAACTGACGTCACAGTCAGTCTGATATTGTAGACTAATGGGAGCTTAGTCGGGTCATCTGTTAACCTTTTTATATTTCACGGTTAAACCCAGACGATATGGTATGCTGACATTTTATAGTTCTTGAGAGGAGGAGAGGATTGTTAGTTGTTACATAGCTTTTTTTAATTATATGAAACTCTAAATACAAGAATAATCAATGAAGTGTTGGAAAGTGATTTCCTGTGTGTGTGTTTTTAAAAAAATATTATTTAAAAAATGTAACTAATACACAGCTCACCTGTAGCCAGTAGACACAGAGGCCTAGTCTAGTTATAAAGGGAAGCTGCTCTCTCATAATGTTAGATCCATAAACAAATCCGCCTAATCTTTTTTTCAACCTTTAACCTCCAGCAGTTATTAAGAGCCGGCTTCAGTCTAGTGTGAAGCTCGTTGTAAAGCCATTCATGATTAAGTTGTTACTGATTAAAAACGACCTGTCAGGCTCATGTATGATTCCATAGTTCAGCTCGATCATAAATCTGATGTGGCCTCAAAATGATAATTTGTTCGCATTTCTGGCTGAGCTACTGCTCGTCATATTAGTGTACAACATTAGAGCAGGTGTCTGAGTAGTCTAGGGGTTTAAGATCATGTAGCACAACATGAAGAACAGTTGAGGAAGCATTTGTTTAGCAAAGCATTAGCTAATCCTTTCTTTCACGGTGGTGATCAGAGTCCTATCTGTGGCTCACTTTAAGCAATAAGTAAATCTTTAGTCTTTAACTTGGATGTTTGAGTGGTTGGCTGATGGTTTCTGCTCAAGTTTCCCTGCTGTTACTATGATGTTTCAGGTGGTTGTACAAATTTTGCTATGTTACTTTTGGTGGAGAAGTAATGTTAGTGCTTTTTGAGCGTCATTATTGATGACGTCAAACATTTGAATCTGGTTTTACATAGCAGACTGAACAACTTTTTATACAGTTGAAGGAACGCATGTTTGTCACAACTGGGCATAACCAGATATTCATTCTTCCTCAGCAGCACCGGGTGTCTGTGACTGACAAATTTTTCTTGTTCCTAAGAAGCTTTTTCTTTCTTTCGAGTATTTTACTCGGCTGTGTCTCATTGATGTCCCGCCTATTTTACATGTGCACAGTTTGTCACGTGGACCAACGCACTCTTGTTATTTGTTGATGCAGGTTAAGAAGAAATTAGCTGCGTTCATTTTTGATGCAGTGGATCTCCTTGCTAATACAAACACTGCAGAATCGTTGTCGCATAACAATGAGATCGCACAAGGCCTGAATCTAGATAGTGATTGTCTTTTAATTAATCATGCAGCCCGCAATTTGCTTGAGATCATTAATTTGGAAAGTAACTGCAACTCAAAGACGTCAAATCATCTTCAGTTGGCCAAGAGGACAGTAACTCAGTTTTTAGTGACAGCTTATTAAATGTTCACAACCTGTATCTACATGAGATAAGCAGCGTAATATATGAAATATTAATTAAATGTATCTGACACATTCAATTAATAACTGTAGCCTGATGTGCTTCAGGAGCTACTTTAAATACTGAAGGTCCTGATTCAAAAATATGAAACTGATCAGATTAAAATGTTGACACGATATGGATCATGGTGATTTCTAGATAAGAGTGACCACTTTGTTGGTCCCTGAGGAACAACAAAAACACACAGTCACACGCACTTGCAGTCTTACAGTGGTGTTACAGAGTGATTTGTCTTTTCACTCAAACAGTCTTTGGCTGAATACGGACACCAGCTGCATAGAGGACATTAACCAGAGAACAGCCAAAGTTTTCATGTTATTGAAACCCATCCCTGGTAACACGATACAATTATATCATCACAAGATGAATCCACAGAAAGTCAATGGACAATCCTATTGGCTAATCACTCAGCCCCAGTTGTAGGTTTCAGTCCCAATATTGGTAAAGTATTGCTGATTATTATTGTCTTTTTATCTGCAGTACTTTATAAGAACAGGACACAACACTGCGCACCCAGAACCATAAATTAGTCTGAGGTAAACCTCATTGTGGTTTACCTTTTTAAATGCTAAAGTAAAATTTGTTTCTCAGATGTTTTTCGTATTCCTTTTAAATCTTCTGCTGCCTGCAGCTGGATCTTTAGTTGCTTCACTATGGCTTTTACTTATGGACATTCGGTTTATCTCATTTGTGTTCTTGAATGAGCGCTGAATATCTGCAAGAGCAATGACTTCATGTGAAGATCATTTCAACAGGCCCCTCCTGGCATTTCCATAAATTTTTATCCCTGTTACACTTCACACAGATGTTCTGTAGCTCAAAATTCAAGCTGGCGCTCTTGTATTCATGTACTAAAAGAGTACAGTTTTCTTTCTCCCTGTGTTTTGTTTATGAGGTCACCCAGATCGTGGTACCCTCAAGAGCAGGATGGGGTCAAATCAGTATCTTGCTCACTGATACTTCACCTTATCTCATGAACACACTAGAGATCAAACTCAGGCCTTTTTAGTCGGGGATACTCTCTCACTTCCACTAAGCCACAATCTTATATTCAGTCTATTTTGGAAACACTTGTCAGGTATTTGTGATATTTTTTTATCCCATGGCAGGACTTAAAACTGCAGATTGCTGTGGTTTTAGTAATGTTTGAACAAGACTTCAGACTGTTGTCTGTTGAACAGTGAGGGAACTGAAGTAGACTTGCCATGTTATTTTCAAGGTCTGACAATTTTATGAACCAACTGTTTCTTTGTAGCTAAATGTGACCATCTGTAAAGCCAAACTCCAGACTTTCCTTATAGCTGAAAATGTTTTGGTTTATTATGTTTTATTTTGTTTGTGTTTACATCTCACTAGGAATTGAACTTAGGTGGTTTCCCCACATGAATCGAATACCTCATATATTGTATCATAACACTGCAAACCGTTTGACTTTCACCTTTCTTAAGTAGCTTCCTGTTGATGTGTACAAATTGATTAAAAGAAAAACATATATAATCATTATATAACCAGACATCGAATGGATTGACTGGACAGACAGTCACAGGTTTTAAACAAACCTCTTCTACATCATTTTCTTTTGATAAGCCGGATGCATAGAAAGGACTTGGAACCATTCGCCTTGATTTATGACTCTTTGACCATGTTCCCATTGAGTAGCACTAAGCCTGGATAGCTGCATTTATTTGCATGTCAATGCAATAACTGGAGGATACTCGCAGGACTCCTGGAAATGCTTTTAACTGACTTAAACCAGGCCTCATGCTGTCACTTGTTTATTTTGCATGATCCTTTATCATTTCTGTCAAACACAGTTACTGGTGAAGCTCAGGAGTCTCAGGCAGGTACAAAAGCTACCGAGACTGTCTCGGTTACGTAACAGTTTGGAGGTTGTTCTGTTTGGTCAAATGGCTATTTTTGAACTATGCTGAGAGTGCAGCTAAGCTAAAATCACTAGCTCTGTCCTCGCAGCTCAGAGCACTTATCATGTTTGCAGGCAGGAAAGATGAGTTCTTTTCAGGACACTTCAGGCGTGTCCCAGGTTAAATGTTTGTTGTCCAATGCGGCTGCGGTGCCGTGCACTGAAAGGAAATGCTAAAGTGCTCATCTGTCACAAAGAAATGTATGTAGATGAGGAAAAAATTAAGAATGTTATGACAATTTTCCGATTGAGCATCATTCACATCTTAATTTTCCTGAAGCCAGTTGTTTAGAAGCAGCAACAGACGGTGAAACGGACAAGAGCGACACACCAGACAATGATACAGACAAGGGCGGCTTGCCGTTAAGGTTCTCTCTCCATGTCTGGGGTTAATCCTGTTAGCTACCATCAAGTCCCTTCTTTACATTGCGCTGTCAGCTGTATGGAGGACTTGTGGTCTCTATCACTTAGAAACACATACACACACACACACACAGAGACTCTAGGTTGTCTAGTCTAGCTGCTAAGCAGCTTAGTGCTATTGTGGCCCCAGGTGCCAGCAGTGTTGAAGCTCAGAAAGTGAATATTAGCCTCACAATCACTGAATGGTGGGTTTGATTTTTCCAGTATGAGCTGTTGATCTGTGTGCTTCTGTCGGGATGGACTCATTGTGCCAAAATTCAAATCAAAATCTAGATAAAAATGTTTCTAACTCCCACAGTCAGAGTCAGCGTCAGCATTTCCCACTGGCACAATTAATGAAGTCCAAAAATTATATGGTTTGATAAGATAATTGGTAGTTGTGCTGGTAAAATCAGCAGAATTCGCTGCTACCCTAAAAATGATCCTTTGCTTATGCAACTCAAGAGGTTCAGATCAAATGGGCAGAAGGTAAAGAGTTGCTAGTTCAGTCCAAGTTGTACAGTAAATATTTGTTTTTAATATGTAGGGCTGTAGTCTGCTGGTCGACTGGTCGATTAGTTGGTCGATATGCTCTCGTCTGACTAAATTCTCATTGGTCGAATAATCTCCATGTTATTTTCACTATTTTCATTGTAACTTTGAACTCTTCCAACCTAATAGAGACTGCTGGGTCTAACTATACTCAATGTTTATTGAACGTCTACCGAATCTGTGTTTCTCCATAATGACACAACGAGAACCCCCGCCATGCCCCCCAAAAAAATTTAATATTTGATTTTGATTTGAAATTGACAGCGTTTGGGAGTCTCTGTGCAGCGCTGTTCCGGTACGTGAGTCAACCTCTGTCGTTGCCAGGGAAACTATTGGTAGCGTGGCTCCATTAAGGAGTATGTTTGCGTAGCATGTGGGAAAGAGCGAGGGGCAGAGAAGTGACGGTGGATGCGAGCGGGGCAGAGGAAAAGGTTAGTAGTCAGTTGTCAGTCTGGCAGTAAATGTACAGTACAGGCTACAGTGTGTCAGTTAATAAATGCTAAAAAGTCACGTCTGTTGTTTCCCCAAATGCTGGAAAAGTGAAGGGGGTTAGCTCCAAAGTTAGCGACAATGGGTTAGCATAACCTGAAGACACAAAACAGAGAAATACAGAACAGAGAAATGTGTGGCTGCTGAGTTCACTGTGCACTCTGTCCCATTACACCCCCCCCCCCCCACAATCAAGCGACTAATCGATTAGTTGAAGATTATGTATGATTTTAGTCGACCAAGATTTTCTTTGGTTGACTACAGCCCTAGTAATATGTATGGAAATTGAGTAAAGTTTGTGGCAGCATTAAAGTGTCAGAAGATGTATGCAGCATTGCATGAATGAACAGGAGGATGACAAGGAGCCCCTAAGAGGGCTTTTCCCCTCCTTGCAGCAAACATTGTTGTACTTTCCTACTTTCTTGCCTCTCAGCTTCATTCACTCAACCCTTGTTTAAAGTTTAATGGTACCATAGGATGATTTTTGTATCAATTCTTGAGTACTCAGACTTGAAAGAGCAGATTAGAAAATGCCATTATAAAGTAAAATGTAATAGCAGTAGGGAACTTTTTGTGAACCTAGTTTTGTTAATACAGATGGGAGTCAACTGATTGCACAACTGTTTCTGTCAGTCCTACAATTATTTTGTCTGACCATCAGCTTTCCTGTTTTTACCTCCTCTTCTCTCTTCATCAGGTGATGGACACGTCTGATCAGTGAGAGAGATTTGGGCCATTGTGAATTATCGTG
The DNA here is from genome assembly GCF_910596095.1 of Thunnus maccoyii. Lineage (NCBI taxonomy): Eukaryota > Metazoa > Chordata > Actinopteri > Scombriformes > Scombridae > Thunnus > Thunnus maccoyii. The sequence goes on from NC_056545.1 coordinate 15,641,686, forward strand.
GAGCGTTTGTCCCGACAGTTGATTGACAGCAGTATCTCCAGTCCACCCTCCTCTGCGTGGCGCTCTTTTTGCCACCACCACCCCCCCCCAGGCATCTCTGAAGGAAAAACACCGCTGAGGGATCGGACAGCTCCCCACCCCACACGTCCCAGCCGTACTCCCCCCTGATCATCACCTCACCCTCAACTCCCCAAGAGGGAGAGAACAGCAGCCACCATGGTGCTGTCTCAGAGACAAAGAGACGAACTGTGAGTTCCTGGATGTAAATATGTGGGTGTGAAGGCTCGTTACACATGCAAACAAGCACTGACACATTGAGGAACACGCATGTTCTGCTTATGCACATGGTGTACTCGCATTAAAGTGCATGTACATGTAGGCTTTTTAGCAATGCCTAGAAGTTTGTCTACAGGCATAGATGTACGTTATATAATTTCCCCTCTTGATAGAAGCTGTTTTGGCTAAGTCATCCAGAAGATGTTAATGCAGATGTTGTGAGGAAGAGCATTCCTTCATAAAGTATGTGCAATCATAAAGGAAATGTGAAAAAATGTGAACTTCAAGGTGCTTCACTTGATAGCTACTTAGTGAATATTTCATAACCCACATGACAGGAGCAAAGAAGTGAGGGGGATGGGGAAGGAGAAGGAACTTAACAAAATGATGACTGGTTAATGTGGGCAGCTCCGCGCAGGGGTATCTGCCTGGCTGATCATACGGTATGCACCCCCAGTTCAATACATTCCAGTCCAAGACAGCTCAAAACATCTTAGTATTTAGATGTGAATCAAAGAAGTCAAGAGAACCAGGTTTAAAACATGATTTGATTTGGATATTGCATGGAAATCCTTCTGCCAGTGGTGGCTTAACAATCAAAGTCCAAAACAGACTGTGGTATCAGGGTTACAATTATCAGCCATTGAAACAAGGCCTGAAGCTGAAGCCTAAATTTAGCACCGTTACTCATGAAATATTCACCCTTCATCTCAAAAAGGAGCTGTTTCACTCATTTATATAACTGTGTCTGCGTACATCTGTGTTGTTTGTCTGCAAGTCTATATGTGTGTTTAAGGCTGTTTCCATGTGCTTGTGGTTGCCCGTCCTTGCCCAGTGTTCCTTCTGGTTTCCATAGCAGCACAAAACACAGTTTCCCAGTGATTCGGTCTTTGTGTTTTGTTTTCTTCACTGAAGCACAGTAATTTCTTTTGGCGCTTATTCAGATTTGCTTACATTTAAAGTGGAACTGTGAAACTTGATTCCCAGTGCTCCCATCTGTTAGACAGGGTGTGGTCTCCTTTTTTTTTTTTTTTTTTTTTAAGGAGGAACCAGCTTTTTTGTTAAGGTGGAGCTAATATATAATAAATGGCAACCTCACTTGGACATGTAATTTAATTTAGCACAATTTTGGACATAATCAAATGAAACTGCACTGTTGTTAACCACTTCAGAGTAGCTGCGGGGATACGCAAGCATCTGTGAGGTGAATTTTGTGACCAGTTAACACTTAAAACCTTTCAACAATCTATTTTATTCTACTTTTTCCTCAGAAACCGGGCTATAGCCGACTATCTCCGTTCCAATGGATACGAGGAGGCCTATTCCACCTTCAAGAAAGAGGCAGAGTTAGATATGGTAAGGAGAAAAAAAAAATTGTGTACATTTAAGTTTTTACCAAGAGAGATGTGGATTATTTTTCTTAGTGTCTCCTTTTTTCTCCTTTCATAGAATGAAGAGGTAGATAAAAAGTATGCAGGGCTTTTGGAAAAGAAATGGACCTCAGTCATCAGATTACAGAAGAAGGTAAGGAATGTTTGTGTGCAAGCTGATGTTGTATTTTATTATTGTCTGAGATGTTTGATATATGAAGTGCAAGGAGTATCGTTGTCATGATCTAAACAACCGTATAGACGGCATGATACTGTAAAATAGTTGGGATAAGAGTTTTCTGATCACCTGATCTCTAAACTTACCTCACCTCTCCTCAGGTGATGGAGTTGGAGTCAAAGTTGAATGAAGCGAAGGAGGAGATGACACATGGAGGATCTGTGGGTCAGAAGAGAGACCCCAAAGAATGGATCCCCCGCCCCCCAGAGAGATATGCCCTGAGTGGGCACCGCGCTCCAGTCACACGAGTCATATTCCACCCTGTCTTCTCTGTCATGGTCACAGCCTCTGAGGATGCTACTATTAAGGTGTGTGTTAATTAGCAGGTTTATACACTGAGTTCCCATTTAAAAAAATGCATCTGATGCAGATATTGCAACCCAGTAGTCATGCTCATAAATCCTAATTTCATGAATTTATCATATTCAGTTTTTATTTAGAGACTGTCAAACCTCTTTATGTCTGTGGGAGATGACAAAATATTAGAAACACCATTCAAAGTAATGCAATACAATTGACAGCTCCAAACCACTACAGCTCCAGAAAGTCCACAGAGATAAATCAATTCCTTTGACAGTTTCAACAAACACTGGGCTTTATTGCTGGGCTGTTGCATTAGACAGTATTACATTTAGTGCACCTACAGTACAACTGGCAACTCTGTACAAATGTATCCCAGTAGACTGGGAGAAATGGTATTGATATATTATGTATGTATTGGTGAAATTGGATTAAATTGATAATGTGAAAAAATGTTTTTCATAGTTTAAGAAAATCTAATTGACCTACTGTAATACTGGCTTCTGTCACAAAAATTACCCCTTTACAACATATCAATGCATCAATGTCAAGACTTAACAGTCTTATCACTGATATATTATGCATCAATTTGTTCATCAAGAGATCTCTTGTGTGTTCTTCAGACTTTGCTTTTGTTATGTTCACATAATATTAAGTCTTTTCAAGAGTGAGCTTTCGTTTGAAAATGCGTCTCTTGCAGGAATATTAAAGCACAGAGTTGGCTGCGTGCAGCAGCATTTACAAGCAAAATCAGTGAGCGTTGCAGCGCACCACAACATAGCCTCCGCAGCTCTGACCCTTCAGATCAAAGCTGTACTGCAGATCTGAGGCTTTTCTCTCTTTTTATCCTCTGTGCTTCTGCTTCAACACACTTTCCCCCCTCTGCCTCCTCCCTTTATCATCCTCCTCCCTCCCTCCCTCCCTGCTTCCCTTCCTTCCCTGCTCAGTTTCTTTTTTCTGCTTTGTCACTGCTCATCTACGTGGAGATGGGCTGATGCTCTTGTTGTCAGAGGCAACACTCCCAGAACACTGCGCCTTAGGAAATATGCAAATCTGTTTCTCTTTCGACCCATCCCTCTAATTTCCTTTTTAGCCTTTTTATTGATTAGCGAGTAAACGATGTCAGCAGATCATTTAATTTTTATTACTTTTAACTAAAGTAAACAGCTTTGTTTGTTTAAATCGCTTAACCTGCATGTCTATGTGCACACTTTCTGAAAGTTAAATTTGAGATTAATGTCAAAACACTTGATGTAACCTGCACCCCTTACTGCCTTTTGATGGTGTCAAAAAACACATTTGTCATCTGATATTACAGCTACTAAAACTTGTCCCATCCCTCGTCTGACATGCCTCGACATCATGTCAATATAAAAATTCTTGCTCTTAGGCCACAAGACATAATTAAAATTGACCTTCTAGGTAAGGTATAGAGCTCTGTTTGATTATTGTGGTTATAGACTGAAGTGACTCATTGACAGCAGCTGTCTGTCTGATTTTAGGTGTGGGACTATGAGGCAGGGGACTTTGAGCGAACCCTAAAGGGCCACACAGACTCTGTGCAGGACATCTCCTTTGACCAGACGGGGAAGCTTCTGGCTTCATGTTCAGCTGACATGAGCATCAAACTTTGGGACTTTCAGGGTTTTGAGTGCATCCGAACAATGCATGGTAAGACATTATAACAGGAATAACAGTGTGTTGTATTTAATACAGTAACACAGGACACTTGTTATATACAATTTGAATTAGAAATAGGTATAACTACTTCACTAAAAAGTTTGATTTGGTGTTGTGTTTGATATAACGATGTAAAACACTCACATGCACATAAGTGGATCCAGTGTGTATGAAGGTTTATATTCAGTTTATTCATGAAACTAAACACAAACCTCATTTGTAATGAAGGGTTCATGTTCTTTTAGAAACCCAATAGTTTTTGGAAACATAAATCTGTCTTGGTGGTTTAAGTATTAAGATGAATTCAGACCAGTAACACAACTAAACTCTTGACTGTGTCGTCCAGGCCACGATCACAATGTGTCGTCTGTAGCCATCATGCCAAATGGTGACCACATAGTGTCTGCCTCCAGAGACAAGACCATCAAGATGTGGGAAGTGGCCACTGGGTAAGTGAGGGGGAACCTTGTTTTGACTCTCAGTACTATGTGCTGTCATTGGTACGAGGCCCCAGAAAGGTGATGGTGGGAATGTTTTTCTGAACTACTTTTGCTTTACCTTGCAGTTACTCTTTGTGTCTCGGGCCAGTTCTTGAGTTAAAATACAGTCAGATATTACAGAAGGGAAAGATGATGTCACACTTTAAAGTTCAGCGTTTATTGCTAATTATTCTTCATGAAAAGGCAGAGCTCCGACAGTAGCCACTGGTTGTGACCACAGCTGTAGCTGTTCTGTCTGGCTGTGGGTTGAGCTATAGTTGAAGCTGTGGATACAGTTAATGTTAGAGCTACAGCTGCATTTGTGGTTATTTACGGTGCTACAGATGTGGCTATGGGAATGTGGCTGCTCTTAACTGCTCCTGTTAACATTATCCCTGAAAGATTTGAACCTGGTGCTTCTATCAAATATGACAGATGTTTTATCAATATATACACTACAGGAGTTCAAGAATAGCTTCATCCGCTCAGCCTGCACAGCCAGTTAATAGTTAGTTACATCCATTAACAACCAAACAGCTTCGGTCATCATAACAATCAAAGCCACAGCCATAATTTCAGCAACAGTTAAAGCATGTAGCTGTAGCAGCAGCTGGTCATAACAAAGTGTATAGAACAAGGCTAACTAGTCTCCGCTAGTTATCTCTCATAAGTCAGTGACATAGACTTACAGCTGAGGGGTCGCCCACTCGTGCTGTGACTGTAACTGATACATAATATTATATCATAATACAGCTCAGCCTTCCTTCATGGATCAGAGGGAGAACTTAATGTGAGAGAAAGCAAAAGTGTTGCAAGGGAATGTAGTGCTGGAAAAAAAAAATCCACCCATGACCTTTCGGTTTGTTTTTTTTTCGTAGACCATTCTTTTTGTAACGGGAACTTCCATTTGTGAATAGTTCATTGTCTTTTTTTTTTTTTTTTTTTTTTTCCATATTCTCATTTCCCGTACTTTAATTCTTCCCTCCCACGGCTTTAATTTTATTCCTGGTAATATTGCATTACTTTACATTACAGTGAATTTATGCTTAAAGCTGCACATCCATAATTTAACTTTGTACAATATTTCCATCTGTAGGTACTGTGTGAAGACCTTTGCAGGCCACAGGGAGTGGGTGAGGATGGTGCGTCCCAACCAGGACGGCTCGTTGATCGCCAGCTGCTCTAATGACCAGACAGTGCGTGTCTGGGTGGTCTCTTCAAAGGAGTGCAAAGCCGAGTTGCGGGAGCATGAACATGTGGTAGAATGTATCGCATGGGCCCCTGACAGTGCCCATCCCACCATCCTGGAGGCCACAGGCTCAGAGGTACGTACACCTGCTGCAGGATTAGACATTTACCTACAGAGGATGTAGTGTGTGTTTGGTTCAGCTGCAGGGTTTCCCACAGTTGTTTATAGCAAAGGCAGACCACGTGCACTACATGAATGACTGTCTCATTAGAAATTACCACACTGAATAAAACCGTAAACTTAGGAGGAAACAGAAGAGGCACTATTTCAGGGATCTAAGTGAAGCTTTTGTTACGACAGTCACCTCGCTAGAAATTCTGTGTATCACGAAAGATGAGATCAGTCTGTCACAGTCAGCTGGGCATGTGTGAAGAATAAGTTTTTTAAAACATGCAGTTTACATATCTGCATCTTTGTTTATAGTCTCGTCTTTCCTTATCAGAGGGACTTTAATGTTATGTGTCTGTCAGTCAGTAGTGATTTGAGTGGATGGTGGGACTGAAGTGGCAACATTGCAACAGGAACACACAGTGATGTTTAAAGAGAGGCGTTTTTTCTTCAATATTTTTATTATTGATATAATAACGTGAACTGCCACTCTACTACACTATGAAGGCACCTTTTGGTAGCAAACTGCATTGTTGTCTTTCATTTAGCCAATGTACATGTTCCATGTATCTTTTGTTTTGCAGAGCAAGAAGAGTGGAAAGCCTGGCCCCTTCCTTCTGTCTGGATCCAGAGATAAAACAATTAAGATGTGGGACGTCAGCATTGGCATCTGCCTTATGACTCTGGTGCGTAGTGTGATGGTTCCTATGACAATCTCAGTGTTACTGCTTAGGAGTGAGGGGAGCGGTGGATAATCTGTTTTGTTTCTTCAGGTGGGACATGACAACTGGGTGCGTGGGGTATTGGTGCATCCTGGAGGAAGATTCATAGTGAGCTGTGCTGACGACAAAACCATTAGGATCTGGGACTACAAGAACAAGCGCTGCATGAAGACCCTGTGTGCCCATGAACACTTTGTTACCTCTCTTGGTAAGACGGTTATTAATGGAATTAATTTAGCATCTTCTGCTTCTCAAACATTTAACAATAACTTTTACTGAACTTATAAAAATACAGAACCTGGAAATGCTCCCCTTCAGATGCTGATTTTTGTTATTCAAATGATTGAGCTTATCTTTAATGCAGCACCTAAACAAGTGTTTACTTCTCTTGCAGATTTCCACAAGACTGCTCCCTACGTGGTGACAGGCAGTGTCGATCAGACAGTCAAAGTCTGGGAGTGCCGCTGAGACTGTCTCCCATCTCTTGCCCTGTCCTGCTTCCCTCCCAACTCCAAAAGCAGCCCTATATCCCCAACCTATCCCGGCCCTCTTCCCTTCTGTCCCGACACCGAGCCCAGCCCCTCAACTCTCGCACTCCAAACCATAGTTGACCATGGCGCTTTACCTTCTCCCCTTCCCCTTCCCCCTCCCCTCCTTCTCCCCTCTCCTTCCCGCCTCCCCTACATCGGTCCAGCCCTATTAAGATGACTATTGTCCTTTTATGTAAATTATTCTGGATGTAGGGTACGCTTAATAAATGTCACGCAATCTCTGACACATAAACACACTCAAAAGATAAGAAGTATTCCTTGCATGGTGAATCAAACAAAAAAAAATTGTATACTGTTAAATTTGCCGAATTTGCATACTGTTGTTATGACTTCCTGTCGGGTCAAAGGGTAAATATTCCTGTGTGCTGGCGCAGGTGGATTCCGGTTTAACTGACAGTGCACGAAAACCAACGGCGCCCCTTGTAGAAGGGGGTTTAGGTTTTGTTTAGTTTTTGTTTTACTCCATGCCTCCATCGTTGTGGTCTGTCGCTGAGCGGATGGTGATAGAGAGGGTGTGAAGAAAGTAAGTGTAAAAGAAAGAGAACGAGTGGAAGCTGTCCAGGATAAGATGATAACAAGTTGAAGAAAGAAAGAAAAAAAAAATGAAGCAGGATGCAGCTCCTCAGTTGAATCACACAAGGTTCTGTGGGTGAGTGCGCGTGTACATGTGTGTGTATACATTGTGTGTGTGTGTGTGTCTGTATATTACGACAGGAGAATCTCTCCGCCGTCTCTGCTCTGGTCAGAGGAGAGAGGAGGAGGCAAAGCTTCTCACCCACTGTGTTCATTCATACTACTTCATCTCTTTTAACAAAACTTGCTTTCTAGTAGACACTCACAGGACCTTAACGATCCCTAAGCTGCTGAGAGCACAGGCACACGCCCCCCCATAGCAAAAGTGTGTTTTACAGAGGAAAAAGTCTGCTCACCTTGTAAGAGGTTTGTGTGTGTGTATGTCACCCCAGAGAATCGCCCAGTGCCCTCTTTGCTCGCTATCTCTGCCTTGTTAACCCATTGAGGGCTCCCTCACACGGGATTTTCATTCTGCTTTCTGTGGTCTCACTGCTCTCTTTACACACACATACACATACACTCACAAATGCACATACACGCACAGTAAAAAAAAAAAAAGTTGTGTATCAATATATCTGGATGTCATTGTTTGCAACATAATTAAATAAAATTCTGTAAATATAAATCATCTGTTTGTGTGCTTTCTTTGAGGACAGGAGGTGAAATGAGATGAGGGAAAACTTCAGGGAGTCAGACAGGGTTTACCACCACAAAGGTTGGAGTTAGCGAGGTTAGATCCTGCAGCACACTTTCCAGTCCATCTCACATCTAATAATATATTTATATAATAAATGTACGAATGCTGGCAAAGGCAGCCACGATCACAGTGGCATAGCTGTGTGGCGCTGCATTTTTTCCTACCTCGGAATATCCATATTTTGAAGAATACTGGTTTGATAGATGTTTGTGTTGAGATATAAACATTTTTTTAAATTCTAATTAGGCAGAATTACTTGAAATTGATTTGAGTCACAATTAGTGCAGTATTTTATGTCACACAGTATTGTCTTCAGTTTTTGCTGTTTAAATATTAACTGTTTAATGCAGTGTCACTGTTAAAAAAAACCAACAACAAAACTATGACACTTGATAATATTAAATTCTGGTATTGGGAAAGTACAATTTGTTTCTCAAAAATTAAGGCAAATAAATGTAACTTTGGGACATGGTAACTGATAACGGCCTTATAACACATTGATTTTGTGAGAATGGCTTCTGATTTAATGAACTCCCACCTGCGGCCTTCAAAAAGAAGTGTTAATTTTAATAGATTTTCATCTCATTACTTAAAATCATCAGAGTGAAGCCTTTAGAAAGAAATGGGTCACCAGACAAAAGTTGGAAAACTGCTCTAGACAGGAAATATTATTTATGTATAACTGAGGCTCAGCAGCACAGATGTTGGTTTAGTGCTACACTGAAGCACACTAGTATCTTTTGGCAACTTCCATCTGAGGTCAGAGGCTGAGTCATTGCTGCTACTGATGCAGAAAGAGGAGGAACAGATCAGTCCAGTCATAGTGATTTTTTAATGAATGATCAGTTGGGAGAGGGTGTGGTAAACTAAAATATATTAAGTATGATGTGGAGAGGATAGTTTAATAACTCTTGACATTTATTCCTCAGGTACAGTCCAATTACACTGCGAGCTCAGAGTGGAAAGAGGCAAAGCCGTCAGGAGGCAGCAGGGACAGTTCAGGCCCCCTTATCAATTATGTACAGTACCCCAGCCTACTTCTGCACTCGCACACACCTGCTCGCTCACCCACACAGCAATTACTCTTACTCTGTGCACTGCAGTATCCTGGCAACAGTTGCCAGGATGGCAAGTGTGCAAGCACCACACCTTGTTCTGTCCTGCAGGTCTTTGAGGGTGGAGAAACGGGGAGTGGCAAGGATGAATGCAGAAAGGAAAGCAGTTGTAGCACAAGGGTCATGTAGAAAAAGGCCAGTGGCAACACTTTGGACTGAATAAGATGAAGGGCGGAAACTGGTGAGCTAGATGAAAGTGAGAAGTGGCTCCATGTGACTTAATGAAAGGATAAGAAACCTGTCCCAGTCTGAAAACTCCTGTTTCTCAACAGATGCACTGGAGTAGAAACATTGGCCTACATCCGCCAGCCACCACTCTCTCATGCCTTGCACACTGCCCCCCCCCCCCCCCCCCCCCCCCCCCCTCCACATACACGCTAAAGACATCAAAACAAGCTAGAAGAAGCTCACTTTCTCATTTATATTGCTTCTAGGTCACCCATTTCTCTCTCACCCTGACAAAACTGTTAATACAAATTTGTGACCAAGAGAAGGAGGTGAAAGGAGCTGCAGAGAGATAGAAGCCAGCATTGATTCAGATAAGCTGGCGTGAGAAGTGTGGAGGGGTTTCAAGGTCAGTGTATATAACAGGCCTGTCCCCGTCAGATGCAGCAGTATTGATTCTCTCACGTAGGATTGATAGATTTCATACAGCAGGCTGGCTTTTCTTTATTAAACATATGCAGACAGATACTAGTAGTTTCAAGTGCAAATGAAGCACAGACAGCTGCGGGGTCTGTGTTAATATATAGGTTTGTATGTCATCCCACTATACCTTACGTGAGTCCCACTATAGTTTACGTGACCAGCGTTCTAATCCCCCGTAAAGCCTGAGGAGGAGGAGGATGCTGGGGATGTGTGGAGTAGCTTTGGAAGAAGTCACAGGATGTGGCGCTCTCTAGTGGTCGAGCGTGTTGAGAGGTCCATGTCCCTATAAGGAAGCAAACGGCCACTTCCTTGCAGCATGAGCAAGTGTGTGAGTGGGTCACATGGATGTAATGGAAAAGATAATAAACCTGAACATCTCGTGTCTCGAGGGGAGGAAGCTGAAAGGAAACATTAACGCGGATTTGCCTTTGTTTTTATTATGCTCTCATATTGGCTATAAGATACAGAAAAGCCTTTAAAAGTGACGGCATTTTTGTTTGACTTGACAAGGACTATGGTTGTAACAGGAGTAGTGGGTCGTGTAAACATAAGTATTCTGTCTTATTTAATGTTCAGATTTGAAGTTCTGTGTTTTAGATAGATGTCTAAGATCTGATAACGTCTAAATATCTGTGTATTTTTCATTTTCTGTGCACACCCAAAGAAATAAGCCAGTGATGATAATCTACCACATTTAATTCACAGCATGTTGTCAATCTCTTAAATTACTTACGTTTTCTGATATTAGATTAAATATGGATTGTTTGGGAGATTTTATCAAAGTGTTAGGTTTGGGTTATGGATCTGGTTTGTGATGTAGTTAAGTTTAGAGTTATGGAAATGGGTTTTGAGTGTAAAATACATGTTTGATCCTCTGTTTTTTTATGTGTGAAGAATATTAGAACCACCTGTTATTGAGAGACACTGCTTTTTCATCGCATACATGTAGCACGTGTTTCTTGATTCAGGCAACAAATCCTCAAGTTGAATCAAAGCAAAATCTTAAAAAGTTATCCTTTTTCCTCCCCTCATGTCTGTGACACTCTTTGCTCCGTGCATTTGTTATTTTGTGTAAACACTTTCTCTGTTTTAAGTCTCCCCGTATTCCATTTCTTCCTCTTTGTCTCTGCTCTGTAGATCCACTAGTGATGCAGCACTTCTAACTGGGTCAGCCCATCCCCGCCTCACATCCCTCCCACCCTCTCCTGTCTTTCCAAGCCACCCCCTCTTCCTCCTCCTCTCTTTCCTCTGTATATGCATACATCCCTATCCCTCATGTGCTAAACATGTGCTGCGGCGCTCTATTCCCAGTTCCCCTCCCTCTTCCCTTTCTGCTCGATTCATTTTCTCCCATATGTGCTGTCATGCTGCTTCAGCCTGTTGCAAAATGACTCCTACCCTGCTCACACACACACGCACGCGCGCACACACACACACACCCTTGCTCTTTTTTTTTTTCCATCTTGAGTTTTAGGTTGTTTTGGGCAAACCTGGAAAACTAATCTGTGGCTTGACAGTCGTGCTAGTAATGGTGTTAGTAGGTTTGTATGTGCTGGCAGGGCGCATGGCGTGGCAAAGGCAGCTCTTATGTACCTCTGAGCTGCTGTTTTGATTGGCTGAGACACTTAGACGCTGTGATGGGGTAGAGGATATACGACTGAGCAGTGTCCAATCAAAGACTGTTACCATGCAGCCATGTGCACACTACATACATGCATCCGTATGTATACAGTATATAGACAAACACACAACTGTAACATAAACCATTAATCATAACATGAAAATAAGATTTTTTTTCTCCCCCTGAGGGACATACAGTCTATTGCATGAAACACTACTGCTGTTACATATCCAACATACTCACAGTGTACCTCCAACATAAGTAGAACATAAGTGCATAATACCATATGGAAAAAATGAAGAAAGAGAAAGAAAATCCTTGTGATGCAATAAATCTGAAGCAGAGACATCTGGGAAAGAGCTGCAGGTTAACTGGTCTGGTAGAAATGAAAAAGAAAGAAGGGGAAATCAAATGCATTTTTTAAAAAAGAGGGATACTGGAATAATAATACAAGAAAACATTTTTGTTAACATTTTGAAGACATTAAAACAACAATTTCAACATATATCCTCTCAGACATATGCAATATCCCCCTTTTTTTGTCCCTAAGAAGTCGGATGCAGGTCGTTCCAGTACAAAGCTCCATCCAACTGGAATAATCTTTCTCTTTTTGTTGGATCTATTACCTCTTTCCGCTGCTTCAGGACATCTTCTTTTCTCATCTTAAAACAACCCGTTTATGCTTGACAAACTGCTTAATTGCTCTTTATGCTGATGTAATTCATTTATTATCCGGGTCAGTGTATCCAGTTTTTCTTGTACAACAGCTGAGGGCCGGAGGTGTGGGTGGGAGAGGGTGAGCGAGCTGTCTGTGTATTTGCAGTGTGTGTTTGTTATGTAATGCTGTTTTTGTTTGTATGTTTTATAATTTTATGTCTATAGGACACAAATGTGATGCTACATCTAGAGGGGCTGTCCTTTCAATAATTTCAAACATAATGATACCAACAACAGTTTTTTTAAATTATAAAATTAAATAGACATATCCTTCAGATCTTTTTCTAACTGGCTGCCACTTAATAGTATAAACATTTTTTAAATGACAATGAAAATGTATCTGCTTGCTTATAGTTGGTTTCTTTCCATTAAAAGGAAATCAAGTCAAAATTTAAAAAAAAAAAAAAAAAATTATATGTAGACCTTAAATGACAGATATGATAATTATTCATCTCAATATGTCCAAAACACATTATTGGGGATTTTTCTGCACAACTGAATAAAAAAAATTGTAATCACGTCGCACATGTGGTGTAAAACAGATTCCTATTAATATTTAATTGTTAAAACTTACAATTTGGCATGAATGCTTATGATTTAAGCCTTAAACTCGACCTACTGCATTAAAGGGAAATCAAGTCAAGCTTTATCAAAAAAACATTTATGATCTGTAGACCTTAAATGATAGAATCTTATATGATAGTTATTGATCTTAATATGTGCTTCCAAACACAGTATTGAGGATTTTTTTTTTGCACAATTGAATAAAAAAAGTGTGTGTTAAACAGATTCCTATTAATATTTAATTGTTAAAACTTACAATTTAGCATTAAATGGTTACAATTTAAGCCTTAAACTCGACCTACTGAATAATAATAATAGTGCATTTTCTGCTCAGCAGTCACCCACATGCGTCAGTAAGTCCCGCCCCCTCGTCGTTTGATTGACAGCTGTGATCCCGAGACAGCAGGGTGGCCAGTCACGCTCTCGCCATGCAAATGAGCCGCGCTCGGGCCGGGCGGGTGCCCATGTGGACCAGCACCATGCCTTGTTGTTCTGAGCGCTGATTGGCTCGCTGGCGCCAGATCGGTGTTCATGCGCTGCGGGAAGGAAAACACGGAGGCCCGGAGCACAACGGACGGGACTTCGTTCTGTCGTTTCTCGCGGGGATAACACGAGTACACCGGTAGCCCCGGTTGTTGTAGGAGCTTATAAACTCATGTGGTAATAGTTATAATATCTCTAACGTCAAAGGGAGTTAAATGGTGGGTTGCCCGAGCTGGCAGCGCGGAGTAGCAGGCAGTGATGCGGTCTCCGGTGCTTGTAGGAGGCCGTAGTAACAGGGCGGGGCAGGACTCCGGGAGGGGCGGGCCTTAACGAGAACACGACTCGCCTTGTTGTGTGTGTATTCCCGTGCTCTCATCGCCATCTTGTTGCAATCCTATTTTTTTTTTATTTTTTTTTTTCACGTATGCGAGGATCTACTTTCCGATTGCTCGGATTAAAAATCACCCCTCTTATTTGAGGAGAAACGCAGGGGAAGAAAAGCTCGGGCGTGCGGGTGTGAACCGTGCACACGGCGCTTCCTACCGGGACACTACCTTACCCCCAGCTCGGTCTTTTTCCTCCTTCCGTCCCGGGCCACCGGGTCGCCTGCCGTGAGGATTTACGCGCAATGAGCATCGATACACTTCTGGAGGCGGCCAGATATCTGGAATGGCAAGCCCAGCAACAACAGATCACACGTGGTGAGTTGAACATCAGACCGCTGCAGCCTGAACGTACGTGACACGGACCGGATCAGTGTGAGCTCAGTCCTCCGCTGCTCTTATTGAACCGTATCCCGTCACTATCCACGGCTTGGCTCGCGTTTACAACCGACCCGCCTATAATGGACGGAAGCGTGTGTAGTTTTCTGGTTTGTCATCCTGGGTTCATGCCAAATAAATAAAATAAAAAAAGATTCCCTGCAAACCTTGATAATTCCCGAGTGGCTGATTATTGCACATATTTGTCTTCTCTTAATGCGGAAACAGGCAAAGTTGAACTACTTTGCGCGCTCTCGGTGTGTGTGTGTGTGTGACAATTTCAAGTGACTCACCGTAGGCGCGCGCGTGTGTGCGTGCGTATGTGTGTGTGTGTGTGTCAGACAGATAGCAGAGGGGTTCCTGTGCATTTCTGCTCTGTATCTTTTGTTATAAGGGTCAGGAGTGCACTTTATTGCAGCATATGCATCTAGAAGCTCAAATGCATTTAAAAAAAACGATTCAAACTGGTGATGTAATAATATTATATTTTTTCTCAGGGCTTCCGTGTATATTTGTTATAAAAGACCCCCTCTCTGAATCGATTTGCCCTAGTTTTTGTCCGTCGAGCACCGGCAGGGCGGTGGCGAGCAGCGGCTGCTCTTTACATAATACCCTGACATCGCTCAGCTATCTTATGACACACACCGGGGCGGGCCCTCACACGCTCGCCTCGTTCCGTGTGTATACGGAGCGCGCGCGAGACGACATAAAACATACTATTCGTTTGAAACCGATGAGTTGTCAATTGAAATAATCATCACTAAACAATATAAAATACAGGGGTTGGGGGGCTGCTTTTTGTGTTTCACCCCCTCTGATGACGTGTCAGACAAATCAACCCACTCCCCCCCTCCTCCCTCCTCCCCGCATACTCGCCCTACCGCGTGCCAGGAACCGCCCACAACGACCACGTGCACAACCCCCCCTCTCCTCTCCCACACACACACACACACACACACCGCCCTTCCCATTCAGCCTATTGACAGTGGCGGGTCAGAGAGGGAGAAAAAAGAGGGGAGGGGGGGTAAGTAGGGCAACCTCGCCTGCACGCCCCCACCCTAAACCCAGACTCAATGCAAAAGTTATGTAATTTACGTTTGCGTGCATTTGGCAATCTGGAGCATGGTGAGTGTGTGGATTGTAATGCAAGAGCTGGAAAACCAGTTTGGGATGCACCAGTATGCAAGAATACTCTCAGCTGATGGCAGTTTTATCGTCTGTAATGTGTCAGATATTATTTTCACTCCTGGTATGAGGCCCCTTATGGAATCTACTCTTTAAAAGTATCTGTTATATTAGCAATGGAAAAGGAAGAAATTACTGACCAAAGTCTCCTTTTTTGCAACTAAAAAATCATCGTAATGCTTCTAAAAAAGGATACTTTCCAATAGTGATATACAGTATATTATTATACGTGAAATGTTTGCAAAACTATGTATGAAATAATCAAACTGACAACTTTAGCGATGAGCTGTGTTTCACTGTTACACATTACAGGAGACCTAACTGCTTATCATTGTAAAACAGACACTTTACAGTTTTGTTTTTGTACCAGTCTTTGATTACAGAAGCTGGACAAAAGAAATTTCTGGTACGACACTACGATAAGCTCTTGATCACCCAGACCGACTTAACAGATAGGAAGTCTGAATGAAAGAGCCCCTTCAAATGTGCTTTCAATGTAAGTTTTTTTTTTTAGGCTTCAGCAGTCTGAGTTAATCATATCAAATGGATATCTGCCACATTTACAGTCTTTTTGGCATCAAATTCCCTCTTTGTGTTTCCCTGTTGAGCTGCAGCGGAAGTATAGTAACAAAAAGAGGGACTTTGGCACTAAAAGGACTTTAACGTTGAAAGATATCTACTTGATTTGACTAATTTCGACTCTTTTGTCCCCCATCACTTACATTGTAAGTTCATTATGTAGGGATCTTCTAATGGCCAGTATAAACAAGAGGAATGATTACAGCAAGAAAAGCTAGTTCAATGATCATTTGGGCACCTGACGACTGTTTTAAGACCAACTTGAAAAATTGTGAACCCGTCCTTTAAAACCAAGCATAATGCACTTATCTATCCATCTTACACTGCAGGCCAGGAGTTAGAAGAGATTGTAATTCTGCTGCAGCACAATTAACAGTGTTTTAACTGGACTGTTGTCAAATCTCAGAGACATACCGTAGTTGTGTTTGTGCGTATCGCCTTGATGAAAGTAACCACGCGGGCCTTCTCTGAGGTGAACTATTGCCCTATCTGAAAGGAAATTGCGTCATCAGAGGAGACGAAAGTGTTACTTAACGTGTAGCCAGACGTGTTGGCAAGTGGTGTTTCTGTTTTGTTCTATAATGGTCGTGGTGGCCGGGATGTGTGTTGGCGTTGTGCAGGTTTGAGGAATCCCTGGGATCTTCTGTTTCTAATGTTGCTGTTTCCATGGTAACGGAGGGCTTTCCGCATTGCTTTTGAGTCTTCCTGCCACGGTGTGCAGTAACTACTCACTCGTATCATGAAGTGTGTGTTATGTGTGTGCGCGCGCTTCTGCGTACACAACATGAGCACAGCGTGGGAACATTCCTGTCCTACGGTGTGATTTTTTTCTTTTTTTGTGACATTTATTTTCACATTTTGTTTTCTTTTGCAATGCAGCAATGCTTCATTTATATGTTGTCATGGTGCCAACTCCGGATGATCCAGTGTGAGTGGCTCCTTGACAATAGACCACTCCCGTTGGTCAGACGGTGCTGACATAGCCCAGGGGTAGAAGCATGCTCAGTGCTGGAACGGTCCAATCACAGCACAGACAGAGGGGGGTTCTCTCCAGTCAGGAAATAGATGCAGACTCAATTTCTGTGGTTATTTCCCCCCTCCCCATCGTCTTATTCCCTGATGACATCATTCTTTGTGTGTGTTTGTGTGCACGTACTGTTTAGAGGTATACAAAGTGACATCCGCCCTGATAAAGTGATCTGTAGTATAACAATGAAACAACCAATATTAACAAAAGGGAACTTGCATATTTGTTGCATGTTGGTCTATAAATTACAAGTAATTCATGTTTTACAAACTGGATGCACATAATCCTTCATATTCGTAAGCATTCAGGGATATTAGTGTGTGTCTGCATTAGTGTTGTCACATTGTGTATGCAAGGATATGAAAAGCAAATTTAACCAATGTGTGCATGCAAATACTCAATCATGACTTTTTCTTGCATGTGAACTGAGAGCAGGTTGTCTAATGTTTGACCATCACACTTCCTGGTTGAGCCTTCTTACATTTGCCCTCATCGTCTGTACTTCTAATTTCTTTTGTTCGTCTTGTTTTCTACAGAGGAAGAGCAGCGCAAAGAGAAGGAGCTCATCAACAGGGAGGCAGAGTCGAGACGCGTAGAGCTTGTCGCCTCTTCGTCCCTGACAGTCAGAGCCAACCATGTCGCTTGGGGCGATGACCCTCACCGTCAACAGCCGCACCACCCTCCTGCCCCTCCACTCCCCTCTCTGCCACCCCCTCAAGTCCCCATTGCTGTCATTCCAGTGGTCCCAGTTGTCACTGCGACACCCTCGGTCCCAGCCCTTCCGCTTACAACGCCGATTGCAGCGGCACCAACGACACTTAATGGCTCCCCGCCAGCCAAAAACGCCTCCTCCCCTCCGCAGCAACAACAACAACAGCAGCAGCAGCAGCAGCAGCAGCAGCAGCAGCCACAGCCACAGCCGGCCTCTCGCCACCTGTTGTGCGCCCCCCAGATGAAGTTAGAGACAACTCCGCAGCTTGTTGGTGTAAAGCCCAACCAACCACAGCCTCAGGTTCAGATTCAGTACCCAACCTCCATCAGCACTAACGGCTCTGGCTCTCAACATGCACTGATTCCTCATCAAGCTCCACCCACATCTCAGCCGCGGCCTAATGGAGTGACGATGGAGGACCTGAGGGGGATGGAGGGGAAGAGGAGACCTGGAGGGTCAGTTTATGTGTATGTGTGTGTATTAAATTTGATTTTTAGAATTCAAATGTGTTTATTTTTGTATTTGACCATTTATGTTGTGTGTTTCCAGAGCTGGGACCAGAGAGGTGCATAACAAACTGGAGAAGAACAGGTTAGTTATTATACAAACTTCTCCATTATTGCAGTTGATGCTAACTTGCCAGGAGTAAAAGAAAACAGCCTTGTGTTTTTCTTTAGCTTGACCGCCACATACACATATTTTTATGTTTTACCAAGTGTTTTATGAAAGAGTTTCATAAGCCCAAATGTCATGGCATTTCCTCAGCCTATAGAGAACCGTGAAATCCTTCACAAGCATGGAAAATCAGAGTTATGAGGTCTCTTTAAATGACAAGAGCATGGTTAACTTCTGAACCATGCTATTTTCCAAGGCAGTTTGCTAATGACAACCATACCAAAGTGTGACTTTCTCGTTTCTGACTCTTGGCCCTTCAGGCGAGCGCACCTCAAAGAGTGTTTTGAGACGCTGAAGAAGAACGTTCCAAATGTTGATGAGAAGAAAACCTCCAACCTCAGCGTCCTCCGCAGCGCTTTGCGTTACATACAGGTAGAGTTGTAACACATTTCCTCAGATTTCCCACCACAGTGAGACTGTAAGCCTGTAGTTACTGGTGTGGTCCAACATTACATTTTGGGGACTACTCCCTGCTTCTTATTTTTCATCTTATTGTTTTCATTTTTCTCTGGTTTAGAACTGATTGGTTCAGCTCTGGGAGCAGCGCACGCTTTGGCCCAGTGTAATAGATGCACAATGCTTGTTTTGTTAGGCATTAAACTGTTTTGTGTTGGGTCGTGTCTTGTGACAATGATATGCTATCCACCAAATAATAGTGAATCAGCTCAAAGGAAAGTGGTGAATAAAACCAATGTTACAACTATACCATATGTTTTTTAAGAGTCTACTTTTCTTGAGAACATTAATTTGCATTTTAAGCATTTCAGTGAGATTCTTATCCTGTGGAAATGTTGTTGTGTAACACCATCCTCTGGTCATGTAGTCTCACGCAGTATGAAATAGGAAAAGAACTGTTTGTCCCAGGAACTAAACAGCTTGAACAGATAAAGGTTAAACATTTTTGTTGAGGAAGACTTGTAGCATATTGAAGCTGAGTAGGAAACTAACATTACATATGGAGGGATGGAGCTGAGGACGGTGTGGGGGAGGGGACTGTATAGTGGTTCCTTTTTTTTGTCGAGTAGAGAAGCTCCATGATTTTGGGTTCAATGAAATATTCAATTGGGAACTAAATTAGGCCGCAAGATGGGAGAACTTGTTCAAAACAAGACTTGCTGCAAGGTCTCGGGCCATTGTTTAGGGAGCGAAGCACAGAGGGATTTGAGGCCTTTGAGGTCTTTGACAAGAGATGATAGTTTTGATATGAGGCTGAACCAAGCTGCTATTGAGGAAATGTATTCTGCGCAGCCCAGTTTTTATGCTTTAAAAGTAAAATGTAATATACAGATTCATCATTTATCAAGCAAAAATGTCAAATATTTAAGTAGAGCTTCTCAAATCTGAGGAATTGTTGTTTTGTATGTTTTTATATGATTGTAAATTGAATATTTTGGGATTTTGGACTCTTGGTCCAACATAGAAAGCAGTTTGAAGATATTCCTTTCAGCTCTGGGAATTTGTCTCAGGTATTTTTCACTATTTTCTCATCTTCCTAGACTAAACAAATAATTGATAAATCAAAAACATAATCAATTGTACAATAATCATTAGATTCCACCCAGTCGCCACACAGCTAGCACTAGATCCTCTTCATTAGGGCTGCCCCCGTCTCAGGATTTTCACAGTCGGCACTTCAGAAAGATGCAGAAAGAGAGGGTGGGATGACGTGTTCTCATATTCTCATCTATATTCCTCTATATTTATGTAGTTACATGTATTTCATTCTTGTAGCCTTACATACTAAACAACATTATTACTTTTTGTTTCTTTCTTCAATACAGCCTTGTATGAAAAATTCATGTCTCCGCTCAGTTACCACAGTTACAGTACAATCAAGTGCACCCCACACTAAACTGAGAAAACAGCCTACATGAGTCACGTGTTTTAGCTGTAAGACTCGTGTTTTAATGCTGTTCATCATCTGTGATGTGAAAATATCAGATTTACACATAGTCAGAGAGATAAAAAGTGTAAGTTCTGGTACCTTTGAGTTCTGTTTCTATATATCTGAAGAGTGGATCACACTGGATGGTAGAGGAGGAGACGGCAGAGACGCTGGTATGCATCTGCTCAGCTGACATTGCTGCATTTAACACCAGAGCTGAGAACTCGGAGCAGGAAACACAGTCGCTTTGCTTCACGCTGTCCTCTGCTTCCATTTAGGCCATTTAGAGACAAGAATCTGTAAAAGTTTTCGGCCTGTCTGCATTACTCTGTGCAGACCCAACATTCCCCCATGAGCAAATACTTGGTGACAGCGGCAAGGAAAAACTTTAAAACTCCCATTTAAACGGGAAGAAACTTTGAGCAGAAGTGGGCTCTCGGTGGGCAGCCATCTGCCTTGACTGGTTGGGTTTAGGGAGAAGAGGGACGGAGAGAGATGCGCAGCAACAACAATAATAGCAATAACAATAATAATAAGAGAAATACGACCAATAATAATAGTAGTGGGTGTCATGCAGGACCACGGGGGGCAGCAGGTGGTCCTCAGCCACAGCTCCACAGACACCTGCGAGAAATGAAAGCACAAAACTCCGGGGAAGAAGCCAAGTTAGTAACATGCATTAATGGGGCATGAATGCGTAAAGATGGAGAGGGGGAGAGAGGAGCTCAGTGCATCATGGGAAGTTCCCCGGCAGTCTAGGCCATGGATGTATTATAAGAGCTGGATAAGGCGCCAACGCTCAGCCTTGCAGCCAGTTTTTCCCAGTGGCCGCTTCCAGTATTGCAGCGAAAAATCCTCCCTGCGGGGGACTCTTTCTGTTATGAACTTTTGATCCATGGAGGTTTCATATTTGTAAAACTTTCCTCGAGACAAGAAAAGTGATTTTAAAAATCTGTGACATTATCACAATGTAAAGTCTATGGGTCGAGTGGGACCTTGCAGGCGGGGCCAGTGGGGGAAACACTACTGCACATACTCAGTGGGCCGAGCAATTCCTATAGGACTGAATGGGTGCCATTTTTAGTCCGGTATCCAGCTCTTATAATACATCCATGGTCTAGGCCTATTGCAGCATAACCAGGGGCTGGTCCAAGGCAAGCCTGAGCTGGCTCTAACTATAAGCTTTATCAAAAAGGAAAGTTTTAAGTCTGCTCTTAAACATAGAGAGGGTGTCTGCCTCCCAGACCCAAACTGGAAGATGGTTCCACAGGAGAGGAGCCTGATAGCTGAAGGCTCTGCCTCCCATTCTAGTTTTAGAGATTCTAGGAACCACAAGTAAGCCTGCGTTCTGGGAGCGCAGTGGGGTAGTAGGGTAATAGGATACTATGATCTCTTTAAGATATGATAATGCCCGATTATTAAGGGAATTGGAGGTGAGGAGGATTTCAAATTCTATCCTGGATTTTACAGGGAGCCAGTGCAGAGAAGCTAAAATGGGAGAAATATGATCTCTTTTTCTCATTTTTGTCAGTACATGTGCAGCTGCATTCTGGCCCAGCTGCAGCAGAGAGATATATAGAGAGAGAAACAGCACATTTTCCTCTAATCTATAATATAATCGTAGGTTTTATTGTAGATGGGTGTCTGAACCCCTTCTTTTTTTCCTTTCTCTCTCTCCACCTCTTCTCATGTAAACCTGTAAATCTCAGTCTCTCTCCCTCTCTCTCTCTGAGCCATGTGAGATCTGAGCACATGGCTAGCGCAAGCCCGGTGATGTCACCGCTGCTCGTCCGCTCTGCACCTCTAGGTTGCAGAGAGAGAGAGAGAGACAGAGAGAGACAGTGACAGGTACCGGGTGCATTAATGAAGCGTGCTCCTTAAGCAGCGTTAAAACAGATGAATTTGTACTGATATGCTGTATCTCAGATTTTCTTTGTTTTATAACCTCTGTCTGTCTCAATCTTTTCTTCATTTCATCTCTGTCCCTCTTGCCCCGTGTCGCCCCGCTGTCTCAAGCCTTTAGAACACTTGGTAACCATGGCAACAGGCGGCAGGTGGTCAGGGCACTGTAGTCAGTCCATCCTCCATGTTTTTCTATGTCGGAGAGTGTGTGTGTGTGTGTGTGTGTGTGTGTGTGTGTGTGTGTGTGTGTGTGTGAGAGATGTAAACTAATCAAATTCAGGTTGTATTGATCTATTTGTCAAAGCTCGTGAATGATGGTGCAGGGATGTGACTTCAGGCATTCCCATTAGCTCATGTTGAAATTTTTTTTCTGCTTTGTCCTAATATTAAACTTGTGAAGACCACGTGTCTGCACAGACACATCTCTGATTAAGGCAAAGACACCTGTTCGGACAAAAAATCATCACACTTGAATCATTTTCACCTTTTTTTTTGATTTGGGAGAATGTATTGAAAGAGGAAGGATAAAGGAGACATACATGAAGGGGAGGAGGGAGTATAAAGGGGGGGAGGGTGTCAAGGGAGCGATGGATGGGGAAGTGTAGGGGGAGGGAGTGTGGGATGGTAGTGAAGAGGAGGGAGGAGGAGGAGGAGGAGGGGGCTGTGAGTGAGCTAAAGCACCTGACTGGAAAACATCCAGTCACACCACTCCTTATATGTAATTGCCCCTATGCTTCACCCAATTAGAGAGCTCCTTATGTTCTTCTACAAACTGCTGCTCAAGCAGCCAAATCCTGGCGGATGAGGTTGCCAGGGAAACGGCTATGGGTGGCAGCTGTTTCCTTGGTGATTTGCTGCAGGACTAATGGTGTTTGGGTTTGTACGGGAAGACCTTGAAATGATGTTCACGGATGCACATGTGCACATATAGAAGCAGTGGTCGTCCCTCTGCGGATAGCAAGAACTTAAAAATCTTTAGACTGGTACGTGTGTCAGTAGTGTTTTGTCTGTTAACACAAAACCACCAATATACTTTCACTCTGGCGTCAAATGTTCTGACCTTTTTAAGACAAAATTTTTGGAAAGTCTTGAGCTGTAAAGACTGTAATCCACCTCTTTGACCTCTAAAAACTGTCCCTGCAGTCATGGGAAAAGACTGCATGAGATGAAGGTTTCACATGAGAGATGCTGAGCTGTTATGAGATGGAAGAGTTCACCAGGTCTGGACTTGGTGGCTGGTAGTTGCAAAGACGGGTGTGAGTTTGGTCGGGTGCGGTGAGGACAGTGGGCTTGCGTGTGTGGCCATCATGTGCACATGAAGAGTAAACAACTTTCATTTTCTGTCCTCCTCTTTTTTTCCCCCCATCCTTCTTTTCTCTCTCTGTTTGTTGCACCATCGACTATTCAACAAGTCAACTGGATGTTTAGTTTCTAGTAATGTAATGACATTAACCAGCTGCACAAAGCAAAAGCTCACCAGCATCTGACTGTTTTCTGCTTATTTCTTACTAACACAATCCCTTCATTCCTTCCTTTTCCACCTCTTCATCCTCTGATCTCCTTTTACTAACACATTTTCCTCCTGTAAACCCCCCCCCCCCCCCCCCCTCCCTCCCTCCCACCACCTCCCCAATTCCTCCCCAGTAATCTGTTCTAATGTCCTTAGCCTGTCGTACTGTTTGGTGTTCGTGCGTCAGCTGACCCACACAGTAACTGGGTCACAGAGATGAAGGGGTGAGGCTGGGAAAGCTGTGCTCTTTCTTTCTAAATCTTTCTCTTAAGTTTTCTTTCATTTTGTGTCTCCTGCTGTGGTTTTTTTCCATTTCATTAGTAAATCTGCTAACAGCGGCATGACAGCGCTGCGATGGGAATTAATACTTACATTCAGTCAGACCTGACTGTAATGTTCAGGCTGCTGTAATCCAGTGACATCAGAGTTGTTTGGATGATGCTTAACTTGTGTGATTGGTGGAAACGGGCGACGGCAGGACGTTCACACCCACTCTGACCTCATTCTTGCGAAAAACAAGCATGATACTCAGGAAATGGGAGGAGCCTAATTAGATAACGCAGAGAAAAGCACTTGAACGTGATTTCATTGGCATGCGTGCACTCATGCTGGTGTATGAAAGTGGGATAGTATGAAGAACTTTAAGGATTGTGTAACCTGGGAGAAATGTGGCCAAAACTGCACAGAGGAAGTAGTTGATCTCAATTCCTTTTTCTGTTGCAATGCTGTTTCTTAAAGCTGTAGAAAACTGTAAAGCTAATCCGAGCCACATACTGCTTATTGTAAACTCTCACATAGTGGCCAGAGTCTTAATTCACCACACAGAACAAGGCCTGTACTTCTATTTTCCCCTGTTTTATAAGTTTCCCTGTTTTTATGATCTGCTCCTGTTTGTCGTGTTAATTAGCTGTTGCTGCTGTTAACGCAAACGCAACACTTCTTCCATCTGTTTTATATTAAAACATTTCCAAGATTTCAGGGGGCACCGCCCGTTCACTCTCCCAAAGGCTTTTTACTGAAAACTTCTGCAGGAAGTGTTGAGCTTCTTTAACTGCAGCTTAACAAGTTCAGTCAATCTGAATTAATTAAGTGAGTGTTTTTTTTATGACATGGCTGTTGTTGTACAGGTGATAATAATGCTGTTGAAACCAATATTATGCTCTACTTGAATGTACAGGTGAACCATTAAAATACAAGTAAAATAAAGCTGTATAATGATTTGAAAATTTACAGCATACACGTTAACCTCATACTGTTCACACTTTCTTAATTATACTAGTGCTGCAACTAAAGATTGTTTTTGTTATCAATTGATCTGACGATTATTTTCTTGATTTTAATTGTTTCAATGTTGTTTTTTGTCTAAAAAATATCAGAAAAAAGTGAAAAATACCCATCACAGTTTCTCAAAACCTAACTTTACATATTCAAAAATGTTGTTTTATTCGACCAAATGTCCAAAAGCCCCAAAATATTCAGTTTATTATCATATATGACACAAACGCATCAAATGATTACATTTGAGAAGCTACAATCAGTGAAATTTTGACATTTTTGCTGGAAAAATCATTTTCTGACAGTCAACTAATTGATTAATTGTTTCAGCTCTAAATTATAACATGATTGTTTATTATACTGTAAGTGTTTTACATGTACTGGTGATGCTCATCTGCTGTGCTGTCTGTGTCACCTCTGGTAGACTCTGAAGCGTAAGGAGAAGGAGTACGAGCATGAGATGGAGCGTTTGGCCAGAGAGAAGATCGCTACACAGCAGCGACTGGCCGAGCTGAAGAATGAACTCAGCCAGTGCATGGATGTCATGGAGATTGACAGAGTCCTCCGACAGACCATCCAGCCGGAGGACGACCAGGCCTCCACATCCACCGCCTCAGGTACAGCGCACTTAACATTTTACATGAATACTTAATACAGAACTAATTACAAGAAGTAGTAGTACACACACAGATGGCGTTGTTTCTTGGATCATATCATGACTGTTTCCACTCTGACCTACAGAGGGAGAAGACAACTTCGAGCAGGACATTGACGAGGATGTCCCCGCTCCTCCTGCTCCCACGTCCCTCCCCAAACCAGCAACCTCCATCTTACAAACTCAGCAGCTCCTCACCTCTCACCTGTCGATACAGCACACCACCCTTCCTATCTCTGGAGTCCTGACCAAGCCCCCGCCCTCTGCTCCCCCTCCCCCTCAACCCATCGCCCCTGCACTAGCCCCAGGTCCGCCCCCCGGGCCACCGGCTCATGCCATTCAGACCCCGACTGTGCAGGTGCAGCCCACCGTCATCGCTCACGCCACTGTTTCCCACCCTTCAGTCATCCAGGCCGTCAACCACGGCCTGCCAGCCAATCAAAAGCACCTAACACACATCGCCCCGTCACCTGGCCCCACCTCCTCCACCCCTCAACCAATCGCGGCAACTCCAGCTCCTGCCGCCACTCACCAGCCGATTGCCACCCAGCCCATCGGACACATCACCGTCCACCCGGTGGCTCACCTGGCAACGCCCCTGCCATCCCATCTCCCTCTCTACCCCCCAGGTGTGTCTGTCTCTGTCTCCCAGCCTGCCATGATGGGCCACATCACCCACACCTTCACCCACCACCCCCACGTCCAGGCGAACCCTCAAGCTAACACTAATGGAGCCCAGGTGAACAGCGCAGGCGTGGTGAGCCAGGGGAGCCCGTCGCTAGGGAAACCCACAGCGGTCCTGGCCCCTCACCCCCAACTGGTCGGGCAGGCTGCCGTCCTTAACCCTGTCACCATGGTTACAGTCCCAACCTTCCCCGTCAGCACGCTCAAACTGGCCTGAAAGAATGAAAAACAGAAATATAAGTGGAATGGACTGACGAATGGCAGACAGGAGAAGAAGAAAAAGATTCAGTGCCCGCCCAGGAAGAATGCCTGAATCAGTTTTCACACTCCTATCAATAATCAATAGCTCTGACAGATATGAGGAACTTCACAAAAAAACTGTTCTTTGGACGTGTGGTCATTATCTCCAGAGATTTCTTGGTCACAGCTCTGTTCATTAACCTGTTTCTGAACAATAACATTAAAGCAGAGTCAGAGGATCAGGCCATTGTTTGTGAAAATAAGACTGTGACATTTGTCCCCCGCTGCAAAGACAGGAACTCTGTTTTACCTTCCTTCCTTCCTTCCTTCCTCCCTCCTTTCCTTTCCTTCCTGTACAACCAGAAGCACTAACATAATAAGCTCAGTTCACACTCAGGCATCAAGGATTTACCTTAACTATTCACTCACTCATTGAGGGAAAGCGCATGAGAGAGTGAGTCATTAGGCTGTTGCCGTGGTGATACAGTATGTGCCCATTTTGTATTCATGTAATCTTGATGTCATGTAGCGGAATAATGTCACTGATGCGTTTGAGACATCTTCAGTCTCACTTATCCAGATCAGTTACACTATGATTATGTGTGAAGTTAGACGACGTCACACAGTCAGAAGAAATCGTTATCACTTACTGACGCAGTTCAGCACTTTTTGTCACTTGAGTTCCATAACATGAAATTTACTGATTTTAAACTGCATCTCCCATTTTTTCCCCTTTGCCTTTGCCGCCAATCCAAGTACAGAACGTTGCTCCATTAAAGGACCAGTGTGTAAGATTTAGTGGGATCTATTAGCAGAAATGGAATATAATATTCATAAGTATGTTTTAATTAGTCTATAATCACCTGAAACTAAGTATTGTTGTGTTTTTGTTACCTTAAAATGAGCCCTTTATATCTACATAGGGAGCGGGTCCTCTTTCATGGAGTCCACCATGTTGCACCGCCATGTTTCTACAGTAGCCCAGAACAGACAAACCAACATGGCTCTAGAGAGGGCCTTTCGTGTTTTTCACGAGTTTTGCCGCCAACGTAGGTTCTTCTACACGCTTGAAAGGGGAGAATGAGGGGTATTCAGTTAGTTGCAATCTACAACCTCACTGCTAGATGCCGCTAAATCTTACACACTGGTCCTTTAAGTGACGGTTAAGCCCTCTTTCCATCGTCCTCCAAATGATTACTCACCACTGCACGTGGCACCGAGAGCTACCCAGAACACCTTGCAAATAGATTAAGAAAATAAGTGAACAGTAGATGGCAACGCAAGATTAAAACAGGATCCAATCTGCAGTTAAACAAGACAAAATGACGGAAAAAGACACATCGTCTTTATATGTACTGTCGACCTCTGATGACGTGTGAAAGTCTCAGGTGTCCTGTTCAGTTCTGGAGCTATTTGTCGACTGCCTGTTGTGGTTTTTCTGTTTCTCTTTCAAACACAGAGCGACTCCAGAGATGAGGGGCAGGGTTTAAGGGGAAGAATTGGGACAAAACCTACTTGCAGCCCTTAACACATAATCACTTTGGCGGTTTAATGATTGCTTGGTTTGCTGAACAAACTGTAGCATCTGATGTCACACTTTGAGATAACTTGGACTTTGCCTGTTGGTTATTAGACAGACATTTGATTTCCTTGTAGGGAACCACAGACTATTGATTTACAAGAAGAGCAACAAGTTCAAGCACAGCGGTCAGAGAACCTGAAAACAGTTAAATAAATTGGAATACCAAGTTAGGATTATGACTACACTCTAGTTCAGCATTAATGTCAATTCTCTCCTGAGGAAGTAGTAATGTTTAAGGCTCTTGGACACATATTTTACTGCGTGGGATTGATTTGATTCTTGCCGTGTGCTCACAGTACCGAGGTACGGGCAAGATCCGACAAGCTGGTTATTCATACACCTACAGATTTGTCATTTGAGTACAGCGATTCCTTGCAAAGACTTTGTGCTCAAAGCGGTGGATTGTTGAGGCAAAGAGGCTTTCAGAGTCGTTCTTTTGCATTTCATTTGTTTTGACAACTATCGGTAATTTCTCTCAACACATTCAGTGACAGGTTTTCCTCTATACGTTATTGACGTTATTAACTCACTGTAGGGGCAATACAGGTTTTCATCAGCTTCAGTCTAATGCAACAGCTCCCTCTGCTGCCTCATCCCAGACCTCATACTGATGTTACTCACACACAACACTTGGGGCACAACACAAACTTCCTGCACAGCCTTTGAACATCTGGGGAAAAAAAACGATTGAGATTGAGTGTAAAAGTTCATTCTTGACCTTTTTGAAATATTAGTTTGACAAAAAAAAGTCTTAATTCGAGAAATATGAAACTTCAGTGATTTGAGAGACTCCAACTGCTGAAAAATATCATAAAAAATGGTTGAAAACTCCATTTAAAAGTTAGTAAGTTGACCTTGAATTAAGATTTGTTTTTCTCAAATTAGTGTTTTCTCACTTTAAAATCTTAAAAAGTTTGGATCTAGCACAAAAACATTTAAAAGCCTGCTAAATTGTTTGTTTAGGCCTGCGATCGCTCAGCATTTTATTGTTGGTTTTGTGAAGAAAAATTCAGCAGCGACATGTACTTTGTGAAAATAACAACAATATCGAACACAAATCCTCTCTTCCAGACCAGAAAATGAGTTTTTCTTTTAAATATCAAAATGGAAAATGTGTTGTGACACCCACTTCTCTTTGTGTGTGTGTGTGTGTCTATTTCTGTGTGTATGTGTGTGTGTATGTTAATGTGTTTATCATGGCTCCACAGCCTTCTTGCCAGCCTATACATGTCACACTATAAAGTCCGTCGACTCCCATCAGTGTATGTACTCAGTGTTGTGTGAATCTGCTCCCTGCCTCCTCTGCTGTTTCTGTATGTCATGTCTGTATATGTGACTGTATTCAATATGTTTTATATTCTGTACTATAGTTAATCCTACTGTACCCGTAGCATGGCTCCGTTTTTGGTTATGCAGTTTGCCCTGTGCATGATGGAGTATGTATGTGTGTGTGAGTGTGTGTGTGTGTGTGTGTGTGTGTGTGTGTGTAGCAAGCAAGCTACGTTTTTTACACAGAGGTGATTTATGGTATGAGCCTGTTTGGGTGCTATCGTGTGTGCCTACACTCAGTTTTCCTGAACACTGTGACAACTCTGGCAGAACACGTACACATGGAGCGAATGGAAGAGACAAAAGATTTACTGTCATAATTATGTTTTTTTTTTTGGTTGTTTTTTTTTTTTTTTTTTTAATGTTTTTCCATTTTCCCAGTTGGACTGAGACATGGAGTGGAAAAAGTGAAAAAACAAGAAAAAAAAAAAAGATGTTGCTCTTTTTCTCGATAACATAATAATGTCTAATATTCAAATTGAGTTTTGTAATATTTGTATGTACGTATGAAAGTTTTGTAAATCTGTGATCGTATGCACGTTTTGGCATATGAGTGTATGTATCTTCAAATTTTAAATGCTTGTTTCTTTTTGGTTGTTTTGCATGTAGATTGCCGTTTAGGTTCTTTTTGTTTAAAGGTTTTGTTTTTACGTTTCTTTTTGGGACCATGTACAATACTGTATAACGTGGGCAGGATCTTGGACCTCATGCTACATTGATATTATATATGAATATAAAAACATGTTTTCCCTATGGAGAAAGTTTTAAGTTATATATCGCCTGTACACTTTGGGCTGCCTTTTAGATCTAACTGTCCACTGTTTAAGATAACAATGATGATAATAGATAAAAAATATTAATGATGAAGAATTATGCTGATGAAATAATAAAGATTCTTAATAAATCTTATTACATTTACAACACATCTTGCTCCTCCTGTGTTTAATGGATTGACGTGTGGTGACGACAGCATAAACTGCAGTTTGAAAGCTTTTTTTATTGATATCGTTACAAAATGGCAAAATAATTGTCAGAACAAAAGATGAAAAATACAAAAAAAGACAAAAACACAATACATTACTCACAAGTGATGGAAAATGTAGTTTACAGATTTAAAACCCAACGCTGGACATCACTATTACTGCCACTAGATGGCAGCGTAAACACTATTAGCATGGATTCTCATCTAGGATCCCTCCAGGAACACAATAATGAATCAAACAGAGTTAATCAGTTAATCAGTTGTGGTTCAGTGTTCAGAGGCAGCGATCAATCCTGGGAATTATGGGAGAATCAGCAGCCTCCTGTCTGGCTGTTCTGCATCTGCTCCTGAATCCTCTCCAGCACCTCTTGCATCCTCCTCAGCTGCAGAAGGAATCAAATGAAGGAGCGGTAAATACCTCTGCAATTGACCGACTGGCTGAGTGAATGAGTCAGAGAAGCAGAAACGCACCTGTTCGTCTTTCTCAAAGATGAGTCTTTCTTTCTCAGTGTCAACAACGGCCAGCGGTAGAGGAATTTCTGTCTCGCTCCCCTCTCGATGCCTTTCACGCAAACTAAAACCCAGAATCATAAATACAAGCACACAAAGAAGAACATTCGACATCAGTGTGTACATATGCTGCAAAGACTTCTTGTTCTTGCTACTGTGAATAAAAACAACTGTGTTAACTATGGACGCTAACAAAAATAAGGAACTTAATGACAAAAAGAATGACTTCAACTAACTAATTAATCAGTCCTTGGTCTGCATCCCGACTCCACCCACCTGCGTTTCCTCTCCTGCACCACCATGCGCGTCATGTTCTGGATGCACTGGGCTCTGTAGTTTTCGTAGTGCGTCTCCCGCGTCACGTCCTTCAAATCCTGCATGTGGGTCCTCACCAGCATGTTCCTCAGCAGCAGGAAGTCGGAGTGAACCGGGTTCTCCACTGGCCATGCAATGACAACAAGCTACTGGATCAGACTAGATTTTCTTTTGGTTGTTATGGAAACGAGAAACAGCGATGTGTAAAACTGAGACAAAATGTGCAAAAATATTTGTTAATTGGAACATAAATAAATAGTCAGTGATAAAGTAAAAGTGATAGAAAACTCTATCTGCTGACAGAAATATCCACGATTTGAAGATGTGATTTGCATTACATATAAATAAATATACCACAAATATTGTTTATTGTTTATAAACTTCAATTAAAATAAAACTGGACATCGGATTGAGAGTGTGTTTGTGTATAATACCTTCAACCACACCCCAGGGGTAGACACGACCCCTGAACTTGCGACCTTTACTCTCCATCTGAACATTACTCCCAATTATTGCGAAGGGGATGCTGTCCTGCAGAGAGAAGCAAAAACAATAAACTGTCAGTCTTAACACGGATGAGATGACACATTTCAGCCTTGAGAGGTGAACTGAGGAGTATCTGGATGGACTGAATTACCTTGAGTATCTGGTCCTGTTTCTTAAAGTCCTCGTCCTCATCTGAATCACAATCGGGAAACTGGTAGATGTTGATCCCGAACTGCTTAATGTCCTCTCGGATCTGGACAACATGAACACATTGAAACAATAATATGTTTGAGAGAAAGAGACAAAGAGAAATTAGGTGAAAATATAAAACTGTCTTTACAGAGATCCAGAGGTCCCTGAACTATCCCTGAAGAATCCATCGAGGTGACAGTAAAACTTCCAAACCATCATCTCATACCTTCATCTTCTTTCTGCAGACCTCTACATGTGTCAGACTGTCAGCTTTGGCCAAAACAGGAACTATGTTGACTTTTTCATGCAAGGCCCTCATACACTCAACATCCAGAGGTCGAAGACTGGCGGGGGGGAAAACACACATGTATGTACATAAATATGATATTGAACCTCTTTGGGTGTGACTGTTGCGGCAGTGTTGTACTAGTTTAGCTTCAAAACATCAGCGTACCCGTGTCCAAATGGAGAGACGAAGTAGAGGCAGCAGTGGACTCTGTTATCCTGGATGTTTCTTCTGTTCAAGCCGCTCTCATCTCTGAAATACTGTTCAAACTGCTGGTCGATGTAATCTTCTATTGGCTTCCAGCTGACGCATACACATAAAAACACAATAGTGTGCTTATGATGCTGTGTCCATGACTGTGTCAACAAAACAGCACTGTGTGTGTAGAGTAAAACTACACTGCAAGTCGCATGTTGATGACCTCACCTCTCTGTGTTGTCGATGGCATCTCCGAACCCTGGTGTGTCTATGATGGTGAGCCTCAATTTGATTCCTTTCTCCTCAATGCTAATGGAGTGTTTGATGATGTCGATTGTCTGATTGATCCGTTCTGCAGACACACACGTGCAAAGTCAGTAAATCTGCACAGGTGACAAAATAACGATGTGCACAGAATAGATTTGTACAACATTTGAACAATACATGCACACACGTCAAGGTTCGAAAGTAGGAGTGGCATCACAGATTGAAATGACAGCTCATGTAACTGATTTCTACAGAGAGACCAGACATCTGCGTAATCTTGTTCCAGCTACTGTCCTGCTTCTTTTACCACAGTAGAAGCAGAACAGATGTCATCTCACCCTCTGCATTAGGAACTTTTCTGTCTTTATAGAGGTCCGTGAGAAACAGACTGTTGATCAGCGTGGATTTACCGAGGCCAGACTCTCCTGCAGAGAGAAGGAGAGACTCTGTAACGATACTTAAAGTAGCATGACTAAAATATCACATTCAATCCCATTCAGTCATAAATGCTTTTATCATGGTTGATAAGTGTGGAGAGCAGTAATGGCTGTAATCGACACAGATAAAGACATTTCTTAGCACTGTGTCAGATCATTGACATCCGCTCTGATGTTATCAGTTGAAACTTTTTTTTGTGACTTTTTTTTTATTGGTGTTTTCAGGTTAAAAATGGGTTGGTATGTTCCACACAATAGTACAAAACAGGGTTTTTCAATTACATAGAGAGTAGGTTACATCTCCCCTAGGCACTTATAGAGTATGAAGTGCATTTTTTCCAGTATTTTATATATTGATCAGATCGTAGACTTAAGGAAAAGGTCTCCATACAGTGTATTTTGTTGACAATTGTGGTCCAGTCATCCTTTGATGGAGGGTTTGCCTGCAGCCGCATCTGTGTGATGGCTTTCTTGTACTTCATAGAGATATTCATCCAGAGCCATGAGTTTGTCAAGGATCTTGTCCAGGTATAATGTGACAAAAGAGCAATCAACTTCTATCCCAAAAATGTTATTATTTATTTCTTTAGCGATCTCTTGCCAATATGAATGAATTAAAGGGCAAGTCTGAAATATATGAAAATGGTCTGCTATTGATTTACCATACTGCCACATTATCCTGTCCCTGAAAACCCTGCTGTATAAATTTCAATTTTAGAGTCACAAAATATCTTATTATGTTCTTCCAGCAGAACTCAACTCAAGAACAGGATCTTGAGTCGGTAGTCCTAGCCTGGCCTTCCCAAATATTACCCAAATATCCTCAGATATCTCCAGGCTGCGATTCCCTCTCCCATTTCTGGTTGACATGGACGGTAGAGTAGTATATTCGTGATACAAGGTGTTTGTTGTCTTTAGTCTTATATTATCAGTGAATATATTAACCAAATTAGGTTAGTTGAAACTTTCTTAATGTTTGTATATAATGGTGTGATTTGTCATGTAAAATTTCCCTTTTAGGAGAGAAGTTATACATCCAGTTATCCCAGTTAGTAGACATAAGGAACGACTCACCCGCCACCATAACTGTGAATGTGAAACCTTTCTTCACTGTTTTTCTATGAACCTGGTTGGGCAATGTGGCAAAACCCACATACTCCTTGTCCTGATCCTGCAGAAAGAGGACACAAGCATAACATTTAAGTAAGTAAAGACTTAAAAGGTGAACACAAAGCCTAGAATCAAATTATTTCTTCAAATATCACAGTAAACACCGGGACATTTCAACACAAAACAATGAAATAATATTCTTGTGACTGATTAGTTGATTTAAACTGGCAGTTCAATTCAGCTCACGTATGTTTTTTAAGTTGTTTTGCTTCTTGAAATTATATTTTTGTTCTGCTTATAGAATTTCTTCTGTGGAAAAAATCTAAAATTCCCACAAATATTTCCCACAAATAACAATAATAGTTAATTAACCATTTTTTCAATCTCCAAACACTCTAAAACCATTACAAAAACAGACAACATGACAACAGACAATAACACGTACACACTCATCATAAAGAAGCACACACACAGGTAACAAAAACACACCTCTGGAGAGTCATAGGGGTCAAAGCGTCCCCATGGGCTGCGTGGACGGGAGGCTGGGCTGAGCGGACAGTCCAGAGACTCCTGAGTGATGAGCTGCCTCCTCAGAGGTGGGGGCTGAAACACTGAGTCCGGTCCCATGCGACTTGGTCTGTGAGGGAACGCTGGTGAGCCTGTGGGGTTGCAGGGTGTGGGACGGGGCAGAGAGGGAGTCCCTGGAAGGCTGGAGAGTCTCCCGTTGGTTGCTGACCCAGTTCCCTCTGCCTCACAGTAGACCGCCGCCTGGTGGCCTGTTGTGTGTAGCTGTTCGCCAGGCTGTGAGGTGGGAGGCAGATCTCTCATGGCATAAGGAAGCTGAATGTCCTCCTCGTCCTCAATCGACAGAGTGGACAACTGGGACAGGAAGCAGCAGAGATATACATGGCTTTACTATTAAAAGACTCCAAAATATAACTGATTTACTATTAATCAGAAGAGACCATTCTCCTTTTTACTGATTAGCTGGGAAAACAGAAACCTAACATGAAATGAAATGTACTACTACTGCTTCTACTACTATAAAAAAGAAAGCAAACATAAGCACAGAAACCTTATAATCAGCAGTTAATTAAACCAACTATTGGTGATGGTCTATTCTTTTAGGAGCAGCTATACAAGGTTATTAAGTACAAAAAGATTTAGGCAATCCCACTTTGATTTTAAGTTTTTTAATGATGAGACTGTTAGAAATACAGTATATACTGTATATCTATGTATGTAGGTTATAATTTATATCAATTATAGATTGTTCACATGTCACTATGACAACACTACATGTATAAAGACAAACCCTAACTGACTAACCAGCTGCTGGAGGCCACAGTTAGTGACCATTATCTCTGAGTACATGACATGATGAGCTTGTGTCTTTTGTTGTAGTGGATGAATTCACCCTTTCTTCACTGATTATCCATGAACTGTGATCCCATTATCCCATCGGAAAAATATGCATTTTTTTGGTCCCATTCGTACACAGAGGAAGTCCTGTGAGAAGTTTAGCTGCACTTTAGGCATGCATCACTGGCCTCTCAATTTCCGTGTTGCTACTGGTCTTGGTTTTGTCAACCACTTTGACTATTTCTGTACTAGGGAGGATCTCTACAAGCAGGATAATCTCCATCTTAAACACAGTGGAACAAGAATGTTAAACATGAACGTCACTTTACAGTTTGCAAGCCCCCTGACCAGTAAGGAGGACAGGACAAAATAGTTAGACACACCCTCCTCCAGATACATATATCAATCCCCTATCCTATTCTTTTCAAACCCCAGCTTTCACTATACAGGTTCTCACAAGTATGAGACCCTCTGTCAATAAATCTAACCACCATACCTGTTAATTTAGCCCTCATAAATGCTAGACCTCTAGCAAATAAGACCTTTGTTTTAAACAATTTTATTACAACCTTCAATTTGGATCTTCTATTTCTAACAGAGACCTGGCTTAGGTCTGGTGACATCAGTTCTTTTGCTGAGCTTTTTCCCCCAATTATATGTTTTTTAATTCCACCAGACTCACTGGTCATGGAGGTGGCCTTGCTGTGGCTTTTAAAAATCATTTGAGCTGTAGCCTCATGTCAGTGGAGAAATGTCCTGGCTTTGAAGTGCTGATGTTCAAAGTCAATTGTGATACCCATGTCTGCTGTATTGTTATTTATTGTTGCCTTAAACCCAACAGTAGCTTCTCATCTGATTTCTGTGATTTTATTTCCTTTGTTGTTTTTAGCTATGACAAAATCTTATTGGTTGGAGATTTTAATATTGATGTGGACAACCCCACTAATAGTTTTGCCTCTGAATTTTTAAGTATTTATGAATCTTTTAATCTGAAACAGCATGTATGACATCCCAAACATGAACAAGACTATACTCTTGATTTAGTTTTTACTGTGGGTTTATCTGTTAACTCCTTCACCCTGAAAGATTTTGTCTCTGATCATAAAACTGTCGTGTTCGATATTACCCTTCATCCTTAATGAGAGATCTGCTGATAATTTGTTCCTGTTTTCTCTGCTCAGTGTCACAGCTTACTCAGTTTCATGATGTAAATGACTTGGTTGATCAGTTTAATCTTTTATATTCATCAATTTTAGAGTATATTGCTCCCATTAGGGAAGGTCAAGGCGCCAGTCAAATCCATCACCTTGGGTAAATGAGGATACTCGCCATCTAAAAAGAGAATGTAGAAGAGCAGAACGAAGGTGGAAGAAAAGCAACCTCCAAGTCCACCCCCTTCATATGAGAGAGTTATTGTCTTCTTATAATTTATTAATCAAAAAAGAGAGACTTAACATATTTTACAAACCTTGGAGCTGCAAAAAAGTATAACTCTAGAATTTAGCACCAATGATCGACTTGTAAACCCTGCTCCTTTAACCGTTTCAGCCTCCTCTGTAATAGAATGTATACGTTCTTAGCATATTTTGTTGAGAAGGTTAAGGTTATAACGCTCCCTACCTCGTGTATAACTTCTCCGGACGCCTCCTTCACATTATTGAGTGAATTTACCCCTATTTCCCTGAATAATCTGCTTGATATGGTGTAAAACATAGTACTGAAACTCCTTTGCTGAAAGTCACTGATAATATGTTTATGAATGCAGATTCTGGTCACCACTCCATTTTAGCACTGTTAGACTTGCCTGCTGACTTTGACACTATTGATACTATCTTGCTGGATAGACTAAAGCACTGGTTTGGCACAGATGAAACTGCCCTCAAATGGTTTTCCTCATATTTTACAGAGAGATCTTTCAGTTTGGCTGTTGATGATTTTGTCTCATCATCGACTCATATGTCGTGTGGGGTCCCACAAGGTTCAGTCCTTGGTCCCATTTTGTTCAGCTTGTAAATGGTGCCCCTTGATCATATTATTCGTCAGTTTAATATTGTTGCCTACCACTGTTATGACACCCAGTTTTATGTATCATTTAAATCTGACAAACTTTAAAATCTGGATACATTGTTGCCTCACTGCTATTAAAGACCGGATGTCACCAAAATTTTTTACAGCCAAAACAAATACGGACAAAACAGAAATCTTGGTCATTGGCCCTGACCAAATTTCAAAGAGTATTAGCCCATAGATCAGGCATTTAGCAGGGAATATAAAACCATCTGCTAGAAATCTTGGTGTTGTTTTTGATAAAAATCTGAACTTTGACCGAAATTGGTTCAGTCTTGTTTTTTACAACTCATTGCCTGAGAACATCACAGAGTAAATTATCCATGCTTATCTCTTCCTGCCTAAATAACTGTAACTCTGTATTTTCTTGTGTAAGCGAGTCTGCAATTGCTCAACTTCACTTGATTCAGAATGTGGCTGCCAGGCTTTTGACAAACACTAAACGAAGACAGCATATTACCCCCATTCAGGCCCACTTACACTGGCTTCCTGTATGCTTCAGAATTCAGTTCAAGATCATATTCAAAGCTTTTCATGGCATGGCACTCACTTATATTTCTGAATTTATAACCCTATGCTCTGCACCAAGATTACTCAGATCCTCTGACCAACTGCTCTTAAGTGTCCTGTGGTCCAGGCTCAAGATAAAGGAGGACAGTGCTTTTACCGTTTTAGCTCCAACATTATGGAATCGCCTCCCCCTCACTGTCAGGTCAGCTGAGTTTAATCTGAAATAGCCTATACAAGTGGGTTTAAAAACTCACTTGTATAGGCTGGCATTTTTATATGTTTGTTGCTCTGCAATTCCTGTTGGTTTTATTTGTATTTTAATCGTGTTTTGTTTGTAAATCTTGCTTTTGAGTTGTTGAGTGTCTGTTTCCTTTTTACAAATTGTATTTTTTACTTGCTGTTTTCACGCTGTGTACTATTATGCATTTTTATTATTAACTGTGAAGCACTTTGGAACTGCTGCTTTGAAAAGTGCTATATAAATAAAGTTTACTTACTTACATTATACCATTATGGTTGCCCTCATCCATCTGTATGGACAGGGTGGAGAGTTGGACAACAGACAGTCTGGAGCGGCAAGTTAGTAAACACTAGGGTCAAACTGGATACACTAACTAGACTAAGCTGCTTGCTCTTCTTAGTTTTAAGGTGTATTTTTCAGTGTGGAGCTCATGTACACAAAGCTAGTGCATGAAAATATTTACCAGGGCTGTATGAGTCTATCTTTTTCTTTTGTCCCCACCCACTTTGGTCACCTCACAGGTAATTTCCTCCTGAAGTGACTCTACTGGCTACAGCATGAGGAGCTGGGACACCCAAGCCTCCACACATCCCTAACAGGAGATGCACATTTCTCCTGTCTCATACTGTGCTCACATCACCTGTTAACCTGGACTAAAGACAGCAGAACAAAAACACAGCCCACACTGCTGCTGGCCTGATCAGGGTTCATCTGGCGTCCCTCTACCTGTCAGCTCTCATTACCCACAAAGCTTTGCAGCAGGCTTAACCCAACTTCTAATGCTCTAACAGGGTGGGGGGTTGGAGATTTAACTCTTAAACACACACACACACACACATACACACACACACACACAAACACACACGTTACAACGACTATCATTTAAGACTATTCTACAAACATGTCCTACCTCCTTTTCTGAAAAAGTTGCAGCTTTTTTTGGGCAGAGATGATACCATATAGTAGAGTTGGTTAAAAAATAGATAAAATGCAACACTATAAATTCAATTGATTATAATAAAAATATGTAATACTTTGTACCGACACAGTGCTCAATAAGCTTTAACATGTACACAAGTGCAAGTCCAAACTAGAATGGGTCTAACAGTAGCGAGGTGATAGAAAATACAGTAAAACACGCTACAAAAGTCACAATGAACACAAGTGCCTTTCACAAATATAAATTCCAGCAGTAATACTATAAACTGTTAAAGTAGTCGCTTCATCGGCTGAGCTGTTTTATACTGTAGAAACTACCTATAATGTCAATGAATGGGTGATGTAACAGAGTTGTGTATAAATGCAGGTGTCTCAGTGTTGTAGACATACCTTTTCTGTTGCCGTGGAACCTGACCGGAGAGGACATGTGCTCCATGAGGCAGCAGCAGGCTTCTTAAACCCCAGATCAGAGGCAGAAAAAGGATTAACTACAATGTTTGTGATGCCAAAACACCAATCTATATAAGAGCTAATAAAACGTGTTGAGGCATATGGTGTATGTGTGTGTGTGTGTGTGTGTGTGTATGTGTGGATCAGTGCATTAGACTGAGCTCTGGGTGCAGTCCACTCAGTCTTGAAGCTCTGACGTGGAGGAGAT
Organism: Thunnus maccoyii; assembly: GCF_910596095.1. Classification (NCBI taxonomy): domain Eukaryota; kingdom Metazoa; phylum Chordata; class Actinopteri; order Scombriformes; family Scombridae; genus Thunnus; species Thunnus maccoyii. Next base: position 15,681,638 of record NC_056545.1, read on the forward strand.
AGAAGAGAGAGGAGGACAATGGAGCCAGTGTATTGGTCCACATTTGTTGGGGATATTTGTAGGGAAAGTTTGGCTATTGCTGCACAAGTTTTTTTGACTTACAAAGTCAAAAAGATATCTTTTAAAATGTTTCACAGGTTTTATCCAACTAATAATTATTTGCAGAAACTCAAGAAAGACATTGATGTAAATTGTACCTTTTGTGGGGAACACTTATTTTGGTCTTACCTGCATAAAAAACAACTGTGGAGTAAATTGTCACGATTTATTACTGATCATATCTACCTTCACTTTACATTACTTTGGAAAAATGTATTGTGTGGACAAATATGACACATGTGAGATCACGAAAATACATTTTGAGGCGGAAACCCGCTGCTGGAAAATAGATGAAATATAACGTTTTTGGTCTTTCAGATACGATCAGCAATAAATCTTGACAATTTACTCCACAGTTGTTTTGTATGCAGGTAAGACCAACATAAATGTACCAGTGTTTCTCTGAGCTCCCCTCAAAAGGTATAATACTATATAATACATCAATGTCTTTCTTGAGTTTCTGCAAATAATTATTAGTTGGATAAAACCTGTAAAGCATTTTAAAAGATATCTATATTATCAGATATCTGGTCAAGGTGACCAGTTTCACGTCAAAATAATTTATCAAAACGTCCAGAAACTTCTTAAACTAATCTTTCAGCTTGACAAATTACTCCACTGTCCAGTTTATGCTCAGTATTTTCCAAACACAGACATATTCGCCAGAATAAGTCAGAAATATTGGTATATGGCGTCCTAGACATGCTAGCGCGGCTAGCTAGCTAGTTACGTTAGTAACGTAAAATACGTGCGTCAAGCATCAACAAAAAAAAACCTAACGGCAAGGTAACCAAAGGTAACGGCGAGAATACGCTAGCGTCAACCACGGGCCGCTTATTTAGCCATATTTTATGTCATATTTTGATGAAACTGTGATTATTTGTTACAAATGACAACACTAATGGACGGTTGAGAGGTGGAGCCTGCAGCAGTGAGTTGGAGAAAAAACATTAAAATGTTAAGTTAGCCGTTGTAAACTCCTTGTCAGTAACAGTTACACTGGAGATACGGGCTAGCTTACAATCATTGTTTTGTACATTGACTGTATGCAAATATATTTATATACAACACAAGAAAAATACAGTTAAACTACATTTCTGTGTATATAAATGTAAAAAAAATTAAAAGCAATGCTAATTTTAAATAGACACGAAGCATTATCTGAAAATAAAACGTTTACATTTTGGTTCAAGGAGACAATGCTAGCTAATGCTAATGCTAAGTCTTTCAGAAAAATGGACGCTTTTTCAGAGCCACCTGTCGAGCCCACAGGAGGTGAGTGTTTGATACGTGGTCCATAATTTCTTGTGATTTATTCCTTTAAGTTTATTAATGAAATCATTAACATTGATAAGATATATTGTTAAATTGTTGTCTGTTTTCCTTACTAAATGAAAAACAATTGTCTAGAAAAGGACTGCATTTGATAATCAAGTAGAAGTAAATTTCACTAAGGCGTATAAGGAGTCATTTAATGCTAAAAAGGGATGTAAATGCATTCACATGAATTTATATTTCTCTTTATTAAGTTAACCGCAGTTGCAGGTTTATATTTACAAATCAGTCTGTTAGATGTAATATGAAAATGTTTAACAGAAAATACATAAAGTATTTTGATAAATAACTGACCCATGCAACGTATTGCAGCTTAAAGTATAAAGTGCCATCTTGTGTTTCACAGCTTCTGGACAAGGTTGAAACTAGAACCCAACCTGTAAACTGGCCAACCAATTTTAGCCTTTTAAATAATACCAATATCAGCACATGTTAGCCGATATGTCAAGGGAAATTGTAGTAATTTGAAATGTCGAAGATATGTTTGGGGTCATTTAGAAACTGTGTCACCATTACATAGTCTGTCCACCAGAGAGCACAGAGAAGTTTTGGGGACTTTAAGGAATCCTCATCAAAAATGTTTGTTTATGTTATGTGTTTTTGTAAAATGAATGCTGGCCAATACACCACTACTGCATTTTTAAACTCTCAAATATTAATGTGAGTATCAAAATCAAATATCCAGTATTGATTGGGCTCTAGTTGAAAACATATAAATACTGGTTGAAAGAGAAATGTGAGGCAAATTTAATATGCTAACCAGTTGTGATTAAGCTGCATACAAATCATTTAATGCTTCTCATGTAAATTATCCCCTTTGGATTTCTATTGCTAGGTTTTGTCCAATTCTGTCCAATTTGTTTGAAAAGGCATATCCTTCAAGAGTGGACTTTGTAGACATTTCTTGTGTTGGCCATCGGATTAAGCAGTCAGAGAAAGGAGCTGTTCTCTGTAGATCTGTCCCATAGCACTCTACTTGTCCTACTGGGCCTGTTACATCGGCCTAGCAGCGAGTTGTTGACCTGCAGCGGTTGTGTGGGCTCACGCTGGGCGTCTGGTTGTCCTGAGAGACTGTGTTCATAGTTGTCAGACGTGTCCTTGTCTGAGTCTCTGCTTGTAGACCTGCAGCACCTCTGGCTGTTTCCTTGTGAGTTGTCCTTACAGTCTTTGTTCAAGCAGGAGTGGTCATGCTCAGTCCTCATGTCATGGTGGTCATGTGTGTGCTGCTCTTCGTCCAAATGACTGTCAGGTGTGCTATTTTGGTCTTTGCTCTGAGTAAGGAGATTAGGCTCTTTGTGGTTATTTCCATTGTCCAAAGATTGTGTGGGGACAGGGCTCTGTCTTTGTGGCTGTGAAGAATTGGTTTGTTCATTAGAGTTAATGGTCTTGTCCTGATTGTGAGGGTGGTGTTGGTGGTTGTGGTTCTGCCAGAAGGCTCTGCGGAGCTGCTCTAACTCAGAGAGCAGAGGCAGGCCGATGTCAAGGTGCATCAGCAAGTTCTCCAGCCACTCCTCCAGTTTTGAAAAGGAAGCACTGTAAGAGTTAGAAAAAAAGAGTAGCGATGAGAGGCTGTAAGTCCTACATGCAGCTCTACTGCAGTGGTGCAAAAACAATATATTTACTCGGCTATTCTGCACTGTATTACTTCAGTTTGTTTTGCTTAGTACACCATTGACTGTTTGGGCAGCACACAGCCCAAGAGTCCTGGATGAGAGTGTGGACTCTGCATAAACTAACCAGAAAATGACTTTCTGATTGTAGTGTGAAAGGTAACGAATGAATGCAATATTTTGTTTAGCAATTTCCTTAATTACAACATTTATCTACCACATCACTTTGTCATCATAGGGTAGAGTTGATGACACTGGAGTCACAATGGACTGACTTACCCCAAATTATACACACTACCCCTTTAATGAGGCGTGTATTATTAAGTAGTGGTTGGGTGGCCTGTGATTGTTCTGATAGAACTGAACAATTAAAATGTATTTTGAAACATATTAAAAATGAGGGACTTGGTTTCAGTCTAACTGAGCAATATTTACATGTAGCTCATATTTTGATTTATAGAAATTTACAGATGTCTTGGATTTATGCAGTCATACCGTTTTTCAGAGTCCATGTCACAGCAGAGTGCAGCCAGCGGCAGGAAGGCCAAGGGGCACTGTGGAGGGTGGTACTGCTGCAGGAAACCAGCTACATTTAGCCCAAAGTCATTTGTCCGGGGGAGATAGTCGGGGTCGGCATTCACTCTACCTATGATCTGAAGAGATTGATGCATACAGCTTTAAAATTGATAAGATGTTTGATTAATGACAAAAATATGAATAATATTGCTAGTTTCTTTGACATTTAACATTTTAACTCGGTTTTGGATTGTTCAGTCAACAGCATATCTTGTGATTTTTAAAAAAATCAAGTGCTTAATGTTTTTTAGGAACATTTTACTCTGTCTAGACATTCTTACCTCACATATCATGATACCAAAGGAAAAGATGTCCACCCGTTCGTCGTAGCTTTTCCCTGAGAGATGTACAGGAAAGATTCGTAAAGTACATCCTTACTGACCCGTCTTCAGCACTTTCAGTTCTATTTCTGATTAAACAATCCAGATCATGTGTTGTGTGTGTCATATAAAATCTCCTATTAGGCCTAAGAGTAACAGCAGGTCTTTTACACAGTTTCCCCCCTTTTTGCATATTGCACTTATGGTATCGAGAGGCAAGTTGAGGTTAGGCAGTACTAGTACTCAGAAACTTAGCTTTAGAGTATTTATATCTGTGTCAAACCAGCGTGGTGTAAAGCACTTGAGTAAATATTTCTTAGCATATTGTCATTAATTTAAAAGCATTTGATTAAAAAAGAAAAGTTTAAATCTAGTATGAATCTCCGTTGGTAGACTTCCTTTCTAAAAAAGGCTTAAAATACTTTTTCTCTCCTCTAATACAAATGTTCTCAAAAGGATTAGTTACAATTTACTATAATTCTTCTCCTCCACCGTAGACAGGAAACAAACAATTGTCACATATGGGCCACCAGACCTCCCCCTGCCCTCCCCCTCGCTATAACTAATAGCCTGCAACCTTGTGCACTCACCACGGATCATCTCAGGGGCCATCCAGTAGGGGTTTCCCACCACAGTGTACCGCTTCCTCCGGTCAGGCCTGCGGAGCTCTGACAGTGGGCCCTTTGCAGGCCGCTCTAGAGAGGATGTTCTGCTCTGATTCCTCTCCTCCATCACCAACCTGGCAAGCCCAAAATCTGCCACCACCACAGACTGGTCCTAAACAAAGAGAGAGAGAGACAAAGAAATGTTAAAAACGTCAAATAAGGAGTTATGCTGCTCTGCATCTTTAGTAGTACTTGATATTAGAACAGACACACCATGAGGTTTTATATTGGTTAGGTTCGTCTGTTTCTTTTTTTTTCTCAAAATACAGATCATACAGGTCCCGTAAACCTAATGGCTTATTGAAATCAATTATGTATTCAATGAGGTAAAGCTAATTACGTTAAAATTATGCTGTTAGAATAGTGGATATGATTTTTTTTCTTTTCGTGAAGATAACTAGCTGAATGTTTTCTACATTGATCTTTGCTAGTTAAACGAAAAGATTAGATTTGTTTAGAGATTTGATTTATCAACTTGGAATTGGATCTAAAATAGATCTGGCTATCAGAACCTAAACCTGGTTTTGTTTGTTCATAGTAATTCCACAAATATCTCAAATTAAATGTAGTAACAACATATCAATGAACACTGCAATAAATACATACCACTGTCTAAACTGAGATATGTAAAAAGTGAAATTGTCCATTTTTGATGTGCTGTGAAGAGATCTGATGTTTTCTGATGTTTGTGTGTGTGAACAACTTTCTTACCTCTTTGACCAGGCAGTTGTATGAGTTTAAATCTCTGTGGATAACATTCATGGAGTGTAGATATGCCTTAGAACGAGAGATTTTATGTACATTAGGGAAAGGTGGGACCAGATTAAGGAATGATTTTAGATGTCATCTTTTACTTTTATAATATTGACCGGGAAGACTCACCATTCCAGCCGCAATGTCTTTGGCATAACTCACTCTTATGCGCCAGGAGAAATCTTTGTCCTACAACAACAAGATTGTAACCAACATATTGTGTCTCTGTACTGCAACAGTACTAGTAGTAGTACTAAAAACCTATCTTACCATTTTCATGATGGTTTCTCTGAGAGTTCCTCCCTGGATGTATTCAGACACGAAGTTTATTCGTTTGTCTTTATAAAACAGCCCAATGAACTTGAGAACATTGGGATGATCCAGACCGCGCATCACCTTCACCTGTACAAATTAAGTGAAAATACACTTAATAATACAACTTAAAGTGGGCTTCAATAGTGAAGTACATCCATCTTCTTTAAAGGGGAACTCCATCGATTTTACACCAGTGGGGTTGGTAAATATGAGTGTGTTGTGTGAAGCTGACTTCCCATACTTTCTGGTTATCAGAGATGTAAGTTTCTTCAATCATGTGGCCTTTTGTGCTCTGATGGCTTACCTCCTTTAAGAAAGTCTTCTGTGTCTCTTCATCAAAATTTATCAACTCTTTCATCACCATCACCTCCCCTGTCTCCTGATGTGTGACCTTGACAGCAACAGGATGATCACAGCGCCGGTTAAAATCAACCTTACATATATTGACAACTAAAGCCGGGTTCAGACTACAGGAGTTTTATCCCTGATTCACCTCTCCTGACAATTAGAGGAGAAATCTGGTCTGGGACCTTAGTTGGCACCGATGTTCGGCCCAGATTATGGTGTAATGTAAGGGGTTTACAGATCCAATGTTAAACCTCCAGAACTGCCCCAATAATTTCAAACATGTTTTATATTTAGGATTTAAAATCTGGATGAGTCAATACTTTATGAGCGCGAACACAGTAGCCAATGAGAGAGATAGGTCTACAAGGAGATGGAAGTGAATGAGGACTTGAAATGGCGACTGTGAAGAAACAACAACAAGCTGTTGTACAGGTCTGCTTCCCCATGGGATCATGTGAGATCACATGAAGTGGTGCATTACTCCCTCTGTCACGATGTGATGCGCCATTATTTTCAAATCTTGTAGTATGTGCATATTTGAGATTAGAGAGAAGAACATCTGTGAACATCTGTGTGCGTGATGCAACCTGATTTCAAAATCGGTTAGGATTGTAAAGACTCCTGTAGTCTGAGCCCGGCTTAAGTGTACTCTCATTTGAAATGCTTTGAGAATGTTGCCCATTATAATGAAAGAGACAAAATGATGGAAACAAGTAACTGTGGTACCTTGACAGCTTGTCCAAAGCAGCCCCTGCCAAGCACTTCTCCATGGATGAGGTCTGAAGGTCTGAAGATGCGGTGGGTCCGCTCTCCAGGGTCCACACGCAGAGACTCTGAGCGAACCATCTCTCTCCTTTGAGATAAAAGTGACAGTGCTCCAGGGGACAAGGGACACTTATCTATACTGCAGCTGCGCCTGAAAGAGAAAAGAAAGACTTAGACAGAGAGAAACAGGGCAGTAATAAATCAAAGTAAGCTAAGAGTCAGCACTTACATGATGTGTCTGGATCGCATTCCCATGGTTCCTTGGTGCTGAGGTGGTGAGAGACTCATCCTGATTGGTTCATCTGCCTCCTCTCCCTGACTTGGCTCCTCCTCCAGACTTGGGAGTTTGGGTATTGAAGCGAGTTTGTCACGGACACAGGGGTCAGGACAGCTGATGTTGTCCTGGACACTGGCTGAGTGAGGATGGTCGTTGGAAGAATGCGGGATGTGTTCAATTGTCAGCTGCAGTGGTCTGCTTGTGTCTTCGATCACATGTATTATCTGGAAGAAAGGATATAGTATTGACCTTTGACTATCTTCATTCTTCTGTCTTACTTGTTCAGTAATGTTTTTGTGAATGTTACCACTTCTCATTTAGTTATGATATTGTTGCTGAATCTGCGGGTGGTTTGAGGCCTACCTCATCCGGGGAAATGTTGCGGACAGGGATGCCGTTGACCTCCAGTACGTGGTCACCAATGTGGATAGAGGACAGAAGGTCAGGGCTGAGGGCCGCTGAGTCTAACCTGAAGGAGAGTTACAATGAGTGAATAGGTGGTGGAAAGGTGGGGTAAGGCAGAAAAAGGAGGAAGGTTAAATTGTTTTTGGGTACAGTTGAAGTTCAGCAAATATGTAAATGCAAGATTTACACGTTGTTGAACTCACCCTATCACGGTGACAAGAGAGCCTTTCTCTTGGCTGAGGTCAGTGGCTACAGTCAGACCTCGTCGGTCGCCAGCTCGGGGAGGGAGAGACACCAGCGCCACCATGTGGGGACACTTGGTGAGCGGAGTAGTTGACCTCACATCTGATACTACACCCGGACAGAAACAGTGACCACTGCAGGACAAACAAAATCCAGAGACAGAAGAATAGGACACAGAACACACGCACATCAGAATCAAAATATGTATAGAACAACAATAACTTTTCTATTTTCTCGGTTTTCTCAGCTTCTGTTTCTTATCATCCCATTTGTAGTTCTATGTGTGTGGATGTGTTTCATTTCTTCCTTCCCTGTCAGCTTTAAACTTACCAGTACAGTTCAGAGCGTTCGATGAGTGTGTAGGTGTCTCCATCTCCAATGACCATTTCACATTTCGTACAAGTGAAGCATTCAGGGTGGTACTTCTGCTCTCCAGCAACCTGTTTATACAGGGAGACAGTGTGATATAACACAATGCAGAGGCTACAGGAATAATATTGTTTTTTTACAAGATGACATTTGGTGGGGTTTGCCTTGAAAGGCCAAAAGCAGATGTGAATTAAAAAAGTTCTTTCAGCACATCCTGCACCAAGATCCTGTAGTGTCAGGATGTTTTCAGAGGATATCCTCTGGTCTGAGAACTGAAAGGAAAAAAAGCATTTACTTTCATATCACGGGGAAACCAAGAGACAGGAAGGCTTTGAATGTTGGAATAGTTGGTGAAACAGTTTCAGATTCAGTATTTCTTGTTGCAATGTTTAATCCTGTAGAGATTATGGCTACACTTCTGTCTGTGAATATAATATAATGTACATATTTGATATTTGTATGGCAAGTTGTCAGTTTTAACAGATGGTGGCTTGGAGTGACTGCTGAAATTATTCAATAAGCTATTTTTAAACTAACCCACAAACTGAATCAGTTTATTACTGGCAGAGTTCAAAGTGTTTTGGAGCAAGTCAGCAGAAAAACAGAAAGGATGATTATACACTGAGGTCAAGACCGGTTGTTGGGTCTTTAACTTTGGTGTTGTGACTGATTATAATGAATATTAGTCAACATTACAAAATAAGACCAAAGGAGGAAAAACTGGTCAGGAAATGAGACTTTTCCTCTTATGTAGTCTAGAAGTGCATGTACGATGAAGTTTGTAGCCTGCACAGATAAATAGTGAGGAACAGTTTTCCTGTTCTGTTAAGTTACAGTATTTCCTAAATGTAGCAAAGGGATAGTGTAGCAGAAATGACACACAATGAATCTGTTTCGTTGCTAGTCCTAATTTTAGGTATAAACCAAGATTAGAGTATTTGTTTTCTTATTTTCGATGATTATTACCATTATGAGTCCATTTGCGATGGTGTCTTTGCAGCCGTGGCAGTGCTCTCCATAACGGGCCCAGTAGTGCTTCTTACAGTAGAGCTGTTCCTCTTTTTCATAGTACCAATGAGACAAGATACAGCTACATTCACAGCACCTAAAGACAAGAGGGAAGCAGTGGAGAGAGAGAGAGAGTTGGATGTTGAAACAATGAGATGGCTGAAGAAACAAGAGAAAATGTAGATTCAGCTGTGCGACAGTAGATACTTCAGAGGTGTGTTTGAGAAAAGTAACATGACCCTAATCAGTGATGGAACACATGAGACTTAGGTGGAAAGTTGACCTGTTCGATCGTCACACACAGGATCAGGTAGAACACTTCCAGGTCAATTGGACCATAAATTATTGTTTTCAGGTTAGCCTATGTTTAAACACACAGTGTACCATGTCAGTGATACCCAACTCCTCTCCTCTCTTGATCTGTTGACCCTGCTTGTGTCGAATGATGACAATTCGATGCTTTCATTAGTCACAAAATTGAGGCCGAGACATCAAGCTGCTGGTGTTATCTCCAGCACACGTCTGGAGGAAACATTGTTATTGTCAAAGCTGATAGGATGTTGAAATGACTCATTAGATCCTAAATTGCTGATGTCACTGTGACAGAGAGCACATTTTCTTCAATGTCCATGCTCCACTCAGTCTTTGTCTGCCAGGGGCCAAATTAATATTTCTTGTTACAAAAAGACTATTCATGAGGGGTCACTGGTCAGTCATATGTCTCTCTGAAAACCCTGTAACTTCATGTTATTTTGCCTAGGGCACACCCACTCAAAGATTGCAAAAGAGATGTAAAAGTGCAAACATTACGACAGTTACCACTTAAAAAAAAACAAAAAACCCTTGTTCCTTAAATGCAGTGCAGCATGTTCACTTTCAGTCCTGCAAACAGAAACTTTCAGTGGCATCCATGCTTAAACTGGATGTAGAATAATACCTATGTACAGAAAAACTTGCTTCCTTATCTCTCCAACACTACAACCAGAGTGGGAGGTCACTTCCTGGACAGAGTACTCCATGTTTCCTCTCCAAGCCTGAACAGTAAATGCCATGCTGTTCTTACAATAGGGAATGAAAAGACTTTCTATCAAGAAAGAAGTAGTTTAGGGGAAAAGGAGACTTACGTAAGACTCAGCCTTCCCCTTAAGACACTCAATGACAGCATACTATTTCACTGTGATAAATAATTATTTTATCATTGTATGGAAGTTATTCTTGATAACATTTGAGTTAATTGTGCCATTGGTCTTTGTAGTTTTGATCATGTAACACAACTGTAAGTGGTGATAAGCAAGATCCAATTTTTTTATGTTGTTACTAAGTGGTCATGTGGTGCTGTGGTGGTTTGTATCGTGTTTGCCAGAGATTGCTTCTGTTTTGTTATACACAGTAGTTCCTCTCTTTCTGCTTTTTATTTTACAGAAACTGTGGTTGCTGCTGTTGGTAATGAAAAACACACTTCCTGCAGGATTTTTAACGGGGAAGACATGTCACATTTGGTTGAAAATGTAAATACTTTCATGAACTGAGAGTAGCACTTTTTCCCCATTTTTAAAATGTGTTGATAGAATAGCAATATGATCATATACAGATATGAAATGGATTATTACTTAACAGATACAGTTGCTGTGATGAACTTTAGGTTCAATACAGCTCATATTCAGTAGGACTTGAGTACAGAAATCTAGTCCTAACAGATACTATGTCTGCTGGGGATGTAGTAGATTCCCCAGTGCACTAAGGGAAGCTGTAACAAATATATTAGAGCTGCCTCTCATTCGTTGCTGAGGAAATAATAAAGAAATAAAACCATCAGACAGCTGCAGGTTTATTTCTGACCTCCTGTCTTTGTTATTGTGCCGTTGGCGACGGATGTGGAACCTTTCAGCTTCACAGCTGCGACCCCCCTGAAACATCTGGTGAGATAACCCTGAAATCAGCCCAGACTTAGCCTACATCGTTATCCTTTCTTTTTTTTCCCTCTTCTCTCTATTTCTCCACCTGAAAGTATCCATCTCATCTGGCTTATGCCCCATCTTATCTTTAGCCATTCATAAACCTGTCTGTCCTACGATCTGTTCCCATGTCTTTTAAAGTGGAGCTGCGGACACACTATCACCTGGTGTACATTAAACACACATGTTATGATGTCAGGACATTAACCTATAGGTCAAATGTAAAGAATCTGATGACGTTTTATCTTGCCATGTTTTTGTTCTGTGTCGCCCTGCTGAACTTCCTTTAAATGATCTAACTGTGTAATTGTTTTAGTGTAACGGGGAAATTTTCTTAATGGTGTGACCTATGTTGTATAAGTGTGAGCATCTGTAGTTTATTCTGTATGTATGTTTTAATATAGACCTGAGGAAGAGTAGTTGTTGACGGACGAATGGATATAAAACAGAAAAAAACCAATTATGGATTGTACTGTAGACTGATACCTGGCAAGGCAATTACTTTGTTATTGTTATCATTTCATATTCATACACATAATAAATTGATGTCAAAGTAGAATATTGAAGCACAGTTTACTTGCGTATCTTCTTGTTGTGGCAGATATCCGTTTGAGGAAGTACAAAAAATGCTATGCTACAATGTTTAGATTCTGTTTCATTCACTTTCTCTCACTCTTTCACACTCTTTCTCTCCTTTCTCTCACTCTCACTTGCACATACACACCCCAGTGATAAAACACAGTGGCTCTTACCGTCCTTTCATTCCTCTCCGATACCTCTGGTCCCGTCGTGACATTCTTCCCCGCCAGTTCACTGATAGACAACTGTCACTCTGAAACAATCCACCCAATTAAGAAAGGAGCCGATTGGCTGCATGTGTACATGAGCGGGACATACACGTATTCTGCTGTGATCGGTAGCAGGAGTGGTATTTTCTTTTTTTCTTTTCTTTTTCCTCTCTCTCTCCATGCGCTCAGACCCTTCCTGTGCAGACGAGTTCCTTCTGTAATGTGCAGAGTAGCTGCGTGAGAAAAAACTGTGACCCAATGACACCAGCTGGCCAATCTCCCTCTGCTGGCTACTGAGAAACAGACCTATCCCAGTATGGAAGTTCTGCTCCACCCTCCCGGTCCTGTTACTTCCAGTATGTAGACCTCTACGAGATACAGTTACAGTCCTCTGCACAGAGATCGGAGAACGTGACAGTTAAGATCACAGAGTCCAAAATGTGAGTGTTAATGCTGTGCATCCATGTGTCAAGACATCTGTGTGTTTTTCTCAGAGAGAGTGTGTGAGAGAATCAACAAATCTGTGTGTTTTGAAATAAGCTCTGTTCTCATCAGCACAGGCATAATCTCTTTATGAATGCCCCAATTACTGCACTGTCCTGATCCTACAGTAAAGCACTCTATTCATCACACACAACAAACAGAGGGAAATACAGGGAGAATTCAGTGCAAGAGTAGGAAACAGCTCAGAATTAGAAAGTAGAAAAACCATTGATACTGCTCAGTATGAAGTTTAGATGTCCTTGAATTATCCATGAGTGTGACTCTGTTGCTGTTTGTTTCACTTGAAAAGCAGAAGACACCAGAGCAGTTGATACCACTGTAGATTTCTGTTACGTTTTCTTTCAAAGTATATTTTCTATTAATAGTTCACCTACTAAATTTATAGTGTCGAGCTATAATTCATATTGGTAGTGGTACGCCGTGTCAGCAGATGCATTTTTAGACTGTGCAATGCAGGTCCTGCAAACTGAGAGACAGGAACAGGTGCATCTTTATCACCAAACTGACAAAATTATAAAACTGAGCCATTTGTCTGCCATGTATCTCAGTGAAGATCAGTTTTGTTCTTGTTATATGTCTTTGGTTTAGTTTGCTTCTTTGACTTTTCTGTTTATGTTTATTTGTTTAATTGCTTATTGATTGGGTCATTATTTGCACTTCTGTTGTGGATTACATAATATCTTGTAATATCCTATTCTGTTGCTGTGAATTGTAAAAACAAACAGGCTGTAGTTGTTTAATTTCAGTATGAGTGAACATACTTGACATGCTTTACTGCTGCACCTTTTTAGTGTGCTCTTCCTTTTTTTCGCTGATGTTGATGCTGATGAACTTGTGGTTACTTGTGGTGAGAATGCCACAATAGATTAACATGTTAAAACCAACGTCTGAATGTGTAGCTTCCTCCGCTTTGACTGTGTCAAAAACACACCCAAAAACCCTCCGTGCAGGTTTACGGTTTATATGTGTGCAACACTCTAGCTGCTTTGAAATAACAATTACTGTATCAGAAGCAGCTGTCATTGGTCATTTCTTTTATTAGAAAGTATTGTCAGAAGGTGTACAAAAGTGCATCATTTTCTTCATAGGCCACATATAAAACACAGATGTTAAAAACACATGATGAGCTACAAATGTAAGCTCAAATGCAAGATGAGATTCAGTTACACTTTTTATCCAAATAACATCACAGACTACATTGTGATTCAGCACACATTCAAGGACAATGTAGAAAACAAAGCACTTATATTTATCATAGTAGTACAGAAGTTTAAAAACTGGTAAAACACACACACAAATTTACTCAAATATTTCATACTGTATTAACGCACTTGCATTCGTAAAATGAGACTAAATAGATAACACACTTTGCTTTTTCTGCCTTTTGTCAGCATAATTTAAAAAGACTAGTAAACGTGAACATTTTTCCAACAGTGTTAAAGGAGGTACATCAAAAAAAGAAAGACAGTAATCAAGGCTCCTCAGACGTCATTTGAATGCACTATCATGTATTATAATCATCACCTGTAGTGTGAATGCTTTCATAACAAATACATTCTTCTAATAAAACAAAATATGTATTTTAACCAAAGTTTTACAGTAATACCAATTAGTGTGATGAAGTTATAAATTGGTGCATTCAATGTTGTGAATGGAAGAGTATCACGAGTGTTAACAGCTGAGGACCTTCAGCCTCCACAGATGTTGCTGAGGCCTGAGTACAGTTAAAATGAACACAGACTGGATTTCAGGGATCAGATAATGACTAGTCAAAATACCACACCATAAAAAAAATCCCCTTAGAGTCCCTTTTTTTCACAGTTCCCAAAAATATCAGTTGTCTGTTTCGTTGTCTGTACACATTGCTGGACAAATTATCCAAGCGTTTGCACTTTGATGTAAAAGCTAAAAACAGTGAATTAATAAAACAACCTGGTGCAAATATTACACTCTGTAGACCAATGAAAAATCCAGTCTAACTGGATAAAAGTGTGGCCTTGGAGAGGTGTTTCTTATAAACATTGTGTCAGCATGCAGACAGGTCTGAAGGAGCTGCCCTGAGGGAGTCCTTGGTATCAGTCGTCGCCCAGAGGATACGTGGTGATACTCGCACAGGAACACAAATTATGTTCAACACAACAACAACAAACGAAAACTGTATTTTAGTTACAGCTTGGCCTCACACAATTTAAAAAGAAATCTCAATCCTTCATCTCAGTGGTTCTCAGCCTGGTAGTCAGGATCCTCAGAGTGTCAAGGTGGTTCATGTGGAAACAATTACTATTATAACAAATTGCAAATGAATATTTTTAATTATTTGATCAAAGTATAACAGCTGAATTAATCAAATAAACATCACAAGGACAACCTTTGCTGCTCTGCTAGCATCAAAGGTACTGCTTTGTTTTAAGGAATGATCTAACAGGTTGAGAACCAGTGCTCTTTTTGAAAGAGACCCTTGTACAAAATGTGATCAAATGAAAGTGAAACACGTGGGATGTGTCGAAGCTTTAGCTTCTACGGTAGATAGGACGTACAATCTGGGATCATGTTATAGCACCACTGTTGTTTTAATGAGGTCACTTCCTGTGTGGTGGTCTCTCACTTCCTCCTTCGGCCACAGTATTTACCCTGACATCCAGCGCCTAAATAACACAAAAGACAAAATTATTCTTCACTTGACATACAAAATACATTTTGTGTGTGTTAAAAGTGTATTTTAAAACCTGTTGAATAGTTCAACTATAAAACATGCCTCCTCTGTGCCTTCACAGAGAAGTCTGAGTTAACTGAAGGACTTGTTGAGTTTGTTGTTGAAGTTCAGTGACTTTAAAACAGTTGGTAAACTTAAGACATCAAATTAAGTCAAAAACTGTTAAATTAGACTTGACATTCATAATAGGCAGATTTGCTTTCCTGATAACGTTATCTCAGTTTTAAACGGTCAGTTCTTCATTTGCCTTACAGCCTCACCAAACCTAGAGTTCCTGTATTTGTGGCTGTAAGACTATGTGGCAAATCTCAACCACTTTTTTCCACAGAACTTTCTGTTATAATCATCATACGGTGCAAGCCCGGAAGTGTAATATGCTAACTGTGTGTCTTAATTTTAGTCAACAGTTGGTACATTTTTTGTTGACTGGACGTGACTATATTTCACTAGATTTAAGTATGATGTTTTACAGTGTTTACACGCATGATAGATATGACTTAGTGTAAAGTAACACAGTGTGTATGTGTATGATTTTACCTCTGTAGCCCCCAGCTCCCAGTAAGGCCTGCATGGCTGCATATTTGGCTGCCTTCTGGGCCTTGGCTGTAGGACAAGAAAGTAAAAAGTATAGTTATTCTGCAGATGTATTCAAGCTCTCTACAATAATACCCTGCACCAGTGATTATAAAAACACAGTACATGAGTCCTTTTTCCAAAAACACATTTAAAAATTATCATACTTTTAGATTGTGTTTCTTATTTAATTGACAAGATTATTACAAGATATCTTTAAATGTATTTAAATGTTTTATTTACTTGCAAAGTAACAAGAATAGAATGGGCGATCGTCATCCAGATCATTATGTGTCAGCATGTGCTGTGTGTATAGTAAATCTGTGGTGATGCTGGACATATGTGTGTTAAGAGACCAAAACTAATTAGAGCATGCCTATCCCAGAGGACACAGTGAGTTTTCTTACATTTTTGCCCGGCTCCCGTATATCCTAGAGAACAATAACAGGAAAGACAAAGTTATAATAAACAATTGGTAATCTTTACAATGGTCTAATCTAGCCTTGGTGTTATCTCAGCAATGACATGAATGAAAATATGCCAAAACAAATATTCACCATGTAAGGCCTGACACTCAGAAAAAAGAAAAAAGGAAACAGTTTCCTTCTTTTGTGCATGTGTTGATCCCTTTTGTCTATATTTTCAATGCATCTTATCATTAAAAAGAGTATGCTGAATGTCAGAAAGAGAGAATATAGTGTGACAAAGTCTCTGCTATACCTGGATAGCCTCCACCAGCTACACCACCATACCCTGGGCCAACACCCCCTGCTGGAACAATGGACACATTACAACTTGTACACAACACTCCTCTGAGACAGGAGGCATGCTAGGTATTGACTGTGCATTATTCTGAATTTTGTGAACACATTTGTTTAAAAATCTCAAATATGTATTGTTGTACTCTGACATTACTGTTCTGTGTACTCTTTTCAGTGCATTTAAACTGACCTGGTAAGCCGCCAAGTCCTCCTCCTACTCCCCCTGCTCTTCCTGCTACACTTCCTGAACAGGTATGAGTATAGAAATGTGGAGAAATTATTTAAGAACTTTGGAACCACAGAAGATAATCATGACATTCAGTATACTGTGAAAAATGTGGTGCTAGTTCAATTGTTGTCAAGTAAAAATCTCATTACTCCAATTGTTCCTCATATTTTTATTATTGTAATATGTATGTGTATTTATATGTTTTTTGTAGTTAATATTTTCTTTTACAAACAAGTAACTCACCTTGGCCAACTCCACTGATTCCTCCTGTTCCTGCACCAGGAAGCCCTCCTCCTACACCACCTGGTGAATATACAGTAGGTGGGGTTTAGGTATATTAGATTAGACTATACATAAATTAATAAATAGACTTTATTGTTCCCAAAGGGGAAATACTTTCCCACATGGTGTGCATTATGCACCCACCCAAAAAACATCCAAGAACAGCCACATAAAAGATAAGTAACATAGTAGATACGTTTCCCAGTAAGTTAATAATATTAGTGCAGAGTAAATAGGAAAACAAAGCAACAAATAAACACAAAAATGGAGACTGGTATACAGTCCAATTGTATCATTGGGACAAGGCTCCGAGTTTATTACATTTTGTCTTATAATCTTGTTTATCATAAAGTTATAGTATTGAAATTGTTTTATTTTGTTGTTAATAAAAATATAAAATGTCAGATCTTTCGAGAGGCCAATGTTGACCTTGGCTTTTGAAGCCAATGCAGAATTCCTGGGATAGATAATGTCTTGTTGCCCTCTGTTGGCTACAAAACATAAAATTCTTAATAACTATTCCAAGCTGTTGAGTTTTTTAATGGATGAAATTCTGTGTATAAAGGGAAACGTATGTGCATATTCATGCAGTTTTTGCCGTGCAGTAGCAGCAAAGTTCTCAACTACACAAAGACCTAATGATCATAACAAGCATATAAGAGGAATTGCTGTCATGGGCTATAACTTACTGCTGACCACACCTTGTGACTCACTTCCTGTTGCTTTGAAGTGCAGCCTACTGCTGTGAGTGATGTAATGTATTATGGAACCAGCAGCTCGAACATTCAGTGTTTCCTGTTATAAAACTAGTAGTCTTTTGTTGCATGTCATACCCATTTCTCTCCCCTTGTTTCCTTTCTGCCTCTTCACTGTCCAATAAAGGCAAAAAAGTAAAAGATTGTGTAATAGATTTTTTCTCAATATCACCTCACAATAATCCACACTAATTTGATGATCTACAATGCAAGCAGTAGCACCTTGACAACAACATTTGCTTGTATGGCCAATATCCAGTGACAATATTAACTTGTATCAATAATTATCAGAACCTTTAATTGAAATATTACATAATCAGATTTACATCAGTAGAGAGTTTTACCTGGGCCATAGCCAGTTCCACCCAGTGAAGAGCCATAACCTGATTTAGGAGGTTTCCTTGCTTGGCCACCAGGTCCATATCCGCCAGCCCCACCAGGTCTAAAACCCCCTGGCCCAGTTCCAGCACCTCCTGGGCCATAACCTCCGGGTCCAGCACCTCCTGGGCCATAACCACCCGGTACAGCACCTCCTGGGCCATAACCACCAGGTCCAGCACCTCCTGGGCCAAAACCACCAGGTCCAGCACCTCCTGGGCCAAAACCACCAGGTCCAGCTCCAACTCTACCAGGACCAGCTCCTGCACCTCCTCCTAATGCCCCTGGTGGAAAACAGATTTAAACATCTATATACCACATAAATGTATAAACACTGTCCATCACTAATCTTAACCTTAACCTTACCTGCTCCATACCCAGTGCCTCCATAACCTGAGAAAACGATACACAAGAAAGGCTACAGTCAAAAAATGTTCATATACCCATAAAACAATGAAATCAAATTGGTGTCTCCGTCATATCACCTGCCTTTGCATAACACATGATCATTACTTACCAGATTTAGGTTTTCTTTTTCCTAATAGTTGGCCACCTGGTCCAAAGCCTCCTGTTCCTGTCCCAGCACCACCTGGTCCGAAGCCTCCTGTTCCTGTACCGGCACCACCTGGTCCAAAGCCTCCGGTTCCTGTCCCAGCACCACCTGGTCCGAAGCCTCCTGTTCCTGTACCGGCACCACCTGGTCCAAAGCCTCCGGTTCCTGTCCCAGCACCACCTGGTCCGAAGCCTCCTGTTCCTGTGCCGGCACCACCTGGTCCAAAGCCTCCGGTTCCTGTCCCAGCACCACCTGGTCCGAAGCCTCCTGTTCCTGTGCCGGCACCACCTGGTCCAAAGCCTCCGGTTCCTGTACCAGCCCCACCAGGCCCATATCTGCTAGGTCCAGTACCTGCTCCACCAGGTCCAACACCTGCACCTGGAAAACAGCCACAGGTTTTTAATAACCCTAACCTGATTTTATTCTGGCATTCATAGCTTTAGCTTTGCCATGTTGTGCTCTACCCAGGAATTTTGTTTGTAACTTAAAAGCTGTCAATTGGATGTTGTGCTTCACTTCTTGTTTTTATTGTATTTCAAACAATAGAACTGCTACAAAACTTCAGCATGAAAGACCTGATATGGTATGTTATTATGTACAAAGTCATAGAGGGAAAAAAAACTAAACAATCCCTAAATTTAAAGATGTGTTAGAACAAAGAAGTTTCTCACCTTGCCCATAGCCAGTTCCACCCAGTGAGGATGAGCCATATCCTGTCAGAGGGAGTTAACGGCCTGAATATATATAATAATACATTATTAAATGTAAAAAGTGTAAAAACACAAGATCATTTTACCAGATTTGGGTGGCTTTCTTGTCCCTAGTCCTTGACCTCCTGCAGTATAGACACCAGGAACGGCCCCTGCTCCACTGGGACCATAGCTGCCTGGTCCTGTGCCAACACCACCTGATCCAAAACCACCGGGCCCAGTTCCGACACCGCCCACTCCAGATCCGACACCGCCAACTCCTGTCCCAGCAGTGCTCGGCCTGTATCCACCTGGTCCAGTGCCAGCAAGTCCATAACTACCAGCCACAGGACCACCAGGCCCATAGCCACCTGGTCCAAAACCTCCTGGACCAGAACCAACTCCACCTGGTCCAGTCCCATAGCCACCAGGTCCAACTCCAGTACCACCAGCTCCTGCCCCATAACCTAAAAATAGATCATAGTTCAGTTTCAGTTCTCTGCATAAATTATTGAATCCATATTTTTACTTTGTTTATCTGTCAATTCTTATCATACGTTTTGGTGGTTTGCCAGTGCCGGTACTCAGTCCTGAACTTGGGCCATATCTTGAACCTGGAGTGCATATAGAAGAAACAGTTAACCAATATTTCTATTACTTTTACACATTTCTATTATTATTCTATTGAAATGCAATGTGTTCTTTTTTCATCAAAATTAAACTTAATTACTAAAATTGAGTCACACAAAACATTTTCATAGAGGTCAACTTACCACCAGGCCCCACACCACCACCATATCCCCCCAGTCCAGCACCGACTCCACCAGGACCGGCTCCTACTCCTCCTCCCACTCCTACACCTAAACCTCCAGGACCAGTTCCAACACCTCCAACTCCAAGGGCCCCAGCACCCCCAGGACCACCACCAATGCCTCCTCCTCTGCCTCCTGTCTTGCCTCCATAGCCTCCAGGTCCAGTTCCATATCCCCCAGGCCCAGCACCGT
Source organism: Thunnus maccoyii (assembly GCF_910596095.1). NCBI lineage: Eukaryota > Metazoa > Chordata > Actinopteri > Scombriformes > Scombridae > Thunnus > Thunnus maccoyii. The sequence goes on from NC_056545.1 coordinate 15,701,910, forward strand.
AGCCACCCGGGCCAGTCCCGTAACCTCCAGGTCCTACACCATAACCTCCTGGACCAGTTCCATAACCACCAGGCCCAACCCCTCCTTGGCCTCTTGCTCCAAGAGTTCCATATGCTGGTAGAAAGACAAAAATATTGTTTTTCATTGTTGGAGACGAAATAAGTTCTTATTAAAGAGAGGAGCATGTAGTATGACAATTTAAACAACCTTTGCCTGGTTTTCCTCCTACTCCAGCTCCAGTCGGGTAACGTATACCTAAGAGGGGAAAAAAAGATATACTGCATTTTAGGTTTGTGTCAGGCATGTGTTTGTTATAATGTAGATAGCAAATACAGTGTAAGTTGACATACCTCCGCCTGGTAGAACTCCAGCTCCTCCAGCGCCATAGCCTATGATGGATAATGTTTGAAATGTATGGATAAGACATATTTGTGTCATTGTAATATAGGCATAGGCATGTACATTTTGGTAGAATACACAAACATTTCAGAGACCAAAACATCATAATAGCTCACTTTTTCTAGGCTTATGGACTCCTGTTCCAACTCCACCAGGCCCACCAATCCCAGGTACCAAGCCTGCTCCTCCTGGACCTCCACCAACTCCTCCTGGTCCTCCCCCAACTCCTCCTGGTCCTCCCCCAACTCCTCCTGGACCTCCTCCAACTCCTCCTGGTCCTCCCCCAACTCCTCCTGGACCTCCCCCAACTCCTCCTGGACCACCTCCAACTCCTCCAGGACCTCCTCCTACTCCTCCGGCCACCCCACCTACTCCACCGGGTCCACCGCTTACACCTCCTGCTACAGTCCCATCAGGTCCGTATGCTGCATTTAAAAAATAAACAGATAAAATAGATCTTTATCTTCAGTAAGTATAGATTTTTGATCCTTCATGACCAGTTTTTTGTCATGCTTAGTGACTAGATTGTAAGTTTGATACACAGTGGTAGATATTGGGTGGTGGTAGATACAGTACAGTACAGTACAATACAGTCATAATCGAGTGTATATTCAGATGGCAAAAATGGCACCTTTGGGGGGTTTTGGTGTTCCTCCTACTCCACCAGCTGCACCTCCTGGTCCAACTCCAGTTCCAGTTGCAGGAGTGTCTCCTCTTCCCGCTGCTGTTACACCACCTGAAACTCCTGCTGTTCCTCTTCCACTGGTAGGACCCCCTTCTACTCCGCCCTGTCTTCCACCTGTTCCACCTCTTTCTCCATCAGGACCTCCTTCTCCATCTCCTTCACCTGGCGTGTCACCTCTGGGGACACCTTTAGAGAGATCACAGCAGAACATTAGACTTGTATTTCAGCTGAGACTGCAATCAAGAATAAAGTCAGTAGCTACCAGAACTATTTGGCTATCACATTCAAATGGGGAAAAGGAAAAACTTAATGCTATTCTGAATGTATAGTGGCCATTTGACTCATTTACGGGTTATACGTAACTCACTTTTTCCCATTGCTCTGTAATATGTAAGTATATATAGCAAGTGAGTTATCCTGAAACTTAAGTTGTAAATTTTTTAAGGGTAAATTGTGTTCTATTTTTTTTTTCACCTGGGGGTTTGAGAGGTTTGGCTCCAGGTAGTGTCCCACCTGAGGCATCACCACCAGCACCTGCAAAAATGACCCAGTGAAATTGAAGAAAAGTCAGGGAATATTTTTCACAAAATCTCTGCCAAGAGGATGTAGAAACTGAGAAGGCAAATAAAGATCTAAAAATCATAGTTGAAAGGCATGAGGCAAAGAAACGCTCTGCACTGTATGTCTAGAGGGAAATCTCACCTCCAGAGGGAAGTCCTGCACCACCTGAATATTAGAGAGAGAGAAAATCAAGAGAGATACCAGAGTGACAGTGGCTACGTCAATCCATTTAACACTAAAGGAGGTGTTGGCATTACTAACATCTCATATATAATTTAGACGTATGTGAAGAAGAGCCATGTAAGTCTACTTACCAACGCCTGTCCCCGCTGTTTGAAACAAGAGAAGAAATACTAGTAAGAGAAATTTTGAACACAATATGTATACTTTACTGAACAGTTTACAGAGGTTTACAGTACGTACCACTTGGTTGTACAACCCCGCCACCAACTGTAATGACAGGAATACAGCTATCAATCAGAAATACTTAAAGAACATTTAATTTGAGTCTAGCATGCAGCCATGCAGTATTTAGAGATGACAGTTTTGTGACAGGAAATGCAAGAGGAACACTCACTCTCAGGCACAGGTAAACCAGTGACAGCTGTGAAAGCATTTAAGTGGAGAAATATTGAGATTTGCATAAAGATGAAAAGCATTTGTGATACTGTGATATGCCATTGTACTCTATTAGGCAGATTTTTTGTTTAAATAATGCCCATGCTATTAGAACTTCATTAGACCTGCACAGTACAGAATAAGCTCTTTAAAAAAACATCTCAGTAATAAACTTTATACCAACTTACTAGGGGCAGCTCCTGTGGAACCTGTAAGATGTAAAATAACACAGTGAGACACATGAAAAACAAGTAAATACATTTTCAGAAAAATTCAAATCTATATTAAATTTAATAAAGATTGGGTGAATCCATTGGAGAATCGTGAAAAAAGTATCTTGCAATGATCTTAAATGGCAGACACTTTGTATCAACTGCAGTTTTTGAATTTTGAACAATTCCTGGATGCTCAAAAGTCCAAAGGACCTCAAAGTTCAGAAGTTATGAATGAAAACTTTATAGAAGGCCACATGGTGGCACTGTCCCCACCAAAACCTAAAAAACATTGGTCTTCTGCTTTTCACCAATTTTTTTCTAAATCTGTTGAGTAGTTTTTTGGGACAGGCAAGCAAACAAAGAAAGATACACAACCAAAACATAACCTCTTGGCTTGTGTCATATCAGTGACACGGCCACTAACACACTCTGACAGAAATGGGTGAACATGCAGTACTCACAGAGAAACATGCAGAAGCTCTGGCTGTGAAATAAACACTAACCTGGAACTGTGGTCCCACTGACTCCTGTTTTATAAAGATAATTTAAAAAACAAGTGTGAACACAACTGAACAACAGCTAGAAGACTAAAAAGAGAGATTTAAAACAGCAAAGTTTCTTTGACCATAATACATTTTCACTAATACTACTTCCAAAAACACTCCAAATACCTGGTTTTGCTCCAATGATGGGGATTCCTGTTCCACCAAGGCCATCTCCATCAACTCCTGTGCCCACTGGTCTGCCAGCGACGCCAGTACCTCCTGTTTTAATAGCGATGTATTAATGTGCACACTTTTATTTGACAAGATATACAGTTTCATATTGAAATAAGTATATATAGGTAAAAAAAAAATTTTTTAGGTAAAAATATTTTTATAAATATTTTATAATGTCCCTTCATTTTCACAGGTGTTTGCCGTGGAGTCTGTCATCAGATTTTTGGATCCTCAGACCTGAGATGTAATATTCTATTTACAAAACGTGTGCATCATTTCAAGGTACAAAAAGACGTTCTCAAGAATGCAGCAGGTTTAAACACACCTTCTCCTGCAGAACTGCCCGACCCCTCTATCACACTGCCAGCACCACCCTCACCTGGAATAAAGGCAAAATATTGAAAGGACTTAGATTTTGGAAATATTCCTGTATGTAAAGGGGGAAACTGTATGTCATATCAGTAATCAGATAAGATAATGATCACATTGAAAGCTGAAAAACCCAATTAGTAAATGTGTTGTTGTGGTAACTGAGATGTTTTTGTCACTGCTTTGTGCTAACAGATAACGTACCTTCTGATCCTGGAGCTGGTGTGCCTCCTGTGGCTCCATGTCCTCCTCCTGATCCAGCAAACAATTATATTATTGACTATAACCAAAATATTTATTCATTATTCTTTCTTCAGCATTAACCCAAACAGAAGCTTACCACTGGGTCCAGCTGTTGTCCCTGTACCGGTGCCTGTTCCATGTGTGCCATTCACTGAAACACCAGTGCCGGTCCCTGTACCAACTCCAGTAGTGCCAGTCCGTGTACCAACTCCAGTAGTGCCGGTCCCTGTACCAACTCCAGTAGTGCCGGTCCCTGTACCAACTCCAGTAGTACCGGTCCCTGTACCAACTCCAGTAGTGCCAGTCCCTGCTCCTGCCCCAGGTGCAACTGCACCAGGTAGCCCTACAGTTTATAAAAGAAATAATTCAGTAAATTCAAAATCAACTCTGTCCCTTAGTTGAAACCACTATATAATTTACGTATTGTTCTACTTTACACAGAGTCTTGTCAAACTACACTAATCCTTACCGTACTTTGCAGCTTTAGATCCAGCTGTACCGTAGCCTGTGGATCACAACCAATAAGACATAGTATAAGTCCTGATTATTCAGCTGATAAAAACACAGTCACTGAAAAATACATTTACATCGAGTTAGTGACTAGTGTTAATTACAAAATTACTTTCCAGACTGAGATTTCTGGCTATGCACTATGATTTCCAAACAAGAATATGCTGTATCAACTTGTAATGTGACAGTTTTAGTATTTTACTGCAGTATAGTGATGAGATGTAAGATATTAGCTTTAAAATCGCTTCTGTCCTCCTATCTATCTACTCATATTTCTAGATTCTTCTAAAAAGTCTGAAACAGCTGTAAAAAACACAAAAAACAAATGACAGAGCAGTATTGCCATCCCAATATTTTGATATATTACTGTTATTACTACACCTTTCTATTGCATTTTTGTTACCATGTAGGCAAACTGATTATCTGTTTCAAGGACAGGCCAGGTGGAGTGCATGAGACCTGTTGCTGTAATTCCTACTAACCACCAAAAGAGGTCATTGAAGGAATAGTTAAATGTGATTCAGACTTTGAATGTGTTTTGGATTGTCTCCAAATTACAGATCTGAACACTGACAAAACTACACACATTACTACACATACACTCCCCTGAAAACTGACCTGGACCTCCAGTACCAGTTCCAAAGCCTCCTGGTCCATAACGACCTATAAAATCACACAAGATAACGAATAGTTTGAGTACTACATGTACAAGACATTCCATCAAGAGGATTTGGAAAGTGTATTGCTGAATAAACACCAGAAAACAAAAAAAAAAGAAAAAATGTGATGTTCTCAGGTTGTAATGCTGAATATCATCTATTCAGCATATATCAATGGATGGCATATATCAATCTTCGTGTTTACAGAGACATTTTAATACCACATATAGCAGGTTGTGATTGATCTCCATTACTTGTGAATAACAGAAATTATTTAGAGATTCCAGCAAAGTAACAATTTAGCTTAGTTTGAGTTTGGAAAATTGCCCCATGAACCTGGTCCATATCCAGTCCCTGGTCCTGCACCGTAGCCTCCACCTGGTCCATAACCCGCCCCAGGTACAGGTCCAACTCCAGGCACATATCCACCAGGTCCATATCCTGTTCCTCCAGTTCCTAGTGCTCCTCCAGTCCCTGGACCAAAGCCACCTGGGCCACCAAATCTTCCATCAAGACCAGATCCAGGGGCTCCGCCGCCACCAGGACGCCCTATGGAGAAGCAAATAGGTGAAGAGTTTAGCTCTTAAAAAGGCTTGAAATATATTCAGTTAAAATGTTGTTGTTTGAGTAAAAACACCTTGCATGAAAGTATTGTATGTGGAGTTGTCATTGCTTACAAAAATTTTAACTTACTAAACAATTGAACTACCTCAGAGGTGACATCTGAAAGAACACATTATCGCTTCACATTTTGTGTCTTTCTTTTGACCCATTGCATACTACAGTTTCTCTTATAAACATTAATCATATGATATTTTGTTCCAGAAATAATGTATAAGTCGCACCATATTTGAGAGACTTGGGTCCCCCAGGATATCCTGTGAGAGAAACACAGGAGAATTAAAAAACTTGCACACCACAAAAAAGGCTCCTATAAACGTGTGTGTCATATCTTTGATGTGCACACAACCAGCACTATTCATTCAGTCCTGTAATTCTCACAAGGCTCTCACAGCTGCAGTATGCTGGCAGCAAGAGGCAAGCGAAGAACATATTTAATCAGTTACTAATTTAGATATTGTAATTGAGTCATTTATTCAAGTAATTTATTCAAGTACATATGTTCATTTATTCAAGAATATATGTTCAATAATTGTTGTGTTTCTGTCTATTTCATACAGTTTCTGAGGAACTGTGAGAATATTGTTCTAGTGTTCGTACCTCCAGCACCGCCTGGTCCAAAGCCACCAGGTCCACCTCCCGTTCCAACACCACCGGAACCAGGTATTCCACTTGTCCCCAGGCCTGCACCAGGCCCACCACCAGTTGTTTGTACAACACCTCGTCCAGGGACCCCTCCTCCTGCTCCGAGTCCAGAACTAGGCCCAGCTCCACCACCAAGTCCTCCGGTACCTAGGACGCCTCCAGTACCTCCAGGAAGCCCTTCAGAGAGCAACATTTAATTAAAAAAAATTAACCAACTGTATTATATTTACAAACAACAGATTGCTTGATGATGAACAGATAAATCTGTGTCAAGCAAACATATTTTAAAAAGTTGTGTCTTCTTACCATATTTGCGAGCTTTGGCACCGGCATAACCTGCAAAATTCAGACACATCAAGAACTTTTTTAAGAGCGTTATATTAGCCAATGGATCTATTTTAATTCAGACATGCCTCCTTATTTCAATATATCCTAATCTTTCATCCTACCTCCAGGTCCATAGCCTGTACCAGCACCACCAGGTCCATAGCCAATACCAGCACCACCAGGTCCGACTCCTCCACCAGGTCCATAGCCTGTACCAGCACCACCAGGTCCGACTCCTACACCAGGTCCATAGCCTGTACCAGCACCACCAGGTCTGACTCCTCCACCAGGTCCATAGCCGGTACCAGCACCACCAGGTCCGGCTCCTACACCAGGTCCAAAGCCTGTACCAGCACCACCAGGTCCATAGCCTGTACCAGCACCACCAGGACCGACTCCTACACCAGGTCCATAGCCTGTACCAGCACCACCAGGTCCATAGCCTGTACCAGCACCACCAGGACCGACTCCTACACCAGGTCCATAGCCTGTACCAGCACCACCAGGTCCTACTCCTACACCAGGTCCATAGCCGGTACCAGCACCACCAGGTCCGGCTCCTACACCAGGTCCAAAGCCTGTGCCAGCACCACCAGGTCCAACTCCTCCAGTTGTACCTGGACCTCCAAGCGCTCCACTTAACATGCCTATGAGGAGAAGAATATTCAGGTTTTATTTGTTCTGATATTCTTTGTTAAATATAGCGAGACAATGATAATCCAGTTGCGTACACGTTTTGAATTATTTGAACTACATGAACTGAATATGAACTATTCTTACCATATTTACGAGCTTTGGCGCTGGCATCATAGCCTGAAATACAAATATTCCGTTCATTTGTCTTTTCTAATGTGAAACAAAATGTCAAATGCTGGACTGTATCTTGAGCTATTACTGTTTCCAAAACCCTTAATCTACTGATTTATAATTACCTCCAGGTCCTGTTCCTGCTCCTCCTAATCCGGTTCCAGCTCCACCTGGCCCGTACCCAGTTCTACCTGGCCCATAACCTGCTCCTGCAGGGCCAGTGCCTGCACCACCAGGACCATAACCAAGACCACCAGGCCCAGTGCCAGCACCACCAGGACCATAACCAAGACCACCTGGCCCAGTGCCGGCACCACCTGGACCAAAACCAAGACCACCTGTCCCAGTGCCAGCACCACCTGGACCAAAACCGACCCCAGGGCCACGTCCCACTCCAGTGCCGAGGCCAACACCAGCTCCTCCTCCTGGTCCTCCACCTCCAAGGCCTCCAGCTGCACCAGTGCCAACACCACCTGGCTGACCTGGAGAAATTAAAGGTGTTCAAAGTGTGTCTCGGTGATAGAGGTCATTAGATGCACACGGTACATACTCATTTATTATTTATGTTACAAAAATGTGTAAATATGTCTCACCGTATTTGCGTGCTTTTGCTGAGCCAGGACCATAACCTATAACACAAACCAATGTCCAAATAAACAGTTACTGAAACACAAAATCCCATATATGACTTTATAGGATTAAAGGACACTGGTTGATGACATATTTCAGGACTAGTGCATTATATGAAGAGAAAAAAGGAAATACTACAAAAGACCTGAAAGACTTAAATAAACCAGGTATGCTGCTGTCTACTCCAAGCCCACCTCCTGGTCCAACTCCAAATCCAGGTACAGCTCCAGGTCCTCCTCCTGTTCCAACTCCGCCTCCAAATCCGGGTACAGCTCCAGGTCCACCTCCTGTTCCAACTCCGCCTCCAAGTCCAGGTACAGCTCCAGGTCCACCTCCTGTTCCAACTCCGCCTCCAAGTCCAGGTGTGATTCCTGCCCCTCCTCCAGGGAGTCTTCCAGCTCCACCGCCTAAAGCACCCCCTTGACCAAGTGCACCTCTTCCTGCTCCAGCTCCACCTTGTCAACAAAGCAAACGGGTGAGCTCACAAGTATCAGTACAGAACATTTTATAACTTAAATGATACTAATACTTAATTATTTTTGCTGCACATTAAATTATTATGTAACATAAATGATGTGTGGAACACAAGTTTGACTCTGAACTAATGTTTCTTTACCGTATTTAGCTGCAATTTTGGCGGGGTTCTTCGATTTGCCTGCCCCTGGAATTGAAAGAATAAATCAATTTCTGGGATTTCTTCCTTTACATTTATCATTGACTTCATATGGCTCTACATGCAGCTGTAGAGTTTACTGCATTGCTGGTTGCTGTGTACCTGATTTTGGTGATATGAGAGGGTAACCACGAAAAACCCCAGGCAACTGCTGTCCACGACCATCTAAGGTGAGAGATACACTTCAGACATGCTCATACTGTGATGTACTACATTGGGGATGGACATTTATTATTTCTAAATGAATCGTTTAATATTAATGATCAGGTGATATATTAAAAAGATAAGCTTATAATGTAGTCAGTTCAAGTCTTTGTGACACTTACTGCCTGCTCCTTGCCCAGCACCGCCCTGCCCAAGTACTCCAGCCCCTGTGAGGAATAAGGCAATAGCTTTTATTTTTAGGTATGTGTGCTGTACCAAGATGTGATGTTCTAAGATTCATTATGGAGCGTATTAACACACCAGTCTGAGGCCCAAGTCCAGATCCTGTGGCTACTCCAGGAAGAACACCACGGCCTCCAAAACCTGCGGAGCCAGGGGAGATTAGAAGACAGAAAATTCATACAACTGGTAGACCTCCTTCTGTAAACACACTGAATCCCCCACAATAATAACACATATTATTGTATTGTTTATTATATTTTTTTATATAGCTCTTGTGCTACGGCATACCTTGGCCTGGTACAAATCCACCTTGATAGAGTCCAGGCACCCCAACTCCTGTGTGACAGCATACCAAATTGAAACCTCAACAACGATGCCCAGAAAATTCAGTGTTTCTGGTTAATCATAAACTCTGAACTGAACTGATGTTGAAGATCCTTAAGTAACAAGTGGGTTGTCTTTTTTTTATTTTACCTGGAACTTGTTTTGATGCTTTACTGGTCTTCCCTCCAGGTCCTCCCCCAGTAGTACCAGTCTGTGGCAGCATTGGAACTGAAACAGGAAGGAAGTAAAAAGTCATTATTGTAGACAAAACGTAACATTTAGAGCTGAAATAACAAAACAATGTATTTTATCTACCAAGTAGATATTTCCAAAATTTTATATAACTTGAAACATTAAAGTTAACAACACTTTAGTGGACACTTAAGAATGCATTTTGGTACATACATTTTTTCCTCATAAATTTGTGTATATAGTATGATGTAAATGTTATTATTGACCTCCTCCTGGTACTACAGCTCCACCAGGGCCGACTCCTCCAGGTCCAGCACCTCCAGGCCCAACTCCTGCACCACCAGGCCCAAAACCCGTTCCACCAGGCCCAACTCCTGCACCACCAGGCCCAAATCCTGTGCCACCAGGGCCAACCCCTGCACCACCAGGCCCAAATCCTGTTCCACCAGGCCCAACACCTGCGCCACCAGGCCCAAATCCCGTTCCACCAGGCCCAACTCCAGCACCACCAGGCCTAACTCCTGCACCACCAGGCCCAAATCCCGTTCCACCAGGCCCAACCCCTGCACCACCAGGCCCAAATCCCGTTCCACCAGGCCCAACCCCTGCACCACCAGGCCCAAATCCTGCTCCACCAGGCCCAAATCCTGCCCCACCAGGCCCATACCCTGTTCCTCCAAGTGATGTTCCAGCTCCACCTAAGGTCAGAAAATACAAAATTCAGTCACATGTCAATGTTTAAAACAGTGTAGTGTACACTACTGAACATCAGTTACCTGTCTTAGGAGGTTTGGGACCAGTTCCACCTGGGTACTGACCAACACCACCAGGTCCGTAGCCTCCATAGCCACCTGGGTCAGGACAGAGCTTTGTTTAATGCCCATATTGTATATCTTTCAAGGTAAGCGATACGTAAAAATGTAAGATAGGTGATCACTTAAGGAAAAGAGAATAATCATATTGTGTGGAATGAACATTTGTATCGAGTAGTTTCTGGGCATCACAGAGATTAATTCATTCATGCACTTGTCACTTATAAGAAGAAAAAGAACATACAAAGTATTAATAATGTTGAGAAACATATGTAGACAAATGAAAACCAGTCACCTCCAGGTACATATCCTGTTCCAGGTACTTGGCCACCAGTTCCCAACCCTCCAGCTCCCTGACCTCTGCCAGTCCCGAGGCCTCCTGTTCCAAGTGCTCCTCCACCAAAACCCCCTGCCCCTAATGAGCAGATGAAAGAGAAATAGCACTTTGGTTCTCCTTATACTGCTGTTAGTGACACTATTGACCACAATACACTACATCATGCATTAATGAATTCAGTCTGTCCCTTTGCGACTCCACCCTTTTGTAATGTTATACATCAATGATGGCTGCCCAAGAGAAACCTCACAAGGATTATCTTGCTCTCCGGGAAGGTTTTGAAAATTTATTTGAATAGGCTTTAAAACTCTAGGAGGGTCTGGCTGTAAGCCTGTGTAGAGAGATGACTGAGGACAAAACACTGAGAGACCAAGACAGCTCGTTCTTTCTCATAAAAACTGTTGCCACATAAATCTATGAATTTACTTCTCTCACTCTCTTATAAAACAGCTGGTACACGTGATGCTTCATATTTAAATATGACATTTTAAACTAGGTCAGTCTTCCCTCTAGCTCCTCAAATTTGCACATCTGCTTAAATAAATGTATTTTGTTTCTATTTTTGCCTGACATGTATTCTGTTTGTAAGCAGCTCCAGGTCACTGTGCTCATGCAACAGTTTGCAATGTATGTCTCCCATTGCCTGTTCAGGTGAACTAGGATGTTTGCGTCTTATTCTTCAGGGTGGAGCTGGGAAACACAAACACTTTGTGGGCATTATTGTATAGTGTTGATAAAATGTGTTAGGCTGAGATGGCCAGACTCTTGGTAAACTGGAAAGTGTGACATAGGAGTCTGTTTCCTGTGCTTACACTGACCCATTTTCTACCCACCTGCATAATCGGTGGAATTCAAAAGGCTCCACAAAGCTGAGGCTTAACCTCTAAGAATCGTTTGGATATTATCACCAACATTCCTCATCCGGCATAGGCAACTCGCATGTTTGGAGGATGAAAAACAGAGAGGCCTGAAATTCCAAAGCAAATCAGTCTTTCTGACTGACGTGATGACTTCCGTTCTTTATCAGGGACCTGCCATGCCTAATGCATTAGCCTTTATCACTGCATGTATGCATGTGTGTGTGCATGAGGGTGGGTGGCCCCTCAACAATAGCTTATAACCTTGAGGTAATGAGGAAATGAAATAATGGTAAATGTATGCAATACTTATCCTGCTGCATTGAATTGACCAGAGGAACAATATTTACAGTACAGGGGCTGACCGCTGATTCATGTGTGCGGAGCAGGGAACTTCCACTTATTGTGAAGGTCACATGATGCAAGTTAACATAGCAGGCAATCTGTTTGTAGGTAATGAGCTTACTAGATTCTTTAATTAGACTTTGATACACAAGTATCTTCAAATGATGGTTGTGTACATTTGGTAGTATGTGTTTGTTACCTTGCTCATGAGTGATAAGGCTGGGAAAAAGTGTGTGCCTGATAAGAGTAATGTTTATATTGTATTTCAAATATTTGACCGTCTTGACTTTCCAGGTTTTGCACCATCTCTTGTGCACAAGTAAGACAAAACATTATTGCTGAATCCTTTCACAAATGGAAAGTGTAATATTTATCATTTATGTTTATGAGACAGAAAAAGGATTCATATCTGTACCTTGACCACCAGGACCAATACGTCCTGGTCCAAAACCACCAGGAGTAACTCCTCCAGGCCCAGTTCCATAGCCTCCAGGACCGACACCACCTGGTCCAAAACCACCTGGTCCCAGTCCTCCTCCTACGCCACCAGTTCCCTGTCCTGGTCCAAACCCTCCAGGTACACGACCACCGTAGCCAACTCCTAGAGACAAACAAAATACCAACTTTTAAATGATTTGAACCAATCTTGATTCTATCTGATTGGATTTCCACTGATGGATGATGAGACTGTATATTTAGAAAACTTCTAATTTCAGATGACTTCTCATGACATTTGACCATAAAACTGCCTTCATAATTTGAGAAGCTTCTTTTTGTCCTCATCAAAGACAGAGCAAAATTTGCTGCTTGAGAATTCAACAAAACACCATCTTGAATCAGTACAGCTGGGACTGAAAGTCTTACCTGTTTTAGGAGGCTTCACACCTGTAGGAAAAAAATAATTACATTACTACAAACAATTCAATTAACAGTTGCACAATGGAAACCTTGATAGACGTTGCTCTACAGATGATGGATGAATAATCAAGTTGTCAACCAGTCATATTTGTCTTACCAGCCCCAACACCTCCAGGTACGATTCCTCCAGGTCCAACTCCTCCTGGTCTGACACCTCCAGGTCCGACACCTCCAGGTCCGACTCCTCCAGGTACGACTCCCCCTGGTCCTACACCTCCTGGTCCAACTCCTCCTGGTCTGATTCCTCCAGGTCCGACTCCTCCAGGTCCGACTCCTCCTGGTCCTACACCCCCTGGTCCAACACCTCCAGGTCCGAATCCTCCAGGGCCGACACCCCCTGGTCCAACACCTCCAGGTCCGAATCCTCCGGGGCCGACACCCCCTGGTCCAGCACCTCCAGGTCCGAATCCTCCAGGGCCAACACCCCCTGGTCCTTGACCACCATAGCCACCTGAGGTATACAGTGATCAGAACAGTTTGGACATGAAAGTTGAAAACACACACAAACACATGTAGTTTAGAGAGCAGCGACACATCATAAACACATTTACAGCCAGATTTGTTTCTTGTAGTTGAAATTAACATCTGGGATTCATTATTTGTGAGACATAAAAAAACTCCTTTCCTGGCTCATAACTTGGAACTCCTCCAGTAATTGATGTAATTAAAACAACATTTTAAAAATGTAAAATATGGCGATTGTAGAAGCGATGACACAATCCTAAATGTTCAAGTATCAGTTTTCACAAGCACGTCATAAACAGTGTTTATAAAATTGAACAGAAAACACGAGCGGCATCCACCTCCACCAGCACCTGGTCCAAAGCCTCCTAGACCAGCTCCAGCTCCTCCACCAGGCTGAAATCCAGTCCCAGCTCCTCCAGGGCCAAATCCTGTACCAATTCCACCTGGCCCGAATCCAGTTCCAGGACCTGCACCGGCTCCTATGCCGGCTCCAGCTGCTCCTGCAGCACCAGCAGGTATGCTTATACCTGATACACAGAAACAGATTATATTTAAATATAATTATAAAAATGACAACTGTATATACAGTACACACACCGGTCTAATGGTTAACAATATTTTCATTGTTCTGGACACCTAACAGGTGACAGAATTTTTAGAATTTATGAATCATCAGTCAAGGCTAATGAGGCTTAATCTTCTCCTCTTTGCCAGCTCTTAATAAAACCATTTAATTCGTCGAAATAACAAGGATTACATGTACAGGGTTCCTGCATATCCTCAAAAAGTATTAAATTAGACTTTGAGAATTTAAGGTCTCAAAAGTCTAATTTATAATTATGGTATGATACCTAGTTGGATGAGAAATATATTTCCCCACAGGATTCACTTATTTAAATATGGTTTGATCTTCAGTCACGACTCAGTCCAGTCCAGCTCTTTCTTTTTGTGATAATTTTCGATTGGTTCTCCGCAGGCCACTACCTGCTCTTAGAAAAGGTAACAGGATTAACTAATGCAAAGCGGAACAGTGGAACACAGTTCATGCAGTTCATTCAATGTGATTTTACATATGATTGTTATATGGAGATACAAAAATATCCAGAAAAAATATACCTGTTAATATTGTCAAATTGATTTCAAACAAAGTTCAGCCCTAATGTGCATTTGTTTTGCTGCAGAAAGCTTTAAAAGGTCTTAAAAAGCATTAAATTTGATTTCAAAAAGAGTGGATCAGATGCCACACAAGCAGAAAGAAAAGGAGTTCCTTATGTTCAGTGTGAGTATATGTATGTTTGTGTTTAATGATTATCAACCCTGCGCTCTCTGTCTGAGTCTCTCTGCAGCTGATAACAAACATCCCTTCATCCAAAAGGCATGCTTCTTTGGTCATAATTCTCACACTTTTCTGCACCTATGTTATGTTTCACAAATCACGATAGCCAGAAATAGAAACACAGTGAGCGAACTACTATAAAAGGAAAGGCTTTTTAAGATCCCACAGTCCAGATGTGAAAAGAAGAAGTCTGTAGGGATTCCTAAAGAATGGAAATTACTGATCTCACAGTAATGCCATGTACAGCACATTAACAACACGCTGTAAATAATTTAACTGTTAAGTCATTCAACTCTGCCTGTTGGATACTGCAGGGCAGAAACTCCTCCCCTAAAATCTTTTGTAGTTTATGATGGCATCTTTATTGAAACGAAAGATAGTACAGATAAAACTATGCGCTCATATTCATTACAGATGTGTTAAACTACAGCAGTTGGGCTTGCCAGTGAATTAAAAAAAGATTAGTTTTTTTAATTTACATGTAGAGATTGTCCAGGCTTTACTGTTTGGAAATGATTGTTTTTCTAACTGTGACATTAATTTCTCATTACTGAATTAGTAACGTTTGTCTCATTCTATTATGGTGCTCACAATGTTGGTCTTACTTTGGTCCAGACTGAAATATCTAAACTCTTTTGGATGGACTTTGTGAAGTTTTGTATGGACATTAATGGTCTCTGGAGAATGAAGTTAAATAGTACAATAGAAAAGGTTATTATACATTGTGCAGTAATTATATACGTAATATATAATAAAATGTGAGTAGTGAAATAGATTAAAAATAGTAATTATCGATTGTGCAATGATATAAACATAGTATATAAGGAAATATATATAATCACTTTGGTGATCCCATTACTTTTCCTCTAGAGCCACCAGCAGTTCAAAATTTTCACTTATCCGGTTAAAAATATCTCAAAAACCAAAAAAACAGATTGGTAAAAATCCTAATGACTTTGGTGATCCTCTGACTCCCTCTAGCGCCATTAGCAGGTTGACATTTGTGAAATTTTAGATTGAATCGTCTCAACAACTGTTGGATGGCTTACCATGCAATTTAGTGCCGACATTTATTGTTTTTGTGACATTTAATGTCCCCTTGACTTTTCATCTAGAGCGATCATCAGGTCAAAATTTAAATGTATTCAATACTTAAGCTTATTTATCTGACAGTTTGGTTGTCTGTAGGCTCTTAGTCTTGTTCACCTAAAACTATTGTTTGGTTCACCTCCTGTTATGTTCCAGCTAGGACTGGGTATTGTTTAAACAATTACGATACCAGTACCAATACCAGTTTAATACCCTTAAAGTGATTCCAATACCAATAGAGTACTTCATTTGATACCTTTTTCTTTCTACTTCATTCGATCATGTGAATTGAAGTATTCAGTTGCGTAAAATGCCACCATTCCTCCCCATACAAATTATTTTTACATGAATACATTTTAAAAGTGTTCAAATTATTAAAATATTTATTTTTGTGGCATCTCTTTATGCTGAACTGCCAACTCCATCAAATACACTGCGCTCAACTGCACCACCACAGACTGTATGGGTTGTAGCTGCCGTTGTATGGGGCCAATCACACATCACATTAAATCGAAGAACCCTTGCGGTGATTGGCTGCAAGCAAAACCATACAAATAGTCAATTTTTTCTAGATCTGGCTATAAGAAGGATCAAATGCAGGTATCATTTGACTGGAGAAGTTTCGATACTACTTGGTACTGGGTTATTTCGGTCGATACCTTAAAGGTATCAAGTACTGATACCCAGCCCTGGTTCCAGCTGCATGTTGATTTCAAAATATGTTTAAAGCAAGTGTTATGAAGAAAAGGTTGCGATATATGTCCTTTTGGCCAGGGGTTGAATGCACTAACTAATAGCTAATAGCAACGTCTCCTGTTCAAGTCTGGCTGGAGACCTTTGTTCATGTAACAATAAAACAGGTAACAATATGCATTTAACTGACTGATTACTGTTATGATGTCAAAGTTTGCCTCTGTTGATCTGAGGCTTAAAGCACTATGATGCACAGTCAGATACTCAGATGTTATTGTTGAGCTCTGCATCTAAAATCTAATTATCTTCATCACACCTGGTCCAGTGTTGTTATCATGAATATTCTGTGCTAAGACGTTTTCAGCCTACCTATGATTCAAGGTGAATATTCAAAAATATAGACCTTGAAGTACAAAATACTCATTCAGTCCACTTCAGTAAAACCAAAACCCAGAATCCAAACAACCAGTGATATTTATCCTCGCTCTTTATTGTGTGTGTGTGTGTGTGTGTTTCAGTCTTGCCTTGTATGAATTAAAATTATACAACAGCCTGGAACTGCTTTTTAAACCACCCATGCTCTCCTCTAACAAGACAAGGAAGAGGATGAAGGGAATCTCACATCAGCCAACTCATCAGTCTGAGTTGACAATGAGACGAGATCTGGAGGTCTTCAGCACATGCTTATAGGCTAGTTAAAGCTTTTAATAAGGTGCTGCACCTTATTAAAAGCTTAATTATAACCCTTTGGTCTTGACCTCATACCTCAAGAAGAGCTGAGATAAAAAAATACACCTGGGCTCTATGAAGTCTCACAAAGAGCAAACAATGTTATTTTACTGTGGATTGATGCCCTTGTTTAACATGTCAACACATTACACACCGATGTACTTTCAAATATCATCCAGACAAACAACTGGACATGTTTTACTTATTACTAAGAATAAAAATCACTCCACACTGAGAGGAGTTGGCAGAAGTTTTTAAAACTTTTTTTTTTTTACACAGGAAAAGTAATGCATCTCTAACACAAGCTCAGTCCAATATCCTCCACTGTCACATTCCTACTCTGACAGCAAGACTAAAAATGAGCTTGACCTTTGGTTCAGAGCGTACAGATGGGAAGACATCAGATCAGTTCACACATTTTTAGTCTTTACCTCACAATGTCAAAGACAAAAGAAAGACAAATGAAAAATTCAGACAAATGAAATTTCTTGAGAAATTTCTCAAAAGAAGTGAAAACACACACATCATCATTCTTATAGAGTCCTAAACAACCTGCTCATCATAGTTTCTACAGCTCACAAAAGCTCCCAAATTTACAAATCTCACAGAAAATACACTAAACTATCAGTAAGGAAAACAGGACCTGAGTTCATATTCTGTCATATAAATTTTATGTGACACCTGATCCACAGGTGCTGCATTGCTGAACACCACACATGCAGTAAAGGGGACCCACCTCCTTGCAGCGAAGGTTTCCACAGAGCTAGGAGAAGGACTCCCTGCAGGTACGTGGCCACCGTCCCTCTCGCCATCTTGCTCCCAAATGTCCCTCTCCTCTCCCAAGCTCCAGGTTTTATCCCCAGCAAGCCTATCAGGGCTCAACAAGGCCTTTAGAAAGAAGGAGGGAAGAAATGAGTGAGAGCAAAAAAAAAAGGGACAGGATGCAAGACAGGACACTTTGTAATTGGCTAAGAGACACACAGAGTAAGATAGGCAGGGGAAGGGGGAGAGGGAGAGAAAACACACTGGATCACCTCATTAAACCAAATGGGTTGTTCTAACCCCCCAATGACTGTTGGGCTGCATTTATTTGGTTCACTGCTGCCAAAAAACAGAGGGAGTATGGAGGCTGGGTGGGGGGCTGAGAGAGAGAGAGAGCATGTATGAGAGACAGGAGAGTCTATGAGTTGTAAAAAAAAATTGGGGGACCCTGCTTCTCTATTTCTCTAGACACCTCAAATAGAAAAAGGGAACTGTGCCAGAAGTTTCTTATGGATTTCCAAACAGTGCTATGTTTAAGTCGAGGGAAAACAGTAACTGTACTGATCCAATAAGGCAGACATATATTATGAGATTTTGAATCCATTTATGAAATGTATGCATTGCTTACATAAATGCTCCTCAGCATGGTACCAAAAATGAAATTATAATGATACCATAAAGACTGTGAGACTGACGTAACTATATATGAATGATTGATAGGGAGACACGCATTATAGTTGTAGCCTATTGTCTGAAATGTGTGTGAAAGGGGGGGTTGAGGTAGTTTGGCAAGTGTCCACACATCAGAGCTTGTTGAAGAAAGAAAGAACGAGAAAAAAAAGTTACATCAATGGAAAGAGACCCTTAAATATAAACCCGCACTTCACAGACTGGCTAAGTTTAAGATGACCTCAAACAAGTGAATCACTGTGACCTTGAAATCAGATCATAGCATCCTCTGCATGAGAGAGACACATGTTTGGGAGGGGAGACAACACTGAAGGATTCCTAGAAAGTGTAGGAGATACAGGAAAGTGGAGGGAGCAGACAAAAAATAGACAAAAGAAGCAAAGATGTAAAGGTGTGAGGTGGATCAATATTATTTTTAGTTTGTTTTATAGACATAGCAGCTATAAAAAAAAGGTGCCTTCCTCTCAGCATTACAGTGACATCTTCTGTCAGATAACATCACACAGGGTCACAATGTAATGTCTTAAAAAGATAGAGTCACATCATCTTAAAAGATGTCATTAGAGATGTCATCTTACCAGTGAGTCACCTCTGGACAAGAGGACTTTTTATCAACAAAGTCTTGTGTTTTTTGCTGACCACATGGTGTCCCAGTTCCTCTAATCCCAGCTGCCATAGAGACACAATACCTGAAAACAATCAGTGTTTTTATTTCGACCAGTGCTATCGTGGGGTTTTTCTCCATGTTTGGGCTGGCTGGTCCTGTCCCAGCTCCTGAGGGCCGATGTCTGAGTCTGGCAGGATTGCTTTGTCTGGAGGTAATGGGCCTAGAAACAGATGAAGAAAATGAACTATTTGCACCTAAACACATTGGGAATGAGAATGGGAGAAAGACTTGAATAATGTTAAAGGCAGTGCTGTGCTCATCCTTTGGCAGGAGAACGTGACTTCATAGTTGATGAGTGAACATTAGACCCTCTGCTGAGGAGGACACAAGTATTAATTATTTAGTAAATCAAACTATTGTATAAATCATGTTCACCTGAAGCCCTATGACCCATGGCTCGTGGTCACCTGGGTCCACCAAACACGGCTCCAGTTTTTGGTCTTGTGCACTAAGTGATGTCTCAGCCATGAGATCCTAGCATCAAACGATAAATCATTTATCACAAATGACTGAACCTGCAGCGGAGGCTCATGTGAGTTACACCAGTCTGGAATGTGGCAAATGTTTCTAAGATGTGATCATGTAGAAACCTTTGGCTCTGAGCTCTGTCCAAAACGGTTCAATTAGTAAAGGGAGTGTATTGTATATTTATATTTCTGCATGAGTGTGTCTTTGCACTGCCTAGCTGTGAATGTACATTCGTATGTCTGATAGAGAGAGAGGGGCAGGGCTACCTGAGCACCCATAATTGGTCTGAAAGTGTAGTTTTATTGCTCAGTTTTCAGACCTAGTATGCTTTGTTTTGAGCTTTGATGGAACCGCATAGTTATGCAGTGAAATAATACTGTGGTAAGAAGATCGAAGAAAAAATACTAATACTAATACTTAATACTATATGCTTAGAGCTGTATGTATTTTTGGGGCCAGAACTATAACCGCATCTGTCCATCACTGAGTCACTCACTGACTGAGTGACGAAGTTACACCATTGGTCAGCCGAAGGCTGCTGAAGCTAAGTATCCCAGAATGCATTTCACACAAACTGACAGCAATGGCAGAGATTAAGCTGTTGTAATTTTCACTGTAGGACTGTTAATATGTCATTTTATTAAGCTTTAATATTTTTTTAGAAAGTAACTATTTAGATTCCCAATATGTGGTCACTTTATCCAAATAACGCCTGTTTGAGGAGAGAGGATCTGTGCGCCATCAGTGCAACTTCCTGTCAATGTCTGCACATTACATGCGTCTAGTGTCCTTCCAAAATAAAGCACTTCTGTGTTCATAGTAAATAAAATGAAAGCAACAGAACAAATACATTTATACACATGAAACACACTTACACTTAGCATTAATGAATGCTAAATCTTAACTCCACCCTTCTTACAATAGCACCATATAGTCTACACCCAGAATCTGGTGCAGTGAGTTACAACTACTGTATGAAAAGTGCTTTACAAATGAATAAACTTAAACTTACATAAAAACAAACATCTTAAAAATTCTGCGATGTCTGATGGTAACCAGGCAACATACAAATTAAAAGCCCCTTAGTGTTTCATACACGGTCCAGCCATATTTTATTTTTTGGCCCAGTCTTGTTTAGTCTTGTGGTCATTAAAGCGAGTGTGAAGTTAAGACTTAAATAATCCTATTATGGAACATATGGATAAAAAGGTAATTTGTCACAATGGAGGAATGTAACTCTGAGTTATTTCAAATTAGGATTGTCCATAAAGTATGGTAGTAGGCATAGATGGGCCATATGTCACTGTTGGATTTGTTTTTCCATAATTTGTACAAATTGAACCTGAAATTCCCTCCAGAATGCATCCAGTAACAGTTTCAAGGTTTCCCTCAGTTTAATGCCTTTGACTGACTGACTGTAGACTGAAAGCCTTCAACAGTGGGAGTAATCAAATGAACCAGTATGTTGCAGAGTTTGTACAATGAGAAAATCAGACGTTTATTCACAGTTTGGACACAGGTTTCCACCACAGTTACATCCTTCATGGTGACACATAGTGACTGCACGAGTAACCACAGAGAGAAACATCAACTCAGCAGGTCAGTGTTGGGGTACAACAGTGGTTGGCTCACAGTGAGAGGGCTATGACTTTTTGTTTTTGTTTTGCATGTTATCCCAATGTGTATGTGGGCCTCTGCCCAAAACCTAAAGGCATGCGAAACTGTAAATGTGAGCTTTATAATCCTGTGATCCCTACATCCTTTCAAATGCATGCTGGGATACGCCAAAGCTCCATCTGATGATGGAGAGGAGGATGGGAGAGTGTCATCACGTTTGGAAATAGCAGCTGACTTTCTAACAGGCAGCCATTCATATTGTCAAAGTTAAACATGTCATACAAAAAACAAAGCAATGACGAAGACAAAGTCATTACAGCCATAAAAGTCTTTTATATATAATAAAGCACAATGTTGGAAACAATGACAAACCAAAAATATATTTTAACTTTCAAATTTCATGAACAGCTGGTTGTTGGAGGCTGTTCCATAATGTTTCTGTATTTCAGGACAGTGTCCCGCCCTCTTCTTCTGATTCTGGGCTTTGAATAGGAATATTTATATAAAGAAAGTGAATTACTGACCAACATATTCATAAAAATATATATAAAGTATATAGTCACACATACATACACATACAGTCATAGACAGCAAAGAACAAAAAATATTTCACATTTGCATAGTGCAAACAGATGTTCAGTCTCTGCTATTCAATGCACTGAGAGACTTTGGACATGATGCATTTAGTTGTTGGTGTTACACATGTAGGATACAGCAAAAGTGATTTTATAAGAGAAGGATAGCAAAAAACTTTCTGATTAAGAAAAGTGAGAAAATAATAAATTGCAAGTTTCTTTCCCTCTGGTTTATATTTAAAACAGTCTGGAAAGAAAAAAAATGGGCGTAGAAATGTTCTATTGCCAATGTTTTTTGTTTGTTTTTCTAAAGTTCAGGTGTTATTCCTCAAATTAATGCGCCCACCAGTGTGCAAACGCTTGTAAATAGTGTGATTCATATATTCATAGTCTCATCCACCTGCCGTCCACTTCCCACACGCGTCCACACACCCTGCAGTACCATGAGCCTTCATCTCTGCCAGCTAGAGAAGCATATCGGTGTTACAAATAAAGTAGCTGACTGAGTAGTGCCTGTTTCAGTTTACCTAACGTCTACCTTGCGTTTACCTAATGTCTGCTGCCTATATATGGGCGTGTGTGACTGGAGGACTGCTCACCCCCTCCAAACTGGTAATTTACCCCTCTGGGTGAGCGATAGAGGAAAAGGGAGGTAGAATCAGAGAAGGAGAGAGAGAGGGAGACGTGAAAAGGCGTAACCCAGACAGACAGACATGCACACTCAGACATGCACTTGTTTGACTTGATAAACGGGCCGGAGTGCTGGTGAATGTCAGGCTAAAGGTCTGGGTAGGATCGACTTTCACTACCGATCTGTGCCAAAGAATTACATCTCCAAATCTAACGGCAAGCCCACCCGAACACACACCCCTTAAAAACAAAATCACCATGGAAATAAGTAATCATTTGGTTTATGGTACAAAATGCCTATTCCTGCAACCCATTTGCTTATGATACATGCTCGGATAGTTTGTCCTGTAGTCTGTGAAATAAATGCTGGCTGCTATTGCTGCACATCACTTTGGTACAGATTAATATACACTGAAGTCCTCCAATGTCATCGTGTGTCAGATGTTTTTCACCCTATTCTCTGCCTGTTAGCAGGATACATCTCTGAGATAAGGTCAGTCACTGGACAAGCACAAACGTTTTCTTAGTTTAGCTGGTCTACTGATAAGTATGACATTAAAAAAAGGCAAAAACATTTGGCCCTGGAGAGCTCATCTCCAATTCAGGCATAACCACCCTGTCAATTTTACAAAACATGGTTGGACAGCCCTAATGCAGTTTTCAGTGGTGACATGAGGTTGCATGATTGACTGAATTTGAATATACATACTAACAGTATGTCTTATTTCAGATTCATGCGCTGTCCTTTGCTCCCCAATGTTTTTTTTTTTTCACTGTTGCTGTGCAACGTCTCTTGTTTGGTCCAGCACCTGTTGAAATGTTTTTTTGGATGTGCATACGCTTTTTTCCATGTCAGTTTCAGTCAGTAAAATGTGAAAAAATAACTTTTGGATCAAATCGTATGTTTGGAACTGGCATATTTCAGCATTTGCAAAGCATTGGTAGAGGTATGAGCCGTAATTATGGCTCACAAGCTAGCAGTACAGCACTTGTCCACAACTACAGAGTACTGGTTCAGTTTGTGGCTGTTGGAGAAGCTTGCGTGGTATCATGTCCTTGTCATGGTTTTCAGAACGTCTGTTCAGCACTGTAGGTCATCTTATGGAGATAGCATTAGTCTGTAGCAGCAGCTAGCTGTTGTGGTGTCTGAGGGTGGAGACTAGCATATGTATCAGAAGAGGAGCATGGTAGTCTACACCTTCCCCAGGACAACATATAGGTCAACAATGACCGGAACCGACAAAAGTGTATTGACACTGACTAAACTGGGTAGAAAACAGGGAAAACACAGAAAAAGACATTGGGGGCTTGCCCCAGTTATTAGTGATCCCACATGTGGCAGATCATTTAAACTGAAGACAGTAAGCTTTTACTTGAAGTGGCTTCATTAAGTAATTGAGGCAGAATTACATCATGATAGCATGGGAACACTTAGAGTACCCAAAAGTGTTTTCTCTTACTTTCACACAGATACACGCAGACAAAGGAGAATATACGTATAGTGTATATGTATATTCACACAAATACACAAAGGCACATAGTCACAGGAACACGTTCTATATCACAAATTGCAACTGATGAGTGTGACATCAGAAGACTTATGCAGTACAATGTCGCCCGTTACTAGCAGGCCCCTTCCCATGACTCATAACGACCCACGGCACGGAGGGGAGAGGCTTCTCCTCCCAGGAGGGTTGAAACAACACCAGATCAAGAGCAGCGCCTTACATAAACACTGCAGTACTGTAACATACAGAGGGGATCATCCATCAATGTAAAGCCAGGAGGGAAGAAAGACTGAAAGACATGAGGGATACAGGAGGAAGCTTATGAGGGTTAGGGGGTCAGGCCTGAGTGGTCAGAGCTGTTTCTGAGTGTGTGTATATGTGTGTAAGAGGGATTATCAGTGGGATTCTTGTGTCAACTGTGAACACTTTAGCCCACCAAAGTGATTGTTAAAATCACACATGCTCTGCAGCGAGTCTGTGAACTCAGCATAAATCAGAGCGTAATTTCTCTGTGATGTCAGAGATAGGATTTCAGATATCAGGACATGAAACTGAGACTTCCTGCCAAGTTTCTTTGTTTTAATGAATGATGGTATGCGTGTACGTGTGCATATCGCTCTCACTGTCAGATGTTTTGCGTTGTACTCTCTTTAGGCAGACTAATGTAAGTGGAATGATGAGGTCAATGCTTCACTTCATGCCAGGCGTCGTCTGACATGACACACATGCACACACACACACACACACACACATAAATACGCCACACATAATGTAAACCCTCATTTATCCATAGAACACATCACACTTAAGTGATGTGTGTTTGCACATATAAAGGCACCAGTTCAGTTATGATTTTATAAATACTAAATAGATTTTAGGGCCTTTTGCAGTGCATTTAATGCATCTTCTAGTGTGGTATACAGTAAAGCTAAATTGACACGCAGTAAATCCTTAGTGCTTGCTTCTTAATAGACAAAAATCACTAAACAGATTGCAATTTATTGATTAAAATATAAGAGATGGGAACATACATAAAATCCTTGTTCTGCCAAAAAATGCATTCTGAGGTTCAGCTGATGCTAATATGAGGCTTCAGCAGCCCGACGTAGCCATGTCAAAGTTTCAGTCCTTTTAATTTGCTGTTCCTGCTCTATGTTTCCTTCTACTGCAGCTCAGCAAGGAAAAACTGTCTTATACTTTCTCAAGACCTTGACGTGGTCGAAAAGTAAGTGATACTGTTAAATTGGTGGAGTTTAGTTTGCAGTCATCCTCTCTTCTAAGTACAACTCAATGCAATGACCAGCACCAATATTTTTCAAAGATTATTTTTTTGACAATCAGAAGTGTAGAGAGACAAGATTCATGGGTAGAGAGAGGGGCTAGAATCAAATGGTGTACAGTACCAGTCAAAAGTCTGGACACACTTTCTCATTCAATTGAATGGGAAGATGTGTCCAAACTTTTGACTGATACTGTTTGTTGTGGGTATGTGGTATGTCTTTCAACTAGAAGGCTACCAGGGCATCCCACCCCAGAATCTAACTTTAAGTTTACAGTCACCATATAACTTATTTAATATACCTTGTCAACAATGGTCAGAGCTGTCCAGATAAGACGCAGGGTAGGGTGACCGAAGGGCCAAACGTCAAAAACGTTAATACAAACCTTTAACACACTAAATATTGCTGCTGATATAGGCTCATTGTATGTCGTAAAAGAAACACCTAAATCAGCTTTGGAGTAACTTTATAGGAAATCAAAAACGCTCAACACAAACAGTCCGCCACATATTATCTTACTTTTCTCCCTTCCTTAGCTTTCACTTTTTTACATCCCTCCCTTTTTCCCGTTTCACCACATTCAGTGGCAGACGTTTATTTAGCAGAGAAACAGCTAGTGCCAGGACTGTAATCCATCCAGAGTCATGCATGGGTCAGGCCTCTAGCAGGCATGAAGTCCCAACTGATTGAAATATAATACTCCATCGTACACAGGAACCCCCATCATGCAATCTGAGGTCATTCAGCTCCCTCGTTTAGCAGAGTATCACCCAGCCGAGGACCCCGATGATGAGCCTATCGTTGTCATCACCACAACATCAGGACTGAGGCAACCAGATGGAGACAATTTGGGCGCGGAAATCATCTCATTCTCCTGCTGACATCATCAGAAGGGGCCAATTAAACAGCCGACTCATCTGTCTTCTTGCCCAATCAGATAGCATTTTACACTTCTGAATGTGTACACTGAAAACCCGATCCAACCTCTGCTGATGTAGTTCACATCTATCAGTCGTCTTACAAGGTTTTCTGCAGCCGCTCTGTGATTGGTCACAGTCTGAGAGATGATGATGAGTTCGTTGATGTGATGAGGAGGGGGAGTGGAACTCCATGGCTTTGTTTATGTCTGTAATGACAGAGTTCAGTTAGAGAGTGTGTGTTGTGTGAGCATACCGTGTGCGTGTCTAAGGCCATTTTCACACCCAGCGCTTTTGGAGTGGTTTATATTAGTTTCTCCCTCGGCTCTCTTCATTTGGTCAGGTGCTAAAAATGCCAATCAGTCCGTATCCACACCACCTGAAAACGTAGCTCTTGGTCCTCTTCCAAGTGAACTGTGGTGCAGTTCATGAAGAGTGAGAACATAATTGTACCAACTACAGGAAATTGCCTTCAAATGCACCATTTTACAGGCATAAGGAGTCAGACTCTGACATCTGATAGCCAGCAATTACTCATGCTGGAAAGTCTAATGTAAAAATGATTCATGATGCTCATGTTAATCTTTTTTTTGCAACATGTTCTTACAGCGTATGAACACCAAGGAAGGTAAAATATTGGGCAGAGGTCAGAGAGGTCCAGCATGCTGCAGGACAACAGGTTACCAACACACTGTCCAGTAGATGAGCAACATGTGAGTCCAGTTTTGTTTGCAATACCTGTGTGACTTGTAATTAGACAATAAGGGCTTAAACTATATACGAAAAATAAAACAAGTACATGTTTCATGCATTGAGAGCAAATAAATCTGTAAGTGCACCTCAGGAAAGAGAGACGATGAGAGTAAGAACATAATGACCTTTATTTAGAATTCAGGTACAGATATTTTGAAAAATGGTTTCTGTGGTCCCAGCAGGAACAGACTGATATTGTTTTTTTAGCAGATGGACACAGATGGTGGCTCACTGGGAGCTCTCACCGCTCCCAGAGTGAATGATGACCTGCTGCTTGACTCAGCAGAGTGACAAAACATTGACAGAACCTACGAGGACACATAAGCACGTGTGTAAACACACACTCACACTCAATGAGAGAATGAATTAACATTATTTCACACATCTGGAATAATGGATTATATGTAATGGGACTATAGTACAGGTGACATATCTAAAGTCATATCAAAACTGCAATAACTCACACAACAAGGAGGTTGATCGGTGAACTCTATCATGTAATATAATACCAACATACAGTACATGTCTGTTAACACGCATTTTTCAGCAAGCATTGTTTTATTGCAGCACAAGGAATATATATCACCAAACTTTCACAGCGCTGAGGTAAGAAGAATAACAATCATCAGTTCATAAATTAGAGCTCATGTATGCCATCAATCAATAGGCTTTCATGACACATAATGTAGAACATACTGGTGCAAAATGGCTTTGTGTAACGACACAATTTCATGATGACTGACATGTACAATAAAACAGTTCATACACACCGGCTTTACCTCAGAATAGATACTGCACATTGTAACTTCAAATAGCATGTTGCTAGCGCATTAAAAGATCATAAATTATATCAGATGAATGTAAGGCGACCCTGATTATAAGATGACCTACCTTTTCCAGTAGCTGTTTTTGGAAAAATAATGTTACTTTTTGAATATAACTTATATCAAAGTATAGTTACATACTCACACACTCTCCTACCAGGCTCTTGGAAGCAGTATTTTCTCTGACAGTTAGCATTTATAAGACTGCCTGTTTGTCTTTTTGAGCTCCTTATCATCCGTGACAGTGGTATTTGGCAGCTTGACATATTCAGTTTCTGCAGTAGAGACGGCGGAAGACGTTTTGGACTCGTTTTC
Source organism: Thunnus maccoyii (assembly GCF_910596095.1). Classification (NCBI taxonomy): domain Eukaryota; kingdom Metazoa; phylum Chordata; class Actinopteri; order Scombriformes; family Scombridae; genus Thunnus; species Thunnus maccoyii. The sequence goes on from NC_056545.1 coordinate 15,730,081, forward strand.
ATTCGTCGTGAATTTATTTCCTCCGTGGCAGAAAAACACGTTACACGAGCCTTCAGAAACTTCTGCAGATTAAACTGGACTAATGAAACACTTGTGCCGACAGACTAACACACACACTATAAACAGACTTTAAGACACTCGCTAGTCTAGCAACATTAAGGCTACAAACAACCCATAATGCAACACTCTGTGTAGAAGTCGGTTTTACACCGATACTTTTTCTCTACTTAAAAAGAATATCTGATGTTGTGAACATGTAACTGTCTCACCATTAGCGGATTGTGTATGCACATTAATGAAATGTTTTTCTGGGACGTACCCTACCTGCAATAATTTCAGTTTCTGGAATCACACATCATGGCATGGACAGGCTGTAAAGCTGAGCATAAACATGAGGACAAGCTCAGAACATTTTTTACATTTTAAGTGGGAGGACTTCTATTTTTTTTAAAAATTTAAATGCAATCGAAAGCACTCCTGCCTGATATGCGACATTTCAATGCTTCCAGTCTCTACGGCCTCTTTGACTGATTGGCCACAGCTGTACTATATTATTCAACCCTCAGTGATACTGAAGCACCGCCTTCTCCTCATCCAAACTTTAAACAGTAACTTGACCAAATCCTATGTTTTATTGTTCACACTGACCGAGGGTCTGTGTTACAGATGTTCATTTCCTACGGATGTAGTGGGTCATAGGCCAGCCTCAGTCTGACTACTAACCCCATGGTGTTGTACACTAACCAAGTGGCCTGCAAGTGTCAGCATCTTATCACTATGATTGATGTCATCTAAATGCCACTGCGGCAGCGGACAGGTGGCAGGGCCTGTGAGTCCACCACACATGACGTTACACAGTCACACAGTCTCTCACCATATCGTATCCAGTCTGCCAAGATTGAACACATTACTCACATACAGCACATGCATCATACTGTATATGCACAACAGCCCACTGGGGCTGAGACATTTTAGTTGGCACTGAAAACTGTTTCAATTTCTATTTTATTGTTGTCTCAACTACTGTGAGAAAGATATAATAAGACTTTACTTTTGGAACACAGTAAAGAAAAAAAGGTTTGAGTAAACTCGTCAAATGTGACTGAAGTGAGAAACTAAATGAATGTCACGTAGCTAATATGGAGCAGGACCACCGCAGCTTCGGCCCTGCTTGCAATCTTGGCAGACAGGGGGCAGCTGTAATGTGTTTGCACAAAAGGAATGCCTGTGTCGCTTTTTTTTTTTTTTTTTTTTAAAGAAAATTGCTGTGGGAATATGTGTATTGTACCTCCAGGCATGCTTTAAGCCAGTGGTTCCCAAAGTGGGTGCTGCAGAACCCTGGGGTGCAGCAAAATATTTCATGTCATTTTACATTTAGTCTGTATTTTTTATATCATTTCACCACATTAAACCTGCAGTGCGAAACTTTTACATATAAATGAATGTCCATTACATTCAAACCCTTGCCAAACAAGTTCACACAATGCTGATTATCTCCGCCAGATAAATCTCTCTGTATTTCACAATATACAGATTTTTTAAATCTCATGTCAGGTGCGACATTCCCGAGCTGGCTGTTTGGCCATCAATCGTGCGGCTCTTCTAGACTTTCCAAATGTTATAGGACCGAATGGATCAAATTCTGATAGTGAAACTCTCAAAACGCTCAAAACAATTAATCCCATGTTTTACAGCCGCAACGGTAGGTTACAGCCTGTGGTGTACTGGCCATCGGGCATACTGGGACAAGTCCCGGTGGGCTAGTGGACCGTCCAAAACTACATTTTTGGGCTGATGGACCGTCAAAACATATCCGTTTTTACTGGCCCTCTCTGTGTGCCTGTCATTTGGGGTGCGCATGAGAGCGTGCTGCATGCCTGTGTCAGGCAATAACAGCGCCCCTCTTTACTCTCACTGCCAGAAGGGGGAGACAAAAGTCCCGCACTCCAGCTTTAAAGCTTTATGTTTTATTTTACAATATGTTTTCAAATACATTAAAATAAAAGATATGAAGAATACGTATTAAAAATGTTTAGTATGCAGTAGCACCTCAAGCTAATGACAACTCATGGTTGCCGGTTGTCATAGTAACACAGCATCCTTTGTGGCTTGTGAGTTTTTCAGGTACTCAGCAATGAGGAGAAAAATATCTTATAAAGGGGTTCTGTGGTCTAAAAAAAGGTTGGGAACCACAGCTTTAAACCATGCACGCACAGACTATTACACATGTGTTGAGTGTGACATAGCGATGACACAAGGAGAAGATAATGTAACTGTTAACTTCTTTTCACTTATCTTTTATTGATGTGAACAAATGTGTTTACTTTCACCCGCATAACACACTAATGTGGAGATAATAAAACACATCTGGTCATAAGTTTGACCTTCATGTGTCAGCAGTGGTTAGGTGTTATAGCTCCCAACACATTGGACCTTTAAACAAGACAAAGAGTCTACAGCCATGCTAGCAGCTCTGTGAGGCTGTATTTAGACACAGTGATGTTTTGAAATAAATGTTAATGTTAGCTTGCTAACATGATCACAAAGACAATATTAAAATGCTTCTGTTTAGCAGATAAAATGTTTACCATGGGAATGTCATTGGTTTTGCAGGTATTTGGTCATAAACTGAAGTATTGGACAAATTAAAACTTTGACCTGATGATGAAAAGTCAAGGAATCACCAATCACAGGTTGCCAGTCAGGGCTGTTTAATTACTTAATCATGTGGGAAAATGTCCTGTGGTTTCCTGCAGACATTGTAAAGATTGTGGAGGGTGTTTCATCCTGATGCCGGTGAAACTAATTATGAATTCAACTGTATATGTTGAACTCGCCATATTGTGGAAGCTCACAACATATTGTGGTTATTCTGTTTTGTGGCACTGAGCAAGTGTATTGTATCTTCCTCCTGAAATCCCCATATCCTTCCAAAATCAGCTGTTTGTTGTTTGTCTATGTTTATGTTATCATATCTTTCAAAACTGTTCCCTTGGCCATATGACATAAGTTTTCCAGGGTTTTTATTACATGTACACACTCAATTAAGGCTGCAGTATAAGTAGATTTAAATAAATAAACATAACATTACATAAAGGGATAATAGACTAACCGAATTACAATGAAAGTGACATAAATGGGAATGTTTTTTAAAAGTTCCCCTCTGACTGTCTGCCTAACTTTTTTCTTTCTCTTCTTTTTTTGGGATGCCCCTCTTACAGGCCTCATAACATTAGCATTCATGTGTTTGAGCCAGACAGCGTCTGACTGTTACAGTGAAAGCATGCTGCTGTGTTTGTGTGTGTTAGTGTGTGAGAACAACACCACTGACCTGTGCGATGACTACACCTCTGCAAACACATCAATTACCATGACGATGTGTGAGCAGTACAGAGAGGGATATGCTGTCTGCACGATGTTAAGTTTTCTGCCACATCTGTCAACAAACTGAGAGGTAACAGTAAAAGAGAGAGAAAGCTGCTCCGAAAATATTAGAGAAGCAATTATGTGACATAGTGATCATGGCATGAGAAAAGAGAAACCTTCAAATGTTGACTGTCAAGACTGTAAAACCTAACATAACTTAAAGAAAAAAAATATGAAATATAGCAACTTCTTTGGTAAAAAAATGGAAATCTGCTGTAAAAACCTCTCTTCGGTGCCTGTAATAGTGTTTGTGGAATCAGTTTAAATATCGAAATGTCTTATGTCCAATTAGTAAGTATTTAAGATTGTCGTCAACAATTAAACCCATAAAGGATAGTCAGTGGAAAGGTGAATGTTTATCAATATGTGACAAATCTGCCTCATGGACATAAAAGGACGATCAGGTGACAATATAAAAAGAAGATTGGCCTATTTGCTGAGTTGAGAGACTCATGGGCCCTCTTTTACCAAGAGGGCCCATGAACAAAGGCTGTCATGTAACTAATGATGCACTTAAAAAAACTGGGTAAATTTGTGCTTAACGGACTAGATTCATGGCTTGTCAGATGACTTAATGCAGCAATTACAATTATCTCTCCCCAGTCTGATAGTCTGAGCCCTGGACTACAAGAGATTGAGAGCATAAACATAAAACTCACTTGTCTTCTGCTCGTGGATGTCTGCACATTGCTGATCTGAGTGTGTTAAGCGTGTTTGTTGCCAGTGCATGCCACAGCTATGACTGTAAAGTGTCTGATCTTTGAATCACGTCCAAAATGGAACGGGAGAATTTAATCACTTTGCAGAGAGAGACAGAGAGAGAGAGAGAAAGAAAGCAAGAGAGATTGAAAGAGAAAAGCAAGGAGTAGAAAGAAAGACATGAAACAATTGGACTGAGCTGCCACTCAAGGCTTTGGCAGCAGAATTTATGAGCTCTGCTTGTGGCGCATACCTGCAATACGTCTTCTCCTGACCATACATAGAATCAGGCACAATCAGGCAGCCATGACATAAATATTGAGTTTAGACATTTTGGCAGCTGAAACTGTGACCTAAATGCTAAAACTATGAACAACGCTGAAGGCTGTTTCTTAGAGGCAGGAGAGAAAATAAATCGAATGAAGTTACTATAATCTTTTTATAGACTATCTGAGCAGTCTGGTCTGCTGTGCCATTAATCATAGATGGTGACAGAATGCCTTTACTGGCTGGAAACTGGTTTGACGTACAGTATTACACATATATCCCAGCTGTTTTGGGGCAAATTTAATGGGCAACAGTGGCCATGGAGATGCTTCACTATCATTACTTTTTATTGTTTTGCTTCCTGGAGACACTTCAAGAGTTCAATAGTCACATTTTGGAGGGCTCAGCTGTAAACGTCATAGTGTGGTTGAGAAAAGCCACATTTACAAACAGCAACAGTCACATTTCAAACATACTGGATCAGGACTGCATACTTTATACTAAACTGTAATCCTGCTTTGAGTATGTTGTTTGTTTATACTGAAAAAATACATGCAGTTGCTAGTTTATCAGGCAGACGCAGCTAAAACTAATGCGATTTAATACTACAGTCATGCAAGAAATCCTAAATTCATGAAGCTTCTACCGCTCAGATTGTGCCTAAAATGTTTTAGAGAGGTGTTGATTCAACTTTATCGTAATCTGTTGAATTCTATTGCTAGATACTGACAGGTGTTCATAATATTTTGTCTAACCTCAACCATGCTTGAAAAAACTATGTATGTTTTTTTTTTCTTTGGAGGTTTTTTCATTGGATATTTGTGGTCATTATTTTAAGGGGGAGCTCAGTTGATGTTGACAATGTTGTTAGCTTCATTTAGTACAAAATAGCCTGAAATGTTAATTTCTGGTGTGCAGCTTTTCAAAACACAGCACTGTTCAGATTAGTTAGTTTGGATTAGAGTATATTTAGAATATCAGTATTTAGTCGACAACTGAGACACACAAACCTACTGGCGTTACTTGCAGCATAGTTTTTAAACCATACCAGAACCATGTAGATTCAGATAAAAATCCATAAAGTTGTAAAACTTTAATTTGAATACATAAAAAACTGTTGAAAATCAACTGTGGACTCTTCACTTTTCATCACTGGAAGCATATTTAGACCTTATTTGTTGTAAACCGGGAAACTGTTTTTCAACAGTAGGAAACTTGTTCATTTGTATTAACATAAAATGTGGTTGAAAATTAGTTTAAACCAATGTACTTGGTAAAAATAATAAAACATAATAAAACAAAAAACATTTTTAAAACCCTTTTCTTCACAAAAGATTGTCAGAGTGGTAGAAAACCTAGAAAACATTCTCCTGACGCCACACGCCTTAATTGGTTTCACAAATAGAAAACCACACAAAGAAACATTGATGTGGGATAGCTCTCAATTTTCAGACATTTAACGTAGATAATTGCCAAAACCAGAGATTATGATATACAACAACACATTATCAATGGTGAAAATTCCTAACACAAAAATTCAATTTAAGCTGGACAGAGTTCTCTGGATTTAATATATTTAGCTATACTGAATAGAAATATCCAAACCTGTTCAAAATGTCCTGGCTGTTGGCACTTGAACATTTTTTAAAAGTTTCTGTAATGATTTCACCGGGTCAAACAGGCTGCCTCTTTAAAATATGCTCCGCTAGAGTATTTTTTTCAACTGACGTTTGTAGCACAGACAAGTCCGGTGGGACTTGAAGTTGTCTTTTCATCATGTGTTCAGAGATAGAGCTCCATTATCTGCAGAGGGCCCAGCAGATTTAAAGCCAAAACCATGACCTCACTGCACTGTGGGAAATGTCTGTTGCGTTCTACCTCCATCGTTGTTTAATTTAATCATGTTTTTCTGTGTGTGTGTAATGATAGGGATTCACGTGGATGCGGATGGGATTCCCGATGATTCAAAGTAAGGATTCACTGCTGTAGTCAGCTTGAAATAACGGCAGTTATAATGGATTTTAATTGTGACGTTCATAGACTATTATCAAGCCACTCATACGACCTAATCTACCTGTCCGCTGTTGATCTGTATAATCACACCCCCCTTTCCCTGACATTAAAAAAAACATTAAAACTAACAAAACAAAAGCAGGAAGTTGACAAAATATCTCAATAATAATGCAATACTGGTGGTAAATACAGCCTCTGTGAAGTGCTAAATGTGACACTGTGTCATAAAGAGGTCTGTGGTCATTCTCGACCTCTTTGTGTTTTATTGCTATTTTGTTCCTCGACTGTTTGTATACTGAATGAGAAGACCAAATGTTATTCTCTCCACCACCTGAACTGTTAGATCATACTGTTTGTATTATGCAAAAAAATAGATTACTGGGGAAAAAGAAAAAATTGGAAAAATTGTTTGACCGTGAGTTATGAATTGTAAATATGAACCATATTGCCGGCAGGACTTCCTATAGCAGAGGGATTTATGATAACATGCCTGCTTCACACGCTCTGCTCTCCTTGAGAGTATGACACACAGCTCAAACAGGAATATTTCCTGTTTCTACCACAGGTATTGACAAGGATATCACCTACGTCAAACCACAGAATCCCATTATGAAGCCTGCAGAGGGCCGACCGTTGACGCTCCATTTAGAGGGAGTATTCACTTACAACACATATTGTACAAGGTCAGGGCGCTGGCAGCGGAGACAGGAAGAGATGATGTCACTGCCCGGGGAATATTTCTGAATCCCTCCCGACTTGGATGTTTAATTTACAGCACATTAACCAAAGTGATACCATATTGTTACCTATGACCTACTTTAATGGTTCATGTGTGTTAGTGGTAGAACATATGGCACTGAACACGACTCTGGTGTTGTTACATGCAGGATGACATATCTCTGCTGCCCCGGTGTCACACCATCTACTCAACCCTGCTAGTGTACTGTACATGAAACATGCTCTGTGCATATTTGACTCTTTTCCTGCTGTTAGCCAAAGTTGACTGCACTTTAAACAACAAAAATGATAAAGGATATGTGACACCTATGATGATGATGAAAGTTATATTTTTGACTTTATTTCATAGTGAACAGTGGAGAGGTAACAGGTGACATCAGCATCTTAAACCCTTAGACCTCTGGGATACCCCAACCATAACAACTTTTAACACCTACCTATTTGGAAGTTCCTTACTGCCTGAACTGCAGAGATCAAAATCAAATGTGGTTTTCCAACTCAGGCCAAAATTGCCAGTTCATGCCCAAAAAGAAATTTTTGGCTTTGATTGCAAAGTGAGTTTAGGCTTGCCAACCAAACATAAAAATAATTCAACATTGTTAAGTAGTGACTAATACCAGTGATGGAGGGTATCTAAGTATATATGAGTACAATACTGAGGTACTTGTACTCTATAAAGATTATTTTATGCGGCATTTTATGTACTTTCATTGAACAGAGAGGCGAATGACATTCAACAAAGGTCCCCAGCTGGAACAAACAGGGAACATTGTAGTTACTGTATGTGTTATGCATCATAATCACTAGTTGACTGGACATCCAACACATACTTTACCAAAGTATTTCCATTTTTTACTACTTCTACTCCCCACACATTTTATAAGAATCAAAATATTTCAGGATTATACTCCTTACTCCAATACATTTATTTATTAAGATTATTAAGCTTATTAAGATTTTACATGCAAAACATTGAATGATGATTGGCTTATAAAACATGATGCATTATTATAGATTGAGTTACCCAACAATATAAAGCAGTTACAACTTGCTCCATCTGGATAAAAGCTAAATCAGTGCTGCTTCCACATTTATGCGTCAGTAACAATAATCCAAACATGTAAAATAATATAACACTCTGAAAGGGCCCATTCTGCATAATGAGCAATTTTTGCATAAGTATATTTGCTATTAAAACTCATTTTGTAAGCAGGACTTTTACTTGTAATGGAGTACCTGTATATTGTAGTATTAAGACTTCAATTTAAGTATTTTTTAAGCATCCTCCTCCACTGACCAATACACCGCCACCTGCAGCTAGACAATATAAGTCAAGATGTAATTTATGAGTCTTTTCAGCCCACTATTTCCAGTTTATTACTTGTTTTGAGGAGCTTGAAAGGCATGTCTCCTGTGCACAAATACAACTGAGTACACAATCTATATTACTGGAACTCAACACAAGTACAACTACATCAACAATCCCACTACATCCACTGTATATATTGAATTCCACATCCAAACATTCAATGATGTCACAGTATTGTTTCTGAAAAGTAAACACACCTGCCAGTGCCTCTCTAATCATCACAGGCTTGACAGAGGAGAGATAGACAAAGACAACAAGAGAACATGGGTATTTTCTCAGCAAAGCTGGGTATAATTTTGGCAAATACTAGATGATTTATGCCCCTCTCCTTGAGGGCCACGCTGATGTAATAGCTTCACGTCTGTCAGGGCACAGACGAGCCCTGTGCACACCGGCATAAACAGTGACGCATTCACCTTACATTCATTCACATGCAAAATATGGAATAAACAGTCGCTTTTAATTATTGTCATTAGCTGTGGCAACAAATGTTGTTAGAGGCAGGAAAGTGAGAACATACTACAACTGTGCTTTGTAATGCTCTGTATGACAGAAGTGGAGTGTGAAAGCCAAGGAAAAGACAGGATGTCAGGTGTTGTGACAGTGTGACCGTTGACAAGTGGAGCTTAGTGACAGTTAACTGAACTCTCACTTCTACCTCAATCAAATACTGGCTGAGGTAGGAGTAATCACACATGTTAACACAGGGGTTGAAAAACTTCTATATGTTAAGGATTCATAAATACAAGAGCATTACAGCACTGATAATAAGATTTTTACAGAAGAGGAGAGATGTCTGCTGTTAGGTCTTAACAACTATCTGTGCTGGATTTGGGAGGTAAACCAGAGATAAATTATGTGTCTAGTGATGTAAATATTAGTAACATTTTGTGCAACTCCATCACTGAGGCCGATGCAATATGCATCTCGATGTGTTGCTAACAATCCGATACATTAAAGATACATAGGAAGCAACTACCAATGCGATACGATACGATTCAACCCTGATACGATGCAAAAAATGGATGCAATACAGTATGGTACAGAGTTTGATTTCATTTCTTAAGCATACAGCAAGTTACAAATTAACTAAAAAAGTGCCATTTTTTCTTTATATAGTTGTTTCTCAAGTACTGCAACTCAGTAAGCATCTCATTTATGCTGTTTTTTTTTACCTCTAAAAAAGCACTTGGACCTTTCACAAACAGGCCTTTTCACAAGTCCCTTGTAGTGTAGTGTTCTCTGTCCCCAGTTAACATGCATATGCTCCATGACCCAAGCAATTACTGTCAAAATAGTCAGTAATAGAGCGTAAGTTCCACCTGCAAGATTTTGGCAGCGCACCACTTAGCTGTAGCATGCTAGCACGCTTGAGAAACAGTTTAGAGAGGAGGACTCAGTCTAAAATCACAAATTATTGGTCACATTTCTAAATAACAAAGGCATAGGGCCTCTACTAATAATTAATGTAAATAAATTGGATTTTACCGATGCAAAGATGTTAGAAATTATGCATCAGGAGTTCATCCCAAATTATATCCAGTGCATACTTTTTTTAATTGGGACAATTGCATCATGAACATTTTTGCTTGTGCACCAGTGCAAATGAGTGAATCTTCCCATCCCTAATTTGGTGAGCTAAAGAGAGTTTTAGTCATATTAGTTGGTTGGTGGAGGGGTGGCAATGTTGGTCTGTTGGTCGGTCGGTCTAATAACTATGAAATATATTGCCATGAAATTCTGTATAGTCACAGTTCCCACACAGTGTACCTTTCCTGTAATGACACAAAGAGGTTTGCATTTGTGTTTTTTTAAGTTAAATATCTCAACAACTATTGGTTGGATTGTCAATAAATTTGTTTCAGACATTCATTTTCCCCTCAGGATGAATTGTAATAACTTTTTTGATCCCTTAACCTGTCATCTAGTGCCATGACAACATCAAAGTTTCAATTTGTCTAGTACTTTAATTTATGACTAAATACCTGCAAAACTAATGACATTCCCATCAGCCTCAGTTGTACTGTAGTGATAATTAGCAAATGTTAGCATGCTAACTTGCTGAACTAAGATGGTGAACATGGTAAACATTAAACCTGCTAGACATTAGCAGTGAATTTTGAGACAAATAACACGTACAGGTACAGAAGGCCGCATAACTGAATACAGCCCAATATCATCAAACTCATGCCACAAAACAATCACTCAAGCTCGGCAAACATGTTGCTTTAGTTTTGTGGCTTTGTGAACTCTTGGTCCAGACAACCTGCCACGTGCCGCTTGTTGTCTCAAAGACGAATCATCAGTAACTGAGGTTAAACTAACACTAGCACTGTAGCACTAATATGAGAAACAAAAGATGAGAGAAAAAGCATAGATAGTCAGAGACATAGAGGATAGCCATCTCGGTCTAATCAGCACCAGCTCTGTTTAAATTTTGGCTGCAGTCCAAAAGGGGAACACTTTCATTAACCCTGCAGTCAATCCACCATGAAAACAAACACATTAGCCGGCCATTCTATGACTCACTGCCCTTTCACTTTAACCACAAATGTTAGCGCTGCCAAGTTTTTTCCTGTCCGCGATACCTCGCCCTTCCTTGCTTCTTGCTGCCACCGCCGTGCTATCTCGCATTCAACTTTTAACCTTCAGTCCTGGAAGCTGTGTGAGGAAGAGACTGACTGGCCTCAACAAGGATCAGAATTAACAGATTTACCAGCCAGATATTTTCAGTTTTTCAGTCAATCTCATAAAGAATTAGTCATTTTGGATCAAAGTATCCAGTGCCAACACAAAATAGTGAGGCAAATATGCCTCCTGATTACACTACGTGAAAGAGTAAATTGACCAATCTACCATTTAGATGTCCCTCCATTAATCAGTGATATCTATATCTCAGTGTCTTGAACAATTCGAACTGTAATATAATTGTATTTTAGAATCTGTAGGATGTTTTCAGCTTTAATTTTGTTTGATTACCTGTCCTGGACATGAGGCCACATTTAGGGGAGATTTCTCCCTTTGTTGCCTACCAGGTAGACCCTTCTCAAAGGCAACCTGGTAAATCTTCTCCACTGGAATTAGCAAACACCAAAGGCCTGAGTATGCTTAAAACTCAGTGCTTGTCAGATCATCAAACAGCATCTGAAAACCCCTTTCTGATTCTGATTTTGGGGGTCTGCTTGACAATTTTTGTAACTTTCCAAAATAGACAATCTGATAGTCTCATAAACCTTACTCAGTGATTGGTCAGGTGTGCAAAGGTGTGACAGTAACCAGGAACTTCTCTCTCAAGCTCTCTTTTTTCGTTCTTCACACAACTACTTCTGTCACTTTTTGTGTGTACAAACCTTGAATACCTTTTAGAAGAAACTGTCCAACAGTGTTCGGCCTTATCCCGAATTTGATGATATGAGATACCTCAACTACAACCATCTACCAGAGCATTTGATTGGTAGACCTTCCTTGAGGAGGTACACCGCTTGGATAGAAGTGCTGTTTGAAAGACTCTTTCAGACTCAAAAGACAGAACAAGTCCCATATGAATGTGTCATCATTAGTCTGTGGAATACTGTGACCTTTTTTAAACTCTGAAAACAACGAAACATGCTTTCATAACCAGTATTTCCATAATACAGTCACTCAACTTTTCCCAGCTTTAAAACGACCCCATGCACAGGTCCTAAGGGCTGCTTTTAATTCAGTGATAGTCTCAGTTACAGTCATACACAAACATTCAGCCTAATCTATTAAAATATGTCATATCTGGAGACTAATAACTTACACAAAAGGATGTAGGCCAACATATTTCTAGCATTTTAATCTGAGAATATAAAACTAGCTGATTAAGAGGTCAGTATGTTATCATAGAAAACATACATTTGTAATCACACAGTCTATGTGGTATCAGGACTCTGTCTTATGTCATAGCAGCAGCGGTTTCATATGATTCGGAGCTGATAAATGACCCTGTCAAATTTCTCATATATAAAAACATTGGCTGCATTTGCACAAAAGAACGTATGTGATTATCTTTGGGTAAATATTGTAATATGGCCATTAATACCATGTGATCTGCACTTGTAAGTTTACTCACAGATTTGATAAGAGGTAGACCTTATAGTCGAGCGGTTCCTGTGCTTTTTTACACCCTAAGTGTGCAATAAAACAGACTTCCTATGCTATTTCCCCATAATAATACAGTATGTACAGTATGTAATACTGTATGATGGCGGCTGCGGTGGCAGCCAGCATACGTGCAGCATCTCAGTTAAGTTTAGCCTTACACTATGTGCCAGACAATAAGTTTAGCTGGGAACAGTATGAAAACAGTTGGTACTATGTGAATTGTCTCAGTGTTCTTGTATGAAGGAGACTAAAGTTGGCCTATGCTGTAATTCTGGCAGAGGTATACCAATGCTGCACTGCCTTAAATGGGAAACAGAGACCCAGACCTGTGCTTTACTACAACATAGCTCTGATTAAGACCAGATTGGTCTGCCTGTGGTTGGTTCTGAGCCACAGCTGATTCCTACTCAGGGACAAGACTGTTTACGCTGTGCTTTGCAGTGCATGCATCCATCGGCATGTTAATCTCTCCTCTGTTCACTGGTATCTGCTCTAGTGGAGATTGAGAGGAGCTACCATCATTGCCAAATGGCTGAATAGGGTAATTTTGTGGACTTTTTACTAGCATAAAGAAATGAAGACAAAAGAAGACACAAGAATTTAATGCAGCAGTGACAGTATTCCACTATTTGAAAGTAGAAGGTTGCATTTTTTATTGTCACGTTGTCTTGAGATTATTGGTTGTTTTCTCATGATAATGGGTCAAGATAATAGGATAATCATCCTCTTACAATTAGTGTTATCTAATGATAACAATATAATTTTACAACTTAATTTAATTTTAATTTTAATCAGTCTTCCTCATTCAAGGAGAAGACTTTCACAGAGGAATGTATTTCAGTGATCTCACTAATATCTTTAGCTACGATAGCAGTGTGGGGAGGGGTTATATTATCACCACTTTGGTCCAGACTGATGTGTCTTTTGTGATCCCTTGACTTTTCATCTAGCGTTGTCATCAAGTCAAAATTTAAATGTGTCCAATACTTTGGTTGAGGACCAAATAACCTGCAAAACTAATGACAGTCCTGCCTCAGTTTTCTTTTTGTTTATTGCTAATTAGCAAATGTTAGCACAGCAACATGCTGAAAACGACAAACATTATACCTGTTGAATATCAGCATGTTAATATTGTCATTGTGAGCATGTTATCATGCTGATGTTAGCATTTAGCTCAGAGCCGCTAGCGTGGCTATAAACTCTTGTCTGTAGCCTTGTAGCATCTTATAATGTCCACCTCTCAGATTATAATTATCATCTCTTAGAATATAATCTGCAGCCTATAAATTATTGGATACCAATCAAAGGAATAATATCTGCAGTAGCAGCCTGATTAGTGTTGATCGATAACTGATTGAATGTTATGTCCAGCAGAAACACACTGCCCGTGTTACTCTACTCTAATGTCCTGATGGGATCAATAATGGAATCTCCTGGATCTAATATTATCAGATCAAACCATATGTTATGTTAGATTACCCACTGAACTTATTCATGCCAACATGATAAAAAATATCTTGTTTTATTTCATTTTTATTAATCAGGCACTGTCATTGAGATTAAGATCTCTTTCCAAGAGAGACCTGAGAACAAGAAACATCAATAAGACAAGAACACAATTAGTAAAGAGAGGCAACACAACTACACAATAAACAAGGAATTAATAAAAACAGTTATAAGAATCATAAAAAACAGCAGATAATAAAGCTTTAAAATTTCCAAGGGGAATGTAAGACTCATGTTTGAGGGCAGTTTGCAGTTCATTCCATTTAAAAGGTGCATGGTACCTGAAACCAGTCCTGCCAACATTAGTGCGTACCTGAGGGATCTCTAAGATTAAGTAGTAACTGGATCGGTACTGTAGTTATTAGATTTAAATGAGAGGAGAGTTGTGAGGTAGTTTGGAAGCTTTATAGATGAATAACATGAGATGTTTTGTTCTTCTTGACTGCAAGGAAGTCCGACTAACCTCATGATACAGAGAACAATGATGAGTATGAAATGTGTCATTTGTGATAAAGCATAATGCACTATGATACACAGGGTTTAACTGCTGAGGTGTTGATGGGGCAGCATGACGATACAGAATAACTCCACAGTCAAGGACAGACATGAAGGTTGACGGCACAATAGTTTTACAGTTGGAAGAAGACAGACATCCTTTAGTTCTGTACAAGAAGCCTAGTTTGATTTTTAATTTCTGAGTCAAATGTTGAATATGAATCTTGAATGACAAGTAGTCAGTATTGTCCCAAGTTATCTTGGGATACCAATATTTATTATCTGGAGAAAACTTATTTATTATCGAGAATAACGAGAAAATGATTTTGAGATAACAGAATGACAAATAATTGTCACCAGTCGGACTCACCAACTTATATTTCTCACATTTTTACCTTATAGACGATTCAACAGCATTAGGACACATCTGTCCATCTTTGTTTGATCTCTCACAGACATTTCTTCTGTCTGATGACCAGACTCTCACTCTACTTTTTTGCATCATTATGAGTTTTGATGTTTTGTGTTGTTGATAGTACCAATATTTTTATATTTACCTTGTAGTTTTTGCCAACTGATTTCTTATCTTGGAGCATTAAATGTTCTTGTCTTGTCATCCTGTCCTCTCTTCTTTCAGTGCTTTATGGTTTTGCCTCAATGTTTATGAAGTGACGTCTCTCTGCTACTATCTAGTGGCTAAAAGGAAAATTTCATTTTCTCAGGATAAAGACAAACTGGAGAAATAACACAAGTGCAAACACATTTTACAACTTGAACAATCATCCAGTTAATTTTCTTGCATTTCTATACCAACACATTAAATCACAAGTTGGATATGAAATTAATATACCTTAAATTTTATCAATAAAAGGTCTTATTCTTTCCAAAACCCTTCAGCTCCGCGCAGTCTGTCCCTCTTCACTAGCCGTACTTTACGTCATCATAACAAGCCGACCAGTGCAGCATGGAGGAGCTCTCCTCCCGGTGAAGGATTTTTGACCTTCTGAAATCATTTCTTTCCAGTAGTTTCGGTGAGTTGTTTCTTCACACACTACCAGTAGTGTTCATGTTTGCAGATGAGGATTAAAGTCGTTGTCGCTGGTGATTCCTGCTCGTCAACGAGTACGACTTTGGCGTTAGTTTGAGCTAATGTTAGCAGCAGCGAGGCTAACTGTATTATTATATAGCATTATAAACATTACAATACTTAGGCTATATACATGACCCGACAGGGATTGTAAAAACAAAAAAATAAATGCAGAAGTAATGGTTCTGATAGATGTAGCTATAGTTATATATGTATATGTTAAATAGGTGAAGTAGTGAATACAAATTAAATATGTAGTAGTGATATCTACACACACACACACACACATACATATATACATATTTAAACACATTCAAAGAGGCTCTGAGCTGCTGATTATGTGTCAAGTGATGGATGACTTGGGGCAGATGTTAATTATTTTTTTGTCTTGTGAACCACAAGGTTGAATAGAGCCCTCCAGGATGTCGGTGAAGCATGCATCAGTCCATGCCAAATGGATCATCGGTAGAGTCATCGGGACGAAGATGTTCAAGACCGCCAAAGTGAGAGTCACAAGGCTGGTGCTGGATCCGTACCTGCTGAAGGTGAGCCTTTAACGGTGTCCATTCACTGCTGAGATGCACAGTAAGAAAAGGCAACATGGATGGAAAAAAATCACATGATAAGGGCTCAGAAATGTTTGATACTGCTGCTAATATAATATCAGCACTGACACCTTTATCAATAATTTGGTTTGAAGAACTTATGTTATTTTTTTCATTTAACGAGATTTGCCAGACTTCTCAGTGCATCAGTGTTTTTATTGATTCTTAACACAAAGAGCCGTACAAGAACTTTGCTAGAAATAATATTACTGTTACTCAATTAGCTGAATTGATTAATTAGACAAACTGATTCTAGATTAAGGTTAATTGTAAGATAATTTATCACTTGTTTTTGTTATTTATCAAGTAATAATATCAAAATGTGTTATTTATAGCATCACAAATAAACATGTGATTAGCAATTGTCATTATTATTATTATTATTATTGTTATTGTTATTATTATTAGTATTATATTTTTATCATTATTACTTCTGTTGGAATGACTGATCAAAACAATAATGAGAAGTGTTATGGTGATTAGTACCAATCATTTTGTAAACTCACTCAGAAATAGTGAAAGTAACTCAGAATTTAATTTGCTCACTTAACAATTTTCCTAGTAATTAAAATTAATTCGACTCAAATGTTTAATTCATTACCTCTAGCTAGTACATGATCAACTTCACTGTGTACAACCAAATGTTATTTATTTTCAAGCTTTGTCCGAAACCTTTGATTACTCTCTGTAGAGTTATTACATATTTAAAGATGTTTAATGGTAGAAACTGTGTTTTCTCCCCCACAGTACTACAACAAAAGGAAGACCTACTTCGCCCATGATGCTTTGCGGCAGTGCACTGTGGGAGATATCGTCCTTCTCAAGGCCCTGCCTGAGCCGAGGTCCAAACATGTGAAGCATGAACTGGCTGAGATAGTGTATAAAGTCGGTCGGGTAATCGACCCGCTGACAGGAAAGAGAGTTGCAGGAACTGAGTTTGTGGAGCCTCCAACTGACCTTCCTCACAGCCCGGAGGAGGAGACGACGTTATTAGAAAAACTGCAGGAGCTGAACATCTCAGCCGCCTCCAGTGGGGCTGATTCCCCACCTGCAGAGAAACCCATTTCATGATAAAAAAACGGATCTGTTATGTTTAAATGTCACTCTGCAATCATGTTTCTGTTGCAGAATAATATACAGTATATTGATTAATGTGGAAAGCCTAAATACGTTTTCTTTGCTATGTGTAGTTTTATTTCAAGTCACATTTCTGGAGAATTTACAATAAAAATGACAATGAGAACACACAGTCTCATTCAAAAACATGTATGCATGGAGCCCATATCTGTTTACTGTCACACTGTAAGATCTATGTTTGAAAAGACAAAGTCATATTTATTTATTATTGAGTATAAAAGGTGCAAATGCAAAAGCAGTTTTAATCAATATATTTTATTGCTGAATTCCTATTATTCCCATTCTAGTGTCTATTAATGTACTAACACTGTAAACACGTGATGTTCTTTGTCATTAATCAGATTTGTCAATTAAGTTGTCTATTCATTGAAGTGCAGGTGTGAATGATGATGCACTCAAGGAAAATTATTTGGGTTAGTTAGTTATGTTTAGGCCGATGTAAGTTATATTTAGAACAAATTAAGTTATGTAGAAGTCAAAGATAAATAAATGTTAACAGGGGTATGTGTTAGTCAGGTGTATCGTTCAAAGCCTAAAAACACTCATGAGAAATCCAATCAAACACAAACAGGAGTGTGTTGTCAACTCTTAATCAAAAAGTTATTGCCATGGTTACTTATCACTCCGTGTACATTATTATTGGCTTCCGGAGGTATCAACTTCATAATGTGCAACTTTTTCCTATACATAGTCAACGTGTGGTGACGTGATTGTAGGTAACGACTGCGGCTGCAGCCCGAGTCAACAACAACCTCCAGCAGCTGTCAGCGAAAACATGGCGACCCGAGTCCTTCAAAGAGTGGGCAGCGGCCTCAAAGAGGCGAAACATGGGCTTCAGGCGACCGGACAGGTCAAAGTTGTCGTAAGGTGAGGGCTTTGCAACTTACGTGTGCCCATGTAAATGCAAAAATGCAACTTAAAATGTGTGGTGTTCCTGCGGAGTTAAACACCAATGACAAAGTCCGGTGTGCTAAGTGGCTAAGCTAGCGCTAACGTACGTACGCTGGTTACGTTCAGATTCATGTAGCGTAGCAGCATTAGTCCTCTAGCTTTAAAGTTGCTAACTCTCTGCTAATGCTAATTATCGCTCTACGGAATTACAAAGTTGTGAAGCAACTTGTGTAAGCACTTATCCTAGACTACTTGGTGATTGTGTCCTCAGAGAAATAGCTTCTACGTGCAGAAATAATACAAAATTACAACAGAGTTTCTGTCAGTCCCAAAGTGGATTTAACTTCAAGGTCAAAATGCAGCGAAGTGCTGCACAGCAGTGATTGTTATTATCAGTAAATGACAGTTTAAACTGCAGGTGTGTGTCTCAAACCGAGCTGTGATCGGAAAATGTTCACAGATGAAATGCTGCGATGTGTATGAAAGTTAGTTGAAATGTTGCAGCTCTGAATGCACAGTTTAAAGTTTATGTTTGCACCGGCTGGCAACCTGTCAAAGAAATGCTTTCTAATAAACACCAGTAACCTTTGCTAAAGGACTTGTTGGCATTTAAAATGAAGTTTATCACCATGTTCCTGTCTGAGAAAACTAAATAATCATGTGGGAAGGCTGCTTAGACTAATCCCTCTGGTTATGTGCAGTATGTTCAGCTTACAGCCTTCTCTGTTGCTGCCTTCTCAGGTGGACTTTCTCTGTAATGAATGAGTTGGATGAGCCGATAAAGATTCATACAAAGTTCCTAGTTTGCTGCAGCTATCATTGACTTTTACACTATATCTCCTTGTTCATTTAAACTGACCTCAGTCCTAATAAGTACCATGCAGTTTTATATAGTTTAAATAGTATAGTAGTATATAGTAGTATAGTATATAGTTTTATATTGCACATTTCATTACAAGTAAACTATGTGCTTTAAATCTATCGGCAGTACTTAAATATAGCCTGACTAATTATGGATTCATTAGTTTATAAGAAATCCGATGATGATATAAGACACACACTTAATAAGCTCGAGAAAGTTAAAATTTTAAGTTTGCAGAAAACCACTTTATGACCTGAGAGGTCTGATTATACTGGATTGTAGCCAGTGAGCAGGTCAGAAATCATCCAAACCATTAAGTGTTTTGAAGACCATAAGCAGAATTACAGTAGAGTACCATTCAGAAATGTCACCATTTCCGTAGTTGTTAGTCTGTTATCTGATGAAACACTGATCGTATCCAACGTTTGTGTTTTGTTTCACTCCAGGAGCCTCTCTGCTTTCAAAGAAGACAGCTGGTTCAAATCTCTCTTTGTTAGAAAGGTCGATCCAAGAAAAGACGCTCACTCGCATCTGCTCGCCAAGAAGGAAGACAGCAATCTGTACAAAATACAGTGTATGTATTGTTCATAACCTACTTTGTTACCACAATGGACAAGATTACCCTGACTGTGTGTTTTCAACATGTTAGGGCGGATTAAAAAAAATGTTCCACTATCGGATAATCTTTGACAGATCTGCTGAGAAATGGTGTATTATTCACTACATGGTTTTGTTTCCTTGCAGTTCACAATGTGAAGCCTGAGTGCCTTGATGAATACAATGAACTTTGGTAAGAAGTTCCTGTTCCTTAATTGACTTCATTCAGATGCCTGGTTAAGGTTCTGGTTTAGTAAACAGTGCAGATGTTTTGAGCTTTTACACATTTTTTTTGTGTGTGTGTGTGTGTGTGTGTGTGTGTGTGTGTGTGTGTGTGTGTGTGTGTGTGTGTTTATCTTTAGTGACAACATCTTGCCTTCTATTCATGAAGACCCTGAATACCCCTGTGAGCTGGTGGGCACCTGGAACACATGGTATGGAGAGCAGGATCAGGCAGGTAAGCATCAAGCTCCGTGTCTTAATATCGTATTAATTGTCACCTCACACATGTGCATCTGCTTGTGAAAGGCATTTGATTGATTAACCGTCCGTTCGATCGAGTAGTCTAATTGAAACATAAACATCCTCTTCAAAAAAGAAAACATTAATTAAAGTCTCACAGACAAGGTACTGGTGCTTAAAGAATCGGTTGATCAATCAGACAGTCGGACATTAATTGATAACTTCTCAAAAGTGATGATTTGTTGCTTTTCTCCATCCTGTGTCATTTAAAATTTGAGGCTTTGAAGTGTTAATTGGACAAAACAAGCGATTTTAGAAATGAATCCTTGGGCTGGGAATTTGTGATGAACATTTTCTGACATTTTATAAGATGAATCAGTTGATTGAAGGATTAACCAACAGATTAATTGATAGAGTAAATTAGTTGAATAAAATATTAAATATAATAACATAAAATAAGTTAGTTGCAGCCTTTCAAGATACTATAGTTCAGTCACATTTTCCAATATTATTTAACTCCTGATTCAGGTGACAATCAGATGAATCATGGCAAATATTAAGATACTGCCTATATTTGACTGTATTTAAAGTATGAGGGGTATAACATGCAATAAATGTCGATTTGAATTGAGCAGCAGACGTTGCGGTTATCTGATATATGTCCACTAAGCTACTGAGCCCCAAAATGTTAATGCCATTCTTTTTTTAAGTTTTAAAGTTGGACTGTATCAAAACACCCACAGGTCTCAGTCACCTTGAAAATGTGACTCATTATCTCATTAAGGGTTCCCCTCCTGCTGCTGGGGAATAAAGTGAGGTGTTTGCTTCTATGGATGTAAAAACAGACATTTCTTTAGACTGGTGCTGTCACTCTCCTACCCAGTGACACAAACTGGCACTGTGACAGCTTTTATATTTTAGTTAATTATAGCTGTGACTGTATTGCAGTTTTCCTGGCTGCTGTCCATTTTGCCCTTGTGGTGACATTTGTCATTCCTCGCTTGTAATCTGCCTCTAATGTTACTGTGCAGCAGTATTGACAACCTCAGTAAAGATAATCTAAAAGGCTGCATGAATAAAACGTCCTTACTCTGTGAGAGATTGCTGTCATGTTTGGCAAGTTTATACCAATTAATTTTTAATCTTGATCATTGGATTCATTAAATTTTTCTGCACTGAAGTGTGGTTTCTGGTATTGATACTAAAGACCCCTAACACTGTGCAATTTTTATGCTTTCTGAGATGAAAGTTGACATTAACGAGAGAAACGTGGTGAAATCTTTGGTCGTCAGTCCAAAACGTTGGTCATTGATCACACTGTGAGACACGTCCACCGACGGCTGATTTGGAGCTTTAGCGACTAAAAATAACCTGAAGCTAAATTCTCACAGTGTCAGAAATTTAGGACCAAATTCCTTCAAACATCCACGGCACACAAAAACCTAAACGATGGAGGCAAAACAAAAAATAAGTTTGTGTGACTTTGCTGCATTTTCAAAACATACGAGTGACGCAGATGGATGATGCGAGCTGATGACGTGTCTCTGCTTTCATATACTAAATTTACATCGTAGCGCTATGATTCATCACATATTTATCAGAAAGTCCGACACATCAAATTGATATCATACAGTTGGACTCAAATTAAGATTTTATTAGATCCATCTTGCACAGTGTGGCACACAATAAATCGTTGTTGTCACAAAGTCCAAAGGCGCCTTAAATCAGCAGGTTAAATGCTTTTCTGCTTCATTTCACCAAACTGTTTAATTTTTTGACAGCAGCATTTTTCAGGTAGAATCTCACATTATTTAGATATAATTGAAGTGGTAAGATGTGATTTTTCCAGTAGTGTTTTCTCATAGAAATTGACTAAAGATTCATGGTTGATACACTTTGAGTTTTTCACTCCTTGCTCGAGTCTAGAAAGACAAGTAATAAAACATCAAAGTAAAGCGATATATCAGAGAGCTGCATTATTTTTGGCTCTTCTGCTCCTTCTATTCTAGTTCACCTGTGGAGATATCGGGGAGGATACCCTGCTCTCACCGAAGTCATGAACAAACTCAGGCAGAATAAGGTAACGGGTGCTCGGATTAGTTGAGCTAAATGGCAGCTGGTGACCTTCAGGCAGTGCACCCCTCAAATAACATCCCTGTGTGTACCCATGTGTTTGATCATATTTATCTGTGATTTTGTTTGTGTGTTTGGTGGATTTTCTAATTTTGGTACAATTATCTTTAATACTTTTACTGACAGACGTGCAATTTGATAAAATGTGGTTCTGCACTGCCGTGTGTTTCTGTTGAATGTAATTTGGGAGATTTGTGTTTGTTTTGAAGATTATTTTCAGATGATTTTCACTTTCATTGTCTCAGTTTTATTATTTATTGATAACATTGTTGGAATGATGGTTATTATTTGTAAATGGCAAAATTATTTAATTTTAACTGCCTTTCCTACTCTAATTTGGATTTTTTAAATTTGACTTTACTGTTAAAAATGATCATGTAATTGCTCTCATTCACATGTACGTACAATATTCTGCCAAAACTAAACACATCAGAAGATACAAGCAGTGATTTGACTGTTGGGACTGGACGCTAACCTCCCAAAACAGATTTTTATAGAGATTTTGCTCCACTTGACCATCAGTTTACCCATTTCTGTTCTGCATTACCACTGGTAGTTGTACCTGGTGATAAAAAGAGGTGATTTGTTTCTTCAGGTGATGATAATATAGACTAAACCTAAACGGTTTGAACTCAGTTGATGTACTGTACTTCAACCAATATAGCAGAATTTATTGTCTGGAGTTGAGGCAGATTTACTGAGCAACTTGTTCTTGTTGTTTGTTGTTCCTGTAGAAGTTTATGGACTACAGAAACGAGAGGGGGAAGATGCTGCAGTCTCGTAGGAACCAGCTGCTGCTGGAGTTCAGTTTCTGGAACGAACCTGTCCCCCGTCCAGGACCCAACATCTACGAGCTCCGATCATACCAACTCAGGGTACCTGTGTCTCTTAATCCTCTTCATGCAAAGTCAATTTACCAGCTTCCTCCCAGTGAGGATAAATATATATGTATATATCTTAATGTTGTTGTAGTGAACAGTCAGACAGCTTATTTTCCACATCTCTCCCTTCTTCACATTTTTATTTCAGCCAGGGACGATGATCGAGTGGGGAAATTACTGGTAAGGCATAACTTGGTTATTACCTCTCCTATTCTTTTGTATCAGGATTGATTGGATTCATTTTGATCTTGTATTTTGAAAAGCTCATAAGCTTTCTTGCAGTTTTGTCGTCATAATAGAGTCGCCGTTATTATGAACCTTTTTTTTTTAATTTAAATCTCTCACTGCTATTTTATTGGTTTTACAGATTGTAGCAGATGAAATTGAGTCAACGGTACTTTCTGGCTACTCAATCTATGCATGACTCCTAAGCATGACAAGATATATTGCACATAATTTATAAAGCTCGAGAATAATTGGCCTATATATTTTAATTTAATTAATAAATGTATCTAACCCTAATTGAAATTGACTGGGAAATTTGCCTGATCAAACATGTTTCAAATGAAACATGCCGGGAGGGTTAAAACAATTTTGAGGTTGTAACAGAAAAAAAATTATGTTTTGATTTGAAAGAAATGATTTGGATGATGCTCAATAGTGATTTCATTTGAACTTTAAAGTTGACAAAATTGATGATTGTGGTTTAATTGGTGCAGCTTTCTGTTCTGTCATGTAACATAAACTCTTTGGTGCTCTGCAGGGCGCGCGCTATCGAGATTCGCCAGAAGAACCACGAGGCGGTGGGAGGCTTTTTCTCACAGATTGGAAGTCTGTACACGGTTCACCATTTATGGGGTGAGGACTGTTCCCAAGTTTCATAAAACTGTGCAGCATCATGATATTTTTAGAGGAAAATACATAAAAAGTTAAATCCTAGAATATTATGGACACTTACAAATCAATCACTGTATTCTAAATAATTAGACAAATGTGTTTATAATGTGTTTACCAGTTTACTGGGTGCATCGTTGATGTCCTGTAGACATTTTCTCCATCACACACTTGTTACGTCGTGGCAGTGATCTGCACCAGACTGCAGATGATCTTGTAAAAAACTGTATGTGTCCATTTAAAGTAAGCATTAACTTTTTTTTTTCCCTTTCAGCTTATAAAGATCTTCAGTCCAGAGAAGACACCAGAAATGCAGCCTGGCAGCGTGACGGCTGGGATGAGGTTGTTTATTACACAGGTAAGTCAGCCGGCGTTAATCACTCCTCTCTTCCTCTTCCTGACAGCACTGGGCCATACGAGCAAACATTAACTTTGACTGGAAGCGTATCATGAGGATATTTTCTTAACATTGATACCAAACAAAATATGATTAAAAACTAACAAAAAGAGTTACTAAGGTTTTTATTTGACATGTGTGAAGAGTCTTGTCTGATGTGATGCGTCATAGTGGCACACATTCATTGTTTACAGGAAAACATTTTGCAAATTTTTATGTAAACTTGCATATATTTTCCATGTTTTTATATCCCCACCTAACAGAATCATTGTAGTGCTTTTACAAACACGCACTTAAGTGATCCGGTTTCACAAAGATAGATTTTGACTGATTAAAATAGTCAAACTTCAGATAGACTTCTAAATTAATTAGTTGCATAAAGTTGTTTAGTTCTTCACTATTTTAAGTACATGTTGGACTAATTTGACATGAATTCTGGCTAAATTAAGACTTTTTTCAAACTAAAAAACATGGCTGACTGAGCATCTGCGTCAAACCGATCAGCTCGTCTATCAGGCTCAGGATAGTTTTGACGTCATCAATGTATATATATAACAGTTTACTGCAGTCTCTTGAAACTTCTCTCACTTCTCACTCCACATCATGTTAGCAAACCACACACATTATGATCTGTTTTTTTTTTGTCATATTTTGCAGGTCAGCATGTGTCACTAATTGTTACCATAGCAACATGGCTCCTAGTTCTGAGTTAATTTGGGGTCAGATGGCTAACTTTTTACACCTAAAATAAGCCGGTCTTTATTTTCTAACTTGCATTAGACTAATCTAAGAGCAAACTTATGTCTGGCCTAACATTACAGATTAAAATAGTCTAAAATATCTTGAAACTGGTCTCTGGTTACAGTCTGATTTCTTAAACATCATATTTATTAGAACCCCGTTTTCTGTAATCATGATAGAAGATTAAAAAAACCTGATTTTCCTTGCTACCACTTCCCTGGAGAAAGCTGATGTGATTGCATCCACAGGTTTCTAATGGTCTTTTTTTACATATGTGCATGAAAGAGACTTAGAGACAGGAAAAGTATCTCAGTCAGCAGGATGAGAGGAGAGATCATTACATGTGGCGACGCATCCTCATATTCAAAACAATTCAGCAACCTCTTGCATCATTAATACACTTAAACAAAGTAAACTATGGTGCCAAAGTAAGCTCGGAGATGGGGGGCGGGGGGATCTGATTACTGACTTGTTGCATGGACACATACAAACATCTACAGTGAAGTGGTGCCGTCAGCTCACAGAACATCTGGTGCAACAGGCCTCTGATTTCTCCCATTCACCAGTTTTCTTGTGCGCATGAAAACATACTACATGATGATGATTGCTTATGTGTTTTGTTTTTTTTTTCTCTTCTTCATCCCACAGTCCCTCTTATTCAGCACATGGAATCTAGAATAATGATTCCCATGAAGAAATCGCCCTTGAAGTAACCGCCAACACTGAAGAAAAACCCCAGCGAAACTCTCAACAGCCGCCACAACAACAACCACCATCTGTAAGAGAGCGTAACCAACCGTCGGGAGTGTGCACTGCCAGGGATATCAGTAGAAAATCAACATTTCGTTTCAGTTTGTGTTTCCTTTTCTTCTTTATTTCTTCACTCCCCGTCTTTTCCGTGTGAGCTTAGAATGTCTTATTTTCAAATGACGAGGTCAAAATGACGATTTGTTACAGCAGTTATTATGTTACTTATCCATAAATGAGCTGCGTGGGCAAAATTATAATTTGACACACTCCTCCTCTTCACTGTCTCTGTCATTTATGAGGCTTGTCTTTTTTTTATTATTATGATGATCTAAAACCTACTTTCACCAGTGTTTTGAGAGTTGAGATGCCAGGAGGGGACGTGAATCAGGCTTTCAGAGGTCAAAGGAGCTGAAAATGTCTTTCGTGAAAATGTGTTACAAAAGAAAATGACTCATGAGTCCTGTTGCACTAGCGAATCAAACAACAGTAACTGCCTCCATTATCTCAACTAAAACACTGCACCCAGGGCTTTATGGGTGGAATAAGGAGCAATGTTTCTGATCCGTATTGATTGGATAAGTTTCTTCTTTAAAAAGTTAAATGTTTCCAGTAATGGTGCATGCTGTTTACAAATCAAACACAGTGTTTTATAATCGACAATAATCCTAATTATCAGAGATAGTGGCCGCTGCTGTAGAGCCGCAGTCCAAATGTCACCAGGTATCCACTCCTACAGAAAAAGAGACTTTATGTTTACGTGGTTTTGATCCAACCAGCTGACTTTGGTGTGTAATTATGTTTCGAAATCAGTCGGATTGGATGAAAGGATTCATACAGACACTGTTATGAAGACACACAAACAGACCGCAGAGTGTCAGACTAGTCAGGAGCACAAAACCGGACGCTAGACTTTGATTTAAAGCACAGTCTTTTCACTCCTGCCTGGATACATGATTACAGCTTCCAGTTATTGGGTCGTGAAGTTGTGATGAATCCTTCGTAGGAGTCGTTTTCCCTGTTTGTGTCTCCTCTGTTAAACTGACCACATCTCCTGATTTTTTTCTAACTTTTGACATTGTGACGCTTCTGGCTCTTCCAGCTGTGTAAGAGGAGGACGAGATGATTCAAACGACTAGAAATTACTTTTGATTTCAGCAGAACTAATCAGTATCTACACACTGCTGTACACTGACTGGTTTGGTCTATCTCTATGTCAAGTAATTAAGGCCAACTGGGTGATTGTGTGCTGTAACTGAGATTAATGTTTTGTTTTTTGTTTTTTTTTTAAATGGTCAGATTAGAGATATCCATAGTGGGCTTACTGACCAAGCCAGAGATCTGGTCAATCCTGTATCTGTAACGAGGTGGGGTATTCTGACTGTAATGTGTTAATAAACAAGTGGACAGGTGAGAAGTAATATCTCATTGTGGTAAATGTGAAATGCAGTGCTTTAATAAGATTAGTTGTACATAATAAATTAAACTTCTGATGAAAATGGAAAAACAAGTCTTGGACTCCTTTTTTATGAAATCATGTATTAAATCTATAATAGAGTTGGTGTTTGACTGAGATGTTTACTTTTTGTACACTGAACATGACACCTGTATGTGGTGGGTGAACGTCTCATTCGGATTGTTTTGATGAGATCAGGCTCTTCCATATCATCCCAAAATATGTTGGATGTGATTAAGGTGAGGAGGTCCTTCCACAGCAAACTGGAAAGCTATTTTTATGGACCCTGCTTTGTGCACAGAGGCGTTGATATTTTGAAACAGTAAAGAGTGTTCCCCAAACTATAGTCGCATAGTCTAAAATACTGTATCCTGAAGCATCCAGATTTTCCCTATTGGTGCTAAGAAGTCTGACTTAAACTATGAAAAACAGCCTCAGACCAGCAGTGTGAAAAATAGTGTCCTGAGTGTGACATTGTATGTGATACATAGATTGTGAATGTTCACTTTCAGTCTTTCCAAGCTCTTGATGACAATCATGCTCACACATAATAAATCTGTTTCTTTTGCAGGACTGAACAGTGGGAGAGTTTATAGTTTATTATATGAAGTTGCAGCTCATTTGCTTGCACCAAAATTACTTTGTTATCCAAAGCAGGCCAGGAGAAACATCCCATAATATACCAGGAAGCAAAAAACTAGGAGTGCAGAAATTATTTTCTCTCTTCAATCTCTCAGGTCCTATTCACGAACTGGACTGAGAGTGTGTTTGATAATTGTTATATTTATGGTTATTATGATTTAAAGCGGTCTCATGTTCCTGGCCTAAAACCAGGTTTCTATACATTTAGAGTGATGTATTTCACACCAGATAAAAAACAGCAAAGGAAATATTTCGTCTGACGTAAGTACGTCTTTGTCTAGGGTGTGACTTATGCTGCCTTCAAAGGATGTCGGACATCTCATAACCATGAAAGCGTACATAAATGGCTCTTTCAATGCAGTGAGCATTATTTTCCAGTTGAGGATAATTGAAGATAATGTTAATTTGCATCCCCAGGACCTGGTGAAAGTCCAGGAGAGCCTTGTTTGTGATCATTATAAAACAGTAGGCAAATGTAAGGGAAAAAAACAAAGCTTTCTGATTGGCAGTGATAGCTATTAGTTATAGTTATTAGTTATTACAGCTTTAATTTATTTGATGTGCAATAAATAATTCAGTTATATAATGTATGCAATGTACAATATTAAGTCCAGTTTGCTGAAATATATCAAAGTGACCAGTGCAAGGATTCAATGAGGGATGTAAAATATAAATTCCAGTTTGATAACTGTACAGTTCAGCTCTGCTTCTTCTGCTGGTATTAGTTTTTCCCACTATTGGGTCATGAAATTGGATGAACATTCAACACAAAAGCATCAGAAAAAAACAGGAAGCACATTGAAGAATGTAAGCTGTGTACATGTTTCAATGATACTAAATTAAAGCTTGTTGGGGGACTCGTGTAAGGATGTCAGCAGGAGATTAATTTAATATGTAACTCTCATATCAGACATTGCATCGGTAGATACACTTCCATTAAATTATCAAAAAAATAATTTTTATATTCATGTTTTTTTACCCTGTTCCTTTCATGGCTTTCTTGCTCCTCCATAACAACACTGTATCAAATCACTTGTAACCGGTTGTGCTAATGTGAACGGGGAGTCTAACGCTCTCTTAAAAACACCGGAATATCCGAGCCTAGACGTGGTCACGTAAAGGCAGCAGGAGAGCACGTGTTGGAGCCTTCTGGAAGCCGACTCCCCTTCACGCGAGCGTCCGAGCGCTAGCAGTGCGGACTCTCCTACCAGCGGGACTTTGTTACTTTTAACTTCGCCATGGCGGCCGTGAAAGCTCTGAATCCTAAAGCAGAGGTGGCCCGGGCCCAGGCCGCGCTGGCTGTGAACATCAGTGCCGCTCGGGGGCTCCAGGACGTGCTCAGGACGAACCTGGGACCGAAGGGGACCATGAAGATGTGAGTGCCGCCGGAGCCCTTTGTGCAGCACGCGCGATAAGCAGCTAACGGTAGCTTCAATTCACCGGTAGACTGTGTTTTAGTTAAACTGATGCCACCTTTTGCATTAGTTAAAATGTGGAAAAGACTCTGCTGTGTACTGCTTTGTCACCATCCGCTCCAAAACTACTTAATCACAGTTTAATGCAGCTGAGGCCCGGCGCACGTTGCCCTGCCCAGTCATCGTCATGATCCGCTTTGACAACCGCTAAGCTAACGGAAGCTAACGTTAGCATCAGCCGGTTAGCACAGTGTTAAGACCGCCAGGAAGCAATCCAGGTTTTAACTTAAAAGGACAAAAAAATCTATTGATTCAGCGTTAACGTTAACTAGCCGGGTCAAGGAGTGGATGAATCAGTGATAACCGGGTTAACGTTGGTTAATGTTCAGCGCCTGGAGGATGATTTCTGGACCTTTGGCTGTAAAACAGCTACGACGCTGAATCTGTCTTTTTCACAGCTCCTTCTTGGAATTTTACAGTCCACCTTAAAAGTGTCATTACGCCTGTAGATGACGTTGTTCAGTCATTTTCTAGATAATTCATCAACTGATAAACCTTAAAAATAAGGGAAGAGTTCAATAAATTAACGGCAACTTGACTATTTACTTTACAATGAAATGCTCTTTAATTGATCTACAATCCTGAATTTTGATCAGTTTAGCATTTTTTTTATTGCACTTACTCATGATTAACTGATTTTCAGTCTTATTACTATTCATGACTATTTGCTGCTCAGTATTAAAAAGTCTCTAGAAACCAATACTCCAGTATGACAGAGAACATCACAGTATCATAATCCCGAATATTAACATAATTCACTGTAAAAATGCTACAGTAAAAATGAATAAAGCTCAGGATTATGATATGTCATATTGGAGTATTGGTTTTTAGAGACTTTTTAATAGTGAGCAGATAGGACCACAGCAAATAGTCAGAAATAGTAATAAGACTGAAAATTAATTTATCATGAGTAAGGGCAATAAGAAACCTACAGTTAAAATGATCAAGATTCAGGATTGTGAATCAATTTAAGGTCATTTCATTCTAAAGTAAAAAGTTCAGCGTGTAACAGCTACTGTTAAGCCGCTGTCTCTGTCAGTTAGCGAGGAGACACTGTCGTTAACGGACAAATCATGACTGACAGAGAAACTGTACTTTTCTTCGCTACCTGTTGACCAACGTACTGTCACTCTGCATTATGTTATAGTGAGCCAGTCTTTGCTTTTTGCTCAGTTAACATTAACCCTGCCTGTCTGGATCTGCAGGCTGGTTTCTGGTGCAGGAGACATAAAGCTGACCAAAGATGGCAACGTCTTGTTACATGAGATGGTAAGAAAGTGTTCAGCTGTGAAACTATTCTGTCTTGTCTTTACTCCTTTCTGGTTATTGTTATAGAGTAACCACACCCCTATAGTGTGTGTGTGTGTGTGTGTGTGTGTGTGTGTGTGTGTGTGTGTGTGTGTGTGTAATTTAAGCCTTTTTTTTCTTTTAAATCTTACTACAGCAGGAAATGATGCTCCCTATAAACAGTGAAGGGGTTTTGAATAACCACTTTGACTGTCTTGCTTTTGGTGTTGCTGTGTTTATCAAGTTTTTTTTTCTTTTCTTGTTTCTTCTCAGCAAATTCAGCACCCGACAGCATCACTCATCGCTAAGGTCGCTACAGCACAGGATGACATCACAGGAGATGGAACCACCTCCAACGTCCTCATCATTGGTGAACTGCTGAAGCAGGCTGACCTCTATGTGTCAGAGGTAAAAGAGAAACACTACAGTTACAGGCGTGTTGTAGACTGTAAATCACTGCTGTTCATGATAAGTTATTTGATTAATGTTGTAGATGTTTTTTTTCTCTTACCTAAATTGTCTTGTGAATATTCAGTATTTGGAACCGTGTAAATTTTCCTCAGATAACTTCCCTCTTTTGTGGTTTTGTGCTGCAGGGTCTTCACCCAAGAATCATTGCCGAGGGCTTTGAAGCGGCAAAAGAGAAAGCCTTGGCTGTTCTGGAGGAAGTGAAAGTGACTCGGGAAATGGACAGAGAGACCCTCATCAATGTAGCACGCACCTCCCTCAGGACCAAGGTCCACATGGAGCTGGCAGACCTCCTTACCGAGGTGAGACATGAGGGAATGGAGCTCAGCGTTCGACCTACGGCACCAAATAATGATGATTTTCTTGATGCACTTCAGATATACGTCCATTTTATTAAATGTATCAATCCACACTGAATCCAGATAGTTGTGCATCTCACAGAGACCCCCTGCGGTTTTTTTACGCTTTGAGTCTATTGTTGTCATGTTCGGTGAAGCCTAATCTGCACAGACAGCTGTTTAATTCATATAAATGATGAAGGCTCCCAGTCTGTCTGTGAGGTTGCTGGTTTCACTACAGGCAGATTTCCCCTCACTCACTACAGTGGACGGGGAAATAAAATCAATAAATCAATCAATACAAACACTTTCAATTTCTTGTCACGGAGCCGACCTGAAAGCTGTTTTAGTTCAGTAAATTTCTGTTATCTGTCAGCCTGGTGAAGACAGTTTAGCCGGTCGCTGACCTCTCAGCCTCCTCGGAAGCTGCTGCTGCTGACAGACCGATGTTTATGGAAGATGGAGTCGGTGTGGTTTGGATGACAGAACGCTCACGTCTTTCTTCCTATGTAGATTGAGAGATTTTTTTCTTTTATGTTATTATGAGAAGTGTAAAAATATTTTCGGTTCATTATGAAACTGGCGGGACAAATTAATGGGAACCACTTCACTAGTTTGAAGTTTTACATCTGGGCATAAATATTATCTGACAGTTGATTCTAGTTGCATGCAGAAGTTGAAGTTTTCCCTACTTAAATGGTCTGAGCTAATTATTAGGGCTGTAGTCAACCAAAGAAAATCTTGGTCGACTAAAATCGTACATGATCTTCAACTAATCGAGTTGCTAACTTTGGAGCTAACCCCCTTTGCTTTTCCAGCACTTGGGGAAACAACAGACGTGATTTTTAGCATTTATTAACTGACACACTGTAGTCTGTACTGTACATCTACTGCCAGACTGACAACTTACTACTAACCTTTTCCTCTGCCCCACTCGCATCCACTGTCACTTCTCTGCCCCTCGCTCTTTCCCACACGCTACGCAAACATACTCCTTAACGGAGCCACGCTACCAATAGTTTCCCTGGCAACGACACAGAGGTTGACTCACGTACCAGAACAGCGCTGCTCAGAGACTCCCAAACGCTGTCGGATATCAAATATTAATTTTTTAAATCTTTTTTTGGCCTGGCGGGGGTTCTTGTTGTGTCATTATGGAGAAACACAGATTCAGTAAACGTTCAGCACGTTCCAATGAGAATTTAGTCGGACGAGAGCATATCGACCAACTAATCGACCAGCAGACTACAGCCCTACTAATTATTATTTCCTGTTAATTGGTTTATTAGTGATTAATGTGATGATGACTGATGTGTTCTTCTGCAGGCTGTTGTAGATGCTGTTCTGGCCATCGCTAAGCCCAATGAGCCCATCGACCTGTACATGGTGGAAATCATGGAGATGAAGCACAAGACCGACTGTGATACACAGTGAGTTTTAATAAAGTTTCAAGACTTTGATCAAGAAGCAATTCATCCCTCTACTGATACCTACTGACAGTGGTTCAGGGGGGTTTAAGAGTCCCAGACGTCTTATCACTGCTGCTTTTTTCCCTCTCAGGCTGATCAGAGGTTTGGTGTTGGACCACGGTGCCCGACACCCAGACATGAAGAAGAGAGTGGAGGATGCCTACGTGCTGACCTGCAATGTCTCTTTGGAGTATGAAAAGACAGAGGTCAACTCTGGCTTCTTCTACAAGAGTGCTGATGAGAGGGAGAAGTTTGTTGCTGCAGAGAGGAAGTTCATTGAGGATCGTGTGCAGAAGATCATCGCCCTGAAGAACAAAGTCTGTCCCAACGGGGAGAAGGGATTCGTCGTCATTAACCAGAAGGTATGTGTGAAGCAGATTGATGCAGTAGGTGCTCTATTAGTACTTAAACTGCGGTACCCTTAAACATTTCTTGGCTCCTTGAGTGTAAAGAGCCAAGAAACTGTTTTTATTTAAAGGTTTTTTGGTCATAGTTACACATTCAGATTAGAGTTTCCTGAGGATTTTGGATTAATGGAAGATATTTACAGTCAGTTGTCAGACCTTCATAATGTGCAAACAATGCTGTCTAGAAGCAATTAGCCCATCTTATCTTGTTCTTTTTGTGTTAAGCCAGGCTCAGACTACAGGAGTTTGAAAATCCTAACCGATTTTTAAAATCAGGTTGCATCACGCACATAAGGAGAAACTTGACAGATGTTCTTCTCTCTAATCTCAAACATGCACACATGACAAGATTTGAGAACAATGGCGCATCACACACTACAAGATATTACAAAGATTATCATGCCAAAGGGAGCAACTCAGCACCTCATGTGGTCTCACATGATCTCTTGTGGAGAAGCAAATGTAAACAAAATGCTTTGCAGTGAGAAAAAACAAAAACATAAGGCTAAACAAATCTGGATGAAAAAATGGTTGCAGAGACGCAGTCAACACTGTTGTCTGTCCTTCAGTGGAAACTGGAGGTGAGATTCTGTCAGTTTTCATATCTGTCAACAGTAGTATGCTAGCTAATGTTAGCCTCAAGGACTAAAATGTTTAATGTTGCTTGGCAACACCGTCAGCTGTCTCTCTCATTGGCTATTTTGGTCCCGCTCAGAAAGTAGTGATGTCATAAACCAGTTTTTAAATATAAAACAAGTTTGAAATTATCAGGGCGGCTCCAATGAGTCTGTAAGCGGCTCTGGAGGACAAACATAGGATATGTAAATCCCTCAAATTACCAGACAATCTGGGTCAAACATCAGTCCTAGACCAGATTTCTCCTCTGATTGTTGGTAGGGATGAATCGCGGATAATTTGCCCGAAACTCCTGTAGTCTGACTCCAGCTTTAGAAAACAAATTCTTGAAACTTTCTTGCACATCCAGCATCATATTGGAGTCAAACATTCATTTTAGCTCTTGATTGTTTGGCCAAACAGAGAAAACATTTGTCTTGAGCTCCTCTGAGATCAGCAGTTCTAGCTGCTCCGTCACAGTACAGTTGTTCATTTGAGTTCATGTTATGTCACATATACCATTTAATAAAGCTTTAAACATATTGGATACTATTGAGACAATAGTATTCTGTAAAGCTTGTTTCCAATTCATTGTTTCTTTTAAAGGCCCTGAAAGCATATTTTCTGTCACCTTCTTCTTACGAGCAACAAGGTCCTAAACAAACACTTATTTTTTGCCAAAGTTGGAACAGTTTTATTTTATGAGAGACGTCTCTGTATTAAGTGTTTCTGTCTCAGGATTTGGTGCCAAGTTTAGGGGGCTTTAATCTTTGTTTTCTTTTGATCTTACTAAGTGCACAGTGAACACCCAAGGATGCTAACGTGGCTCCCCCTGGTCTCATGTATCTGTGCTACAGTAACTCTGATCTGTACCTCTGCATTAGGAGAGAAATCTCCTCCCCTACATGTATTCAACGGATCAGAACAACGTTTCCATGACTCAAACTAAACTGGACTGAAGTACAGACTGAAGTATTGAAGTTTTATCTCTTTTTTTGATGTTTTTTTTTTTTCTCTCTGTGTCGTTTAGGGTATTGACCCATACTCCCTGGATGCCCTCGCCAAGGAAGGCATTGTAGCTCTCCGCAGGGCGAAGAGGAGGAACATGGAGAGGTAAGAAAGGATCATTTCCTTTTTACAAATATGAGCGGCCTTTTCTGTCAAATGGAAATGTAGTTGTTCTGTTTCTTTTGGTAACCAAATGTGTACAAACAGAATGTATGTGACAAACTGTTAAAATAAATAAATGGTAATTGATATGAAATTAAAACACCACACAAAATCAGCCCATTAGAAACTGTGGTGTGCTGGATTAAATATATACTCTGCTGAGACATGCTGATGATGACACCATCTATTTCTTTTACCGTCATTACCTCAGCTGTCATTGTTTTCAAAGGGCACAGTGCTCCTGCATTCATTAGCACTTTTGTCCTGCGTAGCCACAAGGGAGCGCCTTCAGTCTGCCAAACAGAGGCAGAGCAGCTCTGTCTACTGTGGCTTTAGCTTGTTCTGTCAAAATCGGCAAGTTTGTAGGTGCTGAGTTATAACATTCATGCAAAACTAGTAACAGAGGAACAAGGACACTGGTTGATTCAAGATTAAACATATTAATGTTCTGTTTTGCTTTAGCAGCGCTCGCACTGCCCAACCAGCAGATGAGAATGAGACCATTGATACATTTTTGGTATTTGTTTAGTGCAGAGAGACAGGAGGTTCTGTATACTTAATCAGAAATACCTTTAAAGAAATTAAAACATGTATGAAAGCATAAACACACTGTAGACAAAGTAATAATTAATCAGCTCTCATACAGTTTTTATAAACCAACCTGCTCATGATGACTGTTACATTTTTGGCCACAAAAAGTCTAGCATGAAAATTTGTACTTCGTTAGGATCAGTACAACCTGTAAAAAGTGTATATTTTTGCTCTTATGTTTTCATCTAAATCACATCAAAGAACTGACATACAGTGTGTTGTTCCCTCGGCAGGCTCTCCCTCGCTTGCGGTGGCATTGCCATGAATTCAGTTGATGACCTCACACCTGAGTGCTTGGGACATGCTGGGTTGGTCTATGAACACACACTGGTGAGTGTTTTTCTGGGTGTATACTTGCTTAGACTTAAGACTTTTCTCTTCAAGTGAAGTCTGTCTGCTTTGTTTATGTTAATGATGTTGCATCAGAGTTGTTAATCGCCTTGAATCCTGTTTTTCAGGGAGAGGAGAAGTACACATTCATCGAGAAGTGTGGGAACCCTCGTTCAGTTACCCTGCTGGTGAAGGGACCCAACAAACACACCCTCACACAGATCAAAGATGCCGTCAGGGATGGTCTGCGGGCTGTCAAGAACGCCATAGAAGATGGTAAGATACAACACAAGCAAAATATAAAACAGAATAACATTTTTTTTTTTTGTTTTATTTTGCCACCAGCGGGGAATTCAACATTGTGTTTGCAGCAGAAATTAACATGACAGTTTTGTTTTAACTGATCCTCTTACTGCCATCTGTTTACTCACATTCACTGTCATGTTTTAACATTTTATACACTCAGTTTTTTAACTTACAATTCAAGAAAAAAGTCAGTTTTTTAAAGTTTTGTAATTTGTAAAGTGCTCATTTGCACAGCGAACACCCAGGGATGCTAACGTGGCTCTCCCTGGTTTTACGTCTGTGCTACAGTGATTCTGGTCTTTTCCTCTGCATTCGGAGAGTTTCAGTCTCTCCTGCATGTATTCAGCTGATCAGAACAAACTCTCCAAAGTTTTCTTTTAACCAGTGATCAATGTTTCAAAAACACGTGTTGCCGCTTCTGAGTTAATCATGCTTTGTGTGTTTATCTTCCCCTCGTCACTTTTGTCGCTCCAGGTAGTGTCGTGTCTGGCGCCGGTGCGTTAGAGGTGGCTGTGGCAGATGCTCTGGTAAAACACAAGCCCAATGTGAAAGGCAGAGCCCAGCTGGGAGTCCAGGCATTCGCAGATGCTCTCCTAGTCATCCCCAAGGTGAAGGATTTTTACCTTTTTCTCTCCAGGCTTTCAGTGTTTCCCTACAAAACTCTTGTTTCTGTGTCGTGCTACTGATAATAGTGATGGTCATCCTACCTAACTTTATCATGAGACAGAAAAATAATAAAACTAATTTATTATCTGTTGCCATTAATACTGTATCAACCTCTTGATTTTAATTGTGGATCTCCCTTCATAGGTTTTGGCCCAGAACTCTGGCTACGACCCACAGGAGACTGTGCTGAAGCTGCAGACGGAGTACAAAGAGTCTGGTCAGCTAGTTGGAGTCGACCTCAGCACAGGTTAGAATTACAGCAGGGTTGCGGCCAGGAATCACAGGGTGATGCAATATACAGTTGTTACACAAATACAGTATATTTCAAGACATCTACAATACATCACAATAACTGTAAATGAAGAAGAAAATGTAACATGAGAAGAAATTCTCAAAAGCAGCAATCAGTAATATAAGAATAGTAAATTAATTTTGAAGTTTGATCAAACTGTGCAAGAAAGTGCAGAGAATCTGTCTTTAACACTCAGCATCAAGTACATTCACGCTAAAATAGACATCTAACAGCAACAGACTGACGAAAGTCTGAAAGGGGAGCAAGTTTCCGAAGTAAACGCTGTGCCTTCATCACAAAGGAACATATTTCAGTATATGAGGCTGATGTTTCTGCATGTTTGTGTTCTGATATCTTGATTTCTTTGTTTCCTGCTGTTTTTTTGTGGCTGTTTGAGCTGCATCTTAATCCATCTTTCAAACACCTGTTGGGGTTAAAGACACTTGTTTCACGAGCTTGTTATTAAATTAAATCCTGTTGTTTCTCAGGAGAGCCGATGGTGGCAGGAGAAGCCGGTGTTTGGGATAATTACAGCGTCAAGAAACAGCTCCTTCATTCATGGTGAGATTAAGCTTTTCTAAACTCAACAAGACCTGTGGAAAGATCGAAGTTGTCCAGATGAATTGTTTCCTCATCGATCATTTGTTTCTTTGCAGCACGGTGATCGCCAGCAACATCCTGTTGGTGGATGAGATCATGCGAGCTGGAATGTCTTCTCTCAGAGGTTAAAGGTCAAACAGAAGAAGCTGCAGCTGTTATCATACTGGCAGGAATAGCTGTTTACCTGACGTTTCAGTCAACGCGTTCCTGCTCTCGGCACTCTGAAAGCACCCCAGTCTGATGGACTGCCTGTGCTAAACGCAACGGCGTCCATCGCAGTGTCTGTCAGAAATCATTGTTAATGCTAGTCATGTTTATTTTTTCATGGATTTGTCAATGCCTCCCCCCTGACAAGATTGGTTTATTTATGAGATTTTGTTAAAGCACTGACGTCTGCCACTCAGTTTTGTTTCTACCCATTAAAGGTTTTCTCGGCTCATGAAAGATTTGGCTGGTTTTGTTTTCTGTGAAGAGTGAAATGATCCATAAAATACAACTAAAGATTGTAAAATATCACTTTTGTACATGGATGATTGTGGATTTATGAACCACTTCAGGACTAATTATCCAAAAGTAACAAAACCAGAGGTGCAATGTAACAAAGTAAATTATACATAATGGTTTTATGGTACTTATTACTGGAGTATTTCAGCTTTTTTCATCACTTGTTAGTCACTCCACTGCATTTATCTGACAACTGTAGTCGGGTTATAAAGATTTAACTCACAAAACAAACTCATAAAATATAGATTAAAATATATATATTGTAGTTAAACTTTGCATTAAAATGCTTCTCAAATGAAAGCACCAGTGATTTATAAAATAAATCCAATAATATAAATATAAACATATATACAGTATATTATAACTTATACCTACATACTTCTACTAAAGTACAAGGGCCGTATTCACAAACATTCAGAGAATACTCTCAGAGCTCCTACCAGCCTAAACATTCCTAGCAAGGAGTCCTCACTGAGGAGTGATTTAGGAAAATAGCAACTCTACGCAAAGAAGAGACAAACTTTTACCTTAGTGAGGAGGTGTGGTCGACCACTTTACTAGGTATGACTCATTTTTTGTAAATGTGTGATAGTTGATCAAAAATAAAAACAAAATGCACTATGAATGATGATGGGCATATAATGGAGAGTGAGATCGATATGCCTAATCATATGTCATCAATAATATTATTATTTTATGTAATGAACATCTTGTTGAATAAACTATGAGTCACATACTTTTAAAGTAGCCTGTGAAATGTTTAAAAACACAGACCTACTTGTGCAGCAGCCTGTTCACATACTGATAGTTATTATATTTATTTACCATGCTGGTCATTTTAGTGCTAATCTATTTGATATGAACGGGTGAAAGATGGCTCAGCTTTCATCAATTTCTGTGATTGCTGGCCAGTCTTTCATCTCTGGTGTCAAAGCTTTATTGCGTTGGATGAGAGATGTGAGTGCATCTCATTATACAACGATCTAATCTGTTGCGTTTATTTAACTCACTGTCATTCAGCGTTTGGAGAATATATCTCCTTCCTCTTTATCTTTCTGCCATTTTCTCCTCTGCCTCTTAAAAATCCTCCTCCCAAATCTGAACAGTTTTCACCTTTGGAGCTCTTTAAAGGGCTGAGATGCTTTGTGAATAACTTTAATCTTTACCAGGATCTAGTCTTAACTGTAATGGGAAATTCGTAAAAAACATCACTAGAAGCAAATCTTTGTACCAGGAAGCTTTATGAATACAGACCCAGGTTTTAAATACTTTCTACTTCTGCAATGAAAGATATATAAACTCATGACGATCCGACTTCTTTCAGCCTCATTTTAATTGTTGAAATGTTAGTAAGTCGATGCTTCATGTTTTTGTGACATGGGAAGGTTCAGTAATCGGGATTTTTTTTTTCTTTTTCAGATGTGTCTTGGAAACATTTCAGCATAAATTAAACGATGCAGTGAACAAGAAGCAGTTTTTATATATTTCAGTAGTACAACAGTGTGTCATGTATAATGCGCCTACAAACGGTGTCGTTCATGTGGGGAAAAATATAATTAAAATAAATTAAACGTGTTTGTGTCATCAATAAATACATTAAAGCACAAAATAAGTTTTAAATAAAGCGGAACCTTTTCTTTCCGAGGAACATGTTTTTCGCGGAACCAGTTTTTCGTTGCAACGGTGAAATCTGTCCGACAGGAAAAAAACGGCACCAATGAAGCCGATTTAAGAAGTTTCACTGCTTGTTAAGTTTTATTTGTAGATCTCTATGTGTTATATCAAATTAATGTTGACTCAATCTTGACAAAAATGAATATTCAAATAAAAATGACTGTGAAACTAGTTTTCTGGATGTCTGCTGTGTCTTTACTGGCAGCTGCAGGTAAGAAACCTTTTAATTTCTGAACAAATCAAAACATAAAGTATATTTTCACTGAATCAACAGGATTCAGTCAGATTATATTTCCTGTTGTCACTCAGCAGCAGCAGATGACATGTTGAACATACCAGGAGGAAACATGTTGATGGGAACCAGTGCAGCTGATGGGAGAGATGGAGAATCTCCCACCAAGGAGGTTAAACTGCAGCCTTTCAAAATAGACAAATACCCTGTCACAAATGCTGACTTCAGGTAATACAGCTTCAAACCTGGCACTGATGTGGTTGATGATGAGTTGAAATCATTTATAAAACCTCTGACTTCTTTCACCAGAGACTTTGTGAGAGCGCAGAAGTACAAAACTGAAGCCGAGACGTTTGGTTGGAGTTTTGTGTTTCAAGACTTTGTATCAGAAGAGTTGAAGAGCAAAGTCACACAGAGAATAGAGGTACTGACACTTTGATTCATCGATTAGTCCAACGACAGCAATTCTGATAATCGATCAGTTGTTTAAGTACAGTCTTAAGGTGCTTTGACTTTACTTGAGTATTTCCATTTGATGCTACTTTATACTTCCACTCTACTACATCTCAGAGGGAAATATTGTACTTTCTACTCCACAGCATTTATTTGACAGCTTTAGTTACTTTTCAGATGAAGATTTGACACAATGGGTAATATAACAAGCTTTTAAAATACAACACGTTGTTAAAGATGAAACCAGTTGTTTCCAAACTTTTTGTTTTTTGACGTCTTACAAAAAGCAGTGTGTAGTCGGGGTCACATTTCAGATGTCTGTGAGTTGTTAACAGCTCCACCAAATAGTGATTTTTCCCTCTAAACTTCTCACATGCTTTCATTTCAATAAATGTTCAAATGATCCAATATTTCACCATAAATAAAAGATTAGAGAAAAAGTCCAAAATCATCTCACGACCCCTCAGATTTATCTGGTGACCCTTTGGAGGGGCCCGACCCCTAGGTTGGGAACCACTGGACTAAACTAGCTAACTGTATATAAAGTAGTTGAAACTAGCTCCACCTCCAGCAGCTACAACAGTAACATGCTGCTTACACACTGATGCTTCAGTATTAATAATCTAATGATGTCATATATAATAATATATCAGTCAGGGGAACCAAACCACTACTTTTACTGCAATAGTTTAACTACATCAAGCTGATAATACTTATGTACTTTTACATGCGTAGGATTTTTCATGCAGGACTTTTACTTGTAATGGAGTATTTTTACTTTGCTGTATTGATACTTTTACTTAATTAAAGCATCTGAGTACGTCTTCCACCTCTGGTTGTGAAAGGAAAAGGGTGGAGATATTTTATATTTTTCTTCTTGTCAACAAATCTGAAGAAAAGACTAAAACCATCAATGAAATGATTTTACTAAAAAGTGTTGTCTGTGTACCCAAAGCCTGGTCCAAAAGAACAGTGCCTCCCTTTACAGTTCGTCC
The DNA here is from genome assembly GCF_910596095.1 of Thunnus maccoyii. Classification (NCBI taxonomy): domain Eukaryota; kingdom Metazoa; phylum Chordata; class Actinopteri; order Scombriformes; family Scombridae; genus Thunnus; species Thunnus maccoyii. The sequence goes on from NC_056545.1 coordinate 15,772,126, forward strand.
CTTTAATAGTTTTTAGTGTCATTCAGAGATACTGTCTAGTATATCACAAGAAAACAAGTATAGTTTAAGAAAAATCTGAAGAAAATAATAATAATTTTTTCTTTTCTTCCTTCTTGTTGATCACCGTTGGTCCACACAGATTTATCTTGCAAACTGTACAACAGCACCAAATGTGTATTAATCCACAGCTGAAAATAGTCCCAAAATGCACATTTTACTCCTGTTTCAGTCAAATTTGCTAGAAACTACATTGCCCAGCTGATTTATGAAATGGCTTAGATAAAAAATGAAACTATATATTTGTGAAACATTTTAAACAATTAACATTTTTTTGATGGTTTGTTGATAATAAGAAAAATATAGAGTAATGGTGGCATTTCTAAATCAAAACTGATAAACTTTTTAAACTTTTGACTCATTCTTTCCCTTCAAGTCTGCTCCTTGGTGGTTGCCAATAGAACGTGTGTTCTGGAGACAAGTGAGTTCATGTATTTTGCCTTGAATTTCTATTTTTTTTCTGTATATCATCTCCCAGCATTCCTTTCACACTCTTTTACACTCTACTGTTCAGCCCGCAGGTCCTGGTTCAGGCATTCGGGAGCGCCTGGACTTCCCGGTGGTTCAGGTGAGCTGGAATGATGCTCAGGCGTTTTGTCAGTGGAAGGAGAAGAGACTTCCGACGGAGGAGGAGTGGGAGTGGGCTGCACGCGGGGGGCTGCAAGGTACAAAGTTTACACACTGAAACCACAGAATACATACTTTGTGTGCCGCCATTGTGATGGAGTTTTGTACCTTTTTGGCATCTGTTGTGGATATTTTGAGCGATGGTCAGCAGTGGAGAAAGACGCACACAAGACTTTTGATGTCTTAATGCTGAAAATGTTTATTGAAAGCACTTGGCCATGTGGAGAACCAAAAACATAAACACCAGAGTGTTTTGCTCCGATGCTGTCTCTTTCTGTTCTGCCCTCTGAAGGTCCGGGTCCTAGTCTTTATCAACCTACAATATGAAAAATTAGTCTGATTGGTTCACTAGTTTCTAAACAAAGGACTGCACTTTACCCGTGACAGTTTAAGTCACGTTGCATGTAATTTCAGCAGTTTTGGTTTGAGCGTCTGACTGTGTCATCCACCCATCTGTGTTGTTTAGGGAAGCCTCCTCCGACCTTGCTAAACATGGAAATGCTGATATACCCTCTATCAGGGAGGTTTCTGCCTTCCCCAAAACATCACAGACAGCTCAAATCTCAAGGAGAAGATATCTTAATCCCTGATTAAGAATTACAGTGTGACCTCAAAGCCAAGCTTGACCCAATATAACCCAATTTGTAACCTCTAAAGATGGAAAATTCCATAACAGCATCCATTAAACTGAGTCAGTATTGTGTTTTATTTTACACTGATGCTTTGGGTCTGTCTGTTTTTCATGTCCACCTTGCTCAATAACAGACCTTTAATATCATCATTTGCTCTCCTCTTATCTCTTTCCTGCCTCTTGTGTTCCAGGTCGGACTTATCCGTGGGGAAACAAGTTCCAGGCCAACAGAACCAACCTGTGGCAGGTCAGTTTACTACGAAAATGAATTTTGTAGCAGCACAGTGCAAAATCCTCATAAGATGCTTTGACAGATAATTCATTGATATGTTTTTTTTTTTTCAACTGACATGAACATGTGATAGTTTTCCACTCATTTCCTCATAATAATACCACTTCCTAAAGCTAAATATACAAATTTGGGTGCAAAAAAGATTAAAATCCACCCATCTTAAAGCAATTATCTGTTTGTTTTTTTTTAGAACAGAGCATGATGACAGTTGTATTACCTGTCATACTTATAGAAAAATGTGGCAGTGAAAATATAATGTGTTTGATACAGTATTACTCAGTCAGTCATTACCAAATGTAATACTAATACTACTACTACTACTACTAATAATAATAATGATAATAATAATGTAATAGTGTTTTTTCTTTTTTGTATATTTTAGGGGTTGTTTCCAGATGGAGACACTGCAGAGGATGGATACCATGGCGTCTCCCCCGTCACAGCCTTTCCTCCTCAGAACAGTTATGGTAACTGTCCCTTGGTTGAAGTAAAACATTAATAAGATGATAGAAGATTATGAGGGCAGCATGTTGACAGAGATGTCTGTAGTTGAAGGAAATAGACAGAAAAAGATGTTACAGAAACGTATTAAAACCAGAGAGTCTGAGGATCGGACCTTTCCCAGTTAGAAAAGAAGTGAAAAACACGATAAGGAAAGAGAGAGAAACCAAGAGATAAGATATCTATAATATAATTCTTTCTGTTTTACTCTTATTGTATTACAAGAACAATGCTGATTGTTTCCACAGGAGTGTACGACATGATGGGAAACACATGGGAGTGGACATCCACCCGTTTCCCAGGAGCACAACCAATGTACGTGTTGCGTGGTGCCTCGTGGATCGACACAGCGGACGGTTCAGCCAATCACAAGGCACGAATCACAACCAGGTGAGTTATTCAAAAAAAGACAACTGTGCTTTTTAGACTTTGAGCTCACAGAGCAACTGTGCGACTGACTGACGGTTATGATTGTGTGTCCTGCAGGATGGGCAACACTCCCGACTCTGCCTCTGATAACCTGGGGTTCAGATGTGCTACCAGCGACGGGCAGAAACAAGGGAAGAAGAAAGATAAAACAGAACTGTAGCAACAAACAGGAAGTTAAACATATTAAGTGAAGGACAATAATGATAATTTAAACCAAAGAGGATTCAGATGAGATTGACGGACTGATGACTTTCAAGTTGACAAAGAAAAAAAAAAGGGACCAATTAAATGATATGACTAATAATGAATGTTAATGAATGATGATGGCAACATGAAGATGTGAGTGTAGAAACTGTATTTCTCCTGTGGAGAACCTAGATTTTTTTTAATTTGATTAAAAAAAAAATCATACTTATACCTACAGTAACTAGGAAACTTGGCGGGACATTCAAAAAATAAATTATTGTCCAAAAAATGTTCCTTCTCACTGTTTTTTTATAACTTAGTTGTACACAAGATGATATTTTGATTTCACCAAAAAAAATCCAAACGTCATACAGATCATTTTTACAGACCTGACTGAGGAGACTTGTGGGAATGTCTGTTGACTGAAATAAGGAAATAAGACCCTCCTTGACTGTCAGCGTTGGTATTCTTCCCTCCACATGCTGGGATCTTTCTTTCTATTGAATGTTTTTATGTGACTGGAGAGTAAATTAGTCTGTAGGTTTAGTCACACTATCCTCCATTAATCCCGTCTTTGTCTCTTTGTTTTCACTTTCTCACCATCGAGTGGTGATTTTGACTGATTCTCTTAAACACCACAGATAAGAAGTTTTATCTAAACTCCAGTTTGTTTAAGTATCAAGTTACTGTGTAAAGTCAAACTTTCACTCAGCACTGAAGAAATGATCAAGTACTTCAGAGCTGATCAAACAATCAGTCCAAGAATAATGTTTCTGTGGAGAGAGGTGTTTTTAGTGACACTGACTATTTTTTATTGCAAAATATTTACACAAGGCAAAACTAGGGCTCAGTATTTGTTGTTCTAAAAGTAACAGATGAGGACAGTGCAGCAGTGTGAAACAGACATACTGGAAATTTAACATGGAGTTTTTTTTCAAATTTTTCCAACCCACTTTTTTGTAAAACTTTTTTTTTCTTGTTTTCTTGTTTGAACATCCCCCGCATTTTCACTGAGCAGCAGAGTTTCTGTAGATTTGCAGCCTCTTGAATTGGTTTCATCATGTGAAACATCAGTTTAATGGTGTGTGATTTACATTTCTTCAATCCTGAAAACTTCTTTTCAAAACCACATTGAAAAGAACAATAAAAAGTTAAGAAATAAGCACAACAAATCTTTCAACACTGACAATATTTCACCTGTTTTGACTATAAATCAACTAGTTTTGAGAAATTTCAAGAACTCTTGATACATTTTCTTGCAGAGAGGTGCCATAATTTACTAAAACAACAAAAAGAACTCAGGGAATTAGTGACATTGTCTTACCTTATTGGCAAAAAGCAAAAAAAAAAAATCTCAATATGGACTAAATGACTTGTTAAGACGTGTTTGTTTGCTGAGTAATAATGCAATTACATCTGATCTATAAATACTGGCACAGACAAGTCCTCCTATTTATTCAAATGAGGTTTGACTCAGTTTTAGTCCAAATAGATAGCAGTGTGCTCAGTGGGTAAATCTTGAGATGCACTCAACAAACCAAAACCACTGCTGCTCTTGAAGAAAAATAGTTGAAATCTGTCTAAATCAGCAGTTTTACTGTGAATGTGAATCCATGTTTCTTAAAGACTGGATCCACCTTGTGTGAAGGATATCTAATTAAGGGGCGGTGACTCACTTCTTGAGAGAGGGAGCGTACAAAGTGCAGTTTTAAGAGGGACACACAGAAGGAAAACACTTCAGACCATAAATCCCTACAACACACCCACGTACCGCTCAGTAACTAGTTAGTTTGATGAGATTATATGACACTATATGCACAGCCACATGAACTCGCAGAACACATAAACAGGAAGCAACTTGTTTAATTGACAGTAAAATCATTGATAGTTCTATAGTTGTGTGGTTGTTGAACTTTGGCTGCAACCTTTAAATCAATTCACACTCGCCTGCAAGAATTATTTTAAATCAGCGTCTTCTTGTCAACACTTCATTGCAACACAAAGATGTTGCAAAGTATTCAGTCAATTCAGCAGGATGTGTTGACTCATCTCTGCTCATGTATGTAGATTTGTCACTAAAAAATACCCTTTTTTCATGACTTTAGTTAACCACAAGGTATGACTACAACTGGTGTTTTCCCCAAAGCATTTCAACACTAAAAATAAATCGATGACTAAGCGAATGTCGGATGTTTTTGCTTTATACAACTTCTTATCAGATGGAAAAAAAGAATCTTAAAAGTTTCAACATTGAGACTCAACTTTCCTTCATTGTAAAGCTGCCGTTGACTCTTGACTGTAAATTGTTTTATTGCTTGACAAAAGAGCAATTCGATTGTAACAAAGGATCAAAATCCCTCCTCCCTTTGTCACCCTGCAGCTCTGCTACGTTCGTACGTCATGTGTTTGTGTAGCAACTGAGAATGAGGAAGAAAACCCAGACAGGACACATGAAGCCACGGCCTCCAGTGACATCACATCATGTCATGCTGTGTCCCTGTGAGAACGCACACCATTCAGGAAAAACGAGTTTGGAGACATTTTGTTTGTCATCCTCCCTCCTCTTTGTTTTTCTTTCTTCTTCTTAGACTTTCCTATGTGTAGCTTGACAGTATCTTCAGACTGTTTAATTGATTCCACTTCAACCTGAGACTTCTCCACCGAGCTGATCATGGATTACTCTCAACCTTTCTCAGCCCTCAATGAGCAGCTGAGACCTCGATTCACCACCAGTGAGCAGCTGTACTCCTCTCTGAACAGAGTAGAGGACAGACAGATGGGCTCACTCAGGAGCAGATCTCCATTTTACCGACCAACAGTTCTGCCAACGGAACCAGAACCAAAAGTCGGCGTGACTCTAACGGAGCCAGAAGATCCGGAGGAACCTGAAGATGATGCGGAGCAGGAGGATTCAGTCTCTGATGGCTTTGATGAAGGAAATTCTGCCGATCTACTACACATTGACAACTCTTGTCTCATCTCTGAACTGAGCTTAAAAGATGTGGATGAAGAGGAGCTGGTTGATGGGGACAACAGCTCCTGTCAGTCTGAGGAGAAAGACAGTTCAGGGGACCTGACCTCAGAGGGGACAGCAGGCTCCTCAGAGTCAGCAGCCTTGACCGATGAAGGTGGGAGCTGCTTCCAGAGGAGCTACATTGACAGGACTTTACCGGACCTGATCAAGAGCGGCAGGCCGCTCAGCAGACGCCGGACCGTGGGTCACGTCTCAGACACGGTAGGATAACAGTGTTTTTAATGTTTAATGTAATGTCTTCTTACAATGACATGACTTTTAAATCTATTCTACGACAAACAGGTTTGTCAAACATGACAACCTGTTGCAGAGAGAGGAGACATTCAGTGTGTCCTTTACAAAAGAACAAATTCATACATGTAAGGTTTTTCACAGGACAACAAAAGCTACACCAATAACTAATGACGTATGATCAAAGCTCTCTGACATCAGAGAACAGTAAATCTCTGTGAACTACTTTTATGATTTTAAACAATGACACATTACCACCTGATGATGACAGAGCTTGATTTGTGGTTCTGAGTGTAAATATGGAGACAGTGTTTGTATAAAATGTTTTTCATCACTTTAGTCACCTTGGTGTGTGTTTAAGTGAGTTTCTATGAAAGCATTCAGCTTCTCAGCTGGTACGACTGGATTTCTTGTCTGCAGTTTCACTCAGGAATTTACTTTATCAGTTTCTATTTACATAGCGTTAAAATGTCATGAGGTTGTACTTTCCATGTGCGGGCACGCGGATGTCCACTCAGCAAGGAGTGACGTATCTTGTTAAAGTGTACTGATATAATATTGATTGTTTGGCAGCTGAAAGAAGTGCGCAGAGAAGTTGAGCTGTCTCGGAGACGAAGCATCAAGCTCAAGGCCCAGGTGGACAAACTGCAGGAGAGCAGAGATGGACCAGGATGGAGCCAGCACAGAGAGAGGGTAAAGTTTACACACAGAAAGAGAACACATACAGTAGAAATCTGCAGTGTGTCTATAATTTCTTTATCTTCATGTCTATCTCAGGTCACAGAGGAAGTTCTGTCTGTTCTGAGGCTGCTGCAGCCGCTGACAGAACCAGAGTCCAGCCAACCTGAATCCTCTTGTGGGCAAAACCAGCTGGACGCTGCACTGGCCCAGCTGCAGAATGTGGCCCGCAAACTGGCAATCAGCCACACCCGGCAGGTAAAGGCGACACCTGCGTACACTCACATCAAGTTCCTCACCCTTATTATATCCCTGCAATCTTGGTTTGCGTTAATTTTAGAAGGAAAGTTAGTCAGAGGAATGTTTGCTTTGCAAATACTTAGATGAATAAAGGAAAGGTGGCTAATTATTTACACATAGTTTATGATTAAACTGTAAAACCTCAACACATCTAAAATCTGACTATATTAACTTTCACCTAAAAATGATAAAAGACTCATTCAGGAATGTGTATTATATGTATGTAGATGTACTAAATAAGCCCTGAGGCCTCAACACTGATATCAATGCAGACGTGTGAGGCACCTGTACCCTCATGTTGAAGCGTCTTCGTCATTGTGTCTCCGAGAACATTATTCCTCCACTCAGGTGTTAAAGTTCAGCTATGTTGCCTGACAAGTTTACATTTGACAGTATCAGTGATCTGAATCTCTCCGATAATTACTGTATGCCAGAAGAAAGTCACGAGGTGTGTGACTGACGCTGAGTGAGTTTTTTATCACAACATAACATAATATGACTCCCCGGCTTGTTTGTCCATTCAGGAGATCAAATCTGGAAAAGGAACGGGAGCAGAGGACGGTGCTATTCTGCAGCAGGCACTACGGGACAGAGATGAGGCCATAGAGAAGTGAGTCCACACACATCATGATCCCACACAATCCCACTCACCTCCTCTAAATAACAGATGATTCAAGATTTAAGGGGGGAAAAAAAAGGGAAGCTAAAAAAAAAAAAAGACACTGATTTATTCTGAGGTATGTGTCATTTTTTCTGTTGCGCTGTGCAGGAAGAAGGCGATGGAGGCTGAGCTGCTGAGAAGTAAGACGGAGATGATGACGCTGAACAACCAGCTGCTGGAGGCCGCGCAGAAACGTCTGGAGCTGTCGCTGGAGCTCGAAGCCTGGAAGGTAAAACCTGAGACGGGTGTAATATTTAACGGAAACAAGTGAATAAACTGAAGAGGGAGCGGAGAATACAGAACTAAAATTGACATGAAACTGTGGTGTCATATTGGGAAAATGTAGGTGTTAGTCTAGAAAAGTAGGGCACACGGTACACACACATACCACACATAATTAGAGACACGTTACATCCAGAAGCCAGAGTGTGTTCAGTCGTTAAACACACACAACACAAACTGCAATTAGAATTCATGCACATTACTTTCAGCACATGCAGTGAGTTGTACGCAGGCGTTACTGCCAGCTGGTGTCCCGCCACAGTGTTTTGGCCTCAGGCCCATGTGTTCATCTGGGGAGCGCCTGGCCTCCTGCAGCGTTAAACCGGAACTGCACTGCACTTGGCAAGAGTTGTCAAGTTTACTGTCGAGAGCAGCAGAGTTCAGTTATACACATGAACTCCCAGCTGATTTTACCCTGAAAGAAAGATGTATTACATTGTCAGGCTTTAGTGTTGCAGTGGTGATGATGTTATTATTTAATGATATTCAACATTTGCGGTAAGTGTTGGATATCTGGAATTTTTAAGCAAAAAAAAAAAAAAAAGGAAATTACAAAATTTATATGGGAGAAAACCTCTGGATATGTTTTTCATCTTAAATATATATTTTTTTCTGGTGTATACTGGAGTCTGATAGCATCTCCTTGTAAAACAATATCAAACTCTTCCTGCATCTTAGTACTGCAGTTTTAAAAAGATGTTAAAATGCTTGATTCAACGATGTTCCGCACCCACGTTTGCTTCCTTTTTCTCGTCTTTTAATAAAGTTATATTACTTAGAGTCTTTCAGTCATACAAATGTTCTGTTTAGACACTTTGGCTTTGATGTTAACTCTTTTTGAAATTCAGTGATTTAACAGGTAAAGTTTATTCATCGGCTCTGAAAGCACCTCTTCTAAATATGAATATAATATGGATCACACTCTCACGTGTTAAATATCTGGCTCATCACCATATCTTTCCCGTCTCTCTTTCCTAAATTCCCTGTCGCTCATCACTGTTTCTAGGTTTGAAGTTGAAGTATTTCTTGTGCTCTTTGTTTTCCTCAGGAGGACGTTCAGCTGATCATCCAGCAGCAGCTGTGGACTCAGCAGCAGGCAGAGCAGCAGGCCCAGAAGAAGCCCTCACGTCTGGGCATCCTGAGGAGAAACAAACCGCCCATCCAGCGGCCCGCCAACTTCCCTCTGTCTACACCCGTCCCGCCCACAACCAACTCAAACCAGATCTTCGTCACAAAGTCTGCGGGTTCTACCACGCCTGCTCCCAGCACGCCTCCCACCGGCTCACAGCGCACCTGGAAGGACAAGCTGAGGAGGGGCGTGACCGGTCGCCAAGGAGACCAGGATGCAACGAGGAGGGGCACGATTGGTCGCCAAGGAGGCCAGGATGCAGCGGGGCAGCTAGCAGAGCGGGGCAGAGAGAACGACGGCTTCCAAGTCGTATCACTCGATTGAAACCGTGACGACTTTGCACTGATTCTGACGCACAACTCTCATCTGTAACAAGTTAAAGTCTCCACTTATTGTGACTTCACTTGAATCTGAGTTTAACATGTGTATATACAAGCAGGATTTGTGACATCACAACTAGTTTGAAGCCAATCCTGGTTCAGTATTCAACTTAAACGAGTGATGTGGAAACCTGAAGCCTCCATTGCACAAACACTGAGAATAGACTTTACAGTGAAGAAGGAAACATCTTGCATTGACCACTTTTGAAGTAATAGATGGAATAAATGTCATTTTGAGTATTGTAACGAGGCAATTTAACTTTTTTGTCGAAAAACCATATCAGACACAAATTATTATTGTTTTAAAACATGTCTGAAGGGGACCTTTAGTATTTTCTTGGAAACAAATGCTTTGGACCTTTGACCTTGTCATGTATGTGTGCAATATACCTGTGATTATGAATGAGCCTTTTGATTGTTTAATACTGTAACACTTACACTTAGTTTCCTGAGTATTGTTAGTCATGTTGTAAATAAATGAAATTCTTATGCAAAAGTTCCTTCAGATGTCAGACTGCAGCTTGTTTAATGAAATCACATCCTGAGCTTTGAGAATCACTATTAATCCTTCTGTTTGCTTTTGCTTGTTGCATTTTCATGATTCAAAAGAGAGAAAAAAAAGGAGACACTTTGTCTTTATTGTATAATGTCAGTTTGTACATTTCCAATACTGCATAATCCACTCTTATATGCATCTTGCACACATTTAAAATTTATATATATGCCATTATCTACAATGAGTGCCACCAGTGTGACATGTTGAACAAACTCAAGACGTATATAGCACAGCAAACTCACACCTGATGACAAGTGAAAAGGCATGCTCATAATGAAACAATATACAATCCAGAACGATGATTACAGTCTTTAAACAGATTTTCAGTATGATTGAATAAATTCACTTTTCTATATCGATGACACAAAGTTCCTCTTTGACATATATTCTTATCCTACTGCAACACGAGAGAAGCTGAAGCAGGACCTGCATTCAAATGTCAGCGCTACCCGACCCCCCCCCCCCCCCCAAAACAATCTATTCATAGTGTGCAACCAGACAAATCTGTCCCGCGGTTGAGGAGGATTAGGGTGCTTCTCCTCGAACTGAAACTTTACGGAGAGTTTCACTCATTCTGGTTATTTAGAGCCTTTTAAGACTTGATATTTAGACAAAACACGAAACACTGATTGTAGTAAACATCAAGCGCCACGAAGGAATAGACCCTCATCTGTCAATCTTCCATGTCAGAAAATCCACACAGAACTGGCAACCCAGCTGCCAATCTTAAATCTGCTAGTTATTGTTGTAGAAGAAGAAGGTTTTTTTTTTTTATCAAGTTTTACAGAAATGGAAAAAGGAGCTCTCGACAAAAGAGGCACATACAAATTTACAACACCCTGCTTATTCAAACAGATGGCAGTTTTCACTACTGGACCGTACTGTTCAACCCCATGAAAACAGAAATGATAGTGACACTGTTACGATTAGATAAGTTACATAGTTGCAGCATATATTTTGTGACCCATATATACCCATATAGCCTTGCGCTGTAGTTGTAAAGATAAGTGAGATGCAGATAAATAAATCAGTAAACCATTTTTTCATCAAAACACTGATTGGACCGACCAAATACAAAGACACAACAACATTACGATGGCTTATTGCCGGACAGACAGAAGAATAGTAGAAGAGTGTATAATAACTAGCATATCCAGTTGTAACCTGAGATATTCAGGAAACAGATTGTGACACCACAACATTTTTACTTGGTTTCCATAGATGATTATGTCAGCATAGAAATATAACCAGCGTTCTCAAGTAGCGACACGGTAACTGACCTGTAAATCCTCATCTCTGATGTACAGAAGATACACAGAGAAATAAAGACAAGAAGTGAGAAATAAAGTCCCAGACCAGCGTATTGAATATAGCTCTATTATCAACGTTAAAATTTGTTTCTAAAACAAACCATCTGTACACATAAAATCTCTATTATAGCCTATTTGCAGACCTCTAACCTCCTTACAAATGACACCGAACACCCTCGTGCACAGGAACTATTTTTGCTTTGCACCTTCCTCACCTCTCAGATATACAGTACTTGTTGCATTGCAGTGCTGTCAAAACCTTCATATCAAACTATCTTACCGCTGGTCCACTTCAGCAGTGCCAGATTGTACTCGGCCTAAAGCCACGTTTGTATTATACTGGTATAAATGTGTCGACAGAAAGAAAGCGCTGTGCAAATGAGAATTTCTTTGGATTAGTACATCATCTCCAAAACATCTTCCTTATGTTAAACCGGAAATATTTGCATTGCTATCGTCTATCTACTAATCTATAAATCAAAAAACACATCTATAGACCAGCCAACTAGCAACACTACCTGTCTGGCAGACTAAACAAAACAAAACAAAAAAATTCACCTACGCTACGCTACACTACACTACACTACAGTAAGTTTGATATTGTTAAAAGGTAAGAACTGACTGCTGTAAAAGGGGCGAGTTTGGTCCAGTGTTGGCAAATATTAGCATCGTTAATGACTCCGCTTGCTCTCGCTGAAGCTGTTGAATTCTCACCTTCGGTTTCAGTGAGGGGACACTAAGACGTGCTGAGCACAAGAGTTCTGAGGCGTTAAAAGCAGGATGCGGCTACGACTGAAGGAAGGAGCTGATGGAGCTGATGAAATCTAAGGGTTTATCCGCATGGATCCAGTGGCTCGCGTCTGGGATGTACTGGATGTCAGCATTCGGGAATAGCCTCTGGATTTCTGGGTAGTCATCGGAGCTGGATCAGGAGTGAATAATAAGAGGTTACAAAGTGCTTTACAAGGTGAAAAAAGCAAAAGCTGACCACATGCAGGCAAACTGAATGAGGGAATAAGAAGCAATGTAAATGAATACGAATGAAGAAATGTAAAATTAAATATTTAAAAGAGGTTATTCTGAGGATGTGGAGAAGGAGGGATGAAAATATCAAGCGAATCGTGGTTGTGTGAGGAAGGATGATTCACTCAGTTCAATTTTTTACTAATTAACAGGTATCAAATTTAAAAAAAATACTATTTCATACCTGATATAAGCCGAACTGGCTCCACCCAAAAACAGTGTGGGTCCGTTGTAGACTGTGTCAAAGCTGGGGAAACTCATGATGTCATCAAGGTGCGCCGAGATGGCCTCCAAGTTGACTCTCCAGGCGTAGTGGCCGTTCTGCTCCACCAGGTTAGTCAGCAGGAACTGACGCACAGAGTGTTCCTGAGAGAACGGACAGTAAATCATCAGACTAGTTTAAAAACAAAACGCATTTTTACATTCAGAGTTTGTGATATCAGTTTTACATATCAGACGTTGGAAACTACTTGTCAAGAAAGATGAAATGTCCAGGGTTTCCTTTACTGAAGAACATCCTACACACCTATTTCAGATAAACGCAGACAGGTATGAAATCAAAAAGGACTGCTGACCTTGACCAAACTGCGCAGCTGGTCCTCAGCCATCCGTCTAGCAGTGGAGCGTGGGAGGTCACTGGAGATCTTCACCTCCTGCATGGCCCGGATGTAATAGCGGAAGTTTGTTCGTGTGGTGGTCTGAGCTGGACTGATGTCCACGACCACCAACCTCTCCACTAAACCAGGCTACAAACAGAGACAGATGAAGATATTGATCATTGGGGGGGAAACAGTTACAAAGAGAAAAGAGCACGAAAAGGTGTGGGACGAGGACCTGAGGAGGATTATTCAGTGAGAAAGGTCAGGTGACTTCCAGCGAGGGAACTGTAGCTTCATGATTAATTCATGGTGACATTTTGCGACTGCTAACCTGCGTCAGGGCGGTCGTCATGGCCGTCTTCCCTCCCATGCTGTGGCCGATGAGGATGCACTTCTCGATGCGCAGCTGGGCGAGGAGGTGTTTCAAATCACCGCTCATCGCTTCGTAGGTCAGCACTGAGCTATGGGGGCTGTTGCCATGGTTACGGGCATCTACAGTCAGCACCTAACTGGACAAAGGACAGTTAGGACACTTGGAATGGGGGGAAAGAGGGAACAGAGGGGGAACACAAAAACTTTATGTCAGCTACATCCAACATATTTCTTTTTTAGTTGTTGTTGTTTTTGGCCTACAGCCCGAACCAGGTGAGTGGCAGAACAAACACAGTATTGTGCACATGAGGCGGTGATGCTCTTCAAGCAAGCCAAAAGCCAGATTATCTGTCAGTATTTATTAAGACAGTAGAGATTGCTGGGGAGCTGTATCAAATAACTGGCCACACACTGGCTGATTGTACGTTCCCACGCCTACTTTTGTACAACGGCTAGTGTCAAGCTGCTGGGAAAAACCCAAGCACACAAAGACGAATGTTGTTGTAGCAACAGACAGGTGTGGTGTCTTCATCACTGCATTACCTTTCGGCCTGTGCGCTGCACCAAAGACTTCGCTATTGAGTGGAAGTTAGATTTGCTGCCAAAAAGGCCGTGGAGAAACACCAGAGGTGTACTTTCTCCCTTCCCATCGAACACATCATAGGTCAAGTTGACAGAGCTGCAAAAAAAGAAATGTTGATTAGTTAGACTCTCCTGTGAGTTACCTCACTGTGTCTGTGGAAACAGTAATACATCTGAGTAATCAAACTCAAAAAACCTTCAGAGTGTGGAGGTGATGATGGAATGGCTTTAAGTCAAAGTTAGAAGTAATTTGCAGAGCATCTTGCTGTCTTAACTTGAAATATGTTCAACCCAAACAGGGTATCAGGGGATATATGATTCAAAGAGATGAGGGAAGCGGCAGCATTGTTAAAAGATTTGTTGACTGAATTGGTTGAAACTGTTTTGCTTCCACCTACTGGCGCAATACCAGTTAACAATGCATGTACAGATACATTCTTTTCCCACAAGTAGATTTTATTTATTACTCTTATGATTTATTTTTAAATGGATGTGGAATTTAGACAAGTCATTTTTCTTTCAGTGAGATTTTAAATATTGGAGCTCTCTACCTCTGTAGATGTTGTAACAACATAAAGCAGGAGGACAATGGGGCTGCAACAATTAGTTAGGTAATCGATTAGTTGATTGACAGAAATTTTATTGCCGACTTTAGATAATCCTTTTGAGTCTTTCAAGGAAAAATGCTAAAATTTTCTGGTTCCAGCTTTTCAACTGTTTTTTATTATATTATTATTATATCTTTGGGTTGAGGACTGTTGGTTGGAACAAAACGAGACATTTTAGGTGGCGCTTTGGGCTTTTGGAAACAGTGATCGACATTTTAAACCATTTTCTGACATTTAAAAGCTTGAATGACTGAACGATTAATCGAAAAAGTAATAGACAGATTAATCAATAATGAAAATAATTGTCAGTTGCAGCCCTAGAGGTTACATTAATATGAACATCTATATCAATACACTAGCCCTGATTAAAAACTGCCTTTCTGAATCTTTCACATTCAAGTTTTGTTGAGACAATGTCAGGAAGGTGTTAGCTTAATTTGATTATTTTTGATTAATTGATTACATTTACCTTACAAAATGTGAAAACGTGAAAAATTCCTGTCACAATGTCTTCAAGTGTTCAAATGACTTGTTTTATTCAACCAACACTGCAAAACCCAAACAAATTCAATTTACAAAGACAGCAAATCTTTACATCTAAGAAGCTGGAACCAGTGAATGTTTGACATTTGGCTTCATAAGTGACTGTAACAATTCATCCTCTGCCAAAAATTTTACTTTATCAGCCCATTAACTGATTAATCCTTTCAGCACCGACCTCTGTGATGATATTTAAGGGCCCTGCAGTCTGTGATGTGCTGTTTTTTTTTACTGAATACAGATGTATCTAACATTTATTTCATTATCTGCTAAAAAAAATGCAGATTGGATTGCATTTGCACATACAACTATCCGTTTATTAGGTAAACCCAGCTAAAACTAATGCTCTGCAATAAATAGTACAATCATATTGAGAGGTGTTTCTGATATTATGTCTATCTTTGATGAAAAGGGTGTAGACAAAATATAAGAAAACCTTTTTAATATAACGCCACACTAGTTTTAGCTAGGCTACCTAACATACTGGCATCTGAGCGTACATAATGAGCTTACCACATATAAAATATACACTGATAGCAATTATAATTTTATTTACATCATTAAATAAAATACAGGAAAACAGAAAGAGCACATATCTAAATATATTTGCTCAAATTATCTGTGTAACTGCGTGAGTGTTAAAGCTCAGCAGCAGTTAACCGTCTTGCTAACCTAACAGACGTTTGAATGTCATTCAAACTGCGTGAAGTTAACGGTTATTTAAGACGCAAATACAAGTCACGATGACAAATTCCAACGGTTACTGTCTGTTTAACGACAGAACCGCGGAGGTGTCGTGACCACGCAGCGACACCGCACCGTGCGACCGCTTCTGGCAGACTGAGGGCATCAGTTAGCCGGGGAGCTAGCAGGAATACCTGGATGAGCTGGCGGTCCGGACCACAGCAGCCAACCCGCACACATCCTGCTGTCCTGGGAATAAACGACACGACGGCCGGCCGCTCAGCAGCAGCCCTCTCTGGATCAGGCGACACAAAGCGCTCATGGCAGCATATGCTCCGTTACCGGGCGGTCGAAAAACAGCATGTGCGTCTACAAATTGCTACAATGACAGGGGAGGTTCAGTTAGTGAGAGTGCGGTGCATACGAGGAGCCGGAGGTCGAGAATGATGGAAGCTTCAGTGTCTGTCAACAGCTGATTGTGCGTAATGACGTAGGACGCACAAATTTACGTGTATTTTTCCCCTGAGTTTTGTCTCTCAGGCTCCTTATAGATTACCGTCTATGGCAGTTATTCCCAACATTTTTGGCCTGTGACCCCTTAAAATAAAGCAAGTTTTTCCTGGGACTCATTGTTAGACGTTGCACTGTCTACCAGCTAAATGAAAGAGGACTTTTTTTTATTTCAATAACTTTTAGAGGCTTGAGGAGATAAAACACAGTAACTTGTAATAAATAAAGTAAAAATTTGAGGAGAGTTTAAAAAAAGGTGTCAGAAATATGTTTTTTTTCTGTTGTCCTATCTCGTCCTATAATTTAACCCCTTAGATTAATCCAGTGACCCTTTGTGGGGGTCTCCCAGGTTGGGAACCCCCGCTCTATGGGGCAGCTGTCTGTAAGTAAATATCCACATTGACACCAAAAAGATTTTTTTTTTCATGTATTTAGTAAGAATGTTTTGTTTGGTCTTCCAGAGCTGGCTACATACTCTACATACTAAACGTATAATTTTGTACCCACTCAATGAAATGTCTGTCAAAGCTGGTAAAGCAGAAGAAATAACTAGATTTTATGGGAATTGATCAATTTTATTTGGTGCGTGTGTATATTAAGATTAATCCCACAATTAACAAAAGGAACAACCGGCTGAATTTGTGTGTAAAAGAGTAAAATCTCTCAGTTTATACTGAACCGAATAGACCCTAGATTTTTTTTTTTCCTTTCTTGATTTCGCAAATGGATGACCATTTGGACAAGGGTGTGTTGGCTGTTTGCACTTGAATTTTGGACAATAAAGGAGGAGAAAAAACCCTGTAGAAACCAGAGATAATATACACGTTGCTTTGTTAAACCACTAGGTGGCGTCACAGTGTCATAATGTGTTATAAACTTTCTCACTACCAAGAAAATGACTTTCTTACTGTGAGAGAGTTTCAACACCATGTGTTATGTTGGAGAAGACAAGGCCATTTTAGATTGTTTTCCACATTGAATTTTACAACAGTACAGTTTACTTATGTGTATTGTATTTTATGTTTTTTCATTATTATAATTTACAAATTCACCTGTATGAATTGATTATTTATAAGTTATATGTACTGAAACTTATAGCATTCTACTTGCCTGTAGATACACTCCATATTTATAACATCTTAATGAATTTGAGGCACTCAATCATGAGTCGAGCACAATAATCTCAATGGAGCTCAGCAAGTTATTTTTGGCTACAAGGAAATGTATTTACAGGTGATGTTCATCTTATGTGTTACTTATCAGTCCTGTAAAACAATGAGTCTGTTTGTTGTCCTGTTTCACACTTGCTTTGTTCTTGTCTGCTTTATCTCATCACTGCTTTGTGATCAGTGCAGCTGGCTCTTGTCATATACAGAAACATAAAAACAAACAATTAGTCTATAGGCTTGGAGAACCTGCGGCCTCCCTCGTTATGTCTCCAAACAGTCATTGTTATGGGAGATGTGTCTGCTGGGATAAAGCACGCTGTGGACTGTCTCCATAGTGATGGCATGAGACAGAGGCCCGGGGAGAGCACATGGTACAGACTACACTGAGAGAAGAAAGGGGAACTGGGGGATGAGTGTGCATTTTTACATCCTTATCTTTTACATGCCAACAAGTGAATCTATTAAACATTGTGTCATAACTCACTATTTCCTTAAACCAAGTTTTTTAAGAAAATCACATGATGTTTCTGATGTTAATTGACCTGATTCAACAATATTCTTCAATCTAGATCTTCTTCAATCTATGCTGCTTTTATTTCAAACAATTTGAGTTAATTCAAGTGATGATTAAATTGGTAGCAAGTTTGGTAATTTCTTCATAATGACAGATTTTGAGTTTATTTATTAGCACAATTAAAATATCATAACAGACATACAATAATTCAACTAAATGGGTATGTTAAAGGTTTATACAAAGATCCAATCAAATGTAGACATAAATATCATACAAACAAGACAAAACAAATAAGGATAAGGCTATTTAGAGACTGAAACTAAATCAATATCAAGATGGACATAAACTGCAGAGCAGCAAAAGTTTTAAAGTTTAAGGTTGTTCTTCCATTAGACTTGAAAATTTACAGATTTTTGCTGACTGTGGTTTTACTCTTTCACTGAGTAATGCAGCTGTGTGTTCAGACAGTTAATACCCACCCAGCTCTTCTTCATGCTACACAGAGGACAGCAAATAAAGTCTTTGCTTTCAACTTGCTCTTTTCAAAGTGCCTGCACAGTAGCACACACCAGGGCATAAAAATTAGCACCAGCCACCAGCCAAATGCTGGTAGAATAAGCAAGTGGCTGGTAGATTTGCTTCACTCACCAGCGAAAAAGACAATGGTAATCTACTGAGTGGCTGGTAAAATATGAATATTTGGCCAGTAGACAAAAAAGTTCATTTTGCTTCCTGACACACACATACACATATATTTGCTATGTTATTTAACTATAAGAGAAACTCTGTAAAGGCGAAACAAGAAGCAAATAGAAAGTATTTGGCAATCTTGTTACTCTTCCTGTATGGTATATTTTGAAAACTTTCAGCAATATTCATATAAAGAGTAATTAATTAAAGCAATGATACTCTTTCATTTATGCGCTTAAATTGTTCCACATGGTTTATGCAGTATGTATTTGTATTATTATATTTAAAAGGACAATGTTCACAGATAAACAAAAAAAGATAATTGTCAATGAGCCTGAGTTAGGCTACTTTTCATCTGTTGTCCCTGGCAAGATGTCAAAAAGACATTTTGTGAACAGAATCATTATATATGTATAATTATAAGATTAATGTGCAAAGAAAGCAATCAAAGAGGGATCATTTGTAGGATTATTAACAATTCAGAATGATCAAAATATGAAAATTTCCCAGTGCATCAGTATTTAGTAATAACATTGCAGCTGTCACACAACTTTTAAAATATTCAGTGACAAGTACTTTATAAACCACTGAGCTACAACATAAAATCATCATTGAGATACAAGGTCACTAAACCTTCTGCCACATAAACCAAAATGTTGTTTGCCTGCAGTTAAAGATGTTCTTCTGTCACACATGAAAATGAGCTTATTGCTGCATTATTATTGCTTTGGCTGGTGTCACGTCAGGGTTTTCAGTCTATGATGTACTATTAACGCTCATCACAGTTTCATATATTGTCCTTCACTGATTTTTAAGTTTTTAAATGTCTAATTAGCTCACACAAATGGTCAGTTAAGTCATGATATCTAGCCTCCACTGAGAGGCCTTGCATGCAGACTGTCGTCCTGCCAACATCAGAACCTTTTAGACCAACGTGACGACCACAGAAAGTGGAAAAGTTGAAATGAATGTGCATCAACAGCTGTATTGAACTGTGCTTAACAACAACTGTCTTTCAGATGTCATGAATGTCATGTCATAGTTTCGGCCACATTAATCAAAATACAATAAAATAGACCTTAACTTCTGCTTAACTGATACTTCTGCTTTGACTGGTGCTCCGACACCGACAGTTTCAGTGTCTGTGTCACTGTTACAAACCTTTTGCCTCCTCATATGTATTTATTTAGAGGGATTTTGGAAACACTCAGAAAGTTTCAAAAAAGTTATCAATAGTAATTTATGGAAAGAGATGTTTAGATATTCATTATAATAAAAGCTCGACTCCACCAATGTTTTCAATGCACAAAATATTGATATCTAACTGTTTGCATATATTGCAGCTCACAGCATGAGTTTTGTCATTAGTGTTCCAACAAATTGCAAACTTTTCCACATTTATAAATCAAAGGCACTTCTTCTCTTCTCCTATATTGTGCCTTTTTCTGTAGTAGTTGTTGTATTTGCCTTTATAATGTAAAAATACATATAATATATACAGTATATTTATATATATATGTAAAGAAAAGTCAGACACTTTCATCAGACAGGGTTTGTTGCCAGTATCCTGATAATAAAAGAGTCAGACGTGTTTATCCGTCTTATGACATACATAGTGATATCAAAATATTTCCATCCAATTAGTCACTATTTTAGTCTTTCACCCCCAATTTATCAGTATTTACAGATATAAGTTGTTTAAGGACTCATTAAGTCATAATACATGGCTCAAAGCTCCCTGATAAGAGCTGCAGAGTTATCAGGATCCTCTTAGAGAGGAAAGGAATGTTCCCAGTGCACAACAGCCACATCCTGACATCCTGAGATTCGTCCTTTCATATACTGCAACATCTCAATGCACACAGTCTTTATGATCCGTTATGTTTTTTTCTGTACCAGCAGCAAACCATCCATAGACAACTGCTGAAGAAACAGACAAAATACTGATCATGTTGGTGTTTTTTTTTGTCTAGAATGTTTGTTATCTGCTAGTGTTTAAGTCATGTTTATGTTCATGTTCTGCTGCTGGGATATATCTGACACTCATGCTGTTTTGCTGGTCCTATATCTGCATGTTAAGATAGCAGAGTTTGTTTAGAACAAAAACACATACGCAAAACAGAGAGTTTAAGTATTTTCTAGCCTGAGAACAACATAATACATCTACAAATACACATGCTGTTTGTAGATTTTTTGGATTTCAGTCTGAACAGCGACCAGTGGCAGGAAATATGATTTAAATCTCACACAAAAATGTATGGAACAAATCTCTGCTTTTGTCTTTTGGACTGATTGAGTATGAAAAAGGTGTATTTTTGTGTTTGGGTCGTGTGCATTCAGATCATTTTCACTCATCTCGATCATTTCATCTTGTGTGGTGGCACTGCTGCCTAATCATGAGCTTTAAGCTTTGTAATGAATAATAATAAATCTATAACACAACATATTTATTGACACATGTCTGCTGAAGTGTTTGCAACAGATAGTTTATCGGCTTTACACAACTTTATGGTCCATCAATATATGAGGTTAAAAAAATCAGTGATAACCTGCGATTACACTTCCTAGTACCTGTTGGACTTTGCTGTCCGGTCATCATCTTGTTTGTTAGAAATCTGCTACCTGTCAACTTCACGTGTCACTTGCTGGAAAGAGAAGTTGACATTCAAATAATGTGCTATAAGTGACATTTGTGGACCTGGCAGAACAAAGGCCCTTATTCTCTGTACTGCCTTGTCATAATGCTGGTTTGACTTTAGCCCTGTCATGCTAGTTCTAACCATGTTATGCAAGCAGGGCATGCACACTCATCCCCCAGTTCCCCTTTCTTGATTATTTTCATTATTGATTTGATATTTTTTCTTTCCAGAGGAGGAAAGAACAATTCTAAATAAGATCTTTCCTTTGTTCAGCCTATTTCTCCTAAACATAGCTGAGCTCAATTTAACATCAATATGAGATTTTGACCATTTTCTCTTACTTCTTAAATTTAGCTCCTGAGAAATAGCTTTAGTCTATTTTAAAATCTTAAAATCCTCTTTTTTTCTCTCACTAATCTTTATTTGTCTGAAATAATCAGCTCTTGAGGTAACAGTAAGATCCCAAAGAAAACTTGATTGGTTTATAAATGAGCCTGCACAATATCACAAATTTGTCTCAGTGATCAAATTCAAGTCTCAACTCTGCGTATTAAATCTGTTCTCAGAGTTGTCTCACTTCTATCAAAAAAAGAGTCAAAACAAGATCTACATATGAACTTCAGTTTCTCATTGATTTGTCACAAATACATTTTAAATGCCTTCTAAACAAGAGCATTATTTGTAGAGCAGAGGCCCTGCTGGGCCTGCTGGTGGCACTAGAGGGAGGGTCATGGGGTCTAAAACGTCTTTTGTTTTAGTGCAGGTTGTGGCACTAAAACTTTGTCTATGTCAACATTTGATTCTGTTTAAAGATCTAAGAACTGGGCCTCTGCATGTTTGTGCAGCTTGATGAAAGTTGAGATACATTTTGTTAAATTTCTATGTAACTTGTGATTAGAGAAGCGAGCTTGTGACCGGAAGGTTGTCAGTTCCACCCTCGGATCGGCAGGATAAATCTGGGTGGGGAAAAGTGAAAAAGCAGCACTTGCCCCTCCCTCATTACCACCACTGAGGTGCCCTTAACCCCTGACTGCTCCAGTGGAGCTGCTCAGTGGCCAGCAGATCAGACTATGGTTGTACTGGACGTTCCTGCAAAAGAGAGGCTTCCTCTCAGTGAAACTTCCCTGAATAAATAAAGGATAAAATAAACCTTGGTTGTTTGTGCGTAGCTGTGGTGGTGATGTTCTTAATGTGATGGTGCATCACAGCTGAGTAAATGTAGAGGAAACACTGCTGGTGTGTTCAGCACATACTTTTTATTTTCCTTTTCAGTGCACATCTGGTTTGGATGGATTGTTTACATGTTTTATTCGCATTTCTTTAAAATTTCTAATAAAGATTTGGAGCATTATGATAGCCTCTCCTCCACATTTCATTTATATCGCCACACATTTTCTCATGTATTCATTATTGTCCTCAAACCATTTATCAGAAATACATAAGTATTTAATACCAAAGTTAGACAATTTTGAGATCTGAGTCATGTCTTTTTCTCTTATTTGTCGATTTATTGATCCATAAAGTTGTTAAGGAGAAAACTCTGAGAGTTTGAACAGTATGAGCACAGCAAAAGAACTCCTGCTTTTCTTGTGTTTCTATTCTTGTTCTCAAACTGGACAGAATAATTTGTCTTAGATTGATTTTATTCTTTTGCTCCTTATTTCTCCTAAAGGAGAAACAGGCCAGCATTCTGTAATCTCCAAATAAGAAGATGATTTATTTCTAATGAGACAAAGAAAAGACTATTGTGAGCAGCAAAATGTTCCTCTGGGTTCCCATCAAAGTTTCCCAGAGTGCAAATTAACAGCTTCAAATGATTTGTTTTGTACAACCGAAAAACAAAAAAGGGTATTCCATTCACATTTATATAAAACTACAAGCTACAAAGCTGGAGCCAGTGAAAGTTTTGCAATCACTTCCTAAAATTACATAATCAATTGCAAATAATGCATAATGTAATCTCTGGCTTTGCTGTGATTAAGTCTAGTCTAGGGATGGAGAAATGTGTATCTTCATCTCCTCTATAATGTATTTCTGCCGTATGACTGTGAGCCAATAAAGAAGCTCTTTCTCTGTGTTTATGAGGAAATCACACCAAAACCTGATGTTCAACAGTTAACCTTTTATATCTTTTAAGTTTTAAGGTGGTTTCCTTGTAACATTTCTCTTTCACACAGGTAAGGAAACACACTTCCAACATGCTCTGATAAAATAATAAATTCCATAATTGAACTGTAATTGGGTGATTTATTCACAATTAGTGTGTTGTGTCCTTAAAAACAAACAAGTGTCACACTTTAGTTCATTATCTGCAGCCATT
The DNA here is from genome assembly GCF_910596095.1 of Thunnus maccoyii. Classification (NCBI taxonomy): domain Eukaryota; kingdom Metazoa; phylum Chordata; class Actinopteri; order Scombriformes; family Scombridae; genus Thunnus; species Thunnus maccoyii. The sequence goes on from NC_056545.1 coordinate 15,795,660, forward strand.
TTTCTGCTGACTTGTCCAAATTCCAGTCACTGACCCACCTCGATCATGGTCCTCTGAGATTACAGGGGAATGACAAGGTGTGTGTGTGTATGCGTGCGTGCGTGTGTGTGAACATGTGCGTGTGTGTGAACGTGTGTGTGTGGCTGGTTGGTGAAACCTGGTGACAGAGGACTCAGAGGACTGTTCAGTTCAAGGCTGATAAAGTACCTTTGGTTCTATTTTCCACAGATAAGACTGAAAAATGTTGTGACTTAGTGGTTCAAAAGCCTCACGTGACCCTCCGACATTCACTGACTCTGCATTAACAAAGATCATATTGATTAGTCATCTAAACCTCGTCTGTTTTCATGTACCCAAAAGAAACACATTATGATACTTTAGTTCTGAGCATTTACAATATTAGTTTATGTATAGTTTAATATTTTCATTTAGAACTTCTTTTCTTCTGCTACATGAAAAAACATAGTTACATGTACGTTACAAGTACGTTACAAGTACATTAGTATTGCAACAAGACACTCTGTTCTGCATTTTTCGTTGTAATTCTCATCATATTTCCACCTACTGCTTATTACTTCCTCTTCAGTCTCGTCACTTATTAATCAGCATGTGAATGTACATTTTATAAACCAAGAGACAATCACAAAGTTAAATTAGTCAGATGCCAGATTGTCAGTTTATCAAATATTGTGTTTGTAGGGTTTTGTCAAAACTGGTTTGTTGAAAAGTCTTAAAAGGGATCAACGTGATGTCACTGTAATTGAGGCTGTTTATATTAGATTAATCATACAGCGACCCCGAGTCTGCTGTATTCAACCTTTATTTAAACATAATGGCTCAATGAGAGTTGTTCACAGATGCAAAAACATACAAACCTGCAATTAAAATAAAACATAATAATAAAACAGTAAAAGGATAAAACATGGCATCAAACCAGCAATAAATAACTTTGAATACCACAATGTCAGGTAAAGACTTAGCAGACCTTAAAGGTCGCTCACATCTAATACAGGTACAAGTAAAGTCAATAGTGGATCAATTAAAACTTTAAAATCAGCCAAACAAATCAGGTGATCCAGTTTCAGATGCAGCTGCAGTTAATTCCATCTGAGTCGAGCAAAATGATGAACAGCATTTTACCAACTTCTGCTTTGAAATTTGAACCTCCAGAACAAGTTGAACATGAAGTCTAGTTAAACTGAGTTTTTCGACACTGCAGAACACATGAAAGATGTGCAGTATATCTATTCTGCTTTTGAGTGGATTTATAAATAAACAGTAATGAATGTCTTCTAACTGACAAAGGGGGCCAGTACAATCCAGTACAAGTCAGAAATGAATACTAAAATTATAGATCTCAAAACAATCACATAAAACACATTTAGTGACTGAAGTGCTCAGTGGATGGTGGAGCATGTGTACAAATAATATCACCACAGTCCAGAAGGATTGTTGGACAGAAAGTTTAGGTTTTTTTTGTTTGTTTTTGTTTTTTTTGTAAATTGAACAAGTTTTGTAATAATGGCTGAAACTTAGCACTTTTTCACTATTTTTCAAGTTTGTCCTAAAACAACAGTTAGGTGCCCAAATGAAAATTGAAACAGGTTTTTCTCTGTAATCATTTCTCCTGTTCATACTTAGAGGATCCCCTCAGCTCTTTCAATTTAAGAGACAAAATCCACAGCCCTCATTATGGGCAAAAATGTATTTAAAAGTTTATCTAGAGCTTATATGGAGCTTCAAGTGTCTGCCTTAGTCAAATAAAGTGGATATCTTGCACAGTTATAGTATGTTTATTTTAAAAAAAGATGAAATATTATAATATAGACAACAGGCAAATGTTTTTTTCATCTCTGGCAAGTCATGTGTCAGCCTAAAGAAGTCTTCCTGCCACGCCTAAGCATTATGGTAAACTGATAGATGCATTTAACCCAACTGTACCTCTGGCTACACAAAGAAACCCAACTCCTAAAGCCCAACCCAACTTTCAGCTTTTTAAACTGTTTGGATTTGGATTGATCTTGTTTGTTTTGGAAGTGTATGTTTGCAGTGTTCATCTTGTATTTTTAGTGCCTTAAAAACGGGTTAAACTGTCACACACATAAGAAAATAAAAACACATCCCTCTTAAATAAGACTTTTATTGAAATCTTCAGCACATCTGAAATTCAAGCACTACAGTACAATAAAACATTTAACAAAGCATTTTATTTCATGATTCAGCTCTTGTAACAGTGTTTGAGTGACACCAAAGTAGAAAAACAAGAAACATTAAGATACATTTTTATTTTACAATAGATGAAATATTTCATTTATTCACATAAACCTCCTTTCAGTTCAACTGACCTGATCCTGATGATCTGGAAACAAACATCCTGCAACAGCTGTAGTCATGTTCCCCGAGGGTGTCATTTCACCCAACACATACACACATACACACACACACACACACTAAACAGGTCCTTTGGCTCTTTGTTTGATGTACAGAGGACCATCCAGGCTGTTGCTTATGATAAATATAAAATGTACAAAAATGTTTGAAACTAAGACACAAAAACGTCTATTTGAAACACAGACACACGTTTTAAGTGTAAAATACATTACAAATACATTTAATTACAAAAATATAAAATAAACTCACACATGCGGACACAAAAATAGTCGGACTTTGTGTGCTGACTGAAACAGTCTCTTCTATGTCTCCAAACAGTGAAACTGTGAGGAAGAAGATAAGGTTGTTACCTGGAGCCATATCATGGATCCATCTTTAGTTTCAGTCACAGCAGAAACTCTCCTAAGCAAATATCACATGCAAAACACACACACACACACACACACACATACACACGCACACATGCACACACTGAACAATCACACAACCAAATCCATGTAAAATGAGAGCTGGCTTTTCCTTGTCATTGTCATTTTAACTGAAAGTTTCAATGAAACACGACACCAGCTAGCCAACAGCTAATGACAGAGCGACGCACACAAAAAGCAGGTGTTTTAAAATAATGCCGCTGAAAGGTTTTAGTGTAAGTACAATATGTACTCAGAAGGTAGAATAAAGTTATGTTTTGCTGGAAAATAGGCTCTCATGATCATATTCTGAAAATGAGAGCCTCTGCAACAAGACTGATTATAGCTGAGGAAACATAATCAAATGTATGTAAATGAACATCTTAGGCAAAGCAAAGCAGAAAGATCAGTATTTGTACATGCATCCCTTCATGTCGGAGTCTCTTTGGGGGATTCACCCTGTGGTTTCAGACAGTAAAAAACGACAAAAACACTATTGTGCAATTAATAAAGAACACATTTTATCCTACTTTCCAAATCAATTTGTCAGACACATCAGGGCCGTTCATACATAGTCTTTCCTGTCGTATCCTCCACCTCCGCTGGTGCTGCGTGGGGCAGAGTAGGCCATCCGGGGCGGCTTGTACTTCTTCTCTTTTGGTGGGCAGCTGCTGCACAGCATCGCCCCACCGATCAGGAGCAGGGCCGCGGCTCCCCAGCCGATGTAGAGCGAGGCTCCCAGCTCCCTCCTCTGCGCGTTGGTCAGGATGGGGTTGTAGAAATCACGGATGATGACGCTGGCGGTCCAGGAGACAGGGATGAGCACCAGAAGGCCGCCGAGGATGAAGAAGATTCCAGAGATGATCATCACTTTGGCTTTGGACGGCTCATCTTCGATGCAGTTGGTGCACTTGGCGCCGACAATGGAGATCATAACCCCCAGCACGCCGAGGATGATGGCGATGATCATCATCGCTCTGGAGGCCTGCAGCTCCTGAGGCAAGGCCAGCAAAGAGTCGTAGACCTTGCACTGCATCTGGCCCGTACTCTGGATGACACAGTTCATCCATAAACCCTCCCAGATGGTCTGAGCGGTGATGATGTTGGCTCCGATGAAGGCCGTCACCTTCCACATTGGCAGGGCACATGTCACTATTGCAATGATAAATCCAATGACTCCGAGGGCAATGCCCACAATCTCCATGCCCATCGACATGCTGGCTCTTTGTGACAAAACTTAGCAAGTCAAACCAAACCCTTTGGATCCCAGTAAACAGCCTCCTCCCTTGTGAGCACCTGTGAGAGGGTGTGATGTAGCTGTGAGATGCTGCCAGGGAAACAAAGATACTTTATACCCCTGTGAGTGAGGAGGAGTCCTCTGGTGATGATGTCAGCAGGAGGCTGTCTTCACACACTCACACACGCACAAAAAATCCCCACCACCTGTTCACATTGTGAGAGGTAATGGGAAACACACATTGTCATATTAATCCCAATGCTGATTTAAACTTATGTTAACCAAGTATGTTTTATATGCCTTGTTTAATTGATAAGTGATATTGAAAAGTCATGTCCTTTGCTTGCCACTGTCGCTGTCAACAGGATGAGTTATGCAACAATAAGTGGAAGTTAAAAGTTCACTGTTTTCTGAGTATTGTGTCTGCAGACGCATAAGCAAGAAAGTAGAAGTATGTGGTTAGATATGTGGATTAAGAGCATATAGAGAACTAGATCAAACCAGACTGAGGGAGACAGACATAACCTTAAGCATGGGTAGTGAATTGGGGTAAAAAAAAATGAAGGAGGAAGACAGCTCCTTTTCTAAGAAATGATAGACAACGAGCTTAGATACACCCAAAAAGGGGGTGAAAACAAGGTATAAAATGCTCTGGCACGTAGACAAAAGCTCAGAACACAGGGCGCTTTGCCAAATGCAGGTTTTTCTGTAAAGTGTTCTCCGAAGATCTTCGATAAATAAATTCAGCTGCTACAAAGACATTACTCGACTGTGGTTTCGTTCTTCTCGCATCAACCAACTCGGGGAGGTTGCCTGAGAGACTTCCTCAACAACATACAGTTGGAGGAGGGGAGCTGGAGGCAGGGTGGGGGAGGAGGGATGTGATGGAGGAAGGGTATGTGTGTAGTTTGTGGGGGTTGGTCACAGGTAAGGTGGATCTTTCTTGACTTCCATGAAGAATCAACACTTCAAAAAAGCACTTCATCCGTTTTCTCCCTGATGTAGGTGCTTCGATTGTGATGATTAATGTGTATTACAAGTAGAGTGAATAAAGCTTTTAAATGAGGTCTAATGAGATAAATCGCAGCTGAAAGGGAACGTTTCATAAACACTGAAAACTATGAAGTTGGTTAAATATAAATGCTGACTTACATTCACTGGAATGGGGAACATAGAGGTACCACCAGCCTCTTGCTACTTAGAGAGCTTTGTCGTGCATAAACACACACTCAGGCTATCAGAGGAGTGACCCTCTGCTACTATTGTTCTTTTATGACTTCCTGGTTCCAGTCGTGTGGGTTTTTTAAACAGTCAAGATTCAGTGGAGGGGAAAACAATCCCAAAGCTCTCCGGAGAAACCGGAATAACGGCACCCAGAGCAAATATGAGCGTAGAGAAAACATAATGGGCCAGTTCTCAGACACCTTTAGCATACAGACAGCATGATCTTCTCAGTATCGGTTAAACTCATTACTCTGACCAAACAATTCCCAGAGACATGTGTGGTTGAGTGTAGAAGTCAGATGAAGAAAATAAAAGCCCAGGAAAGATTAGGTCTGTCTTTAATTTGAAGACAATTGTTTGGAAATAAAAAAAGTTTGTTGTTTTCTGATTTATCAAAAATAGTGCAACATTTGTTTTAGAGGAATACACCTACCTGTAAATAAGTTACATTTGAATGAAGTAACTACACTCATAATATTTTTTTGTCAGGAATGAGATTTTCCCAAAATTTTCATTAAAGGATGGTTCCAAATTTTTGTCAGTCAGGTGTCAGTCAAATGAACATTGAAACAGGTTTTTCCTGCTGATTTGACTAATTTGGAAGGCTGAAGCCTCATGTTATCTTCAAATAGTTTTTTAAAGTAAATTGTTGTACAGAAGGAGGATTGTGGATTTTATCCTCCATCACTTACATTGAAAGAGCATCATGAAGGGATCTCTTAATGGTCAGTATGAACAGGAGGAACGATTACAGCAAGAAAAATATGTGTTAATGTTCATTTGGGCACCTGACTGTTGTTTAAGAATTAAGAATGTCACACTTTTGATCTTTTTGGGAAACAAACCTCATCTCCAAAGCTCAAACACTTGTAAATATCTAGAATTGTCTCCTGCAGGTTTAAATAACAGGCTTATCAAATGTTTTTGTCATACACACAAATGTATGTTTTTGCAACATATGTTTGTGTGAGGCCCAAAATAGTTCTCACAAAGATAGAAAAATAACAGCAACACACACTTAAAAAAACCTGAAAACTGAACAACAGGGAGTCTCTGGTTGGCTATCATGAGCATCTTCATCAGTCAGCTTCTTGTTTGTGTGTTTTTGTAACAACATCAGTTAATGTGTGTCTACTGAGATAACAGCCATAAACTGTAGGCTACCTGTATCAGTAAACCTGTGTTGACCAGCTGACTGTGTTACCAAAACAAAAACATTAACAGAAACGAAACTGTTCCTGACAATTAGTAAAGATCTATATTTATATATTTCCATTTTACTTTGAATTGTGTAATAAATGTAATTATATATATTTGTATATGTATGTATGTATGTATGTATGTATGTATGTATGTATGTATGTATGTATGTATGTATGCATGCATGTATGTATGTATGTATGTATGTATGTATGTATGTATGTATGTATGTATGTATGTATGTATCTATCTATCTATCTATCTATCTATCTATCTATCTATCCATCTATGTGTATATATACACATATGTTTTAGAGGTGAATATATGTGCCTTCCTCAGAAGGAAAAGATTATTTTAGAAACAGAGGTAAGTATCAGTTAATTCAATGTTTTCACAAATGTGATTTTCTGTCAGATACTGTTGAACAGAACAGAAACTTAATGTGAAGTGAAGTCACTGAGTGTTTTTGTTCACTTCTGTTTGGTGTCTGACTCAGTGTCTGAACTGCAGATACCACCTTTTTCCTGTTTAGAATAGTCAAATTGTACAAATTGTATATATATATCAAATTCTGTGTGTGTGTGTGTTTGTGTGTGTGTGTGTGTGTGTGTGTGTGTGTATAAATATAGTGGAAAAATGCATGCCAAAACTAAAACTAAGACTAAGATACATCTATTTATGTTTAAATTGTGGTGTTTATGTTCACAGAATGTAACTGAAAAATGTAATTACAATATTTCTTCCTGGATGTTTTAAACAAGGTTTATTCAGTGTTGTGCAGAAACAGGTCACGTGTAATAATATTCTCTGTGCAGAATAAACAGGCCGCTGCACCAGAACGCACCTGCCAAACCACAGAGGAACGATTTGACTATTCAAAACAAGAAAAAGTTGGTATCTGTGGTCTGCACACTGAGTCAGACACCAAACAGAAGCGAACAAAAACACTCAGTGACTTCCCTTCACTTCATATTAGGTTTCTGTCCAACAGTGTAGAAAATCATCTGTCACGTTTTTCAAAACATGTAATTGACTGACACCTCCCTCTGGTTCCTAAAATAATCTCTTCTTTATGAGGAAGGTACATATATTCACCTCTAAACATAACCAAAATTTATGTTAAATATTTTTAAAAACCACAAGAAAGGTACAAGTTTCATGTTGTCTTAAACTTATTGTTCATCATCTGATGTGATGAATTTAAATTTCTTCTTACTATATGGAAACATTTAAAAATGTAATCATTGATTTAATCAGAATAAATTAGGTCCAAGTAATGTTTCACAAGAGAGATCTTTATTACTTTATCATTAAATTAATTCCAATCATTTCAGTAAATCTACAAACAAAACATTTACATTCATTGTGTCACATGTCTCCTATGTTTTGATAAAACTCTCAGAACATTTGTGGCAATTTGGCAAACACATACAGTATATTGATACAACAACAAAAGACATATATAAAAGTTTCAATCTTTGTAGAAAATGTCTAAATACAGCCACATAAAACACCGCGAAATGTGATTAAAAACATGAAACTACTCACATATCACTCTATGCAAATATCCAACAACGCTGATTGTACTTCACTTCTTTTTACAGTCCACTCCGCCATGTTGACCTTGCTTTGAAGCCCATAGTGAGCTCCATTTCACTCTGTAGCTCTGTAATGTTTCACATCAGCGACTCATTCTATGTCTGTATTTTGTGTTCATAGAAAGAAAAATGACAGTAAGATACTTGATATGTACACCATCGATCAGTACAATGAGGAATATTCACAATGGATCCAAATGTTATGAGCACAAATAATAAATATATAACATTTGAGTGTTACTCTGGGATTCAAAGTCTCCTTACTGAACTATGAACTTGGAGCATTTTCTTAAACATCTTTTACCATATTACCTTTCGAATGGTTATATGTAAACAGTGCCATCAAAAAACTTCGGAGAGCTTCCAATTCAACATTTACACACATTTATGATCCTGAATATTCACAAACACTTCCCACCCCTAAACAAGGCAAGTTTACCGTTTTCTGGTGAACAAAATCATCATTTAGCTACATTTATACACATATTTCATGAAAAATGCACAAACAAGCAGGATACATGTGAAAATGTGTCCTAATCCCTCCTTGGTCATGTCCTCTTCCTCCTCACACATAGTCCCTCATGTGGTAGGAGGTTTGGCCTGTTGACCTCGGAGCGGCGGTGTACGCTATGCGACTCTGGGGGGCCATGTTGTACCTCATTGGTTTCTCTTCCTTTGGGGGGCAGCTGCAGCAGAGGATGGACCCTCCAACAACCAGCAGGGCCGCGGCAGCCCAGCCCAGATACAACGCCGCCCCGATCTCCATCTTCTGGCCAGTGAGGACAATGGGACTGTAGAACTCAACTACGATGGTGTGTGCTGACCAGGAGACGGGCACCAGCTGGGTCAGGCCTGCTGTGATGAACGCCCCGCCGGAGGCAGCCATCACCCTGGCTTTAGCTACCTCTTCCACGATGCAGGTGGTGCACTTTGCTCCCAACAAAGAAATGAAGAGAGCCACCAGTCCCACGATGAGGGAGACGACAGTGAGTGCCCTGGCGGCCTGCAGGTCCTGTGGTAAGGCCAGCATGGAGTTGTAGACCTTACACTGCATCTCCCCCGTGCTCTGGAACACGCAGCTCATCCACAGGCCCTCCCAGTACACCTGAGCTGTGACGATGTTAGCGCCAATGAAGGCAGAGACCCTCCACATCGGCAGGGCGCAGCTGAGCACACTCAGGACCCATCCGAGCACTGAAAGAGTGACGCCGGTAATTTCAAGTCCCAAAGAAACCATTGTGTACTCAGAAAAGTGTCCTCTCTGTGGATCAAACTTTTATTTCTGTTTTCTCTCCTCTTGGTTCCTCTTTTTTTCCTTTCCTTGCTTCTCTTTCTCGTTTTTACGTTCAAGCTCGTATTTGACGGCCTTCTTGATTTTGTCTTTCACGCTCTTCTTTGTTGACCCTTCCTCCCACCAGATAGGCCTCTTCCTGTTGATGAATCCAGGAGTGTCGATTCGTTTCGCTCTTCTTCCTCAGCAAACACAACGTCCCTGCTGTGTGTATGTGACCAGTCAGATGTTGTTTTCCTGTGTTCTGCAGCTCTTAAGGAGTCGATGACCCTTATCTGTATATTGTTTTATTACTAAGTAGTCAGGCCCTCCCAAGAGATGACATCAGCCCGCCACCCCGAGCCAATCAGGTGAGCCCTAGGCATTGGCCTCATTTACCACCTGGGTGTGCGGGTGCTCGTTTGTTTGCTTTCTCCTAATAAAGAGTATTTTTATAGGTTAACCTTTTGCTCATGGTAGCGCTGGGTGTGTCTGCTTTATTGCTGTCAGTCGGTAATGAGTGGCCAGGGCAGAGCTTGTTATGTGGTTGATAGGTGACCACAAGAGACTGTAACGGATATATAAACGTATTCCGATAGCAGAGTGCGTGTGAACGTACCCAGTATATATATGTGTGTGTGTGTGTATATTGCGTGTGTTTGAGAGAGACAGAAGAAGAGTAAAAGAGACATTCTGCATACATCTATGTTCTGTTTTCAATTTACTCTTTAGTTTTGTTTTGATGTATCACATCTTTATAGCCTGGACTAAAACAGGATGTTACAGCTTTTATAGCAGAGATGTATGCCATCTCCACTGGGTCACACTGTCTATGGGTAATCATTACAGTAAAATCTTAGTTAATGCCAAACACGTGCAAAGGATGTACATATTTTATTGATATGTTAGTACAGCTTCAGCGAACCAACTGTGCTCTTTTTAGCTTCGAAAAATGGATCAAGCAGTGTCTTTGTTTTCATGTTAGGGAGCATTTAGGACACAATCTACATTATACATGAACTTTTCAGTAAACTTTACAGTTTGACAGATACATAAAAGCTAAACTGAAACACGAGTCCCATAAAAAGACCAAAACCAACAATGCGTTAGTTTGTCTCACAATACCCTCTGACCTCCCTTCGCTGCCTGTCGCAATTGGCCCCTCGTCCATTTGTTCATACTGAAGACTTAAATCTTTAAATGGTCACAAATATATATTTTCAGTAATTTCCTTAAACAGCTGGGCACTGTAATGTTTAGCAAATGTTAGTCAAACTGCAGTAAATAGTGCATTTGTTGGGGACTATTTTCTGATGCGGATTAATACACATTTGGTATTTAGAGCAGCACGACAGTGTCTGTGGGATTGACTCATAGTCAACTCCAGCGCCCATGTTCATCATAATGAAAGAACAACTAGCACAACGGTGTGGCTCACAGATTTGTTTTTAACACTTTTGACAGCCATGGAAGTGTATAGTATAGCACATAAGTTATATCAGGCTTTAACCACACTTCAATAAGTCAGTCTCCACAGGAATATTAAACATAAAACTGGCACCAACAAGTGTTTTAAAGTGTTAAAAAGATTTAGGAATGATTCCTTTAGTCTCACATTGCCATGCCAAAGCTCATGTCTTACCTGAGTCAGACAAATGCAAAGGCAGAAATAGAAATGTGTTTTCACGGTTGGCATGTTGGCAACTGATATCTGGCAGAGCAGAGTGAACATAATATTTTACCATGAGGCAGACTCAGCGACGTACAATATTGTTCAATCCTGCCTCACATAAACTCCTCTCAAATCGCTGGTGCAGGTCTTAATGTCTGTCCATGTACATGTACATTTACATTTCTGACAATTTTGTCCAAGCAATAGCTATAGTGACTGCTTGCACTATCATAGTCTTACACACTTTTATCTTGTATACGTGTACTTTTTATCACACTTCAATATTAGTCTAACACGTCTGCTATAGAATGGCTAACCAAGCAACCGCGATAAGATAACAGCTGATAAAAGGCAATTTGTCGAGATTGTCTTTGTGTTTGGGAAGGAGACAAATAATTGTCCAGCAATTCAAATCATATCAATACTTCCAAAGTTCTTATTTGCATATTTAAAGAAGAAATATTTGATGGTGGAGACCCTACTTGATAGTTACAGCGCGTAGTCTAGCTAGCTAAGACACAACGCTGACATATTAATGTCTTATGAAAGCAAACGGTTCTTTATTTGCACACAGCGTGAGTGGCATTCATTCAGAGTCATTTTCCTTGCCACCTGACAAATTAAAATCCGATATTGTTGTTTTAGCTGTGTTTTTATCTCAACTAACTCCGTTTATCAGAACTTATTGTTAACTGTAAACAGCCGCCTGCTGCCGCTAGCTAACCAGATAAAAAAAGTGATTAGTGGAGCTGCAGGGTTTTAAAAATTACGTATAACAGCAACAGCAATCAACAAATTACAAGACATAATAAGACGTAAGAGACTTTAATGTCATTGTATACAATACAACGAAATTTTGTGTGGCAAACCTCAGAAAACAGCAGCAGTAAGAACACTAAAGGAATGAATAAAAAGAATAGTACAGAAAGATTGAAAGCAAAGAAAAGCAGGAACAATGTCACAACAACTATTATTGTGGTAGATGAATTAAAAATAAAAAGCTAGACGTCTTTGTGTACAGCAGTTAAAGGTACAAACAATTAGATTTAAATGCAGATAAACAAAATAATCTCAATACAATTTGTGCAAGTTTACAAAATGAAAACCAAAATTACTCCATTAAAATATTGATTATAGCTTTAGCCATGCTTGTACACTTGGCACTACTTCATTACTGTGAAACCTGCTTCATAATTGCACTCTGGCTGTTTGCTAAGAAGCTAAAAATGGTATCACACTGTGTTAGACCGGATATCTGAGCAGCTGTGACATTAACTAGCCTCATAATCACACTAAGCTGCCATTTCATGTCACTGTATTATTCAATCTGACATCATGTTCATGTAGGCTGTTTATAGTTTTTGAACAGTTATTTTTCACTGACCAGTTAGTAGTGGTGTATCTTACCTGCTGATGTCAGTCAAAACAGAAGCTGCAGTATTGGTTGGTAACAGTTTCAGTGACCCAACATTTGTGATGTCTGTTGAAGAAATATATGGATTGACGAGTTTTTCTCAATGTAGAATAAAATCTGTCACCATTTTCTGCCTCTGGCACAGGAAGGTGTCGTCTCCATTTATAAACCTGCCCACAAAAAGTGAATATTTGGACTCATATTCATCAAGTGGGCAGAAACATGACTTTGCTAATATGGGGAACTTTGTCCCATATCAACTTAAAAGGTGATGATATGTCAATGTCGTGTTCACAACTTCTTTCCGTTCCCCCAAATTGGTCAAAAAAAGAAAAAAAAATGCAAGTTTAAGTTCATTTCCATGTTATTGAAAAAACAACCACAACTTTATTTGTGTAGTTAGGGGAGTTTCACTCAGCAGACTATGGCTTTATCTCTTACGAGAGTTGATAAATGAGTTTCAGTTAGCAGAAGGATTATTCATTTCCCTGTTGTTTACTCTCATGTGTGTATGTGGATTTGTGAGTGTGTGAGCTCTTCCTCCTATTCAGTCGTGGATAAAACACACAAATGATCTATCAGGAAATCTAGCTGGGTGTGTGGAGACGGTATTTCAGAGGGCATACTGTACAGATAACAGGTTATCTATCTGGTTATGTGCCAAGGGAAATTCAGATAGCATGCATGGCTTTGCAACTATTGCCAACACATTGCTCATAGTGACCTAAATACAGGGAGGGAAACTGTTATAAAATTGCTTTCCTGATACTGCTCCATGGAGGAGCCATAGAAACCCTGAGTACAAATATGATACATTTAAGGATGTGTTATTTGTGGTTTCTGTTCATAACCATATGTCTTTTCTTGATGTTAACAGGGATTTCAATGTTGCAAATGTAAAAAGTTCAAGCTACAGCATTATTAATTAATGTGTTTTGGTTAACTGAACATTGCCACTAAAGGGAGAAATTGGGGATTTTTATAGTTTTAGATTTGATTAATATAGTCCTCCCGCATAGAGACATAAACTACAAAATTTTGTACTCTGTAATGGAGTCATTCAACACAAAACTTGAGTCAAAACACACTTAAATAATAGTGAAATCTCTGATTTGAGAAAACTGTGATGTACACTTTTACTCACTCATAATATTCTATGTAATTCATTACTTTGACACTTGACTCCATAATTTAAAAAAACAACTACATACATTTCAGATGTCTGTAAAAGTGTGAATGCTGTTGAAAAATATTTATATTTGCTGGAGCTGGAGAGGCAAGATTATGCAGTGGTCCCACTGACATAAAACAAACTACCATAGAAATGATCATATCAAAGATAGCAAGCTCTTAAACTGTCAGTCTATCACTAGTGGTACTATAATGTAATAAAAACTGCTGGCGAAAAACAATGTAATATATATTTACAGCACCACATTAATATCTATTTGTCACCATCGAACTCTTGTCAGATTTTATTATCTGTTAATGAATCATGTGCCACGTGAATCAGCCCAAACTGCCCATTTCAAATAAAGATGGGGGATTTCCTGGCAGTCTTTTTTAAGAGCTCACTGGTCAGAGGCAACACTGCTTCGTAAGCGGACTTTCAGTTACTAAGTGATGAGTTCTTTGAATGAGTGGGGGGCCTTGGATTTAATGGCCGTGTAGAGATTTATGGACACATTCAAAGCTGCAGTTAAAAGCTCTTTGAACACTGGGTAATGCCACATTTTCACAACCATCCTGATATCTTTCTCCCTCTTTGTGTAGAGAAAAACTCCAGACCAAACAAAACCCAAGTTGCGTGTTGTATTGTTGCATCATGTGCATTTAAATGAAATCTACAAATTAATATTAAACTGCATTAAACTAAAAAAGACTTAAAACGTAAGATAAGATTTAAGATGCCATTTTGGTTGTCGTTGTTTCCCTTGAGTCACAAATTAACCTCCAAGTGACTCTTCTGGGTAGACACACGCACACAAACGCACACACACGTACACACATATATGCACACACTGCTACCCCCTTCGGGCAGAGCGGAGAATGGCAGACAGAACAGCCCAACATCAGACAGTTGAACATTTTTTCTTTTGTGTCAAGGTTACACCATTTAGAAGTTACAAAATCCAGACCTGCCAAATACGCCGTACATCATATCTTTTACACTGACGCTTCTTTGTTGCCCTTCACCCCTCCGCCCACACCAGTTTCCCATAAATATCAAGTATAAGCTCTTTCCCTGTAAACTTTTGTGAACAAAAAACCTTACATGTTCACACTTACAATCAGCCCTCAGTCTGGTTCACAGAACACACACAGGCTGAACATGAAGGAGCTTTTCTCAAAGCTTTTCTCAGCCTTTATTTCACACAGTTTCTTCATTTTTCAATTAGATATTTCACTCTCAGTAAATCTGACATGTTCCTTGGAGAAATTTGACTCTATTTCTCAAAGAAATAAATAACTAACAGCACATTTCAAGGCCGCATGTGCACAATTTCATGGACTCTTTGTAACTTCTGTCTGATTTCATGAGGGAGAATCGACCTACATTATTTTAAAACGAGATCACAAGACTCACAAGTTATGTATCTCCTCATTAAAATGTTTTAATTGCAAGAGCGTGACAAAGTGTGAGGGTTTTTTTTTTTGCCCTGTGTGTACTCACCGGTCAGAAATGTATATTGGTGCAAGATTCTTTAATGATTTATAAACTAGCAGCAACACTTTATAATCTATAAGTAACTGGAGGGGTGTTACACACAAAGGGGGTCACCAAGAAACGATAAATCACTATATGTTCAAGATGTTACATTCGTACAGTTACTGGAAGCAACATGTTGATCTTGAGTTTTTCACAGCTCAGTCACTGGCCTCAAGGCTGTGAGTTCAGCACATTACAAAACCTCAGTGAAAAATGCTTTAACAGCAACATTGTGCAGGACACTGCTTGTTTCCCACACAAACTGTAGCTGATTTGTCTTTTAACTGGAATTCACTTCTTCGTTGGTTTAGCTGTTAATCTAAAGACTGGATTTTAGGTGTGTATGTGTTGATCAAACTAATTAAAGGCAGTTTACCCAATGTGAAATGTGATAATATATCAGGGGTTTAAAACTACGAGCGCAGGGGCCAGATTCAACTTCATAAAGTCCCCACATTTCTAGAATTTGTTGTTTACTGTATTCTGTAATTTTTTTTACCCCCAGTTTGATTTCTCCCCCTTTAATATTCTACAGTAGCAAGTCTGCAAAAATAGAAGCATTTTTGAAGCCGCGTCTAACTGTACAACTTGTTAACATAAACACTGACACCAAAATGTCTCCCTCTAAACCTAAAAGAGAGGTTGACCTGAAGGACAGAAAGTTTCAGAAAAGGAGGACAAAACTATTGTTTATTTTGGAGTTTAAAGTGTCTGCTTCCTGTCTTATCTGCAAGGAGAAAGCTGTTGTTTTTCAGGAATACAATCCCAAGTGGCATTACTCTTCTGCACATACAGAGCAGTATGATAGGTTTTAGTTAAAGGAGAGGAAAAGACCAGTCGCTGTGTATATAGTTAAGATGGTTTAGTTTTCAGTAAAGTGTTCAAGAACTACCTGACCAGTGGCCCCTATTTAACTTCAGATTGAGACCCCTGTTACAGATTGCTTTTTAACTGTAAGATAAATAAGATTTTCAGACTTTATGATATACTTAATATTTCAAAGACATCACAATTATTTATATGTTCATTTAAAAGCTGGAGCGCTGGGAAACAAATTACTGACATATTAAGAGATGCAGCTGTAATATAGAGTTAAATAAAGCAACCCTGTCCCCTAGAAATTATGTTCATATACTAATTTACAAAAGGAAATACCTTTGAGAGAAAATAATTCCACCCACATTACATTTTTTACAAACATAATGAGGAAGCCTTTTTAATGAAATCTGTGAAATATTCAAACAGAAATAATTTATCTTCACTGGAAAAAATGATGTCACTGAACAGGATCCACTCACGTTTATCTCAAAACATATTTGACAAAACTAATTAGTAGTAAACAAGTGTAATTTTTTAAGAGACAGTGTTGAGAAAGTATCTATGTTGACTCTAACAGCATGTCATCAATAGTTTGTGAAGGTGTGATACAGTAAAAGGAGACCATATTAGGTCAGACTTGTCACAACCTCAAATTTTCGTCACAGGTATTGCCATTTAAAACAGTCTGAGTCACTCTCTCACTCATGACATTGCTCCACCCTCCTGCTGCTGGTGAGGGTGAAACTGGAGGTGGGGGAGGGGAAAGGACCACAGAAGCAACTACTAGCAACTTTACTTTAATAGGATGCTTCTACTGTATTCAAATTGTGTGTTTAATTCAGCTTGTAGCACTACATGCACATCAGTTTCACCTGTTTTCTTTTGTTAAACTAAAACAGCATGGGTTGGGGAGGGTAAACAGGTTATGGGTAAGTCGACGTGTGGGTGGACCTGATGAGCACGGACTGGTGACGGTGAGCTGTTTTCCTTCATGGCCCCTCCTCTCTCAGAGAGGAGATCATATGTACCTGCTCTCCTCCAAAATCTCTCCCATTTAGCAAACACACCTGAGCAACAGAAGACTTGCCTCCGTCAGAGAAAGAGACAAACGACCCACAGTCTTACGTCACTGCACGAGAGGAATTACAGAAGCTCTTTCAAGTGACGATTCAAAAGAGGAAGACGTTTCATTTGAAACAACTCAAAGGCAAATCAGTTGACCACAATGGTGTCTGCTGGGTTTCAAATGCTGGGCTCGGCCCTGGGGATCCTGGGCTGGATTGGTGCCATCGTTGTTTGTGCCCTTCCCATGTGGAGGGTCACGGCCTTCATCGGCAGCAACATCGTCACATCGCAGACGTCCTGGGAAGGTATCTGGATGAGCTGTGTGGTCCAGAGCACAGGCCAGATGCAGTGTAAGGTCTACGACTCCATGCTTGCCCTCAGCTCTGACCTCCAGGCTGCCCGGGCCTTAACCGTCATCGCCATCGTAGTGGGCATCATGGCTATCCTTCTCTCTGTGGCGGGCGGGAAATGCACCAACTGTGTGGAGGATGAAGTATCCAAGACCAAGGTGGGCATCGCATCTGGTGTTGTCTTCATTGTGGCTGGGATCCTCTGCCTAATCCCTGTGTGCTGGACAGCCCATACCGTCATCCGTGACTTCTACAACCCGCTATTGGTCAATGCCCAGAAGAGAGAGCTTGGCGCCGCGCTCTACATTGGGTGGGGGGCATCCGCTTTGATGCTGATCGGAGGGGGGATGCTCTGCTGCAACTGCCCCCCTAAGGATGAAGGCTCCTACACAGCCAGGTACAAAGCTGCTCGATCTGACGCCTCAGCTCCAGCATCCGGCAAAGACTATGTCTAAAAAAGATCTGCGAAAAAGCACCATTTACTGGGACAGATACACTGGTGCTACTGGGTTGTGAGTGTTCATGTTTCAGGAATTTACTCGAGAAAAAATATTCCTGATGAGAGCTTTTGAAGACGAACCACACCCAAAGAGGAAATTCATGTTTTTATGTTAACACAGTTACTTGTATGTGTATGGTTGTTAATATGAATATTAGTCATTTCTTAGTCTTTTCTTATCATTATAAATATTCTATAACCTTGGTCATATTTTGAAAATGCTCATGTTTTGTCATGTTTTTGTGGGATGTTTTTATGAACCATGTATATGAGTTTCATGATGTGCCAGTTCATACTGTAAATAAATATTTTGTTTACAAATCTTAGATCACCTGTCTTTGCTTTTTATTCTCATATATGTTCACACAGCAGCTGCATTCAGCTGGATTCATTCAATGGTCTTAAAATGGAGCTAATCAATACATTATTACATCAAACTTCACTGTATTTATTGTTTATGATGGCAGTTTTACATTTTATCATGTATGCATGCTCATTTACTACAATCATAACATAACATTAATACAATTGAAACAATTATCCTTTTTGAGAAAGAAAAAAACCCCTCAACGCATGTGAAAAGCATTTATTGTCTGACTTTCTTGTAGATCAGGTTTAGGTGTGGCAGAAAAAAAAGTCATGATGGTTGGAAACTTGTCTTTGTTCAAACTGTGAGCCTACAGGCAAAGGTATTTGTACTTTATATGGACTCACAGGAACATGTTTTCAGTTGTTAAGGGAGCAAATATTGAAATTCTAGGAAATATTTACATCACTTTGCTTTTATCTTGAGGTTTTTTACCCTGCAAAAGATATTATGCAGGGGTTGGCAGTTTGTTCTTGATTCAATCTTCGAAAGTAAATGATTTCCTACCACCAAGACTCTATTCTGACTCCATTTCTGTAGGATTAAGTCCTTCAGTTCAACACACAAACCTAATATAATACTGTCTGAGATAATCAGGGTGATCAGTTTAAATGTCATGTAAATGAATTCAAGGTTTAATTCTCTGTAGTTTTAAAGACTATTGGATCGAGGTACATTTGTTTACCTTCCATGTTAGAGTATTTCTTTCAGAAAAATCAACTTCCTGGACTGTTTGAACTGAATGCTCTGACTTAAACTCTGAAGTTGAGTGTTTGCTCAAGGCTTTATCTATGTGAGTGGGTCTGTGCGTATTTGTGTGTGTTTGTGTCTGTGTGTGTGTGTGTGTGTGTGTGAGCACAGGTGGAATCCGGAGCCATTGTTCCCAGTCCCAAATCTTTGCTTGAGGTAACAAAGCATGTATGTGTGGGAACAATGAAAAGAGAGAAAACAAGGGTTGTGGATATCAGGTCTCAGTTTTCCCCTTTTGTCTGGGAGCACAGAAACTCCACCCTGAAAGTTTGAATCACAACAGGGGGCAGTTATCTTCTCACAGTGAGACCTCAGTGCATCAGAGCACAGCAAACGCTTCCTCAAGCAGGTGTGAGAGTGGACTGTATGAGACCTCAAAACCAGTAAGGCTAACTGTAAACTCTCTGCGGTGTTTTTATGCATTCAGAAGCCAACAATCTTCAAGACGTGAACATTTTAGCAAGAGTGATTGTTCCTTTCCTCTAGTTTCCTGTGTAGAAGTTGAGTCGTGGCCGCAGTGGCGTAACCATGGCGTCTCAGGGCCTCCAAATCATGGGTGTGCTGCTGGCCTTCATCGGCTGGCTGGGCACCATCATCACTTGCGCTCTGCCCATGTGGAGAGTCACTGCTTTCGTTGGGGCGAACATCGTCACCGCCCAGGTGATCTGGGAAGGCTTGTGGATGAACTGTGTGGTTCAGAGCACGGGCCAGATGCAGTGTAAGGTCTACGACTCCATGCTGGCCCTGCCTCAAGACTTGCAGGCTGCCAGGGCCATGGTGATCATCTCGGTGATCGTCGGCGTGTTCGGCGTCCTCATGGCCATAGTCGGAGGAAAGTGCACTAACTGCATGGAAGATGAGGTGTCCAAAGCCAAAGCCTGCATCGTGTCCGGGGTGATCTTCATAATAGCCGCCTTGCTGATCATGATTCCAGTGTCGTGGTCAGCTCATGCGGTGATCAGGGACTTTTATAACCCAATGGTGATCGCAGCTCAGAGGAGGGAGCTCGGGGCTGCACTTTATATCGGTTGGGGTTCCTCTGGGCTGCTGCTGCTGGGAGGAGGCCTGCTCTGCAACAACTGCCCCCCAAAAGACAACAGGCCCTACATACCTGCCAAGTTTGCCCCTGCCAGGACCGTATCCTCAAATGTGGACTATGTGTGAGTGTAAGATGTAGCATAAGACGTCTCAAGGTTTTTTTTTTTTTTAATTCTGTTACCGAAAAATAAACAAAAGGATTTGTTTCTTAAGGTGTTTAAAGTTGTTGCTGAGGCTGACAAAAACAAGAACAATGAAGTTTTGATTACATTTCACTGTGTAGTTGTTGTTTTTTTTCATATTGGAGCAGTATAGTAACTAAAACAGCAAAATATATTGTTTTGCGGTTTGTTTTCTTGTGTTGGAACTTTTCAGATGTAGTGACTTCCTATCGAAGGTTGATATACACTGTCGACTGTTTTCACATGACACATTCATATTCATGTTTCTCAAATATTCTTTTCCACTTATAAACAATTCCTCTACTGTGAATTTAAAACCTGTAATATTTCTCTGAAACAATATATTCATTATGAGTAAAATACCAACTAAAAAGAGTAGTTTTTCTCATGTAGACTGAATGGAGTGATGCAGTGCCTATTTAATCACTCACATATTCAAATTTGTAAGTTGCCACGAATTGAATGAATGCAGAATTTTCTAAAGCTCATTATAATATAATATGTGAAGCTTTTTTCTTTTACTTGTATAATGATATATGATCACTTCTGGACTTCCTATTGTCTTTCAAATAAAGTCTCTTTATTCATACCGTTCATGACGTCTTCATTTGTGGGTTTCACTCTGCACCTGCTGACATGCGGTAATAAAACCTGAAACTGTACATCTCACTAACCACTCATGATAAGGTATTCAGGAATTCAGGGGAGTAGACTCCAGGGAATTTACTGTATCTGGTTGAGATGTTTGCCACGCTGTAATCGACTGCCCTTGTATTCAGACAGTAATTTACAGTTTCTGTCTTGAGTAAAATGGATGTCACCGCCGGAGACAACGGTGTGCTGTGTATGCTCGGATTCATGTTGCTAAGGAACTGTTTTATATCTCCAAAGAATGGATATTTACACTTTGCCCAGCAGGGGCACATCTGCCAAGTCTTGTCAAGTTGATATATCCTAAACCTCTTTAACGGTTTTCTTTTTATTTACAGACACTTTCAATTGAAACCACACTGACAAGAATAAATAATAGGCCCCTGTAATTTTTCACTATTGTGTCTGTTTCTGTTCTGGCTACTCAGCTTCTGTAATCAGTGGTGGAAGAAACATTCAGATTTTACCTCAGCAAAAGTAGAAATACAACAATCCTGTATATGTAAAAGCTCATGTCTTCAAACTTTTACATAATTAAAAGAACAAATGTTGTAAAATTTTACATTTAAGTATCAAAAGTAAAAAAAAGTTTCATGTTTTTATATATACTAATATTAGGTTACCAATACTGATGCATCAATATGTAAGCAGCATTCAAATGTAGTAGCTGCAAATATGCTACATACTTTCGGGTATTTTAACCTATGACAATGCATCACTTTTTAAAAGCAGATCATATAAAATATCATCATTTAAAGTAGCAACTATAACTGTTAGATAAATATAATGGAGTAAAAAGTACAATTTTCTTTCAAAAATGTAGTGAAGCAGAAGTAGAAATACCATAAAATGATAGCACTCTTCAGTTTTACTTATAGTACTTTAGTGAATGTGAGCTCACATTAAAAGAACAACATTAAAAGAAACAATGTTGACAAAAATACTGTTTATTGTCCGAACGAAAAACAAAATGAAACTGAAAAATAAATCTCACATGACAAATACATGTCTCTTTTCTGAAGTGCTTACAAACACAATAATGGAAACATCAGGAAAAGTCTGAGTCAGACTGAATTAATACTGAAATTATAACACAAAACATAAACTGAGTAAAAAGAAATGAATTAAACAGCAAATCTTTACTCCATGTTGCATTTTTCTAACATGGCACATACCTTATAGAGTCTTTTGTATTTTTCAGAAACAAATGGCCACAGAGTGTTAGTCAAAGGAAGTTAGTCACAATGCAAATCACAACTTGATAAGAAACAGGTTTGTACTGTATGTAAAGTGCTGCTTCTCATGTTAGACAAATTCCTTCCCGGGTGTTGTGGATTTCGGTGGGGAATATTTTGCTCCGCTGTAGCGGTTTCCTCCTGATGGACACTGGCAGCATAGGAGAGCCCCACCAATCAGCAGAAGCCCTGATGCTCCCCAGCCCACGTACAAACACGCACCCAGCTCTCTCCTCTGAGCATCAGGAACCATGGGGTTGTAGAAGTCCTTTATGATAGTATTGGCAGGCAGTGACACAGTCACCAGACACAGAGCCCCACTCAGGATGAAGAAAACACCTGCAGAGATGGCCACTCTGGCTTTTGCTGCTTTGTCCCCAACGCAGGTGGTGCATTTCCCTCCCACCACAGAGAGCAGCAGGCCGAACAGAGAGAACAAAATGGCGATGACGACCATGGCCCGGGCTGCCTGGAGGTCCGGAGGCAGGGCCAGCAGGGAGTCGTAGACCTTACACTGCATCTGGCCCGTACTCTGCACCACGCAGGTCATCCACAGTCCTTCCCAGATGGTCTGAGCCACCACGATGTTGTTCCCGATGAAAGCAGACACCTTCCACATGGGCAGCATACAGATCAGTATGTTTCCAATCCATCCGAGCACCGCCAACCCGACGCCTAGAATCTGCAGCCCCAAAGATGCCATCGTGGTTTGCTGGGGTTCCTTCTCTTCCTCTTTCTCCGTCTCAGTTCGACACTGGGCTGCCAACTAAAAGCTTTCCAACTGTGGGAAAGTTTTATATGACCCTCAGATGCCCCTGAGCAGCCTCCTCCTGTGGGTGGGCTTTGACTTCATTGCTCAGATATAAACATCCATCATGCTGCCTTTGAGTTCAGAGGTGTCTCTCTCCTACAGAGAGGCTCCATGGTGCCTCAGCAGAGCTCTCAGAAAAAAAAAAACAGTGTGGCTCAGTTAAAAGTTGAACATGAAAGTCCAGCTTTATGGAATGAAAAATATACTGTAAAACTATAATTTTGTTTAAATATGAAAGATTGCTACATCATGCAAACACAACAATTGGTTAATAAGCCTTTTGAGATAGTAGCAAACTAATTCATTTGTTTTACAATTTATTTATCTTGTTGAATCCAATTAATCATATGTGCTAAAAATGATTTAAAACTTAAAGTGCTATTTGGTAAAGTATTGGCATCTACACAATCTATCCTTGTAAGTTCTGATAATATTTACTTTTCATGGAGTGTCTCAAGGAATGTACTTCTCATCTTAACTTCTATGTCTGATTTTATACATCTTTTTGTTCATTTTAATGTGGATGTTTGACAGAACAAGTCAGAGCCATCTGAAAACCAAGCAAAACCAACCAAACAGGTTACATGAGCTCACTGGCTAATGAGCACAGGTGGAATCATTCAGCTTGATTACTGCACTGGTAAAACAACATGGGATAAGATGTCAAAGAATTCAAATCTCATGGTCTTTCAAAATGTAATAAGAGAAAATGTTGCACGAATTACACATTATTTTTCTTCCCACAGTTCAAGAAAAAGATCATATTTGCAAGTGAGTCAGTTTATTCAAACCAAGCAGCATCACCTCAAAACTGTTAAACAAAGATCACATCACGTGACCTTTGCCATTTTTAAGAAGGTGATCAGCAAGTGGATGACAAATAAGAGAGAAGACTTCACTGGTTACTGGTATTGGTTGCTGACTTTCTTAACGACCACAGGTGTTTTCAGTTCGACCAATTTTAGAACGACCAATCAGGCGAAACCACAACCTACCAAGTAGGTATAAAAGCTGCAGGTGAGCAAAAAATCTCTGTATTTTATTGCTGGTGCACTCATCTCTTTATGCTGAGACAACTATGGCGTCTGCAGGTCTCCAGATCTTTGGCATCTTCCTGGCAACCATTGGCTTTCTGGGAGACATCATCATCTGTGCCCTGCCCATGTGGAAGGTGTCTGCTTTCATTGGGAACAACATTGTGACAGCGCAGATCTTCTGGGAGGGCCTGTGGATGAACTGCGTGAAGCAGAGCACTGGCCAGATGCAGTGCAAGGTCTATGACTCCATGCTGGCTCTGCCACGTGACCTGCAGGCCGCCCGGGCCCTGGTTGTGATCTCCATCCTGGTTGTCTTCATGGGAATCCTGCTCGCCGTTGCAGGGGGAAAATGCACCAACTGCCTTGAGGATGAGGTGGCCAAGAGCAAGGTAGCCATTGCTGCTGGGGTGTTCTTCATCATCGGTGGTATCCTGTGCCTGATCCCTGTGTCCTGGTCTGCTCACGAGGTCATCAGGAACTTCTACAACCCCATTATGAGTGACGCGCAGAGGAGGGAACTCGGTGCGTCACTGTTCATCGGCTGGGGCTCAGCAGGACTCCTGCTTATTGGAGGCTCACTTCTCTGCTGTCAGTGTCAGCAGCAGAAGGATAGCAGATACTCCGTCAAATATTCTGCCCCTC
Organism: Thunnus maccoyii; assembly: GCF_910596095.1. NCBI lineage: Eukaryota > Metazoa > Chordata > Actinopteri > Scombriformes > Scombridae > Thunnus > Thunnus maccoyii. The sequence goes on from NC_056545.1 coordinate 15,820,230, forward strand.
GCTCAGCAGCCAGTGGAGGAGCCTACGTCTGAACTGTCTGCATTCTTGCCTTATCACAGGAACTGGACTGTTAAACTCCAGAGTCATGTTTTTATTGTCTTAACTTTCATGATGGGTGTTTTTACTGATTTAATTTTAATAAATTAAGCTTTCATGATGACTGTTTCCTTGTTTTTGGGGCTGCATCATTTGTCCTGTTAAGTGAGGACAACAAAGTCTTCAAGTCTAAGGTGGTGGTTTTGGTTGTACTATTTTCTGGTCAGCTGAGCTCAACCTAATTAAGCGTCAAACATGTAAAGTTTATCTGCAACTGATGCAAGAGCCTTTTCATGGCAGACATTTTGACTTGTCATAGTAGGGACAGCACAGGTGTTTAGAAATAAACAATATCTACATTAAGTGTCCTGTGAGGCATCATGTGCAACACAAAGTACAGAATCTTTTTTTTTTTTTTTTTTTTTTTTTTTTGCCTAAAATTGTTTTTTTTTTTCCATTTCACACTCAAAATGGCAGCATGCACTTCATGGTAAAAGGAAACTGATTTCAGACATAGCCCTACAACTGAAGCAGCTAACTGGGATTTTTTTTTTTTAAACACCTATGCTTTTATGTGGAAAAAGCTTAGCTTCTTCACAGCTAATGTTAAAATTACAAAAAGCAACACCATGTCAAGTTGACTGACTGGCAGGTGTTTTTGACAAGGTAGTTTGGTGTTTTAAAAAACAACAACTTGACCAACACTGAAAACACACATTTGCTAAAATTCTCAGATGCTTGCTCAACACTTTGACAGCTTCAACAAAATCAAACATACCAAGCTTTACCAAAATAGTTATTTTTTTACCACTGTTCTTCTTATCACAGTGGGACTGATCCAGGCTAAAAGAGTATTAGCTAACTAAAACTACCTTCCTTTTCCTAAAGGCACAGATTTGACTTGTTAATCCTGAACATGTTTAATAGCGTCCCCCTTATTCTGAAATCAAGGCAAAATGAGTAAAGGTTTGGTACTTTGATCCACACTCATGGTTGAGGCCTGACATTTTGACTCACAGTAGCAGAAAAATCACAGGTGTTACTAATTGTTCTCATGACGGCACTATGACATCACATACACTACAGCTGCACTGAAGTTCATCTAAAGCAGGTTAAACACTTGAAACAAAAGTAATTTACAGCAAACTTGAGTTTAGTAATCAATCTTAGTTAAATAATTTACCTATACCACATTAATCTGGCCACCGGTATACAATTTATACTCATTATGCAACATTTAATACATTTGAGTGTTTAAATCACAGGTGCCCAATGTTTCAATTCACATCTCCTTATGTTGGGACTCTTCTCCTCTGAGTAGGCCTCAGTCTTTATGCTAATCTAAGCTAACTAGCTACCTGCTCCAGCTTCTTATTTACTGTAAACACATGAGAGTGGCATCAATCTTCTCATCTAAATCTCAGTAAAACAGCAAATAAGCATATTTTCTAAAATGTCAAACTACACTTTTAAGTGTTTTAGAGATTAAACATTCCACTTCAGTGTTCATAAAGTTTGGGACAGGCAGTAGATCTGATTTATATGTAATGCATTTCTCAAACCTAGAGATATTTTCTGCAGTTTCTTTTTCAGCATTAAAATCAATGCAACGTTTTAAACTGAATCGTACTGGTGAGCATTAACTGAACAAGCAAACTTTCTTTCCTCATACCAACGTGTGTTTCTTCTCAGGTGTTCCCAGGCTCTATGCAGGTAGGATGTTTTTTTAGAAACTGTTAGAAAGTTCATGCATTCATTTTGTGTCAGGTTTTAATAGATTCTTGTCTGACCTGAAGATACGGGCAAGCTTGACTTTACATTTCTGGACATGGTTAAAATTTCTGTTTCAATCCATTTAAAATTTGTGATAAAAGCCGTTTGTTTTGGGTCACAAAGCAGTTTTTCAAACACGATCACTTTTGTTAACAGGTTTCTTATCCTACTCATTCATACCAAGCAGGAATCAGGACAAGCAAGAAACCTGATCCACAAACTAGCAGAGTCCCCTCCCTGTTGTTCCTCCTTCTCATACCTGCACACAGCAAAACACAACCAGCGGTATTTACAGTTGAGTGAAGCTTGCAGTAAAAATGTTCTGTGGCTCAACAGAAGGCGAATTTTGTTTCTGCTTTTGACTGCAACCTAAATACATGCCTCGGATTTGTTTTTTGACAAGATGCGGACCCAGCTCGTTGGTATTTGTCTGGCAATCATTGGCCTTCTTGGCACCATTCTTATCTGTGGACTACCCATGTGGAAGGTGACAGCCTTTGTCGGGGCAAACATCATCACCTCTCAGGTCTTCTGGGAAGGTTTATGGATGAACTGTGTGATCCAGAGCACGGGTCAGTCGCAGTGTAAGGCCTACGACTCCATTCTGGCTTTACCACAAGAACTGCAGGCTTCCAGGGCTCTGATCTGTGTCTCCATTGCTGTCAGCGTGGTGGCCATCGGGCTCACTGTGGTCGGGGCTCGCTGCACCAACTTCTTTCGTGACGACTGGCGGAACAAATCCAATATTGGCCTGTCAGGAGGTGTGGTGTTTATAATCGCAGGGCTCCTGTGTATTATTCCTGTCAGCTGGTCAGCTCACAGCATCATCACAGGTTTCTACAACCCCTTGGCCACCAGCGAGAGGAGAGGAGAGCTAGGGGCATCCATCTATGTGGGCTGGGCATCTGGAGCTCTGCTTGTCATTGGTGGAGGGGTCTTGTGTAGCACGTACAGATGCTGAGGAGAGAAAAGGAGAGAAGAAGAGCGGAGGACATGCCATCCATCAAATACATAATGTAATTTAAAATGGACAAAAATGTGTTTACTGTGACTATTTGATTCAGTTTCTGATTAAGGCTTTTCAACATTTCTTTCAACCTTTGTTAATTGCACTATATTGATATTTTACAATAAATCACATGTTTGAAATATTAAAAAGTGTAGAATGTGAAAAAGTAGAAGTTACATTTATGTTTTTTGTTTTTAATGTGAAGATTGACAAAATGAAGTAGTTGTATAATGTGACATTGGGATTGTTTATATAAAAAAAAGATGTTTAATTCAGCGGTCTGAGTTTATGTGAAGTGTTTCAACATGTACTGTACAGTACAAATTATGAATGATGCAAGAATAATCAGTTTTTAAGACCTTTAAAGCCTGTTGGGGTCATATTTAATCATTTTCTTATACAGTATTTTTCTTTTTTTACAAATGAAGATAACTGCCAGTGTGGTGAGAAAATTTCTCTTGTACAAGACAGTTTTGATTGTTTTGGGTATTGAAACAAAATAAAGAAAATCAATGAGCTAAATAAAAATTGACATTACTCTTTATCAAACAAGAGTTGTGAAAGAAGTTTAATTAATCTGGAAACAACTGAAATGTCTCTGTTCACTGTCAGACTTTGCTATTTTTCATCAGTAACTGAACTATGTTTGCTGAGCTGTTCAGTCGTTGGGCATGCTTTGCCACGTCAATTGAAGGAAACTATGAATGCTTGTATATTTGTATACTAACAAACCAATAAATTCACTTTGCATACAAGTTTTTTTGCACAGAAGCTCTGCAAACTCTGTCTTTGTCTCTTTCATGATTATTTTTTAAAAAAAACGGCCCATTTTTAGCATATTGCAAATTTCAAGACTTGCTTGTATAAAAAAAGATTGTCTCCAGAGATATAATGATGCTCAAAACAACTGAAACAAATTGGAAACAGAGAGAAAAGAAACACATATTACTTTGAGAAGCTCAGTGGTCTACGCCAGCCATCTGAATGTATATAAGAGCTTGAAAAACTTGATCTGGATCTAGCTCAGAGGTGTTTAAATACTCTCTGTACATTTACAGACTCTCTCTTAAACATGTTTGCATCTCTCTGTTGATCTTTGTCATCTGACTACTTCACATAACAGCAAAACATAACAGCTGCCGAGAGAAACCCTTCATTTTAACAGAAACAAGACAAGAAATACAATCTTTTGTTTTTCTCTGAAGAAGCATCACATTTTTTTAGTCACAAGGGAAAGTTTTAGTGAATTTACTTGCTTTTTCTTTTCTTAAACCACTGAAGGGACTCTGGTTTTAGTTTACTGCTGTGTAACTGTAGATTTTTTAAATGGAAGGGCAGGGCAGGCAGATTGGGGGCCTGGCACTGTGTGTGATGGGCATTTTAGGAGTGTGTTTGACATGTGGACTGCCGATGTGGCGTGAGACATCTTTTGTCGGAGCCAACATTGTAACTGCACAATCGGTAAGTCAGTATACTCCGAAGAGAATCTTTTTTCTTAGTACAGTTGTATGCAAATGTTTTGCCACCCCTTGACAAATAACTTATTTTGGTGATTTTTTAATGGAGAAGATGTAAACACAGCCTCTTTTGGATATGGAAAAAAAACAGTAAAGGTATCATTGTGGCATGTGCAAAAATTTGAGCACCCTACATAGTCAATACTAAGTAACACCCCCTCTGGCAGACATCACAGCTCGCAAATGTTTTTTGCTAAAAGTCTTTTTTTCTATTTTCTCCCATTCTTCTTTGCTTCTAGTTCTGCAATATTCTTGGGCTGTCTTGCATGCACAGCTCTTCTAAGATCTACCCACAGATTTTCAATTACGTTTAAGTCAGGGGATTGAGAGGGTCATTCAAAAACCGAGGTATGTTCAGGATCTGTATTCTGTTGTAGAAGCCATCCTCTTTTCAGCTTCAGCTGGGTATCAATAACTTTCATTTTCAGAGTCTTACACAGCTGCTTAGAGGAATCCATGGTTGCTCAGTGTTCGCACAAGGTTTGAAGAGTCAGAGTATTTGTAAAGCTTTGAAACTGGCACTAGCTGATATTTCTTAATGACAATTGTTGACATGCCTCAGGCTTAACGAGCTGATTAAGGTCTGAGACCTTATAAAAAGAATCTGAGACTTCAGGACTCTTATGGTGCCCAAACTTATGCACATGCCACAATTTTGTTTTTATCTTTTTTTAATTTTTTTCAATTTATGTCATAAAAAGTAACTATGCATTAATGTTTGCAGAAAATATTATGTTTTCCCATATCCTACAGAGGCTGTGTTTACATCTTTTCAATTAAAAAAACCCCAAAATATGTTATTTGTCAAGGGATGGCCAAAGTTTTGCATACAACTGTATATATTAAATTGTATAATTTCTCATTACCTTGGCCAGCAGCCCTACAATGTTATATATTGTGTGAAATAACATGAAAATGTGGGGTAAGAATCAGCAAAGCATGGAGGGTCAATGTGAAAGCATGAGGAGTATGTGACAGTAATGTGAATTTATGGTAGTCACAGTATATTGCCTGATCTAAATGGTCAGTTGTAACACCAAAACATTAAATTTAACAGACTTGAATTCTGTATCAACACAGATCATAATTGATCATAAACTGCTTCAAAACTTTTTATCAAAACCTAATTTACATTTTGTCTCACTGAAAAATCCTTCTGTTTCTGTGTTAGGTGTGGGATGGTCTGTGGTTGCACTGTATCATCCAGGCCACAGGTCAGATGCAGTGTAAGAAACACACCACGTCCATCACTCTGACCGCTGACATCCAGGCTGGACGTGCCCTCACGTTGATCTCCATCCTCGCCGGCCTCCTGGGCTTCATTATCAGCCTCCTGGGTGGAGGTGTGGCCAAATGTAGTGGAGCTCCACCTGACTCCCCAGAGCCTCCGTCGGCTTCTTCCGCCAGAAAGAAGGTGCTGGAGTTGTGAACATATCTGTGTAAAAGTGTAGTTTGCAGCAATTAACCTCCAAGGGGCCACGGGAGAAGGAAATTGAGCTGTGGGCCCCCTCGTTCCTCGCACATGCTGGTTTGCTGTATGTCACTTATATTGTAATAATTTGATTAAACACAAATTTATTCAGGAATATATACTATGTAGGCATCAACTTGGATTTGAATTAACTTGATGATCCAAAACATACAGATTTAAAATTGTTAAAAACTTAAATTATAAAGGTCTTAAATTTAAATTTTGACATGGCCCTTCTACAATACAGGAACCTTTACCATTTCAGTTTATATTGTGTTTAAGTGTGGTGCATATTACCAAATTTGCAATTGATCAAATTGCCACAAACTAATTTTCCACATAATGAACATGGGGCCCCTGAGGGTCTTGGGCCCCAAGGTAGTTGCCTGCTCACCCGGTTGGAAATCCAACCTTAGTTAAGGGCACTCAGACACAGAAAACCTGTGCCAGTGCTGAGCAAGGCTCAAATCAGTCACACAATTAAAATGGTTAAATTCAACTACATAATTACATTACACAGAAGCCAAGTCTCTATTAGGCCTATTAGTTCACTGTTAAGAGTAAAAACAATTGTCTTTTGAAGGTGGAAATCCCAGATTGAGATCCAACTCAGAAAGAGAAACATTTTAATGTTGTCTCACTGCTTTTGAAAATCCTTTCAACAATGAATGTTGTATTTTCTGACAACATAACCTGTTTCAAGAAAACTATAGAAATATTGGTGTCACAAAACTAAGTAAAACTAACAAGATGAAATCACTTCACATTACCACAGAAAATCAAAGCTTTTGCACCATGCAATGCTTTGTACAGCAGCGGCCCATTCTGAGTCACTGGGTGGCGACACATGAAGTCCTGTCTGAAGTGTCTCCGCTAAATGGTGCAGAGTTACACACTGAAATAACGTTTGTGTAACAAATCTGGTAGACCCCATTATAAGTTTCAAGACATTTCATCATGCAAAGATTTTTTTCCAATCTGCTCTTTGTATGTTGATGATGTAAAATGTCTGAAAAACAAAACCTTTTTTTCTGTATTAATGTGAAAGTCCCATTAAAGCCCCTGAAAAATTCAAACTTTGCGAACATTTTTCACTGCTTTCACCATGATGGTCTGATTCATTTTTCTAAAAACAAACACTTCAGGCCATCAAACATTTTTAAATAATAACAAAAAAATCCTACACATAGGGGTTTTAAAATTAATCATCCCTTTTTGTCAGAAATTATGTCAGTCATATTTTTTATATCAAAAGGAAGAAAAAAAAGGGATTTTGGGGAATTATGAGAAATGCTCCTTTTCTACTTAGCGGTAGGAAGAGCTTGTCAGTGTCGGTGTTTGATTGACAGCCGCTGGCAGGATGAGCTCTGGTAGGGAAACGTGAGAAAAAGGAGAACACAGAGATTTATAGAACAGGTTTGTATTAGCAAACAAGACAAAAAAAATCAGTTGGACTTTAATACACATAAATAAAGCTCCTGACAGATTTCTGATGCTTCATCAGAAACATGTCAATAGAATCACTGATATATTTTGTTTTTCTAGGCATGTCTGCTGGGTGGAGCTCTGTGCGTGCTGGCTGGCATCTTGTGCCTGGTTTCAGTCAGCTGGTCAGCAGGAACAACCATCTCTCTCTACAATGACCCCTTGGTGGTCGCGGCCCTAAAGAGAGAAGTGGGCTCCTCCATCTACATAGGCTGGGCCTCCTCTGTGCTGCTCCTGCTCGGTGGGGCTCTGATCTGCTTCGTCTGTGGGGAAAAGGAGAACTCACAGCCTTCTTACCGCCCCTACAGCTCCAACACTGAATTCAGCGACTATTCATCCCACATGCCCACACTGAGGTCTGATGACATAAGATCAAACAGTTTAAGGATGTTTGATCGTTATGCACCAAATAAGATGGTAGAGCATGTAGCCCAAGTGCACAACCCCCTGAATAAAGCTCATAGTGGGGCCGGGCTGTATAATCAACCACGTCGAACAGATCAGGGACACCAGACAACAGGAAGGGCTTATTCATGGGAATGAAGCCATATCTGGTGCGTGACAGAGCCACAACTGAGCCAAGTAAATATTATTACATTATGACCTAATCTGGATGAATCTGTATAGATCATAGTGCTGAGAATGACTGAACACAGGAATGATTTAACTGTGGTCATTGATTGTTTCTGTTTACATGTTAATTAAAGGTGCAGTGTGTGAAATTTAGTGGCATCTAGCAGAAAAGACTTGGCAGAAATGGAATATAATATTCATAAATGTGTTTTAATTAGTGTATAGTCACCTGAAAATAAGAATAGTTGTGTTTTCGTTACCTTAGAATGAGCCCTTTATTTTACATAGGGAGTGGGTCCTCTTCCATGGAGCCCGCCATGCACTGCCATATTTCTACAGTAGCCCAGAATGGACAAAAAGAGTTTTGCAGCCACCGTAGGTTCTCCTACACACTTGGAAGGGGAGGTGAAGGGGAGTATTCAATTGGTTGCAATCTGCAACCTCACTGCTAGATGCCATTAAATCTTACACGCTGGTCCGTTAATGTCCACTATCTCAATGTTTTCTTTGTACAAATCAATAAAGTTTGATATAATTGTTTATATCTAAAGTAACAAGCAGCAGTCAAACATAATTTAATTGCTTTAATACAAGGCAAGATCCAAAAGTTTACAAAAAAAAACTAAATATGTCAGGCTAAATTTTGGAGAAATGGGTATGAATGAAGACATTTAGAATATTTACATGATGTCAGTCTAAAACTAAACCAAAATTAAAGAGTGGTGAGGGGATCAGCATGCTGGGCTCTGGGCAGGCGGGCTGCAGTAACTTCTAGGACCACTAGCAAGGTGCTCCTCCCAGCCGGGACCTGCAATACACCACAGGACCAAGGCAACAACTTCTCAATAAACACAATAACATTTCAGAAAAGATATTAACAAATCAGAAAAACAACATTTTAGAAACGACAAAACTGAAAACATTTCAGAACTCACATCAACAAAATTGAAAACACAACATTTCAAAAAACACAACAATATTTCACAAAACACCTTAGGGCCACTGTATGTCACTCATTATAATCATCATTAAGCTTCAATGAGGAACTGAAAGAAGATATAATCAACAAAATATTTTAATGGCAGTGTGGAATTAGATTACTTTAAAGATAGTTGAGGATAAATAAAAGGGGAAAACTGTATGTTAAGAGGTTCATTATATTAGTCAAACTGTCCTTTCAACTTTCAATTTTATTATGTAGAGTTTATTTCCTTTTCAGGAAACCCATTCACTGTTATTTTTATCATAAGGAGCACAAACACATTTTGTAGATGAATCTAACTCTCTTTGGTGTAACATTTCCTTTTCTTCCTCCAGAGATGTTTTGTCACATGTGCATTCAAACACTTAGATGTCACACTCAGAGTCCCACTGGTATCGATTGCCTGGGAACCGTTTCAAAGCTATTGTTCTTTGGCACAACAGAAGACAACCTGTGTGTTTACATTCACTATGGTTGACTTACACAGAATTTTGATTCATTCAGAGGAACATCTTCACACTGAAAAACAACTTTCCATTTAGGGATTTTAAGAACTAAAAATAGAAACTGTCATTGAAACCACAGTGCTGGGTTTTTTTGAGTGTTGATCACTTGGTAAGTCCCTCTTTGCATAATTAGTATCCTAGAAGCAAATATATCTTCAAAACTGGTGAATTAATTATTTTTAAATTTACAGAACAAGTATGCTTGTGTGTGAATGTGTATGTGCTGTATTTCTGTAGTGTTGTCCTTATAGGGGCCTGTGTGTTATTCTCAGAAACTCTGCTATACTTTCTATTAGTGCTGAGAAGCAGCCTACTCAGGTGAGACTTCCTCACAAACCAGTTTCACCTCAGAGGCAACACTAGAAAACTCCTCCTCTGACTTCACCTTTTACAGCAAAGCCTGTAAGTAAAAATGCCAGTGTTATCTTCTCCTCCGAGCGGGCAATAAGAACCTGTCCTACAAACTCCTTCTTCTAGGCCGCAGGCAAATTACTCCAGCCTTCAGCATCAGCCGGGTCTTACCTCTTTGAACAGATCGACAGCGACTCAGCATGGTGTCTGGAGGAAGACAGATTCTGGGTATGGCCCTGGCCATTATCGGCTTTCTGGGGAGCATCATCACCTGCGCTCTCCCCACCTGGAAAGTCACAGCCTTTATTGGTGCCAACATCATCACCGCTCAAGTGACCTGGGAGGGTTTGTGGATGAACTGTGTGACCCAGAGTACAGGCCAGATGCAGTGCAAAGTCTATGACTCTCTCCTGGCTTTACCTCAAGACCTGCAGGCTGCCAGAGCACTGACTATCTTGGCCATCATCATCGGGGTCTTTGGGATACTTCTTGGCATCGTTGGGGGCAAGTGCACCAACTTTGTGGATGATGAAAGGCAGAAATCCAAAGTGGCCATTGCTGCTGGAGTCGTCTTCATCATCGCGGGCCTCTTGGTGCTTATTCCCGTCTGCTGGACCGCCCACACTATCATTCGTAATTTCTATAACGTTGTCCTAACCAATGCCCAGAAGAGGGAGCTGGGGGCTTCGCTGTACATCGGCTGGGGCTCTGCAGGGCTGCTGTTCCTGGGTGGAGGCCTCCTCTGTAGCTCCTGTCCCCCAAAAGAAGAGAACGCCTATGATGTGAAGTACTCAAAGGCTGGCTCTGTGCAGAGCAGCAGGGCCTACGTTTAGAGAGAACTGGGACTGTCTGTTGTCTGTTGGAAAGAGATAAGACAGAGAGTTTAAGAAAGATTTCTGTTTGTCTCATGCAGATGAATCAAGTTACCATCTAGAATAATAATGTCTTTAATGTGGTTAAAGTAGATAAGAAGTTTTGCACTATGAGCGTCTTCAGAAAAATCAATTTGTAAGAATCATATATGTTTCAAAAGGTGCAGTGTTTTTTGATTTTCTGTACAATTGTGTTTTTGCACTTTTGAATGCTTGCATACAGATTTCCTTTAATGTTTTTGTTTATGTTGGCTGATGTTGTTGTATGTTGTTTTTGTTGATTTTGTCCGACATACTCACACAAGATGTTTTGTATAACATGTGAGAACATATGTGTTAAAAATTGCTATGTATAAAACACATTGGTTGTTAATGTGAGATCCAACTTCTACATGTGTAGTCAGTGATACCTTGGCTATGAAACTAGCTGAGATATTGCTAATTTTTTTCGGTATTTTCTGTATGTCATTAAGTCTTTTTCCATCTCGTCACAACACTTTTTTTTTTTTTTAAGGGAGGTACAGTAACAGTGGTGACAAATACCAAAAAAACTTGCTGAACAGTAGAACTGGTTTTTCAAGTGCACCTGTAGGAATTGTGAAAAAACAGGTTGTGTGACAATGTGGCCAATGTCTTGCTTCCTGAGAAACAAGAGACTGAGTGATAACTGTGTGTTTGTGTGTCATTGTGTTTTGAGTTTGTATCTGATGAGACAGATACATTTTGTAAACCTTTGCATAAGAGAATGAGATATTCAATGACCAGAAGATAAAAAAATAATGTACACAAATGATTTATAAAATAAAACATGCTTTATATAACTCGGCCACACTAAACTGACTCTTTGTGTTGTATGTTGTGTTTTCAGGGACATTTTTATTAGATAAAGTCAAACTTCTTGTGTCCTTTGCAGTATTCAAGTATGCAAAAATTAAATTTTTGTTTGTGATAATGTGAAAAAAAAAATTGACACAAAAACTATCCCTCTCAACTTTACAAGAACAGCGAGATTATTGATTATTTTGAGCCTGATTAAAAGGCTTGGTGCTTGTGTGTCGGGGGTGTTTGGGATGTTTCAAACAGGTTTTTCTGCACAGTAGCTGCTGCTAGAATGAAAGAGATTTTCTCCCTGGAGATTGTGTTGCTCTGCATCGCTCTCCTTTTGTTATCCTGAACTGAACCCACACATGTATTAACTTTTGAATTGAATCAGAATCCCTTTTTCATTTGAAATCCAATTTGGTGCAGCTGAATAAAGACAACAATGCATGAGAGTACATCTTATAAACATATTTCATGCATGGAGGCCTATCATTCTTACTGCTTCTAATCTCATCCGACATAGATAATGAGGGAGGGAATAGATGATGTCACAGTTTCATAGTCACCTTACTCTCTCTCTCTCTCTCTCTCTCTCTCTCTCTCTCTCTCTTTCTCTCAGTTTTTCTGTCAACCTCCTCCCCTTTCTTTCCCCTATAGAGTAGGTGTGGTGCATCTACACCTGTCCAGTAGCACACAGGCAGCCGCTCAGGTGACAGGAAAGAAAGATCACTCTTCAGTAGAAAAATAAAGAGAGAGGGCACAGAGAGAAAAGGAGAAGGAGAGGACAGCAGTTGGGATACAAAGGGGGAGGGACAGAGACAGAGGAGAAGAAAGCTGTAAACAAATGAACTGAGGCCAAACAGAGACACACCTGGAGTCAAATAAAAGCAACTGGAGACTGGATAGACAACTGAAAGACTGGGCTCTGCATTTCCGAGATAGATACTCTACAACATTTCAACTGTGGCAAGAAAAAAAGAACAGAAGATGAAAATGGAAACGCCACATATTGACGAGGACTGATAGAAGATAGAAGACCAGAAAGATACCAAAGAAGAGTGGAAGGAGACCAGGAGTGAAAGCAAAACAAGCTCCATAGAGAAGAACAAAAACATCAGAGCACTCTTCAAAGAACTGTGAGGATTTTTCAAGCAGCTGCAGACATCTTCTCTCCGCCTCTACGCCATGGCCTCCATGGGGATGCAGATGCTGGCCAGTGCCCTGTGCCTGCTGGGTTGGGCAGGGGTCATCATTAGTTGTGTAATGCCTATGTGGAAGGTCACAGCCTTCGTGGGCAGCACCATCGTCACCTCCCAGACCATCTGGGAGGGCATCTGGATGACGTGTGTGATCCAAAGCACAGGACAGATCCAGTGTAAACCTTATGAGTCCCTCCTTGCTCTCGGTGGTGACCTGCAGGCCGCCAGGGCTCTGACTGTCCTCGCCATTGCTACAGGCGGCGTAGGCCTCATTCTGGCCTTCGTTGGAGGGAAGTGCACTCGCTTCCTGGATGGAGAAGGAGGCCGGGTGAAGGGCAAGGTGGCTGTAGCAGCAGGGGCAGTGTTGATCGGCACTGGGCTGCTGTGTTTGATCCCCACATCGTGGACAGCCGGGGCGGTCGTGAAGAGGTTCTACAGCGCCTCCATAGATGCTCAGCGGAGGGAGATTGGAGCCTGTCTCTACATTGGCTGGGGGGCGTCCATCCTTCTTATTCTGGGAGGGGGTCTGTTCATCAGCTCAGCGTGCCCCCTCAAAGCAAACAACGCAGACAAGAACCCCTCTGTCCGCTACCTGGTAGTCCGCTCCTCCAATGGGTCCAGCCAGGCAGGTTCTCATCGCAGCAGGATACCATCAGCAAAGTCTCAGCCTGTAGGAGCAGTTTTCACCAGGTCTCAAAGCTACGAGGGGGCATCCACAAAGTCTCAGCCATACACAAGGCCTCCCTGGGAGGACATGCCTGAGCAGGGATTGAGGCAGGAGTCAGAAAGATCATGGGCACCATCAACAAAGTCTCAGATGAAAAGACCGGAATCAACAAAATCAGAAGAAAGCGACGCTCTTTCTACAAAGTCTCAGCTGAAACGAGCCGAAATGGAAGAGAGTTTATTAGACTCAGTCAAAAGTGACAATGAGGACGCATCCTCGAATCCAGCAAAAACATACCTATAATATGGACACACACACTCACAAACATACAAATGCAACACTCTCTCTCACTCTCTCTACCTTCACACATACAACACTGCAGATGTTTTTATAGATATAGTTATTCTGACATAGTTTACTTTTTGTGATTGTTTACTGATTAAAAGTAGTCTAAGAGGTCAGCATTGTATTTAAACATAGTTATCTTTAAACTCCATCATGTTGTTTTGATCAAAGCACAGAAGGGAAAAGAATTACAGCTTTGATATGTTTTATGTTAAATGCACTAAAAGTGAACTGAACCAAACTATAAGGTGCAAGTGAAGTATATTATAGATGTCTTCTTCTTTTTCAAAAATGAACTTTTAAAATGTTGACATGTGAAGTTTGATATGTTAATAAGCAGCATTACACGGATATCAACTTTATTTCTCGCTGTTTAACTGCACTGAATGAGGAAGAAGTTTACCTCAGACTTTTTAGCTTGTTTGTTTCCACTGGACATACAGTAAAACAACCTGAATGCATCCTGAGTGATGAAGCAGCTTGAAGCAGCTAAATAATTTAGCCAATTTTTTATGATTAGGCTACTTTAACATTTTTTAATTCAAGTATGATCTTTCAGATGATTTGATAAGAAAAATGGCCATTAAAAACTCCACTTGCTGCAAATAAAATATTGCACTTTTTGTTGCATCAGCAAAACTGTTACTTTTAAGAGGGTTTCTGTAAACATTTAGCTTTCTGTTACAACTGTGAAATGTGACTTTGTTTATTTTGTTTGGACAGATATTTTTGACAGATGTGTACATTTACTTTTCAATAAATTACTGTAATTTGATCAAGCAAGTCATAGCCTTTTTTCATTTATGTAAATGTATTACATTACATGTTGTGCTGTGTTAACATGTCAGATATGGCATCCTCCTGGACATTCAGTCTTCTTCCTGGCTATTGACATCCACAGGACAAACTGGTTTGACAGAGAGTGTGGTTACACTGGAGGTGTGCAATGTTAGAGAAGGGAGGTACAATGTGTTTGTAGAGAATTCAAACTTAGTTTCAGTGACGCATGTTTATGGGACATATATAGTTTTGGTTTTGCTTATTCAAATGTTCAGTGCATCATTATCTAATCAAAATCTGATTTTGTCAGCAGTCCAAAATGCAAAATATACTTACTTACTTTAGAGAAGACTTTGTGTGATGACTTAAGGATACAAAATATAATTTACTTAATACTGTAAGTGCATAAATACATATAATATGAGTATCTCATAGAGAAATAAAAAAAAATAATCCACTGGAACCCCTGCATGCAGAATTGTTTACAGACCAATAATGCATGCTGGGCAGAACTTGGCCAATACCCTTTAATAATTAAAATCCAAAAGCAAGCCTTCAAATTTTATAAACACCTCCAATCAATCCCCACTCCGAACAGTACAAAGCCCTTCAGTGCCAGGAGTTGAACAAAGATAAGAGTCCCCTCTGTCAGCTGGTCCTGAAGCTCTGCCCACACACACACCAGGGCTTCAGGACAGACACCAAACAGTCTGGCCCGACCAAATCATCTCAAAAGAAAAAGAAAATGATGTCAAATATTGGAACGAAACCACCGAATCACAAAGTAAATTCAAATTTCAGTTGACCCTAAACAGAGAGTACACAGTGGCAGAGTACCTGACCACCGTGATTGATAGAAAACTAAAGAAAACATTGACAATGTACAGACTGAGTTGACACAGCCAGGCTATAGAAACAGGCTGTCACAGACAGAGCAGGCTACCCAGGGAAGCCATGCTGTGTTCACTTTGTCATAAAGGAGAGGTTAAGACCGAATCTCACTTCCTATTATACTGTGAGGAGGTTTGCTTTGAAAAAATAAATAATATATATCCTGAGTATATCTCCCCGATCCTGACAAACTGCCCTTTCTATGTGGGGAGAAAAGTCAGTGTGCAGTAACAGCTGCGAAATAAGTTAAATGTGGTCATACACTAAGAGAAACAAGCTCTGTAGTAAATATTTAGAGTTCTTACATCTGTGAAAAGGGTTAGGGTTAATTTTCTGTACTGCCTCTGATCTGTCATGCCAATAAAGCTTATTTGAATTTGAAATGAACCAACAACGAAGTAAGTCAAAAATATCAACTTTTAGAAATGAAAAAGCACTCAAGTTTGTTTCACTTCAGTGACTACACAGCTGAGGCTGGTGAAATTAGTTTTCAGTACAACATGGTAGGAAAGATGAGATAAACAGCAGCACATCACTGGATGCTGCCTCGTCCACAGAGGTCTGTAAAGAAAATTCTCACAATAGCTACAGGCTCACCATAAACTCAAAGCGTCCATCAGGATTGATGTTCATGCGCATCTCAGTCTGATGAAACACTGCCATCTTATGGTCAAAGCCACACACAAACACACTGGACCCTGAGAGCTCAAAATACTTTGGATTCTGCCGGACTTTTATGATAATAAGAATATATAACCATGATTTGACATTAAACAGCACCAACAGCATATGGGACCCCTAAAATCATTGCATGTACAAAATATAGCTGCAATTATAATATACATATGGTTGTTAAATATAGGAAATAAAAGCAGAAATAAAGGAACATTTCTTTGAATAGAATTATGTTATTGATATTAAATAAGTAAATCTTATTTTGACACTCCTATGCCTAAATCCTGTATTTTACATTCACATAGTTTTATAATATGGGTGAACACATGATATTTTAATGATTTGGAAACACTGTGTTTATAGCAGGCATTCAAATGCCGCATTTAAAACATGTTTCACGATAAATGGAACAATTTTATAAAGTCAACCTCTCTCCTTTATGCTTCTTGGGGACTTAAATGTTGTATATGAGTGTTTTTTTTATGTGACTATGTGTTAAAAACAGTTCCAGACAGTCCAATACGATCCCTCAGTCTATGAAAGCATTTTATGATCAACTGTATCAAAAGCAGCACTCAGATCAAGCAGTACCAAAACCGAATGTTTATTGGCATCTAAATTTATCCTGATATCATTAACTAATTTTACTAGGGTTCTCTTTGTACTGTGATTAGCCCAAAATCCAGACTGAAACATTTCTAACTTATTGTTTGAGTTAATAAAACTATTTAATTGTATGTACACCTGTTTCTCTCAAATTTAGCTCAACATAGAAGATTAGAGATTGATCTGTTGTTACTGGGTGCTGATGGATCAAGGATACTTTTTTTAATCTCCACTAGTCATCATTGACTAGGAGAGACTGCTGACATCTGGGAGAGACAAGAGATGGGGTTTGAAGGCTTGGCAGTCCAAAGTGATAGGTAGTACTCACCATCTATCACCATGGATACGCACATTACAAGATACTCTCAAGGTCGGATGAGAGCGGTGCAGGATGATCCACATGTAGGACGGACTACTGTTACGAACCCAGATGGCTTACACTACACTTAGTGTGTGCAGATGTGGGAGAGCCTGTCAAACCAAGTGATGTCTCAAGAAACATAAAAAATAAATTGGGGTGCTCACATCCCAGTAGTGTGCAACACACAAGGATACTTGGTGAGACAGAATGAAACACTTGGACAAGTCTCACAATAAAATTTAATTTGTCTGATATTTGGTTTATGACCAAATACCTTAAAAAGTAAAGACATTCCCCAGCTGTTCTTTGCATTTAGTGCCAATTATCAAATATGCCAGCATGGTAAACTAAACATGGTAAACATAAGCATCAGCATGTTAACATTGTCATTGTGAGCATATCCTGATGTTGGCATTTAGTTCAACGCACCGCTGTGACAAAGTACAGTTCCAGCTGCCATCCTCAGTTTATCTCTGGTCAGAGCTTTCTTCCTGTTGGTTCTCTTTCTGATGGAAGTGTTGCAGCAACGTAAACCTTTTGAGCAGTGGGAACAATGCTGATCATTTATCTGGGTAAAAGCGTGAGAAAAATGATGAAGAGCTAATTCATAGTCTATTTATGAGTGAACTGTATATATCAAATAGGAATCTCTCTTCAATAAAATGTTTTAGGCTTCTCTTGGTGATAGTTTGACCTTTATATGTTTTACTTCTTGCATTTCTAACACAGAATACAGCTCAGTGTGATGAATTTGTCTGTACTAAAAATAAGCTATTTTGGTTTCTGCCTCTTGAGATACCTAATTGTCTTCAGGACTTGTTATATCAGTGATTAATATGGGATATAGGCTGCAGAGATGGGCTATGATCTGACCTTTCGTTGCCATGGTGGTAACTTAAAATGACTGGTCAGAGTTTAATCAGAGTTTAAGATTAAAGATTTTAATCTCAAGATCTGTTATCCATTCATGGTAAAGATGTGCCTCTAACCCTGACCTAACTTATCTTTAAGTTGCCTTCAAATCCTATTTTCACCAAAACAAAGAGCAGATACTCAGTGGCTTGACCCTGCCTTGTAGCTACTGTACACTGAATGTACTTAGGGTTAAATGCCATGGTTGGCCTGCTGGCCTGATAGGCCGTCAGAAAACTTTTCACATCTATCTCTGGCCTATTGCACCATTAAAGCCTCCTTTAAAGGATAGGCTTGCTGTAATCATTCCTCCTGTTCATGCTGACCATTAAGAGATTCCTTCAAAATGCACTTTCAACATAAGTGATGGGGGACAAAATCCACAAGCCTCCTTCTGTGCAAAAGTTATTTAAAAGTTTATTTAAAGATATTATGAAGCGTCAGCCGCCAAAATTAGTCAAATCAAGTCAACATCTTTCAAAGTCTTTTTAGTGCCAAATGCTCTCTTTTTGTTACAATACATTTTATAAAACAAAATAATGATAGTAATAATAATAATAACACATTAGAATACATTTTTGTTTAAAATGAGGACTGTGATTTTTCCCCCAGACTTGAGAAACAGGCATAGAGCAGAAATTTCTTGTTGGCCCCAGCATGGTATTCTTTCCATGTCTATTATATAGACATGATACACTGTATTTTATAGTATTGTATTATTACTGTGTGAATATTACTGTATACTTTAATATATTATTATGTACACACTGTTTTAACTTTTTGTGTTACTTTTCACTGTCAGTGTTTGTTTATGTCAATGTTGTTAATGATGATTCTTATTAATACTCAGTAACTTTCCTATTTGTTTGATTAATGTGTGGCAGACATGGATGTACTAAAACAGACATAACTGACACCTTCAGCTCTCACGTTTATTTTTCTATTAGGAACACATTACTGTACATCAAGATATTGAACATTTGAAGAAATCTGAAGTAGTTTAGTGCAGCAAGCACATTTTACAGGTACCAACTGTACTGCAATGTGCCATTGTATGTAACATGGACATAGTTAAATATGACACTTGAGAACATTTTAAGTCTTAAATTTACATTATCCATAAATGCAGCTTTACAGCTTCAATTTCAGGTCATTAAGAGACAAAGAATGTCAAGAAATCCTGACATTGTCTACAAATGTAGAGTGTGTTATTTCAGTATTTTTGTATCTTCTTGCATGATTTTATTTTGTTCTTTTGTAACATTGTTGTGCATTGTCTTATTGCTGTAGTTTCTTATACAGATACACAGAACCCGATATGTAACCGTCCTCCTGCTCTGACACCGCTCTCTCCCAGTCTTCCACCTCAGTGACCTCTACGCGGCTCCAGAGCGCCTCTTCCTCCATCTGCTTCAGCTCACGCTCCAAGGCGTCTTTGTATTCCAGATTGTCACGGTTGCTTCTGGTTGTCATGCAAATGTAGCCACCTGGTAGAAACAGTGCAGTTTTTGTTGCTGAGTGTTTACTCACCTCAGATCAGGGACTGGCAGACTGGCCAGAAATTCATTGCATTGTTGGTCCTACCTTTAGGACTAGAAGTAAAAGCATTTTATCTAACCCCCCATTTAAGAGGTAATAACATCTTAAATTGTATTATTTATTTAGACTAGAGCAGTGATTCTGAGAAGCTTGATAAATATGGGCCCAACACTGCAGCTGAGACAGCATCAAACCAAAAAACATATTCTCACCTGGTTTGGCGGATTTGCACAGATCTCTGACCACATCAACGGGAACCTGACCAATACTTAGTGCTCCGACAATCACAACCACATCAAACAAACCTGCAGGATGAAGAGGTGGATGAGTGAAGAAGATACAAGAACTTCATTTCAAAATGACATAATCACAGTTCAAAAAGTAAAGCTCACAACCTGCTGCTACTGATAATAATACTAAAGATGAATAATATTCAGTAGCCATAATATTTTAAAAAAAGGTTAAAAACTTGATCACAAACAGACATACAGGATTAACAACAACCAAAACTTTCAGCAGTAATTAAAATGCAATTATAAAGTAAACTTCAAATGAATCTCCAACAGCAAACAGCGACAGATAACAAAATAATGATAAAAAAGACGGTCGATCAATCTGAACGCCAATAATGAACAAAACTAATCCGTCTTAGGATAATTTAATGAATCACAGTGATCAATGACCTGGGTGAAATAATAATGAAGCGTTAAATTACCCCACTGCACAGGTAGTGGCTCCTCTCCAAGCATGGACTGCTTAAGGTCCCGGTACAACTCAGTCTCTCTGGCCAACTCCAACATAGCCTCGCTTCCATCAAGACCCACAAAATGTCCGAATCCATGTTTTTTCATCTGCGCAACAGAAACACAGAAATACTGGTCAAATCAATTGAACATGAAAATTTAAAAATGGTCGTGATAGTGCTCTTCTGAATCAGAGGAATTCTGAAATACAAGTTTTGATCCAAACAAGTAAAATAAAGACAGTGAGGATGATAAAAAATGTCTACACATTCATACATTATCTTCTAAACTTAAACAGTTTACATAAAATGTACAATAGTAACTCAAAATATGTCATATTTTATAGGAAATAATACTTTAAGTTCTTTCACTTTGAGAGAAACATTTGCAAAAAAAGACCTTTGTCAAATATTATATTATGTATAATATTTACGTACTGCATCAAGACTATAAATATGAAGTTTTTTGGCCGGAAAGTTACCAGTGCAGGAGTTTGTTCCCATAACTTGTGAGTTTACCTGTTTGGCCACCAGTCCTGTACCACAGGCCACATCCAACACCACAGCTGCTTCACGGTCACCACTGAAATGGGACGAGATGCTGTTCGCTGCCAGACTTGGTGCGCGATAGTCCAGAACGGCCACATCCTGTTCAGACGAGTTATAAGACAGCAAAGGAGCTTGAGAGGCGTAATAATGATGTACAAGAAAATACCAAATCTTACAACCACCTCCTCACTCTGTACTGGTTTGTGTTTTTTCTTCATCTGTACTTGAACCCTTATAAAATATAATTGATGGATGAAAGAAATAGTTATTGATTGACTTATTTTTCAACACATTACAGCATATAGTGCAAACACTTTATTTGCAAACATGATGTTTGATGTACGGATAATAATTTTCCTATGAAACAATTTCCAACACACGTGACACTATATGTATTTATTCCCACTCATTAACAATTATATATATATATATTTACAATCTTCTTATTTTTGTGGTAGGTGCTGACCTAAATCTACTGTATTAAACTCTAAATGAACTGTTAATAATAATCAAATAAATTTTTACCACTGGCAGCAGTCAGTAATAACACAAAACATTTATAATGCAAGTACAGGAATATACTTATCAAAGTCTTATTGTCAGTAATAAAACACAAATTAATTAGTAGGTGTGCAGATTTATAACAAAACTAATTGATAACCAGACAGATGTTTCACTTTGGATAAACTGATTTATGGACTAGACTTAAGTTTTGGATTTCATCATCTCAATTGAAAATAAATAGTCTTGTCACTAAAAAAAGAGAATGAAGGGCATTTTAAACAAAAAAATCTCCCACTTTTGCAAAGTTTATAAGTGTCAATTATTGAGCCTCGACATGATCGACCAATCAAATTATTTGCTTAGAAGAAGCTTTTACAGTCTGAAGGTTAACAAACCTTAATAACAAACTTCATGCTAATATCTTCACCTCCTTTACATCCTGGAGAGGGTGTTCAAGGTGAATTATAGAAAAAAACAAATGAATAGGAAAAGATAACAGTGTACCCCAAACACATCTCAACCCATACTTTGTCTTTGCAGGTACCAAACCAGAGAAATAAAAAGACCCCACATTATTTCAACCAAGGCACACACTGCACAATGATGGAGATGACGTCTCCTGATTGTCTTGTTTGCATCAATCACTGTTAAAGAATTCGTATGTGTCAACATCTTATATTTTTTCTTTTTAAATGAGACATGTTTCTTTTACATTTGCACAATAATGCAGCACTGATTAAGTCTTGATTCATTGATTTACTTGAACAATAAGTAAAATACTGCCAATATTTTGATGATGTCATACATCCGTTATCTCACCTGATTATAGTTCTCTGCCCAGGTGTTGTAGAAGTTGACCTTGTCTCTTGATGTTGTGCTCTTATGTGCTGATAAGATAACGGCTTTCACATTTTCAAATGTGTTAGTGACAGCAGACATCATATACAAACCTGTTCAAAATAAGAAATAACCAAAGACAAAGCAGTCAAGTGATACTGGCAGATATCAGAATATTGATCGGAGATTGTAAATTTAAACTGTGAATAAAAATTACAGCTGTGGAACTACTACACAGGAGTTCACTTTTCTTTTCATAATGCCACTACTAGTAAACAACCAACTTAAAGGATGGGTTCCCAATTTTTCAAGACAACAACGGTCAGGTTCCCATAAAAGAGGCTGACAGAGGTTTTCCTCACTGTAATCATTCCTCCTGATCATACTGGCTATTAAAAGATCCCCTTAAATGTGCTTTCAATGTAACTGAGTCCAAAGTGTGTCCACACATTCATTTTGTGCAAAAATTAATTTCAAAGTGTTTCTCAATCAAGTGGATATTTGCCACGTTTTCAGTCTTTTTAGCATCAAATTCCCTCTTTGTGTTCCCTGTTGAGCTGCAGTGGAAGAATAGTGACAAAAAGAGGAACTTTGGCACTAAAAAGGCTGTAACATTGAAAGATATCTATTTGATTTGACTCGTTTAGACTGCTGAAGCTTCATTTTAGCTTCAGATAAACTTTTTTGCACATTTATGCACAGAAGGAGGCTTGTGGATTTTATCCCCCTTCACTTACATTGTAAGTTCATTATGAAAGATCTTCTAATGGTCAATATGATCAAGAGGAATGATTACAGCAAGAAAAACCTGTTTCAATGCTCATTTGGACTCCTGACTTAAGATTTATCACCTATTTTAAGACAACCTTGATAATTTGTGAACTCGTCCTGTAAAACCTCATGTTATGGTTTGACACCAGGTCATTATGATAGTAAATATTTGTTTCAGTGACATTGAATTTGGGAGCCTATCTGACTTTACCTGTTGTTTACAACTACACAAGAGATGAAAACACAGTGTAACGACACAGTTACTTACAGTAGCGTCGCTGTTTTTATTTTTTCTGGCAGTTTCTTCACAAGTTAGCAATCGGTTATCAAGTTCAGGTAGCTGCTTCCAAAATGTAATGGAGCAACGTGAAGGATTTGCTGCACACCGTGTACTTATTATGAGCATATGGGCCAGGAAGCAATAGTACGAAGTGTAATGGTTTGTTTCCCTCAGTTAAGACTGTAAGGGAAAGAAACAACGTCTATGTTACATTTCTGCCTTTTTGCAAAAAAAGTCATAATTTAGGCTTCTTACCTGTCTGTACGTTTTGTTACCTTCAGAAACCTCTATAGCCAAAAGACAGGCAGATAATTCTGCCCCTGTATTATAGTCCCTGGTGCTGCATTCAGGGCCTGCACGCTTTATCCCCCTAAACGCCCGTAAAATCAAAATTTCCGACAACCCGTGAAGGAGGCATTCATTCTTTCCAATTTCATGCGCATGCGCAGTAGCGTCGTCCCAAGCTGCTGCTATTCTTGTTCCCACCTGTAGAGTGACTGGGAGTCAAATCAAAAATCTTCTGGAAAGTCCTCCTGATTTTTAACAACAAGCTAGCCAGCTAAAGCACGTAGCTGCCGACAACGTTAGCAAAGTTTTCCCAAGTTTTATTTGAAATAACTTTAACAGCTGAAAAGTCCGTTCGTTGTTTACATTTCGTCATGGAGACCTCTGAAAAGTTCCGCTCTTCCTACAACTTGTTTTGGTCCGTTTTCGTGGCATAGCTGGAAAGCTAAAAGCTGTGTGGTAATATTTGTTCGTTAGCTTAGCATTGGTCTCCCCAACACAAAAAAGCCCAGCCTCCTCTGTGCCTTGTTGGACGGCAGAAGTTTGAAACTTCACTCCCTGGTAAACGGGCCTCATCTACATTTCAAATGCATGTTGTATTTATCGAAGGATCATCTGATTTTTCTGTGAAACAGCTTGAAACGTTAAATTCTCGTCTGCAGATAGCAAATACACAGACAGACGAACCATTAACTGTTAACACATGACAGCCAGGATGGTGGCTTGTTGTTGAAATTTGTAATTGCTTTAAAAATGTGTCATTTGAGTCAGATCTTGCTGATTGAATTCATCTTATCGCTAGTAAAAATCTCATGTTTTTGCCTTCAAAGCTGTTTATTTCATATACATTTATACCTATCGCTTCATCTACCAGAGTCATTACTTATGCACATAATTTGTACATCTTTTCTTTTATTCAAACTCACAAGTCAGGTCATATATAAAGCCTAATTATTGTAATGTTATAATGTATATAGATTTATTCCCATTTACTTGACTTTTTATTTTGTTTTTATTACTCCTATTTCTTATCTGTTTACTTGTTTCCTTCACTGCTGTAACATCTTATCTTATTGTATTGTTGAAATACTCAAGTTTTTTTCCCCTTTTTTTCCGCAGGTTTTGTCGATAGAAAAACTTCAAAATGTCTATCCTAGGATTAAAAAAGAAACAGCCAAAGACTTTCAAAGTCAAAGTTATCACCATGGATGCTGAGATGGAGTTCAGCTGTGAGGTATGGGAGATATTTTAGGCAACCTTTGAGCCTGAAATGATGCTTTCTCTCTGTATGGATCAGTGTGTCATCTCCATGTCCAGGCCAATGCATAACCATATATCATATGTTTGCATTAATATTGTATTTATAGACATTTAGATGCTTTATGTGTCAGTTTGGAAGTTCTTGAACCCCATATTCAGAGAGAAGGACGAAAGAGTTGAGCATGTGTTGTCTCATACATATAACCATTTATTGTTGCTAAGACACGTACTGAAAAATGTCATACAACTTGCTCGAAGAAGCATCAGGAAATTGTTCAGCAGAGGCAACAAGCTGCTCAGATCCTGATGCATCTCGTCTTATGATCAGTTTAGTTAATAGACGCTTTTTAAATGGTGCCTTTGATTTTTTTTCTCCTGTATGTTAATGTTTTATCTCTTAAAAGTCACTTTTATGACGTTACTGTAGGTGGTCTTTATTTCAGGGGAGCTCTACACCTCTACTATAAAACACTGCAGGAAACTTTATCATTAAATCAGTCACATATATATTTTACCATTGAGTTTAAATTAATATTCTAGTCCATACAAAGATATGATGGCTTGTTAGTTTATATTTGGTTTACCTTAAACAATGACTGGAAATGGCTGCAAACCAACATATTATCTTCTCATCATCTCAACTCACTGGTCTCTTTATCGCTCGCTGTTTTTCTCAGGTGAAGTGGAAAGGTAAAGACCTGTTTGACTTGGTGTGTCGCACAGTTGGTTTAAGGGAGACCTGGTTCTTTGGACTCAGGTACACAATAAAGGACACTTACGCCTGGCTGAAACAAGAGAAACGGGTGAGTGGAGGAGTGAAAGAGTTTTTGCACAACATTGGCACAACACAGATGTTTTTTATGTGGTATCCAAAATTGAAAAGGTGAGTATAATCTGGGTTATAGGGCTGTATCTAATTTATTTTTTATTATTATTTAATCTGTTGATTATTTTTCAATTAGATAATACATTTTCTAGTCTGTAAAATGTCAGAAAATAGCAAAAATGCCTTGAGGTGACCATTTCAACCTGCTTGTTTTGTCCGACAGATAGTCCACCTTAAAATTACAATTACAATTACAATTATACAAAACTTTAAATCAAGCAGCAACCAGCTCATGTTTGTCATTTTGCTTGATAAATGGATTAAAAAATGCATGGATAATTTAAATTATTGACTAATTATGAATCAAGCAATTAAGCTACTAATTGACTTATTGTTTAGTGTGCTGCTAATCACTAAACTGTTATAATTTACATAGACACTGATCAGATAAACACATAATTTTTCATTTTTCTTCCAATGTTTATTTCCTCACTAAGGTCTTGGATCAAGAGGTTCCCAAGGACTCTCCCATAACATTTCATTTCCTGGCTAAATTCTTCCCAGAGAAAGTAGAAGAAGAGTTGGTCCAAGAAATCACTCAGCATCTCTTCTTCTTACAGGTAATCTAGCAGATTATATGATTTGTAAAATAACCTTTGGTTTGATCTTTTGGACATTTTGGTAGTGTTTCTTTTCATGTAGGTCGAATTTACCTCCAGTTCCATGTTGAAAAATGTTTACTTGGTTTGTAACATGTTCATACATGTCTTCAAACTCTTGTTCAGGTGAAGAAACAGATATTAGATGAAGAGATTTTCTGTTCCCCTGAAGCCTCTGTTCTGCTGGCATCATACGCTGTTCAAGCCAAGGTAAGAAAGTCATGAAAGTTTAATGGTTCCTCTCAGTCACCTAAAGGACCAGTGTGTAAGATTTAGTGGCATCTAGCGGAACAGACTTGGCAGAAATGGAATATAATATTCATAAGCATGTTTAAATTAGTGTATAATCCCATGAAAATAGAAATGAATGTGTTTTTGCTACCTTAGAACGAGTCATTTATGTTCACATAGGGAGCAGGTCTTCTTCCGTGGAGGCCACCATGTTTCTACAGTAGCCCTGAATGGACAAACCAAACACTGGCTCTAGAGAGGGCCTTCCGTGTTTTTCGTGAGTTTACAGTCACTGTAGGTTCTCCTACACACTTGCAAGGGGAGGTTGAGGGGAGGGGTATTCAGTTGGTTGCAATCTGCAACCTCACTGCTAGATGCCACTAAATGTTACACACTGGTCCTTTAAATTCCTTCTTAAAACAAGTCCAGATAATGTTACAGCTTTATGGAAATATAAAAATAAAATGTTTTGATCAGCTGTATTCAAAGAAAATCTCTGTGTATGAAGACAAAAGCTGTTGTTGATTTTTGTCCTCAAAGAACACACAGGGCAAATCTAGATGACTGTGTAAACAAAACATATATATGTGCATTTTATTTTAAGTGTAACTTTGCTAACGTACAACATTAACATTCACAATTCTTTCTTTCTTTTGTTCTCTTTCTCCCTCATTATTCACTATCCCTCCCTCAATCTCAACCTCAGTATGGCGACTATGACCCAAACTTTCACAAGCCGGGATTCCTGGCACAAGATGAGCTGTTGCCAAAAAGAGTAAGTAAACCAACGTTTGTGTCCTTGTGTCTGTGCGCAGTATATATTGTTTTTCTTCTGATCCTCAAGTGTGTGTGTGTGTATCCTAGGTTCTGATGCAATACCAAATGACAGCTGACATGTGGGAGGAGAAGATCACAGCTTGGTATGCAGAGCACAGAGGCATCGCCAGGTAGGACTGACCCAGGAGAGCTTCTGAAATCCAGCACGTAAAGAGAAATTAACACCTTTTATAAAAGGTGTCAATCAAGATTCTGTAGTTGAAGCGTGATGAAGATATCAGGGTTTGATTCACCTTCTGTATTCATCACATCGTTCATACAGGGATGAGGCTGAGATGGAATACCTAAAGATTGCTCAAGACCTTGAGATGTATGGTGTCAGCTACTTTGCCATTACTGTGAGTGTAAATTACTGTGACTATTATAGTATTCTGAAAAACGCAACCTTAAACGTTACAGTCATATTGGTTTACATTACTATTTTTCTCACTCACATTGACAGCAAAACAAGAGGGACACAGACCTGTTACTTGGAGTGGATGCTCAGGGTCTTCACATCTACAGCCCCAACAGCAAACTCAACCCTAACAAGTCGTTTCCTTGGAGCGGCATCCGCAACATCTCTTACAGCGAGAAGGAGGTAAATGCAATCAGTGGATTCTTTTACAACCTTTTTCCGTAGACGGTCTGCATTCAATGTCTCTTTTATTAAGAAAATATATTAAATAATAAAATATATAGTTTGTTATGCCAACACATACTGCTGTTCATGGAACCTGTGATCTTTCCATATGGGATTTTCACTTTTACCAGTTAGATTTCCTGTTGTTCTAAACTTCTCTACCTTTCTCACGTTGCAGTTCACTATCAAACCCCTCGACAAGAAGAAAGATGTTTTCAAGTTCTACTCATCGCAGCTGCGTGTCAACAAGCTGGTTGGTTTTCCTAGTTTGTCCGTGTAAACTGCTCAAATATAATAGTTTAATGAAAATTAATAAGGAGTAAAATATTGTTTGTTTGTATCGCCTGTGTCTTCAGATCCTGCAGTTGTGCATCGGTAACCATGATCTGTTCATGAGGAGGAGGAAGGTGGACTCAATTGAAGTGCAGCAGATGAAGGCTCAAGCTAAAGAGGAGAAGGCCCGCAAGAAGGTTAGCTCTCCCTGAGAGATGAGAATAAAACCCAGATATGAAAATGATTTGATCATGGTATTGTGTTTATTGTCTTAACTTTATTGGATCCCTCGGCCTCCATCTAGATGGAGCGTCAAATCCTGGCAAGAGAAAAACAGATGAGGGAGGAAGCGGAACGAGCAAAAGAAGACATGGAACGAAGACTCTTCCAGCTGCAGGACGAGGCACGACTGGCCAACGAGGCACTGGTGAGATCTTCTTCCTCCACATGAGATAATTGTTGATTATTCCAGACTTTTGGGTGAGGACAGCGAGTCCTATGTTCTTGTAGTTAATTGCATGAAAGAAACGGTACAAACAGAATGATGTCGAGCCAGATTCCTCCATCATGCCGAACTCTTCCACAGTCGATCATACTAACATGTTTTTAAAATGTTGCAACGTGTTTTGTCCAGCTGCGGTCTGAGGAGACAGCGGACCTGCTGGCAGAGAAGGCCCAGATCGCCGAGGAGGAGGCTAAGCTGCTGGCCCACAAGGCTGCAGAGGCTGAGCAGGACAGGCAGAGGTTAGAGGTCACCGCCATGAAATCAAAGGAGGAGAAAAGACTGATGGAGCAGAAGATGAGGGAGGCAGAGCAGCTGGCCGTCAAACTGGTGGAGCAGTCTGAGAGGAGGTGTGGAATTGTCTTGACTAGTGTCAATAAATTTACTTATTACTTCACTTACAGCTTTGCATTATGCATTACGTGCATCCTGTTTTTATGGTGAAATGGTGGCATTGTGTTCCCCTCGATTTCCCCTTAAATTATGTGACAGCGTCCAATAACATCACGATGAAATACTGTTGATGACAACTTTGTAAAAACCTTTTCCTGTAAAACGGGCTCAGCCATTATCAGCCAGGTTCAGGCTTTTATGTGGTTGTACATCAAAAGTGTGCTCCTATAACATTGTCGGGCTCATGATGGATGTGTTGAAAAAAACAAAAAACAAAAAAGGATCAAAATCAATGCAGCCGAACCAGAGTTATGATCTTTTTTTCCTCTAGGCTGAAGGAGGCAGATCACCTGAAGCAGGACCTGACTGAGGCAAAGGACGCTGAGCGGAGAGCCAAGCAGAAGCTGCTGGAGATCACCAAAACAACATACCCTGTACGCTGGTGATGATGACACTGCTGCTTGTGTGCTTTGTGTGATACCTTTGCTTTTTGTGAATGAATGCAGGAGGTTATTATTGAATATTTAAATATTTTTGAAATCCAGGTTATTACTAAAGCCATTTATTAGCTGCTGTCCATTAAAGGTAATTTATGTGCGATACTTCTACAGTGTGCGATGTTCAGTGCATTTCAGGACTTATTTTTAGGGAGGATTACTGTTGTTGTTCCACAATCTCCCTCAATTATTTCTACTTAAGTCAGTGATAGTGTGTATTTCCCAGAGAGCAGTCTTTATCTACAAGATTAGAGGTGAAGGATGAGCCTGTGGCTTATACTGCCTGTGATAAAACCAGCTTTATATTGATACTTGGTTGATATTGAGTGGAACAAATAGTATTTTGAAAAGAAAAAGACAAACAACTTTTTCGCTACAGAATTTTTTGCTTTTTTGAGCAGCAAAGTTCATATGAGAAATTAGTTATTAGAGTATTTTTTTATATTCTCCTACAGAAAACTGGCAAGAGAAATACAACACAAGAAAATAAACCCATGAATTATGAATGTTTTTAAAAACTTTGTAAGGGTTTTTTTTTTCATTTTAATGTAGTTAGATAGGAATAGTTTGCTTTCATTTTGTGTGGAATGGTTGCTCAGAGTAAGAGCAGTCAAAAGGCAGTGATATCACTCACAAAATTTGACTTGCTGATAGTTTTTGCTACTGTGTGTCAGCACATAGTAACAGTGGTGCAACATGTTCTTCATCTTCATGAGTGTTTCTGCTGATTTGACGTCCGTCTGCCTTATTTTCAAGCTCATAGCAGCCTACTCCACTCCCCCTGCTCCCCCTGAAGCAGCCGACTTTGCTTATGAATCGGCATCTACGCGCCTCGACTTCAAGGACTCTGATATGAAAAGGCTGTCTATGGAAATCGAGAGAGAGAGGTGAGCTGGAGTTTAAATCTCCTGCAGCAACATTGGAGAAGTGCGGTTTGGCTCTGCTTATTTATGATTTCTTGTTATGCATTAATACTCATACTCAATACTCAGGCTGGAGTACATGGAGAAGAGCAAACACCTGCAGGATCAACTGAAGGAACTGAAGTCAGAGATCGAGTCGCTTAAGCTGGAGGAGCAGCAGCAACAGGCCGGAGTCTACAGCCTCCACAATGAGGCGAGGGGATACGTGCAGGAGCCTGTCTACATACCTCACAGCAATGTACGTTCGATCGTATTATTGTTAAAGATCCCCCCCAGACATATTTTAAAACATGTAAAAAATACATATAAAAGTTCAATTACCTAGTTAAAGATTCTTAAAATCACTTCTACTCCTCCCTCATCGAAAAATCAAGAATCTATATATATATGCAAACTAGTGCTGTTTCCTATTTCACTAAAAAAGTCCAGTCTCAGTGTTTGTGTGCTGGAGGTTTCAAGTTTCTACATCACACTTGTGTAAGTCACATATTCGAACACGATTGGCTCCAAACTATGTCACAAATCCTGCTTGTACGTACACGTGTTAAACTCAGATTGAAGGTGAACACAGATAAACTTCCCTCCTTCAGGAGATTAAGATTAGATTTGCACATACGTCGTTCTGCACAGTGAAGGTCAAACATCCAACTGAATAACAAGCAAAACACATTTTTGAGTGGAAGTTGGACTTTAATATTAATAGTTTTACTGATGATTGGTTACCTGCCAGAATGTGTAATAGAGTGAATAAACCTGTGAATCCAGTTTTTGGCCTATAATATTATTAATATTAAAGTGGTTTCCCCTCTTTCTACCATTTCATAATAATGAGCTCACATGTAGACGGCTGCTATATCAGTGACTGCATGTTAACATCTGACTGCCTGTTTGCATTATCCAAAGCATGATGGGAACTGTAGCACCATAAATATCCCTCATAAATGGAAATGAGGAAAATAAAATGGAAAAAAAATATATAATAATTTCTCAGTAGCATGTTCAATATCAGATGATCATGATTCATATATACATGGAACACCAACGTTCTCCTTTATACTTTAATATACAGGTTTGCTTTGTGTTGAAAACATTTAAACACATGCAGAAAGAAAACAATTTCAAATTGCATAAAAAATGTCGTAGGACATGTATAGAACCACTCACATGCCAAAAGATGTCATCTCTGAGTAGTCTTGCTTCTCCTGAAAATAAAAATTTATAGTATTCCTCGCTAAGACATGCAGTACATCTGCCTTTAAATGAAAAAAAGAGTGAGCCAAACAGCCAACTGTTTGAAGGCTTCCTGTTTTTAGATATTAAATATATATCTTATGGGGAGAATATGAAATACAGTCCTTCCATAAAATATTAATTACATCACTATATTTACATAACTGCATACATACTTCTTGTCTTTGAGTTTCCAATCACACCATGAATGCTCATTTCTTTGTACAGATTTCAGCCACCAGAGCTTCTGTGTCAAACTGCTCATACTTGTCTTGTTTTGCAGCGAAACTCTGCGTACATGTCTCAGATGGCCTTCTTTGAAGAAGTGTGAACCTGGTCCCGCAAGAAGAGGAAGGAGGGCATCGGCTGTTGCGACTTAGTATTTTTTATAAGACATCTCTAAATGTTTGGTTGATATTTTACCAGGCTGAACCTACAAGACAGACACATACATACACCATGACTGTGTGCTTTGGAAAGACTTTATATGTATCCTCAACAGCAAACGGCTACAAGCTTAGCCGCCTGCACAGGCTCATGCTAAGTTGTACCGCCCGTTACACTACAGCACCTTCCACAATTCTTTTATATATAATGAACACATTAATGTGCCCCCGCCCCCACCCGCCCCCCCTCCGGTCCACACCAACACCGGGGCGCACCCTGCCACACACACACACCATGACACACACCAATTTGGTATGGCCAGCCTGGATCAAATCTGCATGCCACATAGTAAACTACACCAAGCGGAGATTGACATTAGCCACAGACACTGGAATTACAAAAAGACAAAAAAGGCAGATGGTGAAGTGGTTCCTTTTTTTTTTTTTTTTTAGTGACCAAGTTTGTCACCGCCGTGGTGATTTGCCACCGTCGCTGATCAATATCCACTCACATCTGCTGGGCTGACTGCTGTTTTTTATTTTCAATTCACTGGTTTATTCTGCAGTTACATCACTACGACTAGAATTTTTAAAATATTTTTTATAATCAGACGATCTGCTTAATGAGGTGGTTTAACACATTGTCATCACCAATTCAGAGCCCGAGTATGAAAGAGTTTTAATTTTCTGATGTTTTATGTGGTTTTAAGGGATACTTGGCTATAAAATGGTCAGATATAGAATGATGCCTTAATGACAAGTTATAGATTAATGCATTAACAACATTTCGGGACAGAGATTAAGTTTAAATTTGTCTTAAACCGTCTTAAGGTAAAGTTCCTGCATCAGTAATTACATATGCATTACATGCATATGTAATTACTTAAATAATCTTTTTCAGGCCGGGGACAGTTGTGAAAATTAAAAAAAATATCCCCAAGATTTTGTAAATATGGTAAATTTGGTCATTTTTCTTTCAAACCAGCAAAGTGTTTCTCAATTTTGGCTTTTGAAAGTGGAACATGAAAGAAACCCAAATGCTCAAATGTCTGTTTCTACATTAAACAAGCTATTGTTGACTGTACTTTGGACACAAAAAAAATACACTGAAGTTAACTCTTGATCAAAAACATGTAATGTGAAAACTAACATTGTGCTAAAAGTAATTTATAAAAGTCAAAGTCCAAATTTGACAGACAGACATGTGCAGGGACAGTGCCTAGATGTGACACTCCATAAAAATGTTAAATTCTTTTTTTTTTTTCTTTCATTTTGGTGTTTTCATTTTTATTTGCTTGCTATTTTTGTTACTTGGTTCATGAACTGCCGTATTGTTTCTAGTGCCTCATCATGATAGTCAATAGAAATGCAGTATATAGTTCCAAGCTTGAGCTCTGCCATTTCACATTTTTTGTATGTTGTACGTTAGACTGCTGATGTGCCTCGAAGTTTATTTTTTACTATTTTGATTTGAGTTGCTAAGGTTTTTATTTGGTGTTATTGTGCTCATTTGTCTTAGCAGTAGGGTTACTCTTAAGTTTGGGATTCATGTCTCATCCTGACTTCTTTACAGAATAACAGATTGATGGCTTTCCTGATTTCTCTTTGCTTATGTATTTCTCAGGGTTAGTGTTGGAGACAATCATTGCAGGTAGAATCTTGTTGTTTTTATCCCCTGAGATATACGGTATGATATCCATTAATGTTTACTTTTTTTGAACAGGCTATTTTCATTGAACTTAAAGTCGAATAGTAATTCAAACGATAAAGTTTATTTCCAGCAGTGGATGCATTTCTCAAATACAGAGGTGGGTAACTTGAGTGAACTTTTATTCTATCGCACTCCTCATAACTTTTTTCAGAAAGGGAGCCAAACTTTTGTTTATTTGTAGTGGCCTATTAGACTGACTTCATTATGGACTGAACAGTGATAAATGATTGGTTCATTATTATCCTCATGACTGTGGTTGTTAACGAGCAAGGCTAACCCTGGTCTTGTGTAAATGGTTATTGTGTTAAATTTCCAAGTGGAAATGCTTCAGTTTGCATCTTTTATTTATTTGTGCCTTAAATAACACTTATCACCGCACACATTTTCTTGAGGTGTATCATTGTGGGGGACTTTATTGTATTTTAATGTATGTTTTATTTTACTATCATGGGATTTTCCTGCCAAATTCAAGTCCAGTGTTAAAAAAAATAATAATTTCACATCTAAAAAGTGTTGTATTTAGGTGGACAGAGTGACAAAAATGTTACAATTTCACATGTACAGCAATGTTTTGTCAGTGATTTGTAACCTCCAGTTATTTTGTGTGTATCATTTCATTACAACAGTGATCATACAACAATGTGTGTGTATAACTGTTTGATGTATGTGCAGACATTAGGAGTTGTCTTATAGATCATTATTGAATCATTTTTACTTCCTATGTGTCAGTAAAATGCAGTCATCTTAACCACAGAGTGAACTCTCCCATCAAGGCTGCACAGTCCTCTTAATGTTATTTTAATAATGGAACATTCATAGAAATTATTAATCTGCGTCTGAATCTGCATCAAAATATAATTTTTTTTACAGACAGTCTGATTGGCTGATGGTGGTTATGGTTTTTGCAGAATAACTAAATCTTGACCAGCAATATTGGCAAATTGGATAAGGATGAATTGTTAAAAGTGTCATACGAGTCAGATTCTTGACCACTTAATTATGTTTGTTTAAATTTGTCATGTCACTGTAATGTGATCAATAGTTGAATTTTTCAGGATCACTCAGATGTCTCGTTTTCATTTAGGACTGAAAATCTAAATTTATTTAAGGTAACAAGTGTTCAGTCTGTCAGAGTGTCAAAGGTCTTTTTAAATCATGCAAATTAATTTACTTAAATTACACAATGTTCCTATTTTTACTATTTAATGTAGTCGGTTCTGCTAACATCCAACATTAAAAGCAGTTTCCACCGAGCTAACGTTTGAGGGACAACACAGTTGCACGTTTGCTTCAAACAGATAAGATTTTCTATTTTAATAGATAAAGTAAAATGTAAAAAAAAAAACAACCTATCAACAGCTGACTGTTCGGGTACAAACCTGAAGCAACTGTATTTCAGAGGACATGGGATGTTCAAATCAAATGGGAAGATACTGTAGCTTTGTGCACTAGATGGGATGTGGGCCTGCAGAGATGTGCTTATAGCACAAAAGTAACTCTGGAGACATTCATGTAAACTGCAGTGTGTGTTTGCATTCAGAAATATTCATATTAAAATATAGAATAAGGAGGATTTTTGTGTTTACTAAAATTGGATTTGAATGGGGACATTTTCTAAATGGCTGACAGATGTGTCATTATTTTGTAATCTATATCTGTGTATACTTTTTGCTTTGTGATACAGTTTAAATATATATAATATATAGAGTTTTAATAGTATATAATATAATATTGAGATTTAGTTTAAAGTTCCTTTTAAAAAGGTACTTTCTTATATGTTATGTTAATTGAAACTCATCTAATGTCAAAGTGAAAACAAATCCATAAAAATGTGCGTGAAGTAAGCCATGACTTACAGCTGTAAAACACTAAGTCATGGCTCATTATCTCATGTCACTGAACTAAATGAAACCCTCACACTAATCATCTAACTCCTAACCCTGACACTTCAGCCCAGATCATAGTTCATGAATCTGAAGGACCTGTGTGTGAACAAAAGATTATTTTTGTTACCACCAGAGGGCGAACAGAGCCTCAGTGATCTAAAAAAAATAAAAAATGAACAGGATGTAAAACACAATGGAGGACAATTTTATCTTCATTACTATGTATCAGA
Source organism: Thunnus maccoyii (assembly GCF_910596095.1). Taxonomy (NCBI): domain Eukaryota; kingdom Metazoa; phylum Chordata; class Actinopteri; order Scombriformes; family Scombridae; genus Thunnus; species Thunnus maccoyii. The sequence continues at coordinate 15,856,036 of NC_056545.1, forward strand.
GAGGATGAGACTAGCAGTGAGGCATAATGATAAGCGTGTTTCTGGGAGTGTTTGTTTATACGTATGTGTTAATACACATAGGCACGTTGTATGCTCGGCTGTGACTGCATGAGACCGGGTATCATACTAAAATGTTCCACCAGCCTGCAGCAGCCTGTATATTCTCACCAGCACAGAGATCATCATACTGAAACATCTCAGACCTTGAATCGTATTCAAACTATTCCTCAGCTACACTGTGATCAGATTATTAAGAAAATGCTGATATAAAAGATGCACCGAATAATCTGATTCTGAATCTGATTTATTGTGTCACTTCATGAAAACAGCATTCTAACAAATAAGCAAATTAAAGTTCATTGAAGGTTTTGGATTCTATTTATTATCCTTAAATGGGAACTTTACATGAGACAATTTCATGAACTCATGTCCACATACTGTTACTGTTTGAATTCAAATCTGGATCATACTGTGCTGTTACGTCTGAGTGAGGTTTTATTGATGCACTACAGGAGCCATATCAGCCCCAGCTAGGAAGTGGGTTATTAAATAAAAAACAAACTCAATACTACCCTCCTGTGATAAAACTGTAGTACTGCATCAAAGTGTTTGCATAGATCATATTCAATTTTAAATTTTATTCCAATTATCAGTCGGTCCAAGTAAACATGAGTGGTGAAAATATTAAGTTACATAAAACAGGAGAGCCACACAAGCCTCATCAAGGCAACACAATCCTCTAAATGTTTAATTTAAACAAATAAAAAATGTCTAATTTGCATCTGGATCTGCTTCAAAATACACATGGTGAAATACAATTATGGTAATTGGATGATGTTTTGTGCGCACTCTGTTGGAGGATGGATTATTCACATTTTTTCTTTATGTTAGGCAGACTTGTGGTGATTTACATCTGTTACGGTTCAGTCTGTTCAGCACTTTTGGAATCAGTATATAAAAAAACAGCTACAAGATCTTGAAAACATTTTTTTTATTTTCCTTTACATGTTTTTTTGTTAAAATTGTTACTACTCTAATGTCCAAATGAATCTAAAGTGAATGTTGAAAAATCTTCACAACGTGAGGGTATCATCCTCATATGCAGGGAGAGAACATGTATGATTATTGTAGTCCTGACCCTTGACCTCAGGCTGTAGTTCAGCCCTTGTGCAGGGAGATCCAGACTTCGTTTTGGTTACCAACAGAGTGCACAAAAGAGCACATATGAACTTTCACTGAACCTCAGCGATCTAGAAAATCATAAGATTAAAAAGCGTCTTACAAGATGTTAAGCGTAATCACAGTGTATTAACAGAGGACAGTTTTTATGTTGATTATTATATACTTTGGCTTATTTTAGACAAACCTTAGACCCATTTAAAGCATAAGAATAAGTGTGTTCCTGTGAGTGATTGTTTATATGTGTGTGTTAATATATGTGTATGCTCAGCTTTAACTGCATGAGACTGGTTATTGTACTAAAATGCACAGAGAGCACAGAGATCATACTGAAACATCTCAGACCTTGAATCATATTCAAACTTAAAAACACTTGTAGTTTTTCCCACTCGTTCAGCAAGTGGAAGTTTGGAGGCTTTATAAGTCAGGTCAGATCTACCACTGTACCTTTGTGAAGAGCTGAAACTGGACAATGAGGTTTGATACTGGTTTGCTGCTGTCGCTGCTCGGTCTGTGTGTGTCGGGGGCTCAGGGGGGGGGGGGGGGGTGAAGTTAGTGAAATCAACGAATTTCCAGGAGACGGCTCCGAGAGATGCAGCTGAGGAATCGACCGGGCAGACATCAGAGCAAACTGCCTCTGACATCTGGGCAGAGGTGAGGGCACTGAGAGACATGGTGGTGGAGCTGAAGGTGAAGATGATCTACATGGAGACCAGACTGAAGGACAGCGAGAGCCAGGTGGATGAGCTGAAAGCTGAGCTCATGGTCACTAAAATGCAGGTGGAGCAACTGCAGAGAGAGGATTCTGGTACACACTGGAGACTTTTCCTGTTGAGTCTTAAAACTGTACTTTAAGAGTCTGAATGATGCACTTATTATAAGCTTTAGATACAACACCAGTAATCACCAGTACAAAAAATGTTTACATAAAACATTAAATGGCTGAGATGATAATGTAGCATGTAGTAGTTTTAGATAAATGTGTTTTGACTTTAATCGCTGGTTACTGTTGTGTCCTTCATGCACTTGTGAGCACAGTTGAACTGTGAATGAGAGGGTTTCTGATAAAACATGATAGACATTTGTTGTCGAACCCTTGTTTTACCTAAAATAACTCAGGCCCCTCTACAACACAGGGCCACAAAAAATTTAGGTAATAACAAAAGACCTGTCTTAGTTATTATAATATAAATATAATATAATTGTTATTGTACTTAAGTGGTGCAGTTTCCGAAACAAATATGCAATTAATTAAATTAGGTACAACCAGCTGACACATGTTATAAACACATATTTTTGAATGTTTTTTGTAACAGTCATTGATAAAATAATGGATGAGCAGAAAAGATGATAAGATGACAAATAATGTACATAAATAAACACTTAAAATGTCCTCATATCTGCTTATTGCTAATTCCTTATAACGTAGTATGGATGAGGTAAAATAAAAAATAGAAAAACACACAATTTGCAAATGATTTGAAATGAAATGCATTATTCACAGGCATAAATCAACCTTCTTTTCTGTTCTAGTCCTAGCTGCAGAGCTGGTATCTTTGGAAACTAGACTGACTTCCACTGAGAGCAGTGACCTTGAAACAGACAAAGCAGGTATTTCACTGACAAATATAATTGTTTAACAGGTTTTTGTGGTTTGTCATTTTGTTGTGTGAATGAGAGGTTTTGGCTCTGATAAAACAGGATTTCATCCTAAGTGTTTGTATAACTGGTAAAATATGTTTGATATTCTATTATGTTTGTGCTAATGGTTGAAATGGTTGTTCTGAAGCTGAAAGTGAAGCTTGATGGATAAATTTAAATGATTGCTGAAATTATTTGTGTGTAATGATGGATGTTTGTGGCATTAAAGGACGGGTTCACAATTGTTGAAGTATGTCTTAAAACAACAGTCAGGTGCCCAAATGAACACTGAAACAGGTTTTTATCACTGTAATCATTCCTCCTGTTCATACTGACCATCGGGATTTCCACTTCAAAGGTGCTTACAGTGCTAAGTGATGGGAGACAAAATCCATGAGCAGAAAAGATGATAAGATACAAATAATGTACATTAATAAACACTTAAATGTCCTAATTTGTGCTTATAAGTACATTACAGTGTGTTATGAACCATGTATTAAATGTTTGTACACTGCTTATAAATGCTAAATGGGGGGACTTAAAGTATAGTGATTCTCCTAGTGCTAATCCTACATAATGTGGTTTAGTTTAGGTAAAATAAATGAAAAAAACAGCAATTTTAAAATGATTTGGAATTAAATGCATTATTAACAATAAATCAATCTTCTTTTCTTTTCTAGTCCAAGCAACAGAATTGGTATCTTTGGAAACTAGACTGACTGCAACTGAGAGCAAAACAAGTGATCTTGAAACAGACAATGCAGGTATTTCACTGACAAATATAATTGTTTAATAGGTTTTTATGGTTTGTCATTTTCTATGGAATTATTTTCAGCTATTTGTTAGTTTCCACATGTTAATGCAGTTTTAGTTTCTGTTCCTTTAAAAAGTTAAAGTTGCAAAAAATCTCATTGAAAACACGAGCTGTTTACAACCTTTACTGGTGAAGCATTTGTGTGTCTAATCTGTATTTATGTGCACATTTTTTTTAAATTCACACCTGAAATGTGTTAAACTGTGAAAGATCTGTCTCGGCGCATCATTTCGGCCTTGGGGCTATAAAATGCTGACCATGTAATCGCAAAATCCCCGGTTTGATTCAGGATGTTGACCTTTCTCTCTAATTCATTTGCTGTCTCCTTTTCACTGTCACTATCAAATAACTGCAAAAATGCCTGAAAAAATACTTTAAAAATTGTCCATGCTATCGTTTAAAGAGAGTTCAGGGTTAACTGCCTCTGAAACAGCTCTGGTGGCTGTCCTGAATTATGTCTTGGTGATTATATAGTGGAGGAGGGAATTGGTCATTTTGGAGATGAAAGCAAAGCTTGATGGCTGAAGTAATTTGTGTAATGAAGGAAGGTCGCGGCACTAGACAGGGATAATAGACAGTCAAATAGCGGCTTCAAGTAGGAACTTCGATGTGATTTTTTAAAGTCTGCTGTATAACTTCATGAAGACATTGAGAGTAAAATATATTTAAATCTTGATGTAGACTGATGGAGCTTCTAATCAGACGCTTCTAAGTACGTTTTTGAGTCTGTGTTCAATAAGTAAGGTGAGGGTCAAAATACTGCACATAAAATGTTGTGCATTTCAAGGATTTGATATTTTAATAGCTGCTCTGGTCTGTAATTCAGGGCCTTGTATTAATTCCAGACTTGCAGACCTGACTGAGTAGCAGTGAGTCCAGGATTCACCAACTAGAGAAAGAAAATGCAGGTGATGACTGTGTCTGCTTGAACACATATATGACATGATATATATGTACTGTAGTACATATACAGTATATATATATCATTATATCATGACGTACATTTGCTTTCCCATGTTAACAGAGAAACCAAAGGTGGCCTTTTACACAGCTCTGACCAACACAGGAGATGTTGGACCCTACAACACAGACACCAAACTGAAATATAACAAAGTCTTCACCAACATTGGCAACGCTTACAATCCAGCTACAGGTAGATATAGTGCTGGGAAAAATATACACACTTGTTGTCATGTAAAAAAAAACAAAAAAAACACAAAAACAATATTGATCTCACATGTACTAATTTTCTACTTTTACACTGTAGGTTTCTTCACAGCACCAGTTAAAGGGGTCTACTCTTTCCAGTTCACTATGTGCGGTATCAAAGCATGTGATATGAGTGTGTACATGTACAAGAACAACCAAAGGATCATGTATAATGTGGAATGGAAGAGATCTGAAAATCTTCAGTATTTCACTAACTCTTTTAACTTGGAGCTGTTGACAGGAGATGTAATTCACATGATTCTCCCATCTGGCCATTCAGTTTTTAACAATGGAAATAATGACAGCACCTTCAGTGGCTCCCTTCTCTTCCCATTGTAAGGATGTTGTATAGATACTATCTCACAAACCCTGTTGTTCTCTTTGGGTAACAGTCGATTTCACTGTGATCCTTCAGAAAATGCAGATATGTCTCTGCAACGCTGCCTCCAAGAATAATTCCTGTCTATTTACTGCATGTATCAAATAATGTGATTCTGAATCTGACTAAACTATTATGTCATTACATGAAAACAAAATTCAAATAAATGAGCAAATTAAAGATTCATTATCATTGAATCTAAGGCTTCATTTAATAACTTTACATGAGATGATTTCATGAACTGCAACAGTGTCTTAATACTGTTACTGTTTAAATTAAAAATCTATATATTAAACCATGCTGTAAAATCTGATTCATGTTTTACTTTTGAGGTATTATTGGGCTGTGTTGGGAACGTTGGGATGTTGGCCAGTAAACAAAAGACAAAATCAAAAATGATGGTAACTTAAAGAAAAGGTTCACAGTTCACAATCATTCAAGAAGATCTCTTCATAATGCACTTACAATGTAAGTGATGGGAGCCAAAATCTACAGTCCATTTGAAGTTTATTTGAAATGCAGAAAACGTTTATTTGACACTAATATGAAGTTTCAGCTGTCCAAATTAGTCAAATCAGGTCAATATCTTTCAAAGTTGTCTTTTTATTCCCTCTTTTTGTTACAATCCTTCCACTGTAGCTGAACAGGAAAACACTGTCTGCTGAGACACAACAAGGGAATTATTTTACTAAAAACACTAACTGTGGAAGATATCCACTTTATTTAAATGTCACCATTTGTGCAATATTAAAGTACTGGGAAATGGGGTAACATCTTATTTCAAACACTTGCTAAGTATGTTTAAAGTTGTTGGGTATTGATGTAAATAATACCATTCTCTGTACCTTATGTAGGTTTAAATTTATGGCATATTTTCTGTGATTTACCCCCCCCCCCCCATTTTTATTCACTGAGGATCATTCATGTATCCAGGACTAGATAAAAAAAATCTACCTGTAAATCCACATTCTAACAACAAAATAAATGTAAGCTTTGGCATTTTCAATGTGATAACAAATCATAATGTTGTTGAATCTAGTGTCAGCACAATATTCATAGTGTGCGTGTGTGTTAGTATCAGCTATTGCTCATGTTTTGGGGACATAAATCCAGACTCACCTACCTTTTGGAGACAAAAAGCAAGTCTCTGTAACGTACATCATTAAGTTTTAGGGTGAGGACTTGAGTTAAGTAAAAGTAAGAATAGGGTTTGACAAGTAGTGGTTATGGTTAGGATTAGTCTCCAGGAAATAAATGTTAGTCAATGTATGTCCTCTAAAGTGATGGAAACACGACTGTGTGTGTGCGTGCGTGTGTGTGTGTGTCTGTCTATCACGGCCTGTTATTGGTATTTCTCCTGTTCGCTGGTTCTGATGGACTCCAAAATCTAACACAAGTGTCAATCTGGGCACTATTTAGGAGCCTAGGCCACGGTTCAGTGAAGTACTGTTCCTATTGGTTTGGCCACCTCCTGCCTATCAGCCAGGTGTTCAAGTTTGTTAAGGATTTACACAAATGTAGTAGTGCACTGGGGGTGAGCGAGAATGAGTCCCATCTTCAAGTGCCTTTAATAATTGGATAAAATAATAATAAAAACACAGTAAATTATTATTATCAGTGGAATCAGTATGGGTTAAAGAGGTATCTTCTCTGACAGACAGCCCCAGCATTGTGGGCAGGTATACCCCTCATTCTAGGCTTTACCTCGATACACTGGCTCCGGTCCTAACCCTTCTTAATGCTGGTCCCTCTCTTGAGAGATCCAAATTAGCATTACTAACACATTAGAGAATAATTAGTATGCAAGGGGCCTTACCAAAATGTAGTTGAAGAAGCCTTGGATGAATAAAGTTTTGAAGTTCAAAAGAGGAGAAGTTTCTGTCTTTCAGGAGATCAAAAATGATCTGCTTGGATTTATTCAGCACAGAAGTACCAAGTACAAAAGCAGCAAGCAAAAAATATAAAAAAAATCCACCAAAGAGCTCCGCTGGAAATTCAAACCCCAATGCCCTTTCTGAGGTGAAGGGGGCCTGCCATGGAGATGTAATTCTGCCTGGCTTGTTCCAGCTCTTATCCTTCTAGTCCTGTCACTTCCTGCTCATGGGGTTCTGTTCCCGTCATTCTGGATCTAATGGTGGTCAGGAGTATTCCTCTACTCCTAGGGGAGTTAAAATGACTCACCGTAGATTTTGTGATGTTGACGATGTTGGTATCTTCCTACCATATAACTGGTCACTGGGGTTGGGACTCCATTAGGAGGAGGATTATTTGATGCTCCTGAATTTCTGGGTATCAGTTTAAATACCTGTTCCTCCTGGGAGGGTCGTCCAGAGGGTAGAAAAGGTAATTCACCCAGAAGTGATCCTGGTGATGGTAGCACTGTTTCTAGCTGAGGTGCCTGGCAAGATGTCCTTATGGGTTCATAAAATAAGTTCTGTTTCAGCTCAGGTTGATTTTGTTTTGTCCCAGTCATCCTTTGTAGGGTTTCACACATTGCTCCGCTCTCTGTGGGGCTAGACACGAGGAGGTTGATCACAAAAGGCTCAGCAGCCATAGTTTGGTGAGCAGCATTTACAAATGCTTTGGAGGAGACGCTTGGAGAATATCCGAAAATGTCACACCCAAAGAGGGTCACTGTGACGCAATTTGATATCGTTCTCTGGAGGTAGTGGTGAAGTGCAGTTTCTAACCCCATCTTATAGTTATTTTCCAGAGCCTGAGTATCTGTTACCTCCTGAGGGATTTCATGTTTTTGGTGTATAATTATGTGTCAGATTAAACTGTAGTTGGGTGCAAGGTTGTGTGACTGTCTAAGTCGAACTTCTCTTACAGTGATTATTCCTGCTATGACTTTTTCTAGCAGCAGCCTGCATTCTGATTGGAGGCTTTCCCCTCCTAATACTTTAATTTCTGCAGCTAGTCCATCTTCATTTGTGAGATAACTGTTTGCCGGATTTAGAAGCATGTCATGTGAGGAAGGGGGCACAAACTTTTTTAGGTCTGATTCTATGACATGAATTTCTCAGTTACCTCTTTGACATAAACATTCCTGGAAAATTTGCGATTGTTCAGTGTTTTGAGGACGTGCTGTTGGAGGGTTTGGGAGAGCTATTTGTCTCATTAGGTGGGGAGTAACAGGTCGTCTCCTTGGCTCTCTATTCAAATTCCAGGTGGTTTCATTGTCTAAATCCCTTAAGTAACTCATGGGATCTACATTGGTGCCTATGCTATCTCTGTCATCATCTCTGTGAAGGCTATCTCTCCCTTCAATCATTGCTTCATGACTATCCTGGGTATAATCACATGCCATCTCTTCGGAGTTTGGGATAACAGCGTGCACTTTCTGTCCTCCTTTTTGGCTTGAATAGGCTACTCTGTCGAATACAACTATTTTGTGTTTACTTGGAAATCTTTTGGTAAGGTTAATTTTCCATCATTTTACCTTTCAGTCAACAATTGTTAAAATATAATTAGTTCCTCTAATTTAAATTTTATAACTTTTGGCAACATTAGTTTTACTACTTTTTACCTATCAATCGAACTAATTTTATGACTTTAGTCATGTCATCAAGTTGAATGTAGAATGCTTTTGGGTTTTTTCAACCTTTAGGATTGGCCAACAGACCTTAACTGTTTTTTTTTATCTGCTTCATACTAAGACCTACTTGAGAGGGCCTCACCAGGTTAGTCTTTTAACTATTGTGTGGTCCCTGTTTGGGCACATGTTAGCTGGTTCTGATGGACTCCAAAATCTAATGCAAGTGTCAATCTGGGCACTGCTTAGGAGCCTTGGCCACGGTCCAGTGAAGTACCGTTCCTGTTGGTTTGGCACTATTTAACTACCATGCAGCTCGAGTTACTGAGACTACTACGCCACCTCCTGGCTATCAGCTAGGTTGTCGGCTTTGTCAAACAAATGTAGTAGCGCACTGGGGGTGATCGAGAATGAGTCCCATCTTCCAGTGTCTATAATCATTGGATAAAATAATAATAAAAACACAGTAAATTATTATTATCAGTGAAATCAGTATGTGTTAAGGAGGTCTCTTCTCCTCCTAGAAGTCTGTTAGCATCTGACAGAGAGCCCCAGCACCGTGGGCAGGTTCGCCCCTCGTTCTAGGCTTAACCATGATACGGTGGCTCCTGTCCTATCCCTTCTTAATGCTGGTCCCTCTCTTGAGAGATCCAAATTAGCACTACTAACACATTAGAGAATAATTAGTATGCAAGGGGCCTTACCGAAATATAGTTGAAGAAGCCTTATATGAGTAAAGTTTAGATGTTCAAAAGAGGAAAAGTTTCTGCCTTTCAGGAGATCAAAAATGATCTACTTGGATTTATTCAGCACAGAAGCAAAGAATCAAGTAAAAAAGCAGCAAGCAAAAATATCAAAAAATCCACCAAAGAGCTCTGCTGGAAACTCAAAACCTGTTAAAACCTGTTATTAACCCCTCTCCCCAAAGGATATATGTCTTGCTGAGATTGTCAGCTATCTGCACACATCATGCATGTATTGTTTAAAAGCATTTCATTGGTTATGTGTCACATGCATACATTGTAATATTCAAAGATATACGTAAGGATGTTATCACAAGAAGCTAATGTGGAAAAAGGTGAAAAGGCCATCTTTACAATAGTGGCTGTTCATGCAAAGTGTATGACCTATTTAAAACAAAGATCCTCTATTCATTCAGCTCATTGAGACAGAAGTATACTGTCCCCTGGAAAGGCCCAAAGCCGTCATTAGCAGCAGTTCTAATTGATAAAGGTCGAACACAGGTCAGAATAGCAGTATGTCAAATTGACAGTGTCGAAACAAGTCAACATACTAAGGTGTCTAACAGCAGTTCTTTAACTGAGTCCAGTCCAGTGATCATTAAACGTATCATCGTGTGGAGCCGTCCCTCATTGAGAAGGTCAGATTGTTCACCAGATAATAGATCCAAACATTGGCTTCAGTCAACAGAGACAGAAATGGCATCTAACAGACAGTGTGTTAAATCCTGATTTTATGGTCTGAAGTGGGGTTTCTGCAGGAATAACACCTCCTTGTTCTTGGTGCTGTTCTGACAGTGCTCTTTTGACCTTTCCTGCAAACACAGGCTCCTGCCACTCTCACCTTACATTCTTTTGTTGATTTTCCCAGTGTATCCAATCAATGTCATTGTGTCTGTCTTCTTTTCCTCTGCCTATGATAAGATTGACTTCTCTGCTTATCCTCTCTTCTCGGCTTTCAAAATCCTCCAAGGAAGGTGAGTCTCTGCTTGTTTTGAATTTTGAGTCTCAGAGGATAACATCTTTTCTGTAAGATTAAAAACACTGCTTGATTGCATCTATATGTCTTCAACTTAACTACACTTTACACTTGAAAATGTAGGCTACTTAATTAGTATGTAACTCAACTTGTCTCAGGTCTTGTGGCACATTTCATTCACATCATCATCTTGATATCAGCGGTTTGGTTTTCTTGCCATGGCCCTTTCAGTTTGGAGTTTGCATATTGTTCATCTGGAAATGTTGCATTCTCCATTACAGAGGTATGCAAATATCTGCCAGTTCAGGATGTTTCCCTACTGTCAGCACTGTTCATGCTGGGACAGGCTTCAGCAGTGGTGGAAGAATTATTTAAATCCCTTACTTATGTAAAAATAGCAATGCCACAATGGAAAAAGACTCAATGACAAGTAAAAGAGCATTAGTACTATCAACTTAATGTACTTAAAGTATCATAAAAGTCATCAATATGCACAAAAATGGTGCTTTCGAGTGTTATACTATTATATATTATATTATTGGATTATTGTTACTGATTTAAAATAGCAGCTGGTTGAGGTGAAGCTAATTTGAGCTATAGTCTATATACTGTTTAACAGTTCATTATATTAGTTGATCATATGTTTTATATGTAAACTCTTCTGCAAAGTAACTAGTAACTATTAAATAAATGTAGTTGAGTATAAAGTACAATATTTCGCTCTGAAATTAAGAGGGGTAGAAGTAGAAAGTAGCATGAAATAGAAATACTCAAATAAAGTGCAAGTACTTAATTATAGTTAATGAACTTTATTAGTTACAACCCACCACTGGACACCTGACCAAAAAAAGAGACTAAATGAATGAAGGTTCACACAGCTGTTCACCAATTAACAATGCACCAGCCTTTAAACTTCTGCCTTCCTTCCTAAGTGAAATTATTTGACAATACAAAAACAGATTTACACACACACACACACACACACACACACACACACACACACACACACACACACACACACACACACACACACACACACACATTTTTTTCTTCATGATACATGAAGGGAAATTAACAATTCTAGTTGTACATATACATATATAATTTCATGATTAATTAAATAGATGTTTGGGGGGAAATTCATTTTCTCAACCTAATTATCTATTGAATATCGAATGTAGTGTTTACTCTGTATTGTTGAAAGAATTTTCTCTTGTGAGATGATAAAGAGAACAATTGAACTGAGATGACGTGGGTGCACATGTTTCTAACATGGATTACACGTGTTGGATTAGTTTACATTGGATTACACTGTATTGTCATTGCAAACACAGTAAGTACCAGTACAACAAGGCATCTAACCAGGCAGTGCAAACAGCAAAAGTGCATATATGTAAATATAAACAAATGAACAGTACAGAATAAACAATTATGGCGTAATGATAGTGAGGAATGTAACTCTAATATATACCAAATAAAAAAACAGCAAAGAATAAAAGGGTTCATGCATGAACACCTCAGCAGTGTTGGTGCATGGACTGACTAACAAATTATAGGAAAATAATAATATTGTAATGGTGAAATCACTGCTGTTTGGAGTTGTGGATTAAAACACAGTACTTACACAAATTATCAATGTCCTGCTTGTCCTTGTGTGAGGGAGCTTAGCCAGAGCACCAAGGAAGGTGATGTGAGGCAGACTCAAAGCGTTGTTCAACACATAAAAAAGGTAATTTATTCCGACCAGTGTAACCAAAAACAAGTATCTCAAAAAAAAGGAATGAAATGAAAACAAGCAAATCAAACTGTAACTCTGGTTTAACTCAGGAAAACGCAACACAACAAATTTAGGCATGATCAGGTGAACACAGCTTCACAGACATCCTCTTACTTCTGCTCTCTCTCTCTAAACCAACAACTCTCCCCTTAAATAGTCCTTCCAATCTATCTAGGCGGAACCATATTTCTCGCAAGGGTGTTTCAGTCCCACACCTATGAAAGGTAAACAACAATGTTACTTGTATCAATTAACACTGTTTACACACCCATGCGTCATCCATACAATTGTCCTCACCATTAGCCAAAATAAGTACAAATAACAAATACTCAACAATCATTTAACTAAATAAAATAAATCCTCCCCCCCCCCATTCTTCCAACCCATAACATCTCTGGTGATGTCAGCGAGAGTTTAAAAGCAGGAAGTAGTTTTGTGACGCCACCTTTAGTCTCTTGAAAACATGGCGAGTACGGTAAATTACAATGCAAGCTAATCTGTAACTCATGAAACTCAGGACCTAAATCAATAAACAATAAGTGAATTTAAATACTTTGCTGTCTTGATTACACCAGGAATGCAGATGTAAATGTAACAAAACAATACTAAACACAAACAAACCCGGGATAGCATGTAAAAGCAATGCTACAAATATAGATGTAAAACTGGCTAAACAAACAAATGAAAGAAAAGTATGAAAAGAAATTCATCAAAGTGTAACGGGGACAAATGGTGTGGTCTCACCCACTTTGTCACACCTTTACTATTTGTTTTTACTTTAATGTGTGAAAAATGTTAAAATGAAGTAGACTGGGTGCTCCACAGTAATAAAAAAAGAACTTTCCCTATTACAGCATCATTTTAGGGGCCTTTTGCCGCATGAAATGTCTCAATGGCAACGTTGGATCCACTCGGATGAGATTATGATTACACGCAAAAAAGGATTTTCTAAGAACTAAAGAAGAGTGAGGGAGATAAGTGGATGAGGGAGAGGGTTTCCCTCATAGGGACTCATCGCAGCATGACGTCCACCAGTCACAGGAATATCAGATCGGGGAGAATGAGGATCATTCAGAGAGCTCATTTTGCCTGGAGAAGGGTTCACTACCTCTTTAACTCTGGAAACCCTGAGACTGTTTCTCCCATCTGTTTTAGCCGCGATCTGTCCCATGGTATTTAGCACACAGATTAGAGTAATAGGAAAGAAGGGGCAGGGGTACATTTAGAGACTGTGAATTGCATTCTAGGCAGCGCAGACTGGAGAGGAAGGGCTCCAAAGACATAATGGAGTGAAATCACGTCCTACACAGAGAAAAAGAGAGAATAGGCCTTTGAAGGCGTTTTGCTGTGAAGGCATTTAAAGGAGTGAAATAATTGGATGCTGGAGGCCTCGTCTCAGCAAAAGCAAGAATGCAAACCCTGTTCTTTCCATGAGCGTGAGGCATGTGGAGGAGTGACAGGGGTCGTCATCCAGTGAAATCACAACCAAGGACTTTTAATATCTTTTCTTTCACGCTACACCATACATTCAATATAAACAAAATTAGGTCTTTTTTTGCAGAATTGTATCTTGGGAAGAAGCCAAGTTATACACGGGTAACTGGGGATCTACACACTGTATTGCTTCTTTAGAGATATTGATCCTTTCATGGCTATTCTGGTCCACTGCAGATGAAAGTGAGCTGCTTCCCTGCTTGGTATCACTGTGGTGAACTTGGTGAGGAATGAATGAATGCATGAGAAAGAAATGGAGACAGAACAGCTGAATGTAATCCCATGACCTACTCTGACAGCAATTAGGCTGTGGTTTAAAGAATAATAGGAACTGGCTTATCCTCATTCATCCTCATTCAGTTTATGGTAATTGACTTAGGCTGAGTTAAGGTTATTTTACCAATATTTCATTCAAACGTGTCAGAGTTAATCTACTATGACACATTGTTTGCTTTTTGTGTTCAGCACCGGCTGAAATATTCAATCTACTTGTTCACCTCAATTTTCTGTTCTCTCTTTTTCTCTCCAAAAAAGAAAAAAAATGTGTCCACATTTCCCCGAGTGTAGAAAGTTGAGGAAAATTCTCGACGATGTTGACATTTGTGCAGATTTTATATCTAAAAATTCACTATTTTTGGACTGTTCTTGAATTTACAATCAAAAGTCATATTCGGGATTATAGGTTTAGCTCAGTGAAAAAAGGTCCTGTATTATAGAGATTTAAAGAAATATAAATACCTTTTGGGGGGATATGTTAATTCACCCTTTTGATGAGAGTGAAGTGAGAGAATCGATACCACTCTCATGCAGAGGAGGATATCAGCAGGGGGAAACAGCTGGCCTGCCTCTAAAAAAGTTCAAAATCTGCCTTCCAACACCAATAAACTTTACTAATAAACTTATGTAAAACTGAAATGCAAAATTGTATGATTTTAATGGATAGGGGTTACATACTCTAACTATATATCCATCTGTCCAGCACTTCTATACAGCATCACAGGCTATATCGCTGGTTGCCTGGCAACCTCTCTGTGATGGTGGGACTCTGGGAAGTCACTGGTGCTAGAATAGCATAGAAATGCTAGATACAGTTACAGCATGTAACTCCCCCTAAAGTCACATTTTTACATTTTAACATTTCTGTGTGTGTACAAACTAAACAAATGAAATACAGCTTGTTAATTAGTGAGCTTTAGAGGTGTTGGCAGGTCTTTATGCTAAGCTAAGGTAATCACCTCCTGGCTATAGCTCCATGATTAAACCTGTCAAGTGGGTCAAGTAGTGGAATTTTCTGAGTTTATTGTACAGACAGGATTAATGGGTAGGGTTTATTTTTGGTCCAACCACAGTTAAAAAAGAAAAAGGAGAAGGAGCTCCATAATTACTGCATAGACAAAGTGTTGAACTATTCCTTTAAATCCCCCTTTCTTCATACATATAATCAATAAAATCAGGATCCAATATTGAGAATGTTCTGTCAGTTCAAATTTAGCCCTAAAATCCAGTCAGTAGCTGATTCAGTTCAGAATTTTAACTAAAATACACTTTTTTTCCCCAAACCGGATCAAGGAGATTACTGTCCTCCTCAACCATACTGCAGAATGTTTCATAACTAAATCATGAAGACAGGATAATATATGACCTTTGATCAGAAAACTCAAAGTCCCTTTTGGCTTTTTCTGTATCTAATGGTCTTCCTAGCAGATGGAGTTCAGTCAGTTGTCATCATGTCACCTAGGCATGGCAAGTTTATTTGTATAGCATATTTCATACACAAGGGCAATTCAAGGTGCTTTACATAATGCTTTAAAAACATTAAAATGCAAGAATGTACCTTTGGTCATGTGATGACGTGGTCGTAGATGAGGGGGAGATGATAACCCCCATCTCTGTTAAAAGTTGGTTTTCTTGATCTTTCTCTGGCTTCTTGACTGACTTCTGGTCAATGACTGTGAATCCTTCCTAGCCAATGGTGTGAACAGTTTTGGTCTGATGTTTTGATGGTTTTAGGGTGTGACAGCAGAGATTTGAAGGTGTTGAGTGGTTTGTGGTAACTGACTCCCTGTGACTTGAAGGCTCTGACAGCTCAGTCACGTGTGTCCCACTGGGATGCATCTAGTGGTTGAGTTAGCAGCATCTTAGGTCTCGCTCTATTTCAAGGTGAAGAATGAAATTTGACACATGACCTTTAATGCTTATTCTGTAGTGTTAAAAAGCACAATCCATTATCAGTGTAGAAGTGCAGAAGGATGAAAAGAAAAAGGTGCCTTTATTTTTACCTTCAGACTCCTGGAGGTTTGCATTTCAATTGTGGCACACATTGGTGTGAACACTCACAATGTACCACATGGTGACAATTGAGGCAGAAGTACATCAAGTTTAGTTATGAATGTATACATGAAATATGCTCACTAAACAGTTACACAAACAGCCAGCTGTGCACTCCTCTCTGCAGCAGAATGCCTGTATTCAGGGTGATGATATGATGTCTTTTTTTTCTTTATTTTGTTGCGGACTGGTAACAGTCATTGAACTGAAGATGGCTGCTCCTCTGGACCTCCTTTTGCGGTCCAGTGTCAAGGAGAATTTCACAGAGAATGCACACATTTTCACAAAGCCACAGCATGCAGAGGCAATGGCAGCACTGCTTGCACGCACATATACATACATGCATGACATTTGTTTCTATATATGCACATTTGTGTGTGTGTGTGTGTGTGTGTGTGTGTGTGTACCATTTGTCTGTACCTGGCAAGGTCAATGCCTCACATCAGTCATCTAGGCCGATGGGATTTTTCATATAGGTCAAAATCTGGCATCAGTTGACTGCATGGAGCAAATGATAGATGTAGACTGTAGACTTCATATTTACAGTGCTTGTTTCAGTGCAATTTATATGTGTGACTGTGTGTGTATTATATTTGTATGCTTCTGTTTTTGTCGAGCCAAACCTTTTATGGGAATTACATTTATTATTCTTGTTATACTGTAACCACTATGCAGCCTCAGAGAGTACTAACCAGGCAGCAATAAAAAAAAACTTCTTTCATTGTTTATCCTTTCCATTTGACTTGACGCAGTGAGAATAACGGTTCAAACCGACCGTTATAGAGGCTTTTTGGTGCAACCCAGAGAGAGAGCAGCTTCTTTAGCTGATAAACTTTGTCAATGAGATGCAAATCCATGCAGCACTGAAGAGGGAAAAAGCCAATAGAATCAGGCTATTGCATACATGCACACACACACACACACACACACACACACACATTAAAGCCTAACTTTCTTCAAACGCTTCAAACATGCATGCATTTGCTGAGACACAGCACTGTAAAAATGTCTTCTTGATCAGTCGCTTAGTGATTCACACACCGTCGGTGTCAGCTGCAGTACATGGAGCCGTCTGGGCGATCCTGTGCACAAACTGAATCAAGCCAATCACCCTCACAAAATCTAATCATTCTGCAATACAGGTATTCCATGTGGAGCTTAATTCAATAACAGAGGAATTGTCTTCCAAAACATGATTTATCTATTTCAGCCCCAAAATGTATCATGGCCAAAAGTTCCCATTTTCAGTTGACTCAATGGGATTGAAATATGTGGGATCTAGTTTGTAAATGTATGATCATTTTCACAACCAAAGGTAGATGTTACATGTAGAGACTCTTTTAAACTGATGAGGAGAATCATAGTCACAGAAGGAGTTGAAATAACCAAAATTTTAAGTTTAATATGTGGCATCCATGAATCTGTGCCATTTTGTCTTCAACAGATGAGTACCTGAGTTTGGAAAGATGCACAATTGATATCAACTGAACTGCAATGTCAGAGAGTAAAAACATCTTCAATGTCAGTTTGACATTCTCTCTGCTGCTTTTGATGCATGACTAATATTGGGATCAGACTGCACAATATTTTTTGAGATGGTCACTTTGTGTCAGATTGGGCCGTCATAGACAATAAAATGCATAAAATCTGACTTAGCTGAGAAACATAGCAGACTACATGTTAACCAAACATCTTACCATCTTTCATGACATAGATAATCAGGGAGAAGGTGCCAGGAATCATCTTTATTGTTCAATCAGACTGCACCAACAACAAACGTTAATATCTGTGTGTACATTATATAAATAGAAGTGAACCTGAAGATGAAGGTGGGCTCTGTCTTCTCCTTCCCAGTCAGCAGAGAGAAGGTGAGTGTGTGGGTGCGCAGAATGCATATAACGTGCAGATGGTGTTTACCCACAGGTGTGATTAATTTGGTACAATGCCTCTAACCTGACAGCGATAGTCAAATGGTTACAGGTTTACTGAAATGAAATTAATCATTCCTCTTTGGCTGCACCATGTTTACAGTTGTGCACAGAAGAATCATGCAAACTTTCTGACATGCATGTCTTTTTTTTGAGAAATCATGAGGCATCCCAGGTGCTGCATCGGTGGTCTTCCACCATGACACACTACAGGATCAAACATGTTTTCATTCCCAATGTTTAAGCACAGTTATCAGGCTGATATCATGTAATCTGATCCTAGCATTAGTCTCCTATCTCTTTGAGGAAACACCTTTCTGACACATCATAATTTGCTAGCAAAGTTACCCTCACACTACAGTAACGTACTATATTTATGACAATTCATCCCACATTAGTTTGGAATAGGAAGAATGTTTGTCTAGTTAAAGACGAGCCATGTGACTGGAGTTGGAGGTCACACTGCGTTTTGCTTTGCTCCGCAGATCTGCTGAAGGTGATGGCAGTGTCAAATTAGATATTGATCTTGCTGTGTGTGTTGGTGTACGTGGGTGTGAGTTTAGATGTGGTAACTCTTGTTTTTCTGGTCTCCTATAATCAATTTATCTAAAAGCTTTATAGTATTTGTGAACTGCAGGTCATTCTTTGATAGCAAGTTCCTCAGGGCATGTTAATAATTAGCCATCAGCTTTGTCTTCTCCCTTCTTTATGTGTGTGTGACTCTGTGTGTGTCATTCAACAAATGTTAGTAGATCGATCCTCATTTGTATGGACAGACCATGAATATAAAAGTTGAGTCCTCCTTTTATCTGTTATGCAGCACGCAACATGAGGTGACACTGTTGATTTGATGATGGATCAATAGGACAGGATACTGTCAAACCAGGAAATAATGAGGCATCTCTGACACTCACAGCAACATATGTTTACTGATGCCATTTTAATGCATTTTGTACACTATAAATGTATAATAGGATGTGAATCTTTTCAGAACTTATTGTAGTGCAAAAAATATTTTAATTTGGATATAAACATTCAGTTAAGCTTTTTTGAGCCAATAAAAATTAAGAAAAAAGTTTGTCCCTCTTGATCACTTTTGCAAATCTGTTTAAAGACATAAATGTATTTTTTCTTTTATTTTTTTTTTATTACTGTACAAAAAAGACAAACTAAATAAAACAAGTCTAACTTTGTGCCTACTTTCACAGTCTATTTTTTCTGTCTATAAATTTTCAGCAGTAAAATACAAGCATATACTTATATTTTGTGTTTACCCCAGTGCAAGTTTAGGAATATTTTGTTTATGATTACCAAGCTTCCTTACTTCTTACCTGATTTTCCATTCTGCAGCTATGCTTTGATTCAAATGTTGAAAGAGATTTTCATGGTCTGTAATATGATAGATTATGCTTGATGTACTTTATCCTCTTAGAATGGTGTTTCATGTCAAGGATTAATGACAAATAAAGACTCCCTCATCCTTCTGTGTTCCACACGGTAGCGGCACAGGATTCATTTAACAGATTAATTTGGTGTACTGTGAGAACCACACCACAAAAATATGTGATTGTAGGTTTAATGATGTAAGGTCGTGTCGGATGTTGAGGATGGATGTAAGAATGTGGATGAATGTAGGAAGAGGAGTGGAGTGAAGGGAGGGATGAGGGGATGAATGGGTGTGAAGAGGGATGGATGAATGAACAGAAAGGGAGGGTGAGTCAACAGTACTGAGACAAACAGGAGAGGATGGATTAACGAGGTATGAACTGGCTCGGCAGGTGATCAGGCGGATGAGATGTCACCCTGCTTCACTATTTAATTTAACTGTCATTGTACAACATTTAGTCACACAAATTAAACCACATTTAACAGTAACAAATACAATATGATCAAGTGTAGCTCTTTAACATAAAGTTGCACAAGTCAGTATTTTCTTTATTAAAAAAACAATCAAATAATTATGTGTACTGTGAAATGGGTCGCTCATGGTGATGAATTATCACCTGACTCTGCATTTTCTCCCAGTGGAAGTGCGCTGCATTCACCCAAGGATATAAATTGGATGTCTTATCTCATAATTAGGATTTTTGTGTCTCATTGTTATGACTTACTATCTCATCATTATTTAAAAAAAAAACTCATAATTGCAACATCAGTATCTCATAATTGTCAGAAAAGTATCTTGTAATTATTACAAAAGGTGGTTATCAATCACTATTTGAGAGGATAGAAGCATGATGGTGTTACCTGATTTAATGCCCGATTTACCTCTTTGGTTTGACACACTGGGAGATATCAATGTCACTGAGTAATGTGGATGGTAACATTATTAGTATTTCAGGCATCTTAAGTCCTTGGGATTGTTCAGGCAGAAAGCACTCTCTGACAAGTGAAACTGCGCTGTTCCTTTAGGAGCAGCTAAACCGGTACAGGATGCTTCATAGATCTGAAATGCATCCAAGCTGGCTTTTTGATGTTACACATACTTTATTTAGCTTTATTTTATTTTATTTACTGTATCCTTTAAAACCCCACTGTACATTACTGGCCTGGTACCAAACAGCAGAAAGATAAATCTAGCTGCTGATATGTCAATATTGTGTTTACAGCTTGTTCTACTGCCCTGATGCTTTAATTTAAGTCTGTAGGTTACAATTACATTAAGAGGTCAACCTGGAGGAGCCAATCTGAGCCACTCCATTAGCTCCACCCCTGTGACCAGGGTGTCCAAATTCCTATTGTTTAGTTTAAAAATGTTATTTGGCATGAACAAAGACAATTTGAAGGAGATGACTCAGCAGAGGAAACGGCACACCGCAGAATGATAGATGTTTGCACAGAACAACAAGCTGCTGCTCTGGCCTCTGTTGTTGTCAGAGGCTGACGTGTGTCAAGGATTTTTCCATCGTTTTTGAAACCATAAAATGTGCTGTGAGAGGAAACCATTTGAAACTTGTTTGTTTGGGTTTTTTTTCAATATGACAAAAAAAGTTCTAAAAGTTCTAAAAGTGCTTGTCTACATGTCACACTTTTCAAAAACATGTGAAAATAAAAGAAAAATGTAGATGGTAAAATAAATTCCAGGTTGCAGCTTATCTTTCAATGGATTCAACTGAGAGAGTAAAAGCAAGGGTGTGTGCGTGCATGCCTGCGTGTGTGTGTGTGGGTATGACTTTCAGGGAGACACACATGACTAAAGGCCAGTTAATTGGGGACGGCTTGTGTAACTGGGAACAAAAACCATGTCCCCAACTGGTAAAATGTTGATTTTTGGGTCAGTGGTTAAAGTTAGGGTTAGAGTGTCCAGGAAATAATGTAAGTCCATGTAAATACCCCAAAAGTCTGTGTGTGTATATGTGTGTGCGTGTGTGTGTGTGTGCGTGTGTGTGTGCGTGTTTGTGTGTGTGTGTGTGTGTTTTGGCTGAACCTCCTAAATCCTCAGGCTGTTCATCTTATCATCTGAGATTTGGCAGCTTCTCCCTGTTTGTGCATGTGTATTTAGATATTAAAATATGTGTGTGTGTGTGTGTGTGTGTGTGTGTGTGTGTGTGTGGTGTGTTAATATGTACTGAGAGTCTAACTATGCTAATATGCCTCCTTTTTCTTTCCCACACACACACAACCCTCTCATACACTACCAGTTTCCCCTGCTCCTCTGTTTTGGCCTACTTCCTTCCTGATCATGTGACCAGCTTGCAGCGATGGTGATTAAGTGGGAGAAGCACAGGTCCAACGATGCTGGAGGGCACTACAGGTCCCAGGATACAGAGGGGCACCTCTCTGTTTTCCTTGCCCCCTTGAGATTCCTCCTGTCAGTAATTAGTGAACACCGCCTCTAGTGTATGAGTGTGTGTGTGTGTGTGTGTGTGTGTGTGTGTGTGTGTGTGTATGTGTATGTGTGTGTGTGTGTGTGTGTGTGTGTGTGTGTGTGTGTGTATGTGTGTGTGTGTGTGTGTGAGGTTAATATGTGATTGAGTTTGTGGATTCTGTATTTGCATGCATAAGAGAAAATATTTTGTGACAAGATGTTCCCTGTGTTCAGCTGAAACTTCTAGTTTTTGCTTATTTGTTTGTTAAATACTTAAAGTCTGCTGACAAGAAGGCAACATGCTCCTTCTAGTCACATTAGATCCCACATTACAGATGTATCTCTGTCCTTTCCTTTTATGGCATTTTCTAGATGCTCTCATCCAATTTAAAATGAAGGCTCAGTGTCTTGCTTAAGTGCACTTTAACAGGACTCATGACCTATAAGGAAGTTAGTTAATTTGTGCAGGAACTGAATTGGTGACCTTTGAATCACAGAATACAGCAATCCCTCTACACAACCTCTTCCACATCATCTTTTGACTACACACATCTGAAGCAGGAACACAACTAAGAGCCATCGTCGAGCAGGTTTCCTGGAAAACGTAATCATCATTATTCAACTTCTCATCTGTATTTAACACTTTGAGAAACAGAAAACTTAACAGTGTTATTTGAAGAGCAGCCAGCCAATGATACAGATTTAAACAAATCCTTGCGTTGTGTTGAGTTGTAGGAAACTTGTTGTGTTTCTGTGCTGCCATTTGCCAGGATGGAGCAGGATACGCTTGCCACAAAAGAAAAAACAAGTCATTTTAGCATAAATGATTAGCTTGTCGAGTACACCAATCCATGTTCTACGACCAATTTAGCAATATAAAATGTGTTAATTCTGTTACACTTATGAGCTGCATTTCAACAGTCACCCAGCCATGGAGTCAATTATTTGTGCTGAGTGCTGAGCTGAATGGCCTACCGAGGGCAATTCACTCATGAAGTTTTACAGTGAACAGAGCATCCCTGAGTCTTGAGCCAGTGAAATAATAGGACTTATGGCAAGTTGAACCACATACTGTACAAACTCACTTCACTGGCTCCACACAACCTCCAGCTGAACAAAACCCATGTGATTCATAATGCACTGGTGCGTAGCAAGCTGAGAAGATATAACACGTACAGTAGTTAAAAGAAGTCTCATGAGTTACTGGAAGAATTTCTCCTGTTTTAGCCACCCTATCCACAAATAAGCCACAAATCACACAATTTGAATCACTGAAAAAAAGAGTGAACACAAAAACCAAGTTACTAGCAATCCTCCTCCATCTTTCTGAGTAACTGAGTGTTAATGACATTAGTAACTGTAATGTAGCTTACTCCTGTATTTGAAATTGCAAATCATCACCTAATTAGCAGAAGTTACTACCCAACACTGCCAGGAGCTCACGGATTTACTTCTCCTCATGTCATGTCATACTTGAAAATAGGGTATAGATGATAAATTTAATAACAGATGAATTCCATTTAGTTGCTTCAATTTCAGGGTCTTGGTACTGTGCACGCTCAACGTCATACTGTCATGACTTACTGGGACACTTGAATAGAACAGAGCCATTGTTAATGTTATTGGTAACAACTGTGCTTTTCCTCCTATGACCAGTCAAAATGTCTGCTGTGAAAAAAAGCTTATGTAGGTCAAAAAAATTAAAACTCAGTAGTTGTTTAGAAAAGCATTGATGCCATTATTCAAACGAGTCACACTACACCAAGTGTAATTATGAGTGTGTACTGTGGCACCAGCACTCAGCAGTTTGCTATTGTATAAACAGAAAGGGAGTTGTAACAGTTAGTTAACTAGCTATAGTGAAACAAAAATGATCTAAAGTGAGATTTAAATTATTTTCAGTGGCCTCAATAAAAAATAATTTTTACATTTGTGTATGATTTTAATCCAGTAGTTACATCATGTAAACCTACTGTAAACACAAAGAATAAGCAAACCAATCAGTGCAAAGTTTTGTTTTCTGTTGAATGATTATGAGTGTCTGATTTTTTAAGCCAAAATGCAAAGAGATTGCAAGTCCCCAGGGGAAAGTGAGAGTATCTCTCCGAGTCTACAACAACTGCTGCTGCAAAATGTCTTTTGGAATAATACAACACACTTCTTCTATGAAAAACTAGTATATAGTAGTTTCTGTCATAGGTATAAAGTCAGAACTGGTCATCTGGCAGTACCATGTCCACAAACAAACTGTATGATGAGAACTGTTCTCTAGAGCTTCTTCCATCAGGCATGATGGTGGCGCAAGGTAGCAGCTCAGTAGCTGCTCTCCAGTAACGTGTTACAATGTTTTCCTTCAATTGTGTTTTATCAAGTTTTTAAATTAGCCAAAGTGGGGACACTTTACCATCCGCCATGGGCAAAAGAGAAATCACTGCAGCAGAAGACAGTGGACTATCTCATCAACACGTTGGATATGATCAGATTGGTCTCCCCTCAAATGGGTCTGGTGCTCCATGGAGATTTTAATCTTCTGCCAATTAAGATGTTGAAAAACTTCCATCTAGATATGAAGCAGGTGGTTAAAGAAAACACTTGGGGGAATTCCATCCTTGACTTGATCATAACTAACCTCCACAGCTTTTACAGGCCCCCCACTGCTCTGCCCCACAACTGTCTGATGCTCTCCTCCAATAGTAAATCAGGGGTAAGAAGGGATATGAAATGGAAAGTTAGGCATGAAGGAAAGGAGGCCTTGGCATGGTGCTTGGTGAGTAAAGACTGAACATCTGTCTATGAAGAAAACTGACACCATGGTGGAGATTTTCAACTCCACCATACAAACCACCTTAAATGTCTATGCATTTAAAGAGGAGGAAGATAAGTTCACTTGACAAGCCGTGGATGACAGAACAAATAAAGATCACCATCAGAAAAAGACAAAAAGCCGTCAACAGATGGGATAAAACACTGAAATGGAGGAAGATAAGAAATAAACTGCAAAGACTTATAAAGGCTGCAAAGAAAAACTATCATAAAAATGAAATTCAGCATCTGAAAAATGAAAACCCAAAAGATTGGTTGGATTTCATCAATAAAAGTCTCAGACGGAAGAAAAGATCTGAGAGGAAAATAAAGTTTGATGGTGTGGAACAAAACAATGTAGCCAACGTCCTCATTAGCTACTTTGCAGAGGCCTGAACCACACTACACATGTCCACTCAAAAGACTGTCTTTGACAGCACAATAGACGTTGGGTATGCTGACGACATAGGACTGTCTCGGGCCATTCCCTTTACCAATATTCATAATGACACTAGAAGTCCAGCAGTCTCAGTGGAACTGAGAATCTCAGTTTAACTGAGAATCTGCTTCTCCAGAAACCCACTACAACCTGCTCCTCTGTTTGTGACAGGAAGTCCCCGTCATGACCACCACCAAGTACCTAGGCTTTCACCTGGACTCTGACCTAAGCGGGAACACTCACATTGAACAGGAAGCAAGGACTACGAGGACATTGTTACCATCTATAGGGTTTTTCCATTGGAGCTTTTGGCTGTGCCGAGTCAAACCATGCTGCATTGATTTGTGCTTCCATCGCCAGTTTAAATGCCTCGAGTTGTGCCACGTTGCATCCGAGGTTGTCCATCTCTGGAGTCGGACCAAAGTGTGCCTGACCCACCCGGGTTGCAGTGACGTCTTGCCAACTGCGGCCAACCTGTGACGACTCCCATTCAAACAAGAATGTGTTGTGAGATTCAACTCGTGTCTGAGACCAGACACGAGTTGTTTTTAAGAGCTTCTGTGTGTTCAGCTCTCAGTACGTTTGTAGCTTCTAACTGAATCTCTGTGGTTTGAAGTTTAGCTTCTCTCCTGTGTCCCTGTTTGTACTTTCAGATATCTGAGCCACAACATCCAGTCCATGACTTGCTCCCACAAACAAGAGCAGACAGTACAAACAGACTGCTACGGAACAGCAGCAAAATTTTACACACTTCCAATGCAGAACAAAGAGGCTGAAAGCAGCAACCCTGCCTACAGCAGTCAGACTGTACAATACAGAACTGACTGGAACAAAAGATGGAAAGCTGAAGTCTTTGAGGTCTGTTTTTTGTTTGTTTGTTTGTTTGTGTTGTATATTGTTTTTATGGCATTTTAAAAATGTATGCATGGTGATATAAGTGTATGGTTATATTTGTAAATGTGTATGAATATAAATGTGTGGGTGCCTGTGTGCATAAAGATATATGTATGTTTTAATTTTTATTAATGTAAATTCTTCTATTCAGTTGTTAACTGTAAACATGAATGCTAATAAACTCAAACTCAAACTGCCTGGAATCCACTTGAATCCTAAATAGATGTTACCTTTAGTTATTGTGGTTTTGTTTTTGATTATTTTATGTTATTTTTGAGGATTTCTTTTTGTTTTTATTGTAAGTTTGTATGTATTTTTTATTTTTTACCTTTTTTGAATTCAGACCTTTATAATTTGGCTTTTTTGTTGTTGTCGTTTTTTTTTTTATTAATCAATGTAATTTTAAATTGTTGTTTGTTTTATTGCTGCTATTGTATGGACCCAAGGAAGACTGGCGACCACTTTGTAGAAGCTAATGGGGACCCAAATAAAGAATAAAGTAATGCTGCCCAGTGGAACATACAGGCTGTACTGGGAAGCTGCTTGTGTTAATGTAACGATCTGGATTAAAATGAACCTGAGCTTGGAAACACTAGAAAGCAATAAACATGCTCAATGTCTCTTTCTGGTTCAATAGAGGTGATTATAAAGATCAGTTTTGCTGTACTACAGTTACAGTAATGAGAGGGTTAAAGAGAGAGATGTTCAGGTACTACTCTGATTTTGTTACTCTCCAGTTAGCTGTCATGTTAATGGGGAGCACCTCTCCATATTAAGTACGCCCTTGATCCCTCTGTCCTTCTACTGATGTGGTCCTGAATCACATTATACACACACAAACACACACACACGTGCATGCGCACACGTGTATACGGAGACCCGCACATGCACAAACAACATCACACACATTCGCTTATTTTATATTTTCCAAACACCTCATTCACTCAAACTAAATCCTATCCACACTCTTATCATTTCCTAATTCTTACCCCATTATATCACCAGCTAATGCTCTCTCTTTCATGACAACGCTAATAAGCAGACAAAGACAAAGGACATAAATAAAAAACAGTTTAGACACAATGCTCATTATCTCCATTCATGGCACCAGCGACATTGTAATTGCAGAAAAAACGCTCTTCCTCTTCTTCTTCACATGCTCCATTTACTGTAAGTCTGAACCCTTGAAAAGAACAAGTGATTGATGTCTCTCTCCCCCCATCAATTAATTCATCCAAGCTGTCTTTCATATTCCTCTGCCCCACATAAAAAGAGCCAATGAATATGAAAGAAAAAGAGGTAACATTCAGCAAGAGGGTAGAGACCTGCTGAGTGACACAAACTAGCCTTTAATTGTTCACTAGAACATCTTTCCTCCCACGTGTCTTTGATCCTCCTGTTGCAGAATCAATACCGTGTGGACAGACACACATGAATGCATACTGACAAGCAAGTGCACACACTCACAGTCACAAACAGGGGCACACACACACACATACATGGATATTTGAATGAAATCGATTGGGACTTTCCATTTTCTCATACCAGTGTTTCTAGCTGCTGCAAGGTTTCTCAGTGTTTTGTTTGACTTCCAGGCAGATTGAAAATTCAAGAAAAAGTGTACACTTTAACTTACAAGTGATTCTGTATTCCAGCCCATAACAGACGGACGTGAGCTGTGGCGTGTGTCACTGTATTTGATGTGTGTGTACTGCATCTGTGAGTGTGTGAAGTGCCTTGATGATGTGACACAAAGATGATATCTCTTCTATTCTGCTCCTCTGTTCCTTGATTTTTCCTAATCAGCTCTCCAGGACAGTTGGAGGTCTTTTTGCAGAGCTGATACACGTGAGATGGACAGACATCCTGGCCTCTGATTGGCTGTCCTACATCAAGGTGTGACCCACCTTCTTCATGTGTCAGTCTCCGTCACCAACCGCAGCAGCGGGAAGTCGAGTGCATGTGGAGATTATGTGAGGTTGCTCCTCTCTGCTTTCATGTGCCGATGGGGAGGTGTGACATCTGTTTTCCAAGCAACATTACATTCATGTGCTATTGTGTTGAAAAAAATCTAACTAAAAAACAAATAATAAACAAGATGATGTAACTGGCCAAATAGAATTCAACCATCTTTATTTTTTTTAACCTGTTATCACTGATGGAGACTGACAGAGATGTCGTGCCCATTCTATTATGCCTCCTCAAATATTTGAGATTGGATGGCTTGTGTTTTTAATTAGCCGTAGTAATATAATATATCAACAAAATTGCTTTTCTACATAGTTCTAAATAATTACTTTTTGGCAGTTTGATCATAAGCATAGATACCAAAGCAGATAATTACCGGTAACTACTTGATGTGAACATGAACATATGCATTGTGGGACTGCCCCCTCAAAAAAATAAAAAAATAAAAACAATTAAAAAAAAAAGAAAAAGACTGCATGATGCTCCTGGATACAAAACCTGATTATTCCGCTGTACAGCAAAGGTTGGGTTGACTATGAATTGCATTCAAATTTGTATCTGATTACATGTGAAAGGTGAGCCTGACTGTTTATGAGCATCTGTGCATGTCAATATGCAGAGGGGATGGTACATGTATGTTTGTTTACTCCCAGCAAGCTGTTGACAGATGGTAACATGCAGGAGGTGGCAAAGTTCAGTGGCGGGTTTACTGTATTTCACGATGAACATTATGAGCATCTATCTAATCACACTTGCTGGTCAGACATTATTGTAGCTGAGATGAGACACTGGCAATTGAGGAGGGTCTTGTTTGGTAGGATAGAGACCAATAAAAGTGGTGTTATGAAGGCATTATTATCAGATAGAGTGGTGAGTTTATTATGGGGCATTAAAGTGGCAACAGATGGAGACCTTTGCCCTCTGTTCTAGTTCAAACAAGGGCAAATATCACATACTACCATTGTTTGTTTGTCCCCGGCTTATCCCGATTATTCCCCTCTGAATGTGTGCAAGTGTGTGTGTGCGTGAGAGCTCACACCTGCTTGATGCTGCTGATCTACACTTTACTTATTAGTATTAATGAATCACACACCAACTACATCCCTTTCATTATCTCTGTCTCCTTCAAGTCACTTTGGTTCAAAGAGCCTCACTGGTATTGTTGGTCCGTAAACAAAACATGAAACACAGCAGACGACAGGATGATATTAACACCCAGCATATACTTTGTAACAAATGGTGGCTGCTAAAAGGGGCAATAACATCTTAGCAAGCTCACAGACTGTGGTAGAAAAATGTGGATGTGGTATCAGTGACTTGTTCAGAGTATTTAAGCCTCAAGGTAGATATGTTGAATTGGACAGTGAGGTGTAGCTGAAGTAGAGCAAGTGAACAACATCCACACAGTTTAGTGTAATACCAAGAGACATCTGTCAATCAAGCAAAGACACTCACAGAGATACACCAATCAATGTTTTTATAGTAAAAATGCATCAAATGACAATTTGTAATGTAAAAGTGATCACTTGTAGTGACCAGCTTTTCAGTTCCCCTCATTACCATGGAGCGTTTTAGCATCTTTCAGCTCATTGTGTTGATTTTACAGCTGGTGCACTCTTACAGCTCTCATTGAACAAAAAGTGCTAATAATACAAAGGTTTATATGCAGGTAGCGTTACACAAATTAGCCACTAGCTATTGAACATAGTGGAGCATTTAGCAACTAACGAGACATATATTTCCCTCAGGAGTTGGTGGAAATAAAACAGAGCTCAAAGACAAGTGAATGTTGGACTTATATTTATCAGGAGGATGTAAACATGACTCCAAATGAATGAAAATGTTGCTTTGTGTTTGCTGGATGTGTAAATAAGCAACTGTTTGCTAACACTTACGCTACAACAACTCTATAAAGGAAAAATGTGTGTTTACAACTTGTTCTGCTGCCCCCAACGACTTTTGGAAAATGTCTATTGGCTTTGCATTTTGAGTGAGAAATGGTAGGTTTCTCCATTGATGTCAGTATGACCAGAATTAGTTCACTTAGCGTACTTTCTGGTGTTTCCTGCTTGGTCCTCTCTCCTTGTCAGGGTAGCTAATCTCTCATATACAGTATATTTCATGTTTTTACTTTCTGCTCTGTGTATTCATTTCTGTACAGCTACTCTCTGGACTATCGGAAAACCCCCAAACCATCAATCCGGCACCCTGGCAGCCCCAACGCTGTGGCAATGAAATGTGAACCTATGTTGTGACAAAGCTGACCTCCTTTTCCGTGTCTCTGGGGATCGTGCCAGCAGGAGGTGGGGAGAGAGGATGGGGGAGAAATTGCGCGATACATGGATGACAGGGAAAAGCAACTGTCGACGACGAGCTGAAAATTGCTAGAGGGAGAGGTGAGGTGAGGAAAGGGAGTTCAATGAAATCTAAGGTAGAAACACGGAAATGAGATGAGGAGAGTGTGTTGACCTGCCAAAGGGGCGTGCATGTGAAAGAGAAAAGGAGGTAGGAAAGCGGAGGGAAAAGGGGTAAATCAAGGGAAAGAGAGACTATTGGATCAGGGTGAGTGGGACAGGTTACAGCAGATGGAGGGGTGGGGTAGGGGGGCTCCATCACTCTCTCTCTGGTTTCGTCCTCTTTGTGCCTCTAGTAGGAGTTGATTTACTGCCCACCAGCGAATGAAGATCCCCTCTACGGTCGTCTGCCTCCATCTCCAGTTTAGTGCTCTTTTGCCACTGGGGTGATATTAATACCTGAGGAAACACGGTGTTTCTATTCACCTGCTGCAGCAGCAACTTTATAGGGCACTTCACTGCCAGAGAGGCAGAGCATTACTCACAAAAAAGTGTAGGGTACTATTGTAGTAGCAAAATATTCTCTGCTTTGCAATAGGGACACTCCACAGTGCTGTTATTGTCCTTCAACAGAACTTGGAACAAAACAGCCTTTTGTTGTCTTTTTAAACGGTCCCCTGACTGGTACATTTACTGTGAAACGGTTGATAATGTTTTTATAGAAATTAGTGCTGGTTTCAGCTCCGAGTTTGGTCCAATGAACATATAAAGGTAATATGTTGCCATGGCAATTCCCATGGCAGCTGAGTTAAATATTCCTGTCGCTTGAGTCTGATGAGTTGGCCACACATGAAACGGTGCTTATTTCCATCAGAAAATTATTTTGCATTCAGACTAGGTGTACAAAAGGTGATGTTATGTTATAGAGATTCGGACACACATACCACACACACACACACACACACACACAAACACCCACACACGGTCCTCCTGGCTCCTCATCAAGTGTTTGTTTACTGTAACCTTCTCTGCTCTCTCTGCTCATCCCCTCTGTGCTCCTTCATCATTCCCTCTTTCTCCTTAACTTCACCTTCCTCTTTCCTCTCCTCTCCCTCACCTGTTTCTCTCCACGACCTTTCTTTCACCTCAAATCTACATAAAATCTTTTGCTGCCTCTCTTTCCCGCCTCTCCTTCTCCTCACTATCCCTGCACAACCCCTCCATCCTCTCGTCCCTGTGCTCCTCAGTGGTGTTTCATTTACTTTAATCTAATTTGATGTTATTTAATTTAGGGAGCCGTGACTTGTGATGGCTCAGCAGGGATTCAGGGGTGTAGCTGCACTCTTGTGTGCATGCGTGCCTGATCGCGTGCATGTGTGTACAACCACGCACATGTGCACAGGTCTGCAGTGTGTACACATGCACAGATGTGCCCTTCGGCAGAGCAGAAATGTTTGATTTTTGCAGCCTGAGTTTGTCTCAAAGAAAACAAACTAACTTACAATCATGCCAAGATGGTCATCACTTATTTACACGGCTGACTAAGAGTTGAGAGACATTAGGGAGAACTGGAATGAAAGGATGATGAGGGGTAATGTTCAAACAGCCATAGTGGGGAAGAAATGAGGGGTGCAGGATGAGAAATAGATGAGAAGAGGAAGGGAGAGGAAGAGGAGGAATGACCTTGGGGAGGCCAGATAAATAGACATATTGTGATTTATATGACTTCATGCATTATTGACAAGAGAATTATTAGCTGCAGGGAATGATCTTCATTTGTAATAATCTCCAAACTGTTTTGAGATGCTGCTATAGACACTGGTTATGAAGGCAAAAGTGAACTGCCCATTTAAATTCAACCCAAAGGACCTACTCCAAACTGCAAAGTGTGAGATCAAGTAGAAACTCGTCCATGCATTAATATCTGTGGTATGTATCTGCTGAAATAAGATGCCTCAGGCACAGAGCTGCTTTAACAAAGTTTATTTAACCTGTGACTGTATCTCCAGTCATATACGAGGATATTACAGTAAAAAAAATAATTGATAAAAGTTTAAATTGACTGTAGCAAAAAATCCGTCCTTTTATTTGAATACAGTTCTATATATCACACTGATATAGTACAATAGCGTTGTGTATCTCTGTTCATAATCTATGATTTGCAAGGTTTTTTATTTTGTAAAGCAAATGCAATCCAATATGCCTTTAAGTAAGCAACATGGAAACAGGAAAATATAGGATTTCACTGTAAGAACTTTATGATTTTTTTAATGCTTCCGGTTAGCATTGGATGTTTTTCTCAGTTCTGATGTTCAGTGCTTTTTTGTACACTTCGCCATTGTCTGCTCAGAATTGTTTGTTTACTTTGTAAGTTGTGAAGTTTAAAGCTCAGATGAAATATAATATAATACTGTTAATGTAATCCCTCACACTTTCTCAGAGAGCAGCAGCGATGCCAGCAACATTACCATATCATGAATTAAAAATAATTTAATCGTGTTTTAATTAAACCTCATTTAGGTCTGTTACCAGCATGCGGTAATGTGTGTGTGTAGGTGGATGATGAGGTTTTATTGTGGGTTTTTGTGTGTGACCATGTGCACACAAGTAACTCCAGTGTGAGGAGTTTTTTAAAGGAACCCCTCTCGTACACATGCTTGTAATGCTGCTCAGACAGAGACAGGCCATTGTGCTACTTGTGTCTTACTGCGGGATTTGTATTTACCTTTCTAAATCAAATCAGGTTCGGATGTACGCCTTTTCTATCACTTTTCATACACAAAGCTACACAGAGATTCAGATGTACTCGCACAAAATATGTCCAGTGGAATGTTTTTATTAGTTTGTTCACTGTCAATTCAAACTCTAACCATTTGGAACCAGACAGGATAAAAAGAAAAATGCTGCTGCTGAATCCGAAGGTCTGGAGGGATGATGGACTGGCAGCTGCCTGGCTCAGAAGAGAAAACAGACGAGAACAGCTTAAACCTACCAAGGTGTGAGATTTATTCATGCTGTGTGTGTGTGTGTGTGTGCCTGCTAGGGTTCAGCTGATATAGGATTTCTTGAGGCTGATTCGATATTTTTGTACTGAAGCTTCCTATAACTAATATTTTGTGCATTACATGTGAGCATCTCCATGCATAAATGACAAAATTTCTATCTATTGCCTTCAATTTTGATTTCACAGGGTGGAAAAAGCCTCCTGAAACCCATTAAAAATTAAAAATACTTCTAGGATTTAGCAGCTCCCATTGAATGCTGGGGGAAAACTCTGGGATAAACTGAGGCTTTAAATTTACCAAAAACATTATTAAATAATTAAAAGAGGAAAAGAATGCACGTGTGGATCAGTCACATCCACATTGAATGACACTAACTGACAAGTAGCAGGATGATATATTGGAATACAGTGTTTATAAGTGTGCATTTGTGTGTGTGGTGTTGTATATGTGTATTCCTGTGTGTATTTTAAGATAGACGATGAGTCACACAGTAATCTCTAAATGGAAGCAATGTTACATTTTGAGGTTACATCCATCATGTCTCCAGCTGATACACAGGCGGGTCATCGGGGTAGTCGCACTACACAGTTAACTCGTTAGCAGTTCTACCAGCCTCTCGCTTTGCCTGTCAGTACTCGGAGGTTGGCAGTAATTCCTAATTTTATGGTCTGTGCACAGCAGGGGAGACAAACTATGTTAAAGTTAGCGTGGCTAATGTCATTACAGGCTGTCAAACACTCTTTACTTTAGTTATTTAGCTGACAGCTTACAAATAGTGAGCAGGTAAAGCTTAATTGACTTTCTCTGTGCCTTTGTTGCATAGTGTATACCAATTCTAACTGTTTTTATATGCAGCACAGCACATTCACAGTGGAAAAATTCCTAGATCAAATGACTTACTAATGCAACCTTGCAATCTAAAGTTGCTCCATTTTTGAGTGTGTTGTTGACGGACACCATTTCTCCATAATTCAGTCTGCAAAGGAAATGGAGGAGCTACTTACAGCTGGAAAAAAAGTGAAAAAATGTTGGAGGGTGGTGTGATGGCTCTGCCAAAATAGCTCAGCCTAATACACAGAGTATACTTTATCCTGTTTGTAGATAATATGGAATGGGGACATAGTGTACTGTCAGGATAAAAAACTGCAGTTTAAAAAAAAAAGTTTTAAAGTCAAATCAAAGGTGTATCTGATAATATAATCCTTCTCAGTAATATACTGTGATTACCTTCAGTTACTTTCAGATTACTTTATCATTTCAGAGGCATAAAAACGCAGATAAAAAATGTAACATTAATAGCTGTAAGAAATTTATTTCAGTTTTGCCTACGAGCATAAATTTTATTTTTTGAAATATCTGTTAAACATAGTCTTTAACAACCTTTTCACACCCATCATAACTCATGACCTTTAAGGTAACGTAGCAGTTATGACACATTTATGTTGAATTATGTAATGATCTTACACATTACTAGCAAATCCTGGACAGGATGCGTCTGACCTCGGCCTTAGTGCCGTGGAAAAAATGATGCAAAAAATACATTTTAATGTTCTTTGATTATCTGAGTGGGTTTCACCACAGATTCCCCTTCTTTATTTACTATGGCTGTTTTATTGTCTTAGTTTGATGCTAAATGTCTCTGCTTCATAATATTCATTATCATGTCTAATGCTGGACTCTGCAAGCAGCTGGCCACTCTCCATCTCTCTCTCTCTCTCTCTCTCTCTCATGCATGTGACTGCACACACACTTTCCTCCAAAAGTCTGGATGTTAAATCCAGTCAGTGTTGCATTATTCATGTTGTGTTGCAGACTTAACCTTCCTGGGGGTAACTTTTACGTTTTATCTCCTGGCTTCTTGACGGTATTGTATATTTTACAGGATAAGTATTCATTTGCGTGCGCATGTGTGTGTGTGTGTGAGGAAAATATATGCAGGATGTGTATGTGTATTACAGAGAATGTTTTTTGTACACAGGTTGGTCATGCTTATTGTTTGGTTAGATGACCTTTTTGGAGTTAATGTAGTGATTGAATTATATATGTAAGTATGTATGTCTGGTCCAGAGTTTTTTCTTGATCTCTGTCTCTTGCCCACTCCCACTTTGTCTCTTTGCTCACTCACCAATCATGTACTTGTTCACATGTACATACACACACACGTACACACATGTACACTTATCTGCTGATTGTTTTAGTTTGTCCTCGTCTTCACAATCCTGGGTGCATGAGTGAATGCGAATTAACCTGCTTAAGGATTTTCAAATTTAATTTACAGTGAAGCTGATGGCGCAAAGCTCTGGCTGGCGGGATCCTGTTATTTTCCCCTGTGGAAGGTCATCTTTGCTGCGGGACTTGGAGTAAGAATGGCAGGGATGTGGAGTGGAATGGATGATGACAATATTTAAATGCTAATGAAAATGAGGTTGGATTTGGAGAGTGGTTGAATGTATTATACAGCAGGGTTGTGATCTGAAACCATAATCTGTTTCCTCATGTCCCCGTGGCTGCCAGGTATACTTCATGAGACAGCAGGAAACAAGATCAAGTAATATAAGAAGTATTTGAAGTACCATAAGTCCACATACCTTGTCTTCTACAGCTTTTTACTGCAGTATGGAGACAGAAAGTTGAAGCTGAAGTTACAGTTAGTTTCCCATTATCTCCAATGTGAGTTTTAACATCATAAGACTCAACTCAATCACAAAGTGTGTCGCCCTTGAAGATAATCCTTTCATTTTGATAAATACACCACTCTGAAAGAGGCCATTAAACAGCACATTATCATCACCTTTCCTCTGTTGCTGAAGAAATAAATTGCCATATCTGAACATGAACTTTGAAATGCTAATATTCTTGTTCAGAAGACTGCTGCACTGTGACCTCAACAAAGTCTCTTTCAATCTATGCTTTCATTCTGCCTTGTTCCACTTTATGATCTGCTACTACATATTTTTTTCCTGCCCTTTTTAAAGTGAGTCCTTTAATACTGTTATTTTATTGATTTATTGAATGATTTTGACTTGTCTTGAGTCTTGGGGTGTCCTGGTGACCAGTGGAATATCATAAGTGGAATGTAACAGGTTAAAATCAGGCCCTTTTAGGATCTTTTATCGCATGTCAGCCCCCTTGTATCTCTACTCGAATTTCTTGGCTCTCTCCACTGTCGGAGTGTTGAGTCTGTCACTTCAGGCTATGTTTTAGTCATGGTCTCATTTATGTCGGGACTAAACACACAGGAGGCAGGATAAAGGCATATCTCTATTAGTAAACAATAAATGGTCTGACAGAGCAAACATTACCGAGAAAATAGGACAGCCACTTCTGATTGCCGACATGACTCCCTGTATTGATTTGTTGTGAGGTCAGAGTCCATGTTAGCGTATCCCTGTGGCTCTATTTGATGGTTTAGACTTCCTCCCACGACACCTCTCTTTATATTTGTGAAGCCTGAGGTTTTGCCAATTCTCTCAGGTCACTTGGCAGGATCCGACTGTGAATGTACAATCCATGTAATACTCAGGGTGAAGTGTAATAGTCAGTCAGCAGGGAACTGCAACAGTGAAACAGGACGCTGAAAATAAGTCTTTGATTCAGTGGAGAGGTTTGTATTGAAAGAAACACTCACTCACAAAAAGAGCTTATTTTGTTATTGAAATGTCCCATGTTTGGAGCAGAATGAAAAGAGTATGACTCCCCACTTAAAAAAGCAATAAATTTAGATTTAAGTAATCACCCTGCCAGATACCAGCCTCACAGCTGTCTTCTTCCTCCTGAGAGAAGAGGGCCAAGTGAACATTTAGGACGACAGATGGACTCCTGTAATACGGCGGCCAGTAAATAACAAGGAACTGGATGGGACCCAGTAGTTGACCCATAAGAAAGTTTTGAGTTGTGACATAAACATTTACCAAATTATGTTTTGTAAAATAGTGAGGCAATAGTGGTTGAAAAAGTCTAAGTCTACCTTTTAAACCTTGTTGTAGACAGGTGATAAATTACAGGACGTGTGAAGTGTATTTTCTTGGTTTGTGTCCACTTGTCACCTTTAAAGGAAACAGTCACTGAATGGTTTGATGAGTATTAAAATGAAATCATACGGCCTTCACAATTATCACATCTCAACCCATGTGAACATCTATGAGAGATTTCAGAACAACATTTTGGACAGCGCTCTCTATCATCAAAACACCAAATGAGGGAAGTGAGAAGTGAATTGTAGAATCTACCAAGTAGAGATTTAGCTGTTCTGGTGGCTCATGGTGGATTCTTATTCATCCCCTCTACTGTATGTAGGTCTGTGATTAGGCAAAAATCTAGTCCCTGAATTCATTTTTGATATATTAGAATGGATAAAACCATGACTAAACATTCAGTAAATAAAGGGTTATTTTTTCTTTTACAGTTAAAGAAATATTAATTGAAACAAGCTGTCTTGTCAATAAAGACTTGGACTTTATTGTACCATCCTTGACATTGTGCATGATTTAACGCCCTCCTACTCATAATGTCAAATAAACTAAACCAGAGGTTTTCAAAGTGGGAGGCGGGCCTCCCCAGGGGGGCTTCAAACAGTTTCAGGGGAGGCTCAGTGAATGGAAATAATGACATTAGTTATTACATTAGTTATCAAAAGAATAGCCTAAATGAATATGATTTGGTTACAGAGATAATTCAGAGATACAGTAGTTTTGGGGAATTTTACTGTTTTTTCCACTTTCCCAGAGTCAGAGACCAATAAAAGCCTTAGGACAGACTCTTTCATGTATTTGGTGTAGTTACGTCAAACAGCAATATCAGACTATCTTGGCTCAATTATTGAGTGTCTATGGGATCAAATAACATAATCATGATCTCATAGGCATCCAGGAATTGAGCGAAAACTCCTAAACTAAACTAAACTAAACAACACACTAAATGCATGTTGGTTTTTCCCTTTAATTTTCCATACACAGTGACATGTGATTTGTTATTTCACCTTAAAAATATGAGGAAATGGCTGCTTTAAAATTTTGGGTTAAGAGTCAACAAAATACAAATAGTGCTTCTAACAACCACCAAAAATGATCTTGACTAAATATTGCATGTTGCTTGTCTTCGTTTGGTGGATTTAGATTTGTTAATTTATTGAGCTGCTCAAGTAATTGTTAGAAAAAAAAATAATTGGGCTTCATTTATGCTTTCTTAATTTGAGGAGTCAGTTTTTCACTTGACTTAAGAGCTTGCAGTGATAGTTGCTACTGTTGTGTAAAGATCATGTACAGTGTTGATCTCAGTGTTTTATTATACAAGTGTATGGGGACTGAATTCAATACTAACCTTCATCAGGGTTTGTATTGCTTTTACTGTTGTGAAAAGAAACAACCATGACTTATTTTATCATGTATTAAAGACACGCAGTAAGTTTCCATCATGATTTTTTTTCTTCAAATTACAAGAAAGAGACTTTGGAGAGTTTTAACTCTCAAACAATGCATGCTGGGAAATTGGGAAATATTCTGATCATGTTTCTTTAGAAACTTAGCTTAAGGAGTTGAGTGAATCTCAACAGTATATTCATCTAAGTTATCATTACAAGTCAAAAGACTTGGGTGAATTAACTTGAAATATACATACATATATATATATAATGTTTAACAATGTGCATGTAACTACAATTTACAAATTGAGAAAAGTTTTTGGCTATTTAAAAAGTAAGACAGTGGTCATAAAGTTCTATTTGGGGGTTGAGGTATTGTTATTGTTATAATATAGGGGCTTATTCATCCTCTGTGACATTAATGGATTTATTATAGAATTAGGGGTGAAGTATGAAGGGAAATAGTCTGCAACTCTAACTCAAGACAATCCTCGTGCCTTTGAACAAACTTAAATCTAATTTAAAATTGCATGAGTCTTAGTCATTCATGTGAAGTTGTTTGGAAATGCTGACATGAGGCGCATCACTTCACCTTCACTTGTCCTGCTGTAGCTGGCACTTCAGCACCACGGACAGCTCCAAAACAAACAGCACCACAAACACTCGCACGTGTTCAGACATCCTCCTCTTTGTCTTGATTTCTATGAGGATTAAAGTGTCAATTTAATGATTTTGAATCTCAGATTGGTCTGATTTCCCCATGAACCAGAAGAAAATCTGTTCAAACCCTTTGTTTGCCTCATTAGATATGCCTACAGTGCTGCTATAGAGCACCAGGGTGAAACGTGCATGACTCACTTGTGTTGTCTTTACTTTTCACTGATGCCTCCACTCCCAGCGAGAAACAGCAGTCTATTGACCCATCACACTGTTAAAACCCCCGAGGCACACACATAATGTATTAACCCTTCACAATCAACGGAAGGGGAATAGATTGAGTGGTTAAATAAGTTGCTGTAACCACTTTTAATTATAACAGCGCAGCCGCACGGGAGACACAGTTTTCAACCTCAACGATAAGACTGCAGTTGAGCTGCAGATGGCAGGGGGGGAAGAAGCCTCACATGTTATATAATTAGTATAGGAGATGCAGCCTAAATGTGACAGTTGGGTTTTCTAATCAGAGGCGAAGAGTGAAAAACACAGACAGCCTGATGAGGAGATAACAGGAGAGGAGAGGAGTTATAATGCAGAAAAGAGGTTTGGGTGGAGGATGCCGCCTTGAATCTTGATCCCACGAAGAAGAAGAAAGATAAAAATTTAGGTTGGGTGGTGGGTGGGTGGGGGTGGGGGGGGGGGGGGGGGGGGGGGGGCGCTTTGGATTAGACACACTGCATCATTTAAGTGCTGCGGCTGATGTCATTTCCTAAACACCATAATTGGTCATCAATGACTCTTAAAGCTGTGAAGAATGGCTAAATGAAAAGACACACTTTCCCAAGGGAGAGGTTGTTGCTGCGCTGATCCAATGAAACCTTAATTGCTCGGACCTCACGCCTTTCCTGCCTCTCTCTCTCTCTCTCTCTCTCTCTTTCTCTCTCTCTCTCTCTCTCTCACACACACACACACACACACACACACACACACACACACACACACACACACACACACACACACACAGACAGACACAAACACACACACCTGCGTGGAGTGTAGCTCCGACTGAGCGCCACAGCGTCGCATATTTCCCGCTCACCTATACACACAGTCGCACCTCTGCTGCCGTGGCCCCCATGTGGCCCCTCCCTTACCGGACTGGACCGATAAATGGGTTAACTGTGTCACCGGGAGTAGCCGAGATAAATGCACCGGGAGCGTCGGGAGATCCCTTCCCATCTCTCCGCTGTTTGACCGATCTGCGCTCAAAGCTTTAACCGGGCATCACCCTCTCTGCTCCGCGGTATTGATTCGACAAAGTAGATTGAATTTAGATCAAGATTTATCATTTTACAAGAGGCGACCGGCAAACAGCAGCACCACCGGTTTCCAGACCCGTGGGCGGCTGGGTGGCGTCCGTCTGGGCGAGCTGATAGGACGAAGATTTGGCACTCTACCTACCAACTGCTTCATCCCAACAACACCCCAAATTCTCAAGATATGGCGATGAGAAGTGAGATGTAGAAGACGAATGGGAGGCCATTCATGTGGGTCTGGGCTTCAGCTGAAACGGACAAAATCTTTCTCCTCCTCCTCCACCACCACCACCACCATCATCATCCTCCTCCTCCTCACCTAACCAGTTGATATTTTTTAATAACTATCCAAAAAGTGTGGAGCACATGACACACTGGTGAATCCCCAGGGCAGATCTAACACACAGACTGAATGAGTCCATCTTTGGCTGTCGGACGGACTCCTCAAGAGCACAGGACGGATGCAAACAGGCTAAACACATCTTGGCAATTCACAAAAACACCCTCAGCATCTCCGCCAACGGTGTTTTAGCCGAGCGGGGTGAATCTCACACCGGGGGACCAGTCGTTTCACAGGTAGGTAGGCTATACCCCGACTGCTAATTAGTGTGACACCTCTGTGTTAAAGGTGATAAAGGTGATTACCACGACCGACCGCCCATGCGTCGGTCCCGCTGATGGCCGCAGAGCCGCGCAGGCGACTGCACCTGTTGTAAATATGGGGAGGCGTGCTTGTTGTGCGTGAGCGTGTGCGCGCGTGTAAAGCAAAAAAGAAAAAAAAAACAGACCTACATGTACAGTAGGCTATGTGTTGACAGTCAAGATGAGCTGTGCTGTTTTAATGGCTGACAACCTGACAGCACAATGATGTCTGTGCCTATTTGCATTTAGTATCCGACTATTTCAACTGCTCCTGAAAATCTCTTTCCAGCTGCTTGTGTGCGACGCGCGCGTCAGTGCGCGCTGTGTGGGCTTGATCGGTGTGATTAGGTGATTATAGGTCCATCACACACACGCCATAAGTGTAATTACAGTATAATTGTCTCAATACGCAGCAGGATGTAAAGCACTCCATCACACATCATGCTTTGTGGCTTTATCAACCGCTCTTCTGTTCACTCAGCCTGTAGCAGCTCACATATTGGTTCTGATAAATGGGGACTGGCTGCAGTCTAAAGCCCAATTGTATTCATTCTCATTGCCAGATGCTCTAAAACTCCACGGCCATAAAGCGTGATGGCCAAATCTGTCACCTGCTTCACTCACATTCATCATCTGATATCCCGGGGGAGACCCGCCTGTGGATGGTGACGGATAGAGGGTGTTATAGACGTGATGGAAGGTGGGTGCGAGCATTTTTGGGGAGTAGCGCGCATGAGTATCTGTTTTTTTTTTTTTTTTTTTTTTTTTTTTTTAATCCTCGGACACCCCATTCTCGGTGCAATGAGGGTGACATGTAGCAGCAGCTCGGAGCAGCAGGCGGTGTGAGTCCAGCTGCGCTCCCTCCGCTGCAGATGCGCTCAGCGTGGCAGACCATTACGGGTGTCCAACTCTTTTCCCGTCGGCTGGGACTCTTTTAACATCCAACAAGCGTCGTTTCAGACCACCTGACAGAAGATCGAGGACGCACACGTCCACGTCTGCTCTGCAGGGGCTGATGGTGAACCACCAGAGCTATTACAATTGGAGCTGATGGTGGGGCCGGATAGAGCGTGTTGGATGACCCAGGTTGACCTCCGGCAGAGGTGGCTGTAGGGGACAAGATGCACAGCCCATCCAGCGCCTCTGTTGAGGAAATGTTTTTAGAGTGCAGCCTTGATGGGTAAGAAAGAGACAGCAGAGATCACAGCTGTGTGGTGGCTGCCTATCTTTGCCCAAGGTGACTTCAGTAGGACACTGACAATGTGACATTGAGCAGAGACAGGAAAGCGAACACAGCAAGTTATTTCATTTCCATTATTCATTTCCATTATTGGTTTAGCTATAAATCTAATAAAAAGCCATTTCATTGTTGGTTGCCTGTTGAGGTGACACATGTCCTTCTTTGATGCGTAAAAATTGTCTCCTGTCTATTCTGTTTGGCTTTGTGGTTTACAGCAACTAAGAGATGACAAATCGCAGAGTTGCAGTTTACCTTTATCCAGCACTGCTGCTTCAGCTGATTAACTGTGGTCCCTC
Organism: Thunnus maccoyii; assembly: GCF_910596095.1. Taxonomy (NCBI): domain Eukaryota; kingdom Metazoa; phylum Chordata; class Actinopteri; order Scombriformes; family Scombridae; genus Thunnus; species Thunnus maccoyii. The sequence continues at coordinate 15,898,759 of NC_056545.1, forward strand.
ATTATTTTTGGCAGGCGGCAGGGGCCTTATCTCCAAAACAAGAGAAGACATGGAGAGCTAACTGACGCTTTAGTGGCTTGAAGTAAAAAGAGAATAATTTGTTGACGTATTTTGAAGTCCACCTGGCCATCTAACAGATCTCAGACACATCAGAGAATCCTTGGATGGCGTTAAATCACACAGTTGTACATGTTTTGATGGTAAATTGGCGGCTGTGAGAGTAGTAACAACCTGTTTTCTTTGATTTGGCGGATAAGGCTTGATTCTGTTAATACTGTTGTCTACTCTGGCTTGTGATGGCAAAGTTATGCGTGTGCTGTTGGAGAAAAAAACACTGTTGTGACCCCTCAGCTCTTTCCTGCCATTCTGCTAATGCATTTCTCTCCATGGGGACCGCGGGAGGTGAGGAAAAAAACATGATTCTCCTTTCTCCCCTTTCCCAGCTTTTGGCTAAATCTCTTTCGCTCCCTCTTTCCCCTCATCTCATCCTCTTCTTTCGTTCAGGCTCAAATCCGTTCTGATCACTTCACTTCAGACTTGAAACTCGGGCTCCCTAGAGTGCAGATGACCCCACAGTTCAAACACTGCCATTCAGCCCACTTTCATTTGCTCCTTTCATCCCACCCCCCATCTCACCTGTCTGCCTGTCTGTGTTTTTGTCTTTTTGCCACTCCTCTTCCTGCACCGAGCCAGTCAATGAGGCTTATCAGATGGAGGTTTTCAGCAAAGCTTGTCCTTGTCAGCTCTCATGTCCGTCTCTGTGACAACAGTCTGTGTTTTCACAAGAAGAAAAATCACAATCCAAAAATATATGGAAGGAAAATAGGAAGTGAGTGATAGGGAGAGAGAGGAAAGAGTTTGATGTATGTGTATGCCTGTCTGCTGGTTTTGCCATGAGTGAGTGGGTGTTTTTGCCAGCGGAACAATTGAGAGCAGATGGACTATTAAAATACATTCTCATATTAATTTCATATCATATGTCTTATTAATTTGTCTACTGATTAAATAATTGCTGGGTCCTGTTTAATTTGGGGAGTTGAAGAATTTAAGGATCTCAGCCTGCTGCTGTAGTTTATTAACAGTCATTAAATGTTCATCATTGTTGTTGTTCATCTTCCCTATTTCTTTTCCCCGTGAATATATTCACTTGTAAATGCACAGCTGATCAATACAGATCAAACTGTATGCATCATAAATCATTCTCCTCTGCTCACTGCCCCCACCTCCACAACAATCTCATCAACCCCACCCAAAGAGGAGAAAATAATTATGGTACACCTCATTTGCATGCATCTTCCCAACAGGTACACACACACAAACTTGTCTTACAGTAATACATACACAGACATGCATGCACTGATGTACCCGCAGAAATCTAAATATGCAATGGAGTTGTTCATTTACAGCTTCTGTGGAAATGCACCCAAAAATAAACCTTTTATGTGTATGCAAAAGTGCATGCATGAATTCTTATTTATTTACTCACTTGAACACATTCACTAATAAATAAATGCACAACAAATCAATAGTACATATCGAGAAACTGCATGCATCATGCTGTAAATGCATAAATGCAAAAAGATATACATGCTTAAATATCCACAGTATCTGCACATATATCATAACACATGAACTTAAAAGCCAGTATCACAAGTAACTTAAGTATATGCACATGTACATGCACACCTGAAAGCCTAATCGTTCATCATTAAAAATAAATGTTGTCAGGTGAAATGTGATGCCAGGATGTAGTTATCTTTTAAAAAAAAGAGATCAAGGTTGAGACAGTTTGTCACCTCCATCTCTCTCAATCGTTGATATTGGTAATTAAACATTTTGTATAAACCATGTTACCTCCTGTGACAAAAGATGTCTTTGTTTCTTCTGGCAAGTGTTTTTGCCCTTCATTTTGGGATATGTATGTGTGACATGACAATTTTTCAGTCAACATTTCAATCATTTCATCTTCGATTGAGAAAAACTGAAGAAAAATGACTATACTGTCATTCCGTGTTGTAAAACAAACCTGAAGCTATTCAAGGTAAAACGCAGTGGGGACACTGCCAATCTTCTCAGTGATGGTTGTATTTATTCATTTAATTAAATTTCAAATCTGTTTAAATCTTAAAATGTATGTGGTAAGATGTCATTGATATTAAATGATACATTGGATACAAATATTACAATTAAGAGATTTTATTCTGTACTTTGCTGGCAATGGCAGACAATAATTAGACACTAATCCAAGAATGAGACCCTGGCGTGTGAGTGTCCCCTATGGGCAGCAAATGCAAACTCCCCCAAATCACTTTAAAGACCAGTGCTGGCATCATAAGTCACCATCAAATCTAGACTCTCCGCTACACTGTCTGTCTGCCACAAAAACTATTTAACTTAACTCAACCCTAGTCTTTGTGCTACTACTTGTGGGGGGGTTCTTATGCACTGCAAACTGCTGGGGCAGAAAAGCAATTGGAAAACCAGCGACCCCTCTGCATCTAGGGACGTGCTCCCGAGACAACTGCTCTACCGATGTTTGCAGCCACACTAAATGTTTACATGACCAATACCCTATTTGGAAAAAGCCATCCAAACCTAACAGGGCATTAATGGGTCAACAGAAATGGCTACCCCAACCAAAACATTGTAATTCAAATGGCCCAACACTTACCTGATTTAGAGTACCTCAACCAAAACAGCCAAAGTAAATTAAACCAAAACAGGGGACAAGTGCTACTCCTCTACTCCCAACCCCACCAAACAAACAATGCTTACCCCAAAACCTGAATTCAGGGAAGAATAAAATATACAATGTCATGTGTGAAACCACTCCACACTTACAACAAAAGGCATGCTACTAAGGCCTACAAAAATGCCATGTAGATACCACAACATACCCAAAGTTTTAAACAAGACAGGCCAACAAATAAACCTACAAAAAGCCAATTTGACTCAAATTTACAAAGGATTAAGTTTACCAAAGAAAAATCCCTCATTTGTCACACTCAGGTTAGGCTTTAACCTTACTAAAAAGTTTGGACGAGCCCTCATTTGTCACGAATTGGCTCAGAGTCAGCGACAAAAAAGAGAATCACACATGAGTTAAGCCTTAAATGACATTTATTGTCGACTTAAGATAAAATATAATAATGGTAGTCAGCTGGGTCAGTAATGAATACAGTGTGTGGATGAGTGAAATGTGTATGATGTGTGCAAACAAAACACAAAACCCTGACCCTAAATCTTAAACCCTAATCTGGCTGGTGGAGGCCTGGGAGGAAGAGAAGACAAAGATGTTGACAAGGAAGCCTGAGGTCTAAACTACCCAGGTGCAGGTAGTTTCTTGACACCCTCTCCAACACTTCCCATCGGCTCCTGAGCCAGGAAGCCAAACCAACCTCACAAGCAGAAAGCAGAGAGAGAGAGACGTCATAGTTTGTATCCTTGTTGGCTGAAACTCATGTCTGCAGAACAGATACATGTTGCCGTGGTGACCTGAGTACCTTTAATGCGCAGGTGGGACAAGAGTAGAACCAGGAGCAGATGGACCGAAGAATACATTTCCTCAGAGCTCTCAAACTATGAGCACACGTACACACACGCACCTCTCTGCACACACAGTGTTTGCTGTCTATCTCTGTCTCATGCACACGTACACACAGCCATCTTCACACCTGGTGTCCTCTACAGATCACCAGAGCAGACTTGCACCTATCCCACGTGTAACCTTTTACGCTATCTTTGTTTCTGCACTCAATCAGTGTCTTTTTTCCTTCCTTGGCTTTGATTCCAAGCTCCACAATGGATTTAAGCCTCAAATAACAAAGAGGAGAGGAGAGGAGAGGAGAGGAGGGGAGAGGAGAGGAGAGGAGAGGAGAGTGGTTGTTTATACTTTGACCATGTTTCCTGTGACAAAGACATCCCTGCTTATCTCTATCTCTCCTGTCAGCAGCGGCCCGCTCACGAAACACACTCTCGGGATCGCTATCTCTTCCTCCCTTTCTATCTTTCTTTTTTCTCTTCATAACCTTGACACAGTTCATTCAGTTCAACACTTACTATTGGCAGGAATATTACATGAAGCATATTGCCAAAGTGTCAAAATATTACAGCGGGAAAACCCTCGGAAGAGTGTCTCTCATGAATCAAAGTAGTAAATCGCTCTGATCATACGACAGCAAGGGCCGTCGCTGATTGATGACCTGTCAAGCCCTGAGGTCTCTTGGTGAGGTGTTTGGTGGCACTGGGGATTGTCTGGTGGGACAGAAAGTCAGTAGATCTGACAGGGGGGGGGGTTAGAAGGAGCGATAGCGAGTGACAAGACTTTAGTGCTTTTCCTCTGTGGACCAAGGAGACCAAACAAAGAGAGAGCAGGGGAAAGAGAGAAAGAGAATGATTGTTTGATACTACCATGTTCCTGATTGTACTCTGATGGTATTTATCAGAACAATAAGAGTGGAATGTATTTTTTTGGTTCCATTGAATTATAATGTGATTACATAATTTGTCACAGTGATTCTGCCACAAGGAGACAGCAGTTTCTCCCAGAAACAAGCATTAGCAGAGTGGAAGGAACAATGTTCCCTGCACTAGAGCTTGTGTTTCTAAAAAGGGCTCCTGCCAGAGTTTCAATACACATGCACGCACTGAGACACCTCTAGCTTTCTCATTTTCACATACACACATGCACATGTTTATTTAGAGTCTGACCACCTGAGTGTGTGTGTGCTCTGCAGGGAGAAGATGCCATTCCACCATGTACGAGCGGGCCTGCTCTATCCAGACAACTACCTGAGCAGCTCCCTGACGGAGGGCAGTGAAGCCTTCCAGCTTACCAGTATCTCCACAGAGGAGCTGGGAGGTGAGTGTGCTGACTGAGAGAGCAGGGATGTGGAGTAGAGTGTGAGGTACTAGCAATTAATGTTTCACTACTGGAACAATGCAGTTACAACGCTTCAATTCTCCCAGGGAAAAGTTTTTCCATTTAGCCATTTTGTCAGCGCTTGACTTGATGCATTGGTTTCGAATTATGGTGCTTAGGAAATAAAATCAGTCACAGGACTCAAAATGAAGCAGTGTCTGAGAGAAATGCAGTGTATATGTATATATATATATATATATATATATATATATATATATATATATATATATATATATATATATATATATATATATATATACATACACACACACACACACACACACACACACACATATATATATATATATGTACACACTGCGTTTCTCTATATATGTATATGTATATATGTATGTATATGACTAGACTAGAATTAGGATCTATTGATATTGGGATCCTCATTCAAATTTTCATTTTCTTGATGAGAATTGATGGCACTGGTGCTCACAAAGGCCTGTTTCATTGACAATTTGAACTGCAATAAAACCAAAAACATCACTATAGTTAATGTAGCCTTTGTTAAACACAAGTATGTTATTTTACATTTATCTTACATGGCCTGAAAGGTTTTTGGTTAAACTACAGTCTTCTAAATTTGATAGATTAAAAAATAACCCATGTGATTTCTTTCTGATACAACACCCTTATAATTAAAGGAAGACAAAGGTTTATTTCAACTTGGGTTTTACTTTTGTAGATCTGGCCATTGGCACTTTTGGATATGACATCATACTCACTGAATCAAGTGCTAAGATCTTGGAACGTGGCAACATCAGTTAAAATCTGGGGCAGCAAGCAGTGTTCAGACAGTCACACAGGTTGTAAACAAACCCTAAGTTAGTCAAATTTATTTTTAAGAGAAAACAAAGGTGAATGGTAAAATTTTAAGCTGATATCAGTTGTAAACATCCATCACAGTTTTTAGATTGACTTCCTTGTTTGACTTTGACTTATCATTCTTGTTATTGTTGTGTGCACTCATGTTTTCCCTGTGCCACAAGGGATTATTAGCTTCATTATGAGGGTGCTTGCTTCCAGGTTTACCTTCAAATAAAGTGGTAGTTTATTTAGCAAAATTGCCAGCATCTTTTCCTGTATTATCATCTCACCACTTCTGTTTGTTGCCCCATTGGACATATTTAAAGTATATTTCCCTGATCTCAGCATTTGCCTTGGTTCCAATGAATTCCAATAAACCCCAGTTTTCCTTTAAGTTCTCATAAATTGACACAGAGAAGTTTTATTTTCAAGCTGTCTGTTTGTAGCTATTTTCAAGCCCAGTTAGTGCCTGTTTTTGGGACAGACTGCAGCCTAATGCATACTGTATGTTGGGTCCTATTTGAGGCTATCCTATCACATAACCTCATAAGTGCTAATTGACCGTCCATACAAAACAAAGACTTTTACGATTCAATAAGTGCATATATTTCTGACATGGGTTGCTTCAGTGAGGAATAAACAGCTAATCTGGTCACTGAGTTAAAACCGAGACTGTAAAAGTGTGTTTCTGACTGAGACCATTTGTTTGTGTTTATACATATGGCCCATTCTAGTTTGCTCGAATGAGCTTTGGTATGAAGTACTTTGTAGCATAAATCTTTTAATCCAGTGTCCCTCATGCGCAACTCGACTCAACCCAGTTCACTGAAACAGTTGCTTTAGGAAAGCGGAGCTGGTACAGCGACTGCACCGTCTCATTATAATCATCAGCCTGTTTGGCTTCTGTGTTTTGTTTGTCAAGGGCAGCGAGAAGGGTAAAGTAGTTTGGACCTATGTAGGGCTATTATATAAATTGAATTTGGACTGTAAGACACCATACATTATGATGAGGCATTATCTAGGCCCTGTCAGCCACAGAGCCACAGAAACCAATGGGATTGTTTGATGTGGACAAAATATCCGTGGTATTTGCTGCCAGCATTTGAAAACTCCTAATCCCACTTCAGAGAGATGCCGAAGGTTCTTCTAGGATCATCTGTTAGCGCCGATAGAAGGCTAGTTAATCACCCCTGTGTTGGATCGCCGCTGTCCTTTTCTCTGGTTTTGAAGCATTTCATCAATCACAGTGAGAACATGTACAGTCCTGGGGGGTTGACTTCGTAATACACAGCCACGCACAGGCAGGCAGGCAGACAGGCAGGGCTGCATGCTCAGACACACAAACACACACACACACACACACACACACACACACACTAGGCATTGCACAGTAATACATCAGAGACCAGCTCATTCGTACCCTATCGAAAATGTACTCTTCACTGTTGAGCTGCATACAAATACATCTCACTTTGTTTTGGGAGGCTGCACAGTCAACCGCATTCCCAATCCCTTGCCTCCGATTCTCACTTTATTTAGTGAGAGAGAGAAAGGGAGGCAGTGGCATGGTGCTTGAGTCTAGTTATCAGCCGTAGGGGATATTTACAGGCTTAGATGGGGGCTGCGACTGAACTTCGGCTCTCTTGCAACTGACAGAGCAAAGACAGGCATAGGAGACAGATCTGAGACGGACTTATTACACAGAGGAAGGAAGGAGCAGCATGTCAGGACGAGAATATTAATGACACACAGACTGAGAGAGACAGAGAGAGATGAACTTCATGTAAAATTCATTGTTTCAGTTAGGAAAAGGATTAGTCTCAGGGAAATCGTGATTTAAATTCCATCGTGCAGCAGGCTATTACTCTTTTCGATTGTGTTTCTCCTGTAAAGATTTGCACAAATGCTGAACGCCAGCTGAAATGACACCCTCGCCCACCCGCAAAGTGTAAAGACCCACAGAAAAATTGAGTGCTCTTCCGTGAAAAGATGTTGAATAAAGACCAGAAAGTCTGTCTTGTCTCTGTGGTCTTTATCCTGTCGATAAATTCGACCACCTCCACCCCAGCCCAAAGCACCGCCTCCCCCCTTCCACTTCCACTCACATGATACCAACTGATTGACAGGTAATTAACCACAGATTGACCAGGGTATTTTGTAAGAAGGTCCTCAGAGGTTTAAGTAATTCTGCTGCACGTTCACTTACAATCTCAAGTTAGAAGGAAGCCTTTTATGTGGGAGAAGAGGGCCGGAAATTCTCTTGGCGATGCTAGTGGTGATTGTGTTTGTGTGGAGGGATTGGGACTGGCCCCTCTGGGATTGTAAAATACAATAAGTATATAAAGATGTAAGAGAGACAAGGAGAGTGAGTGAGGGAGGGAGTGAGGAAGGGAGGGAGGGAGGGAGGGAGAGAGAGGCAGAGCAGGAGATCAGCCTCACCTTGATTTGTCTGAGAGAAAGGCTGCAGCACTTCCCGTTAATGGGAAAACCTGTTATTAGCGCCAGGGAAGCTTCTTTAAATACCATCTACCGACCTGCTAAAATCTGTTACTCATTTATTTCCTCGCATGGGTCAGTCCATCTCACTGACACAATCTGATGGCTCACAGTTACATGCTTTCTATGAGACTGAACACACACACACACACTCACACACACACACACACACACACACACACACACACATTTAATATTGTGTAGGCCTAAGTCTCTATTTTTAAAGCTACAATGTGTTCAAAACAAAAGTCCTCCAACCTAAATGACAATGTAGATAGTGTGTCATTGCCCTCCAAATTAACCCATATGAGCATTTTCTCACCGCACTGATTGTCAGGATGTCACTGTTTGATAATTCCCTGCAGAACTGTTACAAATGACCTTTACAAGACATGAGTCATATGAGCATTTCTGATCTGCCACCACTGGTTAACCCTGCAATAACTGATTTTGGCCACTTTGGGCAGCAGAAACAAAGCTGTGAACACAGCACTGACAAATTATTATTGATAAATTGATAGGGCAAACTAGTTTGCAAAAAGTTGCCTGACCAGACATGGACCAACTTAATTTGGAGCTTTATTTCTGGCCACCTCGCTGATGTAACTCCAATATTTACTCTTCTTTCAGCTCTGCTTTTGGTCTCTACCAACTCCTAAGAGAAATATCTGTCTCTTTAGCTGCTAAATGCTCCACTATGTTTACCAGCTTGTCACTAACTTTTTCTGTTTGCTTTTTGGTCCTGGACAAGTAGTGTAGAGTTGGTTTTGTAAAGCTTTTTCACGGAAAACAGCTGTTTCCCAATAATTATGCTATGAGAATGGTGGGAATGAAACAAAACAGTTGCGGGCTTTAAAACCAAAGCAATGAGAGTTGCTATAAAGCTACATAGATAATTCCTTGATAATTTTTTGCATAAAAATCACTACAATCAACCCCTTTTACATACAAGCAGTCATATGATCCATCGTTAATGTTAAAAATATTCACTATAGGTTAATTATTCATTTAAAGATGCCTCGTGGAGCTTTCTTGTAAACAAAAGTTTACATTCAGTTTTTCTTACTAAACCACATTGTATGTATCCAAACATGTTTAGTACAGTTTCCTCCTGATAAAACATTTGCAAAGCCAATTCTTTTGAATATTTTAAATCATGCATTGTTTACGTCTACATTTGTTAGTTTGCAGTGTTCTTCTTCGCTACCCTTGTAGGTGCATTGTGACACTTCTTTGTGCATTACCGCCACCAACTGTCGATCAGTGGAATAGCCTGAAACCAGCAATTATACAAACAAAATGTGGACCCACTCGTAAAAACAGCTCCATTGTGCTACTAGTGGTTTAAAACTCCACAGGGTACTTTTAAGGCTTGGTTAGGTATAGGCACGAAAAGTACTTGTTTGAGGTTAGGGAATGATTGTAGTTAAAAGAAACCAGTGCTGACTGTTGATAGGAGATGCAAACAGCTTTCTCCCATATCAATGTCACACAGTTTGATGACCCAATCATCCAGCCCGACCTCCTCACTAAGAGGTTTTGCGGTGCTATAACAACATCACGCTCCTTCTGCCTTTGCTCCTAGGAGACAACCGTCATTATTCACATGAGCAGGTCCTTCTTTGGAAAACGTAAACATAGATCATTTTAAGTTTTGAACAAATGACCGAACAAACAAGGACAGTTAAAATTTATAATGTAACAAGCAGTGTAACAATATAGACAAAAGAATAATAACAGACACTCAAGAAAAACAAAGATCAAATGCAAAGAATGTTGAGGAGACAATTTGAAAAAAAAAACCCAAACACATTTTACAGACTAGATGATTACAAGGCAGAAATATTGCACTATAAAAATGAAAAGAAACCTTTCAATGACATTATAAATGTTTCACAGAATAAGTCACAGCATCTCAATTATGATAAAGGTAGATGAATAAGATATGAACACAAACACACACACAGAGGACAGACCAGAGAAGTCCCTCAATCAACTATGTCCCGGCCTTGGGGTTTGTAATGGCAATAAAGAATCAAGATGAACAGATCATCTTCTATGATGAGCTCTCAACCTTTAAGACAAAACAAGGAGAGGAAAATTAATTTAAAAAACAAAGTGGAGATGAAACACATTTCCACATCTTACACCACACCTGGTAACCTTGTCCTGAACTAACCAGAAACCCACACATCAGCAGAGACATGAAACAAATCACGTTTACCTCCACTCAAGGAAAAAAGGATCCAATGCTAACAAAATACATAATATATTGGTTATCTATAGAAATATTTCTGTAAATATAAAATAACCATAATATAAAAGACCATAATCACCTATAAGAGTAAAATGTATAAGTTATTTTTTAAATTTTTTTTGGTCTGATGTCCCCAGAAGAAAGAAAGAAAGGATCAAATCAGTAATGTACAGTAATACAATGTGTCTTTGTCATGCAGAGATCCGTGAGGCGTTTCGTGTTTTGGATCGTGATGGAAATGGTTTCATCTCCAAACAGGAGCTGGGAATGGCCATGCGCTCCCTGGGTTACATGCCCAGTGAAGTGGAGCTGGCCATCATCATGCAGAGACTGGACATGGATGGTGAGGCACTACATAAGGACACACACTTGGGTGCATGCACAGAGCAAGCTTGCAAACACACAAAAGTACAAAAAAAAAAAGATCTTTTCATCAAAGGACAAGTGTGACACACATAATGCATGTGTAATGTTGTTTCTGTATTAAAATATGACATGTTCAACCTTGAAGAAGGTTATTTTCCATCCAAACAAAGCAAGCCATATGAATATTTCTTAGAAATGAATTTTAAAGTGATGTGAATAAAAAAACACTGTTGAATGATGCCAAAAACACAGAACTTAATACCTCTTTCACTTTATTGAGGCCAAATGGGATTGTGAGTTAAAGCTATCTCCAAAATATTCCCTCAAAACTGTCTCTAAACTGCCTTAAGAGCAGCAGGTGATCAATTGTCAGAAAGAAATTCCCCTGGAGACAATACAGAGATAACCCGTTTGCTCCTGCACCTTAAACTCCAGCTCTGCTTCACAGAGAACTACAATTACTCCTAAGCAGTCCCTGCATCACAAACAAGCTAGTCAATCTTTCAACTGGTTCTTATCTGCTGCTCTTGATTCCACAGCTCCTGGTAAATATCAAAGGTCAGAGCTAAAAGCTTTTTGCTTTCGCTTCCATGAGTAGTCTGACCACCTGAGAGCTGCGCTGCCATTTGTTCTGAGGAGAGACACTATCTGTCTAAAAATCCTCCACCTCTGACTTCTATTATCTCTGTGTAATCGCTAATAAAGCTCTGAAAGCAGTCACTGGTACAATTAGTTAATTATTGTCAATTATTATCAGGTTTTAGACAACCAGCACAAGCCTCTCATATTATTCATTTTATGTCATTAAATCAAATTCAATTAAATCCCTCCTTAAGAAATCTTGATCTCTTGATCTCTGGCAATATCTTCTTACCTGTCATTCAGGTTTCAGACAAAATGGTCTTAATATACTGTATAACATATGAAAGGTTAATCCGAAACTGCATTTTTGAGAAACTGCAGTCAGATTTTGGACCAGAGAACATGATACTAATTATACAAGGTAATACTTCATTTTACAGTTCTGTAATTCCCTAGTCTTGTTGGAAAGAATTATGCAATTTGGCACTAATTTCCTTGGAAGAACAGCTCCAGTTAAGTAAATACTGAGAACTTAATTCTCTGTACATGTTAAATTTGGCCTGTAGACAAATTTCACATTTTTGCATGTTCAGCTGGCCTGCCTGACTAAAAGACTAGACAAATGAAGTTCATTTATTGCAAGTGCGCTGCCTCTATTTTCTCTGTCATTTGTACCTAATTACATAATTCGTTCTAGGGGACTTCTTGGAAATTACTCGGAAATTACGAACCACAAGATGATGATGAAGAAGTGTTATCCTACTAACACAACAGCACTGAGACATGTGGAGACTACTATTAATGCTTCTAATATGCTACTTATTATAACAAATAATAAACAGAACATTAGACAGCGCTATAAACTGGTGGTGTTATCAATATTGGCAATAAATAGAATAATAGCTCTGCAGTAACTCAATTTATAAGACATGCAGTCGTAAAGATGTCCAGTGAGTATTAATTCTATGGGACGCAGGCTGTTGATTGCTATCTCTAACAACATGCAGCAGTAGAATACATAATGCAAACACTTGCAAGTTGTGTCTTTAATTTAAATGTTTGCTGAATTGTCACAAAAAAAATAATAAAAATAAACCAATACCATAATTGTTTATGTATACACACACACACAGGCATGCAGTCACACAGGTGCACACACTTTATTTGAAAAGTGAATTAGTTCTGATGATGCATGGCTGTTTGTCATGGATGAGGGTGCTTCCATCTGTTGATCTGTCTCAGGGTGCTTCTCTTTGTTTTGGCAAACAAATAAACTTCTGCATAAAATGTGTTATTTAGCTCCGGTTTGACAGCCTCCCTGTCTGTGTGTCTGATTTTCTATTGTCTCCCTGACTGTCGTGTGTGTGTGTGTGTGTGTGTGTGTGTGTGTGTGTGTGTGTGTGTGTGTGTGTGTGTGTGTGTGTGTGTGTGTGCACGCGCCTGCAGGAGACGGCCAGGTGGACTTCGAGGAGTTTATGACGATACTGGGGCCCAAACTGCTGTCATCCGACAACAGAGAAGGCTTCCTGGGCAACACTATTGACAACATCTTCTGGCAGGTGAGAAACAAAGTTGTCTCCTCCCAGCTGGCAAAGAGTGTGTTTCTCATCACTCAAACTCATTTGATCATTTATCATTTCCATCTATTACGCCTCCTCTCACTTACGCTGCCTCTGACTGTGTGTTTCAGCAGTGAGAGCAAGTCTACATCCTTAAGCACAGCCCTAGTTTCTGCAGAGACTCTAAACAGGCACACAATGAGTGTAAAAACACACACAAACACACACACTTTCAGGCCCCCTACCTGCCTCTTCTGTTCTTTTGAAGAAACAGACACTTTTTTTTCCGACTCTGAGCCTTAAAGGAAAAAGAGACCTGCTGAGAATTAAGCGTGTTTCTTTATGTGGGTTTGTGTATGTTTTTGGATGTGCGGGTGTGTTTATTATTCACAGTGATGCAGAAGGTATTACCATAATAAAGATTGCAGGGATGCGCCTCTGTATGTGGAAAGATATCTGAGCTTGTGTGCTTTCAAGCGTCCACACTGGGCTCAATGGTGATTAAAGCTCCAGCTCATCTACATGTTTTTGAACGTGCTCACTTTGTTTTTGAAAATTGTTGCATTCCAGATAAAAAAAAAATTGCTGCTGTCAGAGTGTTTTTGCCTCTTAGGTAAGACAGGCAACAATAATGAAAAGTGCATAGTTTTGAGTAAGTGTGTGTAAGTGTGTGTGTGTGTGGGGGGGGGGGGGGGGGGGGGGGGCAGCTCTCAGGAAACTGTTCTCTGCTTTCCTTGAGTTAAATGAGAGGAGAAGCATTTAGAGGGTGACTCACTGAAATGAGGAGGTGTGCGTGTTTCAGGTTACAAACACATACTGGGCCACATTTACATAGACATGCTTCATCATAGATAACATTGTGCAATCACTTCAGAAAATAACATTAAAAAAAACCCCAACTATTTATGCCATTCACACGTCATAAAACAATAGAAATTAAAACAAAAAAACCCCCGCAGGACCATTCCTTTCTAAATCAAGTGAAATATGACACCTTTTATAAATGAGACCCATTGCATCTATAAAGGAGAGGAAGACAGACTACAGTGTGCCAGGAAGGGAGGCTGAAAGAGATGAGAGAATAGAGAGGCGAGCTGGACAATATGTGGGGAAGGGGAGGGTTGGGGTGGCGCGGGAAGGATGCCCCACATAAAGATACAGGAATATAAAGGAAAATCACAAAGGAGGAGAGTGGGAGAAAATGAAAGAAGAGGTATAAGCGACACTGATTCATGAAGGTCGCAGACAGTGTGCGTCTCTTGGGTGATTTAAAATGTTCACCTCCCACAAAAGGAGAGACAGACCAAAAGAAAACAGGAAGAAGGGGACAGGAAAATAAGAGATGCAAGAGGAGAGAGGGAGTGGAGCAATGAAAGCAGAGAGCAAAAGACTATAGGAAGAGAGATGAGGAGGATGAAATGGTGGGAGGAAGTGTGTCTCTGAGGACCGTGAGAGCAGCGTTTTGTGTGTGTTGTTGTGTGTGTGTGTGTGTGTCTGTTTATATTTCACAGACCTCAGAGGGAGACGGGCAGAAAGGGAGAGCCATTGTATGGAAAAGAGAGAGATGGAAGAGAAGGTGGGCTATAATGACTCAGTTCAGTATGTTCAGATAATATCCTCGCACTGTGATGTGCGATGTGTATGTATGATTGACTTCATTGGGGAGACTGGAGTTGGTATGTTTTGTGTGTAATTACATTATACCCCACGTGTGTGCATTTGTGTATGTGTTGAATAAATTGCGTGCATCCTTGTTATTGTATCTTGCTTGTTTGACTCGGTGTACCATTGAAATATCTGAGAAACATTGCTGTTTTTCTGTTTATTTTTCACTGAAGCATGGCCCGAGTAAAACCTCTGGGAGATTCAGATATCTGCTTTGAAAAACTCCTGACTCAAGTTATCACATTTCTGCTGACAGTCAGTAAATTAGATTTGAAAAAGGAAGCAACCAGTCTTCCACTGCAAATTAAGCTACAGCGCCTAAAGATAGTCATTTTCAGCTGTGTTAAAAACAACATTTTTTTTTAGCCAATATCATTAGTGTTTAAAGTCTATAAGAAATACTGTATGTTTGTGCAGAGTGAGTGCAGGATAAAAGTCTGCAGAATCTTCTAGCGTGTTAGAATAGCTGAAAAAACGTTGTTCGAATTAAACCAGCCAGTGTTGTCAGTAACCAGCCTTACATTACATTAACTTGACAGATGCTTTTTCATTAAAGTGATTCCTACAAGTCAGGAGCAATTTTGAGGTTCAGTGTCTCGCTTAAGGACGATTCCACATGTTGGAATGAGGGATTGAACCAACCATATGATTAATGTCCAACCTGCTCTACCACTTGAGCTGCTTCCACCCCATTGTCCACCAATTAACAAACCATGTTGAAGCCCATTTACTACAAAACATGCATATTTAAAGAGGGCATAACATACACATTTCCGGGTGTATATTCTTATTCTGGGGCTATACTGGAATATCTTTGCATGATTTGCAGTTCAAAACCTCCTTATTTATCTTACACTGGTCCTTTATGCAGCCCCTCAGTTCAGCCTCTGTCTGAAACAGGCTGTTTTAGCTCCTGTCTCTTTATGTCTCCCAATGTCTCCCAATTAGCTCACTTTGTTCTGATTGGTTAGCTTCCGCCAGCTCCAGAATTTGCTTATTTTTCCCATTTTTTAAACAAAATATAAATTCAAATACTTCCATATATGTTCAAGCCCTAATTGATGTGAATATGTGAGTGGACAACAAGAACAACCAGTGGAACAACCTTAGCAACAACCTTAGCAACAAGCGCTACAGTAGGGACAGCCATTTGTGGGCATGTGTGAACAATCTCATCACAAGGGGGAAGCAAAGGGAACTCTGCAAAGCGTTCAGAGCAGGTTGAAGTCCTGGCTTTTGACTTTCAGGAAGCATTTTTACATATGTTCACCTCAGGTTTTGGACCTTTGACCATGTTGAACATAGACATCTGACATCATAACAGTATAAAAATAAATGAAAATCACAAAAAGCACATTATGTTCCCTTCAAACTAACAACTGGCCATTTTGAAAACCTGCCGTAGTGTTTAGTTGGTTTTTGGGGTTAATTTTAGTAATATAAAAACATGTTAGGGGAAGATAATTGTGATAGTTTAAAGTTGACTGTCAGTAGAAAATGGGACGTCCTGGTTTCCGTCTTTGTATGCCCAATATCAACCTTGACTTTTTGCAGTAATATTCAGTAACACCGACACTCTACGTCCACCCTTGTCACCCACCCTTGAAGCAGTATTTACTCCCACAATTGCAAGAGGTTGCATGCCAGAGCTTTTTTTTTTAAGTGAAGACAGTTTCTCCAGGCAGCCGTTGGTTTCAATTAATTTGCATAAAGTAATAAAGTCAAATGGGTCTCTTGATTGCGTTGTAATCTACTGTATCTAATTGAACATCAGTTCTGCACAAATTTGTGCCGGTAATTACATTACAAGTGTTAAGTCAAAGTTATGTCAAGTTACAAGTTTTTATGAAAGTTTTCTTCTATTAACTTGTAGTCTCGACCACCTGTCAGTATTTTTGTCAATGAAAACAGTAACTGAAAAGAAGGGTGAAGGAAGCAGAATGAGATAGTCAGTGTCAGGCTTAGCGCTGCCATCTACATCTGTTGAGACAGTCTGCAACGCACATACTGATGACCAGTGATGCCAAATGTAGAGTAATTTTTTTTTTAAACGTGTTGAGTCTCTGTTACATAATAACTGCCATTTGGTGGATGGTTTCATCCAAAGTGCAGCACTGTGAGTAATTATTTTAAAAGTGACTGGGACAGAGCCTGTTCAGTTTCAGCGCCTCGACTGTGGAATAGTTTGTGTCAGATTTATTGAATATGATGTTATTTTAAAGAGTCATATAAAAACATATTTTTATTCCATCATATACAGTTGTAACTGATTCTTTTTTGCGCATCTAATTTATCTATTATTCATTTGTGGTTCACTGTAGTCTCTGCTTTCTTTATGAAAAATAACTCACCATACCTGCAGTTTTATGCTATTACAATATGTGTCCTCTATGTGTGTGCATTTGTATACATAGAGGACACATGTGTGCGTCTTTTTGTATACATTTTCCTTTTGGTTAAAGCACTTAAAGAATAAATCTTGAACTTAAAGGCGTCTAACCCTGATAACACTGAAAAACAGGAGAAAAGGAGTACTGAACAAAAGAAAGAAATGCCTGCAGGTTGTTACTCTGGGTGACTTTTTAGAGAAGGGTCAGAGGACAAAGCAGGTGGACGACTGACGAAACAAGCTTGTGCTGTTCGAGGGCAAGCAGGATTAGACTGGAAGGATGGTGTGTAAGCACCTGTTCCTCTGACTGATGCGTCCTGGCTCCTCCAGTATGTCACCGGTCACTGCTCACGATCCCCGGCTGTTTTCCTGTCACACGCACACTCACATGCACCCACACAAACACACGTCACATACTGTAGTTCATTCAGTGAAAGACAAAATGCACTGACAGGCAAACTCCTGAGTTTTCACATCTCCTGTTCATCACTCCGTGTGTGTGTGAGCATGTGTGTGTGTGTGTGTGTCCTTCAGAGACTGGGCAAGGGGAGAAATCACTGTTGGTTGGTAACAGGTTGCAGCTCCACTGTGGCTTTTCCCCCCTCAGACAGACAGACAAGAACATTGTACATTCTCCATGCTCCTGCCCTGAGCTGTCAAGTTGTCCGTCCTGCGGCTGCAGTCCAAGAAGTTTTACCTCCATTTTCCTGCATCTACTCAAGGCAGAGACAGTTTTGGCAAGAAGGGGAGCAGAAATCAGGCAGCTCAGTCCCTTTGCCCGCTGCTGCCACTCCCTGTTTCTCTGCCCTGAAGTGCCAAACAAGGCATGCATGAGTCAGAGCGTGTGAAGATCCAATCTGTAATTTCATTTCACCACATTAATTTGAAGTATAATCACATAGATAATTTAAGAATTTTAAATATAGGCCTGTTTTGCTGCTGTGTCTGCAAACATTACTGATGCAAACAACCTTAAACAGCATCAGAAAATATTGATAACTGGGATTAAGTTGGTGTCTTGTGTCTTAAACATCTATCACATTGGGAGTGAGAGGTTCCAATTCTTAAATTTTGGTGGTGAAGAAGCACTTTTGTTTACATCTAGATATTTTTTTTTCTTTACTCTGTCTAAGGTGCTTATAACTTATGATGCTCTTTTTTGTTGGGTTTTTTTGTGTATAACTGCTCCTCTATCTTTATCTCCTCCAGTACTTGTTTGCTATTTCAAATAGAGTATCTGCTTGTGTGTGTGTGTGTGTGTGTGTGTGTGTGTGTGTGTGTGTGTGTGTGTGTGTGTGTGTGTGTGTGTGTGTGTGTGTGTGTGAAACAGAGATAGAAAAACGAGACAGAGACTGAGCAATTTCCGGAACGTGAATTGTGAATTCTTACTTTATTTATTGCAATATCCCAGGTTTGCTATTAATCTTGTGTATGTTTGTGTTGTACCTGCACCTGTGTTTGTTATGCATGTTTCCATAATTACAGTGTAAATCACCTGGAAAGGTGGCATGAACGGTTAGATTGGAATCAATACACATTTGCCGAGTTTTTTTGGCTACACGTCAATGCACACAGAGGCAGACATGCAATAAATTAATAAAGAACTGATCCAATAATCCTGGTTTTATGCAAACATAAAATATGTGTTTGCATGTATGTGTTTGTGTATTGTATGCATTGGAATATCTTGGTTACGTCCCAGTGATTGCTGTGTTGCAGTGTTGAAATATGACATTACAGAGAACAGCAATCGATAGGGATGGGTATCATTTGAAATGTTTGTGATACTCAGGCTAGAACAGCTCCTTCAACAATACTTTTCTCAATACCTTACTCCGAGAAAGGTTTTTCTAAAAAACCCTTTTTTCATTTAAAACAAGTGTTTGTGTTATATAAACACAAACCTAAATCTGGTTGAGGAATAGTTTGACACTTTGGAAAATATGTTTATTCGCTTTCTTGCCAAACATTAGATGAGAAGATCAATACCACTCTCATATCTATCCGTTAAATATGAATTTACAGCCAGAAGACAGTTAGCTTAGCTTAGCATAAAGACTGGAAGCAGGTGGAAACAGCTAGCCTGGCTTTGTCCAAAGATAATAAAAGTGTGCCTACCAGCACATCTAAAGCTCACTAATTTACATGTTATATCTTGTTTGTTTGTTGTTGAATGTAAAAATTACAGCTTGTGGTTGTCTAATGAGTTGTGTGGTGGAACTATTTCTTGGGTGGGTGCAGTGACTTTGCTGGTTGCTTGGCAACCTCAAGGTGACTATTCATTTAAAGAATAAATAAACTACAAATCTGACCTGGTGTTTGATGTCAAGTTTCAATAACATAAATAATAATGTGTTTTGATTGTCAGTGCCACAACAACATTTCGTTCCGTACCAAAAAAGTCCTAGTAATACAATTTGAAATTAGCTAGATTAGCTTTATTAGCTAGATTTCCTTTGTTACACAAGATCTGTTGCTTTTAGCTTAGAGCATGAGTAAAATTATCGTTTTCTCGCTGAAATGAGCATCTCCTCCTCACTATCACAACTCTTTTATGTCCCTACCAGCATTATCTGCCAGTTCTGTTTTCTCCATCTGTCCCCCCTCTACTTCCTTCGTCTTCAATTTTCTCTGACCTCGCCATACTTTCATCTTACAGTATCTCTCTCTTCCTCTCTCTATCAACCCCCTGTTTTCTTCCTCTTTGCCTCGTCTGCCTCAGTATGTCCATCTGTTGTGCTAAACCAAGCGACTGATTGTATTTGAGGCTGTCAGTGAGGTAAATAATCTAGACACATGCTCGTGGGTTTGAGGATGGTGTGTGCATGTGCATCTATGGATTGGAGGGGGTCAGGGGTCTGTTTTGGAAGGGCTGAAAGGACGTGATGTTTTGGAAGGGAAGAAAGGGAAAAGGACAAAGGCTAAGAATCAAGTCAGTGATTGCTCAGGGCCTCCCAAGTTATTTTAAACACAAGCATGCACACACAACTAAGAATACAATCACCTACAAGAGAGTAAATGCACCAGCGTTTCCATTTTAATTGATGGGTCCATTAAGCGCCATGTGTACGCATACATATATCCACCTATATCAGCATACACAGGTTGCATACTGATTCGGGCACAAAATAGCCCCAGTGATGCATACGCAAACACGTTGCCATTACATTACAACTGACACCTTCCCTACTTACATACTGTACCTGTACATCACACATTGAGGCAGTAACATACAAATCACACATGTCATCATTTCTTGCAGCTTGTACATTTCACACCTCAGTCTTATCTTCTGTATTTATCTGCCCTCATAATGCCAGTTTGTGGATGACTGTGTCGCTGCATTGATCACCTTGTGTCCCTGCAGTTTGACATGCAGCAGCTGTCTCTGGATGAGCTGAAGCAGGTGCTGTTCCATGCCTTCCGGGATCACCTGACAATGAAGGACATAGAGAACATCATCATCACTGAGGAGGAGAGCCTCAATGAAACCTCAGGGAATTGCCCTGAGTATGAGGGAGGTGAGGAAGCTTTTCTCATGGAAACTGTACTGTATTTCATATGTTTTAGGTACTAATTTGAGTTAAGTAAACATAATCAAAACATTAATCCAAGTAACTAAGCGTATACTCAATCAAACTGTTAAAGGAGTCATTTGGGAATACACATACACTTATTTGCTTTCTACAGAGAGTTGAGAGTCAGGGAGCAATTAGCTTAGCTTAGCATAATGACTGGGAGCAGGGGGAGACTAGCCTGTTTCCAGACTTCTGAATTACTGCCTACATCTCTAATTTGTTCAGTAATTCGAATAGGTCTAGTGTTGTGCTCATTGACGGCTGTTTCTGCTAGCTGGAGAAACAACTGACCAAGCAACGCTTAGTTGACAGGATTAAGAATAGGGACGTCATCTTCCTACATAGCTAGAAAGTTATAGCAACATCCATGATAAATAGAGACAAAGAAATTGGAGCAAGCGTGGGCAAGATTGTTGTTGTAAGTTAAATTGACATATTTAGGATTAGTTTGTTTACTGCCCCAAGCAACTACTATTGCAACTTCTGTATCAACTGAAAATCACTTCACTATTGATTAGTATGGCTCATAGACTGTATGGGTGGAAAACATAAATAGATACCCTACACCCTCTCAACAAGAAACTAGCTAAAATGAACATAATGTCAGGTTGAATGAATGAAGTGAAACAACATGGCAGTTAAATCTGTTAGCAGGCTAAGACGAAACAGCTACACATGCCTACAATACCTCTAAAGCTCACTAATCAACATGTTGTAATTTGTTTTTATTACTCCATACACAAATGGAAAGTTACAGTTTTATGGGGAGTTACATGCTGGAACTATTTGTTAGTGACCAGTGGCCGCTGGTTGCTGGCAACGTCACAGTAACAACGACAAGACAACAAATTATTATGTAATTGTGCACAAATTAAACAAACAAGATGCAACTTGTTAATTAGTGAGCTTTTACAGTGAATATTTGAACTTTGGACAGAGGCAGGCTAACTGTTAACTGCTAAGCTACTTAATGGATCGATATGAAGCTGGTATTGATTTTCTCATCTAATTCTCAGTAAAAGAGCGAATAAGTGTACTTCCCAAAATGTCTGTTCCTTTAAAGCTATATTATAGAGAAAAAGACAAAGTCGCAAATCCATTTGACATGAATGGAACAATGGTGTGTATTATAAAATCCCAATTGATGTCACAAGTCAAGGTGTCACCGAAAACTCATTCTGAAGTCTGAAGTGAAAAAGCCAAAGACAAGTGCAGTGTGTAGAGTGTGTTAAAAACCAGTTACCCTTACTCCCATGAACATAAAGTACAAGGAGTTGTAAATGACTTTCTTGGCAAAATTCAAGGTAAAATCCTACATTTTTAATTTGCTGCTATTTTAACATGAATACACACCACAGAGTTTTCATCTCAAAGGTCTCAATGGAAAGGCCAAGAAAGCTGAGGCATATTCAAGAAAACAGATGTAATATTTAAATATTAAAATCTGCTAATGTCGAGGTCACGCATTAGTTTCTTAGACCATAAAGCTCTAGTGCCCAAGTAAAACATTGGGGGTATTTTCTTGAGACACAAGACCAAGTTGCTTTAAGCAGAAGAGAGAAACAAAAGCTCAGCTCTGACTCCCTGTTAGTTTCGGTGCACATCCAGAAATTGCCTTTCCGCTGTGAAACATCCACCGAGTCAGGATAGGACAAAGGTAAAGACAGATCAAATGCGCTAGCAAACTAGGAAAGTCTTAATGAATCCATTGAGTACTGGCCTGCAGTTTCAGGGAGACCTAAAAAGAGACAGCTGGGAGGAAATGAAGAAACTTAGCAGAGAAGGGACAGTGAAGGAGGTGATAAGAGGCTAAAGAAGGGATCAGGCAACTGCTGGGTGGGCATTCTCACAAAGTTTCTTGTGTTGAGGGAAGGGTGGAGTTAGGGAGAGGGAAAAGAACAGTATAAAGACATAGAAAGAGGAGAAGTAGGCAGGAGGAGGATAGAGAGGAGATGAAGAGGTATAGAGCCTCTCACGTAAAGATAAGCTGTATGTCTCCCCACATTTAACCTCGTCAACTTCTTTCTTTCATGCTTGGTTTCTTCCCATCTTCCCTCCTGTCCGGTGGGAAGTCAGCGCCCTTCACAGTACCCTGTTAGATCCATGACTCAGAGCTCTGACTTGATTTATTGATGCGGTACAATATGTGATTGTAACAAACTGAGACAAGAGAACTGACAGAAAGGAAGCTTTTGGTTATTGTTCTTGCTGCAAAGCCTCCTTTCCTCTTTCAATCTTCAGAGATTATGTCTTTGGGGGAAAAAAGGCTCTCAGTACAAACAGATAGGGTCAGATAGCAGCACAAAAAGTTCCACCCTACTCTTCTTATTTCTTTGTAGTAGTTGCCTCAGTTTGTGTCTTTTTATCTAATCATTTTTTTCACATTGTAGATGCCACAATAGGTAGCGACTAGAAATGTTGGCTGCTATTTAATCCAGTTCCCATCTCTGTTTGAGTGAAAAGAGAAAGAGGTCAAATTTCTTAATCACTGTACACCAGTCTGAATATTTTTATGAAGACATAAGAGAAGAGAATGTCTTTAACAAACAGTGTAGTTTGTTAGTTGTTTTAAATAGTTTTACTTAATTTTTTTGATATGAGGATGAAAAATTCACTCTTGTATGTGTGACAAAACAACTCAAGGGTCAACTTAATAGCATTTTCTGAACATTTGATCGCATATCACTCAGAGAATATAAGCGGCTCAGGTGTCATCATGATCTGAGTATGACGCCTCAGATACGTGGTAACAAGTGGTCAAGATCATAACACCTGTCTCAGTTAAAGAATGTTCTTTGGCATCAAATGTAAACTTAAATGGCCTCCTTGGTCTTTCTCCAGCCATCCACTGATGTTTTTTATGCTGTATACTTGACTGAAATGCTGGTGCATGATCATATTGTTCAGTAATTGGATGTACTGACAGGAATGTATCGATTATATAACATTTTTTGGACCTAATGCTTTCATTTAATCACTTAAAGGAATAGTTTGACATTTTGGGAAATACACATATTTGCTGTCTTGCCAGGAGTTAGATGAGAAGATCGATACCACTCTGTCTGTACATTAATTTGCAGCTAGAGACAGCAGCCAGTTAGCTTAGCTTAGCATAACACCTGGAAGCAGGGGGAAAACACCCAGGCTCTGTAAAAATCTGTCACTCAGCACTTCTAAAGGTGTTAAATCTTGCTTGTACATAATGATATATGCAAAAATGTCAATTTATGATTTTAGGGGGGGTTGGGGTGGCTGAACTATTTCTTGGCCAGGTGCAGTGACTTCCTGTAGTATCCCCTGGCTGTATAACATGTTAATTGGTGACCTTTAGAGGTGCTGCTTGGCAGATTTTTTAACCTTTGGACAAAGCTGTTCCCCTGTTTCCAGTCTTTATGCTAAGTCAAGCTGTCTCCCTCTCTCAGTAAGAAAGCGTGTTTCCCAAAATAAACTATTCCTTTAAAGTTATATTGTATTTATTCATTCATGTGTGTTTTATTGTTACACTGGTGTTAATAACTTAATTACCTAACCATACAATTTTCTTTCTTTTCCTTTCTCTTCTCTTCTCTTCCACATCTCTCAGTCCATCCTAAAAAGAAGAATCGACAGACATGCGTCAGGAAAAGCCTGATCTGCGCCTTCGCTATGGCTTTCATCATCAGTGTCATGCTTATCGCGGCCAATCAGATGCTGCGGAACGGCATGGAGTAACCAATTGCACTGTGAGCATGGGAAGTGGACAGAACAGCCATGACCTCACATCTTGTCTTTGCAGCCAAAGCTGGACCAGCCACAACCCAAGCACTTCTCTGAACAATCAGTTGTGTTTTGTTTTTTCATTTAATTTGAACTTATCCTTATAGAAGCAGACGATATGAGTGAAATGAAGAGAGATGTGTTTGTTTTGCATTGAAGATGTCACCATGTAAAGTATCTGGACTTACTGATTATAGAGAAGAACCTGAACTGGAAAATAATTATGTTTTTATATAAATTGTGAGAATAAATAGACGGTTTTATTTTGCCGTTCTCAAGACTAAGAATGCCCTTTAAACTTGATTTTCTAATTACCGAAAATGTTTCTAACATTTATCAGGTGCTTTGAGCCATTCCTGATTTCAAAAGCAAACACTGGTTATTATGGACAACTGCATATTTACCCCAGAGAAGTCGCTCTGAATGTGAACTGAGTGAATGTCGTGCACAGCATTTAAAAGCATTGTAAATCCCTCACATTTCATACAGTCATGAATGAGCATCACACTTTTTGTGAAACGTCACACCCTCGACTCAGTCTGCAAATCTTGGGGCACATGAAGTCTTTACATGTATCTACAAGGAACACAACTCAGTAAGCACTTGAGAATCACCACTGTCCCGCTTAGTCTACTCTTTAGTCTTAGTACTGATTGATTGATTGGTCACTTAGCATTTATGTGGGCGTGTATTAGACAGTGTTGTCCACATAAGCTCAGGCTGTGTGTGAGGAGTAAAATATATGATGGTCAAAAACAAGAGACAGCTATGGTTTTGGTTAAGTTAGGACCGGGCTGATATTTTTTAGCTATGCTTTGGGAGAAAATGTTTCACTTCAGCATCTCATTGTAATACTGCCCAACTGTGGTTAAATATAGACCACACAAAAGCATGCCAGTACATACACTGCCATACCAAACACTACTCTAACTCCAGTTTCCCATTGATTTCACTGTATATATAGCACTACTTACTGTAGCTTGTGTGATGTATAATTCCTCTCAACAGCAGAATGTATAAAGGTTAGAAACTAGTGAGATAAATCAGGGATCTAGAGTAGAGCTGTGACACACTGTTGGTACAGCTGTTCTCTTAGAAAAGGTTGCATTCTAGTGGTTTAAATGAGAACTGCAGCTAAGTGTGTGAACAACCATGTTTACAAGGTGTTCAGAAGTGAAGAGCAACACCGCTGAATTTAATCTTTGCTGTGTGTTGTGTCAATGTCACAAGGGCAGTTTGGTCTGTATTGGTGAACATTTTAAAGGCGGAGACCAAGAACATTTTTTTCCCCACAACCCAAATTGGTTTTGCCGCCTGCACCAGTGTACAGTACAGCTCAGGATTGGTTGTGAAAACTGAAAGTAACTGCTGCAGTACTCGGGGTCGTTTCTGGGGTCATAGCTATGTTTTATGATTCAAACCTGTTAGCACTACAATTTTATAAAGCTCACTGGAATGAAAAAAGTTTGAGAACGACCTTGTAGGAGGTTTACAATCACCCTCCTCTTCTTTTATAATGGAGCCGCTCAAGGTTGAACATCCCAGTGATGACAGAGATTAAATTTGAAGATTAAAATGTTTTTTTTATGTGGATGTAGGGCTGGGCGATAATGAAATGTCATTGTTTATCTAATGTAATTATCATAATGATATATTAATTTCTTGTTATTTTACAAAACACTGTTATCCAAGTGAGCGATTCCAAGCAAAATTTCATTCAAGCTAAGATTATCTGAGATTAAGTTTTTGACACATTTAATGAGCTTTTTCTGATGTAATGCATAACAGTGGAACACATTACATCGCAGTCAACAGTCTGATTATTTTACTAATCAATATCATAAAAATATTTTTATTTACTAATATATTTCAATCAAATCACCCAGCCCTATGTACAGTAGATGCTATCTTGGTGATAGACTTGTGTCTGTTCATTACTACTGATTGCAACACTACATGCCATAATGGCAACAGTGAATTCCTAAAGTGCACGGTGCTCCCCTTGGACATTATAGGATCAGAGACTGATTTGTTCCCATTAATACTTTGGAGCAATTATTTGTTCTCAAGTCTCTCGCCAGGGTGGATGAATACATGATATTTCAATCAAACCAACCGTGTAGGTTTATATGATGTCCAGGTTAGACAAAATATGAAGAAGGCAAGAGGGGAGAGGGCTTTCTTTTCAGATAAAAAATAGCTTTGTAAGATCAAGAATTACAGCAAAAATGTATTATACTGTAAATCAGTATGCATGTTGTTGTTTAGATTTTCATGTCTTTGAAAGGCAGGGAAATCCATTTAATCTTTCTTTGTGGTGGCACAGCCTTGGTTTACATGTAGGTATGTATGTACTACTGTCACATATTTGAATTTCCAATTTATACTGTAATAGCCATTTTTTCTAGTTTCTACCAGCTATTAATCAAATCAGAGTGCAGGAGAGGGCATTTTCATAAATATGCAAATACAAGGTCACATCATCATCATCATCTCTGTTTCATCTCATCTAAGGTAGAGTCTGTAGGCCTCACTGTGGACGGTTAAAATTGACACTGAATACAATATATTGTGTGTTCTAGTCACATTAGGTTTTTATGGTACGTTCTCACTGCCTCATTGTCCTGTATAAACTGCTGTATAATGTAAGCTACACTTCTCCTTGTAAGTCAGTTTATGTCTTTGATTTTCTCAGCACATTCACATTTGACTAATGGACCATGTTTCCACCTTTGTCTATTAGCATCTTGGTCCTTTTGAAACCAGCATAGACCATTTTATCTTAACAACTATCTAATAATTGTGCCACTCAGACATCCTTGCATGGCTGTGTAAGGGGAAACTCGTTTGAAAGACCTTTTATCGACACTTTTGAAGTTTACATGGTTATACTGTACATCTCTGGCAAGACAGAATCAGTTCATGAATTTCATGTTTTTGAAAGTTGCTTTTGAGATTTGTTTTTACCAAAACATGTTTTTACCTTGTAGATTGTATAGAGATAAAAACTAAACACAGATATGTAATACAACCTTGGCATGCTGCTTAGAAAAGGAGAAAGAAAACAGCAATAGTTACCAACTGAATGGATATTTAAAAATGCAAATAGCAAATTTAATCTGTTTAATCTAAAAAAAAAAATATATCCATATATGTTTATGCAATAAAACCTTGTTTTGATAGAAACATAAGGCATCTGTGTTTACTTGTGAAAGATGTTTGTGCCTTGGGATACTTTGGAGTACAAAAAAAACGTCCAAATGTCACCGGTATGAATAGAGTATGAAATTATTACTTGGAAGAACGGTGAAACGTTCTTTAATAATGG
Source organism: Thunnus maccoyii (assembly GCF_910596095.1). Taxonomy (NCBI): domain Eukaryota; kingdom Metazoa; phylum Chordata; class Actinopteri; order Scombriformes; family Scombridae; genus Thunnus; species Thunnus maccoyii. Next base: position 15,926,472 of record NC_056545.1, read on the forward strand.
ACCTAAATTACATATAACTTTTGACTCATACTAAGCTGGTGAGTCACTGACTGTTACTAATAGTAATATAAAGTAGGCTTGTTGCTTTACTTGTTATCATCGTTTCAGTGTCATTTTAAATACCAACTTTAAATATAGAATGACAACATGCAGTGGTTCCACAGAGCGCCCTTCACTACATTTCCCCATGCAGGTGCCAGAGCACACAGAAAGGAGCTGTGAGTCAGAAGAGCAGACTCTTCAAAACCAGAAAACTCACTGCTCTGATATTATCCTCACACAATACACACAGGTCATGGAGCACTGCAAACATAAATGCATTGAGTGGAGAAACCTTGTGACAGATGTGCACACAAAAGTTAACCTCCCGCCATTGAAATCTGCATAAAACTCTATTTCCCTTGATGCAATAAGTAATGGCAAAGGTGCAAGGTTGGGCTTTACAACCTGCTTAACTGAATGATCAAGTAAAAGGGCACATGTAAGAAAGAAATAGCTACTGTCTATATTGTAGTTGAGTATTATTTAGCTTTTATCTCATAATGCATGTCAGTGAGTTATTTATGTAGTAATCAGTAATCAGGAGAGACAGAAAATATGAATTTATCATGCAGAAAGGACCACATGTGAAGAATAGTCAGATCATTTCAACTGTCATGGTGACCAAATGCAAAAATTGAAAATCCAATAAAGAAGTCACACTGATACTGATATGCATAAAAATCTATTTATTATGAGGTATTTATTGCAGTTTTGTTGCTCATATGAACCTCTTGAATAGAGTTAATCCAACATGTAAGCATGCAGAGACAGCATGAATGTAAAACACCTGGAAACTGATCAAACAATGACAACAAGAATCCAGTTCAATGATGTAAATTCAAATAAGGCATGTGGATTTCTGCTTAGTCACGGTTGTAGAAGAACCATGTCTGCTAAAAGGGTGTTTATTCAGGCTAAACAGATCCTCCACATACAAGACTGATTATTCTCTCATGTCAGTTAGAGTAGGAATAATTTATAACAATACTGAATCTGACTTAAAGAAAAAAAAAAGAGAAATTAACACTGTTCCTCCGCTGTCTGAGTATAATATGGCTTACAAATACTGTAAAAACACAATAAAATTCTTGTTTCCAAAAGTTTAAAAGGCTCCACAATGTAAACACCTACTACATTTTAAAACAGGATAAAGGCACACGTGTAACAATGCATTTTCGATTGAGTCCAACAAAACACAAAACTCCCTTGTTGACTTAAATGTACTGATCTGCAAAAACTGTGCTGCCTTCTGTGTTGTAGTGTGACTGCTGATGGAAGTTATTCAACAATAAATAACAGCTGAGAGGAGCACCTCTTCTTAGATGTAAAGTGTCACAGACTATAATAAAGATGAGTCTTTATACAGTCAAACAGCTTTTATAGTAACTTTACTTCTTCTTGTACCTGTCAAGGCAAACTACAGTACTATTCAAGTATTGCAGCTGCTGAAACTTCAAGGATGCGATAGTGTTTCCAAATTAATGTCCACAGATATTTTGTCTGTTAACATTAAATTTAAAACACAATGACTGTTTGAAGTTGATAATGATTGATAAAATGAAGTAGTTGTACTCTGATCCATGATAGACTTTGTCCTCAAAAGATGACAGACAAAGGTTTATGAGAGAAAAATGCGAGAAGAAAAGTGGGGTAAGAGACAGATTTGAAGGCTGCTGGTGCAGATGTAATTTGAGACAGAGGTAGGAAAACAGAGGTAGACAGGGAGGAAAATGGGAAGAGACAGAAGCAGAGAAGAAACGTGAAGCTCAGAACTCTGTGTGTGAGTGACTGTAGTCTCGGCTCCCTGCCGGGCTCTCGCTGGGCTTCATGAAGATGCCCTCCATGGCCTTCCACAGGCTGTGCTGGCTGGGGTTCGACATGGCGTGAACTTCTCTCTGACCATGGATCGGCCGTCCATACTGCTCCCCTGTCACGGCCAGTAATGCGTCAGTGGCCTTGTGACGAAAGTGGACGGCCTCCTCGCGCTTCCATACGGATCCCCCGCACTGAACTGTCCACTCGTCCAGGTGGTCCCCTTCCCCCTCTTCACCGAATGCACTCACCTCCTGTCAACAAGTGAGAAAGAGATTAGAAGACAAGATAGAGAGGAGGGGAGGAGGTGCCTTGCTTTTGTGAAGCAAAAGAGGAACTTCAACACCATTGATGCAACAATCCCGTAAATCAAAATGTCTCATAAAGCAGACGTGTTTGTTGATTTGCAATATTGTCCACAATGATCTAATACACCCCAAGATGTTACAGGAATACCTACCTTAGTATAAACAGTATGGCAAAATGTCTGATAGTTGAGAAATGTCTGTCATCTCATGTTACAAATCGTTCAACCCTGTTACACTTTCGATAGACAGTGTTCATACTTCCTAAAAATTGGAGAGGCTTTTGCTGAACTGAGATTTGTTTCCCAGAGTGTTTGGTATGTCTGTTGAAGTGTAAACGCTGCTGTCAGCTCAGGTCCACTTCTAAATGTTGTTCTGGGTTTCACTTCCAGTATACTCCGGTGCTGTTCCCCTGGAATCTGCACTAAAAGCACTTGGTATTTTACATCTCTGACTACATTGAATTTAATCTTACAGCGTCTGTTACTTGGCAGGGTAGGAGTGAATTATCAGACATATCACAAACATTCTCATAATCAGCTTATTTAAATTAGGCTGGAAATGTCAAAACCATCGTTCAGACTCTAACAACATCCTTTGCCAATCTCTGCAGGGAGCTGTGTGGATAATCCTTCTCATAACACCAAATGTCTCCTCTTTCTCCATATGTTTTTCACACCACCCACCTGATTAGAGGAGAGCGGGGAGGCAAAGTAGTGGCTGTGCAGGTTACGGCCTGTGTTGACATGAGTGAGACGGATTGTCTGCCCACACTTGACTGGGGTACCCCGATGGCACAAGGTGTCACTTGTCCCACGAACACTCCAGTAGCTGTTACTGTCTTCCACTGCAGTCACTCCTGTTACAGATTGCTGCCCGCTACCTGTCACACACACACACACACACAAACACAAACATTGAGCAGAAGACTGTTATAGAGACACTCTAAGTGAACAAACACTGGGGAAAGTAAACAACAAAACTAGGTTTTTGGCTACATAATCTATTCAAATTGATGAAGAAAATTGTCAATCTTCTTGTTTTGATCATGATTTGAGGATGTGAAAAACACTTGAAGAGTTAAGTTAATCAGAGTTGTGTTGGGTTTAACTTTGAACCCAAGGGCTCATGTTGGCAAACAGCAATCTCAACAGCTTGGGTGGTTATCTTTGAAGGCTTGAGTCTGATATTCCTCAGGCATGATATTTATAACAACAAAGCCCCTGAGTATCTCAGTATCTCCAAGACCACCTTTGTAAGGATGGGGGGGCTTCAATACGAGAGCCAATGTGGCTGCCTCATGCTTGCCTAGATTTAATACCATTCATGTTCTTTTACCTTACCTTTGCATAAAAATTGGATATAAACATAATAAAAAAAATAAAAATAATAATAATAATAATAATAATAATAATAATAATAATAATAATAATAATAATAATAATGGTTAAAACATGGCTTGCAGTAAACTTATTAGTGTAAGCATATCATTGTAGTTATAACTTGTTTGAAATTTTTATAATACAGTTTCTGCTGTTTGATTGGAGGGATTTTATTGATTATAATTTAGTTACCTTAAAGGACCACAATCAAAATAACTCTTCGACTTTATATTGTAATAACCTGACATTTTGTAGTTGTGTGTGATTCAATGTTGGATTGGAGTGGATAGTTTTTATTGTCCCCAAGGGACAATTTGCAAACAGTAGTCAACACAACCAATACACATCATAAAAAGAAATAAAAAGACGTAAATATATATAATAAACATACCCTTATGTCGCCCTTATCTTAGTGTCAACTCAACAAGAAATGATAAGTGAAAGATGTATTGGAAGGTAAAGACTAACCATTAAGATTCAGGTTTGAATCTTTGTGAATTTGAAGTGGGTACTTTGTTATCTAGGCTGATAAACAAAAAATGGATATACTTTTTGAAGGAAAACCAGTGGTTTTTCATATAATGTCTATTTGTTTCATCACTTGAGTAGATATTTGCTTTGTAAATATCACCATTTACAATCATCATTGTGAAATTGTACACACAATGGAGTCGACATGAATTATATGTCAGCTTGACACCAACTCAGTTAACCTTTGTGGATAGAAATCAGTCATTTCTAATTTCTCATCGCTCAACACAATTATCATTACAGATCGACGAGGGTAGATGAAGTTAGTGAATAACACGATGCAACTATTTATTAGTGTAAATAATCTGTTAATGACAACAAAAAAACAACTCACCGGACCCGTAGCGTACGTCGTGCGAGTGTAGTCTCACATTGTGCTTTATATTTAACAGTTTAATAACTGACCCGCATGTCACAAAACTCAGCTCCGTACCGGCTGACAGCCCAAATATACAGGATAACAATAATAAAAAGGTGGAAAGTGCAAAGCGTGGCAGAACAGCGCCGTTTAAGTGACCCATTCCTACTACAAAACCGAGCTGCCTCTCTCAGATTTGTATTATTTTTCGCTACGTCAGTAAAGCGGTACAGTATGCCAACGTGAAGCCACACGAACAGTGCCTCTAGCGGCGCGGAGTGGTCACTGCAGGGATCCGACTATGTATTGGTTTATTTTGGGGTTTATTTGGCGTCGCTGTGGTTTATTTCTATTTTTTGTGATAATATGACAGTATCTCTATTAAATATTACCAGTGGCTAAATTGTGCAGTCTTATCTATGTGTTTTGTTATATGTTGTTATGGTAACAACCAGCAGGGGGTGTTACCGCGCTCAAAGAAAAGGATGGAAGTTCCTCTCACTCTCTCGCCGCATCCCGGAATTGTCATCACGCCGCTCATTCTCGGCCATTTTTACAAGTACAACAGCTCCCCGACACATTAAACACAACACAACCCCATTAACACTGTAAATATATACGGACTATACCACCGCAGTGAGACGTGTAAGTCCAATTTCACACGGTCCTTTGCGATCTTATTGTTGCGTTGCTTAGCAAACGGCCGTTAACTGGCGAATACAGTTAGCTGTTGTTGTCGTTGCAGCTAATGCTAAGCTAACGCGCTGTGATAGATGTACGAAAGCTTTGAGTAAGATAACGGTAGACTGCGAAGTTGGCTCATTAGAGGCCTTGGTTTATTTCTGTGATTATGAATTGAGTTCGTTTCTTCTTGTATTGTCTGCTGTTGTATTGTTACGGACACTATTGTTCAGAGAGGCGACGTGAAATTTGAACACCGGCTAACCTGCTAGGTAAAATGCTGCATGCAAGCTAACGTGAGTAACAGCCTAGTCGGTGGTTGACGATAACCAACGTTGGTTATTGTAATTTCCAATATAACATCATGGTGTGTCGCTCATCAGCTAATCTAATGTTAAAGGAGTAATATGGATAATGTAAGCCACCGTTAGCAAGATTAAGTAATCGCCTGTCATCTTTGTCGATGTTGTGTGTGTGCGCATTGCGACATCTTAAGGTGTTGCTTTTTTTTTAAAAAAAAAAAAACACTGTCCTGCCAGGTTATTCTAGTTTTTTTTGTAATTTACTGGCATATAACACCACTGCCAGCGTGTAAAACCATCACCAGGTCGAATACAAATGTGAACAATAAGCGTTGTTAATTATAATTTAATAGGTTTAACGTTGTCTGCCAAGAACAATAAGCATTAACGCTAAACAATTAAGCGAATATGCCAAGAAACGTATTGTTAGCTTTCATTTGTAATGTGTTCACCTCAAATTAAAATATCACTGTAATGATCAAGTTGTTTGAAAAAACAGTATCACGTTGAGTAAATATTATCCATCATAGATGACAGATTGTACATATTCGTACAGACAGGCATGGCAGACCTGGAGTCTGTAAAAACCCATACAACCTTATTTTAAATTCCGGAGGAAACCCAAAAGTTTACAAAGATACAAAATGAGTCCTGTTGAATTCTGTTCAGACATGCACAAAATAATGCACAAGACATCCAGAATATTTCTATTTGATGGAAAGGTGTAGCCATAAAGAAGTCTTGGGTTTGAATATATCACTCATTGTCAACATCTATGGAGAATATATATGTAATACTATCAGTTTGAAATAAGATGATTGTCCAACCTTGAAGCTTCTTAAAGGTTAAATGAAAGGAAACTGGATGTTAAGGGGTGTAATGGCAGTTACAGCACAATGTTATAAAATATATCATGATTTATTGTGTGTTTGGCTTTTATATTTGTGACTAGCCTTTGAGTACAAAGTAATACTCGGCTGATTCTTAGAGAGTTTGCTAACAGCATTGTGCACTCCTCTGCAGGAACTGCAATCATGTCAGACTTCATTGAGAGCGAGGCTGAGGAGTCAGAGGAGGAGTTTGAAGAGAAAGACCTAAAGCCCAAGAAAACCCAGAGGTTTATGGAGGATGACGGTAAGATTTGAATTGTTTGGTTCTGGGTTTGTGTTTCAGAGGTGGGGGTTGTATGATGGTGTGGACCACTCATCTGTCATTTGCCAACAGATGAAGAGGAAGAAGATAACACAGAGGACCAGGATGAGCGAGGCAATTTACGTGGACTGATCGATGATGGAGACGTGGAGGAGGAGGAGGAGGAAGAGGAAGAACCCGAAAAGAATGCAAGTCCAGCGGGCAGTGACTCGGAAGAGGAAGTTAGGCACCGACGTAAAAAGCGCAGTAAGTTCATTTGATGTTTTTAAAGAGTTGCAATCATTATACAGCGTATTGTTGCAGGTTGGACTTAGTTAAAAGAAGTCCTGAACATAAAGGTCATGCTGGCCAGGAACCTTTCTATATCTGTTGCTGCTTTGGCCTGTTGCAGTTCAATCATATGGGGTCACATTCTTCTCTGAGCTCCCATCAGCCCCTCAATGACAAAAAAACATCAACATTGTTAATTGTCTTTGTGAAAGGTCTATTATTACGATACTTGTAAATAATATTGGGGCTTTAGTGTTGAAAAAGCTAAAAACACCACAGAAGTCTCTTACTCTATTGCTGAATGTTACCTGGGTTTGTTGAGTCAAACCCGTCTTGATTGACAGTTTTAGTGCTCTCTTACCTCATCACTTCAATAAATAATATATTCATGTTCGTTTAACTTGGTAAATCAGTATGAGGTAAGCACTGATTTTAACCATTGCATGACACAGGAAGCTATAGTGGTTATAGTGGTTTCTATGAATGAGAGAAAAAAATCTTGCAAACACAGAGGTCATCAGAATTGACAGTGATCAGAAAACTGTGTACTTCTAAGATTCTGTGTACTTGGTTATTTAATGGCCCTTAGAAATGATTGCTTCATGTTGCTTTCTACTCTCAGCCCTTCAGTCGTCTGTAAAAACATGTGCCTGATTTATTCAGAATCTCTTTGTTCAGTCAGTTGCACAACATCATTTTATGTTTTAGCAGTGTTTTCAGTAAATGGCAGATACTGAACGCCTGCTATTTGACTGTCACGACGTTTGCACTGACATAACATTAAAATCCACTATAATATTTGCACTGCATATCAACAACAGTGTACAACAACTGAACATACATGACATGATACAATACATTTCTGAATAATCAGAACAGACCTAAAACAAATTTCTGGCATCTGTTGCGCAGGTAAAATAACTTCTAATCTTCTTCTTCATCTGCTTTCAGCTCCATATATTGTGGAGCCACATGCACCCACATATTGGTTGCATTAACTTACGCAGGTGCTGCTTAATGTTACATTTCTGCTGGTGTTGTGTATGATCTTCCTTCATATTTTTTGCTTTGCCCATCGTATCGGTGCAAAATATGGATTTTAAGTCATCATGGTGTAAAGGTGTGAATCATATCTGAATGGATTTTTTTTTTTCCGCAGCCTTATACTTCAGCATTTGATTTCTTCAACAAACTATCATGTGTATCTTATCGAGGAGAAAATCACTATTTTTATAGTGGTTGAAATGCAGTATATGAAACGTCAGTGAAGTCTTTTGTTGATACTTTGAGTAAGATTTGGAGGCAGATAGAAAATCAACTCTTAACACTGAAGGAAAAAAAACACCTACTGTTAGTATGCTTTTGAATGATAGCTTTCATGGCTGGAAGCCCACTTCTGAAAAAAACATAACATGGCAAAAAAAGGAGAAAAAATAAACTGTGCTGTAAATATGTGTTATGCCACTGTCAGCTGTAATGACCAAAATAAATATTCTACTTACCCTCAGTGAGACACTTGGGCTTTCTTCTGGGAAATGATGAGATCAAGTGGTGGTGGGATGGGTGAGAGGCTGAACCGCAGAATAGCATTTACAGTTTCTTTCAGTTTGTTCCTTCCAGTTGGTTTTGTGACAGTCACAGTGGAAACCCCTGACTCACATAAATAGGTGGTGGTGAAAGGAAACAGAAATTTGATCACCCGTTTTGACAGAGAGGGATATTGACTGGCAGCCAGTATCCAGAATGAAGCAGGGTCAGCTTGTGTGAGCTGAAGCTTCAGGCTGCCGTCTGCTGATAGTTCCATCAGTTCATTTTCCCACACAGTGGATAGAGCCATGTTTCCTGAAGCAGAATCCACAGAGAAAGCTAGCTAGCTAGCTAGCTAACAGCGGCAAAACAGGTAGTTTGTGTCTTCCTGATGATGTGTCGTGATATTCAAACATAAGTGGTCCTTGAAATTATGCATTTTAATTTGACGTTTTTTATTTATGTGAATTCTTGAGCACATTTAGATAGAAAAATAACAAGCTTTGTTAATTAGGAGGAAAAAAAAATAATTTAACCACTTGGCAGTCCCACTGCCTCTGTGGTCTACTGGATGCTGCTATGAGGCCCACCGGTTGAGAATGGCTGCTCTAGCTGACACTTATCCTCTTTGCAGATTATGACGACTACCTGGATGATGATGATCTTGACCTTATTGAGGAAAACTTGGGTGTTAAAGTAAAACGGAGGGTAAGAATCATTTCTCATTACTATCTTCTCTCTAGTTAAGCTTCTCACATTGAGCTCAACTTCCAACGTTTTCATGTTTTCATTTTTGTACTCTTGAAAAATTCTAAGCGAGCAGTGCTGATTCTACATCTGTCAATGTATTACAGAAGAAGAAATATGACCGTGTGAAAACACTGGACGACGATGAAGAAGATGATGATGAGAAGGACTTGATCGCAGATGAGATCTTCCATGCGGATGGAGAGGGCGAGCTGGATGACGGAGAGGCTGCCGATGAGCCTCTCCAGCAAGCAGATGACGACGAAGAAGGAGAGGACGAGGAGTCAGGTACGGCAGGAATGAAGGATGTTTAGATCTGTGTTCGAGTATCTAAAAAAACAGATAAATAAAAGAATAATAATGTAAATTAGTCTCATGCTTGATGTGGTATACAGATGATTAGTTTTAAAATTTGTGCTTTTGTTCCACAGATATAGACGATTTTATTGTGGATGATGATGGTCAACCCATCACTAAAAAGAGGGGCAAGAAATTCTCAGGATACACAGACGCGTGAGTGTCCTGTTTTTACTGGTTTTCACCTTTGTTTTCCTTACTGCCTTAAATGTTCTAGTTGGGATCAAGTATCATCTACATCCATCAATACAAAATACTGATATATTTAGCAAACAACGAGATAAACAACAGATAATGGCAAGCATGAATTAAGAAAATACATAATCTTTGCTACTTCTCATCACTGTTGATCCTCCCACAGAGCCCTCCAAGAGGCCCAGGAGATTTTTGGTGGCGACTTCGACTTTGCTGACTTTGACGCAGATGCCTACGATCAGGGTGAGGAGGAGGAAGAGGACCAGGATGAAGAGGGCTGGGACAGACCCAAGAAACAGACAAAGAGGAGGCAAGGGAGGAAGAGCATCTTTGAGATCTACGAGCCCAGTGAGCTGGAAAGTAGTCACATGACTGACCAAGACAATGAGATCCGCTCCACGGACATGCCCGAGAGATTCCAGGTGTGTGTTTGTTCATCTGTTCCAGTGTTTTGGATGCTTTCACTGTTGTTACATTCTGATATGGGCCATATAGGTTTATAATGATCACTTTTTTTTCCCCATGTTCACCATGTTTATGAATCAGCAGTTAAGTCTTGAAAGCCTCTTATTCTGTGTTTGCCTAGTGTTGTCTTTTTGAGTGAATGTCTTTCTGACTCCTTTCTCCCTCTTTTAGTTACGATCCATCCCTGTTAAACCTGCTGAGGATGATGAGCTGGAAGAGGAGGCAGAGTGGATCTTCAGACATGGCTTCTCCACTCTTACTATCTCCATGCAGGTACGACCTTTGCTGTTCACACTTAGGAAAAATGCACACACAAAGAACTTTCTTGGATTGTTAGTCAGATCTATCTCCTATTTATCACTTTGTGAATCTTCCTTTTTTTCTGTGTCCTAAACAGGAGAGCACAGATTATCTAGACAGAGGGACCACCACAAACTTCAGCAGGAAAGGCCCCAGCACAATTGCCAAGATCAAAGAGGCTCTCAACTTCATGAGGAATCAACAGTTTGAGGTACAGTGAGCTCACCTTACACATATGTATCATCTGTTCCCTCCGTTCAGTGCTAACCTTGTCGGGATACAAAATGTGCTGCTGTTGTAAACAAACCATTTTATCCAATGTTTTTTCTTTCAGGTTCCATTCATAGCTTTCTACAGAAAAGAATATGTGGAGCCAGAGCTAAACATCAATGACCTGTGGAAGGTGTGGCAGTGGGATGAAAAGGTATAGTTGGTGTTGTTTTTTCACAGAAAGCCATCATTGGGAGTCATTATGAAAGGGTGAATCCTTTGGGTTCACAGCTAATCCTATAATAATCACTTCAATAAATTCTTCTATAAGTTCTAAGAAAAATTAAATAAATTCTTCTTCATTGTTTTAAATCATGCAGAATACATTTCTTTCTTCAACCTGGCACCCATATGTTGGTTCTGGTTTTGTGACTTTAACATTTTCATTCTTTACTCACCAGTGGACTCAACTGAAGACCCGGAAGCAGAACCTGACCCGTCTGTTTCAGAAGATGCAGTCCTACCAGTTCGAGCAGATCTCTGCAGACCCTGACAAACCTTTGGCTGATGGCATCCGTCCTCTGGACACCGCTGACATGGAGAGGTACGTCTCTGTGACACCGGAGGGCTGAGACTGAAATGATTACACGTCATCTCTATTTGGTTGTGACTGCTGGGAATAACTGTAGGACATTAACATATAGTAAACAATGCTATACACCTGTCCTATTTAAACCCATTTTCTCATTTTCTGTAGACTGAAAGATGTGCAGACTCTCGAAGAGCTGGGCGATGTGTACAACCACTTTCTGCTCTACTATGGCCGAGACATTCCCAAGATGCAGAATGCTGCGAAGGCCAGCAAGAAGAGGCTCAAGAAGATCAAAGAAGAGACAGAGGATGGTAAGATGGAAGTTACTCAATGGGCGTGCTCTGTAGATGATGATGGATGGATACTCCAGAATTCTTGTGTTGTATTTGAAAAAAGTGTTCGCCCTGTTTAAATGATTTACTACAAGATTAATTCTGATGGGCTCCCCCCCTAGGTGATGAGGAGGAATTGGAGGTGGAAGAAGAAGAAGAACAGAAAGGACCTGACCTGAAGCTGGCATCTCGTAGGGATATGTACAGCATCTGTCAGAGCGTAGGACTTGGTTAGTCTTTTTTTTTTACCCTGCACAACACAACATCAGTGTTTCAGTACCTCTGGTATATATAATGGATATTTACACATCCCAGCTGCATAAGTTATATGGCTTGGACAGAATAACACATCAAGGTCAGGTGGAAAGCAGCCCTGGACAGTAAGTTAACTCTGCACTTTAACTTCTTTATCTTTTTCTTCCTTACTGCAGATGGCTTGGCTAAAAAGTTTGGGTTAACTCCAGAGCAGTTTGGAGAAAATCTGAGAGACAGTTACCAGCGTCACGAGACAGAGCAGTTCCCAGCTGAGCCTGTAGAACTGGCCAAAGATTACGTCTGCAGTCAGTTCAGCACTCCTGAGGCTGTGCTGGAAGGGACCAGGTACATGGTGGCCATGCAGATTGCTCGAGAACCTCTGGTCAGACATGTTCTCCGACAGACCTTTCAAGAGAGGGCCAAGATCAACATCAAGCCTACCAAGAAGGGCAAAAAGGTACGGACACATTTCATTGATGACTTTTGAGAAACAAAAAAATTGAAGATATTTCATCCTAAACAGAAAAGTTTCCTGAACACTGTCCTAAACCTGCTGTGCTATTTGATTACTTCTTGTAGGAGATAGATGAGGCTCATTTTGCCTACTCCTTCAAGTATCTGAAGAACAAGGCTGTAAAAGAGCTGAATGGGGATCAGTTCTTGAAGATGTGTCTGGCAGAGGACGAGGGACTGCTTACCATTGACATCTGTATAGATCTTATCGGGGTCAAAGGGTAAGTACAGTGATGACACTGATGACCAAAACCTAAAATGGAGGAAGATCAGTAGCTTTATGTTGTTCTTCTGCCAGATCTGCATTTGATGAACCTCCGCAATCCAGACTTTGTGATTATATTCAGACATAGGATTAAGACACATGTATCAAGTCAGTTTAAATCAACTAGATGTGGCAAATCATAAATATACAAATATCCCCAAGTCTTATAATTTCTGTTTTGTTGCTCACATCTCTTGGCCAGACCAAGCACAGGATCTGATGTTACTAACTGTTGTGCCATTTTTAGCATCTGTACAGAAACCTAGCTTGGATGTCGGGGGGGAAAGGAGGGTTGAGAAGTAGGATAGGCCCCCTGAGTTTAATTTCTTTAAATTTTAAGACGCTGCTTTTTTTTTTTTTATCCACATCCTTGTCAGCAGTGCATGGAGCTTTTGAATTATGACTCTGGTAATACTAAGGCACTATGTTCTGTCTCTGCTTCTGTCTCTGTGCCTTCCCTCTGCTTCTCTTCAGGTTTGCTGGGGACCAGACATACTTTGATGAGATCAAACAGTTTTACTACAGGGACGAGTTCAGTCACCAGGTGCAAGAGTGGAACAGGCAGCGAACCTTAGCCATAGAGCGAGCCCTCACTCAGTTCCTCTACCCTCAGATGGCCAAAGAGCTCAAGAGCAAACTGATCGCTGAGGCCAAAGAGAGCATTGTCAGGGTAATTTGGCATGAGAATCATTAAACTGTGAACGTTTGTATGTTTTTAACCTTAGAAACCATTATGAACTCTCTGTTGTTCTCAATTTCTTCTTGTAGTCCTGCTGTCGCCGGTTGTATAACTGGCTTAAGGTGGCTCCTTACAGGCCAGATCAGCAGGTTGAGGAAGACGATGATCTGATGGATGAGAGTCAGGGCAAAGGCATTCGGGTGCTTGGTGTTGCCTATGCACCCAGCAGGTATGTGTCCACAGTATTTGCATTTTTTCCCAGATATATCAGTCACTCTTATGTGTTGGAGATATACTGTATGTTTGTTTCCAAAAAGATGTTTGAATTGTAACCATATAAGACTGAGCAATGTTTGTAAGTAAAAAAACTATGTTGTTACATCAGCGTTTCATCAAACTTTGCTCTGACAGAGATACTCCAGTTTTCTGTGCTCTGATCAACGGAGAAGGAGAGGTGGTGGACTTCCTGCGTCTGCCCTACTTCATGAAGAGGAGGAATGCCTTCAGGGAAGATGAGAGAGAGAAGAAGGTACAAGCAAAGAAACAACTGTACTTCTATACAGTTAACTGCTGTTTTTTCTGTTTTAGAAGAACATGTTACTTGATGCATTTTTGAGATGATAACTCATTTGTGTGTGTCATCCTCAGGCCAACGACATCGAAAATCTCAAGAAGTTTCTGTCCAGCAAGAAACCTCATGTGGTAGCTGTAGCTGGGGAAAACAGGTAAATAATTGATTCCTTTCTGTGCTGTAGAGCTTCATGTATACAGGTATAAACTTTCTAATTAAATATTGCCCATGTTTGTGCAGAGATGCGCAAATGATCATGGAGGACATCAAGAGGACTATCAGCGAGCTTGAGCAAGAGTCCTCTCTGCCCGCTGTGGGAGTGGAACTTGTTGACAATGAATTGGCCACACTGTACATGAACAGCAAGAAGTCTGAGGTAAATAATTAATACCTCGCCATACTATCCATACCACATCAGTGGTTTCATTGTTGGACTGTGGCAGAGCAATATATTTTTCAGTCCTCCCACTGCTCACTTTCCCCTGACCCTCTGCTGTCTCTCTGTGCAGGTTGATTATAGGGATTACCCTCCCTTGTTGAGACAGGCAGTGTCAATAGCCAGGAAGATCCAGGATCCCTTGATAGAGTACGCTCAGGTCTGCAGCACTGACGACGACATTCTCTGCCTCAAACTACACCCACTGCAGGTGAGAGATGGAAGAAAATGGTGGAAGTTTGTATTTTCGACGACATCACTTAAAAACTAAATTAATTATTTTTGTTTAATGATAGAATTAGAAATTTTGGTGGATGTGATTTTCGGCGGTTGTATTTTGTATCACAATTTTGGCCACTTCCAGGTTTGGCCAAGGAGTTCTTTTTTGTCCACCACTCAACAATCTATTCATTCTATTCTATTCTGGTCAGATACATTATGTATCAACTAATCAGTGAATATTGAGATGATAATGGGACTCGCGACTTCTCTTCCCTTCTCTTCTGAACAATAACTGCTATTAAAACTAAACTTTGTAGATATCAAGTGAAACATGACGACTGCAGCACAGCTTTGTGAAACCATCGGTGTCTTTTTTTTTTCCCTCTCCGTTCTGTCTCAGGAACATGTGGTGAAGGAGGATCTGCTCTGTGCTCTTTACTGTGAATTCATCAATCGTGTCAATGAAGTCGGAGTGGATGTGAACAAGGCCATCGCCCATCCTCACACTCAGAGCCTGGTCCAGTATGTTTGTGGTTTGGGACCCAGGAAGGGCTCCCACCTGCTCAAGGTTTGTTTTGTTTTGCATTTGTGCTGCAGACATTAAGTGCTCATATCTGAGATTATTGTGTCTGATCTGATGACTTCATAACTGTCATGGTCCTTTTTATTTGTGCAGATTCTGAAGCAGAACAACACTCGTCTGGAAAACCGGACCCAGCTCGTCACAATGTGTCACATGGGGCCCAAGGTTTTTATCAACTGTGCTGGTTTCATCAAGATCGACACTGCATCACTTGGAGACAGGTCTGTACAGAACAGGGTTTTGTACTTAGTCCTTCGTCTTCATGCATAATCATGTTACATTGTTCTCTCTAAGTGTGATCTACCATTTAGCCTTCTGCAAGGTTATTTTTAATCAGCGTCATTATTTCCTCTCTCTAACCCTCCACACAGTACCGACTCCTACATTGAGGTTCTGGATGGGTCTCGTGTCCACCCTGAGACTTACGAGTGGGCTCGCAAGATGGCTGTCGATGCCCTTGAGTATGATGAGTCGGCAGAAGACGCCAACCCAGCCGGAGCTCTGGAGGAGATCTTGGAAAATCCAGAGCGTCTCAAAGATCTGGACCTGGATGCTTTCGCCGAAGAGCTCGAGAGACAGGTCAGTGTGTGTGTGTGTGTGTGTGTGGCTTTGACTGTAGAAATGTGTCATACATTCTGCTGCCAAAATAACAGTCTGAAAAAAATTGTTTGAGTGTGTCGCTCTGGTTTATAATTGGTCAGACTGAGAGGGTTGTTCAGACATCTCGCTTTGCAAGGTGATGACAAATCTTAGTAATTTGGCAGCAGAATACTGTGTACATCCTGACCAAATGAAGCCAAAAGAAACTTAAACCATCTCTCACATCCACTCACCTCTCCCCAGGTTTTATCATAATTTTTGTTTTCTTCTTTGTTTTGTTCCTGTAGGGTTATGGCAACAAGGGAATTACTTTGTATGATATTCGTGCAGAGCTGAGCTGCAGATACAAAGACCTTAGAGTTCCCTACAGAGTCCCCAATACTGAGGAAGTGTTCAACCTGCTCACCAAGGAGACTCCAGAGACCTTTTATATCGGTAAGACACGCTGCACTGAAGCACACACATTTATCTCTTGAATTAAACTTTATCAAAGATCAATAATACATATTGAATTCCTAACTCTCAGCACTTAGCCTAAGCACTTGATATTGTAGTAATAGCACATGACCTTTTAAAAGGACTGATGTTTTTGAAGTACCACTAATTGAATAGAACTGCAGCTCTATATTCTGATGTAGTTTTATTTTTACTTTTACACTGACATGGTTGATGTTTTTAATCCCTTATTTTGCTTTCTTACTGTGCATTTCCAGGTAAGCTGATTACCAGTGTAGTAACTGGTATCGCTCACCGGCGGCCTCAGGGAGAGAGCTACGACCAGGCTATCCGTAACGACTCCACGGGACTGTGGCAGTGTCCCTTCTGCCAGCAGGACAACTTCCCAGAACTCAGTGAGGTACCAGAGACACCTGACTTTTCTTCTTTTGGCACGCAAATATTAGAAAACAGCTGAGAGTCTGATATCAAAATGTTGTCTTTTTTTTCTTGTTTTGTGTCCACTGTAATAGGTGTGGAACCACTTTGACAGCGGTTCGTGTCCCGGTCAGGCTATTGGGGTGCGGTCCAGATTAGATAACGGCGTCCAGGGATTCATTCCCACCAAGTTTCTCAGTGATAAAGTGGTCAAACACCCTGAGGAGAGGGTGAAGGTGAGACATGGTTGTTGTCATCCTTTGATTTGCTTTTCTTTTTCTTTTTTTAATCTTCAAATTTGAATGTTTCCTGGTAGAACCAGTTACACTATCCAAACCCAATAGATATATGATTCATTGTTGCATTTGTGACCTGCCTGTCTTGTTTCTTTCGATTGTGGCACCTGTGTAATACTTGTTTGTTCTTTTTGTCTCTCCTCCTTCAGGTGGGCATGACAGTTCACTGCCGCATTATGAAAATCGACATTGAGAAATTCAGTGTGGACCTCACATGCCGCACCTCAGATTTGATGGACAAAGCCAACGAGTGGAAGCTCCCGAAGGACAGCTACTATGACTTTGACACAGAGTCGGAAGACCAAAAACATGAGGAAGAGCTCAAGAAGAAACAACAGCGGACACGTTAGTATAAGAACAGGATTAATAGTTGTTTGAATCCAAATAGCTTTTTGGGGATTTTTTCCTCTTGATACTTTGTTTTTACTACAACATCACTGTCCTTATTCTGTTTGTCTGCTCTTTGCGTTCTCTCTGTCTCTCCAGCATATATAAAACGTGTGATCGCCCACCCCAACTTCCACAATATCAGTTTCAACCAAGCAGAGAAGATGATGGAGACCCTTGACCAAGGAGACTTGATTATCAGACCCAGCAGCAAGGGAGAGAACCACCTCACCGTCACCTGGAAAGTAAGAAACAGAAAGAGGGCTATAGATGGGCAGTAAAGAGTGAAATTAAAAAAATACAACTGAATGAATGAATGGATGGATACAGAAAAAAGACGCTGGGTAACAAAAGGCAAAACTTAACAGTAGCATGACAGGAGATTAAATATAAACACAATATGAGAGCACTTTAATGTAGATAATGCAGTCACTTAACTTTGACGTACAGAGTTTGTTTGACACAATGTATTCCAGTCTGATTCTGTGTGATGTTTTGTAGGTGGCTGATGGTATCTACCAGCACGTGGATGTGAGAGAAGAAGGCAAAGAGAATGCATTCAGCTTAGGGCACACTCTCTGGATCAATAGTGAAGTAAGCTTTTCCCTCCTCCTCCTCCTCTTTGTTTAGAATTGGCTTCCTAAACAAACTAAGACAAGATGTATTATGAAGCATCAGTTTTGTTGTGGCTGCTGTATGTTCTTAAAGACTGTCTTTCATTCTCTGCAGGAGTTTGAAGATCTGGATGAAATCACTGCTCGGTACATTCAGCCAATGGCGTCATTTGCCCGAGATCTACTGGGACATAAGTACTTTCAGGAGTGTCATGGGGGAAGCAAGGAGGTATATACCGATTTTCTGTCTTTGCATCATTTTATTATTTCAGAGTATTTAGGAGTCTTTGAATAATAATCTTACCACTACCTGTTTTTGCCACTAGTTGCATGTCTCATATTCCCTTTTGTCTTGTTCTGTCTTTAATAGAAAATGGAGGAGTTATTGATCAAGACGAAGAGGGAGAAGCCCACTTTTATTCCTTACTTTATTTCGGCATGTAAGGATCTGCCTGGAAAGTTCATACTGGGCTACCAGCCTCGTGGAAAACCACGGTGAGCAGAAATGTTCTTGTCTCCTCTGATTTCTGCTTACTCGCCGTAATGATGCCACGGGTGGAAAATATTGGAATACACAAGTGGGACTGTTGTCACTGAAAGTATTTGTTCATGTTGGTTTTTCCTCAAATTTACAGTAAACCACAGAAGCAGCAGATGATGCTATTCAGTGGTGTAAATGCTCACAAATGTCAGTGACATATGGTAACATGCAGAGGTCCGTAGCTGCTACAGAAGCTCATATTTGCAAATCTAAATCTGTCTGAGTCATATCAGAGCTGTCATGCCAAATTACTCAACACCACACCATTCTTGTCAACTCTCCCACACAACTGCTCCACTGCCAACACATTTATATCAGATGGTTACTGGTTTGATTGACAGCAAAGTTGACATGCCTGTAGATCTGAATGTCAACATGTCTCTCTCTTTTTTTTTTAACAGCATTGAATATGTGACCATCACCCCAGATGGCTTCCGTTACCGTTCACAGATATTTCCTACAGTGAACGGACTATTCCGCTGGTTTAAGGACCATTACCAAGAGCCCGTTCCAGGTATGAGAACAGTATACCAGTGGGTTATAGCGTATCTTACAACAGCTGAAATATACAGTGGGTGATTTTCTAACATTTTCTCCTCTGTCAAAGGAATCACACCCAGCAACAGTAGCCGAACAAGGACACCTGCATCCCTGAACGCAACCCCGGCCAATATCAACATCGCAGGTCAGTCCCGCTCTCTTCCTTCCACAAACACAAGTCAACATTTTCAGTACAAGTAGAGTTGTAGTACATGTTTTTGTATCTCCTAATATATTCCTTCCTCCCCAGACTTGACACGAGCTGTCAACGCCCTCCCACGCAACATGACCTCTCAGATGTTCAGTGCCATCGCCGCAGTCACAGGCCAGGGCCAGAACCCAAACACCACCCCCGCACAGTGGGGCTCCAGTCAGTACGGCTACGGTGGCAGCACAGGAGGAGGAGGAGGGAGCTCCTCTGCTTATCATGTGAGTGCAGCTTTTAAAATTAAAAACTACTGTGAAAGGAAAGAGGTTGCAGGAAACCTGAAGTTGCTGTTTTGAGTTTAGGAAATGTTTGTGGCTCTTAACAGACCAGAACAGAACATTTGGTTCAGGTCTTTATAAACTGTCAATACCCTGGTGGCATGTCCTGCAGATTCATGAATCTAATATTTTCCGTTTCCCAAAAATTTGGACAGAATTCCAACATGAGACAGGATGTTATTTGTTTTTTATGTTGTTTTTAATGATACGGTTCTTAGTTTTTCTTAAGAAGAAATGTATTTGTTTAGTCGAACAGGCTCACACTTTTTTAAAGCAGTTTTATTCAAAGTTGAATTGACACCATTACAGAAGTTCCCTTACACTTGCACTCATTTATAGTCAGAAATATATAAAATGCTTAAATGATAGGTTCACAGTGTTGAAAGTCTTTCTTAAAATATATAACCAGGTGCCCAAATGAACATTAAAACAGGTTTTGCTCATTGTAAGTACTCATTCTGTTCATATGAAGATCCCCGCCAAATGTGCTTACATTGTAAGTGATGGGGGACAAAAATCCCACCGTCCACGTTTTGAGCAAAAATATGTCTAAATGTTTATCTGAAGATAATATGTGGCTTGAGCAGTGCGAGTGAGTCACATAAAGTGGATATCTTCTAAAGTTACACCTGTTTTTGTGTAAAAATTTCCCTCTTTGTGTCACAATGTTTTCCTGTTGAGCTGCAGTGGAAGGATCATAACAAAAAGAGGGAATTTGGCTCTAAAAAGATTGTAACTTTGAAAGATTTTGACTTGATTTGACTAATTTGGACTGCTGAAGCCACATATTAATTTCAGATAAACTTTTAGATAGGTTTGGAAGGAGGGCTGTGGATTTAGTCTCCCGTCACTTACATTGTAAGTGCATTATGAAAGGATCTTCTAATGGTCAGTATGAACAGGAGGAACGATTACAGTTAAACAAATCGTGTGTCAATGTTCGTTTGGGCACCTGACTGTTATTTAAGTAGTGACAGTGTGACATATAGTGACATGGATTTTCTCCACTCACTGAGCCCAGTTCATGAGCTGTACCTCCACCTCCGCAGGTATTTGCCACACCTCAGCAGCCCATTGCGACGCCCATGATGACACCCAGCTACTCCTACACCACACCAAGCCAGCAGACCCTGGGCACGCCGCAGTACCCGGGCTCCACCCCGCAGTCCTCACATTCTCACGCACACGCCCACCCGCACGGAGGCCACGCGTCACACCACAGCCATCACGGCCACAGCAGTCACCACGGCCACTCCTCTGGCACACCGTCTTCATCCACCTCATCCAGAGGACGGACGCCACAGCAGCAGCCAAAGTAAGTACAGGCTGAATGTGTGTGAGTGTTACAAATTCACATCCTCGTGAAATTCTGTGTTGATAGAGCTTCACTAGCATAGTCATTTAAAGTTTATTTGTACTGTAGTGCCACCTAGAGGTGAAACACCATCAAAAGTCAACACTCAGGGGGGAGGTGTCTACCACATAATTCTTGTCTCTGCCTCACAGTTCATAAGTCATTGGGCAAAACACAAAGTGCTTAATAACTGGGCACAAGGTGGAGCTATTGGTGCCAGGCTTCAGTATGTCATGCACATGCTCAGGGAGAACATGTTTATAATCATTCATTTCATCAAAGACAACAGAATTGTTAAAATGTCATGTAATATTTTTACTGTAGCGCCCCCTGTGGGCCGAATTGCATCAAATGTTACATACTTGTGCAATATGGCTGAATGTACAATATTCCCAAAATTGGTTGCAATTGAATTATGTTTTCACGAGTTATGTAAGTTCGTTCAGGGTCATCTAAATATGGTATGTACCAAGTGTAATAAACATTAATAAAATATGTGCCAAAAGAAGTAACTAAAATATCCAAAATGGCAGAAAAGTTGTATAGATACAAATGGGCGTGGCCTATATCAATTGAGCCTTCAGCTGTGTTGACTGTAGGAAAGTCCACACCTCAACCACTTCAACTGAATGACCATTTTTCCCCCTCTAGATGGTGCTAAACTCACAATCTGCATCATTTTAAAGCTAAGCACCAGTCCGCCATTCAACCTGGCTTCCTTTCATGCGCTGTCCTTTGACTAAAAACACCTCCCTTTCTGTCCTCCTTCCCCGCAGGCCCAGCAGCAGCAACTCCTCCGCAGTGGACTGGGGCAAGATGGCCGAGCAGTGGCTGAAGGAGAAAGAAGCAGAGGGGCGGAAGAAAGCCCAGAGGATGACGCCACGACCATCCCCCAGCCCCATGATCGAGAGCACACCGATGTCCATCGCCGGCGACGCCACACCCCTGCTGGATGAAATGGATCGATAGGACATAGAGGGGGGCGTCGATACAACCCCCCCCTACCCAACTCCATCCTTTGTACTGCTTCTTCATCTGGATAACTCACCCAACCCTCCACCCTTTGTCTCTCCCACAGTCCATCCAGCTGACTCCACTCATACGTTCTCTCTACTTCCTGATATTGTAGCACCAGTTCATCAGTCTGGTATCATGGCTCATCTCAACTCCTTCCTCCCTCTTGTCTCCTCCTGTCTACCCTCTCATCCCAAATGTTTCACCTCCTCACCTCCAGCCGACTCCTCTGGCTGCAAAGTATTTTGTATAGTCAGACTAACACTGTATATGTCACGCAGGAAGTCAGTACAATGAAAAAAAAAACAACAAAAAAAACCTTGAAATATCCGACAGCAGTTAAATATAGGATATGGACCTACACAGACTTTGTCAGACAAGCTGTCCTGCTATCTTTATTTCAGCAATTTGTTTTAGTTTCATCCATGAATGGTTTTGACAGAAGGGCGCAGTTACAGTCTCAAGAACCCACCTCTCCTCCTTTTATGGTTGGTGGGTTTTTGCGAGCTGTTGCCAAAAGAGCGCCTCGCCAAGCCAATCAGGAAATTGAATTTTTGTATGGAATGCGTCAGAATGAATAAAGACTTGTGTTTTTTTTTTCTGTTTGAATCTTAAGCCTCCGCTGTTCACATCCTGTCAAAGCAAACACATCTGTGATTGAACACACACACACACACACACGCTGAGTGTGAGGGATGAGGCTGATTTGAAAAGCAAAATTAATTCAAGGAGAAGCTTTTACGTCAGCTTGAGTTTCTATCACACATGAGTTACTAGTTGTCTGTACCACATGCTGTATTATGATCAGCTGACTATTTTGGCTTCTGTAGATAGTCTCTAATGTATTGTTTGACTCTATCTGGAAATACTGTGTGGACGTTGTGTCCCACAAAGGTAACAGTGGTTGTTTTTGGTTAATTGGTATGAATTCATGCGAGGCTGTGAGTAAGAAGTTAGTCCACATTTTAAAGCAGTTTATTTTAGCA
Source organism: Thunnus maccoyii (assembly GCF_910596095.1). Taxonomy (NCBI): domain Eukaryota; kingdom Metazoa; phylum Chordata; class Actinopteri; order Scombriformes; family Scombridae; genus Thunnus; species Thunnus maccoyii. The sequence goes on from NC_056545.1 coordinate 15,949,247, forward strand.
ACAAGTTTTCCAGGTGGACGTACCTCGCCGTGTCAAGCAAGCATTCATTGCAGTTTGTCGGAGTGTCATTTTTATAAGTTTACTAAAACTTGTGACATCCAGTTATCATGTTCGCCACCTTGTAAGATGTGATCTCGTACACCGCTGCTGCATTTCAGTCCCAGACAGTATCACTTTCAACTTGTCCAAGATCCAACGGGATGATCAAACACCAAAAAAAAAAAAAAATGCAGTTTTCTTATCAGGACAGGTGTTTTTCTTCACAAAAACAGGATTATGAAGATTAAGATGTTTCAGTGGATGAGTTTTAATTACTTTACAATAAACCGTAACACTATAAGCAGACAATACTATAACAAACTGACTATCCACTGTGTTTATATTCCTAACTCTGTATAATATTCTCAACTGCACGCAGTTATTTCAATAGAATGAATATATTGTTAAAAAGACATCTTTTGTGATTGTCGTGCCCCAGTTTTAGGCCACTCTGCATCCCTCTTGCATTTTTTTTTTTTTTTTTTTTGGTTGTGCCTCTGTGCCACAGTACAAACAAGCAGCGCTGGTATTCAATGGTGTGCTTCATTTTGCAGTGTGCAAAAGTATCATGGTCCCATCATAATATGCATATTGTTATATATAATAATATGGTTTTAGAGTAAACTCACTTGGTTTTACGCCTCTTGCCAGATTAATATATCGCATCTTTCTCAGCAAGACTGTGATTGGTTGTCAGCAGCAGTTGGTGATAAGAGAGAGAAATGATGTCTCTGGCACTGCTGATGACCTTTTCTACCTGTGATCCCTTTAATAAAAGTGTTCATATTAAACCTTTGTTCAGTCTTGTTCATGCTAATTTGGGAAACAAACGTGGACATGTGATGTGTGTGAGTGGGTGGGTGTTTACATTCTTGATTTTCTTCATGGTAGAAATATGATTATCTGGGAACAGAATGTGAAGAATTTTCCCCAACCTTTTCGCTTCATGTTTTACACCACCTTGCTTTCCTGATTTTTACAGGAGGAAAGGGACAACACACTGATCAAAACCAGTTTATTTACAATCCATTATCTATGAGCTATAATAAAAGTATATCTACTTTTAATAGGACAGAAGAGAGAACATATGCAGGCTTATGACGACATCTTAACGAGCGCTCGGCAACACTACATCCTTCTGTCTGACTTTACTGAGCGAGGAAATCAATTGGCTTCAGATGAAAACTCACTGCTCATTTCTGTGCTTGCAAACAATCTCTCCATTTTCGAGATCATGGGAGCCCTTATGTCAGAGGAGAGAGATGCGTTTGTGAGTATGACCGCGGTCATGGGAGCCGGCGTACGCATCACATTAGCAGCACAGAGACACATGACAGGAGACCAGTGAGGAAACCAAAAAAATGCATTAAGTCTGGTTCTGACATTTCATCCAGAAATGGAGAAAAATGTTACTGGAGAGACAGACAGACAGACACATTTATGAAAGCATCAAGCAAGTGCAGTTTAATGGCGGTATGCTGCCAAAAAACAAACAAACAAAAAAAAAAACAGAATAATCTTCCTCTTTTGATAAATGTTTACGTGGCCAAGCATATCACAAAGCTTTATTTGTTGTAGCCGTGGCCAACAGTACAAACATTCCTCAGAGGACACTATTCAGGTCATTCTGCTGACTGACTTCTTGTTGTTTACAACTCAGAATTCAACTCCCGACTTCCCTCTCAGATGATTTGCAGAGTGCCACTAATGCAACACAATGTAGTTTATGAGGTCTATTCATGATACCCGTGTCCACACTGAGCACACTGAGTCCATATTTCAGTTTCATTTTCCTGTCCAGTGTGCTGTTCTGTGTAGCTGTGATGTTGGTGCAGTAAAGTATCCAGATGGTCACTTTGTTCTCTCTCATCAGCAGCAGTTGGGTTTCCTCTTGCTGGGTTTGTGATCGTTCTCTGTGCTGTCTGTGATCCCTGTTTGGAACACACATATTTAAAAAAAAAAAAAAAAAGGGGGAAATGTGAGTTAATGGGAAGGTTTAAATGATAAGGCTGGCAATATTTTATATTTTTACTTATTGTGAACAAATCCCACAAAAACGCCAAAACCAACAATTAACTGATCCTACTAATAAAATAACCTACAATTATAAAAAGACACATAAATAAGCCACAGTGTTGGGTGACATCTTCCTTCGTTATGAGCCATTCAAGCTGCTGTAAATACACTAGAATAGTGGTTCCCACAATAAATCTCAGTGGCCACAAGATGATTAAATGGATAAGAAAGAAAGGTTTTCTTACTTATTTCTTTCCTTTTGAAAAACTGGATACTTTTATATGTTCAGGCCTCTAAAAAAATCCTTCAAGTAAAATAAAAATAATTTTTCAGTTGAGCTGCTCACAATTCCATAACCTGTGATGAGGAGTCAAGTACACATTGCTTAATTTTATGGGGCCAAAAAAGGTTGCAACCACTGCACCAGAGCACAAAATGTGTATCAATCCACATCTGAAAATAGACCCCAGCAAGTGCAGAATTTACATCTGTTTGATTTATTTTAAAGATCTTCAGTAGTAACTGACAGGTTTGCAGTTGAGTACAACAGACAGAGTAGGGAGGTCGGAAAGTGCTGAGAGATGGACTAACATGTTATATATTTTGTTTTTTCATGGGATTTATTGACAAGAAGAATAATAAAAGAGGATAACGCCAGCATTGTCCTCTAAATTCTTTGATTCCAACCTTACGAGGTGTAAGACACGCAAGAGCCATAGAGCTGAGTTCATCTGTGTCATGAGAAAAGCTGAATGCCATGCTTCAACTATATCTGAAGAAAGGTTCGCCTGGGAAAAATCTGCAACCTTTGAGCTTGTATGAGTTCCAGGATAAATGGTTGTCAATCAAAAAACAAGAGTATCATCATTACTGAGAACTTGACATTTGGAGACACAGTCGTTCCCATGAAGAGCTAATTGGTTGGCAAATGAATCAAAGTATAATAATATATAAATGTGATGCCACCCTTTTGAATAATGACACTTTTTTGGAGCGAACCGACTCACTGATAATGTCACCGACATGCCTCGACCCACTTTTCTCCAGCTCAGACAGAACGTTCGCCTCAAAAGTCAGAGAGGCCACACGGAAGAAGAAATCCCTGACACCATCTCCTGCAACGATAAAGACAACAGAGGCAGGAGTTTAACGAGACAAGAAGAGGATAAAAACAGAGCCTGATGAATGTGGGAGTCAGCCAGTGGGAGATGGGGATTTATCTGTGTCAATGTGTGTTTGAATCCCACCTGACTTTGCAGACACGGCCCAGTACTCTGCTTTGATTTCCTCAGAGAGTCTCATGGCTTCCTGCTCAACCTGAGCCAACTGATCAGGAGACTGAGAGAAACAGAGAAAGAGGGAAGTGGGAACAGCAAAGAGGTAGTTTGCGATTAATTTTCTGTCCATCAACCAATCGACTAATCGTTGCAGCTTTAATATAATTAAGGTTATCATAAAGTAAGATATTATATATTTCTGACATTTCTACTGTATTTTTTTATTATTACTGTTAAAATCTCTCCTGCCAAAACTACTTTACAAAAATAGAAACTACATGAAACTAACTTAAAACATAACATTGATTTTTTTTTTTTAAATCTATAACTTCAAATACTTTGGCTGTCACTAATATTTTTGTAATTTTTTTGACAAATTGTACCCACACTGAGGTCCTTCTTGGTACCGACGAGGAACAGTAAAACACTGGATGGGTCATTTTCCTTCATAGCGTCTTCCAGCCACTGCCTACACACACACACACACAAGTTATCATATCACTTCTAATGGCATTTTAATGGTATAATTATTAGATCATAATATAATATTCCTCACCTGGCATGTGCTAAAGAGCTCACACTGCTTAAGTCAAACACCACTATGATAGCTGGAGACAAACAGTATGAACAGAAGTAAAACAAAGAGCATGTGTTTGCTTTGTCACCATTCAGAGAGACAACACTGTTTCAGTCTTTAGTCAAATGTGAGGGGTGTATTAATGCACTGCTCATTTCACCTTGTGCTCCTCTGTAATACGTGGAAGCGATGCACTTGAACCGCTCCTGACCTGCTGTATCCCACCTGAAATAGATCAGATGCAGCTCTTATTATTCTCAGTGGGATATTTGGTGTCAGATCCTTTCATGTTCAAACTAACATGAAGTGTTTTGGTAATGCAATAGACAACATTTTGGGGGTTGAGAATGGAGCCATAAGGAAATAGTAGGACTATAATCTTTTTGAAGGGGTGCTCCAGCTATTTAGTATTTCACACCCAAAGAGTAGGGGACTTGCAAAAGACAGATTTATTATATACCTAGTGCACTATTTAGTGTGTAAATTTATCTACTAATGCCCTCAAATTTTCCAGCAGTGGAACGAAAAAAGTAGTGTCCCCTGGTTGTACTCTACTTTCTAATAACAATCACACAATTTCAATGCAAAAATGACCATTGTGCAACTCTACATCTGTGAACAATGATGCGAAATGATGATGATTTATAAATGTCATTGTCTTGATTTACTGCTCACTATATGATAAACAACTCCATGTCTGTTGGATATAGTGAATGAGTGAACAGTCTATAGCTGACAGCTCTGTGAGGCTGTATTTATGCACAGCAGTGCTTTGAGCTGCTAATATCAGCTTGTTAACATGCTCAGAGTGACAATGCTAACATGCTGATATTTAGCAGGTATAATGTTTACCATGCTCCCTATCTTAATTTAGCATATTAGCATGCTAACATTTAATTAGCACTAAACACAAACTACAGCTCAGGTTGTTGGATTGATGTTGATGTCATCAGTTTTGCAGTTAAACCAAAGTTGGACAAATTATAATTTCAACCTGATGGTGTCAATGAATGAAAGGCCAGGGGATCATCAAGTTAATTAGGACATATCATCTGGGAACCATGAATATCTGTATAAAACTTTGTGCCAATCCATTTTGTAGATATTGAGATATTTCACTGGATAAGTCAAAACTTTGACCTGCTTGTGGCGCTGGATGGAGGGTCATGGGAGTAGGACTTTTGAGTTGCTGAGATATTTCAGTCTGGACCAAAGACTGACACACACTGGCATCCTTAAAGCCACATTGTGGCTAGAAAAAGATTGACAGAGTTGAAGCAGCAGAGATTAAGATATCCTGACTTCGTCTGATAAATCAAGATTATAAAACACTGGATAAGAACAAACTACATTTCCCATAGTGCAACTCAAGCCTCCATTATTAGACCACCCCCTGACCCCTAGTCCTAACCCTAACCGTCTCACTGCTCATGCCTAAACCTAACCAACTGGGTGTGTCATGTAGACACTAAGAGTCCGCAGATAGACTTACTTGTACGTACTGGGTTAAAGATCACGAGATATTGTTACAGTAAATGTCCCGTTTATAGTGCAGGTTTTGTGTCAGATATTTGAAGTCACAAGCCTAACTCAAGAAAATAATCCTGATGACATCATCAGGGGTTATTTTCTCAGACGTTTAGAAAGTTCCTCCAGAGCTACAACAGGCACCATACAGCTGAGTGGTATTACTTACTATGATGTGTATATACAGTATAAAATCAGTGGAGTGCCCCTTTAAAAAAGCTCAACATGGAAAAGAAGAGGAAAGGAAGGAAAGAGTACCAGAAGATAAAACATTGATGATTCACCACTGGAAGAGTAAAGTCACTTTAGAGGTTCACTTTGAGTTCAACTCATTAACTGTCCCATGCTGTCAGTCTCTCTGGGATATTAACCTTAAAATTACATAAGTGTGCACTTTCATCCGCGGCTAAAGCCAACACAGTGAAGGCAAAACGTGTAATTCAAGATCCACTTAACAGTCTAAACATCATCAACTTAATTATGCAGAGGATGTTCAGTAGACTCAGAATTAACAAATCATGCAGTTTCATTTAGATACAGACTGTTCAGATGTCCAAGAATTTTAACTTCATCATGGTATGTGATCAAATGTTGGACCTTGTCAACCCATTTGAGCCCAATTATCTGTTAACACAGTAAGTGAGTTCTGTTGGGCTGAATCAATGAACTGAATGTTTCTCTGACGTAAAGACAAATACTTACAGCTGTAAACTGAAGGGAACACCGAGCACCTCGAAACGCTCCATCTCAAAATCCACCCCTATGGTCGCTTTGTAGTTCTTCTCAAACGCACCCTTGCAGAACCTTACAGGAACCGAGTAAAGAGAGAGAGAAACTATTCTAGGGATGCAAAAAACAATTGTTATTCTCTATTTCTATATCAATTAATCTATCAGCTATTTTTGATTAATTAATTTATTAGTCATTTTGGCTGTAAAATGTTGAAAATGTCAGAAAAGTTTGTGTAAACCAAAGTGATGTCTTAAAGCTGATGATTCTGACTGATCAATACTAAAAACCCCAAACTAATAAATTACTTTTTATCCTACATGATGTATTGATTAGAGAAAAAAGCTTGTAAGTTTGTGTCATTGTAGTCGTCACCTTGAATGACATTTCAGATCTAATGAAGGTATAAACTGACTTAATTTTGCTCATCTTACTCCTGTATCATCCTGGAAGTAACTCACACAAACTCAGTTAAAACTTGAATGAGGATTTGGAAGAAAACTGCAGCTACGACTACAGAGGAAAAGTCAGAGTGAGGACTACTGCTGAACCACATGATCCTGTATTTTATCTGATTATCCACGACTGCTTCTTACCTGCTGATCAGACATGTTTTCCCAACTGCAACATCGCCCACTACGATGACTTTGGCGATATTAAAGCTAGAAACACAACACCAAGTCTGTCAACAATAATTCAAGCATGTAGCATGAAATACACAGCAACATGATCACTGTTGACTAATTTACCGTCTTAATTTTATGTCTCACACGCCTTCTTAAACTTTTTATATTCTTTTATGGCAAATTGTGAATAGAATAGGTAACTTTGAACCTTAAATGCTCCTCAGTCTTCTCTTATGTTGAAGATGAAGGATTTTATTAACTTAACTAATTTAACTAATTTATGTTTGATTTAAACAGCCTGTCCCCTGTTCTACTTAAAGCACAGATGTAGCTCTAACTCTGCTTTATCAATTTAATTCAGTAAATCTAGAGTTTGCATGTGTGTGTGTGTGAGAGAGAGAGGACTTAATACACAAATCTGATTCTCAAAGAAAAAATTACATGTGTGGGAGGTGCTGTCTACTTATTTTTACATGTTGTTACAGATGAGTAATTCATGAACAATAAGGGAGAGAGCTGTTATTGACGGTGGTGATGTCATCAGAGGGTTATCATCCACAAAATGCTCATCAAAGCTGCTTAGAAGAAGAGCAGAAGTGACCCAAGTGGAAGCTGTTGTGGTGGCGAATGTGAGGCCATGAAAAGACCAAAAGATATACTCACTAGAGCACTAATCCACGACTGAAAATAGTCCCTAACAAATGCACTATTTACTCCTGTTTGAGTAATACTTGCTAAAAAAACTACAGTGTCCTGCTGATTTAGGTGATTACTGAGCCTTCTTTAAAAATGAAACTACTTATTTTAATCTACTTATTTTAAAATATAAAGTGTCACTAGCCTTATTCTTTAAATAAACCACCTGATCAATGCAGTGAGATGTGATGGGTGTGGCTGTCAGCTGATATAGAAAACATAGCATGACATTAAAGAGCCCTGCCAGAACTAATTCAATTCATTTTAACACATATCACAGTGAGTGTGTCTTAGCAGGATGGACAGCAGGGAGTGTGATCTTACCTCACTGTGTCTGTCTTTTTTACCTGGCAGACAGCCTTCACCTGTGGGTGGAAGGCATCTTTGATGTGCAGTGCTGCATTTGGACTGAAACACTGTAAAGAAAATGAGACACAGAAAGAAACAAATGGGGGAAAAGTAAAAGGGTATGTATTTCTTCTTGGAATAGGGGTGCCTGGTAAATAAGACAGCCATAGAAAATCCAAAAATGGAGAAGCAGCTACTTCCCCGAACTAAAACCACTACAACCTTCCTCTGGTTCATTATCTAATCATTGCTGTCCAGTGAAAACCTTGTATTTCCACCCTGCTTTCATTTAGACCACAATAACTTTCTAAAGTGTATCTACAAGGCCTCATTTGACAAATTGAGTAGTGAAGCTTTCTTAGCTCACAGAAAAGAATTAAAAAACCTTCAAAAGGAGTGAAAGACATGAAAAGGGCAGAGATTGGAGTTACAAGGTTTGCAGAGGACAGCAACATTTTGAAGGAGTCCCGTTCAGAGAAGCAAAGAGACTCTAAACAACCTCATCAATAGTAACACTGTTAGAAGTAATTGCATTACAGAGCATGTGTGTGTGTGTGTGTGTGTGTGTGTGTGTGTGTGTGTGTGTGTGTGTGTGTGTGTGTTATTCTAACCTTTGGGAGTTGAGTAATAATCCGGTCCTTCTTCACAGGTGGCAACATGCTGCTACTGTGGATCAATACACACACGCATGCACACACACAAGCTGCCAAACACTGCTCATTCACTTTAAGAGGACACACACACACACTTAACTCTTTTTTCACCACTCCTTCAACAAGTTTTCCTGAAATAGAGCAAATATCAAAGAGTTAAAATGTTGATTTCATGTATGAATAATTGTTTGGTTTTCCATCTGACAAACAGGAGCAGACTGAAGTGATGCTCAACATGATGCCGCCCTGACAAACTGTAATTGCCGCCTTGTAAACTGTACACTATTCTGTGTATTTAATAGGTTAGAATACAATAAAAGCAACACTGTAATTTCTCATTTAATTTTTCATTGCTCAGTTTGTAGGTCAAGGTTTGAGGATGGTGTGATGGAATGGACCATCCGCAGAGCAGGAAAAGAGAAAATTAGTTGTAAAACTAAAACGGTCTAAAAATGTAAAAGTGTTTAAATAAGATAAATAACGTTACCTGACACTGCTGAATGGTAAAAAAAAAAAAAAATAGTAATAATAATAATAATGCTGAGTCTTGGTCCGGAGATGATGTGATGTGATATCCAAAGTCTGCCGAGAAAACAAATCCAGAACAAAATGACGCCCACAGCAACGAACTGAGTCTGCAGACAGACAGACACGCAATTAATGAGACTCCGTGTAATTAGTGAGGAGAGGAGAGACAGAGGATGACCTGTCACACAGCGCCATCATGTGGCCGCAGTGAGCGACAAGGTCAATACACAATATGGTAAAAGCTTTGGATAAAAATGTTTGTTTTTTTTTTTTTTTTTTTTATGGTCATGATTGAATTTTAGATAGAAAAGAGACATCTGTGAATTAAAAAAAAACTTGCCCATTATAATCATCACATTAACAGTAAAATCAGTGTTATGGTCTTTAAATTCAAAATATATTATAACTTCTTTAACAGAAAGTTTAAAATTATGTCTATGATGGAAATGAAAAGAGGGAGTGAGTGATTCATTTAAACAGAAAGGAAAACGTGAAACAAAAACATTTTATATTATGTAGGATTTTAAAATGTATTTCTCTCAAGCCTTACTGGATATACAGAATTTATATGGTCATAAACCAAGTTTTATTCTAATTAATATTCTCAATTAAGTGATTCCAAAAGGACTTTCCTCTTGGAGAGATCTTTCTTTATTTTGAATAATTCATCTCAAATATGTTTATTCTTACATTTAGAAGCTGTGATATTTAGACCTCCGATAAATGGTTTGTGGTCTTAACATCTTTATACCCAATAAAGCTTTTTATTAAGTGGGACAGACCATCTGGAATAGCTTTAAAAACAGTAGCAAACTCTCGATATGTGACAGAAAAGTTATAAATCGTCAGAAAATCATTGTAAGTACATGAAAATCAATTATCATTAAACAACTCTGATACAAAACCAATACCACGAAGGTGCCAATTTCTAAAGAATATGGATTTGTTTTGGGACAAAATCATTTCATTGTTCTAAATGTTAATTTATGAGGACTAAAGTTGCGTACAAAACATAACTTCCATGTCAATGTTGCTTGTTGGTGATATTTAGAAAGTTTCAAAGGCAGTTTAGATGGAGAAAAGTCACAAGACAAAACAAAACTTCCTCCTAGTTTGTTAAAAAATGGTGTGTGGTGTAAACTAGCCAATAATCAGAATTTAATAAACAACTTTGAATCCAATTAGTTTTGAATGTGCTTGGTATCTTTTCACACTCCGGTACAGTAGGTGGCGACAGGACGCTCTTACGTCAATTTGTAGCGCACCAAAGAACGAAAAGAAGAAGTGACGTTTCATTTCCGCGACGGTCAGGCTTTATAAACTTTGTCATCGCCCTTCTTCCTTCTTTTGGTTTCCTCTGTCATGGCGTTAAGTCGCCCCGGTCCTCTGCAGAACATATTTAACATGTTAAAGAGTTTTAATAATAGTGCATGATCGTTTAATTGTGAATGTGAACACGTGCTAGTTAAACGTCAGTTTGTATCTTTGGTGAAAACGTGGTTTCACGTTAGCATCTCGTGCTTAGCGGGCCTCAAGCAGCCACGTGGAGTGAAAGATGGAAGACAAACTAAGTAAGTTTATCAGCATTAGAAAATCCCTCCATAATGCACTTACAATGTAAGTGATGGCAGTTAAAATCCACAAGCTTCCTTCTGTGCAAAACTATTTAAAAGTTTATCTGAAGCTAATATGAAGCTTCAGTCGTCCAAATGAGTCAAATCTAGTAGTTATCTTTCAACGTTACAGTATGTTTAGGTGCCAAAGACCCTCTTTTTGTAACTATACTTCTATCGCAGCTCAACGAGGAAACACAGAGGGAATTTGATGCTAAAAAAAGCTGCAAATGTGGCAGATATCCACTTGATATGACGAACTCAGACTGCTGAAGCCTCATATAAGCTTCAGATAATGCATTTTTGCTCAAAATAACATTGAATTTGGTCCATATCACACCGAAAGCATATTTGAACGGGATCTTTTAGTAGCCAGTATGAACAGGAGGAATGACTAGTGAGTAAGAAGTTTTTGCAGTGTTCATATAGGAACCTGACTTGAAAAATTGTGAAACTGTCCTTTAAGTCATTTATGTTAAACCATGAATGTCTTTTTTTCTCAGGTGGTCTTCAGTGTGACAAGTCACTTCTTGAGTCAAACAAATGTCATATTGGAGTCATCGTTGGGTCTTATGTCCCTGGGAGGTGAGTGACTGACGCACACTTGGCTATCTGATGTCGTATTACTGCAGTTTGTGTCAATGATGAAAACTGTGAATAGGAAGTGCCGTCTGATGCGATAACTGACGATGTTTTTCAATCACTGTTCTGAGCCTCCAGAGCTGCATTAGAGTCTCAGCGTGATTCATCTTTACATACTTGTCACTGAAGTTACTTATTTGTTTTTTAAACAGGTGAAGCTGAGCCCAGGCCAGAAGATGGAAAACCCAAAGTGAAGAGGTTGGTTTAATAAGTCTGTTGACTGGAAAAATTTTCCAGTTTCCATTTTTAAATGTAGTGATGAAATCTAAACTGAAATAGCTGGAATTACCGGCAGATTGTTCAGTGGTGACTCTCGGTTTTCTGAATATTAAATGATGCAGTTCTGTCACCTGTCAAAATTGGTGAAACTGGTTAACATACCATAATCTTCTTTTCTTCTGTAGCTGAAAATGTATGTGAGCTGCCTTAAAAGATGACACTGCCAGGAAAATACACCTGCTGGAGGCCTGGAGTCTGACAGGTGAGTTAACGTGCCTCCATCAGCACAGTAATCATGTAGCTCTTCCAGTGATGAAAACCTTGAGTAGGAAGTGCCGTCCGACGCGACAACTGACGATGTCTCATCCACTTTTCTGACTCTTCAAAGCTGTCTCTTGTTTCTAAAGCAGTGTAGTTGCCTTTCTCTACTTATACTTTTGTCTCTTTTTTTCTTTCAGGTTGCCATGCAGGACTGCAAATGCTCCCAAGTACACCAGCTAAATGAAAAGGATTCATTTCATTCAGGTGAATTTGCATTTTCTGTCCTAAAAATAACCGGCTGCTTCTGTCATGATGAAATCTAAACTGAAATAGCTGGAATTACCGGCAGATTGTTCAGTGGTGATAATCGGTTTTCTGAACATAAAATGAGAACAATATCAGTCTCAAATTGACTGGAACTCTGCTAGTATTTCACAACTTTCAATTTTGTTCTGGTTTCTCAAGGTTGGGCTGGTTACTGAAGAAGATTCCTCAGAAAGAAGTGATTCATCTTCTGATGGACTGCAGCTTTGAGATGCTCCTCGTAAGTTTAGAGTTTTAGATACACCATTCTTTAAAGGTGCAATGTGTAAGAATTGGCCATGTGATCCAAACAAATGGGGAGCAGCATTTCCCCCCCCCCCCCCCCCCAGGATGGGCTGGGGCTAGCTGGTTAGCATGCTAACTTCAGTAGATACCTTTGCTACACAATACATAGATGTCTTTGACATAACATCAAAACTGTCATTTCTTAACATTCTGTTGATATTTTTAGTTCACTTTTGAATGTTTTAAACTAAAATTATGGCGAATTCTTACACTGGGCCTTTTTTTTTTTTTTTTTAAGTCAAAAGCTTCTCTACAAGCTCACCTTTTGTACAGTGAAAACACTTTAGTACTGTGTTGATTAAACACCTCAACACACTTGTTCAGCATTATTAAGCAAACAACACATTAGCAGACTGGTAAAATCCTTATGATGGTGATGATGATCCCATGTAATGACTGATTTGCAGTAAATCAGGAGCTGGTGCAGACCTGACATTAACCACAAAACTGCAGGATCACAGTTCACCCTCTGTTTGTGGCAACCTGCCTCATTTTTCACAGGTGGTTAAATTTTGAGCCACTTCCAACAAATCCTGTAGCTGATAAATCCCAAATGACTTGTCAAAGTGCTTTGACTTTTGTACAATGGTGACTTAATTGAAAAGCTCAGAGTAGCTTTGTCGGTGATGAAAACTGGAGTAGGAAGTGCCGTCCGATGCGACAACTGACGATTGTTTCTGATCCACTTTTCTGAGACTTACAGCCACACATTGTGGAGATGTTTTTTTTTGTTTTGTTTTTTTTTCTATAAGTACAATTACCTACTCAGATTTCCACATTTGTTTTGATTGCAGGTGCAGTTCTGCCAGTGTGATCCTGTCCCTGAAGTCTGAGAAGTAAATTATGACAGGTAATTGTTACACAATAGTAAATGGCTTGTCAGCTTAACTGCCAGCTGTAAATTAGCTCTTTTGTTATGATGAAACCTAAACTGAAATAGCTGGAATTACCGGCAGATTGTTCAGTGGTGACTCTCGGTTTTCTGAACATTAAATGGCAGCAGCACGTTGCACACTTGATGGAAATTATTTTGTCTAACTTTCTTTTTTTGTTCACCAGAATTGGATCCAGTGGCTGCAGTGACTTTGTCAGTATGCCTCAAAGTTTCATGTGGTAAGAAATCTCATTTATTTGTAAGCTGAAAATGACAAAATGAGATAATGTCCTCTTTTTTTTAAGTGGAGGACAAAGCAAATATCTGCACCACAGAAATTTCATTCAGAAAGACTTCAAACTATAGGACATGCATATCCCTTTACTATAGGATGCCCTCTACAGGAGAAACTGGGTCATTGCAGCAGTCCATCATAACGATACAATTAAACTGATGACAGTAAAATGTGGACAGTTGAATATTTCTTTACACAAACTCTAAACTCTTCATTTAGACCTTTTTTATTTAAAAAAAAAAAAAGACAAATGCTTCAATTTTGACAGGGGGATTTGTGGGCAGATTATTTTTTTCCCCCCCTTCCCACCTACTGTCAGGCTCTTTCTGTTGCATGTTAGCTAAACTGATTTTGAATATTGAGTGACACTGTAAATAGTAGTTATTCAACCCAAAGTCCATTTTATGGTTTCAATTTCCAAATCTAATCTGTGTCTCTTCTGCAGGTGCCATGGACTCATGAACACTGTCTGAAGATGGATGTCAACATGTTTGTAGAAAAATGTTTTACACCTTGTAAAAGCTGATTAAATAAAGTCAACACAGTCTTATAAACTAACTTAATGGTTTACTTTTTTTATTGAGCCTCTAATACGCACATCTTTAAAAGCCAATGTAAAGGTGACGCCAATGTACCCATGTAGGAACTAAGAGCCAAAACATCTCTACCGTTAAGTGATCCTTCCCACATTTTGTGCTTTCTGTCAAGGAGACACTACTGACAATAAAACCACCAGTGAGTCTGTTCTGCCACATTCAATAATATTGAATGTCTCATTGTGCCCCTCACTTATTAAATATTGCACTCAGCCTCCTCTACATTATCAAATTAACTTTAAACAACTGCATCAGTGTGTACAGATGTAGTCATGCAGATTGACTTCATTGTTCCTGATGTCTGTCCTTGGTAGACTTAATATTCAATAGATTGGTGATTAACTTTATTACCTATAATGTGGAAAAATGTCTTATTTTACCAATGTAACATTTTGGATGCAACAGATAAGACTGGTCTTAATTTAAATTCTGAATATTTTTTCCAGTAGGGTGTATTTTTCACCTTCACTCCAAACTCATCAAATGTACTGAGTTGAGGCTTGAAGTAATGCGTCTCTATGGCAACTTGACAGTGTACTCTGGTACGACCATGTTTATGTTTCAGATAAGAGAACAGTATGTGTAGGTTATTGACTGCATGTGTTCCCGGCCACTATGATCTCACGTGTCTCCAACAGTGACTCTTTTATTATTTAGTTTTTGTATCTTGTTTTTCCATACCACTTGCTCCGCCCAGTGGGAGTGCTGTTACTTTATTACATTAATTGTGACCTTCATTAAATCCTTATCAAAGGTTGTGGATTGTCAGTAAGAAAAAAAATCGGATTAAGTCTTTCAAAGTTGACAGCATACGCCCTGAAGTGTGTAGATTAAATGTAAGACAAACAAAAACTAGTTCTTCAGGATCCAAGTATTTGCTTTGAAGAAGATAATTGCAATGTCTGTTTATTAGCCGCATGTTTTTTTTTTTTCTCATGCATCTTGCCTTTAGTCACGACTGAGTGAGAACACACCTGCCCTGCAGTCTTAAACATGGAGAATGTTCTGTTCTTTCTTTCAAATCTCTTTATGTAATGGCAACTTCACAACATGGTGAACTTAATGAACCTTAATCTAATTTTAAAAAATCCAGTAAAGGCTCAATATCATAGAGAAATACTAAAAGTTTCAAGAGCCTTTAAGATTAGCCAAACCTTGTAATAAAACAAGTCATCCAAAACACACCCAACAAGTCTATAATGACTACGAGCAGCTCAGAACAATGTCTGGGTCTCAAGTGGGCAGAGAAACTGGGTTTCCACCCTGTATGCAACTCCAAAACTGTGCCACCTGCCACTGTGTTTGACCAATAATAGGCCAGGTCCCGAAGGACTGTGACCCCTGTGAAAATTCACAATCGTGTGAAGCAAACTGTTCTGAAACACACATGTACACTATATATACACTCACTGGCCACTTTATTAGGAACACCTGTTCAATCTAATACAATCCAATACAACAGCTCTGCCACACATTCTACATTTACGAAGCTTATACATTCATAGTTTTTGTTGACATTGTGAGAAAGGTGATAATTCTCCTTTATGTTTACTATTGAGGTCGTCATGGGTGGTGGTGTACTGGTGTGTGTTATATTGAATGGTGTTCCTAATATTTTGTCCACTCTATTAACATACATGAGGAGGGCAAAATATTAGTAACACACTCCAGTACACCACCACCACCCATTATGACCTCAATAATAAACATAAAGTAGAATTATCACCTTTCTGACAATGTCAACAAAAACTGAAAATGTATAAGCTTCATAAATGTAGAATTTATGGCAGAACTGTTTTATTAGATTGCACAGGTGTTCCTAATAAAGTGCTCGATGAGTGTACAGTATAAGATTGTGTTTTACTGTGATGAGGTTGTGCAATAAGAGCTATAAACCATCTTGTTTTGGTATTAACATACGTTACCGTTTCACTGTACATACCTTATCATAACAGATGCTGTATTGTTCTCTGTTGCAGGCCTGAGACTTCTTACCCCTCATTAAACTAGAAGTGAGGATTGATGATGCAGATGCATACATCATACCAACAACTGTAACTAAAGATGCTGTTGTAACATGTACAATATATGCAAAGATTAATTTTGTATGTATGTGTTTTATTTTGACCTTTAAGTCAGCTTGAGGGACTCGTCCTCTGCCAAAAATCTAACGGGTGGATAATCTAAAGGGTGTTGTCATCATTGTCAGTGTCTGTCATTGACGCATGTATAACAATAGTTTAAATAACTTGCTTGATATACCGGTTTGTCACACTGTACTTGGACAGTTGCCAGGCCCTAACTCTTCAGGTAAATCTATAATAGAAAGTGACTGACAGGTGCTGAAAGCTTTGCTCAGAGCCAAGTTTCACAGGTGTCGACTGATCTGAATGTAGTATGAACTACATTCAGATCAATCAAGTTGAGACCTGCTAGTATTTCTACTTTTTCATGTAGTCACTGGTGTTTTTTTATGCTGCAGGTTACTTTGATTTAGATCCGCAATCAGTTGCGGGTGAAAGAAATTATGCCTTTATTACCTGACCGCATCAACAACCTAATCATACTGATCACGCTGTATTGGAACAGTTTACCACTGACATAGTTCAGCATTTGGAAAACCTTTCCCCGTTCAGTTCTCTATCTATAAAAACATCATCTTTTATCTTTGCAGAAAACATTATGAAGCGTTTGTGAGTATACAAAGATACATACATACACCTGCATATCAAATTGTCAGAGGTGACTCTTTTTCCTCTTTTCAGTGTAGGATTGACTCGCTGAGAGCAAAGAGCGTCATGATGAGAAAACTTATTTCACATATTATAATCAAAAGGTGAAATAATAAATCCTTTCACTTTCTAAATGCTGTTGTGTGATTTGAGTCAGTGCTGATTTTATTGCTAAAACGTGTTATAGCTCACATAAGTGCAACTGTCATATCATGATTTCGTTAACTTATTTATGCGACATGAACATGCTGTGTACTCAAATATGGTGGAGCACAGACACCTGAAGGATACACTTAAAGCTTGTGGATACCCTAACTGTACCTTTGTGAGAGCAGCCACAAGATCCAGGAAGAACAACAACCCTGCAGGTGGTGAGGAAAAGAAGAATAAATGCAACTATATTGTCATTTCATACATGTCCTGAGTATCTGAGAAACTCAGGATTTTCAACCACAACTGCATCCCATTAAACAAACACATGGCTCAACACAGGAGGGCCAAGTCCTCAGTGTCAAGACTCAGCAGTTTGCCTTCATCTGAAAGATGAGGAACACTCTTTCAAGGACAACAACATGCATGTTTTGGATACAGAGGACAGATGTTATTAGCTTAGAGTTTTTTCTCATGCACTATTGCACTTTGCACTACGTTTAGTTTTTAGTTTGGTTCATTACATTTATATCAGAGACTGTGTACAAAATATATTAATCTCAATACAAAGAGAAAAGACGCTTTGTACCAGATTTAGCACATACACACACACATACACACACACACACACAGGAATAAATACAAAGCAGAATACAAATACCAGAATATTACACACATATATCCAAAGTTATAAAAAGCAGGTTGTCAAAATGTCAAATTAATGCTGACAAGACTGATTACTTAACATCCTTTTTTTTTTTTAACTTGACGGAAGAAAATGTGCAAATCTATGCAGGTTTTCAGATTGACAGGTGGCTTATTCCAGTCTTTAATGGCTTTGAAAGAAAAAGCAGATTGTGATAAGGCTTATCGCTACATTTTCCCCTTGAGGCAGACCTTCAAGCTCTGCTCATTTGTTCAGAGCGGAGGTGATCAAAAGCTCTTCAACTGTGGAGGAGCAACATTATGGATTATCTTATGTAAACCGACACTTGAATGCAAGCTTTGACTTGTCAAAGCTAAACATTCTATATTTAACAAGTATATCACAGTGATGATACTGTCGTGATTTCCTGTCCAGGACTTTCAGGGCTTATTTATGAAGTAACCTGATTGGTTTTAAGACAGTGTTGTGTGCCTGAGACCAACATGATATGCAGTAATGAAAATAAGAAAAAATCAATTGCATTCAGATATGTTTTGTTTATTCATAAAATACATGGTCACTGTTTTCTCAGTAATCAGAGTGAGACACCTTTTTCCATCGTTAATGACAATTTGCCAGCAACTTGTTCAGTGTCTTTCCTATGTGCATATAAGACTGTGTTGTCTGCACACATCTGTAGTTGCTTACTTCCTGTCTGTCACCTGATTTGTATACAAGTGTTACAATGGCGGTCTTCAGAGTGCTATAGGGAATATGCTTTTGTCCAGTGACTAGTTTATAATATGAGTGATGGGGGTAGTTAAATCATCTTTGTATTTTTTTAAGAAAAACAGCATCAAGTCACTAAGTATCTTTAGCTGTTGAATTAGACAATGATGAAAGGATTTTATTTAACTTTGCCTCATCTGTATATAGCTTCATTAGTTAGTAGAAACACTGGATGCTGGTTTTCTGTAGAATTGCCAGCCAGTTCCAAAATGGAGTTAATAAAATAATCATTAAAAGATATTGTTATTCTTGTTGGATTCTCGATCAACTGAGTCAGCTGAAACTTATTGGCAGTGTCCTTCAACTTCTTTCTGCGTATTTTGTCTAACCAGTTAAGATTCATTCATTCATCCATTAAGAGCACTTCTCTGCCATTACATTTTTTGAGAACATCAGATAAATTACCGAAGAACACGTCCTCTTCAGTTGGTGGTCGATACAGTCGCCTACAATTACATTAAAGGACATCTCATCGGAGAGAGTAATGGAAACTCCAACATATTCCAGAGTATCACTGGGCAAATCAGTTTGTTTACACTGAATGCCTTCTTTAACATAGATCATAACACCACCAGCCATGTTTACAATCTCATCTCTAGATGCTATAACCTGGAACACTTTAAAACACCTGATGGAGTTGTTGGATTGAGCCATGTTTCAGAGAGACACGAATAATCAAGGGTAGAGTCCAACAGTAATTGTTCAAGTGGTTTCATCTCTGACACAATACTCCTTTTATTTAACTGTCCACCAAAATTCCCCTAAGTTTTTACTTTCAGGTCCCAGAGCACTTTCACATGATTTACAGTCTGACATATTTTGGTTATGGTCATGGTGAGTGACATATTTGTTGTTGTGCAGAGTTAATCACAGAGTTACCTTGTGCAGAGTGGGAACGTGTAGGCCTAAGCCCCGCAGTCTTAAACATGGAGGCAACTTCAATATGTGATAAAAATCCAGTGAAGGCACAATGTTCTAGAGAGATACTAACGTTTTCAAGGGTCTTAATATATACTGTGTTATGTCATACTGTACTAGCACAGTTGGATAGTTGCCAGGCCCAAACTTTACATGTAAATCTATAACGGAAAGTGACTGACAGGGGCTTGAAGTTTTGCTAAGAGGCAAGTTTCACAGGTGTTGACTGATCTGAACATAGTGTGAGTTGAGACCTGCATTTATTTCTAGTTTTGATGTGGTCGCTAGTGAGAAAGTAAGCATATACACTTTTTTTTCTGCAACAAGTTAATTTGATTTACATCCACAGTCAGTTGTGGGTGAAAGACGTCCCATTGTTCCAAGTTTTATTGCATGACTGACCACGCTGTACTGGAACAGTTTATCACTGACATAGTTTAGCATTTGCAAAACTTTCTCTATAAGAACATCATCTTTTATCTTTGCAGAAAACATCATGAAACATTTGTGAATACCAAGGCCGTAGGTTTGGTTTTAACCTCAGTAGGGAGCAAAATAATTGCATATGTGTACTTGCTCTTGATCACTCTTTTCTCATTCATAGATGCGCACACACACATACACACATAAAGAGCCTGACTCTGCAAAATGTTTACCTCACTGAATATGCATTTCCTGACTTGCCTGAAACCAGATTAGTATCATGATTTTTTCCTCTGACTACTTCACTATAAATCTGAGGCCAGAATTTAAATAACATATCATAAACACAATAATTGTCACAATAAACTAAATGTATGGAAGCCTGTAGGTAATGTGCAAACCTCACCTGAGATTCTGTCCCTCTTTCAGTTTGTGGATTTGGGCGACACAACTCAAGAGTTTCATGCCACAGTGACGCTCAAACCTTCAAATCTTTAAATCACCTCAAAACCTATTTGTATTATTGTTCATTCAACTCCTGAACTTATGGCTAGATCTTTCACTATGACATCAGAGCAAACCCAGCAACACACTAAGACAGAAACTGGTCCACCTGAAAGACGGCACACCCAAACACAACAAAAGCAACCAAGTGTATGCAGTCTAATGCAGTAATGAATGCACAGACGTGTATATCAACCATTAAACAAACACATGACTTAACACGGGAGAGCCAACTCAGGTCAAGACTCAGCAGTTTACCTATGTTGACCTACCTACCTATGAACATCTTCAAGTGTCTACAAGTCCAGTTGCCCTCCATTCAACTCTCCTTGGGTGTACTGGAGAATTTTATGACATGTTTTTATTTTTATGGACTTCCATTGAAACTTTCATTGGTCCGCACCTCACTGTGTGTGCAAAGATGTTCACTTAAATGACTAAAAATCATTTGAGTTTATGCACTTACAGAGAAGAAAAATAGAGAATGTAAATTTACACGTTTAAGATGTACACACGGTATCACTGATTCCTGTTGCTTTGTGTGAAGTCTACAACACAGATTCTGTTCAGTCAAGCCCATAAATGTTTTTTTTTTAACAAAATAAACAGACAAGCTTGACATGACAGGAGACAATGTCAATGTCAGATGACACTTCTGTAGAGCTCATGATTTATACCAAAAAAAAACTCACCTTTTACAAATAACTCAGCTGAATAACAACTTTCCCCAACTTGTTGTGCAGGCATTGATTATATATGACATGAACATGATATATTTACATACTTAATTAAGGTTTACAACATCCCAAACTCAGAGCCAAAAAAACAATCTTCAAATAAATTATAGTGTAGACTTTCCTTTTTAATTTCATGCCAAATCTCTTCTCACTGTTAATATCTACAGGCTATTTTTATTTAGCTTCTTCACTGTGTCATAATTCAGCACTGGCAAACATTTTTGTAGACCTGCAGGATGATGACAGAAAAGTAGAAATGTTTATATGAGTAGCAGACTTATTAAAATTATATTTATAGTCTCAGTGGAGCAGGGATGTCGCAATACGCTGTGTTACTGCATGCGTTGTATGCATTCCTTGTAAATTGTTGTTATGGTTTCAAATGCCCATTTAAACACAGGTGAAAGCAAAGCTAAACTGACTGTGAGGTGCTGAAAGCTTTGCTTGGAGGTAAATTCTGCTTTCATGAACCGGTTTGATCGTAGCATGAGTTGAGACCTACTGTCATTATTTATTAGTTCTGCTGCTGTGTACTCGCAGGTGAGAAAGTAAACACGATCACCATGTAGATCTTTACTATGACCATGATAACAGCTTATAGCATGCGCATTTATATTCGGTACTTTTCATGAACAGTGTCGGGAAAACGATGTAACACGCTGCTTTGCGAACATCCTGCTGTCCCAGATAGCAATATTTCAATATTCTTGCTTTCTGCTGTGAAATGCTTGATTGATTTTGTGGTCCATGGCTCAGTAATTTTCATGACTAGCATTGATTTAGCTTCTCACGTAAGTGGTAGAGTTGCCAGAAATTGATAACCACAAGTTGTATTTAGTAGAAGAAGCCAACGATTTGAAGTCTTACAGTCAAACGAATGAAGGCTGTTTGATAAATGCAGAGGAAAAACTTTTTTTTTTCTGGATTTATGTTCAGTAATTAATTTTGATTTCTCGTTTTTGGTGAAAAACGTCTACTAAGCCTTTATCTCTGAAACAGCCTGTTTTAGGAATGAAATGTTTGGAATTCATACTTTTACCTTGAGGGTAAAGTTTATCATGTGAAGAATGTCCAGACGTACAGTATGAACCGCCATGTCAGAAGGTGAGTGAAGAAAAAAAAAAGGTTTTGTTGTGTCACTCATGACTTCAGCCTTGTGGGAAAGCATAAAAAAGAGCATAAATAGAGGAACTACTTCATTAGTTTCTACTTAAAAAAATTCTAAATAATACCTCAATACAGCAGTACTGCACAAAGCAAGTTTTATGGGGTTGATCATTCAAAGAAAGAAAGAAAGAAAGAAAGAAAGAAAGAAAGAAAGAAAGGTGCAAAAACAAAAATCTGATGTGATGCATGAAATCTGGGCATTGCGTGTGTAAAAGTATGTAGACATGGGAGTCGCTATGTGATGATGTGCACGATATCTTTCCACATTTTGCACCAGGACACCCAAAAACAAAACAGAAAAATGCTCATTCAATGTCTTTTCTCTGAATGAAAATTATCACATCATCCAATATTTTATGTTCCATCATTATGACTTGTCTGTACATCACAAACATTTCTAAAGACCTTGTCACTTGTGCCATAAAAATACTCGTTTTACAGCCTGGAAAACACTGACAGCACCACCCACTAGAGTTTACCTGCATGTTTGCATTTTGTTTTGTTTTTTGGTTTCTTTTATTTTTACTGCTACAGTGTTCATAAAACTAGAGGAATATTCAAGTAATAATGCAATTACACTGAATTTCTAATTTTATATACCCGACTCTGTTCAGCTGTACTTCATGTTCTGACTCTGTCTTACATAATATGTAATATGAGGTTAGAACTGCAGAACTACATGCAAATTATGAACCACCTGTCTGTCTGCCTGTGATGGATATATCTTGTTTGGACACCATTTGTCCCAAGGGCAACAGTGAGCCTTTGAAAAAAACATGTAAGGAACAGACTGAGAATTATTGTCATGTGTTGAGACTTGTTGATGGAGCACAGATTCCCACAGCTGTGCGCTGTGTGCACATACAACATTTGCATTTAACATCTTCATATTCTTCTTTCATTGTTCTGGTTGCGTTGCTGTTTATTAATCAGTGTAATAAGTGTTTAATGCATGAATTCTGCTACCTAATTCAGTAGTTATTTCACAACCCAAGTCCGAATTGGCATAAAATCATTATTAGGAATATTCAAAGGGGAGCCACGGAGTACCTAAAGGGTGTGTACACGATAAAATCTTACAGCAGCCCTGATATTTAATACTATTAATGGAGCTTTTACTGAGAAAGTTTTGCAGGTTAGTGCCATAGATGTTATGGTTTTGTTTAAAACACTTTGCACCTAATGTACAGGTAGCATTTCATTTCAGTATCCCAAACAGTTTGTATTATTGCATTGTATAAGCCTATTTCTTTTCTTTTATCCATTTTTCACAGGGCTATTTGTGCTTTAAAGGCTATAGGTGTTGCCTGTATTGTGCCCACCCAGTGTACATGTTTTATTTCATCTTGAAGCCTGGTCCTGTGCAGTTGTTTCAGGAGAAGGGTTAAATATGTGATGTGACGCTTTTAATTATTCCAATAATCTTATTATTCTTTAACCACTTGAGCTGAAAATGTCTCAAGACTTGAAGCATTTGATCGCTGATGACTGATCTATTTGACAACTCCTAGCAGTATCACATTGCTTATGCTGTGCATAGTATATGTGGTAATGATGCAGTTGTACAAATTTCACATATTTTAATCAAAAGGTGGTTGAAATAAGCAAGTCTTATTCATTTTTTCTTGCTCTCGTGCAAATATTTTTATTCTTGTTTCAAAAGAATGTTTTAAAAACTTTTTTCTCTCGTAGATCACTGTGTGCGTGACAGTCCTTAAGAACAAATTTTGCCACAGGCAAGTCTCAGTAATCCCAGCAGCATAGTAGAGAGAAAACATAAATTTCCCAAATCTGTAAATGCTGCCGTGTGATTTGAGTTGGTGCTAATTTTATTGCTAAAACAATGTGTTTTAACTCACATAGAAGCTACAAGTGCAACTGTAATATCACGATCTCATTTACTGCAAAGTGAGCCGCATACTAAAGATCACACAGATCACAAGTTCATTTAATAAAGTGTCAAACATCATATTCCTCAATTCATTTTTTTCTTGCTTTCATGCAAATATTTTTATTCTTATTTCAAAAGAATATTTTAAAACATTTTTTTTTCTTGTAGATCGCTGTGTGCGTGACAGTCCTTAAGAACCAATTTTGCCACTGGTAAGTCTCACTGATCCCACCAGCATAAAATAGCCTAGAGAAAAATTCCCCCAATTGTTGTAGGCTAAAGTCACTTTTTAAGAGAAATAGCTCAGTTGAAAACAACTTGTAAAAACAACTGTTGTACATGCACTGAGATATAAACATGCTGTGTACTCAAACATAGTGTTTTGCAGAGTTTCGCAACATGTTTTTTATTTTTATTTTTTTACATTTTTTAAAAAAATTTTTTTTTTATTTAAGCTCACATTGATCTGCACCTCACTGTATGTGCGAAGATGTTCACTTAAAAGACCATGAAATATGAAAAAAAAATCAGTCAAGTTTATATTCTTACAGAGAAGAAAAACAGAAAATATAAATTTACATGTACACATAAAATGTACACACAGTTTCACAGATTCCTGTTGCTCTGTGTGAAGTCTTCAACACAGCTCCTGTTCAGTCAAGCCCATAAATGTCCAGAGCTTTTTATAAAATATGTAGGCAGACTTGACATGACGGGAGACAATGTCAATATCAGGTGACACTTAAGTGGAGCTTGTGATTTATACCAGAAAACCAGTTTTTCCAACCAGAAACCTGTAATTTTAATATTTAGGGGCGGGTCTGACTCCAGACTTATGTAACACGGTGCGAATATAAGTGAGGGACAGTCTGCTGATCGTTGCACAGACCACACTGGGCATCTCCAAGAGACTTCTCTTGTAAGGAAGCAGCAGTTGGTTGCAGCAGTCTCTCAGGTAATTATCTCCATTCATCTCTGAAACATAGATTTTGCATTACAAATTAGATTCAGAATTCTCTTATTTTGTCTTTCTTCTTCTATCCCAGAGATCTGAAACCTCTCATCAACATGTCTGGATCTGGAACTTGCACGTCCATCATCAACTTGCGTTACCAGGATGGCAGTGAGGGAAGCTCATCTAACCCTGCCAAGTACGACAACCAAGACTATGCGCAGCTGAAAGCTAACAGCCTCCGCAGAGGCAGGCTGTTTGTGGACAGAACCTTCCCACCTGACAACCGATCTCTGGGAGACCTGCCTGATATGAGCAGCTGGAGAGAGGACCAAGTGGAATGGCTTCGACCATCAGTAAAATACTTTATATATGCCTATGTTTTTTCCTCCTCATACATATTCTGAAGTTAGATTTTTTTTTCTTATGTTTATGTTTTTACATCTGTGTCTACATCTGTTTTTTTTCCCCTTGTTGTTTTGTCCAGGACATCCTGAAAGCACAAGGCAATGACAGCGAGCCTGTCTTCTGCGTGAGAGGAGCCTCACGGTTTGACTTCGGTCAGGGCAGTGTGGGTAAGCAAGACTTTCTGGCTTACAACTAAAGACAACATATCTTGCTTAGGTGAAATTTTGTACTATGTGGCAGTGTTTGAGAAAAGCATATGTTTTCTTCATTTACCAGGTAACTGCTGGTTTCTGGCTGCAATTTCTGCACTGACATTCCAGAAAGGCCTGATGGTGCAAGTTGTACCCATGGACCAGTCCTTCAAGGACTATGCAGGAATATTTCACTTCAGGGTAAAAAATTAGTACATAATGCTTTCACAATATATCTGCACAATACATTCTGGTCATCGGCTAATTTTAATTGTTACTTGTCCTTTCTCTGTCAGTTCTGGAGGTATGGCAAGTGGGTGGATGTTGTCATTGATGACTACCTGCCAACACTCAACAAGCAGCTGCTCTCTGTGCGCTCCAAAGGTGGAAATGAGTTTTGGGCTCCTCTGATGGAGAAAGCATATGCCAAGTATGTAAACAACTCACTCACCCTCATGTAGAGCAATTTAGTAGGTCACTATAGGTTTTTATAACCAGTTGCATATATAGCATTTGCAAACATCTTTTTTTATGTCTCCTTCAGGGTGTGTGGCTCATACGCAGAAATGAATGCCGGGTTACCATCAGAGGCCTGCAAGGATTTCTGTGGAGGCGTGCACATGACCTACCCACTCAGGCAGATCCATGATTCTTCCCATGATAAGGAGCTGTGGCTCTCACTGAGCAGAGCCACTGGCTGCAAGTCAATGATTTGCTGTGGTACAGCACCGAAAGGGGTAAGAACCAGTTTCTTAGAGGAAAAAAAATAAAAAAAATCAAACTCATTGGAGTAATTTAACTGTTTTATCTTTTACAGGATAGGATTGTGAACACCGTGGCACACACCGGATTGGTGGATTCACATGCTTACTCTGTCACAGCAGTCACTGAGGTAAACTGTAGAACTGCATAAGTTAATGTGCTCATACTTAAGAGCCTTAGGAGTTTAATTTCCAGCTAGATTTTGTCAGCAATAATGTGGTATTGGCTAGAAGTTCCATAATAGAAGCATTACAAGTTTCCTATTTAATTTGTTAATTTATCATTTCATCTTAAGGTGGAGTATTATGGCTCCAAAGTGAAGCTGGTGAGAATCATGAACCCTTGGGGCAGGCAGGAGTGGAACGGAAAATGGAGCGACAAGTATTTGAATTAATCATCCATCCATAAATATATGCATGTTATAGCAATAAAATAGCTTACACTGCAACTGAAGACTTATTATTTTTCTGTGAAGAAAAATAACCAATACTGTTCAGTCTCAATATGTTGAATTGTGACATTCATTTATTTTTTTCTGGTGCCTAGGTCAGATATGTGGAGCAGAATAAGCCCAGACGATCGGGCCAAGTGTACTGACCGCGAGGATGGAGAGTTCTGGTAAATAAGTTATTAAATATACCATGTTTTCTTGTAAAAACACACAGTTGTATTTACAGTAAGGTTCAATGAATGCTGCGCCTGCCTTTGTGTGTCAGGATGGAGTTGGAGGACTTCTGTCAGTACTTCAACATGTTGAGCGTCTGCTGTGAGAACCCTAACTTTTTGGATGGGGACTTCACCTGCCAGTGGAAGTGCATGATTTACGACGGCAGCTGGATATCCGGCAAATCTGCAGGTGGCAACGTCAGCTACTGTGAGTCAAATTCACTCCCTTACCTTTAACTGTAACTGCAGGGACATGTTTTTTGTGTCTTTTTCCTTTATGTATGCAAACACAAAACACCACACCTCTCTGACATGTCATCTACCTTGTTAATGTTTCTCATCGCCTGTAGCCTCCTTTCGGACGAATCCTCAGTTCCGCATCCAGGTGACCAAAATAGACAGGGATGAGGAGAAAGACAACAACATCTTGATTTCTCTGATGCAGAAACCTCGAGAAGAGAATCGCAGAGACGCAAAGCAAAGACATCACCCAATTGGCATTACCGTCTTCAAGGTCTGCACCCTGGATTTTACTTCATTAAATATTTAATGTTCCTTCCACTAAATTAATAGTCATTGTTTTAGACTATTGCTGTGACATGCATTTTTTACTGATTTGAAAACTATATACAGTATAATGACATTTCTCTTCTCATTTCACATCCAACAGGTTCCACCAGGGGTAAGGACATAGAAGAAGAAATATCACACTCTGCCTGTGCACACAAAGCAAATATCACATTTAAATAACCTAAATAATGCAATTTGATGCCCAGGAAACAATTTCATTACATTTAATACAATTCATGTTCTTTTCAGACACCATCAGGACGTCTGGGTCGCTCCTTCTTTGACAAAAACAGGCCTATTAAGCGTAAGCAAATGTACAGCTACGAAAGGGATCTGATTGAGAAGCACAGTCTGGAACTTGGGGAATACGTGATCGTCCCCTCCACCATGAAACCCTACCAGACTGCAGACTTTGTTCTCACCGTCTTCTCCAAGGCCGAAAGTAAAATCACGTAAGGACTTTGATATTCGCCATAAAAGTCCAAAACGGAGACTTTTACTTTGGTGTAGTAGTCTGATTTTTAATATATTCTCTTCCGCTTCCAGTCCCCATCATGGAGGTGATGATGATGATGATGATGATGATGACCATGACCATGACCATGACCATGACGGGGATCTTCCTGAGGTATGGAATGAAAGAATATAGCACTCTTTACCGATATGGTGTGTAATCTATTAACTTTTGTTTTTTAGTAACGACCTGATACATTTTGTTCCCTTAAAGCCGCCATCTGATGACGACGACGATGACACAACCAGGGACCCCACCCGTACCCTGTTCAAACGCTACGCTGACCAGGTGTGGTGTTTTTCTCTGCTTTTCCATCTGTCTTCACTCATCCGTCTGCTTGTCTGTTTGTCTATTTTTCTGATATCGATTGATCAGTTGTTGTTTCTGTGTCTGCTGTCAGAGGGGTCAGCTGACTGCCAGACAGCTCAAGAGGCTCCTGAATGACAACTTCCCTCATGGTGAGTTGATTTATTTCATGTGTGTGCTTTCAAAATATTCAAAATCCTAATCATTTGTTATGAATGGTCACTCAAAATCTTTTGGCAGTTTTACAACCAGTCGAGTTTCTCTGGGGATTTGAGTTTTTCTGTGTCTACTGTTCACAGGAACCTCCTATGGCTTCGGTACGGACACCTGCAGAAGCATGATTGCTATGATGGATGTATCCTACAAAAAATAATGTTTTACCGCGTTTAGATGTTCTTTTTGTCTTACAAATCACCCTATATTGTCATGCCAGAAAGTAAAAACATTCTGATTAGGAGTTTAATTGTTTTTTAATCTATTTTTGATGAGACTTCCTTAACTTACAAAGACTGACCGAAACATGAGGATGGGCTTTGCTGAGTTCTCAAAACTCTGGACCAAGATGGATGAATTCAAGGTAATGCAGCAAAAAGGGCACGATGAAGACATATTTCAAATAATTAATCTCATTTTCTGAGTGTTAGTTATCCAAGACACATTTCAAAATTGTAGACAAAAGCTTGATGTGTCTGTGATGTGCAGTTAATAATTAAAAAAACAACAACATGAAAATCTGACAAACATTTTCTTAGTTTTACATTCATCTTTCTTTTTTCAGAAACTCTTCCATCGCTCAGATTTGAACAGCAGCGGAGCCCTGTCTGACTACGAGGTCCAGAAGGCAATTGAAGCTAAAGGTAACAATATTTATCGGTAACTGAAACCTAAAAATAATCTTTACCGATACAAGATAGGGGAACATACTTCTTATTCTCAATTGTAACCGGAGTTCATCTTGTGTTTGTAACAGGACTGGACATGAATGATTTAACGGTGAGGCTGATGATTTACCGGTACTCAGGCTACTCATACACCACCTTGGAGGACTTCATTACTCTCATGCTGCGCATGGAGAATAGATCGGGTGAGTGATCGCAACCACCAGTTGCACCGCTTTCAAAACCACAAAATTTAGGCTCGTGTTTGTTCAGCAGTGGGGTTAAGTGACAAAATCTGACTTGAAATCCCCAAAATAGTCTCTGAACAAACTCAAACACACATCATAGATTTGAAAAGTTTATAAAGTTTATAGAACATTTAGCTGAAGTGGAATTTGCCTGATTTTGTGATGTTTCTGGGTTGTTTTCCTCACAGATCTTTTCAAGAGCACCTCATCCGATGGAATGATCCACATGACCTGGGAAGAGGTAAGTTGAATCCCAGTTATGGATTTACTCTGCCATCATACAAACAGATGATGTGGGAACCATTTTGTGCAATGCTCCATGTGTTAAAGTTAAAGGTATACTATGCAGGATTTGTGGTTGATGTTTGTAAACACAGCATTCAAAGTTGGCCCCTCCTCCCCAGTTCAACCAGAGATATATAAATAAAGATAAATAAACCACCACACACTTCTGGTGGCTTATAAGTGATGATTGAGAGAGATTATTTTTGTATGCAAAATCCTGCATGGTATAGCTTTAAGATATCAGTGCCTTAAGGATACTAACTGCCTTTTCTTTTGTTTCAGTGGTCCAGCAGCACATTGTACAACTAGACCAGAGTTGACAGCAGAGGAGACACAGAAGAGATTACTGCAATCAAACATTGGTTTTACTAGTAACACAAACCCTGTGAAGCAGTAATACATCTCTGTGATCAAACTGTTGTTTTGGAATAAATGTTGTTAGCTTGTCACTCTGAATAATGAGGTGGGAAAAATCACATATCCAATAATCCTGTGCATGTTTTACCATGAACTGCAAGTGATTGAAGAATAAACATTAATCAACTGAGGAAACTTTGGGCTGGAAATTGTTTTATTAACTCAGCGCTGACTACACCAGAAAAATACAAAACCTCAACAAAGCTGATCAAATGCATCACTGCCTCACATGTCACTCCACATTCATCCATCTTCCCAATTAATTAATAAGATATAATTTCCTGTACACACTCGTTCATGTATGATGATGATGATGAACCAAGGGGCTCAAAACACATATTTATAAATCAGCATTCCTATTTAACAATAATACATCAAAAATCACCCAAAGAATCTATTATTGTCCATGTCTTTCTCTTCTCTCGTCACTAAAGGTCATGAGCACACTCTGCTGTATGAATCTGTCCATTGCAGTGCATGGTGGTGTCAGTGGTTACAGGATAAGGTTGGCTCAGTTATACTCAATAATGTTCTTATTGTCAACAAATCCCATGTAAAGACTAAAATGTATGAATTCTACAAACAGGTTTGGCCAGTGTAGCCAGAGCTTGATATGAACGATTCCTCAGTGCTACAGACGACCACTGTCGTCCAAAAACAATAAAAAACACTTTAACTACTGCTTAATCTGCCAATTATTTTCTCAATTAATCAGATAATCATTTGGTCTATGAAATATCAAAAAGTAGGGAAAATGCCCATCACAATTTTGTAGAGCCCAAGGTGATGTCATCAGATGTATTGTTTTGTCCCAAATCCAAACATATTCAGTATAGCACCATAGTGTAAGACAGCAAATTCTTACATCTGAGGAGTTGGAACCATAAAATGTTTTGCATTTCTGCTTGAAAATGAACTTCAACCATTACAAAATAGAGACCAACAGTTATTAATTTTCTATCAATTTATCAAATAATCAACTAATTGTTGCAGCTCTAATTGAGCATCACTGTCCTTATGCTGAACATGGGCACTAGTTTGCTTCACCATAAATACTCAATAGTGAACTAAAAGTGTATTCATCTGCAGCTGAAAAAAAAATCCCCAACAAGCGCACACTTTAGTCCTGTTTGAAGAACATTTGTTAGAAACTACAGTGTCCAGCTACATGTAAATATATATTTGTGATCTGTTTTTAAAGACACATTTTGAGTAAAAACAAACACACACAGAGTAGAGAAGTCAAAAAGTATTGAGAGATTAACTAACTTGTTAATCTAACTCTAACGTTTTTGTTCGTGGGATTTGCTAACAACAAGACATATAGAATAATGTCAGCCTCATCTTCTAATACACCATGCAGATACGGATGAGTTTCAGGGATGTTTGCATCATGAGCTGGACAGCTCTCAGTCCTCCTCCCTCTCGATATAGGTCTTACAGGTTGAGCGTGCCATCTGTCTGGCCAGGTACCTTTCTCTCGCCGAACTCACAGTCTGATCAGTGCAGCGCTTAGCAAACTTGTTCGCCTTGTCCTCCGTTTCTTCTTTCTCCTCGCCTTCCTTTTCCTTTCTCTGTTCTCCGACTGCTTCCTTCTTTTCTGGATCTTTGTCGTCCCTCTTCAGTTCCTTCTCTGGGTCCATCCTTCTCTCCTCGTCTTCAACTCGATCTTTATCTTTCCGCTTGTCTTCTTCTGGGTTCCTCCTCCTTTCTCTTTCCCCATTCTTATCCCGCTCTCTGTCTTTAGGGCTCCTCTCCCTCTTCCCGTGCCTGTCTTCCCTCTCTGTATTCCCTCTGCCTCTGCCTCTGTCATCTTCTCTGCCTCTGTCTCTGCCTCTGTCATCTTCTCTGTCTCTGTCTCTGCCTCTGTCATCTTCTCTGCCTCTGTCTCTGTCCCTCTCCCTGTCTTTCCTTCTATCTCTGTCGTCTCTTCTTCCTCCATGCCTGTCATCCCTTTCCCTTCCCCTGTTTCTATCTCTGTCCCTCCCTCTAACTCTGTCTCTGTCTTGCTCTCTGTGGCTCTTCTTTTGTCTGTCCCTCTCCCTCTCTCTCTCCTTCTCCCTATCTTCGTCGCTCCCTGATGAAGGCGACCTCTGTCTGTACTGGCGTTTTGAGTGTGTAGAGCCAGCCCCGGGTTTGCTAAATCCAGACTTCTGCTCATGCCCCTCCTCACTGTCACTACAGGAACTCGGGATATTGTCATGGGATGTAGGTGAGGGAACAGGTGAGGTTGTCTCTGTGTCTTTTGAAACCTTTGAGGTTTGAGTTCTGTGAAAGCAAGAACAGAGATACAATTAAAGGCTCAGAATATTTTAGCTTAGAGTGTTAGCAAACCAACATTTTCTTCTTAACACAAACTCTAGCTGACGTTGATGGGAATGTCATTAGTTTTTTTTGTTTGTTTGTTTGCTGCTAGCATGGCTAAAAATATGCTGCGTAGTTACAACTGAAATTTCAATAAATGTTCAAATGATCCAGTATTTCACCAAAAATCAAAGATTAGAGAAAAAGTCCAAAAACTAAAAACAGATTCGTGTATCAGAACTTTGTTTTTTCTTCTTTCTTCTCCCATTAATCATCTCACGACTACTCAGATTTACCTGGGGACCCCTTTGGAGGGGACCAACCCCTAGGTTGGGAACCACTGGACCTAACTAGCTAACTGTATATGAAGTAGTTCAAACGAGTGAGCCAGTGCTGTGTAGTTATGACTGACCTGTTTGCTGAGCGATCTGGTATCGCCTCCTCTCCTACAGTCTGATTCAGCAGGTGTCGGTAGAAGCCACTCAGATCTTTTTGTTTCTTCACATCCAAAGCAGCTAAGAAAAACAAAAATAATTAAAAACAAGGTATTTCTTTTACTGATATTGCCTAGCTATAGTATGCAAAAGGGTTTTGACACCAGAAGAAAAGCAAAAAAAACAAATCAAATTTAAGCTGTATTCATAGATGGTTTGAAATCTGAGTTCAAAATCTTTGGTGGTCCTGAGAGCTCAACACACTGAGACTTAGACAACAAATGCAAATGAGAAAAACATTTTCACAAATATAACAACACGTGCATTTAGGGAAAAAAAAACGCAAAGTGAGGAAAAACAAAAGACTACAGAAACATGCTGCAGATACAGAAAACAGAACCAAATACAGAAATCAGAGGGTAGATGTGAGTGTGTGGTGCTGGATAACTAATGTGAGAGAGACAGACAGACATAGATTGCTTCAATATGAAAACAGGGCTTGCATTGTGTTTTTCTGATTACAGATATTGGTCCTCAGTGTTTAGCCAGTAGTTGTTCCACCCTCCTGCTCCATTATTTGGTTGGGTTTTTTGTTTTTACAGCACCTTTCTGTTTTGGTTGTTTTTTTCTAACTGAAAAAAAAAAATTGTCATAAAGAGTCTAACCTTCCATCTCTGCCTCTCTCTTCTCCCTCTCCTGCTCCTCCTTCTGCTCCAGCAGTTTTTGCTTGTAAGCGGAGGTAACGTAAGCCTCTTTATCAGCAAACTGCTCTCCCTCTGCCTCCCTTTCCTTCTGGATCTTCCTCTCTTCCCGCCGTTCTTGTTCCTTCTTTCGGTCCTCGACTGCTCTCATTAATTGATGGATATACTTTGGCTGTAAAGAGAAAACAGGAAATATAAATGTTCATGAGTAAGTTCTAGCTCACATTTTGCTTTTTCTCCTCCACTAGGATGTCAGAATACAGTATCAGCTAAACAGAATCTTGCTCCAAGACGTTTTAGTAGGATGCACATTGGCTGGTGCAGGCTCTTCAAGGAAAGTCTCTCTAACCATTAGATCACTCTTAAGTCCCAGTGTTGACAAATGCAGCAATACAAGTGTTCATCATAAACAACATTACCCTTTTGTCTGCCCCTCCAAGAACTTTCTTGTTGCTCTCAAGTCTTTGTTTTTGAATGTCATCGTACACAGAGTCGTAGTCATATACAGTGCTGTCTTGTTCCAGGGCCTTTTGCATCTCCAAACGTGTCTTTAGACAGAGAGAGAGAGAGAGAAAGACCAGTGAAAATAGTTCATAACACTAAGTGGACTCAAGTCATATAAAATTTTTTCCAGTAATATAATAGTCATATAATCCCTATTCTCACCTGTTTCATCATCTTCTTCTTGACAGCTTCTCTCTGCAGACTCTCCCCAACTGAAGTCTGAGGAACCAAACATAACAAAACACGTTCAATCTCTTTGGGCAGAAATTTCCTAAAGGCCAACTAACAGCTGGATATGTTTTTTTCCCCTAAATTGTGCTTTTAGCTTGCATAATAGTGAACATAACTGAATCGCATGCAATGGTTGGTGAATGACAAGAGTTAAGTTATACTGTCCTGCTTATATCAAATCCAAAATTACACCCACCTCATCATCAGAGTCATCCCCGAACACTGAGGGTTTCGGCAGGGTTGCTGTCTTTGACGCTCCTTTCCTCTGTGGCAAGATCAGCCCGTACCTGAGGACAATCATGAAACAAGGTCTCTTAAATCCTGTTCAGTACTCTTCACATGTTTATCACTCGCAAAACTTCCACACGTACATATTTATCAAGAGGAGTGGCATCTCTACAGGGTTCTGATATCAAAACTAAAGCAGCCATTCAAATGAACATTAAAATGATCACTGTTCAAGTAGTGTTTTATACTTCATTTTCAGTGGTGTATTTACTCAAGTACTGTACTTAAGTACAATTTTGAAGTACTTGTACTTTACTTGCGTATTTTCCTTTATATATCAACTTCACTACATTTCAGAGGGAAATATTGTACTTTCTACTCCACTACATTTATTTGACAGCTTTAGTTACTTTTCAGATGAAGATTTGACACGATGGATAATATAACAAGCTTTTAAAATACAACACATTGTTAAAGATGAAACCAGTGGTTTCCAAAAAACTGAAAACAGATTTGTGTATCAGAACTTTGTTTTTTCTTCTTTCGCTCTCATTAATCATCCCACGACCCCTCAGATTTATCTGGTGACCCTTTGGAGGGGCCCGACCCTTAGGTTGGGAACCACTGGACTAAACTAGCTAACTGTGTATAAAGTAGTTGAAACTAGCTCCACCTCCAGCAGCTACAACAGTAACATGCTGCTTACACACTGATGCTTCAGTATTAATCATCTAGTGATGTCATATATAATAATATATCAGTCAGAGGGACCAAACCACTACTTTTAATGCAATAGTTAAGGTATATTTTGATGCTAATACCAATATATATGATACCACTTTTACTTAAGTAGGATCTTACATGCAGGACTTATAATGGAATAATTTTACATTGCTGTATTGGTACTTTTACTAAAGTAAAGGATTTCTGAACCTGTCTTTTAAGTGCACTTCCCATTGTACAGTATGTCATGCACCAAAAAACAGAAACGGCTATGTGAAATCGACCACATTAACTGCATTTTGAGTGGCTAACGTTGGCTGTAAATGTTGTCTTAACTCAAAAGGACCATGTACCGGATTTTCTGGTCAAATGAAGAGGAAATTGATAAATATATAGCTTGTATGAGTCTCGTAAACGTGAACTAGCTTCTTTATAACCGAGGTTAGCTTATCGTTAACTAGCTTAGCTGCAGGAGCAGCAACGGGTGAACTATCGCATTTAAAAACAACACCACGGCTGCTACAGTGAATCAGTTTATTTAGCATGTCTATAACTACAACTATAAACCGAACCAAGATATTTAAACACACACATCATAACCATGTTAGCATTTTTGCAACTTACTGTTTTGTAGGGACCGCCATCTTGCTCTGCTGTTTGTGAACGACCACGGCAGATTCGACAAATTATTTTAGTGAGTTCATTCAGTCTTTATTTAACTCCATTCTGTTGTTTTATTTATTTCATGTTTTTATTATTATTTGTGTTCATTCATTTACACCTTTTTTTTATAATGCTGACTATTACATTTGTTTCTATTCGCCGCATATCTGTTTGTCAGTCTGTTGCGAATGTGCGGACTTCAATTTACAAATAGAAGCAACATGACCCTGATGAACAAAATGGGATTCATCACTGATTTTGGCTATTAGAAAATGACAGAAAATGCCGTCGGATCAACACAAAAAACACGAGATTATCATAGATCCCTAAGCCAACTGTAAAAATATATTTAATTGTAGAAGTAGTAGTGGTTTATTACATATTGTCAACCACTAGATGGCGACATTACTCCAGATTGACACTGATGTTTGCTCCAGATAGATTGCATCAATCTCTGACAACAAATTACAGATGTATTAATCCAGCGTTCAGATATGCACACGGAGAAAACGTGGTTGAATCCAGGAAAGTGTCTTGACTTGCAACAGCTTTCTAACGGAGGTCACCTATATCACCATCTATATTGTGAAAGACTTATGAATTTGAATAATTTGAGGATAATCATTTTAAAACAAATGAAATAGTATCCTCAATTTAAAATTCTGGGATAGTTCTAGATAACCGTTATCACTGAATTTTAATGATTTGATCTATTACTGATCAGAATTACTGATTATGAAAAATGTAGATTACATTCTGCAAATAGCTACAGAAAATGCCAAATCTCTATATAACATTTGTAATGAGTGTAAGCAAACGTAACACCATATACATACAATACTCCACTACTGGGATCATTTACTCTTTTTGAACTAAATATAACTATAGTTGAATATTGGACCAAGATCAACTCCAAACTATTTGTGATGTCACAAATCCTGCTCCTCAGCCCACTCCTTAAAATCAGATTTTCAGAGAAACTTTCCATTTTCAGCAGATGAATGAGAAAACAGCCTTCTAGTGTCACACTCTGAACATTAGGCCTTTGTATTATCCAGAATACAAAAGCAATATTACAATTGTTGTTGTGTGAAAACATTGCAGCTCCTGTTTAGGTGATTTTACTGCTCTCAGCTCATGGTCCTGAGTTGAGGAAAACTTCTGAACTCTTGGGCTAATGAATCCCTTTTCTAAATAATGCCAAAAATGAGTTACTGAAAAGTTTTCTAAACACACTTTTTTCACTTGCTGGTAAAATTTAATTCAGTATCAGGGGCTCCCAATTTTTTATTTATTTTTTGCCTATGACCCTGTGATACCAACAAAAAATAAGATACTGTGTGTAGCAGAATGTAGATTTACTTCTTTTTTTTTTTTTACTTTCATACCTCAATCATTTTGTGACCTCATAGGTTAATCTCAAGTTTGGGAACCACTTTCTATATCACCACTATTACCAGAAACCAAAGTGTCAATATTATAAGAAAGGAGGTCAAGACAACAGCAGGCTTACAATATGCAGACGGGTGACAAATTAAAGGAATTACCAACATAAATTGCCTTAGTAAGGTGTTGGGCCACCAGAACAGCTTCAATGTGCCTTGGCATTGACTCTACAGTCTCTGAACTCTTCTATAGGGATGAACACCAATTTCAAAAAGATATTCCCTCATTTGGTGTTTTCATGATGGTGGTGGGGAGTGCTGTCTAACACGTCGGTCCAAAATCTTCCATAGGTGTTCAGCTAGGTTGAGATCTGGTGACAGTGAAGGCCATAACACATGATTCACATAATTTTCATACTCATCAAACCATTCAGTGACCCCTCGTGCCCTATGAATTAGGGCACTGTCATCTCGGAAGAGACCACTCCCATCGGGATAAAAATGTTTCATCATAGGATAAAGGTGATCACTCAGAACAACTTTGTATTGATTTGCAGTGACCCGTCCCTCTAAGTGGACAAGTGGACCCAAAACCATGCCAGCAAAATGCTCCTCAAAGCATAACAGAACCACCGGATCCTCTCATTGTAGGTCAAGCATTCAGACCTGTGCTGGTTTTTCCTTTAATTTGTCACCCATCTGTATCTATTTTCTATTCTACTCCTGTGAACACACATCATATACCAAAGTGCTATAGAGGGTATGATGGATTGATGGTCTCAATAATCAATCTTATTGTTCCCTTTGAATTCTGTGACACTTGTCTGTATACATTTAAATTTTGTTTACTCTTTCTTGCTATTTTTTGCCAAATGCCATATTATTTTGTTGAGAATTCATTCTAAGCATATTTTAGCCCATGCACAGTACATGAAGAATATTTTTTGTTTAACTTGTCAACTTCTATTCTCTGCTTGTCTTGTTTTTATGCTAATTTATTGCTTTGTCCTCACTGTGGGACAGCAGGAAACCTGCTGGAAAACAATTTCTAAACCGAGTCAGACCCACAGCTTGTTGATGTTTTACATTTCTGCGCTGTTTTTCTCGGTAAAAAATAAATACAATGAAATGCAATGAAAAAAATATTATTGAGAATAATTACAATGAGCAGACAGAAGCTCAACACTTTGAGGGAAGTCAGTGACATGAAGGACTTCTTTTAGAGATGAACTGTGATGACAGATACAAGTGAGCCTGCTGTTTTGGGCTGGAGAGGAAACCATGAATGTCAGTCTGTGGCTACTATTGTAGGAGCAAAGAAAATTGCTCTCATTTCATTTTATTTGCTCATGACATTTGTTATTTTCAACACTATCAGCTGCTCTGTTTTCTAAACCAGTGGCAAGTCATTCCCTTAAATCAGATCAGAGAGCACATGGCTCACCTGTGATTAAAGCTGCAGCTTTGAGTTCCTGATGCCTCCCGTTAGTGACCCTAAATCCAAACACCATTATCTCTGTCGTAATCTCCATCTCATCTCCTCTCTGGCCTCACTGCTAATCCCTCTGGTACAAACAGAATGACCAAAGCTGCCTGATGGATGGATGAATGGATGGAGTCGTGACAGAATGAAATCTGGGATGTGTGGATAAATGGGTAGATTGACAGGATGGTTGAAGTGATGAGTACACACTACAGGTGGTAAAGTGAGGACCAAAAATCAGAGAGGACTGACAAAACAAATGCTGGCACTATTGTCTTTCTGGTTTCAATAACTGAGGCACATTCCTCCTATCTTTGTGTAATGATGTAGCAATAAAACACAACAAGTCAACACAGAGAATGTTTTGCATTATTGTGTATTGTTTTAGCCTGAATGTGCTCATTTTATTTTTAATTTAACTCTTTTTAATTGTATTAAAATTAAATTGTAATTGTGTGTTTCTTTTACATTTTGTTTTGATGCCCATTATGTTTTACATAAAGCACTTTGAATTGCCTTGTTGTTGAAATTTGCTATGCAAATATATTTACCTCACCTTGAATCCAGACCTCTGAAATGCCACCCACATCTGTGATTTTTGGCAAGGAGTATCAGGCCAGTATTGTTTATGAGTAAGAGGAAAGGGAAGACCAGGTTGTACAAGCTGTAATGATAGTGGTAGTGCTGGTGCTACACATCTGTGCATACCTGCATGCACCGGTATCTGGGTAGTGTTACGTGTGCTGATGACGCACACTTAAAACTTGAGTGTGTGGATTGTCACAGGCTATGGTTGCTGCTATCCTTGATCTGTACCCTCAGGCAGTGAAGATAACAGTGTAGCAGTACAGGTTCAGACAGGCAGGCCACACATCAGGAGTCATGAAATATCACCTGGCATTTTCCCTTGGTCAGTGCTGCACCCACTTCATTGAAGCTCATATCTGTACACAAAAAGATCACATGACTCCTGGCTGATAACCTATAGGTAGGAGGGGCTCTCTTTTTTCTGAACAGCAGCCTTGAGGGTGAATTCCAATGATTTTACATTTTACATTTTTACTGTTCACAGGTCTTGGGGAGTACTACTGCGTATGTGAAAAAAGTTGTATGTAATCTTTTGTGGATCCAGAGGAAGCTGTGCGAATTGCCTCAAGTGATGTCCATTGGCTGCTACAAACATAATGCACCTGTATCTCTGACCGAACTATCAGTCATCTAGTTGCATTGTGGGCAACTTAGACACCAATTTTGGCAAGCAACAAGAATGCAATCAATATCTGTGATTCTGTTGCATCAATTTTGATCCTTTTTTAATGCTAAATCATTACTCTTTGGTTTAGAATAACTCTTAAAACAACACGTGAAAACAAAATTGTGCACACTGTTGTGCAGTAAACCTACATACAACATACACATAAAGTTTTCTCATATTATTATTTTATGCTTGTTGACACATCTGTTGAGACTAACGCAGGGTCTCAAGACTTGACAAGTCACTTTTGGTACATCCCTGGGCTGAGTACACTATGCATTAAATTTGTTAGTATGTGTAATAATAGTTGGGAAAGACGTGTAATTTATGCAAATAGGCAAATACTTTAGGATTAATAAAGAATCTTGAGATTATTTAAAGGGCACTCACACAAGGGCTGATTTTACACATCGTGTTCAGTTTGCTCATAGGTGGAGTACTATTCAGCCTTATATGCCTCTTCTGAAGTCTGAAGAAAAAAGCCCCTGCTGAGCTCATGAAGATGATCTTGGTTTGGGTTTGAATCTTTCAAATTTTGAATGAAAACCCTGATTTACAAACTGGGGGCATACAGTTTGAAGGCCATGCAGGCCTGGAGAGTCTTAAGATGGTAATCAGTTGCATCATGGGTAATGTTGGATCCAGTGTTTTGAGAGTCTCACCAATAGTAGAGACTACAAGTCAGGAGATTTTGGCCTCTGCTGCATCAATTTTGATCATTTATTTTAAAATGTGTGTCTCACAGGTCCCCAAACTTTAAGTAAGTACAATACTACAGTACCTCTTCAAAACTGGCACCAAAAAGAGTGACCACATCACCCCTGTCCTGGCCGCCATCCTCTGGATATAGGATTGATTTTAAGATTCTTTTATTTGTTTTTAGAGCTCTGAAATGTTTGGCACCAGCCTAGATCTCTGATCTCCTCAGTCCATATTCTACATCCATACCCCTCAAATCATCTGATCAGTTACTTCTCTCTGTTCCCAGTCAAAATCAAAAGGTGACCGAACTTTTTCCATTGCTGCTCCCAGACTGTGGAACAGTTGGCCCCTGACCATCAGATCTTCATCTATCACCACTTTTAAATCCTAGCTAAAGACCCACCTTTATAGAATTGCTTTTGAGTCCCATTCATTTTTTTTATAGCATATTAAAATGTTAATTGTGTCTATTACAATTTACTTATATTTGTTTTGTTTTAATTCAACTGTATTTTTTACTTGTTGTAAGGCACTTTGGTCAACTCCTGTTGTTTTTAAATGTGCTCTATGAATAGCTTACATTTGACTTGACTTACAACATATATTTTCTTAATTGAATTGTTGTGGGCTTTTTGCTAGCCGCTGGAGGTCATAATTAACTCACGTGTTAATATAATTCAGCACTGTCAGTTGCGGTCGGTTTATTGTTGACTGACACTACTCATGACTGCTTTGTTTACGTCCAGCACACAGACGGTTAATCGGGATTGACAAGTTAAGGCTAGTTGCGCATGCGCAGGTGGCGCTGACAGAGGAAGCAGCCGGGGAGTAGTCAAATAGTCTACGATCAGAGAGAAAGACAGAGGAAAACGAGAGAGGACCAACAACCCGAGCTCAGCTGGGGTTCCTGCCCCTCGAAACAAGTATGCTCGTCTCGCCGCTGTCGCTTCCTCTCAGGTGTCCGTTTCCCGGTCGCTGAATGGCGCTGGTTACCGTGCAGCGTTCACCGACCCCCAGCACCAGCTCCAGCCCCTGCGTTTCGGTAAGAGCCGCCTTTATTGAACCCTCCTCCACCACCACCACCGACAACAACAAACCTAAACCTCTTTGCTATCGACGGCTACGTGAAGCTTCATTTCCGCTGTCTTTTTTTCCCTCGGCTGCTGACTGTCATAAAGTGCCTTGCCTTTGTACTCCTGCGCATGCGTGAAATAGAGCAGCTCATCATTGTCAGTTACAGTATCCGAGTCTTAACTCGCCGTTAAGTTAACCGTCTGGGAAAAAAAGGTGTTTGTTGCTGCTGTATGAAAAGACAATACAACGTTGTTAGCTTAAGAGCAACTTTTGCCAGTTTCACCTCCAGTTTTAATTGTTCTCCACTGTTGACATGGTCCTTAGGCACATTTCCGCCAGTTCAAAGGTTCAAGTGGCAGTTAGCTAGCTACTATACACTCAAAATTAGAGAAGCTCCCGACTTTCATTGTTTGCGTGGTGAATATTGGTGGCTTTCCTGCTCCACTATGTGACTCTAGATTATAATGCTGTCTATCTAATGGTTTTTAGTTGCTGGGTTATGTCTTTTAGCTATATAACTTCAAAGAAATATGTCATGCACTTCCGCTCGCAATAAACGCCTTGTGACACGCATGGACACTGGTATTTTACTCTTGCTGTATTGTTGTGGACGTGTGGCTTTCTAGCTTCCTCTCTGCATGCTTATTATAGTTTTCTGTCACCTCCCCAGACTGTATTTCGTTCCTTGTCTGAATGTTTCTTAATCTGTCTGCCTCCTTCTTCCTGTCTATTTCTCCCTGTGTGTGTGTGTGTGTGTGTGTGTGTGTGTGTGTGTGGTGACGGCAGGAGAGTGTGCCCATGCAAAGCAGCAGAGGAGCAGGTGGTTTTCCTGTTGCTGTTGCTCTCTGTTTGCCTTGTTTTCTACAGAAGCAGAAAACTCCATCAGACAAACAATCAGGGAGAGAGTGAGGAAGTAATATGCTTGCACACACACTCTGTTTCCCATTACATCTCTGCTCTTTGTCTGTTTCACACAACTTTATACACTCCCTGTGTACATATGTTATTGGCAGCCTGTTGTTCTTTTCTTCGTCAGAGTTGAGCGGCCAGTGTGATGTTGAACGTTGATGTGCTTTTCTTCCCAGCACTGGTTGAGTAGCCATTGTTACTGTCACTTCTGTTTTGGTAGAATAAATCACCCAAACAATAAAATGCATAGCAGTGGGCGATATAGATAAAATCCTCATAATTGTTTAAATTAGGGTTGCAACTAACAACTATTTTCTCAATTAATCGATTAGTTGTGCGGTCTATGAAATGTCAGAAAATGGTGAAACATTTCGATCACTGATTCCCAAAAACCCAAGATGACGTCCTCAAATGTCTTGTCCGTAACAGTCCACAACCCCTGGAATCAGAGAATTTGGACATTTTAGATTCTGACATCTAAGTATATTGTGATAAATAGCTTTCATGGATGATATAACACACAGTTTAGTGTCTGTTTTGCTGAACAAGTGAATTCATTACCTGATAAATGATACTACTTCATCACATCGTTGCAAAAAATGATATAAAAGTTCAATATTGCTATAAAGCTAATTGATTTGTGGCTATAAATGCTCATGGCAAAATCTTTGACAGATGACAAAGCTTATACTGGCGTAATGCCTAACACAAATCACATTACCTGTTGCCTAAAATGCATCATTGTAAGCGCAGACTTTCACATCCGTTTCCTTGATAGACAGACCCAGGTGAAGATTAGAAATTGTGTTTGAGAATACTTCACTTACTACCCCTAACTGCGTCACAAATAACAAACTGCAGTCAGGTTATTTTTACCAAGAATGTCGGTCCCAAACTGTCTGTGGTAGTTTTGGCCTTGTCCCTGTCTTTCACACCTTTTGTGTTTTTCCGAGCAAAACAGGTTCTGTGAGTAGGCATAATGATAACTGTCTTGCTCTGTGTACGCATACATTTGTTCTGACTGTCTGTCTAGAGTGACGAGTATATGTAACAAGAATTTTTGGATGGTCGACGTTAAGCAATCAATAGGAAGGAGTGCAAGGGTCAAAGCAAAAGGGACTCTGAGCATAGCGACAGTTTCTGTTTGATGAACGGTCATATATGTTAGAGATGTAATAGTGAAACTTAGAGACTTTCATCATGACAGTGGTATAAGCTATAAAAGAAGAGGAAGAAGATAAGTATTAGTGTGATTTAGCAAGGTCAGGCAGGCAGGGGCGGTGAAAGATGTGAACTGTTTTCTTGTGGAAATATGCTTTCAAGTTTGAACCCGCATACATACAGTGATAACGCATTGCACAGACACATGTCTGGTTTCCTGTGTCTTGCTGTCATGTGGTGTGTGTGTGTGTGTGTGTATGTGGAGTCTTGTGCAAAGTTTCTCATGAGATGCCTGCTAGCTGTTTTTTTTTGTTTTTTTTTCCATCATCTTTACTTGAACTGTATGTTGAACCTGTCCGGCCTCATTGTCTCTGCCTCGTAATAAGGGCGTTTGTAGGGAAAACAAACACACATACTGCGCACACTTGGACACATTCATTTAGCCTCACTAGTTTTAACTTGGTGACTCCAGATATTCCCCGCTGTAACTTGTGACTCCCGTCGCAGTACAGACTTGTCCGCAGTTGTGCAGATCCTTGCCCAGTCTGCAAGTTCAGACTGCACATTTCCATAAGCTTTGGAAAAATCTCCTCACATTTCCATATATGCAAAAACCTCTGTGTCTTCTCATCTAAACAAGAGTACACAGTGACATGGAACAACAGCTTTGTCTAATCTGGTGAACTAAGAAAAACTCAATTATTATACATAGTAGTTTACTGTACAAATGGAAGAATACATATTTTTTCAG
The DNA here is from genome assembly GCF_910596095.1 of Thunnus maccoyii. Lineage (NCBI taxonomy): Eukaryota > Metazoa > Chordata > Actinopteri > Scombriformes > Scombridae > Thunnus > Thunnus maccoyii. Next base: position 15,994,034 of record NC_056545.1, read on the forward strand.
AGAGATGTCCCCTCACTCATTCTCAGTGTTGCTCTGTGTAAAACTCTTTGTCAAAATACATTATTTCCCAGCATTGGTTGCTAAGCTGGTTGTAATTATAGACTCAGGTATGTAGCACGAAGTAAGGCATTGGATTTTTCTTTCTTTTTTTTTTTTTTACTTTAAAAAAATTGGTTCCAGATACTTTACACGAGGTGTTCAACAATCCACATGATCTATTTTAAATATCTATTGCATGAGTTTTGAGAGCCCGCAGTGGAAACCTGCTTTGAATACTGAGGCTGGGAGAGGGTGAGCACATCACAGATGTAACACTGAACTGGATCTGCAACAGTGTCACAAGACCCAACAGTAAATTCTGGCATTCAGACCCCTCCTTACTTTGCTTCAACAATATCTAGGACAAAACTCACTCTCACAGCAAATTAAATACAGTGTACACAATTTGCATTGGCTGCATCAATCTTAATGGTGTCACAGATAAGAAAAAGGTACTGTGATATGATTTTTCATCCTCATATATGCATATTTTTGTCTGTGCTCATTGTGGCCTATCATCAACCTGTAATCCACGTCTTCCTTTTTATGAAGCTGTTAATGGTTTTGTAATGTTGTTAAGCCTACATACACTGTAAACAAGATAAGCACCACCAGGCATTACAGGATAATTACCAGGTGTTTATCGGCCACTAATCCTTCTGAATCTGCAAGGCTTCGTTTTCCACACTTTGCTGATTAGATATGTTTGGGATTTTCCTCTTCTTCTCTCTCTCTTGTCTCCCCGTTTGTTTTTGTGTGTGAATATGTTATTCTGTGACCGGCCACACCTTAACAACAGACTGAGGTCATTTTCCTGGAGAGTGCACAAATTGAGTTGAAGCTGAACTCTGCTCTCCCTCTTGTCTCTCCGCGCTGCCGCTCTGCTCTCTGCTCATTCAGTACTGAACACTGTGTTGGATGCTATTTGTGCTTTTTAATGTGTTTGTGCCTGTATGTTTGTGTGTGAATATAGAAATACACAATCTACTCTTTTTTTTGTTTGTTTGTTTTAACTCAGCATAGAACATTTAATGTTGCCAAAACATTTCACTATTTTAGATTATCATCTTCCTCATTTGAAGGTGGGCTTTACTATAATAATCATAGCTATATTTATAAAGCACTTTTCTAAAGTAACTTTACAGAGCATCGTCTTGCAAGACCAACATTATGCTTATAATCGCAGTTAGTCTTCATCAATTTTTACCTTCATTACTAATAGTTTTATGCATCACATATACTGTAGTTTCCTCTCTAACAACCCAAAAAACTAAAAATAATTTCTTAGAAAAAAGACTGGTCTATTATCTTTTAACTAGGGCTGCAACTAATGATTATTTTCTTTATAGATTAATCGATTTGTTATTTGCTCCATGAAATGGTGAAAAATGTTGATCCCTTTTCTCAGCGCCCAAGGTGACGTCTTTTAAATGTCCTGTTTCCTCAACAGTCCACGACCCAAATATATTCCATTTTCTGTCATAGAAGACTAAAGAAACCAGAAAATATCATTATATGTGAAGCTTGGATCAGAGACATTTTTTTTCTCTTAAAAAATGACTTTGGAAAGATACTGAACCCCAAATTGCTCCCGATTGCTGTGACATCGGTGTGAGAGTGTGTGAATGCATTAGATTCTTCTCCTGTTGAGCAGGTTGGCACTTTGCATTGCAGCCTCTGCCATCAGTGTATGAATGTGTGTATGAATGGATGAATGTTGGCATGCAGTGTAAAGCGATTTTCGTGGTCAGAAGACTAGAAAGGTGCTATATGTATGTATACAAGTGCAGTCCATTAAAAAAAAATATTCAAAACCATTTAATAATTGGCAATTAATCGACTAATCGTTGCAGCTCTGTTTTGAACAAAAAAATTGTGATGTAAATAGAGTGCTACACAGTTAGGTGATCTAAATTAACTATTAAAATATATTCTAACTAAAATCTCTCAAATAAATCCTGAGAAATTCAAATGTACGTACGATCAATTACTCTAACACATAAACATCAAAATAATGAACATATATGCAATAATTATAAAGATTTTAATGTTAAGTTGTGTCTCTTCCTTCAAGCTCAGTTATTGACCATCCGATGCTGCACTGTACTTCAAAATTATAATGTGTTATTTTCTCATTTTATCTCCTCAGGAGTCCGGTAGTGGGGAGGATGACCGCCGCTCTCAGCCAAGGAGGTAAGATATTGACTCGCTCTGTTTTAAAGCGCCATCATCTTCCCCCTTTCTGAGCTCAGCATTAAAAAAAAAAAAAGAAAAGAAAGAAACTTCCTCTTGTGTCCTCACAAATATTAACCAGAAGTCTGGATCACAGTGGTGTTTACTGGTGGTGATTTAAGAGACTTGCCTTCAATAAGAGCATCTACTGAAGTGTCAGTGAGCAAGATGCCAAATCAGAACAGAGGGCCTGTTCTGTCGCTGCCCCTGACCTCTGACCTGGCTTAGACGAACAAGGCAGAATATTGTCTTTACCTGAAGTAGCACTTGATGATTAATCATTACATGTTTCTGACCCTGCAGGACTTCCTTCCTCTCCTGTTGACAAAGAGCTCTTGTGCTATTGTCGCGTCACAGTCCTGGTCTGTCCCTTGTTGCTTCGGGCGTTGAACTGGAGTTGGGAATCTGGTTCATCCTGTGTCACTTAACCACAAATGCAACTTTTTTTTTTTGTCCACCAGCGAAATCAGAAATTCTCTCCCACTCCCTACTGTGTTTATTTGTTCTAGATACACATGATACCAGTGAACCTTAGCTGCTGTAATACTCGTACTTCCGCCTACGCTTTATTTGTCCCTTTAATAACGGATGAAATCCTGAAATCCTCTCATGTATGAGATAATTAGCTGCGGTTTGCTGGCTGTCCAACAGAGGGCAGCAGGGTCTGTGTGAGTCAGCTCTGTGTATGTGGGTCAGGGGAGCTGCACTGCTGATCCAGGGGCAGATTGTTAGCCACTCCCAAAGTCAGAGTGCCTCTGTGTCTGTCTGGTCATTGGAGCTCTGTGCCATCCGACTGAGAGGGCTGTCTGTATTTGTGCAGCTGGGAGTGAAATCTATATTCACATGCTGAGGCCGTGTGTGTGAACACACAGATAGGAACTGGTCATTTTGATTTAATGTGTTTTGTTAACCGATCATATTTTCAGTGTCTTGTTTTGAAGCCCTACTAGTTTTACGTGGTTATTTGACCACTGTTTACACTCTGTTAGTCATTTTATCTTTTGTATCTAACTGTCCAGATGCCTTCATGCTCCCCTTTCATACTGATATACGCATTTGTCTAAATGTGACACTTTCAATGGCAATCAGGGGTCCTCTGATGCTTTCTTTGTCTGTATTCTGTACCACGAAAATATGGATATATTTTTAGTTTGTATGGACTTTTTTTGTCAGCTGCATGGTGGATTGTTAGATGTTAAGACTGGCAGGTGTCACGTTGGTTGAACTTGCTGTTGATGTGTTTCTAGTCAGTCTTATGTTTTGGATAGTATTGTTTCTAGTCAAGTCTATAAACGGAAAAGGGTCAGGAATCTTGTTTAAATTTAAAATCATGGACGTTTTGTGTTGAGATGAACCGTTCTTGGTATTCAACATATAGATAAAGCCTGGGAGACCATTAAAAATTATGAAATATAGGGAAGTAACAGTGAATTGTACCTTTCTTTCTCTTTTTTTCAGTACAAAGGTATGTTTCTCTTTGTACATCTTAAACTCCAGAAACATATTCAGTAGTATACTTTGGCAGGCACATATGACCTGTTTTTTTTCTTAACAGTTATGTTTTCTTTTTGTTCACTGATTTATGCTAGTTATATAAATTCTGCTTCACACTTAACGCCCAAACTTCATCTGCTAACTCTACTGCATGTTTTGAGTAACTTTCAATATCTGGAACAGGCCACAGAGTTGATAAAAGCCAGATAATTAAGGAAAATGTATCATGAGTCATTTCACATAATGTCAACAGTCTGAACAATCCTGTTAAAAGGAAGAACATTTTGCAACAGATAAAGAGAGCAAATGGAGATATTGCATTTTGTTTTTTAAAGAAATACACTTAATTAAATCAGAACATGAAAAGTTAAATAATCAGACAAATATGTAAGTTAATTTCTCCTCATATAAATCCTCAAGAAGAGGGGTAGAAATTTTAATTTTTTTTTTTTTTTTGGCCTAAAAGACACATATAGACAAATAGAAACGATATGTGGTGTTGACTGGAATGCTAGATAATGTACCAGTAACTCTGATTAAGTGTTGTTTCTAGTCAGTCTTATTGGTTGGATAGTATCTCACTGCCCAAAGCAAAAAACAGCACTATACATTACATGTATAATAAAGGAGCATCACAAGAGAGAAGTACTTGTATCTTGTCCAGTAACTCGGTCGCATATTTCTTGCCGAGCAATCATCTGACTTAATAACTGCCACAATCGCTGATTTCATACATGTACATCATGCATTGGGCTAAAGACAGTCATTAATCAGCATTATGGACAAATACACTGTCTGCTGGTGGTGATGTACCACAGCAAAAGCATGAGAGAGGTCATGATGTAGTGGAGTAAAATGAGTCTGTGTCAGTTATGGTGGTTAGTTTGGGCCAAGATCATTGTAATTAGTTCTCTCAGTGTTGTCTAGTTATCTCAATACAATCCCATGTATTGCTTTTAATTCAAAACTGCAGTGTAGTTTACAAAGAGAGAAGAAGAATTCAATAAAACGATGCCCGTGCACTGAATTAATGCTCCCGAAATCCAAGGAGCAGGTTGACTGCTCTCAGCGTCACTGCTGACGACAACACGGCTGCCTGTCGTGCCGTAGAAGTCAACAGCTGCTGCAGAGCTGATCCCAGACACAGGTAGCGACACTGAGTCAGACTGGAATAATGCTGTAGTGATGCTGCGTGTCTGCGTAAGCAAGGCCCACTGCAGTGCTGCTGATTGAAGCCATTGACATCAGCAGAATAATGACATCAGCCAGAGCAGCAACGTCACTGCAGGATCTACAGAAGGGAAATCAGAGGGAGGAAGAGGAGTTTATTTCTGGTCTTTTATAATCTGTATGGTTCTTTAGTCGGATGAAAACAAATGAGGAATTATTTGTCTGAATGGGAAGGACATTGAAGGAATTACATTAGTAGTCTTTTGTTTTTCTACACATGTACATTTGCCTTACAGCTTACAGTTTGTGTGCCTTTAAGACTCCAAATCAATGTTTTCACTCACTTTGTTGTAATCAAATATGCTGTCTCTTACTACGCCTGGCAGATTGATTTGACTATAAATAATCAGACTTCCTGTTGTATACAAATGCCTACAACACTCAACTGCTGATAGGATAGATGCTAATCAATTGTGTGTGTGTGTGTGTTTCAAATAAATAGCAAATACCAAATACCTGGTCTGCACTGTATTGTATATCTGACGTTGTGATCACTAAGGTGACTCGTCTGTGTGTTTGTATACATGGAGACATAAGAGCAACAGAGTAGTGTCTGGTGTCTGTCTGCATGTAACATCCACATCCTGGCCTTCGCTTGTTGTCACTGGATGGTGTGAGATGGAACTTGAGATACGGGTCCAACAGCACAAACATAAACATGTGTGTTGCTGAGAGTCCATGACCACTACGACTACCTGACCCATGCAGACTGAGCACAGGATTATGGCCCAGGACAAGTTCTAAGCTAGACCTACAACACCTTGACAAAATGAAACAAACATTTCTGTCTCCAGCAGAAACGTGTATGACTAGAGTAGTGCACGTTAGATAGAAGGTGTTGATGTTGTGTTTATCTGAGACCAGTTGAAGAATGATAATAGAGAGGCGGAAGTGGTTTTCAAGGGTCGATGTTGTGAGAAGAGTCAGCCAGACAAAAAGAAAGCAACATCATGAGAAAAAAAAACAAGGTTGTGGTGAGTGTTGAACAGGAAGCTGAGGTGTTGATTCGGTAACTGTCAGATTAAGCAGCTGTTATCAGTCAGTGATGAAAACCTTTGGATGAGTATTTAAGTCTCATAGTATAACATTAATGGACCATTTAATATTTATATCTACACTAAACTCTTGTTCCTCTGCTGAATATCTCTATCTCCTTTTTAATGTTTCCACTTTTCTGCTTGACGCTGTTGTTACATCATCTAGTGTATTTGATATGTTAAACCACTCATGACTCAACAGGCTAATAAATAAACAATTTCCTACTTGTAAAGATCACAGAGCCTGTAACATTATGTTGAGTTAATAAACCCACTTCAGCACTCCATCTTGCTACTGAATCACACCACCTTGCTGCGTGATTAAGCATACACGTGTTAAAAAACATAATAACACACACAGCGCATACTGTGTAAAAACAGCGCTGCAGTTGTTGTTTATCCTGTGATATGAAATGGCAGTCAGGTGGTGGCCACACGTTTACCCTCGGTTTGTAATCTATCCTAAAAATTGAAACCACGAGGGATCAACAAACAAGTCTAAGGTCAAGTTTCTCCTCAGTTCACAAGTTGCCTGATGTCTCCTTTTTGATTTCTCAATCCTTTTTCTGTTGTTGTTGTTGTGCTGTTGTTGAGCTGTTGCTGGAAGAAGATTAGGTGTCAAGTGTCGCTGACTCTGGTGAGATTTTTTCCTAAAGGCAACAGACCCAGAGTTGGTTACACAATGTTGTCACCCTTCCTCCAGCCGCAGGGTTCAGACAACACAAATGTGATCAGTGTGTGGCTCGCACTCCCCAGAGGATACCCCTCCGAGTATGGGTAGTAATTAATGCTTAAGCAGGAGAAGTGTTGTCATGGAAGCTTAGTCACCAGTTTTCCGATGCTGTTGTCACTGTGAGAAAAGAAAATTATCAGTTGGGGGTCGGTGATAGAGACAAAAATGACACTAGACTATAACCACGAGACCCTCTCCTGACAGAAAGGGACTATGTCTTGAATATCTGTTGAGGCAGAGAGAACTGTTTCATGTTGTGTACTGTAGTTGATGTTCATAAAACTGGACTGAAGGAAAACTGAAAGTCAATCTAGTCATTTTCAGCTGGCAGTCTAAAGTTAAGTGTTGAGGGATTTGTTAGTTTAGAGGCTATAGTCATTTGAATCAGGCTAGAAAGCTGTGGTCCACTGAATAAAGACGCAAAAGGAAAATGAATAAGATGAATAAGCTCTGTTGAATAGAGAATACAAGTTCAAGTGGTCAAGACGGGATGGAAAAGAGGAAACTGTCAACTGTGACAACGCTTAATAGGAATCTGACTGATATAATCAACCACAGCGTCTTCAAGCAAAAAGAAAAATCTAAAATAAGGGGGTGTCCTGCTGGCCCAGTGGTTAAGATGCATACCTTATGTTGTGATTGCAACAAACCCAGATAGATCCTGGCTGGGGACCTCTGTTGCATGTCATACACGCATGTCATTTTAAAAGTGGGAGCTCAAGTAAATACCATTAAAATAAACTCAGAAGAAGAAATAAAACATATCATTCCACATTTACTTCCCTCAATGGGTCTCATGTCCTATAGTATAGTGCCTATATTTTGTCTTTTTCATACCTGCTTGAACAATTCAAATGCAGTGTAATGCCATAATGCTGGATCATATATCTGCCTCACATATACGGTATGTAATGAGAGGGGCACGCCGTCAGGACCTGTTGTTGACATGGATGTATAAAGAGAACTGGATACAGCGTCGGAGGCGGGGCCCAGTTCATTTCTGTGAAAGTTGCTCAGTGGCGCATGAAGCCAAAAAAAGCCACATCCTGAAAACATACTGCGCATGCTCTATGGGCCCAATGCACCCATGGAGCTTGCTCACTACAGACTTCTGCCAGCCAAGACGGCTAACTCTCAGTTTAGCCCTCCGGCTAACTTGAATGGGGATAAAATGATTCAATCATGTGGCTTCTCTAGACTTTTGAAATGTTATCAGACTGAACGGCTCAAATTCTGATAGTGAAACGAATCATGTCGTGGGGGTTGTGACGCTCAAAAAAATGTATTTGCTGATTTACAGATGTCTCTATGACATTGTAAGTCTATGGGAAAAAGTGTTTTGGGGCCCAATAGCATCACGAGATGTTTGGCTGCTATGTCAAATTGGCTTCAAAGCCCTCCGCTGTTCCTGTATCCAGTTCTCTTTATACATCCCTGGTTTTTGAGCAACCACTTCCTGTTGCATGGTTTGCAGTAGGCTACACTATCAGGGACTCTGGGGAGTCATTGTGCAAGGAAATCCTCATGAATTTCTGTAACATCTTGAAGATATTGTAAACCAATGTGTCAATAAATCTTGGAAAGATACTGCTATAACCCCAACTAATCCTATAAAAACGTTGTTCTATTATTAATTCATTTATAACTTTTCAAAAGAATTGATTAATTTTGTTTTCTTCTCCCTGTTTAAGCCATCCCGTTGTCAATGGCTGTCATACATTCACCACGGCATTAATTACCTCTCATACAGCCGTAGACACACCGCTGTTTTTCCCGATTGGACCATGTGTGTCTCCTCCCCTCCAGCGGCAGGATTTACCGCAGCCTGCTGCAGATAAATCAAACACTACCACAGAGCAGATGTTACGAAGCACCTGCTCTACATAGCAAGTGCCAAATAACTGCATGTCTGGTCATCTCTGCCGTCCATAAATATCATATTACCGCGTTTTGTTTTGTTTTTTTAAATCTCGTGTTTGGTGTCATGTAGGCGGATATTTACAAAATCCGTTATTTAAGGCAAGACGTAAAAGTGAGTCGTTCCTGTGTTTTTACAACAACCCTGGCACTGCGGAGTGACACCCTCCACACCATAATAGCGACTATATCGATAACTACAGTCCGCTTTTGTGCGCCCTGCCCCCGCCACCGGAGCAGCGATGCCTCCCGGTGTTGTGACCGCGCCACGGAGCTCATCAACCGGCTGCTTCTGCGCCTGCTGCGCGGGGACGATGAGACCTTATTTCACCGAGAACTCAGTGATCTCTCAGGGGGAAATATATCAGCTGTAAGTTCACTGAATGAATACACTGTGCTCAGAGTCTTAGGCTTTCCATGTGAAGTATTTAAGTATTAGTTCAGATGGTGTGATGTCTATTTTGTAATGTGGGCTGCTAGAATCTGGTTTTATTGCACAGCCAGTGGTTTGACAAATTTTTACTGACTTGAAGCTTACTTGGACAATCCTCTTATATCCTGCATTGACACTATTAATGTTCTCAGTTGCCCTGCTCTTCAGTACTCGGTTACAGTAATCTGGTATGACAAAGGCATGTGGTTTTTCCATGATGACTCAATGGGAAGGATATGACAGCACAGCAGCAGCAAAGACGGTGACTGCAGGAAGATGTTTCCTTCCCTTCTGCTTGTGAAATGTGTGCCAGATCCCTTGATTCGTCCGCTCACTTTTTGTTTTAAACGTTGAGCCTTAAATGCACCTTGAGGGGACTCAGCAGAAAGGCACACAGTGTACCTGAGACAGACTGTTCCTGAGGCAGAGGATGTGATTAGTCTTTCTGCCCAGAGTCGTCGAAGAACAAATGACAGGAATGAAACTGGCATTTACTGGTAATTTATTTGACGTGGTTTCTTTACACTTACTGTAACCAACCATCATTTTCACTTGTAAACGACATCTGTGTGTGTCTGTGTGCATTAGTGAGAGAGTGCAAACTCAGCTATCAGCATCCTTCCTCTGTCACTGACTGTTGAGGTCTGAGGATTTGTAGGGTTGGCACATGAAAGTGTTATGATTAAAAAAGGAAAAATTCCAAAATATATGGTATATGGTTTTCACAACTTCTGTCTAGTGTTGTCAGTGTTTCCAGTGTGCACAATCCCCGTCGCTGTTGATCCCCCTGCTGGCCTGGGGAGGGCGTAGAGGCTTTTTCACTTGAAAGGAAAGAGTTAAATTGGGAGATGATTATACTTGCAGACATTCATGCTAAATGCCGCAGACCTAGATTTAGTTTGCAAGAACATGTATAGCCTTTTGATTTCAACATGATGGAAAGTGAGTGAGATAAAACTGTAAAATAAATAAATAAATAAATAAATACATTTTAATGATTGTAACATCTGTGGATGTCACAAATGTCTCTACAATTTTCCAACTTGGGAATGTGACTGGACTTTAAGGCCCATTCTGAAGATGAGGACTGCCTAATTACTGTCGTTCTCACAGCAGAAGATGTCAGAATGGGACTTCCTGTCTCTAATAGACTTTCCTTAGCGTCTTCCTATATTTATCTTCTGCCCTCAGCATTGAGTGACAAATAGAAAGTCAGGGATCGCTGGTTGTGAAACTACATTCACCCCATTCTTATAAAACACAAGGAGGCTTCTTCTTCTTCCACTCAGCTTACTCTCAGGGCCACAAAACTCTTTGTTGAGTATAAGCAATGTGCAACATTGAACATGCTTGCTTGCTATGATTTGCCTTATTTACAACAACTTGAAAATATTCAGTAAATTCCAGAGAAGTGTGAAAATCAAAGGAATGCATCAGGGATCCAAGTCCATCACGTAACTCTATTGTTCAGTGAACAGTAGCGCCAAGTAGCTTAGCTGGAGCTGCCCATTTCATGCCACGTACTTCTTCAGATATGTGTCATAAAGAACTTAAGTCTAAGTCTGAGATAATTAAGTTGTGATAGCTTACTGAGAAGAAAGATAAGAACTGCAGGTAGATCTGTTTGTTTAAGGGAGAGGGCGAGGTTGATGTGGAGAAGATAATAGGTTAGTTAACTGGGTGGAAAAGAAAGTTGTCTTTTTTTTGTCCTCTATAACTCAACATGCCTTTGTGTTTTATGCCTCATGTCATTTTTATGAACAGTTAAGATCATTTAAGCCAGCACATGTTATTGGAACCAGCTGGTGTTCGTTGCAGTCAAGTGTCTTGAGGTTGTGTCTGTCCATTATTGTTTTGTATGAGATGTTTGTACAGGATATCATGTGTATTTTGTAAGAAAACATAAGATTAAATCGCTATTATTGAAACATGTTCCATTTTTAGACCACCAAATCCTTCATATTCAATATTCAGCAGATGTTTTCATGCTGTAGAAAAAAAAAACTACTGCTTCATACGGTTTAGGAGATACACAGAGAGCTGGAGAATCACCAAATGTACAATTTAGTTCTTTAAAAATTGGTTTAGTTGGAATAAATCTGTAGTGTTTTTGACTGTCGGGGAAACTTCTTCAGCAAACAAGACTAGACGAGTCTACAGCCGTGCTCGCGGCTCTGTGAGGCTCATAATGACAAAGCTAGCCGTGCTGATGTTTAGCAAGTATGTTTATCATTTTCACTGTCTTAGTTTAGTGTGTTAGCATGCTAATTAGCAATAAACAAAAAATACAGGTGATGTGAATGGGGGGAAAAAGTCATATTTCAACCTGGACCAAAGTGGTCGACCAACATTGCCATCCCAGGATGAATTGTATTATCGCCCCTTATTTTATTCCATCTTCTCTCTCTGTCTGTCTGTCCAGCATCAGTGAAAGTTTCCTGACAGTTAAAGGAGCTGCTCTCTTCTTACCTCGAGGAAATGGCTCCTCCGCTTCCTCTGCCTCTCGCTTCTCACAGCTGCGCAGCAAACATGCAGGTGAGGTCAAAGTTCTTCCCCAAGCATGTTCAGTATCAAGCATCATCCCACCATCTCACAGTTTTAAATATGTTCTTTTGTTCTTGAAATGTTAATTTAAGCACCTGTAGTAATAATTGGTAAATAGGGTTTCATTAATTTACTTAATTTACAGCTGCAGTTCTTAATACTGATCAGATGATTTATTACTCTCGTCTTACCAGGAGACATCCAGCAGCATCTACAAACCATGTTCACTGTCCTCAGACCAGAGGACAACATCAAACTGGTGGGTACACACAATGACACACACATACAATAATCTTAAGGTTGTCAATCAACTGTCAAGGCACCAATTATGTTTCTCCCGTTCCAGGCGGTCCGTTTGGAGAGCGCCCATGCTCAGGTCACCCGCTACATGGTGGTGGTTTCAACCAACGGTCGCCAGGACACAGAGGAGAGCGTGGTACTGGGTATGGACTTCAGTCCCGTAGACAGGTGAGAGACTAGTATCCAGACGCGTACCTGTGCCTGCCTGTTTTCATATAGTGCATAAAGTTGTAACATGGAGACTTTTTTTCCCTCCCAGCTCATGTTCGGTAGGGCTTGTTTTGCCCTTATGGAGCGACACGTTGATACATCTGGACGGAGATGGGTATGAACATTTCCAACATGTCATGCTTGAATCACAGAGCCAACACACACCAAATGCCAGGCTGCTAAGATGGCTGACAGCATCTTTTTTTTTTTTTTTTTTTTTTTACCTCTCTCCTCTGTTCCCACTCTCTTCTTGCTCTCAGGGGTTTCAGCGTGTCAACTGATAACAGAGTGCATGTATTCAAGCCTGTTTCTGTGCAGGCCATGTGGTGAGTCACACTGTATTAATCACACGACTCGGTAGAAATGGATATACATTCAGTATCTGCCCTTTTATTAATTGCAAGCGTTGGTATCGGTACCTAAAGCATATCCCTGCCATTTATTTGTCTCTCTCCACCTCATCTCATATTCACTCCACTCTCACACAGGTCGGCCCTCCAGTCGCTCCATAAAGCTTGCGAAGTGGCTCGTTGTCACAACTACTTCCCAGGCAGCTTGTTCCTCACCTGGGTCAGCTACTATCAAAGTAGGGTCTCCTCCGACCAGGCACGAATCAACGAGTGGAACGCCATGCAGGATGTGCAGTCACACCGTGCCGATTCACCCGTCCTCTTCTCTGATGTGTAAGGATCCCTTTTTATTTTCTCCCTCTGTTTTTTTTTTTTGTGAGGTGAGTTACTGTCCATGCTACTACATCTACTGAGTTTGTAGTAGGAGGTTTGTTCATATGTCTCCTCCATATGACTGTATGTTAGCAGTAAAGCTTCATGTAAGGAAATCGGCTTATTTCATACATTGTATTTCAATGTCTGATGTTTCTCTAGACCTACCGAAAGAGAACTGACAGAGCGTCAGATCAAAACCAGTTTGAGGGAGATCATGATGCAAAAAGACCTCGAGAATGTCACCTGCAAAGAGGTGAGTGTCTGCTTCAGATGCTGGACTTGAAGGTCCCTCCCAAAGTATAATTGTATACTAATTGTAAACTTGCACGTTCAAGTTCCTTTTTAGTATCGGAATTTAAATGTAATGTGCCTGCGTTTGAGGTTTAAGATTTTCTGTTTTAAGATTTTATCTGTGTGTCTGCTGGCTGAATGTGTTCTGTAGATCCGCACAGAGCTGGAAATGCACATGACATGCAACCTCCGAGAGTTCAAGGAGTTTATCGACAATGAGATGATTGTCATTCTGGGTCAGATGGACAGCCCCACAGAGATCTTTGATCATGTCTTCTTGGTAGGTTGAACCCAGAACATTGAAATCCATAAAATGATTAACTGCTTAGCCGGATCACAAGTTAATTAAAAGAACAGTAGAGAATACAAAGTGTCTCATGAATAATTTATCTCTACTTTTAAGTGAAATGTATGAACACTAGTGATATTAGACTTAATCCATGTCTCAGGAACCTGGCAAAAAATGAGATAGTCTTGTGTAATCCTGAGTTTTTCCCAATTTCAAGGTACTTTGTTCTTGTTTGGTTTGGAGGGCCAGTGGATGTTAGGCTTGTCTTGCCACAGGATTTAAGCATTATGAAACACTCAGTTGAAGGCTCTGAACTAGGATTGCTTTTGTTTCCTACAGGGATCTGAGTGGAATGCATCCAATTTGGAGGAGTTGCAGAAGAGCGGGTAAGGAAGACAACAAAACCCAGAGCAGAAGCTCTATTGAAGTCAATAAAAAATATAATAATAATTTTGTTTTAATGAAATTTAAATCTGATGTGTTAAAATACTCTTCAGTCTGCCATCCACATAAGCTCTGGTTTTCTAATCTCTCCTCTCATTCATGTCTCATTCTCACCCAGGGTTCAGTACATCCTGAATGTAACAAGGGAGATCGATAACTTCTTTCCCGGTGTGTTTGAGTACCACAATATCCGTGTTTACGATGAGGAGGCCACTGACCTGCTTGCCTATTGGAACGACACCTATAAGTTTATATCTAGAGCCAAGTGAGTTTCCTGTTTTTTTTTTTTTCTCTGATCTGCTGATCTTGTTTGGGAAAAGCAGTTAGTTCCTTTGGAAAAACTTGACAGAATCATATTATCTGCCTTAATGTTCACAGTGATGTGAAGGCTGATGTGCATGCTTGAATCATATCTAAACCAGGAAAGCCGGGTCCAAGTGTCTGGTGCACTGTAAAATGGGTATAAGTCGATCTGCAGCCACGGTGATCGCCTACGCCATGAAGGAGTACGGCTGGGATTTGAAAAAAGCCTTTGATTACGTGAAGGAGCGTCGAGCTGTGACCAAACCCAACCCCTCTTTCATGAGACAGCTGGAGGAGTATCAGGGCATACTGCTGGCCAGGTACCCACGCACTCACACCATTATATTACATGTGGATGGGTGGATGTAGCATGATGCTTACACTGCACCCACTGTACGCACTTTGATGTTAACTGAATAAAGCCTAAATCCATCGAAGGTGTGTAAACAGAAACAGGCATATTTAGTTTAACCATTTTAAATTGCTCAAGGATGTGCTCAGGTTTTTTTTTTTCAAAATTCATGTCCTGTTTATACACAATATGCGTATTCATACAGCAAACTAGGATGTTTTCATTTAATTTGGTAATAATTCTATAGACCCTATGGCTGGAAAACTGAGTGAAAGGAGCTTAAAACACTCTGTTGAGCTAAAGGGAACTGCAGAGCTGGTTGTAATTCTCTTCTCCTTTCAAATTACACACTCATTTGATCCATTATTAACATGATGATACGGTTTAGTGCAGCCTTAAAGTGCATTTCATAACATATCTATCAGTGAAATTATATTTTCAACAATATTCTTTTTAAATAACAAACTGCATGTATGTGAATGTTTATGTATATACGTATAAATAAAGAGAAAAGAGGTGATATGAATAGACAATAAAATACTACATTTTTGTTTATCCTCTCCCCTTTGTGACATACTCCTGCAGCAAGCAGAGGCACAACAAACTGTGGCGTTCTCACTCCGATAGCGACCTGTCAGAGCACCATGAGCCACTGTCTAAATCCTACGCCCAACCTCACAGCCTGGGCCGCTCCGACCCCCATAACCAGGCCAGCAGCCCACTCGGTCCCTCTGTGAAAGAGCTGCTGGAATCACTGGGGACTTCATCCAGCACTGGCAAAGCAACACACTCCACTAGCCAGCCTGATACTGGCATCCAGTTCAGCTCCTCATCCTTTGAGGGGGTGGCATCACTATCAGGTGACACTGAAGCTCGAAGCCTCGAGGCTCCCTCTCATTCTGCTGTAGCCCAGATCGACCCCCCTTGTCCTGAGTCCGCAGCTGGCTCTGTGTCTCCGCTATCTCCTCCGCTCTCCAACGGGGTATGTGACTCTGAGGTGCAGCCGTCGTCACCTCCTCTCTCCCAGCCAAGGGCCGCCACTGTGGTGCCTGAGCCTCAAAAGACAGACATGGTGACTGTTGCAGAAAGTGTTTTGCTGGGCCAACCTCACCCACCTCCATCCCTTCACCACCTCCCCCTCTCTCCAGCTCCGTCCCCGACTCCAACCTGCGCGGATGAGGTTATCAAACCACAGGTGTCGTCCTGTTCTCTGCCTGTGATTAAACCGATGCAAGCGTCAGTGCCTGAGCCCATGACAACACAAACACCAAGCACACAACAAGCTGGACCCCAGTGTCTGCCTGCACCAGTGCCTGTCAGAAAACAAGACTGTGACCCACACACGTGTGGCTCGTCTTTGGATGGTTCAGCAGCCCATCCTCCCCTCACTAGTGATTTTAACAGCTACCCCAGTGCCATTCCACAAGACAACAAAGTGTTGTTCGGCCACAGTGCGGATCACATTAACTTTTTCAGTGCCAGGGAAAAGTTCAAGGGAATGACTCAAGATGGTAAGACTCATAGTGCTGCGGTGCAGCAGTCGGCCCAGCTGAAGAGTTGTGGCAAGGAACAGCAACCACTGCCTCAGGAGGTCTCCGCTAGTGAGGGAAAAGAGGAGGAGAAAAGAAAGGTAAGGATGTAGCAAAACTTTCCAGAATGACTGCACACCTATTTCCATTGAAAGCACCAGAAAGATTGTCTCTGTCATCATCTTCTCAGGTTTATGTGACTGGAAGCTTAGACAAGAAATTGTGTTTGCAATGGAGATAAGTGTGCAGATGTTTTGATCTTTTTTAAGGATTTAGCTTGTGTAATACAATCAATACAATGTAATATTGATTATCAAATGATTTCAAAAAAATGTAGGATGTTTGGGAGTTTGTTAAACCCACAGCAGTTACATATGGTTTCCAGTGATTCATTTGTTCCAGTAGTTAAGCTTTTGGGTTACTGAGTTGAAGGGTGCCACCTGGTGGCGTAAAGGTAGAACATCTGAATCAGTTCTATTTAAATGGCTTCTGAATAAAGTGGTGGATGTACTGATAATTTAATTTTAAACTTCGTTATTTTTCTGTCTTTTTCCTTTTTTCTTAGCAAATCCCTGTGCAGGTCACAGGACTGAAGCCTGCAGTGCACACAGAGGCTTCACCTCCTGGCCCTCTCAGCCAACTGGGTCATGAGGGCCCCCAGGACCAGGAAGTGAGGAAGTCAAAGCAGGAAATAGAGGATAGTTGTGTTTTTTCACAGAAGGAAGCTCAGAATGTAAAAGAGGAAGTGAAAAACAAAGAAGACGAGGAGGCGGCTCCTGCTCGTCTCTACAGCGATTGGACAAGGGGCTCTGTGCGGCGTGTGACGCGACAGCTGGAGCAGCGAATGAAACAGGAGCATGACTCTCCATCACCCTCTTCGTCCCCGCCGTCCCACTCCAGCAGCTCTTCCTGCTCTCAGTGGCGTCCATCCGGCGCAACAATGTCACAGGTGTCAGTGGATAGCGCTGTGCAGGAAGACAAAGAGGAGGATGATGGGAAGTTTGGTTCAATGAAGAGGGAGAGTGGTGATGTATTTGAGACGGGGGAACTAGGAAATGATGACGGAAGCACAAAAGAACACAAATTCCAGCCTGCTGATACTCGATCGCTCTCTACCTCTTCTTCTTTCCACCACTCAGCCCA
The DNA here is from genome assembly GCF_910596095.1 of Thunnus maccoyii. Lineage (NCBI taxonomy): Eukaryota > Metazoa > Chordata > Actinopteri > Scombriformes > Scombridae > Thunnus > Thunnus maccoyii. The sequence continues at coordinate 16,011,279 of NC_056545.1, forward strand.
CTCTCCCTTTGCCTCTGTGAACTTCCTGTGTTTGGAGGGCGTGACAGAACTGGAGTCGGGCACGGACTGGGACTGCTCCACAGAGGTACCTCATAGTGACATTATCATGAGGGAGACATGGGAGACTTTGTGCGAGCTGGGCGCCTTTCTGCAGCAGGTGAGCGTGGGCGGAGCCCGCAAGGCCAGGTGTGTGGACCAGGTTTTTGGCCTCAGCGCTGGAGCAACACAGAAGCGAGGCAGCAGCACCCAGAAGAGGGTCAGAGAGGTGGAAGCCAGGATCCGCCAGGCGGGGCTGACCCCTCCATCCCTGATGAAGCGCTCAGCATCTCTGGCTAAGCTGGGCTGTCTGGAGCTGCTAGCCAACGACCTGAGTGAGTGGGAGCTCAGCCGCTCCTCTGTGGCTCCGTCCTCAGCAGAACCTCCCATCCATACAGCTAGTGATGAGTCCAAGAAGCAGCGGGTCCACAACTCTCCTTCCTCACCCAGCCAGCAGCCTGAAGTCATCGGGATCGGTGCAGAGAGGCTTTCCGAAGCTGGAGAAACCTCATCAGGAGTCTCTCCATCAAATCAGACTCCGCAGAGCTGTGTACTCCTTAACTCTAGCCAAGACTCTCTGCATTTGCCTGGGCCCACACTTATGACAACAAGGCAGCAATATGGAAGGACTCACCCTCTGAGGCGGCTTAAGAAAAGAACTGTTAGTACCCTTTACCACACCATGTAACCCTCACCATATGTGTGTCTGTCTGTCTGTGTGTGTGTGTGTGTGTGTGTGTGAGAGAGAGAGAGGGATCTTGTGCACCTGTGAGAAAATGGAAATTTACAGCGTATGTTGGATTGATTCAGCAAAACGAACCAATGCCTCTTGCCTTAAAGGATATGTTTATTAGTTTTCTGTATGTTTTTTTTTTTTCCCCTGCAGATCCGCCAAGAGCGTCTGTGAAATCTAATATGAGGCACTTGTCTCAGTGCAAGAACAATTACAAGGCTATGAAGGTTAATTTAAATGATTCAAATTGAAACAAACACTGTGTAGTATAAACACTTGTAACATAAGTCATTCAAAAAGCAACAAAACCAATCATCGAGTTTTATACGAGTAACTTGTTTTAGACGTTGATAAGCCTGAGCCTGTATTTATTCACTCTCTACATCATTGCTGGTTTTTCCATTCTCAACTTGACACATTTACTTGATCGCTGTTGGTGGATTGAATAGTCCAACCTGGTGTTTGGTGGAATGTAGCCTCTGTTTTCCTCCTCTTCATGTCTCTTCACCTCAATGTTTAATAATCGTGCTGGATAGCTGCAAAGGAAATTATTCGGCTGTTTCTTCTGGTACAAGCTGACAGGTAAATGAATCCATTCAACACTCCTGCACCGACGATTACACAAAACAAACATGTACAGATCAAACTTGGGAGTCATTTAGCAGAAATACTGATAATAATGTCAATCAAAGTCAGTTCTGCTGTCTTGAGACTGATGCTAAATGTGGGGTCGTGGTAGCAGCTGCGCATTTAAACACGTGAGAGCTCAGGTGGAATCTCTGACCACACAGGTTAGCGTTTTCAGCGGCTGTTAGGTGTTCAATCGTTACATTTCTGCACATTTGAACTAACTGGCTCACAATGAATCCCAATAGGAAGGCAAATCCAGAACCGGTGACAGAAACATCAGCTAGGTTTATTGCGATTTATTGAAAGAAATTGGAAAGAGAAGAGGGATGCTGTGTTCGTTTGTTTTGTTTTTTTGTTTATTTTTTCAACTACACAATACCTCAATAAGTCTGAACCAAATCTGACCTGCACACAACTGTCATGCTCTGGATTCCTGGAATGTCCGTCTTAATCAGCAACTGTTTCAATTTCACTACTCAATAAACTGAGGTAAACTCATCTCTCTCATGTCTTCTCACAGTTCTGATGCCACTCAAACTAGATGTTTTGTTTTTGTATGTGTTACTGTGTCGGGGAGGAAGGGTTAGGTTGGGGAGTTGGAGTTAAAAGGCAGAGTGTATATTTGTGAGTTTCCTGCTTTGTTCTGTTCTGGGATGTAAAGATCTGTAATGTGAGTTGACATTTTAGGAACTGTACATGTTTTTATATCTGGCTTAAGTCTGTGTGAGAAGTGACTGTAGCACAACTTTACCATGTGGGTGTGTACTTTTTTTTTTTTTTTAAACTGATTATTGTCCCTTTTGTATGCATTTTAGGGGTGTGCCTGTGACTGGCAAGTGAAGCTTCTCTGCAGTCTATCAGAAATGTCTGTACAGGGAGGTCTGTCATACATGCACTTTACTCCCTTTTTAATTTTAATCTGTTTTTTTTTTGTTTTTTTTTTTAAATGTATGGTTGCTACTTTCGGGGAACATGCTTAGGTAGTAAGCGGTTGTTGGGTATGCGTGTGTATTATTGAAATCTTTTTTTTTTCCCTTTTTTATTTTAAACTATCAGTGTAAATATTCTTTTATATTATGTGCTTCAACTGTGACCATTAAAACAATGGAGATTAATGAGTCTGTTTTTGCTGTGTTTGTGTACAGTGATGTGAGGTAGTAACATAACATTGTCAACAATAAGAAGAGGTTGACAATAGTACAATAATGTGTGATTTTCTTCTTCTTCTTCTTCTTCTTTTCTTTTTGAAACATTCTGTCAAAAGTTTGGACACACTTTCCACTTCACTTGATGAGAAAGTGTGTCCAAACTTTTAACAGGTACTGTGCATGTATCAACGTCTAACACATTGTAAAGCATTGTGGGTGTTTTTCATTCTATAAGATGAGTATTTTTCTCTTATATTTTAAGTTTGATGATGTTAAATACTTGGATACTGTAACAAAAAAAGGACATTTAAAATTCAACAGAAGAAAGTCTTTCCAGAATTTAGTGTCCAGGTTGCATAAATCAAACCAAATTGTCAACAGGGAGCTTTTCTTCAGTGAGAGTAGTTTCAATGAACTGTTTGTTGATATTATTGATTGTAAGTAAACTATTGGTAATCATATCTTTGAATTGAGAAAAAACCCCAGCTAGGTATAGTACAGAAAGTTAAAATATATCAAATATGAAAATAGAAAAATTATTAAAACCCTGTTCATATATATATATATATATATATATATATATATATATATATATATATATATATATATATATATATATATATATATATATATATATATATATATATATATATATATCTCAGGATTGATACAGGTATATATTGCATGGTTTTTCATGTGAGAAGTCAGTTCACAGCATATTAAATCCTTGTGTCCAAAAAGCATAGCAATATATTTCAAACTTCACAATAACTGTTTGAAATTGTTGTCCTTTTTGTCATAATAACACCAGTGAAAATGTCTTGAAACACTATTGGAGAAAAAGACATTAGGATATTTTTATCTCCATAGGTGCACAGATGGGGTCAGAATGGCTCTCACTTTTATGAAATGTTATGTTTTGTGATTCTTGCTATGAACATGATACCAGTGCGCAACACTCACTGACAAATACATTTAACAAAGAAAACATTGATTGGAGCCTTTGCACAGTGACACATCGGATATTCGGCTTTCCTCTTTTCCTTTTGGTCAGTCAGTCAGTCATGTAACTGTCTCAGTCAAATTTCCTTCTTCAAGTTAGCCGGGAAATTGGAAAGTCACAGCAACAACTGAAGTCCTGAATGTTATCGCAGAGACTTCCTATGAAACCTGGTGAATACAGTAATTATTTTGCAAGGTCATTCTCTTTTTTTTTTCTTTCTTTTTGTCTTAACAGCAGGATGCAGGGGATATCTGTATGTTTTGTGAGCAACAGTGTTGTGAAGAGCTTGACTGAGTCCAGCTCAACATGCCCTTCAGGTATCCAGGTATGTTTAGTGTGTAATGTCTAAGACTCATGGACTAATAAAACAGACCCATATTGTAATATATCCATCTTCTGCCTTTGGACCAACTAGCACAACAAATTTTATTAAGACATTAGAAGCAGCTGGAAGTGCACAGATCAAAACTATCATTTCCTGTTCTCTGTAGCTGACTTTAACTAGTGTTCCTGCTGCCTGAGACCTTCACTGTTATAGCTACTGATTACCAGTAGAGGCAATATGAAGTTATCCTCAGCAACAGGAGATAGCTTGGGGTCCATCAGTATAGGCTAATTTGGAAAAACAGTCACAATACTCTGATTTTTTAACACCTGAACCCTTCATCTTGGGTCTCTTGAGATGAGCTACTTGCTGTCACTTTGTGAATTGGCCATTATTGAAGTTTCAGATTTGTATGAATTTCTTTGGCAGTTGAACCCACATTTAAGACAATTCAATTAATTTAAACTGAAGGTTTTTTGTATATGCAGTGGCCTACATGTGTATATTGGGGGCAAAATTTGCATTTGTAACAAACAAAACTGTAGCCTATGTCTAAGCACATGAAATATGCTGTCAGCGGTAAGAAAATTGTGAAAAAAACAAACAAACAAACATAAATCATGGCTTTCAATCTTAACTTAAGGGTTAGAAGCTGGTGAACAAAATAAATTTAGATGTCACAAACTTTGGCAATTCAAAAGTTGTTGTTTTTAACATGCTCTTTTATTTCTATCCTGCTTTCTGCAGCATCAGAAGCTCTTTTGCTCAATACAAACTCCAGCCTTGTCTTTAGGAGTTAACAAGGAGCACTTGAAGGCAGCATGAAGTCACCTGTGTACGTTTATTTATCTATTAAAGTCACAATTCCTCTGTTAGAGGCCATCAGTGGTGACCCCCGGGGACGCGCTGGCCCCCTGTCACCGGCGCGCGTCACGTTTCCCTGCACTGACAGAGCCCGTTCCAAAATAGACGGCACCCACCCATACACCCACCCACCCACACCCTCCTCTCTCCCTGCTCTGCCCCGGTACTCTCCCCCTCTCTCTTTCCTTGCCGAGGAGCGTCACGCAGTCGTCCAGTGCGTCTCCTCAGCAAGTCCGAACCGACTCCAGGAAACCCAGTCGCAGGGAATACAATACAAAAAGGAGTAAACCAAAAGAGCAGGCGGTGCAGGCTTTACAACACAATCCGAGAGAGTTGTCCAGGGAAGAGGGGTCTCCCCAAAACCTGAGGTAAGGCTGTCTTGTGGACTGTCTTTCCTAATATGTGTGTCAGTGTCTGTGCTGCAGTGGGGTGAGAGGTGCGTCAGCTTCTTTACTGCACTGCTGGAAGGGAGCGCGCCTTTGGAAAGCCTTGAAAAAAAAGAGTCTATACATTGTGATTGTGCACTTTCCCCCCCAGCGGACGGAACAAATCTTGAGTCATGCATGGCAGCTGTGGGCTACTTTTAAGGAGCACGCTGTACATTACTAACCTCCCCCCCTCCTCCTCCCTCTGCTCCTCACACCTCCTGCGCCCCTGGCACCCTATGTTGCTGTGTTTATGTGTGTTTGTATAGGCTGTGCGCATTGGCTGTTTCAACTTATTCATTAACGATAATGCGCCACAGAGTGCGGTGTCTTCATGCTGGGGCTATTTAGGATCAGGCTCGGAGGGTGGGAGGAGCGGCTGGCCCGGGTGGGACAGTGCAGTTTGTCATGTCTATATTAGGAAAGTGGCAGTGTCATTCTTTCGCTCTGTCTCGACTCTCCAGAGCTGTGCCATGCGCGACAGAAGAGGGCTATCTCATTAACCTGAGGCAGAATTAAAGGAGCACGTCGGAGTTTTTTTGTTTTTTGTTTTTTATCCCCGCATTTAACTTAATTTACTAGTTTTTAGATTGTTGAATAAGCTCTGCTTTGCTCTAAATCTCCCTCCCCTTATTTTTAACTAGGCAGACACTGCTGGTTTCAGCTCATATCAGTGGTAGAAAAATCAACTTGGAAAGGTGGTGGAAGCTTGCTTGAGATACTAAATCAGTCACACTCAACATTAAGATATCTTTATTTTATTTGATCTATCTTCTAAAGTCAGATTTTTCTGAGTTTTCTGAGACTTAAAAGCAGACCACGAGCAAAGTATTTTCATGTTCAAATCAGATGCTTAGGCATGCACAATAAATAAATATTGTTTCTTTGTCATTTTTTTGTTGATAAAGTTAGTTTTGATTCATTATTTTTGTGTATTAGGACCTTATCTCATCAGCCAGGTGGAAAAACACATTTGAAATACTATTACTATCTTATGCTGAATACTCTACTATTATTATGCTGTACTTTTGTTGGTTCAATAAGTCTCTGACACAGTACCAATAAAAAAAAACACATGTGTTGGCCCTGAAACACACCACAGTTTACAGGCCCGCCTGAAGTGGAAGCTGGAATGTAAATTTCTTGATAACACAGAGCTTCCAGGAAAGCAGCAAGTGCTTCTGTCCTCACATCAGTCTCGTTGAGTCGTATATCTCCTAGTCTTCGGCTGTGAAAGTCAGACATAAAAGCTGTGATGACAGCAGGTTTTGGGTCACTTCACTTCTTTCTCTTTTTAAAATATCCACAAAAACCCCTGATCTCCGTTGTTACTTGCTATAGTCGGATAGTTATTATGAAAAGACAGACAATTTGAGGTTGTGATCATCCACTAAACCAGAGGAGGAACTCTGCTGCATTTATCAGACGTCTTCAGGGACTGATGCAGGCCTACTTTTCCATTTGGGTTTTTAGTTTTATGTAAGCCAGTGCAGTCTGGGAGTGTGAGTTACACTACATATTCATAGGGATTGTATCACATGCGTGTGATTGAATATAACTGCTGTGCTGTTCACATTGGCATTGTATCCGTCATATATTAGGCTCTCCTCCTGCCTTTTATCTGTTCTCTCTGTCTTAGTGTTTGTCTTTGATGTTTGGCTGTCACATAGTGTTTGGTGGGACAATCAACTATAAATATCTATGCTGATGGCAGCCACTGTTATAGAATATCTCCTGTGTTTTGGAGGATTACAGTCCCTCTGGCCTGGTGCCCGGGACAGCCACAAGACAGCAAGATGTCAGTCAACAAACAGCCTAAAAGCACATTACAGAGCTCATTACAAAAGTTCATACAATATTCAGAGAGGGGCAGAAGTTATTTAAAATGTATCGATGGATTAACAGCATGATTGAACAGAAGGCCTGTGTCAGCTGGTTGCTGTGCAATTAATTTGACGGTGTTTGTGCAGTGAGTATAATTATGAGTGAAGCCAAAAACAAAGTAAATTCAAACTGAGTAAGATAAATAGCAAAGTATTTAATTTTCAGTACAAAAAGCTTGAAAGCAGTGTTGCTTCATCTCCGTCATCTTCTACCTTGAACTGAAATGACAGCAAAAACATCAGAAAGCTGCTCATAGCAACACATAAAGTAAAGTTCAGCAAGGAAATATTATAAACACTATAGCAACATGCCTCCATGTCAACAGCAGGCCATACACCATAGAAGGCGATATGAAGCATGGAAACTGCAGATAGAGGAAAGTGCTATATTATAATAACAAGCTCTTCTGTAATCAGCGCTGTAGTCTCTGCTGCATTATTTTTTTAGTTGCTTTTTGTATAAAACTTCTTCCTCCTAATAGTGGGATAAGATCAGATCAAACACTGTTGCTTAAAGTCTTGTTCCAAGTTAAGAATCTCCAGTATGTAAATGTTTATAATTCTGCTGGTGCTTTTAGTTGTAGTCACATTTGGTTTAAAGTTCAAATATTTAGTGAACGTTAATGATGGAAATCTTTTTTTCTGTTTTTTTTTTTTTTCTGGACCATTTTATCTCTTTCAATCAAGCATTAAAGTTGCTTTACAGATGACTGACAAGCTGATGATAAGACAGAACAAATGTAAACAGTAAAACTAATTTGAGACTAATGTACACAAAGTAGAAGTAAAGAAAACATTTCACTCAACCAAAAGACATGGGGGAGCTGGGGTGCTTGTCATCAAAGTCAAAGTCCAAAAGCTGCAAGAAAGGGTTTGCACACCCAAATTAATAAGATAGTTTATATTGATTTTGTTTAAAATGTCCAATACAAGCACAGGAGGAAAAAACAAGCACACAAAAAAGATAAAAATGTAATAAAAACCAATGAAATAGATTAAAATAACAAGATTAAAGTCTCTTTCCAAATATTTTACCACTCTTGTTCCATTTCATTCTCTAAATTCTCTGTTTCTGACACTATTCTGACATCTAAACTTCTCCATCACTCTCCCTCTCCCACCTATCCTACCTATGTTCCTCTTCCTTCTTCAGCCATGAGTCGCAGCATCGTGCGGCAGAGTAAGTTTCGCCACGTCTTTGGGCAGTCGGTCAAGGCTGAGCAGGGTTACGATGACATCCGCGTTTCCAAGGTGACGTGGGACAGCTCATTCTGCGCCATCAACCCAAAGTTCCTGGCGGTCATCGTTGAATCCAGTGGAGGAGGAGCGTTCTTGGTCCTGCCCCTCTCTAAGGTCAGTAAGGGGAAACATTTCTGGGCTGCAGAGGGTGAAAACACAACAGAGTGTCCACGAGTTCAGTGTTCATGTCAACCTATTTATCTCCTGAAGATGAGATAAAATGCTAGATTAAATGTGCATTAGACACATGTTTTTAGGTTTGTACATGCTTGGATTGTCAGTGCATGTGCTCATTGTACTTAATATGTAAGTTAATACTTGTCTATATATTCTACACCTTTTCCTTTATTTTAATCTTAAGTGATTGCTCCATGTGCTCAATGGAGAAAGAAGTTGGAGCTCCAATATGCTCCGTTAAAAGTGAAATGAGCTGCATATCTGAGAAGAAAACCACATGATTTAAAAACCCGTGAACCCAAACAAAACCTCTCTTCTGCAGAAAGAATGTGGATAAGATTGTCTTGTTTGTTTTTGGGAAGTTGATAGATCTTTAGTTGGTTGGATTGTCCACCAATGAAATATTTCAGCATCTATTGGATGGATGGCCATTAAATTTGGTGCACACATTCCTATGCCCCATTAGGATGAATTGGAGTAACTTTGGAGACAAGTAATGCTGCACCAGTGAAGCCACTTCAGTTTCAGAAGTTTGTATCTTTGTGTTTTGTTCTGGTATAATTCTAAAACAAAGTTTCCACTATTGGAAATATATGACATCCACCTAATAAAATGGTGATGAGGATGAAATAATGGAAAATCTTCAAAAAGTTGTTGATTATAGGCACAGGAGATACAACTTCAGGTCTCCATGAAGAATTACAAACACCATTCATACAAGTTTATTGTGTGTAATTTTAGTGTAAGCCACAATAAAGTGGTATCGTATCATATCGTAAGTTCATTGCTCAACATTATTGATGTGCCTCAGCCAGACATGGGTTCGGATTTCTTGACTAAGCATTAGTCTTGTTCAGAGGCTCGTCTCAGTAACTAAATGCTGTGTAATGTTTAGCTACTGTATAAGTAGCCATAGCAAGTTAGAAGATATATGACACAATCAGCAGGCTGTAATGGGGAGGGTGAAGAAAAAGACTCCCAAAGCTTTTGGCAGGTGACTTTGTACTGAGGTCAAATCATTCCTGTGACCCCAGATATTTTAAATACACAGAAAAGAGGCTGTCTCATTCTGTGTGGGTGTTGAGGTTGGGCCTATAAGGTAACACTTTATGTCACAGGAAGACAGAACAGAAGCCAGTTTTCAAAACTGATCAGCGTCATCTCATGGTATCAGCAGTTTAAAGGTTGTTGATGGCAGTTATTCCTTTTAAAAACAACTTATTTTCATTCAAAAGTTGACTTTTGCATGTTTTCCTTCTAACAGCTGAGGATATAATATTATCTCCAAGCTGTTATGTTGGGGAAGCTTTTGGAAGGACACCATAATTGCCGAAACAGAAATACACGGACAGGAAAAGTAACAGGTCAAGACGGATCAGACGCTTCAGTGTGGTGTTACAGTTCCTCGAGACCCGTGATGATACCAGCATCGCCTTAAAATAAATGCTGGACATCATGACGAGACAAGACTAAATTTGTGCCAATATTTTGATGTACAAGGAAATGATATTGCAATCGACTTTGATTTAAGGGTTGGCTATTCAAGTGATTCTATCTAAGTAAAATAGGTTACTGGCACACATATTTTGTGCATTTTAAAGATTAGCTAAATAGCCTTTTATCAGACCAAGAAGATATATTAAGAGTGATCCAGAAACACATATTTAACTGCTGAAGTTGATTCAATAATACTTTTAATCACACATGTTCAAAAACCCATTTATTTTCTTGGGCAGTCTTATAATGTGACCACATAGCTGCAGATCACATCTCAAGGTGGAGCTCTCCAAATAACTGCTGACGCCGCTGTAATCGGCCAAGTCTGCAGCAATTTAGTTGACCTGCCCTGTGAGATGCCTCCACTCAGCAGGAATCATTTGAGCCGGGCTGCAAACACCAACCGTCAATCACAGCCTGGCGTTAAGGGAACTGAGAAGTTCATTAATTTCAGTCAGAAAGATACTGTAGTTTTTAAGAAACATTATAAAATGTTGGTATCTGGTGAGTTAACTGCTGAGTAAAAGCAGAATAAGACTCGCATAAAACAAGAGTGGCGTGAAATTTAGAAATTTCATGTCATCACAATGTCACACGTTCACCAGTGCCACCACAGAGATTCATCAGCATGTCAGTGGTGGTATTTAGTGACTAAGACACAGAGTAATACACAGGTTTTTCGAGACACTGGTAAATGGACGTGATTATATACTGGAGTCACGGTTGAACAGACATGCTATTAATATACTCTCTCGATCCTCCATTTTCCCCCCTCTGGGTCCCCAACCGGCCACAAGAAAAACTCCCCTTTCAACGCCTCGTCGCTCAGCTATAAATACACCTCTCTTGGGGTGTGTGTTTTGTGTGTGTGTGTGTGTGAAGGGAGTGATATCTCTGAAGATGATACACATGTTCACAGGATAGGAACAGGCAAAGATGGAATAACCTGGAAGTGACGTCATGAGGGATTTTATCTTGCATCTTTGTAAATTGTCTAGTTTTATCCTCGGAGTCCACCATAAAGTAGCAGGTCTCTGCTCAGTTTTTAGAAAGGCTTTTTGGTTGAACCTTGAAGGTTTTGACCACCACATTTGGTCCTCTTAACATCCAGGCCAAAAATGTGGACATTGGTTGTCATTTTTCACAAAGTCAGGCAACACCGGCTGATGTGTCTCATTACAAGGCCCTAAACTATGAGGAAATTTCTCTGCTTTGATGTGAGCAGACTATCAATCCTACCAGAACATGCAGAACATTCATATTTGTGTCTCTGTTATTGAGCTAAAAATTAAACATTTTTCTCATGTGGTTGCAGTACCCTAGTAAGCACTGATTTGGTGATTTGCATCTAGGTTCAAATTTGGCTAAACTTGTTTGAAAAGTAAACATTTTAGACATCTTCACTGCTTATAACGGTAGTTTCCAAGGTTTGTAATCCAAATGGTCTATATTAGCAGCTTTTCCAGGGCCATAGACCCCGGGGGACTCTAAAAGCCCCAGTTTCACTTTGTCTAAATTGGCTTTTGATCATTTGAACTTTACTCGTCCTGTGTCAGTCTGTCAGTTTGCCTGTTGGTCCACCACTTTGGTCAGGACTGAAATATCTCAACAGCTATTTGAAGGATTACCCCCTCCCCGAAGGATGAAGCCTACAGACTCAGGAGGGTGAGAGGTGGGCGTTAACAGGAGCCTAATAGCAATTTTTTGCCCCACAGCCTGTTAACAAGTCAATCCGACCATTGTTGTGGCATTTCAATGACTCTGTTTCAGCAAGTAGTTTGGACCAACAATCTCATCATACCAAAAGATCTTCATCAGTAGATGGAGTTTACCTAGTTTTTATAGAATTGAAGATGTTCAAATTTCCATCTTTTCTGAGTTCTTTAAGGACTTCTCATCGACGATGGCTGAAAAGTTGAGTTTGAAAGTTCATCCTTAAGCTTGGAAATAGTTGACGGAACAATCACACCACATGATCCATGTGTAGGAGTAGCAAAGGAGTTCCTGCTCAAAAATTGGAAATTCAAACATCTAGAATTCAAAGAAAGCTCCATCTGCTGATGAAGATAATGTGTTTTGATAGAAAGCAGGGGAACAGATACTTAATTGACTTTATTATCTCCAATGTCAAGAATGAACTGTCAGTCTCACCTAGTCAAAAATCAGAAAACATTTCAATTTTAGTCTGGTTTTAACTCAGACCTGCAAATCACCACATCAGTGCTTACTTGCTGTTTAATTCTTCTTCATGAAATGGTAAGTTCAAGTATGCGCACAGTTCTAACACAGTCCTGTTCGTCACTGCTGCTGCTATGTGCTGCAGACAGGTCGTGTGGATAAGAACTACCCGCTGGTGATTGGACACTCCGGACCCGTCCTCGATATTGACTGGTGCCCTCATGACGACAACATCCTGGCCAGCGGCTCGGAGGACTGCACCGCAATGGTAATGACAGTGTGTGCATGCGCGTATCTTTGTGTGTGTGTGTGTGTGTGTGTGTAGAAAAACAAAAATTGAGTGGGAGAGAGAGGATTTCAAATGCATGTGGAGGAGTTTGTTGTTCGGTGACTCAGGTAACAGTCATAGAGGTCGTCTCAGCTTGAATTCATTTTGTCTGCCCGCTAAATGAACAATAAGAGAAGTGAGTCAGTGAAGGCATCACTGTGTCTACCTGTCTGCCTGTCTGTCTGTCCACCCACCTGTTCCACCTCGTCTCCTCATCTTTATCTCTTCATCAGCCTGTTCGTGTTCATCATACTTTGTCCTTGACAAATTGGTCAGAATCTGTTTCCTGTCTGCAACGAACTTCGTCATCGTAACGCAGCAGCTAATCGTGCCTCTCCAACAAGTCATTGTGTGTGTGTGTGTGTATGTGTGTTTCCATGAAGGTCAGGTGGAGGATAAAAGTAGGAATCATTTATTAGACCGTGTGATTTTTTGGCACAGTGTGCTTTCACAGTATATCATCTTCCTCAGACTTGAGGTTGCTAAGGGGTTTTGTGATACTTTGCTGTGGCTACCTTAAGTGTTTTGATATGCATTAAGTGTCCCTTCATCAGACAAGAACATCTCAGACAAATCTGGAGGCTAAGCATGCAGGATATGTAAACACAGGATGTATACAACAGTTCAATCATGGTGATAAGGTGATTATTTTTGCTCTCCCAGCTGTCAATCAACTCACACTCACAGGAACTAATCAGTGAAAATCACATCAGCTTACAAACTACATTGTGGCATCTGTGCCTCCTTATCTGCAGAGCGTTAATTTAAAGTTAGGTCTGACAGTAAAGTTTAAATTTATACCTGATGGGGGGGGGGACAACTAAAAAAATTATGCACACATTATGCACTTGATGAAGGTTTTAATGTTAAGTTTTTGTTGAACCTGTTTTACAGAGGTGTTGATTCAACTTAATGGTTATTTTGGAAGTTGTAGTTTGTGTTGCTGTTGAATTGTATTTGGTTTTTCCACTCATTGTTATAAATTAGGTGGATGAAACAGAAGAAACATCTAACAGTATAAAGGAATACAATTCAACAGCATCACAAACAACGACCTCCAAACTGACCATAAAGTTGAATTAACACCTTTAGAAAACAATGTTAACAAAAGCTGAACCTTCAACATTACAACCTCTATAAGGATATGATATTAATGCAGGGCTGTTATATTAGGCTGTGCTAGCTTTAGCTATGTGTACTCTAATAAACTGGCAACTACATGGAGTCATCATTGAGGTTTGGACTGAGGAAAGAAAACAAAAGCTCTAGTAGCTTTTTCAGGCCTGTTTGTGATACACTGCAGGTATGTGGCTCTGCAGCTCATGACTAAGTTCAGTCAGCAGGGGTCACTGTGAGGCCAGGACCGCAGGAGAGGGAAACCTCAGTTATAGGAAACTTGACACATACCGTACATTTGTGTCAGAATGTATTACAACATTATTCATGCAAAAAAGTCCTTTAATTCTGTTTTTATACATTTTTTAACTTCAGAATGTGATCAATTATAATATATGTTTGAATTTGCACATCTTGTCTGTGATTGGAAACTATTAATTTCACTTCATGAAGTGTTTCACAGTTGAAAGAGAAATCCTGGCTAGAAAATGTCCATGACAGTGATTAGTTACAAAATGAACACACACTCTCCAAAAGCTTGAAATGAGAACCATATTTAATGTCTGTGATGTAACTGAGGGCTGCTCCACTGACACAAATCAGGGCACAACTGTGACTGTAACTCCAAGGGTAATTTTTTGGTGATGGAGACACATTTTCTTCTTTAGAATTGGTAATACAACTAGGAAATAAGGTGTATTTGGTGAAAATATCAGATTTAAGTAACTCATTCATCTCATGTTCCAGTTACTGTCATCAACATGCAACAGGAAATCTAGAAAAAAATATTCTGTTGCCTTTGTTCACAAAGATATACAGTATGCTCCTTACTTCACATCACTCTGTTTTGTCTGTGAGCATAAATGTGCAGTATGCCGAGTATGTCAGCATGTGTCAATGATTACATTTTTTGTTTGTATTATGAAAACATGTCTGTTGACTCAACATTGTATCTGTGCATCAGCACAGTTGTCACTGAGGACAGATTTGCTCACACTTGTTCAGAACGACATTGCAGGAATCTTTGTGCGATTGAATGGTTGAATTGTTGCTTCTCCTTTGGCAACAGCTGCTGGGATACTGTTTGAGTGTGCTGAGCTTGCCTTTGTGTGTGTGTGTGTGTGCGTGTGTGTGTGTGTACAAGATATTCCTCATGTTGTGGGGACGTAAATCGATTCACACAGTCATGTTGTGGGGGTTTGCCTCCCTTAATGGGGTCAAAAAGCAAGTCCCCTTAACGTATATCATGCATTTTAGGGTGAAGATTTGGTTTAAAGTTAAGGTAAATTTAGGGTTATGTTAAGGTTAGTTTAGAGTTATATTAAGGTTAGGATAAGGGTTAGGCATGTGGTGGTTATGGTTAAGGTTAGGATAAGTCTCCAGGAAATGACTGTAAGTTAATATAATGTCCTCTGAAGTGATGGAAACACGACTCTGTGTGTGTGTGTGTGTGTGTGTGTGTGTGTGTGCACGTGCGTGCGTGTGCGTGTGTGTGTATGCTTTGTTTATGTCCAGCACACAGATGGACAGCCACAGCTGTCCAGTCTTGGCAGTGTTGCCAGTGTGAAGCTACAGAAAGGACATAACTGTGATGTCATTCTCTTCAGTTCACAGAGACGGATCATTGTGTCATCTGAAAAGGCTCATTAGAGAGTGTTTATGTGTTTGTGTGTGTGTGTGTGTGTGTGTGTGTGTGTGTGTCTAGCATATGTGGATCAACTTATCACCTGCTGTGTGCTGTAACTGAAAAGGCCACACTTCAACACACTGCTAAAGAAACGTATTGTCTGTATGACATTAATGACAGATGTGTGTTCCTGTTTGTGTTGTTTCAGCACCATCCTGAGTACTTCACGAGGAATTCATAAAAGCACAACGTAGTGCAGAATGTTCATTCAACCTGTTCAGGCCCGTTCATGTCATGACACGTCAGTATAGGTTTTATATGAAGGTACTGTTGCATGCGTACCCTGTGGTCAGGGTCATAGGACACTGAAGTCATGTTTTGTTTCAGTTTGCATTCCACAATCAGTCTTTTTAAAGGGAGATTCTAGCATTTCTCAGACTCAATATCATTAAATAAGACTTTTTAAACCAAAATATAAAAGTAAAAATAGGGGACCATCAGAATGTTTTCCTGGAAATGTGGGAAAGGCTTTGAAATAAAAAGTTAACAGAAATAGAGACAACCGACTAGTTAAATGAATAAAATATTGTTAAAAACATGTTAAATAATTAGGAAAGATTACTGTTGTTTTCTTAGTGGCTCATCAGAAATTGCTTCAGCAGCTAGATTGTGCAGGAGAAATTTGGACTCCTGTCGTCAGTATTTCTAAAGTCGTGGTTGCTTTGCCTGTGGCCTCTCACCCAGTGCATGCTGGGAAAGGCTCCAGTGTCCCAAAAACCTAAACTGGATAAAAAATGAATGGACTGATGGATGAAAATCTGTTTAAACATTAAAAATGTAAACATGCCATTGTATATTTGGCATTAACTTAGATTTTGTAATAACTGATAAGTGATCTGTTTTTAGAGCATTATTTGGACATTTTCAGTAAGCAGTCTATTGGATTTGCGCACAGATGTGGACACTTGTGGGTGGGTGTCATCAGTTGTCACCTTGGCTATAAGGCAACATAAACGTATCATTGTAACAACAGTCACTGACAGTTAATATATGAATCTATTAAAATGACTGAGCTGCACAGTAAATCTGTGGCAGCGTGTTAAGTTTAATGGAGAATTCAAACACCTGCAGTTCTTTCGTCTGTGATGTGTGAGTGAGATTTGTGCCGAGGTATAAAGAAAGCAGGTTGAAATACTGTGCTCTGATACATCAATGATGACATATGCACACAGCACCTGCGGCGTCATCTTGATATACTGTGAGAATGCAAACCTTTGAGATGTGACTTTTACACATCTCACGTGAAACTGGTTACGTCAAATGAAATGAAGTTGTAATTTAATTTATAATTTTCCTTTCAGGCACAAACAATTTGACAGATCTTTTAGATGCTTACGAAACAAAACAATATTACATTCCTGTTTGCCACCAAGAGGAAAATGGGTTGAACTTCAAGTACCAATTTTAGTATTTGCTCTTGTGTGCATCAGACATACACATGGGCTGCACTGATTTTCCTCCATCTGCAGGTGTGGCAGATCCCAGATCACTCACTGACCCGACCCCTCTCCGACCCCATCGTTGTCTTGGAGGGACACTCCAAACGTGTCGGCATTGTCACCTGGCACCCCACCGCACGCAACATACTACTCACTGCGGGTAGGACACACACACACACACACACACACACACATACTAGTTTCCTTGACATTCTTACGATCTTTGGCGAGTGTGAATAAAAGAACCAGTAGGAACCCCCTTTCCTTTGATTACACAACATTTCAATTGTCAATCTTCTGCTCTGACCCCAGGCAGTGATAACTTGATAATCATCTGGAACGTGGGGACAGGCGAGCCCCTCATCTCCATGGATGACCACCCAGACCTCATCTACAGCATCAGCTGGAACCGAAACGGCAGCTTGTTTTGCACCACCTGTAAAGACCGACGTCTGCGTGTCTGCGACCCCCGCAAGAGGGAGGTGGTTGCGGTGAGTGAGTAGAAAAATAAGACATATGCCTTCCAGTATAATGTATTCTTATACAATAGCACCACTATTTGAGCTCTTTTACCATCAATTTAGAAATATACTATAATACCAGAATTAAAACAGCAAGAATGATACATAAAAAACAGAAGACACAAGTTGATATTATACACTATAAGATTAACTTTTCAGCTTCTCTGTAGCATCAACTTAAACAAATCAGTAATATCACAGGAATGCCACAGTGCCTGAAGCACATTTTGTCCCAGTATGTTTTCCCATCGAGATATAACACAATAATGTACTATTACGTGGTGATATGTTTGATTTCTTTAACAAGAAGTTAAGTTCAATAGAATCACAGGAATTCAGGACACAGTGATACATAAAACACATCAAAAAACTGCAAAGCTTATTTTCTTAGTAAAAGTGAACAAAGAAATCTATTCATCTGAGATGAAATAATTGATTAAACAGCTAAAATGGCTAAAAAAAAAGTAGAAAAGGGAATGAAAAAATAAATAGAGGACACAAATGACAGTTTTTTTTAAACCTTTAGCTCTGGTAATAATGTCTGTCTGTCTGTTTGTCTGCTGACCAACAGGAACGTCTGGCTCCACATGAGGGGATCCGTCCAATGAGAGCCATCTTCACCAGAGATGGAAACATCTTCACCACAGGATTCACCAGGATGAGCCAGAGAGAGCTCGGGCTCTGGGACCCGGTAAACGAACAATTACATTTCATGGTTACACTTTTTTACACTCCAGCAGATATTACATTAAAACAAAAGGGGATGTTTGGAACATAAAGGAAGAGAAATTTCAGTGTTATAATCCGGTAATTACCAACTTTGAATTTTAAGAATTTTAATGTGATTTTAAAGGTATTTAGCTTATCGTAATATTTTGAAAACATGAACCTCATTTTTATCAGGTTATTACCCCATTAATGTCACCAAATAACCATTTTTAATCAAAATATTAGGCTGATATAACCTTATTGTCAGCAGGTTGCGGTATTGTTCTTGCAAAATGTTACTTTTTTAAATAGTTCTGCCTCATTGTTATCTTTAGATGTGTTTCCCCATTATTACCATTTTGTTTTCGTCACAAATAATTCTCTCTAATATTAAACTAGACACACCTATTGTTAATACCAAGCTATTGACTATATTACCTCTTTATTATCAGAATATTATCCCACTTTTACCTCGTTATTACATAGCTGGAATGCTACTCATGTCACATGCTGTTCATATCAAAGGGTGCAGAAATATACATGCACTTAAATGCGTGTACACAACCAAATGTCAACTTTATCTGCTTTATCTCCACAGACAAATTTCGAGGAGCCTATTGCACTGTTGGAGTTGGACACAAGTAATGGAGTGTTGTTACCATATTACGATGCAGACGCAAACATGGTCTACCTTTGTGGAAAGGTACAGATTCGTTGCTTTATTGAGAAAATTCTCATGTTTGTAAATGTTTGCTCTGTAAGTGTAAATGTACTATAAAATATACAAAAATGTGTTTATATTGATTGGATCTCCAGCCTTAATAATAACAATCACTATTGTTTGTGTTAGATTTTACACTGTATATGTGTTTTCTGTGTTTGTGTGTGTAGGGGGACAGCAGTATCCGTTACTTTGAGATCACAGAGGAGCAGCCGTACGTCCACTACCTCAGCACCTTTAGCAGTAAGGAGCCCCAGAGAGGGATGGGCTTCATGCCTAAGAGAGGTGTGGACGTCACCAAGTGTGAGATCGCCAGGTAAGATACTGACTTTACTGTAACTCACCAAAGATCACAGCTTTATAGTGTTTTTCATGAAATGAGATTGTATTTATTCGATATAGATGCCTGTGGTTTTCAGATGAACTCTTTTTTGGTTCTTTATGTCCTCAGGAAGGAATTCTTCACTGGAGATATGATCTATTAATTGTCTATAAAGCATTACTCCACTGTACATATTTGACTTGTAGTTTTATCCTGCTTAAGAGTTTCACTATTAAATGCCTTAAGCTCTTTCTCTAATCATTTCTCAACCTATATGGGATGTTGTGGAGTGTACAGTGAGAAATGACTTCAAAATAATGAAAAAAAATTATGATTTTCTTTTTTGGAGAAATATCAAACACCCATCTTCATATAACTTATGTGTTTTATCACTTCACGTCAAGCTGAGAGCTGTTCTGAGGGGAAAAAAAACATTTTTTTCCCACCACTTTATACTCTGAGCTCTTCCCAAACAAAGTATAAACTCATTCACTCACTCACTCAAATACACAGATTTGTAACAGCTGTACAGAAAAGCACAACTAATGGGTTTCCTTTTTTTCCCCCCTCTTTCTTCTCTGTTTCATCATCTCACCTGTCGTCTTAGGTTATACAAGCTGCATGACAAGAAGTGTGAGCCCATCACAATGACAGTGCCCAGAAAAGTAAGCCCAACCTCCTTTACAAGCTTTTGACTTTTAAACGATTTCCATTACCGCTTCATTAGTAATCTGCTGTATTATTTATTTTCCTCCAAATGTTTTGTTTTGTTTGGTCCTTTCATCTTCTCTTCCACTCATCCTCTTGAGAAGACAGAATGACAGACAAAAAGACTTTTGATATTTAGATTTTAAACCTGCAAAAGCAACTGCTGTATAGTACATCCCAAAATGAAAGACAAAACCATATCGGTCTCTTTTTCCCCCTCGCCAAATCTCTTGCACAGTCGGACCTCTTCCAGGACGACCTGTACCCAGACACAGCAGGGCCTGATCCTGCTATGGAGCCTGAAGAGTGGCTGGAGGGCCGTGACGAAGACCCAATTCTGGTGTCCATGAAGGATGGCTACGTGCCACCGAAGAGCCGAGAGTTTAAAGTGACTAAGAAGAACATCCTGGACTCCAGACCCACCACTCGACGCAGCATGTCCACTGTTGACAGCAACAGCCTGCCGGTAAGTTGTTTATCTTATCTGTTGTTACATGCTCACATACTGTGTGTATCCTGCATCTGAACTGTTGGGTACCTTTAGAATAAACCAAGGGAGCCTCAAAATATGTTCATTTACATTTTTATTTTTATACATTTGATATTATTACATTTTTCACCACATTAAGCAAGAGTAGAAAGCAAGAAATAAGAACTAATCTCTAAAATCACCATATACTAACAAGACCTTTACAGAATTTGGAGCTGCCTAATTAAGGGGTGAAGTTTTGGAACGAATGATTTAAATAAATATTACTTTTCTTTTCTGATCTGCTTTCACACTGTGGGCTACAAAAGCTGGGCTGTGTTGCATCAGTGCGTAAACACACTGCTGCATTTGTAGCTTTATGTTTCACATTTTTAATTAAAAAGAAAGCTTTACAGCCCGTATCCTGAATGCACTGTTACTTCAAACAACATCTGACGCTTTGTTTACCACATTTCATTTATCTCTCTTCTATATGTACCTGCCCACAACTTTTTGTTTCCAAAGCTCCCCTCTTTTTTTTTTTTTTAGTTTTTTCTAGTTACTCACCGTCTTTGACCTATTTTTCCTCTTTCTCTTTTTCTTTATCCTTAATTTTCCCCTCCCTGTCGCTGTCTTGTTTTCCTTTCTTCTTCTGTTTCCTTCTCTCCACCCTTTTCCTGTCCAGCCTCAGTTGCTTGAGAGGTTGTTGGAGGAGATTCACAATCTGAAGGCTACAGTTTTGTCTCAGGAGAAGAGAATCTGTGACTTGGAGAATAAGCTTTCCCAGTACACTAATGGCACTGCTTGATGAGCTGAAGAACTGGTCTGAATTTCAGGATAATTGTTACTATTGAAAAACATTTCCCTTGCATAGACAAGGAACCAAATATTCTAACAGTGTTGCCTCTTTAAAGGTACCATTGTGTAAGAATATGAATGTGGAGAATGTAAATGCAAACTGACGGTTTAACAAATTTGAGCAAATTACATCTGTATCTTGTGTAATCATTTTGTGGTTGATTGTACATAATCCACATTCCAGTCTTAACATGACGTACCTTTAATGCTGTGGCAAAACATTCAAATATATTCACACCTTTACAGTAATTTGTAAAGAATGAGAAGAGTGCAAAAGTGGAATGAAGGGGGCTGTAGGTTTGTCGGACATGTGCAAGTTGGGTTTAAGGTCCGAAGAAAGTCAACACTGTTATCACTTTTTTAATATTACTGTGAGAAAAGGACAAGTATTTAAAAAAAATAGCAAAATCAAATGCCAGAAACAGACCTTCTGTCTGAAATGCCAAAATCCTGCTTTCTAGATGTTTTGGTAAATAATAAATTATATAACCTTCAACCAAAGACACACATATCACCATTAAAGATCCACAAAAACACACATTTCAACACATGTAATTGACTTGCCCTCCGTATCAGATCACTGACCAGTTTATTTAAGTAAGTCTCTCTGAAAACTTTTCAAAATGTAAATAGTGATAAAGGAAACAGGAGAAAAAAATGTTGAACTTGTAGCAAAATGTGAAAAGCCAAACGTTTTGTGTTCTGTAAAGGATTATACATTAGACACACTATGACAACAATAAAAAGTGTTTTTTAAAAATGTCTGCCTCTTCCATCTGTTGTTATGTTACTGTTTACAGATCATTTCCTGATGAGAAATGAACATCTGCCATCTAGAGGTGCTGGACCCTTCACAACCCATTTTTTGTTTTTTTGTTTTTTTGAGGAGGATTTTTCTGTTCAGTTTTAGGTTGGTTCATAAACAGCAAAAAATACATTAACTGGATAGAAGACAGCACAAAAAATTAATCAGACACCCTCATTCAGAGGATAAAATACTTTTAACGGCAGTATTAAGCCCTATAATGGTGAAGCACCAAGTGATTTGTGCAAAATCAGTTTGAGGTTTAAAGCTGCATCAATTGATTTTGGCCACTAGGGGGCAGAAAAACTTGAAAAAAGCTGACACAAAGCCTTTTACATATTAACACCTTGTAAAGTTAATGGCTAACAAATTAGTAAACAATTGACCACTTGCACTTAATTTATATTTATTATAAATTATTATATTAGATTCTAGATGCTTTACTTAATTTCTTAACCAGCTAGTACTGTATCTAAGTTTGCGTTGCTGGGCAGGTAACATACAATGTATTTATCAGAACTTGTTTCCTAAAAACAGCTGGTTGCTCCTCCTGGTTGTGTTGATAAGAGCAGTGAGACTACACTACAGGTAACCCTCTTCACACTACACATAGTCGATTGATTCAATGTTCATGAAGAAAATTTAGATTAATGCAGCTTTAACTATTTACAACTTTGATATGGAGTCACTGGATGCCCAGTTCAGTACATGAAGCCCTAGTACCACCATGCTCAGGCAAAGAAGGGGCGAGTGACTGACTTTGGTGGACATAGAGACAGCAGCTGTTGAACCTTCCCGTGGAGTGTAGACACAAGAGCCTACATTTCCCACTCGATCCACAACCAGCAGCTCCACATCAGCCGAACAGCAAGACGCCCTGTAGGACACCAGGGTTATGTTCTCATTGCCAGCATCCAGGCTGGTGTTCAGGGATCCATTACCCTGTCTGAGGCTGACACGGTCCACACCTGTCCCTTCAGCCCCATCAGTCACCCGGACAGAGAGCTCCCACATCGATAAGCTACAGTTGTTAGAGCAGTTGGACTGCAGGCTGAGCAGCTGACACACTGGCTCAGTGAAATCAGTCACCTATGAAGAGAAGAAAAAGTCAGTGAGTTATCCCACAAACATTTAGTTATTTATAGGGATAGATGTTGAGACAAATCTTTGTTTTATGGGTCTGTAATTTTTGAGTAATTCCATAATTGTTTCCAAGATGTTTCCTGAATTTCGTAGTAAATAGAGGGGAAATAGAGGCAGTATTCAATTGGTACACTAACAATTAATTAATTGCAATTAACTACTAACATAAACCAAAGAGTTTTTGCATTTCCTCTCTGCATCAGTCTGTCACTATAAAATAGAGGAAAGGAAAAATCTGAAAAAAGCATTTCTACATATAAGGAGAATAAAGTTCCTGGTAACAAATGATTAATAAATAAATATTGACATGGGAAGGAGCTTTTCTATCAGTGAAGGGATTTCCATTTTCGCCATAATTAGTACCAGATTACATAATTCATGAATAATGAAATAAAGCGAAAGCAAAGATTTCTTTAAAACTTGATTTCTTTCAGTGGGGGTGTTACCGTGTTGACGACGGAGAATCGCAGCACGACATAGTTTGTGTCTTCGCCCCCAGGAGCCTCTGCCTCAATGGTCAAGGTGAAGTCAGTACCAGATGGGGTGTTCAGAGGTGCTGAGAGGGTCACTGTACTATTAACGCTGTTCCCAGTTTCCAGGAATAAACTGGCTGGAGAAGTTGAGTCGAAAAGTCGGTTGTTGGTGGCTCGGATGGTAACATTTCCCCCAATTCCCATGGTCATCACAGAGAAGGGCACAGAGAAAGGTGTTCCTGGTACTAAGATGCTATTCGAGTCAGCCTAAACACAGAGGGAATCTGTTACAAAGTGAACATTTACCTAGACTTTTGGCTTTTGATGTGATGCGTCTGAAACACTGATGGTCTGAGATGGGTACTCACAGTAATAGTCAGATTGGAGGCCCTAAAGTTGATGGGTGACTGCCTTTGGAAGACAATCGTTGAAGCTCCGGGGGTATCACTGCTATCCTGTCCCTTCATCCGCACCACAAATTCCACTGATGGTATCCTGTCAACCCGAACTAAGAAGTTTCCGTTTGCTTGTGGCTCCACAACTCCTTTCACCTCCCCTGACCCCGATGATTCAACCAGAGCGACTTCTGTCACCGTGGCGGAGTCGCTCCCCGTCAAAGACACCAACAGGCTACCATTAACACCTTTAAAGAAAAGGAAAATTCATCAAGTATGTTTGACTTGATGATGTTACGTCAGCATATCATCGCATTCATGTTACAGTTTCTCCTACCAGCTCTGGGACGTGTGTCTAGAACATCAAATCCTGTGAACGGGCCCTGCGATGCCTCCACAAAGTCAAACAGGAAGTCAATAGGACTCTGACCTGCAAATTAATGAAACCAAATCAAAAAGGCTTAATAAACAAGACATGCATCATTGCTCTCCCTACTCACCACTACTCTACCCTTCTTGTCGCCTCTTTTTTACACTATCTGAACATTGCATAAGTGATGAACAGGAGTGCGTGCAGTGACTCAGTCACAGTTTTTTCACATAAAAGGTCAAATGGAATAGGTTACTTTGGGAGTACAAAGATTATTTTGTTTTCATTCATCAACAACTTGTCCTGTGATAGTAATGTGGTCAAATTTTTGCAGGAGCTGTGCCGTAGTTAAATAGTTTGTTTTTATCTTTGTCAAAAAGACCAGGTGTTCGAGTATTACCACTCATTTAACATGGAATATGGTCAGGAGCATCATGTTTCTGCCTTCAGAAAGAATGATGAAGGAAGACCTGAGGGATTAAACTGAACAATAAGAGCTACAGTGGAGCAGAAGTTAAACCTGATGTGGGTATTTGCTGAGACTGCATGTCAAACCACACAAGACAAAATTATCAACCACACATGTGACCCTCCCACACACAAGGAACAGACTGGAACCAAAAGTAATGTTTTGACAGTGTTCGCTCCAAGGTAAGTGGTGGTAAGTACGGGTGAAATGCCTCTAACAAAGTATTCATTGTGTGATAAAATTAAATCAAATAGACATGGAGGTCTCACCTATGACCTTCAGAGTGTAGGGATTGGTTGACACCATTCTCATTTCCCACTGTCCCACTTGTGTATTTAGCTGCAGAGTCTGGAAGTTTCCCACTGATTGAGATGCAGAGATCAATGATCCTGTTGTGTCGGTGCTTTGCTGAGACTCACCTATAAGAATAAAACGATAATAAACACACTTGCCTCAAACTTGACGAAAATCAGGTGTGCTACATTTAGCATTTTTTAACATCACATTACTTGGAAACGTATACAAGTGCAAGCAAATATTTGAATGAATAATGGGTAAACCTCTTTATCATCACCAGACATCTTTTCCCATAAACCCTTTCTGTTGCACTTGTAGCAAACAACTGTTCTCTCCTTGCTCTGTCCTCTATTGTGAAATTGGTGGTGCTAACCGATCAATAATGCAGTTAATTCAGGGGAACGTATTTGTGCAACCCACTCGTGTCTCATGACTGACTACAAACCATGCTGCACCTCTTTTGTTGAGCAGTTTATACTCCTAATATGATAGCTTCTTCCATTCTGTTGTCTGTGTTCTGTTCACTTAGTGGTCAGCGATGTCAAGACAGTTTGCAGTTTGCAAAGTTTAACTCTATGTGAAAGAATAGTAAAGATTTAATTTGCATCTGCAAGCAAATCTAAAACTTTTTGGTCCAAAATTTAACAATAGAGCAAATTCCACCTGCAGAGAGTGTAAGATGTGTTGTAGGAGAAAGTAAAGCCTGCCAGTGTAAAAGTTACTGATGACAGTAATTATATTGTAATGACTCAAAATTATCATAATGAGAAAAGGAGAAAATATTTAATTTAGAGAGTAGTATCACCTGTAGGGCTGATGAGAGTGAAAGTGAAAGACCGTCCAGTGATGTAAACTGTAAGTTTTGTTACTGTTTCATCAACCACGAAAGAGAAATTATCTGCCTTTCCTGGGCTCCTGGCTGCCTGCAGAAGGGTCACCTAAGAGAGTAAATTAAAGAGATGACACAGTTGAAATCTTTAGATTGACAAAACTATCTAGTAATGTCCAGTGAGATCTATGTAATATTACCAGAGAGGAGCTGGAGGACTCTGTTATGATGCTGGTGGCAGCAGGGAGCTCACTCTTTGTGACTTCAATAGCTTGACCTCCTGAAGCCTGAGCCAGGTCCCTGTACAGCTGCACATCTGTGGCTGCTATCTTACTGTGTTGCTGCTTGTCATCTCTCCGCCTCCGACGATTGAGCACCGTTGAGCCAGTAATCATGAAGTTCACCTGTAAAGAAAAAAGAGAGAATGAAAACGTAGCCATCAGAAAGGCCTATAGCAGCCATTAATGTGAGTAAAGAGTACAAAGTGAGAAAGTGTGTCCAAACTTTTGACTGGTAATGTATATATTTAAAGAAGTCACAGTACTGTCATGGTGTGTATCCTTTGACACTGACCATATATTCTTTTACACACTGACACCAATACTAGATACCCACCACTGTTTGTGTCCGCTCTATGAGTGCAATCACTGTGCTTTTCAGGTCTTTGTCTTTAGCAGGTGCATCCGTGAAGACAAAGATATCAGAGCTTGTAGGAGCAGCAGTTAAAGCCAGCTATATGAAGAAAACATATTCAGTTTTAGTTAAAAAAAAAAAAAAAAAACTTTTTCAGGACAGATTTTGAAGTAGTCAAACACACATCACAGCACCTGAAGCCCTGAAAGACTCAGTTCCTCCTCATCTCCTCCACCAGTTGCTGTCAGTGAATTAAGAGCATCCTTGAAGACTTGTGGGTCTGTAGTCCTTATCAATGGCCCGAATCCTGAAGATTATTTGGAGAATGTAGAAAAAAAAGCATTTGTACTCTCCATCTTCACCCAGAAGATGTTTTATTTTTAATGCACAATACAAGCATATTTTCACAAGCAAAGTCCTTAAGTTCCTACCTGGATCATTGAAAGGTACCAGAATGTAAACTGAGGGCTCGTTCTCTGTTCCCACCTGACTGTTGATGATCGAAGAAGCAACGTTTCTCACCGTCTCAATATCATCACTCATGCTTTTTGTGGTGTCAATCACAAAACAAAGAGCTTTACTGGATCCTTTGGAGATTCCCAGCATCCTGAGTGATGGAGACAGACGGATAAAGGAATTAACAAACTTTGAACTACAGGAGCTAAGTTCAAACTTAGCCTAGTTATAACCAAAGTGTTTGCTAAGTGGAGATTTACGCATTACTAAATTAAAACTGCGGTTGCACCACAAAAAACTCGTTCTTCTGTAGAGACAAGTTGACTAAACTAGCTAAATATATATATAAAGTAGTTGAAACTAGCTTCACCTCCAGCAGCTACAACAGTAACATGCTGCTTACACACTGATGCTTCAGTATTAATAATCCAATGATGTCATATATGATAATATATCAGTCAAACCACTATTTTACTGCAATACTTTAACTACATTTTGATGCTGATACTTATGTACTTTTACTTAAGTAGGATTTTTCATGCAGGACTTTTACTTGTAATGGTGTTATGTGGTATGTGGATATAAATAAAACATAACATAAACATAAAACATACATAAAAACATATATAAAAGTCATACCTACATTCACAAAGGATTGTAAGCAAAGTTTATTTTATCTTTTGGCCCCTAAAACTGTTATTTTTGGAAGTTATGTTACAGCTTGTGATCCTCTTATACATCCGTGTGACGCTACAGTGACTTCCTGTTTACATATTTGGTTGCTTCTTATTGGACAGCACTATTTACGAACAGCTGTTGCAACTTAACAGAACTGAAAAATGCAGAATGGGTTTCATACTGGAGGAATGGTCTGTCACCGGCAGCCCCTCGAATGTCCTCAAGTAGCTCACTACTCGCAGCGATCGCCATATTTGCTGCTTCAGTGTGGAGATGTCCATGGCTGGAGCTAAACGTGTCTTTGTTGATCCCACCTTCAGGATCGATGGTACTTGTTTGATCAATTGCTCCTCCATGGCTGCATTTTCCTTTTCAACGAATGGCATGAAAGAAACAAATAAATACACAAGTCTGTTTTTTTTTTTAAATAATATCATACTTTTCTGAACTGTATTCTTTCTGCTTTCTTTGTAGGGACCGTTGTGTGCATGCTATTTTTAATTTCAGATGCTGTGTAGCAATTAGAGAAAGTCTCATGAGAGGTTAGAGGACATTTCTGATAACCACGATGAAGTGTCTTTTTGGTGTGACAGATGGCGGCAGTGTACACAGTTGACTCAGTGTAATAGCTGAACTCAAAACCAAAACAACCACCACTAAAGGCAAGGTCAAGGATCATCCCCTATGCCTCTGAGCGCAGGGAGTGGAAAATGTCCCTCAGGTAGAAAACAGGACTTCAAGCAAAAAACTTCAGAAAAAGATCAGGATGTGAAGATATAGTCTCCCAACAACAGCACAAATAAACAGAAAACAAATCTTTCACCATTAGAGATAAAGAACCATGAAGGTGACTACTGTGTTGGGTTTATCTCCTGCACTTAACTGTATGTTGGATCACATCTTATAATTTGGAAAGTATGACATCATTGCTGTGGCAGTCATTTTTTAAAATATGAATGAAAGGACTCATTTACCTTTCGGTTTGGTTGCGAATAGAGGCACAATAGAAAAATACCCAGAGGTCAGTATCTTGTCTTGAATGATATCCTCTAAAATGTTGTTCCTGCAGTCATCTCCAACACAGTTGCGGCAGGTCGCCCTGCTTTCATCTGTGGAAATTCACAAGACATTTTAATTATGTTGTCTTCTGTCTTCCAATCGCACCCAATCTACATTCCTCAACCCTGGTGGTATCTGTTTGTCACATCAACAAATGTTACATAATACAATCTCTTTACCTGCTATGGTACCAATGCTGGTGTCTGATCTGATTAGATTGGTGTTTGGGAACTTGTTCCCCAGTTCCACCCAGTTACTGTGACTGTAGAAGTCCTTCAAGTTGACAAAAGAACATTAATAATCCATATAAGTTTCTTTGAATCCTTTTTAAAAAGTGTTTTTAAAAATTTGATCAGTAAAATAAGCACAAATACCTGTAAAGGATGTAAAATCTCTCCCAGCTTCTGCCTCGCCGCCTCAAAATTTTCTTGCTTGTTGCTGGCCTTGACAGCCTGTATTCCCTCTGTGATGATTTTCCGTCCTTGAACAAACATTTCTTCATCAAAGTGGAAGCTTGCATTGAGAGCATGACGGATGTCCACCCGGACATTTCTCAGTATGATGAATGTAATGGCTTTGTGGAAACTCTTAGATGATTGTTGTGCTCCACAGGCAACAGCAACACCCTTAACAGTGAAAGGTTGTGCCTACACACACACACAAACACACAAACACACACACACACACACACACACACACAGTCAAATCATAACATTGTTGAAAGAGATGTATTATTTTCTGGTACAATATCATGGTGGAAGTGAATTCTTACAGGAAAAGTGAAGTCTGTCCCCTCAGCCTGGGCCAGAGCGCGGCACACCTGCACAGTGGCATTGAGAATCGCTCTCTCTGTGATCTCCAGGTGATTCAGAGAATTTCCAGGCAGTAAACCAAAACCCTGAACTCCAGTGTGCAGGAGCAGGAGACATAAAACAGCCAAACCTCCAGACATCATTCCTCGAACTGTCTCAGATAGACTGAGGAAGAGAACATTTATTCAACCTCATCACCTGGTACAGGCTATATCAGTGTCATTGGTCTTTTATGTTCTCCACCAAAGGTAAATGTTTATAAAGTCAACAAAATTCATACGGGTGTGTTAATGATGGCAGCTCAGCAGGCAATTGAGTTTTTAAAATTATATTAGTTTTTCTTCTTTTTAGCAGAGAGATTTAGCATTTAAATGGACTTTAAATGACGTTTACAAGCTTTCACTCCATAATTTGGATCACAAAATGACAAAATGACAGCATCTATTAATACTGTATAATACCAGCTGTGTCATTGCCCTCAAACTCTTAAAACAAAAAGCATTAATTTGATGCAGTGAAGCACCTTTATTCCAATGATACAGGTGCAGATTGCATAAATCATCCCCATACAGCTGAAGCTCTCGATCTTCTCTCTATTATGCTCATAATAACTGATTTTTATTGAGTTTCCGGGTTTAATTCACATTCAAATCTGAAATTAAAGCATGAGCACACTGAAAATAGTCACTGTCATTTATTTCTTCTTTAAGATTTAAAATTCAACTCAACTCTTTGAATATATTGTGTATGACAACTGATTGAAATTGTTACATCTTACATCCATAGAGCCAGAAAACACAAAAATTAAGAAATGTATAACTCAAATAAAACATATTAAAGCAGCTTTTAGACCATAAAATATGTTTGGTTATTTTTCCTGCTGTATGTAGTAAAAGTCTGATTTAACATCTATTTTTCAGGCATTCCCATTAATCATGAGTATAAAGAGTACTGTACCTTAGGTCAACGCTGTCCTTCACACTTAATCGTTATTGTGGCAACACAAGCTATAGTGCTACAGCGCGTGGTCAGGGTGGCGTCAAGACTTGTTCAACCTGTTGCTTTGGTATGATTCTGCAAATAAGAAACATTCCTGTCAGTAGCCTGTTTATGCCTATCTGGTAAAGTGATGGCACAAAATCTTTGGAAAACTAGTAAATGTTAAATAGTAAATAGTAATTATGGTGTCTTATTGCTGCATCTTCACAGTTCTTCTCATAATATTATTTACTGTTATTATTATTATTATTATTATTATTATTATTATTATTATTAATACTAGTTATGTCTTTTTTCCAGTTAGGTTTGTCTCTGCTGAGTACACAGATGTACTCTGCATTTTCTGTGTGGGAGTGACTGGTACAAAACCTTCTGGTTTTGGCATGTGTTTTAGATACCGCACATTCTTCTTAATGAAAACAATATGACTGGCAAGAGCTGAGAGTAAAACAAAAATACACACTGTGCAGATCCAAACTGGGTAGATAAAAATAATTTGTTGCTGCTTTAATGTTAATATTATATAATAATATGCAAGCCACAGAGTTCTGTGTTGTGTCTGTTATCAATCATGATCAGTGAACACAGCTGCATGACAGGGATCATTAACATAATAATATGAATACTGATACTACTATTTCTACTACTACTACTACTACTAATGATAATTATTATTATTATTATTATTATTATTATTATTATTATTGTGAGTTAGCACTTATCAAACCCACAGATTACAAAGTGCTTTACAAGGACAAAATGAAAAAGCAAAAAACAAACACAAATAAACACAAAACAGACAAATTTTTTCAAAACTGAATAAAATTTAAATTTAAATTTTAAATATTTAAGATTGATTATTCAAAAGCCTGTAGAAAGAAATGTGTTTTCAGAAGCGATTTAAAAGAGGATATCAGGCAAGTTGTACCAAAGTTGAAAGGCGTCCTAACAACAAAAGCTCTGTCACCTTTAGTCTTACACTGTGACATGGGAACTACCAACAACTTCCTGTCTGAGGACCTCAGACTATATTCAGGTTGGTAATTCAGAAATATAATCTGGAGCGAGGCCATGAAGTGCTTTAAAACTCATAATCTTAAAATCGATTCTGTAATAAACTGGTAACCAATGTAGAGACATTAAGAGGGGAGTAATATGGCCAGTTTTCTTGGTTTTTGTTTGTAGTCTGGTGGCTGCATTCTGTACAATTTGGAGTCTATGAATTATTTTCTGATTTATGGCAGCGAGGAGACCATTACAGTAATATAAACATGAAGAAATGAAAGCATGTATGATGGATTCTGTGTCTGTGAAGCTCAGATATGAATGGATTTTAGCAATGTTGCTTAGTTGATAAAAGCAAGATTGGACAATCTTACTTACATGCATTTAAAATTAAGGATGGAATTCAATAAGACACCTAAAGGTTTTTGACAGAAGACTTAGTAAAGTATCAGATGAAGTCTGCTTCATTTTCATTTCTTAGTAACCACAGGTGTCTGACTGTAGCTGGTATTTGTGACACATACATGACTAACAAGCTTCACAGTAACTGCGACGGTTGGTGAAAGTGCAGATAACAATACTTTCTTTCTACAACCACTCAACTGTCTCAACATGAAACTTAGTTTTAAAGAACGGACAAAAGCAAATGCCTTAAAACATGTCGAGCTGGATTTGTGAGGGAAACTAAAGTTCATCTTTTAGTCACATGCATTTGGTTACTTCTCAGTACATTATCCAACATTTTAATGACACGTCGTTGTGTTGTTTTATAAAATGTAGAGGCATTTATTATAAGCCTGCACCCATTATTCTAAAGAGGCAGTCCACCAACAACATATGACTCTGGAAGAAGCTTTCCGCAGTTTGAAAAAATAAAAACCCTGATAGCTTTAAATTTAGGGAGTTCAAATCAATCTGATGCACAAACAAAGAGCTCAAAAAGGTGCATCAGTCCTGAAAACAGCCTCTGTTGCAAATAAGCTCTGAAAATCATGGCAGCATGCCAAAATGTTGCTGTAACTCAACAGTCACAGACAATGACAAATACTTCTGAATAGTTTCTTGACATGATGACACCACCACATCAGCATTGAACTGAGGAAGTTTTACTGTAAATAATGTCTCAGATACAGTAAGTAACACAACACCTAAGTGTTGTGTCACTTACTGTGCCTAAGTGTAAGATGCAGACGTGGAGAGAGATGAAAGCGTCCCATGCTGTGTACCCAACCATACTTACCTGCAGTGTCACAGGTGAGAGACAGCGATAACACACACACACCTGCTCCTCCTCTGCCAGTATCACGTTGCAGTGGTCACACTCACACTGAGATACAGTACACTACATCTGACTGTCAAATCTCTGATGAACGTGATGTACCTGATATGGTAAACCGGAAGGCTGAGGGCACGG
The DNA here is from genome assembly GCF_910596095.1 of Thunnus maccoyii. Lineage (NCBI taxonomy): Eukaryota > Metazoa > Chordata > Actinopteri > Scombriformes > Scombridae > Thunnus > Thunnus maccoyii. The sequence continues at coordinate 16,044,131 of NC_056545.1, forward strand.
CTTGAGTCCCTTTCACTTTTTAATTTAGTTTTCTTACTAATCTCACTGATAACTCTGTGTGATCATTCAGCAATAACAGTTACTCTTAGATTATATTATCTTTAAAATCACATAATGTAATGTACAAGAGAGAAACCTAAATACACAACTGAAAGTGGTGAATTCACACCAGACAGGATATCGGCTGTGGAAATTCCCTTTATATGATAAGGAAAAATACTTTTATACAGAAAAGCAGAATAACATGATGTGAAGAACACAAACTGTTGTCACCACTGTTGTCCTCTATGTAAGGGCAAAAATGAACCACTATTTATTACTAACAGTCATTGGAACAGGATTAACAAGTTTATTTAAGAAGCTGAATCTATAATTGGTTTCAGAAACTGTTAGAAACAGTTTTAGAGGAAACAACCAGGAGGAGAGTTCAGTTTGATGGTGATTTTAATAGTTTAAAAAGAAGGTCCAGAAGATGCTTCACAGAGAGATTTAGAGGGTCTTTGGAGCCCACAGCTGTGAAACGTTTGAATTGCATGTGATAAGAGTGTTCTTGACATAATTTGTAAGGTTTCATTTTGTTTCTGATTTTATTGTCCTGTTGTTAGGTGCATCACTTATGGCCATTCTTTATTTATTAATTGTTTGATTGTACTAAATGATTGTACTGTTTAATTCAAGCAGCCTCCTGAGCTACACTAAAGTTTGTGTGGTGGTGTTACTACTGTTGTGGCAGTATGTCTTTCATATGTTGTCTGCTGTGACCTGTCTGACGAGTATTTTTTGTTATTTGTTACATGCATCGGTGACAAAACCATTTCCCCTTAACCAAAACTGTATGCACCATTTAGTGGCACTTTTTCCTTTTTTGCCCCTTCACAGTTATTCTCACATTACAAACGTCAGTCAGGGGTCGGGGGGTCATGTGATTGTGTGGAAAGGCAAATGCACTACACCTGCTTGACCTGATGAGCTTGAAACACCACATGAAAGTGGTGGAATACAACTCGTACTTGTGTTTTGGCTTCTTTATAGTGATGTACTGAAGTATCTCAGTGACTTCTTTATGAGTTATGGACGCTCATTCTTCCTCCACTAGACAGAGCTCTAATGATCATTTTTGTTTTCTGCTGCTGTCCTGTGGATCAGCCTATTGAAAGACATTAAATAAATAGGAGAAGCAAGTAATTTTAAGTCATGTGTCACCTGTTGCTGTAGATTTTCAGTCAATGGTTTATTTAATGGTATTTATTTATCACATATTGTGTATATCTGATTTAATTGTTGCCTCTTGGTTACACTGCTAAGCTGCCATAGACCTTTTACCCCAAAAGGACCACAATGGACATCACTTTTTTAGCGTTTATTGTCATCCTTAATGTTTTTATAGAAATCATGTGTGAAAAAGCAAGCATTAAATATATATATATATATGATTTAAAATGATCAAATACATTTGATTAGTGAAATTCAATTAATAATAAATCAACAATGCCATTCCACATTTTAATATCAGAAGTACACAAAATATAAATGAATAATAATGGATTGAAGGTAAATTAAGATGCTCACATGGCCTACGTCTCAATCACAACATTTGGATTAAGCTTTTAATGAAGGTCTTATGATTGCATCAAGCACCCTGTTATACATACAGTATAATATACTGTATGTAGTTAATGTTACATATTATTAAAATAATACTATAATATAAGGAAGAATAGGAAGACCTCACAGTATCAGACAGTGTAATTCAGCAGCACAACAAACTAGAGCCTCCAAAATGACCATAAAATTAAATCAACACCTCTCTAAAAAGGTTTTAATGAAAACTGGTCAATATAAACTTCATAGGATTTATTGCTGGGCTGTTGTATTAGACTGCATGAGTTTTAGCTACAGCTGAGTGTAAAGAGTGTGTAGTTGATTTTCAGAAGCCAAAAGAACATTTTAAAATGAAACTCTTCCCTACACCAACACGTGAACACTCAGTGCATCTCCATTTCAGGTGGTAAACTGAGCCCTAGAATCACGATGCTAAGGCAAAAAAGAAAAGGCTGAAAAGCTCTGGTAGATGAAGAAGTAACAGCTGTCGTAGACTGTGGTGTCGTGGTAGTTGTATTGGTGATGGTTGTATTGGTGATGGCTGTAGTTTGAGGACTATTGGTGGTTGTTTCCCGTACAGAGTAGGAACAGGAGCCTACATTACCCACGCGATCCACAACCAGCAGCTCCACATCAGGCGAGCAGCAAGAAGCCCGGTAGGACACCAGTGTTCCGTTCTCGCTGCCAGCAGCCAGGCTGGTGTTCAGGGCTCCATTGCCCTGTCTGAGGCTGACACGGTCCACACCTGTCCCTTCAGCCCCATCAGTCACCTGAACGGAGAGCTCCCACATCGATGAGCTACAGTTGTTAGAGCAGTTGGACTGCAGGCTGAGCAGCTGACACACTGGCTGAGTGAAATCAGTCACCTATGAGGAGAAGAAAAAGTCAGCAAGTTTTTCCATCATTGAGTGACCAATAAACATTGATGAAGGGATTTAAAGGGGACGTATCATGCACATTTCTAGGTTCATATTTATATTCTTGTGCTCTACTGAAATATTTGCATGATTTACAGTTCAAAATCTTTATACTTAAATCAGCCCCTCAGTTCAGCCTCTGCCTGAAACAGACCGTATTAGCTCCTGTCTCTTTAAGGACCCCCTCCCGATGAGCCCACTCTGTTCTGATTGGTTAGCCTCCAGAAGCTGCGTCTCAGCAGACCTCCAGCGGTTTAACAGTAGTAGCAGGATTTCACTTCTGTTTCTCTTCTTTACTTGAAATGGAAACTTTTCAAATACATTCATACATGTTTGAGCCCGAATCTGATCCGAAATATGCGAGTGGACAACATAAACAACCTTGAGAAACCATGAGCAACAAAGGCTACAGAATGAAAGGTTGTTTGTGGGCATGCCTGAACAATCTGACATAATCAGGAGGAGAAAGTAGAGGTAACATTGCAAACAAAGTGTTCAGAGCAGGCTGAAGTCCTAGCTTTTGACTTGCAGAGAGCATCTTTACATACATTTGCCTCAAGTTTTGGACCTTTGACCATGTTTAACGTCCAACATTGTAATAGTATAAAAATAAGAGAAAATCACAAAAAGCATGATATGTCCCCTTTAAAGAGCTAGAAACATTATTCATTGCCTTAACATTTATTCAAATGTAATTTTCTTTCTCAACTAGAGAGTTACCGTTTCAAGTACAGTGAAACGCAACACAATGTAGTTGGTGTCTGTGCCCCCAGGAGCCTCGGCCTCAATGGTCAGGGTGACGTCAGTACCAGATGCGGTGTTGAGAGGCGCTGTGAGGTTCACTGTACTGTTAGCACTGCCTCCAGTTTCCAGGATTAAACTGGATGGGAAAGATGAGGCAAAACCTTGGTCATTGTTAGCCTGAATGTTGAAGTTTCCTCCTGCACCGCTGGTCATCACAGAGAAGGGCACTGACAGTGGTGTTCCTGGTACTAAGACGTTGTTTGAATCATCCTAAATACAGAGGAAAACAGAAAACAGTCAGCATTAGCTGTATAATTAAAAGACTTTGGCAGTGAATCTTAAAAAGCATATCATAGGTTTTTAGATTCATGTGTTTTACTTACAGCAGTAACAGTCAGAGTAGAGGCTCTGATGCTGGTGGGTGACTGTCTTTGGAACAACACTGAGGATGCTTTGGAGGAACCATTGCTGTTTTGCCCCTTTATGAGCACCACAAACTCCTGTGATGGTATCCTGTCAAAATGAACTAAGAAGTCTCTACCACCCTGAGCCTCCACGCTGCCGTTAACCTCTCCTGACCCCAAAGATTCAACCAGGGTGACCTCTGTCACTGTGGCGGAGTCGCTCCCAGTTACCGTCACCATCAGGCTACCATTAACACCTTCAGAAAAAGAGAAAATCCACTGAAATATGTCTAAATTGACCATGTTACTTCAGAATATCATATAATTTGTTGTCCTTTACCAGCTCTGGGGCGATTGTCTATAACATCAAAACCTCCGAACGGGCCCTGAGATACCTCCAAAAAGTCAAACAGGAAGTCAATGCCACTCTGACCTGCAAATAAAAGGTTGCAGGAGAGAAATCAACGAAATACACCACATACACAAAGGAGCTTACAAACATAGAATTAGTAAAAACCATCATCCCACCAATCAGTATTACAAAAGTATTTGCAAAACTGCAAATCCAACACTATTCCTTTTGCAGAAAGTAGTTCCAATGAAAACTGTTGAAAGCAAAGTCCGTGAAAAGACATACTGCTGTTTTTTTCAGATAATCATTGAGTTCTCACCTACGACCTTCAGAGTGTAGGGATTTGTTGACGCCATTCTTATTTCCCACAGTCCTGCTTGTGTTTTTAGCTGCAGAGTCTGGAAGTTTCCCACTGATTGAGATGCAGTGATTGAGGATCCTGTCATGTTACCTAAAAACAAAGCCAAGAAATGAAGCACACTGGTCAAAAGGCCAAGAGTTAAACAAACGTATAGCAATTAATTTTAAAGACCACTAGTTGTAGTAGTAGCTGCATTGTTGTCTACCACTGTGTAATACTAATACCAATGGGGCTAAAATTGGAATTTTTCAAATCTTACACAAAGTGGCTTTAAAATACTTTTACCTGTACATCTGGCCTTACGCCAATACGTAAAACTAACATATTATTTTTCTAAACATTACTGTGTTTTGTATTTCTAAATTATTGCTTATTAACTGCAATCATAATACAAATACTGCCTTTAAAAGATTGCACCTGCAAAGAAGTGTTACCTGAGGGACTGACGAGAGTAAAGGTGACAGCTGTCCCAGTGATGTAAATTGTGAGGTTTCTTATTGTCTCATCAACTGTAAAAGTGAAATTTTCTGCTTTTCCCGGGTTCCTGGCTGCCTGCAGAAGGGTCACCTACGAGATAACATGAAACTGGTGACACAGCTGATTTTTTATTTATTTAAAAAAATAAATCATTAGTAATGGCCAGTGAGAGAATTTTATTAATACCAGAGAGGAGCTGGAGGACTCAGTTATGATGCTGGTGACCTCAGGGAGCTCACTCTTTGTGACTTCAATAGCCTGACCTCCTGAAGCCTGAGCCAGGTCTCTGTACAACTGCACATCTGATGCCACCATTCGAGTGAGTTTTTGTTGTTGGTCGTTATCAATCTGTCTTCGACGACGAGACAATATGGAAGTTATCATGAAATTAACCTGAAAAGAAAAGAGGTGAATGATGATTTGAGCCATAACGGATACACAGAGAGGATTTGAGTTATAAGGTATCATTATCTAATATTTCCATAACATTAGGTACAAATATTCACTGTACCCAGAGGAAGAATCCTATTGGCTTTGGTGATCCTATCACTTTTCCTCCAGCGCCACCAGCATGTTAAAGTTTACTTCCATCTACTTGATGGATTAGCAGGGAATTTTATACAGACTTTCAGGGTCCCCAGAGGATGAATCCTACTGACTTTGGAGATTCCTTGACTCTTCCTCCAGCGCCACCATAAGGTTCAGATTTGTGGTTGTGAGTGAAATTTCTCAACAACTATTGAATGTATTACCATTAAAGTTGCTACACGTGCTCATGTTCCCACCAAGTACCTCATAGAGCTCCTAGCATGTCTTTAGTCTTATTACATTAGGTTTTTACATTATGAGTTTGTATTTTCTTTTCTTTTTTTTGACAGATTTACATTGGCTACTCACCACCGTCTTTTTCTGCTCTATGAGTGCCAACACTGTACTTCTCAGATGTGTGTCTTTAGCAGGTGCGTCCGTGAAGACGAAGATCTCAGAATTAGGTGGAGAACCAGTTAAAGCCAGCTGTATGAGGCAAATAGGACAGCAATGATACAGTAGTTTTTGCAGGACAGATTTTGAAGTAGTCACACATACATCACAGCACCTGAAGTCCTGAAAGACTCATTTCCTCCAGATCTCCTCCACCAGTTGCTGTCAGTGAATTAATAGCATTCTTGAAGAGTTGTGGGTCTGTAGTCCTCATCAGTGGCCCAAAATCTGGGGTTCAGGAGGAGACAGGAGAAAGAAATGTGTTACTTCTCATATTGTGTCTATGTTATGTTAGTACTTTATAATGTACAGCTACTGTTATTGTCATACTATAGCGCTGACTTATTTGAATAGGTACAATATTCCAACAAGTATACAGAAAATGATAGGAAAAAGATAGACGGGAATGTAAAGTCGTGTCTGGGGCATTAAGATCCTACCTGGATCATTGAAAGGTACCAGTATGTAAACTGAGGGCTCATCCTCTGTTCCCACTTTGCTGTTGATTATAGAGGAAGTGACGTCCCTCACTGCCGCAATGTCATCACTCATGCTTCCTGTTGTGTCAATCGCGAAACAAAGCGCTTTACTGGATCCTTTGGAGAGTCCCATCATCCTGAGTGATGGAGACAGACAGATAAAGGAATTAACAAACTTTGAAGTACAGGAGCTAAGTTCAAACTTAGCCTAGTTATAACTTAAGTGTTTGCTAAGTGGAGATTTACGCATTACTAAATTAAAACCACAGTTGCACCACAAAAAACTGAAACTAGCTCCACCTCCAGCAGCTACAACGGTAACATGCTGCTTACACACTGATGCTTCAGTATTAATAATCTAATGATGTCATACATAATAATATATCAATCAGAGGGACCAAACCACTACTTTTACTGCAATACTTAAACTACATTTTGATGCTAATACTTATGTACTTTTACTTAAGTAGGATTTTTCATGCAGGAATTTTACTTGTAATAGAGTATTTTTACTCCTTTTTTAACATTTCTCCAGGTATGTGGATATAAATAAAACAGTCATACCTACATTCACAAAGGATTGAATGTAAAATTTATTTTATCTTTTGGCCCCTAAAACTTTTGGAAGTTAAGTCACAGCTTCCCAAGATTCCCATCATCCTCAGGGAGGACGACAGAAGAATGCAGACAAATAGTTGGGGAAAAAAACATTGAGCATCATTTTACAGTACATAAATGAAATGTGCAGAATGGGTTTCATACTGGAGGAATGGTCTGTCACCAGCAGCTCCTCGAATGTCCTCAAGTAGCTCACTGGTTGCAGCTATCGCCATATTTGCTGCTTTAGTGTGGAGATGTCCATGGTTTGAATTTACATTGTCTTTGTTGATCCCACCAGTAGGCTCTGTCTTTCTTGTTCGATCAAATTTACCTCCATGGCTGCATTTTCCTGTTCAGCATTAGAAACAGAACGAAAACAAAATGTTTTGAAAATCGGAAGTCATTGCTGTGACAGTCATTTTGAAATGTGAATAAAAGAAGCAATTACCTTTCTGTTTGCTTGAGAACAGAATACTAAAATATCCTGACGTAAGTATATTTTCCCGCAGGATATCCTCCAAAATGTTGTTCCTGCAGTCGTCTCCATCACAGTTGCGACAGGTCTCTCTGCTTTCATCTGTACGAAAATAAACCAAATTAAACCAAACCAAGCAAATTGTTAATGTTTTGTTCTATGAAACTATCTCTTTAATCACATCATATGCATTCCTCAGCTCACACACTGACATTATATGATCTCTTTACCTGCTATGTTACCAATGCTGGTGCCTGATCGGATCAGATTGGAGTTTGGGAGTTTGTTCTCCAGTTCCACCCAGTTACTGTGACTGTAGAAATCCTTCAGATTAACGAAAAGGAAGACAAGATAAATATTTACAGCATAAATGTGTTAATAACAGCAGCTATTTTACATTTTTCACAACTCTTCGTGCAGCTCTGTACATCAACAGGCAGCTTTGCAAGTCAATTTGCTGCCAAAACGATTTTTCTGTTGGATTGACAGGATGGATTAACTGTGCAAAGACACCAGTTATATTCACTCCTCTATTTCTTACACCTCAAAGTTGTTTCCTTTCATAGGCTGTTGTAAAATTAAATGTACAGTACTGTACATGCAATTTTGAAATACATTTTCAAACTGTCTTATGGAAGTACACTATTGTGCTGGTTGTTGCACTTGAATTGTAAAGCATGTTTTTTCAAAGCCATGAAAAAAGCATGCTTGTTCAACATGAAACTGTTGTATGAAGAGTTCTCAAGTGTTACATTTGTACCAGAAACTGTTTAAAAAAACAAAAGCAATAACAGAAAATACCTGTAAAGGGTGTAAGATTTCTCCTAGTTTTTCTCTCGCCGCCTCGAAGTTCTCTTGCTGGTTGTTAGCTTTTATAGCTGATAATCCTGATGTGATTATGTCCCTTCCTCCTGCAAAAGCCTCATCATCAAAGTGATAGGATATATCGAAGGCATGCCTTAAGTCTACTCGTTTATTCATTTTTTGGATCGACCTGATGGATTGCTGGAAACTCCTGGATGATTTTGATGCTTCACAGGCAACAGCAACAGATTCAGCTGTAAAAGGCTGCGGCTACACACACACACACACACACACACACACACACACACACACACACACGCGCACACACACGCGCACACACACACACAGTTTTATTATAGTTTCAAATCAGATTTATTAATGATAGATGTACTGGTCATTTCGAAAGTTGAATTTAAATCTTACAGGAAAAGTGAAGTCTTTGCCCTCAGCCTTGGCCAGATCACGGCACACCTGCACGGTGGTATTTAAAATCGCTCTCTCTGTGATCACCTGATGAGTCAGAGATTTTCCACGAATTTCAAACCCAAGAGCTCCAGTCTGCAGAAGCAGGAGACACGATGCAGCCAGCCAAGACATCATTGCACAACCTGTCGATAGAGCATGGGAGAATGATGAAAATCAGAGCTAGTTTTACAGGTTTTAATAGATGGCCTAACATGTCATTAAGGTCAGTCCTTACCCAGGTAGTGTCAGGTAGCACTAAAAAAATGGGTGAGCATGAAATTCAGTTTTGATCTTAACTTGGTGTGAAGTAAGCACAGGCTCCAATTACAATTATTGAGGTGGATGGGCTGTCATTAGTTATTAGTTAGTTACAAGTATTTTGTCATTGGACATGTCATCAAAATTTTCACCTGATTTTGTCACTAAAGGTCAAGTTAGGGATCAACAAAGTGATTACAATTCATCCTGAGGGGGACATAAATGTGTGTGCCAGATTTCATGGCAATCAACAGTTGTTGAGATTTTTCAAAACCACAGAAGTCAACCTCAAAGTGGGGCTACAAGAAAAGTCAAGGAATCTCCAAAATCAGGATTAATCCTCTGGGCACCATCGATATCTGTACAAGATTTCATCTTCATCCATCAGATAGTTGTTGAGATATTTCAGTCTGTACTAAAGTGGCAAACGACAACGACATTGCCATTCATAGAGAAATGCCATTAGCATGGTTAAAAATTATCCATCCTTTTCTTTTAGTTTGACTAATCATTACAATTGAACAAATATCAGTAAACAAACGTCTTGATTCCCTCTGTATTGTGGCAACACTTGATTTATGATGTTTCATAATGGAGTCATTGTTGTGCTGAACTTGTTGGACCTGTTCTCTCAATGTGATAACACTGAGATATGAATGAGAGTGTTATGTACATTATGATTCATTTCATTACTGGGATTTTTTGGGGACAGAAAAACCAGCATGCTTCTGCATAAAGCAAGACAGAAAACAAAGCACAGAGCTGATAACAGGTTATTGAATCTCAGAGGCAGCAAAACTTTCACATAGTAATAATTGTAATCATTGTAAATGTTTGGAAGTTCACAGATCTTTGTGAGGTATGCTGTATCCAAAATACTTCTCAGCTTCTGAGAAGGGAAACATACTGTATATTCTTACCTTCTGCCTAAACAATAGTTTTTGTGCATGTGGCTGCCACACAACCCTAAAAAGAGATCTACCCAGCAACTCAAAAGAAGTCTGTATTACACAGAACGGCCTGTAACAGAGTCTGTTTCCAGTAAAATATTATATTATTGGATTATTATTACTGATGTACACACTATTGTATAAACTGATCATATGCTTTGGATGAAAAAAAAAAACTAATAATCAAAGCAACTGGTAATTATTGCAGTCAAATAAATGTAGTGGAGTAAAAAGTACAATCTCCCTACAATTTCCCTCTGAAATAAAGAGTGGAGTGGTAATATAATCTAGAAGAACTACAAAAAGTATAGTACTTGAGTAAATAGTCAAATGCCAACTCTGTTTTGTGACTGTTAAATACACATACATACACAAGATGTGCGTAAAGCGCCCTGTGAACCTAAATGGTAGACCTTTATTATACCAGTGTAACTATTCAATACTTACATTCACCAAATTTGTAAAACTAGGAAAGCAAAACAAACAAAAAACCCCACAAAAAGTGAATGAATTGTTTTGTTACTAAATAATATAAATAGTTTTCTAAATGATTTGAACTTCATAACTTCATAACTTCATAAAATCATAACTTATATATTAAAAAAGTAAAAATCAGACCATGTCAAATCTTATTTTATATAGATAATCATTAATCACCAGTTATGAAAACACTTTACTTACAGGTCTCAATGTCGTCCTGTCCACTATATTTTTACTGTGGCAACTTCATTTATAAAGATCCATGATCAGGGCGGAGTCACGACCATCCTGGTACCTGTTTGACTTGTTGCCTATGTGTGACAACATCCTCGTTATGATTTGGTTGTGTGGAAATGTTAAATGTTTAAAACAAAGAGTTTGAAATAACTTTGTTTTTCGTTTGTTTTTCTTCACTTTCTTCCACAAAAATATAAAGTTACATTTAGTGTTACATTTATCTTATTCATAATTCATGATATCCATTAGTTTATGATCTGGAGATAACAGGTTTATTTATTGACTTTCACTTTTGTTTCCTGCAATCTCCACTTACGGTAAAAAGGTGCGGTGTAATTATTTGTGAACTCAACACACACACACAAACATGCCCACTCTGGCCTCCTGTAGAACTATCCACTTTTCACCTGAGAAATAAGTTTAATTATTTGTTTCATTTATTTGTGTGTGTGTGTTCATGGCCTTAAAGACGTCATTTTCCAATTTTCATTCTAACATTTTGTGTAACAAACTTGACATTTTATATGTTGATTAGAGAAAACATATTTTAATGACTTATTTAATAATTAATCAATTTATGATCCTTTATATTAATTGTCTAAATATTTATTTATAATTTATAATCTAATTATGTTTTACCATCATGGTCAAGAAATAAAAATGTTTGATGAGAAAATAATTATCAAAAGATATTTTCCACACACTTTTTTTTTTTTAAATAAAAAAGATGGGGATTTAAGCGATAGTGGTTATTGAAATGTCTTGGATCCATTGCATACTTCTTGCTAAAAAATATGCTCGTATAGACAGATAGGGGCTGAGGGGTGAAACAGAAACACCTGCAGGCAGGAATTAGATTAAATACTGCTGACAGATTGGTACTGCGCATGGTTAAAGAGGAACTGCTCTTTTAAGTTGACTGAACAAACAAACAAACAAAACACTCTACTGAATACTTTAATGTTAATTTCTCATAATCACAGGCTGTGTGAGAAACTTTAAGTATTTGGCAGAATGAGATACAGACTAACAACTAGAGTAACATGTTGTAAGTTGTGTGACTGCTACTCTGTTAAGAGCCAGCAGCCATACTAGCAGCTCTGTGAGACTGTACTTACCCACAAGAATGCTTGGAACTCAGTGCAAACATCAGCATACTAACATGCTCAGATACTAACATGCTGATTTTAGCAGGTATAATGTTTACCATGTGTTGTGTACAACAGAGCATTGTGGGGAAATATATCTCCGGTGTCAAACGATATAGAGAAATGAAATGAAATAATGAATGAGTAATGAACTGCGATGGCTACTTTTTTAAGAGGCCGGTGAACATGCAGCTGCTCCCTGTATCCATTGAGCACCTCCACAGTGAAGGAAAAGTCAAGGATCACCAAAATCATTAGGATGCATCATCTGGCCACTATGAATATCTGTAGATTGCAATCCACCCGACAGTTGTTTTGATATTTCAGTCAGAGTGGCAATAAGTCAAAGGTCACACACAGGGATGGAAACTTCAAGATAAGATAGTTTATGTCCCCCCTCCACTCAGAAATGTGTGTGTTGCTTCTTGTTACTTGACTGTGATGTTTGAGCTTCACTGTGCAGAATAATATATGTGCAGAGTATGACACTAGAAGGCTGTTTTCGCATTCATCTGCTGAAAGTGGAAAGTTTATCTGTGTTCACTTTAGACTTGAGTTTACAGCGTGTACCTACAAGAATGATTTGTGACATCTCAACTAGTTTGGAGCAAATCATAGTCCGGTATGCCACTTACACAAGTGTGATGTGGAAACTTGAAGTCTCCAGTGTACTAACACTGAGAATGGACTTTACAGTGAAGTAGGGGACATCTTGTGTTCAGCAGTCAAACTTTAAAAATGTTTGAATATTAATAGATTTTGGATTTTTTAATGAGGGAGAATCAGTAGATGTGAAGATTTGTTTTAACAAGTTAATTGAACATTCTTGTGGGAAAACTATATCAGACACTAATGATTAGTCTGTGCAGAGTATTTTTGTGGGTCATAACACATCTGGAAGGATCTTAAATGGTAAATCTTGACCATTAATGTTTGAAAACAGTTAAAATCTGATGTTATATTTGGCGTTAAATAATTTTTAACCTTGGATTGGCTATTGTTTGTATAAGTGTTGTGAGAAAGAGGTAATGAAGCAGATATTTTACAGCTAAATGCGCGCTGTATGGGAGAAAAACATTGTGAAGTGGGGGCCCATTGAATGTATCAGGTGCCCTTTATATTTTTTCGCCCCTGCCCCTGAGATAGCCTGAGTCCACCACTGACAATAATACTATGACAGTATGTGTTTAACCTCAAACTTCACTGGAAATTAAATTAAAAAATGTATTTGTGATGCATTAATATATAGCCAATATATTGGTCAGTCTCTTCAGTGTATAAAATGGGATGCTGCTGGTAAAACATGGCCCTGCTCTGATGCATGTGACTGTATAATTCATCTGTCATTATTTTATTCCCCCCATTTGAAAAGCTTCCCTGAATGTGTCTCCTTATAACTAACTTGAAACGAGGGTCAGAATTTATTATTAGTTTAGTTTAGAGCTAGAATATAAATGTCAAATGAACTTTTACAAGGACAGCAAGTCTTTCATTTCACTGCTATATAAACAATTAAAAAAATATTCACTGATAAACTGGGGAAACATGTTAACATTAATGGGACAGATTTATGTGGCTTGTGTTTGTTCAGTTTCTATCTGAGCTTAAGCTTGCAGTAAATGATTTATGGAGGGAGGAGAAAGGGGAGGAGGAGCTGCAGTGGGGGGGACACAACAATCTCTCTTAAATCTTAAAGCTCTTAAATCTTCTTGGATTTATTAACAAACTGGAGGAAAAAAAGATGACTTTTCAGCATGGCAGTCAACTTATCTAGCTAGATTTTTACAACCAGGCAGGAGTTTTTAAATTATGGGGGTCTGAGGTTACAAACGTCCCTGAGAAGACTTTGGATTTTATGTGAAACTACAATCTCAATCATGTATTCACCAGTGGCACTCTTTGTATGGGATTGCTTGTTCTGTTTGCTCCCGTCACTGTTACTTTTGCTGCTGTCTCTGGCTCTCCGCTGGCCCAGAGTGCGCTGTTGGACGAAGCTGGCTGTCAGGGCTGCAGGCTGGAGACTCTGGGTCATTATCTGCCTGATCCTGGAGCTGCCACTAGACAGAAATACAAGAACATGGACCGAGGAGGCCGGATCACCAGGGACAGATATTTTATCTGGATCAGGCCAGACGTCAGATGGACCCAGGCTGATTTGCAAACCCACTGCTCTGGCCAAATATCTGCTGCGGCACTGTGGCTCTCTGGCCAGGCCAAGACTGGCCACCTGGCCCAGAGGCGACCCCCACCTCCAGACTCTGTCCAGCCTGCTGTGTGGACAACATGGAGACACGTTGCAGTTCTCTAGAGACCATCTGTTACTGAGGGATGGAGGAAATATAGCTCTGGACTGGGCTGTGGGGACAAGACTGGGTGAGGCGGTCGGGAGGAAGAGGTGGGAGGGGAGGAAGGAGCATCAGTCAGGAGGAAAAGCTTTGGGCTGCTTCACCTCAACACCTCCTGTCCTCATCCTCATCCCGCAGTCTTGGGGAGGGATGACACCTCACCTGAAAGCGCTGTGCCATTTAGCCATGCGTCAAGGCTTCTATGTGGTGGTGTTTCACCCTCGAGGCACAGCAGGGTGCCCGATGACCACAGCACGCCTGACTGAGTTTGGAGACCCAGCTGATCTTGAGCAGGTACAGAAAGATTTTTTTTTTATTGTGGTTTGCACCAAATGGCACATTCTTATTTTTATCATCTTATGTTTTTTGTAAATAATGATTTCATGAGACTGTCGATTACGCAATTAATCAATGGACAGAAAATGAGCCATTCTGATAGTGGATACATTGTGCAAAAAAGAATAAAAATATTATATGTGTATATTAAAATATTAAAATATAATACATATAATGTTTCCAGCTTCACAAAGGTGATGATTTGCCTGTTTTCTCTATTTTATTTCATTGAATTCAAGAAGGTTTTGGACTGTCTCATCAGTCTCATCAAATCTCACCTTGGACTCTGGGAAATTTTCTGTAAATCTATATTTTGTTGATTCAATGTTTTTACCTGGCACTGATGATAAGTTTCATGTTTCAGGCGGTTGCTTATGTCCACAGCTGCCACCCGTCCTCTGCGCTGGTCACAGTGAGTGAGGGTTCAGGTTCAGGGATTCTTCTTTCCTACTTGGGAGAGTGTGGATCAAGTTCATACCTGACAGCGGCTGCAGCCATCTCACCTGTACTCCTGGGCCAGCTGTGGTTTGAAACAGCTATGCCTCCTGTTTATCGCTCGGGGGTGCTCTTTCACCGGAAACTGCAGTTAAGTAGGTGAGGGAAATTACAGCAAGATGTAATGTATTAATAATTGGGTGAATTACAGTAATGTGGGACACTTCCAAATGTGGGACACCTAAGCTCAGATGCATCTATCTCTTTTTCTATCAAATATTTGTGATTAGGACTGCTGTCAAATTAAACCTGGAGTATCATGTAATTGAAATCACATGACTCCACATATGTGATGCCATAAAGTGGGACAGGGGAGTCTTCCAACAGGAAGTACTTGCTGCGAAGTCCATTTCAAAGGATTTTGACTAAACTTCAATGTTAAGGATATAAATCAATGTTAAAGTCATAAATGGAGCAATGTTGGCAATTGTTATCATATTGTGTTTATATATTCATGTCTCAAAATATGCTATCATATGGTGAAAAAATGTTTTGTCAATTTTTCATCGTCCCACTAATGTGGTCATATGTGTTGTTAAGCTGGTGAAATATGCATTTAAGTACATTAAATGACTAATGCCAATAGTTATTCAGGGGAATTAGTCTTTTAATGCTTAATTTTAACTTATTTTTAGGCAGGTTACAAGTTATATAATTACTAATATTAATACATAAAATAATACATTGCTATATTATCTGTAACAGCAAAAACATTGTAATTACTGAAATGACCAAATGTGGGCATGCACTTTGGCCTCGAGTGTTGCTGACCACTTTGGCACAACACAAGGAACACTTATATTTACCATTTCTTCACCTAGTGTGATGTTTGCGTTCTTTTTTCTGATATGATTAGAAAACACATTGAGGTATTGGGTGCAGATATGATGTATTGGCTTCATAAAATATATATCTTAAGTGCCAATTGCAGAAATCGTCCCACATTACTCTAATTCATGCTAGTTACAGTACAGATATGGATGCCATATGGACATGATCATAACAACTTATTTTGTTTCGTTCATCACTTGTTGCCATCATAAGATATGGCAGTTCCTTCAGAGCAGTGCTGGATGTGGATCGAGCCCTCAGCTGTTCCTCCCTCAGAAACTTTGAGGAAACTCTTTTCTGCTCTTCAGCCCAGCATCAGCAGAGAGCCCCGAGACCTCCAATAAGCTCTCTAAACTCTGGGCTGAGCTCAGGATCCTCTTCCTCACGGGGCCTGGCACCCTCAGTGGCCTGGGGACTGGGCGAGAGAGCTTCCCCTGCCAAGGACTGGGACAGCTACTGGGAGAGGAATGAACCACTCAGAGATGCAGATGAGGTGGCAGTGCCTGTGCTCTGCATCTGCAGCTGCGATGACCCTCTCCTCCCACCTGTGTCCACCGTGCCCCTTCCGCTTTTCCAGAGCAACCCTTATTTCCTTCTGGTGTTGACAGACAGAGGAGGGCACTGTGGGTTCAATCTGGAGGGCCATGAAGAGAGCGACGGAAGGAGGACTGGGAATGAGGAGGTAGAGGAAGGTAACTGGAGTCACATCGCAGTTCTGGAGTACTTCAGGGTAATGGCTGATTTCCTGAAAGGGGAAGAGAAGGATGGTCCTGCAGGAGAATACAGTCACACCGGGCAGAGGAACAGGACCAGCAACATGGCTCCACCTCGCAGAAGGAGAACCACCATGATGAGAAGACAAAGATCTCATGCGCCTGAACAGAGCAGTGTGGAAGTAGAGGAAGGGAACTTCACCTGGAAGAGGTCATATACACGCTAAGGAGAAAGAAAGGGTCGAGGATGAGATCTGGAGAGAGAGATTTTATCAACTTTGGAGTTTTACTTATTATTCTCTAGAAGTTTTCAGGTGGTCCTTCAAAGAACTGGAAAAGGAAATCAGCAGAAAATGGACAGTGAGCAGCTGTTTGTCTTTACCAAATTGGTGAAGACAAATAACAAATATATAGTCTCAGAACATTTTTAGAAAAGGAATTTGACAGCAACAATTTAAGGCAATGTAGCTGCTGGCTGCAGCTGTAAGGAAATCCCCTGTGTACTGAGTCTACAAAGAGAGGGTATGCAAATTAAACATGCAGTTTGAAGTCAACTACACATTTTTTCTTTACTGCTGTATCATAATACCTCAGGCATTTCTGACAAACAGTTTAAAGATTTCAAATATTTAGGATGAAGTTAAGGGTTTCTGTAATGCTTCTCACACACAAATCACCATGGGACGAAGAAATATTAAAATTACTTTATTACAGATGATTCTTTATCCAGTAGCCCTCTTCCAACAAAAAATAGTAATTACAAACAAAATATTACATTTATCCCCTAAACTTTGTTTCTGAATTTCTTTTATACATTTTAAATCACTTTGTCATCTGTAAGGAATAGCTTTTCTCTTCTGCTTTGCAACATTCAGCTTTTTGCACAATCTATACAATTTAATACAGTTTAATACAGGTCTCTGGACCAGGGAGAATAAAACAGCAAGATCCACCAAATGACAGGAGAGATAAAAGGAATACTGATAAACAGACTGTACAGAGACGTAACCCTGCCTCCCGCTTTCTGTCAGCCAATGGCAGCCATCCCTCAGCACGCTGAGGGTGATCACAGTAGACTCTTTAATCTGGTCAATCACTTGTGCAATCAGTGCAAATGATCCAGTTCAGTGACCAAGGTCTAAAGCTAGACTCTGCCCCGACTGCCTCGCAAAAACACCTGGGGTTTCTAGTAAACACAAGAGAAGGACTAAAAATCTGCCACTTGTTTGGCCCTCTGCAGACATCATTTGGAAAATAAAATTACCCTTTCTGGCATTAAAGGAAATAAAACAATAGAGAATTGGAAAAAAGGTTGATAAAAGATGTTGGATACAATGGCATACTGACTGAGGAGAGAAGTGGGACCACCACATTCTGTTTGTTTTTTTCCTGTTTTCAGGAATGAGCCAAGAAAAACAATTTATTGTAATTGTAAGTTCTGACTGCTGGGTGGCGAGATTTTAAAAAAAGGCAAATACTTAAGTGCAGAGTGAAAATGCTTTGTGTGTAACCAGAACAAAAGAGGGTTCACCCCACAAAACCTCTAAGTTTTGCAGCTCAAATAACAGATACATTTTCATTGTCTTGTGCAACAATTTTGAGACAATTTCAGGTTGTAGAGTACACTAAATATCATTTATGCAGCCAAATATTTTAGAATTCAGCAGTTTTTTCTGATTTTCTACATCTTTAAGAGACAATTCTTTCTTTTTCTATGTTATTATAACCTTGACTTTAGGCCCGTAAGTCTTCTAAAAACCATGAAAAACCTAAATGCTCAGACTGAATCTTCTATAATGGGTATCGTAATGTCAGTAAAATATAGCCAATGCTACAGCAAGGCTAAACCTATCTAGATTTCAAATTATGTGCAAAATCATCCTCATTCAGCATTAAAACAAAACGTTGCCATTTGCTCGAGGCAATCTGACCTAGAGTTGTGTTATCATTCACAACAGAATATCTGTAACAAGTTTCAGAACTCGCAGTTGCAAGTTAAGACAGTGAACAGCCAGCGCCGGTAAATCAAACGTTCATTGGAACGCCGCTGGTCTAAAACCACGTCACTGTGTTCGCATCACAAGAAGTTAATTTGTCTTCACTTTGTCAATTAGATTTCCATATTTTCTAATTCAAAATATACAATATTAACAGGGTTCCTGTACATTCCACCTCTGAAGAATCATAATGCATAAACTCTGCATTTCACCATAAGACTTCCACCTCTATCTCTATAATCCTTTTTTTTTTTTTTAATAAATTTATATAATAATACATATATCGGTATATATATTTTTCTTTTCTTTCACTTGGTTGAAGAGCTCTTCCCAAATAGATCGGGGGAGGAGGTTGAGACCACACCAAGGCTCAGGAGGGGAGGAAACGGCGGTGGAGGGAAGCGGGGAGATCGGTGGTCAGAACACGACACTGGGGTTCACGAGGGGTGAGACAGAGCGGGGTGTCAGACCGGGGAAGGTTGCAGGGGCATGGCAGCGGAGATCACAGCATCACCACCCATCCACCCACCGAGACATTCAGCAGTCACCAACCAGCAGAGGGCTCGTGAAGCTCCTCCTCACGCTGCGTGTTCATTCACTTTGATTCTAGACACTTTAAAAAGATCTTTTTTTTTTTTTTTTTTTTTTTTTTTGAAATCACAAACAACACACAGGGACGATTTTAGGCAACTGTGATGGTTAAAGTTGCCCAAAAAGTTGCCCCCCCGACACAAATACTAAGTTTTTTGAACTTACATTTGCCTGCTGCTGTTGCTCATTTACAGCCAGCTCAGTTAACAACTGATAAGAGCGCTATTTTTCAAAAATTCAGATTTTTTTTTTTTTTTTTTTTTTTACACTTTTATGTCCCACTTTCACAAAATTTACCCTGGTACATGCATTCATCAGCAAAGTGTGTAAAGGGACATTCTGTTTGACTAGGAATTTAAATCAAGAAAAAGTATTGTACGTATGTGTGTGTGTGTGTGTGTGCGTAAATGTGTCTGATTAACATTTTCAGTGGGGATCACAACACCCCCTGGTGAAGCACTACTTGAGTCTTCTTGAGGTAGGCCAACAGGCATGATTGATACGTCAGAGAAAGTTTTCTACTGCATAGTGCGTCGCTTTCACCGACACATTGCCAGATTAGACCAATAAATTACGGCAAACAAGTGAAGACTGAACACCAGTTCTGAAACTATTCAAGTAGAGGTTAGTGCTGCTGAAAACCCATCCCTGTCACGAGGGGCTGTGGACCGCTCAGGCTGTAGTATCCCTCAGTCTGGTCGTCCAACGGGGCAGGTGTGAGTGACGGAGGAGGCCTGTGGAAACCCAAGAGCCGAGCCAATGAGGATGAGCATGCACGAGAAATGACTGCTTTTCTCCTCCGATCCAGCAACACGTGAATAAACTGACTGTCTCTGGCACAATCTCTTTAAATACATAACAATATGTTGGCATAAACAATGACGAATCTGACTCTGCACCTTTACATTTTGGCATCTTTGCGGCATCGCTCACAGTACATAATAACTCTTACACTTGTCAGAGATACCCACTGGTACTCACTTACAACAACCTTTGCACATTCTCTTTTAATATTCCCTCTAGACCTGTTCAACGTGTTCTAAAACTGTCCATCATTCAATCAGTCTTAAGTCAGAGCCCTACATTACCTCCCGCCTTCTGATTTTCCTGTGACTGCACAAAAAGAAATAATCTCTTTAAACTTTCTATCAGTAAGTTGTTTGTCTGTGCTTAAATCTTAAGCTGTGAATGGTTTGCAGGGATTTTATCATTTGCACGAGGACAAAATTCCAAATGTTATTTTAAAAAACTGCCTGCTGAATGTGAAATATTATTGTGCAACCACGATATCAGAGCAATCAGATTTGCCCAAAATCCTTATGGAAAGCATACTGCAAACAACTGCAAATAAACAATACTACTCTGGATCTATGGCAACAGAGACTAAAATGGCAAAAATAAACACATAAAATACCTCTTTAGGCTACAGTAAAAATGACACTATTGCACTGTGGCATACTGTATATGGCGCTCAGCCATCTTGGATTAACGTCGGGGCTTTTGGGTTTCCACAGACTCCTGCTAGCAGTACACTGATGTGAGAGAGCAGTGGTGATGGGAGAGGAACTGGGCTGAGGGAAACCCAGCCTCAGTACTGTGCAGTGTGTTTCAGATGTACTGTGGGAAATAACAACAAGTCTATGTAAAGCATGTGTGGTGCATGCATGGTGTGTGTCTGTCAACAGTGTGACCTCGGTGCACAAGAATTTAATGTTAAGACAAATATTGTGTTGCTTGTTTGTGTGTGTGTGTGTGTGTGTGTGTGTGTGTATGTATGTGTGTATTGGTGTTTTCTAGGTGTACGACAGGTGGGATCCGTTGGAGATTTGAGAGGTGATGCTGGCGCTCCTGCTCATGCCCTGTTCATTCCTCCCCCCTGATGACGTCCTCCTCATAGCCTGCGGGCTGTTCCTCACCCCTCCTGCGCCTCCCCCGCTCCCCCTCTGACCCCCTCCTCCGGGGTGGTGGAGGCTCCAGGGCGGCGGGCCCCCAGCCAGCATGGGGTGACCCCAGGGCTGCTGTGAGCTGGAGCCCCCCTGGTGGTGATGACTATGGTGGCCTCCTCCTCCGCCTCCTCCGGGCCAATGGCCTCCTCCCTGAGCCCCCTGGCCTCCGCCACCTCCTCCCCCCCAGCCTCCCTGGGAATCGGGAGCCAGGTTGGTGAGCACCATGTTGCTGAAGCCCAGCCGCATGGACTCCGAGTCAAAAGCCTCAATCTCTCGGGCCTGGCGCTCCAGCAGGGAGCGGATTCGCTCCAAGCGCTCGTTCTGCAGGGCGAGCATTTCCTCCTCGATCTGGGGAGATAAAGACAGTGGACAAGTGAGTGCAAAATAAATGATAAATGTGCACACAACAATTTGTCTGTTTGAAAAAACAGCTGGTTCTTCAGTTCTAGGTTGAAAAAAAATAAAATAAAAAACTGACCCAGATTTTTTATATTCCTGAGAAAGATAATGAATCATGTTTTTCTCCGAAATAATAAAAAGTATAATAAATAGAAAAACTACATAGATTTAGAAAAAAACAAAACAAATATTTATAACAAAGACATTTACAACTTACGTACTGAGATATTATGTGCAAATGATCTTAAAACACACGTAGAAACAAGGTCCATTCAAGGGGAAAAGACTAAGAAAACTAAGGAAGGGCTGAATCATCTTTAGCTTAAAGACACAGTACATGATTGTCAACACATGGTAGTCCCATGACAAAAATTCAAAAGCACAGTACAGCTTTGGTGTTTACTATCAATCCCATATTTACTGACAGGACTTGTAATACACATCCTGACAACAGACAACACTCGGCAAAACTCCAGGGACTTTCTTACTTTCTGCTCCAGCAGAGCCCTCCGCAGTGAGACCCTCTGCTCCAGCTCCCTCCTCTCCTTGTCGTGCTGAGCGTCTGTTTGCATCTTGATCTTGCTCTGGTAGGCGTTGAGCAGCTCCAGCTCCTGCTGCAGCTGCATCCTCAGAACTTGACACTCCCCCTCTTGAGCCTCGTCTAACCGCAGCTGAGGGCAGGTGAGTCAAAGAGAGACATAAAGAGAGAAAGATACAAAGTCTGTCTGTCAAAGCACCGTGATGTTTGTTTTTTGCCCGGATGACGTTAATACAGAATAATTAATTTTCATTCCTCATAATGCTGGACTCAATAATGCTGCATCTGAATTAGAACACAATACATGTACTAATATTTGCCTTGAAAGTATTCATGCGTCACGTTTTTAACAAATAGAGAAACAAATACAAAAAATGTTCCATTACAACAGAAAACAATAAGTGTAAGAGCCCTTCCACGAATCAAGGATTTTTAATGACGTCTGAGGACTTCATTTGTTAAATTCAAGAACTTTAAATGTCAAGACAGGAAAAATATTTACCGTACACACTGACCAAAATGTGTCTGTAGTAAGTATTGAGTACTGGAAGTGTACAAAAAAAATTGGTTGCATTCTTGGTGTTGTTCACATGTTCTTAAATGAGACATTTCCTGATTTATATAATAATTTTGCTAATTTTAAAACTGTATTTTATTGTGAAGTTCTTTTACGGCTGCTGGAGACAAAGACACATAAACATTGCTCCATTTGAGAAGTTTGACTTCTTTTGTTTAAGTTTATATAATAAGGTTTTTCAGGAAAACATTTTTAAATTCCTTAATTTGAGGTAATGAAAATGTATTGTTTTGGTATCGATACTGATACTCAGGTTTAATTTTTCCACCAGTATTACACATTTTCAAATGATTCCCTGTGACGAAACTAAATATGGACATTTTCATATCAATGTTTCATATACTCCCAGACTCCTTAGACCTTCTCTTCAGGTACTCACAGCCTGTGTGGAGAGCATTTCATTGATGGAGTGGTCGTACTGCTCAGCCAGGATGGCCAGCTTCCTGGTCTGCTCCTCCTTCAGCCTCTTGAGCACAGCCTTGTGATCAGACTTGGGCGTGGTCTCCAGCAGGTGGTTCCTGAGGGCCTTGTACTGCCTGGTCTGAGTTTTACAAGTCTCCTGGAACTGCTTCTTAATCTGAAGCTCCTTAGACTGAAGAAGACAGAAGATGTTGAGCAAAGGAGCTTAACCACTGGAAGTGTCGTCATCGTTTTAAAGCAAAGTTTAAAATTACAGAAATACAGCAATTAACTCTCCATGAGTTTATATACCTTGAGGCTCTTGGGCTGCTGTCGGACCTCCATGACATGCTTGCGCCTCAGCTCCCGCTCCCTCCTCTTATTGTATTCCAGCTGGTTGGTGAGCTCTGTCTGGTGTTGGGTTCGTATCAGCTCTGCTCGCGCCTTCTGGATGGTCCCCAGGTGCCGGAACTCCAGCTCCTGCATCGACTCGTGATGCCTGAGTAGCATGGCGTGCTCCAGGTCCTTCTGTGTCTGCCGTTTGTTCAGCTCCTGAAAAAAAAAGAAGGGAAAAGGCAGGTGAGAGTGGTCAAATGAATAAAAAATTAATGAAAAAGTCAGAGTGGGTGGTGGTAGCAGGTACTCCTTATGTGTGTGAGTACCTCTCTGGCCAGATCCTGCTCCACATTGTGTCTGGCAATGAGGATCCTGCGTTTGAACCGCCGACACTCTAGTTCCAGGTACTGCCTCTGTCTCCTCAGCAGGTTGGCCTCCTCCTCCGCCTGGTAATGGACATCATGTTGCATTATGATAATTTACTGTATACCTCACACAGAATCTTCAAGATGACTTGGGAGATTAAGTTTACGGACACTGATCTCAGAAGTTAAGCGGGGTCAGGCCTGGTTAGTACTTTCGTTAGTGTCACAGATTCTATTGAATGCATAAATTCGTTGCTGTGTTTGTATAAAATCATCACTTGGTCTTGCATGTGTAGATATTATCTGAGAAATCCTGACCTGATAGTGCTGGATGTTTTCTTTCTGCTTGGACAGCCACTCCTGCTTCTCTTTCTTTGGAGTCGACTGGTTCTCGCTCAGCTCCTGCCACACAGTTGTAAACACTGTTTGGACACTGTTTTTGTTGAAAACAAACAATGATGGACAGAATCATCAGTAGGTCATGGTGTGTTACCTCTTTGAGCTGCTCCTTGCGCAGTTTATACTCCCGCTTCTGTGACTCGAGGAAGCTGCTGAGCTCCTTCTTCTGCTGCACCTGGATGTGCTGCTGGAACTTCTTCTCATCGTTGGTAAACGTCTTCAGCTACACCAAAAGAAGAAATTGATTAAGAGACATAAAAAAAAGCACTTGCCTCAGTTGTAGAAACACACTTTAAAACAGGAATAATTGAATATAACCTGTAAAGTAATCAGATGAGGTATTTAATATAATATGAATGAAAATTAAACGCGCTTTTGTCACTTTATTTTTCCCTTGACTTAATATTTTGTGTACACGTTTTTCTTTATTCGTGCATCAACGTACGTCTTTTTCCAGGGCTGCCTGGTGTTTTTTCAGCAGCTTCTCCATCTCTTGGGTAAAGTTGTTCCTCTGACTCTCCAGCTCTTTGTCCAGCCTCAGCCTGTGCTCATCCATCTCCCCTTTCAGCTTGTTCTCCAGGGCCATCAGGTGCTTCTGATGTTGCCGCCTCATGCGTTTGTATCCTGACATTTGCTCCCGCAGCTCCGAGTCCTGCTCATGTTCCTGCATCTCTCGGGTCACCTGCGAGACGAGGCGGGACGAAGGAGGGAATCGGCTCAGTCCATTCAGATTCGGATTAAAATACAGGAATTTGACTACTTAAGTAAGATGAAAAACATAGAGGGGTAAAGCGAGTGTGTTCTCACGAGTGACGCTGTGCGTATGGTGGCAAAGTGCTCTCTGTTGCGGTAGTGCTTCCTCGGGACCTGAGCTGGCGTTTCCTGGGGCTCAGAGGGTTGACTGCTGGCTGCCTGCTCCCCAGAGAAACTCTCCTCTTCTTCCTGGAGACATGAGGCAGCAGTATTAACACATTATTTTCTTACACTATTTAACAGTGTACTTACAGAAAGGAAGCATTGGGAGGATTTGGGATAGAGTGAGAATGATTTATAGGATTTAATTAATCTGAAAAAAACAATAACAGAATTCAGATCTGTGTCACTTAACCCACCGGTTTGAGGTGTATGACAGAGCTGTTGGACATGACCGTGTGGTCTCCCTCCATCAGGTCCAGCTCGCTGCGGCTGTCCTGGGCAGCTTCGTTCAGACTGTTGACAGAGCTGCTCTGGGAGCTGGCGCTGATAGACATGCTGGGGATGGACTGATTACTGCCAACGCTGTTCACCGTTCCTGTCCGACCTGCGCCCGGCTCCAGCTCCTGGAGAAAGAGCGGAAAGACGACAGAGGCGAGAGCGAGGGAGAGAGAGAGAAGCCAGAGAGAAAAAACAAGAAAGACCAAGAGACACAGACAGACATGCATGCAAATTGATGCATGCTTGGTTATTTTCCCTGGTGGCAAGTGTATTTCTGTGCTCAAAAAAACAACAACAACACACAAATCTTATTCTAACACTGTCGCTTTAGCTTTAATTTAACATACAAACATCCACACACCTCGTCTCCGTCCTGGGCTTCCGCTGTTGGTCCGTTGTGGGCCTCCTGGAGGAGAATCTTCTTCATCTTGCGGTACTGCAGGTTGTCCAGCTCTCGCACCGCATCCTTGGTCCTCTGAATAAGATCCATCAGCACGGAGTCTGGACGTTCACGCTGCAAAAACGCATGCTGGAGGGGAGGGTGACAGGAAAGAGGATGGAACATCATCAAAAGAGAAGCAAGGGGAATGACCATGAGTTTTCATCCTTTAAAAAAAAAAAAAAAGGGGAAATTCCCATATTTGTCAGCCTGGCTCTTATTCTCATGTTTCTGTTGTGACTATTGGAAATTATTTGATCACCACATCCGTTAAAGAGACTCTCGGCATATGGAATGCAGCAAAAATGACTTTGACTGGGGAAGAGGGCACAAGCTTCATTCACTTTTTTTTTTAATTTGACAGATATCATCTCAAATGATTATCTTTGACCAGAGCAGACCAAAGTAAACATTGAAAAGCTCAAATTACATTCAACACAGTCAGTTTTCACCACAGGTTTTCCCATGTTTTAGTGTCATTCTCCGTGCAGATTGCTGGAAAGTTGGGCCAGAACCCCACAACAACACAAGGAGAAGCAGTTACAAAGAAAACAGTAACAGTTTCAACTGTGTTTAAGAACAGGTACTTGACATTTATAAAAAAAAAAGAGACTGTGTGCAGCGCTGCCATAACCCAAGGACAACTTCCATTAGCAACAGTGAGTCCATTAGTGGGCTAAGTGACAGCTGCTCAGTTACTTAACAATAGATGCAGAATTCACATCTCTACAGTAATTATGTCTGTGTTCTATCTATAAAACAGAGCTCTGTGTGTGTCCCTGTAGATGTTCTGCTTGTATGTGTGTGTGTGAAAGTGTGTGAGAGTGTGTATAAATCCGGAAGAAGAGGATTAGTGAATCAAAATAGAAGCTTATAGGGACAGAACAGAGCGCAAACATCAGAGAGAGATTTATTACCAGAGGGTTTTTCAATCTCCATCTTAACACACTGACCCTGCTCCCTGTTTCTGTACAGCAGTGTACAATATGTGTGTGTGTGTGTGTGTGTGTGTGTGTGTGTGTGTGTGTGTACTTACACCCAGCATGTCGTCAGAGTGCGGTCTGTCCTGGGGGATTTTCTGAAGGCAAGAATCGATAAAGTTTCTAAAGTAATCCGTCCTGGAACGAAGATGAGAAGATAAAGGGTCACACGGACGGCCTTTAGCAAATGTCGACATCGTTTTAATTTCAATTTCATCGTCTTAGGTACATAATGCGTTATCATTAACTCCTTAAAAATTCCTCTGAGATTGGCTAAATTTTCAAAAACATTAATGCGGTCTTAAATGCCTTGTCCTTGGTGACCAAAGTGCTGCTTGTTTTCATTCCCCTCATCTAATCGTATACTTTTCAGGTAGAATGCCAGGTCGGATATGCAATATGCATAATGGAGCCAGTCTGTGCATAGTGCTTTGAAGATTTCCTCAGACTTCAGACAAGTGTCCACTTTCAGACCTTCTGCTTTGGTCCATACAGGATACATCTGTACTCATATCTTGACATTCTTTTGCCCTTTGGTCACACTGTGTGGTGGCGTCTCGGACATCACAAACCAGCATATTTACCATCATTAGAAATCAAGTGTAGCAGTGTCGCACTTGTGGCTGGTGCATTTTCTGAAGTTTTATAGTGGGTTTAAAACTGTAAAAGCTTCCAGAATAAAGTCCAATGTCATTTTTGCTTTTCATCTCTCACTGCTGAGACAACTTGCAGATAGTTGCTATACGAATGATGAATTCAAATATCTGTTTTGATTATCATTTATATATGTCAATTAGGGCTGTGCGATATGACGATATGTATTGTGTGATGAGAGAAAAATGTCTGGGCGGGGCCGCTATATCGGGATAGGTATCGTTATAAGGATATGAAATGACCTATATCGGGATATGAGATTTTGGTCATATAGCACAGCCCTAATGTCAATAAAAGGTTAACAAGACAAAATACCTTATACACTTATACACTTATAAATACACTTATCTTGTGAGTGTGAGTGAGTGAGTGTGTTTGTGTATGTGTGTGGCACCTCACCATTCACTGGATTGCAGTGTGGGGCTCTCATTCTGCGCTATGTGGTATAAGGCACTCATTGCATTCATGTTAAACAAGGGAGGCTTCCTCTCCGCTGCAACAGAGATGATAAGAGTTAATATTTTTAAAGTTAGTATATTTAAAAACATGTCGATCTATTTGGCAGTGTTAACAAATCCTGGTGGGGTGGGGATATACTTTGGGAACATCTGGATTACAGATTGTACCTTTGATCTATTTTAGGACTAAACTTTATACTATTTTTTAAAAGAAAAACAGTCTTTCTAAGGCAGTTATGTTTAAAAAGATGATGCAATACACACATGTACTGTCACTTACCTAATTCTATACAGGTGATCCCTAAGGACCAGACATCTACCTTTCCATCATACTGGCCCTCATCCATAGCCAGAATCACCTCTGGGGCCATCCTGTATGGAGGAATAAGATCAAGTTGAGGTGGGAAATAGAGAAAGATAAACGAGGAGATGGTTTAAAGTCAGTTTTAAAACACACAAATAATAAAACAAATAACTGAGACTGTCACAGCCCCGTCTTTAAAGATAAATAAAGGAAAACAGTAACTTTCTTTTACTATAAATCTTATAAAACTTAAAGGCACTGTAGGATGATGTCTCTATCCTCAACAAATCACAGCAGCAATGTCAGCAGGCAGCTTTTCAGTTGTGTGTGTGAATATGCAAAAGGATTAAAATACTTTTTACAGTCAAATCAATTTCGTGGATCAATGTTTCTTTAAGAAGACACTCAATTAGAGACCATTCATAACGTCAACATTTTTGGCCAGCTGAACATATAACACATGTGCAAAAAAACCCCAAACTTTTCAGGTCATTGAGAGAAGATTTTCACTCACCAATATGGCGTTCCCACAAAGGAGTTGGCAGGCGAGGCGATGGAGGCGGAGCCAAAGTCTGCCAGTTTGACCTGCCCAGGCTCAGTCAGCAGGATGTTACCTGCCTTCACATCCCTGAGAGACAGAAAAAAAAAAGTGTATGAGTGAGAGAGCGGAGGGATCTACTGTTAAGAGAAGCTTCTTGAAACAATATAGGTCTAGTGAATACAAATTTACTCACCTGTGGATCATATTGTGGGAATGAAGGTATGCCAGCCCCTGCAAAGCACCATGTGTAATGGCAGCAATCTCTACTTCTTGTAGAGGTTTTTTATGAACTGATGGAGAGAAAAAAAAAACAGTCTTACATAAACATCTCATCTCTTGCGGAAGAGAAATCTGACACAAAACGACGTTTAACAACCGCTCACCTTCTAGCAGATCAGAGGCTGAGCCGAGACAGTACTCCATCACCAGCTACAGGTAGAAACAAAAAACAAAGTATATAATATAGTGTACGTCTCCATACAGTATAAGGTAATTCTGTGCGTGTAAACATGTGACTTACCCATGCTGTGTGTTCACGGAGGTAACAACCTTTGTACTCTATACTGTTGGGGTGCCGGATCCTCTGGAGAAACTTCACTTCCTTTATAATATCCTGCCATTTCTGTTGGGGAAAGAAGAGACTTGGCTTTGAGTTCCTCTCTGCGTTAGAGGTGAGCGCAGAAGATTGTCTTTCAATGTAAACAGAGGTAAGGTGGTTCTCTTCACAGATTATGTGTAATCTGATTATAGCTAATCTGAAATCATGAGCACACCGAACTGTATCGGAAGACGAGAGTTTAAGTGAGCACACGGGAGTGACCTTGTGGAGATGGTGAGTTGTGTGTTTTGTATTACTAGAAGGAAGCTAAAAGTGTAACAGCTTAGCAGTCTAGGAGCAGGAGGTCAATCTCAGTCAGAACTGTAACGATACCCAACAATAACACCGTAGTCCAACAGCTCTTTAATTGGCCTTAAACAACCTGAAATTACCTGAAGACACACAGATTCTGGATGATGGATTCACATGTAGCAAAGTAGTTTGCTTACTGATACAGGATTACTTCAATGAATTCAGCTCGCTCTTTGTTTTTCCTGGCTTTCATGTTTGGGTTTTCACTATTTGTGAATATTTATCAATGATTTCAGCATTCATGATTTGTTGCAAATATTTTTTTTTTTTACATGACGTTTCCAAGATGTGATCTAATGTTGGTTTGTGGCACAGAAAGTACAGTATCACATGAAGAGCAGCTACATTGATACAAGTTGTGACAAAGTGTACAAAATTCACGGTTTGATACATAATCAAATAAAAGGATAAAGAATTTCTTTATATTTCATTTAAAAATGACACTTTTAATTGAAGAATTTCCACGCTACAAATTCCAATATCTAGATAAATTATGTTATAGCTGATGATGAAAAAAGACCATGTGAGCATTTCATACATAAGAAAAAAAAGGTTTCTTCCGTTTTACCACAGTCTGTTGCTGAGTAAACACTTGTTGATCCTCCACACATGTATTAAGACATAAAAATACTGTGCTTGCAACAATAATGTGTCTGATATGTTTTTTTCGACATATAATTACCACTTTATAATCCTTAAAATGGCATCTACTCCTTCTCCCTCATTAAAAATCCACAATCTGTGAATATGCAAATAATTTTAAAAAAGTTTCACTGCTGGATACAAGATGTCTCCTGCCTCACTAGAAGGTCCATTCTCAGTGTTTGTGCACTAGGGGCTTCAAGTTTCCATATCACACTTGTGCAAGTTGCATACTGGACCAGGACTGGCTTCCACGCTAGTTGTGATGTCACAAATCATTGCTTGTAGGCCCGCCTCTTCAACTCAGATTTTCAATGAGTGCAGAGAAATTTTCCACTTTCATCATAGGAATGTGAAAACAGACTTCTAGTGTCAAACTATACTTCTATAGTGTAGAAATGTTTATGGTCAAGTCTGCAAACTATTACATAAATATAATCAATCTCATTTCTGCTACCTCACCTCATTAGACTGTTTCCCACTGTAGGACATCTTTTTAATTGCCACGACCTCATTCGTGCGCACATCCCGTGCCTGGGAAACACAGAATACATCGTCAGTACACAATAACACAGAAACATACAGTACATTTATTTCTTTGTATATTTTCTCACGTTGAGGATGTGGTTTTTTTCAAGACCTTTTGTACTTTTTAAACCACACTATGTGCAATGTTCATGAACAAAAGTGAGATCAGAAAGCTATGAGTGAGTCATATTGCTCTGCTGTACCTTGCTGCTATTAAACCCCACTATGGACTGGTAAAAATAACTTTGCACAAATCATTTCTGCTCTTTATTTAGGATCAAACAGCTTAACTTTTTTTAACTGTGGGACAAACTCTGGGAGGTTTACTCAGTTGCTAACATTAACTAGCAAGTAAACAGCCTTGAGTTACTGTATTACTCAGAAATTTGCATAACAAAATTGATCAACTCAACTATGGGACTGTTGAGAATTTAGCTGATCAACTCCCTGATTAACATCTAAGATTTCTTAGAAGTCTGTATGAAGATGTAGTTGCCGTACAAAGTAGACGGCGCCAAAGCTGCCATGTCCAATCTCTCGAAGGTCAGAGAAAAGCTTCTCTGGGTCTTCTTTGAAGAAAAGCTCAGCCACCTCCGGATCCTTCAGGCTCCCTGCCCTTACGGAGGAGGGCATCCTGGTTGATGTAGTCCCTTATCACCCACGCAAAGGGGATGGGACTATCTGGGTGCTGAGCTACGCCAAAGCAGCTGAAGATTCATCTGCAGTAATGGATGGGCCTAAGGAACCAGCACATGGGCACCTAGATGGACAGACGGGAGGGGTTGAGGTGAAGGAGAGACAAGGAGACACAGACGGGAGTGTTAGCAAGGACAAGATAAAACACCACAATCCTGCACAGTGTAAAGAAGAGTCTACTTGCTCAGCTGATGTGATTTTGAAGATACCAGTGAGAAAAATCAGTGTCCAAACTTTGAAGGGAGAGGAACTTGCAACACAAATCCACAAGGAAAACTTGATGGACTCAGTAACATTTCATTGAAATCTCTTTTCATCCAGTCCAACCCCCCCCCCCCCCCCCCCCCCAAGTGCTAGACCCTATAGAATATAATCTGCTAATTGCAAAGTCATCACAAGTGAACCAGTTCAGCAATTATTGCAGATCTGTAAGCTACTAGAATGACTGGGCAATGCAATTATACCAGCTCAAGGATTGATTTCATGTCCATGGTTACGAGGTGGCCTAATGTAATGAGGGGTGAGCTCTAACGGACGATCAATTAGAGGGCCTCAGGTCAACCTTTAGTGTGTACTCTAAACTGGATTCATCAATTTTATTTCTAGTTAATGCATGTGGCATGCATGTAATATTAGTTTATGTATGTGTGCACATGCAAAGTTTGCTGAAAGTATGTGTGTGCAATGCATGTTGTGTATTATACTGCAAATTCTACTATACACAATTGTGATAATTTCATCACTGGTGCAAGTTCACATGAATTAAAATGAGTGTTTCTAACTTATAAAAGCCTTTCATTGGGTTATATTATAGAAACACTGAAAAAAAAAAAGTCACTTACACAAATGGGGATCATATTAAGTTTCATACAAATTAGCAGCATTTGTCAACATTTTATTTCCTGTGTGGTATAGATGACACTGCTCTGATGTTTATCATGTGCCATTTGTTGTCACTGTGTGTCATTTGTGTTATGTTGAAAGAGTTTTGTTATGTTTTTACTGCATCAGCCTTTTTAGGTTGCAATAATTACTGAAATCATTCAGTATTTGGGACTTTTACTGCTGGATGTCTACAAATGATTTGCAGTTAACATACTTCAGCTTTCAGACGCATCACGTTCTTTGTGAATATACACTTTTAACTGCACGATGCATCTCTGCCCAGGATGAAGACAAAAGGTTCGCCGAGCATAACGAACTCATCTGTCTCATGCGAAATTGTGGCTTGATGTCAAACATGCTAATTGTGTTATGTCATAGACAGATTATATACACATTCACACCTGGAAGCTGCCAGTATGACCACATCCTGCAAAAAGAAATGTTGCAATATTAACAAACATATATATTTTAAGTAAACACGTATATCACTATACTGCAAATTTGTACAAAATTAGACCAAATACTTCTAGTGAAGAAAAACTCTTAACACATGTAAATAAAAAAACTTCTCATTTTGTTAGTTTTTGAATAACATTTTGTTTTAAATTATTAATTTAAACAGCAACATCTTGCATTGTTTTAATAGCCCTACAGCCCAGAGATCAAACCAGTGACCACATACTACATACTTGTCTAACCTTGAGGCTACTCTGACCTTGAAAACCTATTCCAGCGCCTAACAGCAGCTACACCTAAGAAACACCCCTCATCTAGTTAGGAAGGCAACACACAGTCTTAAAAAACTACTTCACCTTTTTCAACCTGATCTCCACATCCTGTCTTCAGCCCAACAACCCCCTCCATACCCCGACACAACATGTGTATCATTGCAGATACACACACTGGGTGAACTCATTGCCTCCTTTCAGTTTATCTTCGGGTTGGCAGCACCGCGGCGCTAACCTAGCCAACTGCTGTAGTTATCAGTGCAGCCTGGCAGCCCGCTGTACCAAAACCACACTGCTGGCTGAATGTCACAAGGTTTGTCCTGCTGAAAGCTGTCCAGCTGACTGAGGAAAAAAAAAAACAACACAAGAGCGGAGTTCTTATACCAAAACACACAGCCCTCAAGGACAACAAATACCTTAGTGGAGAGAAGCTAAAAACTGCTGCTGGGAGCAAACTTTAGTAACACTAACAGAGGTCTAGTCTTTTTATGTTGAATTCTAGTGAACAGAGAGTCCTTCAACATTTTGTCTGACTGCTGGCAGCATTATTAGATAGGCATTATAACACAGATTGTTTATTATTATTATACATAATTTCACTTTCATATAGGGCTCAAAGAAGCCCTGTAAATCTAAGTTTTACCACAACACAACAAAAGTGCATAAAACATTGTGGATAATCAGGTGTAAGGAGTTGGTGATGTGCACAGTGACTTCAGGCAAGTACTATCTTATTCTTTAAGATGTGCCATTCAGTCTGACTTAATGTAGGAAATGCATTCATTTTCTAGCAAGACAATGAGCTGAACTATATATATATTATGAATATGCCAGACTTGTTGGAAGTTAAAGGAGACCTGGCTTGCATGGCCTTCCATCTATAATGACCAGACTTCACGTCCGCTGAATATCTTTTATAGCATCTGAAAAAAGTGTGAAACTAGGCAAATGTACTGTATGCAAAATCCCACATAATGTCATGAAACTGATGTTAAAAGCGGTGAACCGTGTTCAAGTGTTATGCAACACATGAGACCAAATTCTCCTGTGTTTCGTGACAACCTGACTCTCAACACACAAAGTGCCAGTTTTACCAAACTAAACCACAGGGATGGTGGATGTGAATCATACAATATTTTTAAAAGACATTATGAATTCAAGCTATAAGGTAAATGGAGAACACAGAGACTGTGTGTGTGTGTGTGTGTTTGAGAGAAATCTTTTATCATAAATGTTGAGATTTTGGTAACTTCTGTGTAAAAGACAGAAAAGCTTTGAAGCTGAGTAAAAAAAAAAAAAATCACTGCTGTACTCTAAATGATTGCCCAGCGAAGACAATACAGGCTGTCTCGACCCACAAAAGTCAGCATGCGAGCAGCAACAACAAAACAATCTTATCAACACTCTGATATCAATGCTTTCTGTACCACAAAAACTTTTCTCCACCTAACATGTGATTGCACTTCCTCATGAATACTTTTCTTGATTCAGCACACACCGATTTCAATCTGCGACCGTGAAATGGATCACAAGCTAGGTCGCTAACAAGCGTACTATCAGATAGTATTTTACTGGCTATTTACTGCAGGCGACATTAGGAGAGCCGTGAGCAGCGTCACCGTGTTGTCAAATCAAAATGTGACACATTAGTACAATTACACTGATCAGATGAAACGTTGGTCGAGACGACTGCCAGCCTCCGTATAGCTGTAGTATAATTAATTCCTCTTAATTAAAGCTGTATTCAATGAAAAAAAATGTTATTCCTTGTCTCAAAGGC
Organism: Thunnus maccoyii; assembly: GCF_910596095.1. Classification (NCBI taxonomy): domain Eukaryota; kingdom Metazoa; phylum Chordata; class Actinopteri; order Scombriformes; family Scombridae; genus Thunnus; species Thunnus maccoyii. The sequence goes on from NC_056545.1 coordinate 16,078,871, forward strand.
TTTTGCAAATTGCTGTTAGGAAATGACCTCATTTCCCTTTAACAGTTACTGGACTATTTTCTAATAGTTTGTTCTGATAATTAAGTTTTTCTGATGCGAAGATGTTGGTAGATGTTACTGTGAGGTTGTGGATTTTTCTTCTGGTGTGGTAAAATTAAATTTTAAATAATTTTATGTTCCTTCCCTGTAAACGGGCTTTGGCAGTGCCAGTCAACAACTGCGTGTCTGAAATCACAATTATTTAAAGGCTGTAAGTGGTTCCCAAACTTCACACCCTCCCATATGTGTATTAATTGTACTTTATCAATATTACAGGGCTAACTAGTGACACAGGGAGCCAAATAAACTGTTTTAATTCAAATTACATTGTCAAAAACATGAACTGCATGTTTCTTTTAAATAATATCAGTACTTCCCACAGAATTAGATTCTATCTGAGGTGTTAGCTGACCGGAGGAGGGGGTTATATATCATCATTTGTATGTCAACTTAGCCTTTTTAAATGGAAATACGTATAATGAATCTTCACCTATTTGTGTGGATTCTTTTGACACTGTTCTACTGTGCTGTTGATGACAAATGATGATATATAAAAAGGTGGTAAATTAGGGGGCACAGATGCAGATTTACAGATACAAATCACTCTGCATTTATTTGTGCATTGTGTTTTACGAGTTACGTAACTTGACTTTTGTTTATGAATACTAATGAGACTGTTTTAAACCCGTAGAAAAGAAACTAATTCATTGTGACTTGCCAGTTTTTGAGAGGAGTTTGCTGTGATGTTATCTCGACATGAGAGAATGGAAGCTTCATTATTTTATTAGGCTATAAGAGAATTAAACTAGACTAGACTTGGACTGTGTGTATGTTTCTAATGGAGTAGACAATATGTAGGAAGAAAACAAATAAATACAATTGGGTATTTATCTCTCTCTCTCACACACACACACACACACGCACCAAATGAAACACAGCACTGAACACAAAGTCACAAGACTGAATCTGGAGGAGATGGACTGGTCGGCAAGACGTGCGCACACACTCGTTATCACAGGGAACAGTGTGTTCAAGAAATGCACCAAAAGTTGTTTTTGCTTTAGTGCTCGAGAAAATGGATTCTCTCTTGATGTATTATGTGAATTGATTTCCTCCGCGCTATAAAATCACCAAGAAGCCTAATGAAGAGGCAACCAATATACAAAGGCTGAGTAGCAAGGGTTGTCACAGAGAGAAGGAGAGAGAGAGAGAGAGAGAGAGAGAGAAATGGAGATAATAAATAATCAAATACTTTATTGATCCTCCTGGTGAAATTCTCTTAGCTGCACAGGGTCAGCAACACAAGAGCAACCCTGCTGTCTGGCTGTTGGTCAAAATGCAGAGAAAAGAATATAGCCTATCAGATACGCAAGATATACGAGAGAAGTTCAGGAAGTGCTGATAAAAACCTTAAAATGCAGCCTGAGACATCCATCCATCCACCAAAAGTTCCTTTACATTTTTGGCTTTTTAAAAACTCATAACAACCACATGACACAGTTTCAATTACTATAATCTAGGATTGGGAAATTAATCGAATTTTATTTTCAGTTACGACTTTGGCCTCTCACGATTATGAAAACAAGATAATTGAGATAAAAAAAAAATTATTGTGCCGCATTCTGTTTCGCAATGATTTGTTATAAATCCAGCGCGTTGTGTGTCGGAGCAGCCGGACAGCGCAGTGACAGACAGACAGGCAGAGCGGAGTCTTCCTCACAGCGCCAATGTGTCTGAATCTAACAGTCAAATAATCAGTGGCGGAAACTGACTTATTTAGACATCTACAGGTTACTTTGTCTTAGTTTCAGTCAGACTTTGGTTTCTATTATTTTAGATACGAAGACGCTTCGGTGCTTGTAATGATCTTGTGCTTAATTGTAAAAAGCTGATTAGAAAAGCATTAGATTGGTTACGCGTATACATGGCAGAGAAATCGGTGTTCTGCAGGCAGTGAAATCCACCTGTGGGAACCAGGTTTCTCTAATCCCATACTCCGATTACTCTGATTACAGAAAGCAGGTTTATTGTTCACATGACAGTTAAGAAATCAGCTTTCTAGAGAAAACCGACTGTAACCTTGTTACTCAAGTGCATGTAAACACACTGCAGGATAATATAAGTCAGTGATATCTGTCAAACCTTTTGTTTGTATGTAAGTATGAATGATCGTTTTAGTATTGATCACTCTCCACACAACATGCATCTTAACAATCACTACAATAACAATATGATTTCAATTATTTTGTACTAATTTATTTTTATATAGTTTAGTTTTCAGTAGGTAGTAGTAGCGCACCACAACATAGTTGATTTTATTTATTTTGATCTGTGATTATATATATATATATATATATATATATATATATATATTAAATGTATTAATCTCCTTTTTTTACATTTATTTTCTATTTGTTTTTCAGTTGAATTATATTTAAAAGTTCAAGTAAATCGACTGTTAAAAAGACAGGTATTTTAAAAGATCAATAAATACATGATGTTTCCAAAGTCAATGCGTAATCGCATTAAATAATCATGAATATATCTCAATATTGACCAAAATAATAGTGATTATGATTTTTGCAATAATCGAGCAGCCCTACTATCATCAGTTATCAACGCTGGTTAGCTACAGTCAACGTTGATAATGGTTCTGATACAACAGTAACACTGGGTTAAATGCAATCCTGAGATGTATAAGAAAGGTTATCATTCCTCCACAAGTAGCCACTATCAACAGATTGTCAGATTAAATATTTTAGAGCTTCTGCACATCAATGGTATGCCCACATACTGTAGGAGTTTTTTGTTATTTTGGCTGATTATACCTCTTCTCATGTATAATATGTACTTGATTGACATCTCCATGACTGTCCTAGTTCTGTTGTACTGTTAGGGCGGTCCAACTTACTCCATTATGAATCTTTCAGATGCACAGAGACAAACTCAGTAAAGCTTCAAGTCAATTTGAAAAGTTGAATCTCACAAACCAAAATAACTGAAACCACCTGTGTGGGTGGACAGGGCCATTAAAACATTATTTTCCTGGACTGTGGGAACTCAAGACTTGGTGGTCATTTTGATTTGCTTTATTTCTCTCTCTCCTTACAAGAAGAACATCTTCACAAGAGGATAATCTCCATTTACAGTGTGTAGTTGCACCCTCATGCTACCTTAAACATAGAAGAATTACACCAATCAGCATCGGATTTGTGCTTGAAACTGCCGCTGTACTCAGTTTAGGTATTAGATTCAATATTTTGAGAGAAAAGGTGAATTTGGTGCTTCATTTTTAAAAACTACCGCAACATCACAGCTGTTCAGAAACAATGTTCATTTCATGACCTACATGTGTGCTGTTGCTCAAATGGTTCATATGCTACGTTTATATCACCCAGTATGGAGGGTGGGGTGTCCGTGATCCTGCTTCCCAGACTGATTACAGACTGTGGCTTTCACTGAGTGGAGGAAGTGAAAGCTCTCCAGCTACCCAACATCAAAAACAACACCATCCCGATTTGCGGTGCTACAGAAGTGATGGCGACAGAGGAGAGGAATAGAGTGACCGGACACTAAGAGGATTTGACCTGTCCCATTTGTCTCAAAGAGCTCCGTTTTCACTCTTCCTATCGGGATAAATCTCACAACAAACCAAGTTTCCTCTGAAGAAGAGACACTTGGGTAAAGAAAAGGGCATAGAGGCATCCAAACATCCAAGTTTACAAAGTCATCCCAGTGGATGCAGTTTGTCATGTCAAATGGAAGCACTACTGGATGCTAAGAGGAACTTGGACTTGGGACAGAATCATTTAGACTGTATAAAACTGGAAATCATCTCCAAAAACATGTACAATTTGAGACTGAACCTAATGAAGATCAAATGACTGAAGTGTTATTGTGCAAATTGTGTTTGTACTGTGTGTGTCCTCTGCCCATCACCTGAGGAAGAACTGTGGATGAGCCCATCCTCCCCTTTAAGCTTCTTGCTCTTAGTCTGACTCATCAAATATGCTATTGGTTTCCAACTGTTCAGCAGACAGTCTCAATCAAGGACCCTGAGTAGATTCTTTGGAACTCCTTTTGAGGAACAAGACTTATACTACAAATTCAATAAATAATAAAATAAACCTATTTTTGAATTGATGCCACTGCCAGTGAAAACCAGAGGACCACTGCCAGATAGAAAGTTTGAGATTCAATATAAAATTTAAAAAAAATAGAATAAAAAAATCACTGTAGGATTAAAATCAGTGCTCATACTATGACATAAGTACTTTAAAAAATGTATGGTGGCAGCACTGTAGTGGACCATATACATATAATGAAACCAATCTTGTTCTGCAGTGGCTGACTGTCTCTGACTTGGACTTTAACAAGCAGGGCAGGCTTTGCTCCAGTCTCTAATCCATTTTTCCTGGGAGACACTTAAAGCCATTATGCAGTGTGCCCATATTCAGTACCCCCGATATAACTGACACAAAAGAAAACATGACTTTACCGAGGCCTCTCCTGCATCGAGATGTTCACAAGCAATAACAGCTGCGTACCTCTCATCATCAGCTACCAGCAAGTCCTTGAAAGTAAAGAGGGGGAGCTGTTCCAGTCTGTGAATGCACTGTTGTTCTGACGAAGCACGTCAGAGACATAAGTGAACAAATGACAGGTGTGCAGATCAGTATAGGTTTACCAAGAACAGAGGAGAGCAGGCACAGGTAGCCAAGCAGAAATCTGTAATAACAACAGCAAGGGGACAAGTTGTACCTGTCTCTCAGATCCAGCCCATAGGCTGCATTTATATCATAGACAGTCTGTTCATCACGGTCTACAGACACCAACAAAATAGGTGGACTGCTCATACTGCAGAGCTTATTTGTCAAAGAGAGCTTGTATATCTGGCACATAAAACACAGAGCATGTGTAGGTGTTTGGGTATATCAAGCCTTACACATTAAATCTGACAGATCACTCCAACAGACACGTTTTGAATTGTAATCTTGGTGTCACAACACTGACGTTACGCGTGATTTAACCTTATTGAGAATGTTATGTTAAATCCTTGTGTACCTGATCCACTGTCACGCACAAGTCAAGCGGCGGAGTCACAGATAAGCCAAGCAGAAGAGTGGCTTGCTGAGTGATAGCCAGTGTTACGCAATATCAACACAGAAAACTGAGGAATGCGACTCACGTCAGTGCACAAAAACAGCCATCAGCGGGCGATGGATGCAGGCACACTGAAAAAGCAATGATTTGTCGGTCTCTCCTGGCTGATGCTGCTTGTAAACACAACGCCAGGACTCGTACGTGCGACACTAACAGATAGCGGCTTGACCGATGTCACCTACCGTAACACAGCGAGCTGTTCAGACAGTATGTGACTCATGGTTTGTCCCCGGCAGATAAGCAAACTTCCAAAACAGACACCTCCAAAGCCGAGTTTCACTTGACGTTACAGCCACAGTGGACAAAAACAAAAATGAGGGAGTGGCACTGCTTGCAACGATAGTTGCATAAAGCGGATTAGCAAGCTAACGTAGCTGGCTAACCCCTCTTTAGGTGCGTTAACGTTAAAGCAGGCTGTTCGCATTATTCACAACAAACCAACTCACAATTGTGCTCGATAGCCTTGCGTCCAGGGCATCGATATTATTTGCTGATGTGTTACATTATCAATCAGAACAAAAACACCATTGTGTCCAATAAGGCAGACTAAAATCTGTCGATGCGATAGACCATACAAGTTGTCACAGCAACTTTTGGTTAGCTAACGTTAGCGAATAGCAGCCTGTCTAGCTGGCTAGCTCGCAAGCTAACCAATGTTGCAACCGAGCTCCACTGCAGAAGAAATCTACCCATCGTTAGTTAGCAGAAAGCTAAAAGTTAGCGACATACTCACCTGGTTAATATAAATCCACACGGGTTGAGGAGTGGGTATAAGCGGCTGATTAATCCAGTCACCCTGAACACGGCGGAGAAAAGTGTCTGACGCCAAATCACAGACGAGGCAGTCCGGGGGAAATCAAAGTGTGAATTCGCTAGCTAATAAGTTAGCAATGCTAATACGCTCATCTAACAACTGTACAATCGCCCGAACCCAATACAGACGGTCACGCCGAGTCTGGCTAAATTTTAGCGTTGTTTTGCATTTATCCGAGCTGGCTCCAGGAGTAATTTATGTCAAGGCAAGCTGACCTGGCTAACGACTGTCAGGCGTTAACTGTCACAACGAGCTGCCTGCTAACGTCAGGCAGCGGCGAGCAAAGTTTCTCTCCTCGACAGGCAGGCAGTTCCCTAAAAATGGCGGCGAGGAGAATCACCTCCCTTCCACCGTGAGAATCAGGGAGCAGATAAAAAACACAGCCGGAGCTGGACGGTCAGCGGTAATAACTGAGGCTAGAGTACATATGTGGCAGCTTTGGAGAGTCTTGTTGGTTGCTGTCTAGCTGCAGCCTACAGGGTAAATGTTGCCCCCTCCCTTATCTCAGTGTTTGGTGCTGCTGCAAGCACAGGTGTGTGGTCTGGATGGAGAAAGCTTTGCATGCACAACATCAGTCTATTATAGAGCAGGTGAATATTCATAACAAAGTATTGGACATTCCTCTCCCTCTTGTCCCTTCCCTGTGTGTGTTTGACCTTATACACTTTTTGAGTCACTGAGCTCCTAACCTGATTATCAGTTTCAGTCCTAATCTGGCCTCTACTATAAATAGCCCGTCGTTAATTTACAGTGTTAAAAAACACTGTTTTCTATATCCCAGAATTATAGCAGATCTTCTCAGGGTGTCATGAAATGGGGTCAAAGTCCAACATTTGAGCTAGGACCACACTGTGCAGCTCATCAGCCCCTGTTATGTGGAGAGCAGAGGGTTTTTGTTTTGTTTGGGGTTGTTTTTTTTTTTTTTTTACATCAAAACGAGTAAACTAGTAAACAAAAAGCACTCTTGACTATACAATACAGACACTGTCATCTTATGATTACATAAGCATAAAAAGACAACTTTTGTAGCTGAATGCTGCCTGACAAGCATCAGTCAGAAATATACATTTCTTTGAGATGTTCCAGTTATTACATGAAAAACAACTTGATATCAATAAGAATCAGATCCAGGTTTGTTTTTTTTTTTTTTTTGCCAAATAGGTTTGTACATATAAGGTTTTTGCCTTGGTGTTGTGGTGCATAACAGTCAAAATATACACAAAATTAAGTAATCCTACATAATATAAAAATGAAATGTTGTAAAAATGTATGTAAAATATGAAATGAGAATGAAATGAAATGTACAAAATATTTACCAGGAATGTACAAATAGTGTAAACAATATATGCAGTGTGCAATTAATAATAATAACACTACAAGCCATGTCAGAGCAAACGTGACACCACATTACAGAGGAGGATTACAACTGTAGCTATAATCTGCATTGAGGAAATATAGGATGTAATGCGATGTGTGCATGGCAGCAGAGAGGTTAAAGATGGGCATTCCACAACAGGCTGCAGGCCGAGGGACCAATCAGCTTGCAGGACGGGGCTCGGAGGGCTTTGATTGGTTGCTCGGCAGCCCTGTTGTCATGATGATGGGAGTCAGGTCCTGCCTGTGTGGTCTGTATCCAGGCACAGAAAGTATACTGAAGCAAATGATATGGATGGATAGGATGTAGAACTTTCTGTCCCTGACACACACACACACACACACACATACACACACACGTGCATGTATAATGTAAATAAATGATTCCCCCTGAGTATCTCCATAGATATTAGGGTTTATTCAAAGACTGAGCATATGTGTAATGATATGTGAATTTGTGCAACTCAAGCTTTCTGAAGATGTACATTCACAGATAGCTGCTTGATGTACAAGAGTGAGTTTTATCATGTAATAGTGAATATTTGGAAGTCTCCAAGCATTTATCTTATACCATTGGAACTGAGAGTTCTCTATTTAAACCAGCGATTTAAAAGTTAAACATATATCAGTCTTAAAGGAACCAGAGCAATTTAGTCTTTTGAGGCATACAGATGATGATCATGGTCTTTAAACTCATTTTAAATTTTCAGTTATGTCCCCATGCTCATTACAGTATGGTTGACCTGTAAATTTCCTCATGGTTGTCTATTTCATCATTCTCCCTCCCCATATTCCCTGTGCTACCTCCCAGCTTACTGAGAACTCAAATCTGGCTCCTCGGTTCCTTCGCTTCCACCTGTCATCTTCAGTTACCACATGAGGGCACATATGCAAAGGTTTTTGTGTGTCAGTGATTCAGATACAGCTTTCTGTAGATGATGTTTAGTGTGCTTATTGTAATAATTTTATCTGGATTTAATAATAGGCTCTACTACATTTGATTTTGTCAACATTTGCATGTAAATCTTAGTGCTCAGCAATCATTTCCCACTAGTATTTCAACTCTCTTACAAAATTTCTGTTATAATCCAATCTTTAATTTAGTGATGTACACAAAAACATAAGATGATGAACCTTCACATATCCGGTTTGTCACAGTTGTAACACCTGCGCTTTTTCTGCTAAAAGACTGCATAAGTCTGCAGTGAAAAAGGCCACTTCTTACAATATCACATTCTTCATTTGCACATCAATGAGGTAAAACGATGCCTTCAAAACATTTTTAATGATGGACAATGAAAAAGTCATTTGTATAAAGTTGATTATGTATTCACTACATTTGCCCTGACATTAAAACACTGCAGCAGCGCCACATAACACAGTAGATTGCACTGAACGCTACAGAAGCACCAACACAGGCTGAAAAATGAAACAAAAACTCAATAATAAACCTGTCTGACGGTTTACACAAATACAGAAACATCAACTGCTGGTGAGAGTCGTACAAGCTGAAAAGGTACAGAACAAATAGAAAGTAGAGTAGCAACATCTACATACAGTATTCTTTTAAATCCCTATGATCAAACTGTGAATGATGAATGTGACTTAACAGATGACTATATTGAGCAGCCAGCTGTTTCAGGTGCACACAGAAACATACACTTCTGACATGACTCAGAATTTCCTGAAACTACCACAAAGCAATGTAGAACAAGCAAACACACACACAAATACCATCTGTGTTAAATGTTTGTTGACAATGTGTCTGTGAGGTGTTGCTTGAACTCAATGGTAATTTTACAGGCTGTAATTTGTGAAGTTATATTACATACATTTTATTTCAAAGAAAGAAATGTGAATATGTGACCGTGAATATGTGGGGAAAAAAAGACAAATTCAAACTCTTGAGAAGAAAACAGGTATTAGTGATTTAAAAAAATAAAATAAAAAGGTAAACTGCTGCGGTGGTATGAACTGAAAAGCACAAAAAGACTGATATGCAAGTGTAAAGATGAATAGAAAATTAAGTGAATTATTCACCAGCAGAAATTGATAAAGTATCTGCAAAGTCACTATGAAGAACTAAACCTTCTCCTAACAAAGTGGCTGTCCAAAGGCAGACCTGAGTCAAACAGTATCTGCAAAATTTTGTTTAAAATGGCAGCTGGGTGGAATTTCTCCTATAAGACAACAATCCCATGAAAGTTAGTCATTGTAAAATAATTTCCTGAAACTGAAAACTCTCCACAAACTGACTGAGTCATCCTGGTATATTGGCATTTGTTGTTACACTGCTCAAAAACAACAACAACAAAAAAATTGCTGGTATATTTGCACCCAGATCTGATTCAAACTCAAAATGTAACGTGGGATGTCTTCAGTAAATTATGGTTCATCTTGTTATTGGGAAAACCTGGCAGATACTTGGAATTAGAGTCTACAATATATATGAGAAATGGCCTTCAGGATGGAAAGAAAACCTTTTATGCATGAGCTCAAAAACAAATACAAACAAAATAATAGAAAAAAAAAATCCAATGTTTTAGAGATGTTGATTTTTAAAAAAAATCAGTTTCTTACAATATCCAAACTTAATGCTTGCATCAAGCTGGAGGAACAACCCAAGTTAGCAAACAGGTATCAAGCACTTCCTGGGTTTTCAGGAAATACAATACCTGCATATGATTGACTGGAGGCACTGATGTTGCATGAGGGCTCTTGGTATCCCTCGCTACAGTCAGCCACTACTGACACAGATCCTCCAGCTGTGCTTCTCTCCGCCTACCGTTCTCTCAGCTCTGCTGTAGAGGCCACAGCAGTCTGTAACTGGGACTGGGCCCTCAGAGAAGTGTGGAAGTGCCAGTTGTGGCATTCATTACAGCTGTCTTTAATCAATTAGATGACCATAAACACTCTTCCTCTCTCTGGCTCATTCTATCATCAGCCTCAAATTTTAATACTGCTTGCAGAGTGCACTCACTAACTAGGCGCAGAGGCTCAAGGCTGGACCAGACAATTCAAATCAAATCACTCCATTTTTACTCACTCCATCCATCCTTCGTCCCTTCCAGTCCAGCCTTCCTGAGACTTATCAAGTCTCCCTGTCTCTTTCTGGGGAAGCTCACTGATCTTAACACACACATTCACACACACACTCCATCACAAGAGGGGGGAAAAAAGCTCACTAAAACCACTCTGCTCTCACCACTTTTGCTCATATTTCATAAGAAGTGGTTTTTCGCTTTATCATTTCCTCTCCCCTGTTTTCTCCTCCTCCTCTTCCTCTGCATAAGTGTGTCTTCTCTCCTGGCTGAGTGGCAAGCAGGCTTCAGCAGTTGGGTTCCTTTGATTTCAGCTTAGCCTGGTTCAGCCCACTTTGGCCCAGCTGAGGAAAGCAGGGATGTCTCGGACTGGGACGTTGTGTGTCAAAGCTTTGACACGTAGGTTACGGTCATCTGTAAGGAGTACCACCTCTCTTTGCAGCCTCACTGTCCCATCTGTGTGTGTGTGTGTGAGGGAAGGGAAGCCAAAGAGGAGTTAGAGATAAACTCAGAAGACGTCATTCACACCAAATTATGAAAATAAAGTGTTTGTATGTAAGGTACAAAATATGGAGAGTGACAGAGAATTCATGTTACATACTTCTCTGATCAGGCATGAAGTCTTTTGCCTTGTCTTTGCAATAGTGGAGACAGCAGGACAGGATCACATCGTCATTATTACCCTGAGAAAGAACAAAAATTAAGTCACTGAAAACAGTGCAAACATTTATTTAAAGTAATAATGTCGTTTTAAACTTCAGTTAATCACCGCTTCCCAGCAAGAGAAACACTTTCACTGCACAGTCTGAAACCAAATTACCCAAAGCTAATGAAATAAAAGAAAATGAAACAAACTCACCTGTTGTCCAGACGTGTCTTCGCTGCGGAAGGCAATAGACTCCAGCTGATTTCCTCTGCTTGTAAGGGCTCTGAGGCACGGTTCCCTGGATTCAAACCCTTTCTCTAGGAAAACCACTGCCAACCGGGCCTTCTCCTGCACGGCCCGCACATGGGCTGCACTAACATTGTAGTTGCTGCGACTACCTGTGCTGCGGCCTCCTGACCCCAGTCCTCCACCAAAGTTGTCCTGGCCTTTAGCCAAGCCATCTAACTCTGTAATCACTGAGAGAGAGAACTTACATTACACCACAGATTTTCTATTTTTGCACCAAATGCAAGGCACACAGGCTACTATCATTTTAAACATTCCACAACACCCTAATCCACTAACTAGAGACTGTGATTGACTGTCATTTTTTTGTGCTCGATTTGTGTAAATCTAGTTATTACAAAGGTAATTTTTAGTAAAAAATGAACACAGATAGCTATATGAGCTGTTTCTACCTTGTTCAGTCTGTCCCTATCTGCTGGTTAGCTAATGCTAGCTAGCTAATAGTCTGAAGTTATCAGGCTGGTGTCTTGTCAAAACACAAACAGAAGTAGCAGATGAATTGGTGCACTGACTTTTTGTGCAAAACTGATTATTAAAGTGGATGTCCGTGCTCTACTTATTTGAAATATCTGGTACTGACAGTCCAGAGTCCTAAGACTAACATATGTATGTTTTTGGTTTTGTTTGTTTTTTTTTTTAAATCAGCCTTGCAAATGGTGTAGGTCTTTTATTATTCTTGATCAAATGTCACATGCATATGCAAATCCTAAAAAATCTGATGTTTCAATTATGTTTTCCTGCATTTTGCAGAGAGAGAAATTGATTCAAAGTCAATTATCCTAAAGTTTGAAAACAAGAACCAAGATTTATATTTCTGGCAATATCTAATTCTAATCATTTTTTCTAATTCTTTATTCCTTATTTTATATCTAATGTCTTTCACACTTACCGATGAGTGGCACAACTATTATGTATGTTCCACATTGGAGGAGCTTCTTCAGTCCGCCCAAATGATCAATGAATCCGTTGGTATCTGGAACCAAAAAGAGCGGCCTCACTTCCAGCTCCAACTGTCCGCCTGTCTGCAGCACCGCCTGGAACACACACGCACACACACACATTAAATTCAATGTGAAATGCAATTCTACCATGACATGGTATGACTGTGGCCTGCCCTATTTAATTGATACTTATGTACTATGAAAAGAGATGACTGGCTGCTCTATATAATCAAACATAGATCAAAAATGTGTAGGGTGCTCTTTGAAAACAGGGGAAAAAACTGGGTGCTTCAAAGAAGAAAGCAGTCCAGGAGCTCCAAACATAAGAAAATGTTTCGACCACTGTAGGTCTTCCAGTTTTTAAAGCCCTGACGAAGACCTACAATGGTAAAAACCTGTTCATTTGTTAATGACTTAACCACTACAATAAAGACTTTTTAATACTTCCCTCCTCACTGTTACATTTTCTTATATTTGAATGCCTGGACTGCTTTCTTATTTGAAGCACGCATGTCCAGAAAGAAAACAAATTCTTTCTGAATTACCTGAAATATTTTTGCCATTAACACAATGCAGGACCTGAACATTTCAACACTAGCCCATAGAGGTTTTCCTAAATATTTTTTATGGAAAGTACAATTTTATATAATAACCCAGTGTTATTATGCATTATGAAATAAATCTATGAAATCCTTTCAGTAACAATTAATTGACAAGTAAAACAGGTGATTTTGAGCGAAACTAATTCATTTTTCATCATTAATTATTGATCCTTTTTGATTATTCACTCACCTAAAAATTATGAGACATACAGTGTGTTACAATTGAACAATTATCATTTGTCTCAATATTAATATTTATTGTACATATATGCCTGTTTTACCTGTATTTTATCCCTGCGTTTCTGCTGTTGTGCCAGTTTGTTGGCGAGGGCGTGGCGTCGCGCCTTCAGCTGTCTGATATCATTCTCACTGTCTCCTGCCTCCTCGACATCCTCCTCTCCTTCGGATGTGGAGAGTGATGACTCTGCCTCGACGATGACATCATCAGCCTGCAAAACAGACACAGACAAAGATAAGACACATTATCAAAATATCGGCCTCCTCTATTTTCGACAGCCTCTGCTGAGCTGCAATGAACATATATTAGTTTTTACATAATTTTGATCAAATTTAGAGAGAAAGTAGTGCAAGGAGATATGAAAAGAAAAGAAGGAACTGAGTGGAGAGGGAAGGTTATTAGGAGGAAAGTACAAGGTAGACCGTCACCTCTTTCTCTGTTAGAGAATCCTGCCTGCTCCTTGTATCCATTGAGTGGTTAGATGGAGGAGAAGTTGCCACGGAGATGTATTTGCCTCCTTTGAACGCCAGCAGAGGCTCTTCCTGTCCACACAAAGCCTCCAGAAAGTACTTCAGCACTGTCACTCTCTTACAGTCTGCTGCTATTGCCTGAGGAAAGAGGTATATGTGCATGAGACCAGGAAGAGAACCATTAGGAGTAGATGTAGTGTGCTGTATAATTCGGCAGTGACAGAAGAGTAATCAGTAATTCTACAGGACAACAAGCATGTACCAGGGCTGTAGAGTTTTACTTTCCGCTCACCATGTCAGTGTGTTTGTCAATGTAACAGGGCTCCTGGGGTGCAGCAAGCAGTGGCACAAAGCCAGCCAGCAGCCTGTCCTCCTTCAACTGCAGTACAGTCAACTCCTCGTCTCCCTCGACTTCATCACTGTCGACTTTGTACAGCGGCACCTCCCCATGGTCCACACGTGCCAGGACGTTACACAGGTCAGCCAGGCACTGCCAAACGTCAGGGCTGCAACTTGATACAGACATTAAGTCACAAGTGATGGTGAGGAATAAGTATTTTAAAGAGCTACTATCTGAAGAGAGTTTGTGTATGTAGTTTGAGTAAAAGTACCAGTAGACACCATGAGCAGAACCATCAGATAGTAATTAAAAGCAGGTAAGAAGTCAAAGTACTCACTCTATATTGCAGGGTGGTGGGTTCCACTGGTCTGGGTGTCCCAACATCCAGTCAGACCAGACCTTGATGCTTGGGAGTAGTTCTCTAAGGTCCAATGGGAAGGCAGAGACCTTCACCATACCCTCCAGCTCCTCCCCTTTACCCTCCTCCTCTCCATCCGCCATGGATACTGGTTCTGAGAGAAGGAGAAAAGAGTTTTTAAACTTCAACACTTGATTGTAATAAATGTCCATGCAATGTGCTTATCAAACCAAAGGAACTGAAACTTCTGTAAGTGGAAAACAACTTAAGAAAATGCTTCTGATACATGTATCCATTTGTGTGTTAACCTCACTGTGTGTGTGTGTGTTTGTGTGTGTATATACCTGCAGGAATATCTCTGAGCAACTCTGTGCAGCGCTGCACCAATAGCGCAAACATGCCGAGACCCAGAGCAGTGCTTTGCTCTTGTAAAACAGACCGCACTTCTTCTTCTTCACCTGACACACAGAGACAAGAATCAGAAACTGAACTTCCACAACATTCTTTGTATCAATATTACCAATGACCTGTGTGACCTAACTTCAAACAAGCAAACAAATTAACACATTTTTCTTTTAATAAAAAGTTATACAACATATTTTCATGTTCATCGCCTCCATAAAAACAAAATAAGGTGTTTACCAGTCATGCATTTGCATTAATTTAGTAGATTTGAAGCAGGGTTAGTCATTTGATTATGATAATAATGGTGTGTGTGCAGCATTACCTCTGCACTGGGCATTGTGTATGGTGAACATGTTGATGGTGATGATCTGCAGCATGTGTGTGCTGCCCAGAAGAGAAGGACCATGCTGGAGCAGCGTCCTGAACTCCTGCAGAACACGGCTTGCCACTCCAGGGAAGGATTCCATGCTGCACAGTAAAGACACACATATTCATAAAAAAAGAAAAACAGACACAAAAACACATTATTTTTCAGATTATATTAATTTCACTTCACTCATTCATTCAAACTCATTAAGTCCTTTTTTAAAAAAATAATCAATTGTTTTTTATTTCCAAAGGAAAAAGCAGAGCAATAATCATTGCATGCTGACACAATATAACAAAATATAATAAAATAAAACTAACCCCACTATGACCCGAGGTATGATGATAGTTCATGATAGTTCAACATTGCATGAAGGACTTTAAGGACTCATTCTGTCGTTAAAGTAAGAGCTAGAATACATGAGACATCACTCACCCCACTTTAGTGAAGAGCTTTCCATGTGCATGCAGGAAACTCAGAATGAACCTCTTATTTAGCTGGAGAAAAGGGAGAAGGCCGAGAGACAAAAGAAAAGGGTTACTAATCTTTGGGCAACAATTTTATTTAGCTACAAACCCTAAAGCACACATCTTCATCCAGTGACGTCACCACTTAAATGCACCTGGGATTTTGAATGGTGGAACAATAGGGGTGGCAGGAAATGGACTGAAAGGCTACAGAAGATGGCCAAGTAGATTCACATACAGATGGCACAAAATAACCACTTCCATCAGGAGACAATGATAACTAGTGAACAGGAGGCAAAGCACACTGGATAAAGATTTAGATTTGTTAAAAAGTAGAGAAATTAAAATGGAAATAGCACAAAGCTACTTCCGGTATTTTTCGGGATATTTAAACCCACTATTGGTTTAATTACTGGGACAACTACACAACACTATAGACTCTGTACAGTCTTTCCTTTTGTGTGTGGATGACACCCTTTTGCAATGTGGTTTGAACTTGAAGGGCAGTACATCTGGCTTGACTATACCCCATTTACTGCCTAGCCAAGCTTAGCCTTTTTGGAAAAGTCTAGCTACAGGTACTGTAAGGCATTGGTTCTCAAAGTGGGATCTGGGAACCCCCAGGGGTCCTTGATGGGGTTCTATGGGGTCACCAGCAAAAAGGGGAACAATTTATTTTCACTATAATTGCATCCATAATTAACACAATGACAAAAATGTATGACTATTTTGGTCATGGGTTTCATACACTTTCTGTAATAAAAAACATCTAAAAGCAAAAATCTTATCAGATGGGTGACCCTGGGGAAAAAAACCCCCCCAAAAAACACCTGAGCACTTCCCATTGGCGGGGCACTAGCCTAATACACTAAGGGGGGATACAAGAGGAGATACTGGATAAGATATATCTCCCAGCTGGACTGGAAATGCCTCAATGTCACATATCAGGGGCTGACAGAAGTTGCCCAGGAGAGCTCATCTATTCCATCTTGTTCTCTCAAATGCCACTGTGACAATTTACAGACTAAGCAGCAAGGAAATGGATGAGTGGATGTCCAATTACTGCATATATTTGCCTAAGAAAAAAGCCTGCATGGTCTAATAAAAAGATGGTGAATCATTGCAAGCAAAACAGGAACAAACCAAAACGGGGACAGCCAAACAACAAATGAAGCAGAGTAAAGAGGGGGGTCAAAAACATATTTGAAAATAGGAACTGAAATGAAAACAAAACATTTGTAAACAGATATGAAGGCCTGGGAAATAGTGAATGAGTAAAAATGAAACAGTAGCAAAGGGAATAAATGAGAGGGGAAATTAAACTATAAAAGAGTGTGGGAGACAGTTAAAATATGCACACCCAGAGTGCACAGACAGTGTCTTTGACTGCATATATGTAAAGGTATAATGCATGGGACTGAATGTGTGTGTCTGTGTATGAGAGAGAAAGAAAGGGATCTTACATCACTAGCACTGAGACTGCTCAGCTCTCCATCCTGTTCAGAATCTCTGCTGGACTCACTACCTCCTCTCTGTGAGGATGGGGTTGCTGCTTGTCCGCTGGGGCGAATCCAAATCTCCATACGTGCACCCTCCTCCCCTCTTCCTCGTCCCCTTACTGCTGGACCCCTGGAGCCTCCTTCACACTCCTGTCTCCTCCGTCGCTCCAGCTGCTCTGTCTGCAAAAACAAAGTCAAGGTAAGTAAACAAGAGGCACTTGTGCTGCCTAATGTCTCAGCGTAATCACCAGATTCTAGTAAACAATTCTGCTAAGTTGTGGTAATTTATCAAGCAAATTATTGCTTTAACACACAATGTCATTATATTTGTCTTTATACAATACATATCAATATTTATATGAACTCTTCATGCAACCTTACTGTGTACACAGTTCTGTTGTCAGTATTCTTTTGAGATTATATCTGTCAAAACACTTCTGTTCCAACCAATAGTTAATGTCCCTTAACACCATTTTCATTCATTTCATTTATTTTCAAAGAATGTGTCCAAGCCAAGGCTGTGTAACATCAGATGTTTTTGTTCTAAGCGAGAATGTCAATCGTCTGGCACAAGTTAACGACCACAGTGTGTGTCTGACCTTGCGCTTAGCTTCCTCAAACAGACTCATCAGGCTTTCCTTTGCAGTCAGGATGGGGTTAGAGGCTGCCAAGCTGCGCATGTAATAATACACAGCATCCAACTTCCGCTTCTGTAGGTGAGAGAAGCGGAAAGACAGTAAGAGTAAGGAATTATCCCAAAAAGGACGCACAGACAACCAAAATATAGTTGTATTTTCTTCATTAATCTGAAGGACATGCTAGGACAATACAGTTAGTCAGATTTTTTCAGCTAAATATCCAACTTTGCACTTTCCACCATCCCTATTTAGACAACATATCACTTACAGTATAGACTGCCAGCAAAGCCAACTGATTATATGGTCGTCCATTTTTGGGGGCAATCTGCTGGGCTTTCAGGTACCAGCTGAGAAATAAAAAGGAAACATGCCATGAGATACCATCAAAGAAACTTTGTGGAATTTTTAATTTTCAGCTTATCATTTAAATTGTATGATTTGGATTTACTTGATCATATACAGCTAGGAGGGAACTTTCTCTATTATTTAACAGGTTTAAAAATTATCCAACAGTGAAAATGCTAGTCCTGACTCCTGGTCACTCATTCAGATTGTGATACTGGTAGCCTCCTGACTCAGAGAAAATCTAAAGTTTTATACCAATACACATCCTGTGCTCTTCAATGTGTGTAAGAAATTTCATAGTATATAGAAAACGCTGAAATAACAGCCTACCTGCGGGCCTTGCCGTAGTTGGCAGAGTCACTGGCTTGTTCCCGGTAACGTGCTATATCTCCTTGACAAATCATACAGCGCTGAGCACTGATTAGTGCATACTTTACCTGAGAAACACAAAAACACAAAAAAACTTTAAAAATTCACTACATACAAAATTCAGATAGGACATAATTGTAGACACAATTACAAATATAAATTCATGACTATGACAACTATTACTTTTTTTTACATATTACTTTGAACAAGACCAGGAGTTTACAGCCATGCTAGTATCTCTGTGAGGCTGTAAACAGGCACCGCAGTGCTTTGAACTAAATGCTGATGTCAACATTCTTTCATGCTCACAATGACAATGCTAACATGCTGATGTTTAGTAGGTAGAATGTTTACCATGTTCACCATCTTAGTTTAGCGTGTTAGCATGCTAACATTTTCCAATTAAACCAAGGCTGATGGGAATATCATAGTTTTGCAGGTATAAACTTCAATATATGTTTTCTGTGACATACCCTCAACAAACCTTGAACAAAGCCATATGTAATAACAGACTTCTCACTTGAGTTCTGTTAAGTGCCTCCCAATTCAAGATCTATTTATTAAGATATATTATTGGACAAGTTTTTGAACACATGGTAAGTGCATTTACACACACACACACACACACACACACACACAATCAGACTGAGAGGAGCAAGGTCGTACCGTTTTGCGTAATGGCCGAGCCCTGATAGCCATGCCATCCATGTAATCTTCTAGCTTAAACTGGTATACTGTTTGCAGCTTCTGAAGCAGCGCATCAAAGAATAGTGCTCCCTGTAAAACACAGACAATAATCACAATGGAGAAGTGAAGTTTTAGTGATGAAACAAATTTAACAGAATTTATCTATGCTTGGTGAAACCGTGCCCCTGTCCAAATTTCTCACATATTCCTTACCTCATCCAGCAGCGTGAGCAGCATGTTCCTGATATGAGGGGTGTTGTCAAAGGTGGGGTCTTTGAGTAGCTGCCTGAAGCGTTCTATGACTTGGTAAAAGACATGCTTCCACAAAGCCTGATCCACGTTCTGAGAGTCTGACAGTTCAATGTCTGTCAGGATGACCTGCTCATATAGCCCCAAAAGGTCAGCTCTAAAAAAAAAAAGACAATTCTTATCAGACTTTTTCAATATCTACTTTTTCTCTTCCCACTGTCACACATCTCTTTCTCCAAATCCTCACCTGAGCTGGGCCATGCGATCCAGTCCATCTGCACTCACTCTGTCCCTGGACAGCAGGTTACTGAGCTGGAGCTCTTGTGCATCTGCAGCCCTCAGCAGCCTCCCCAGCTCCCCTCTTGCTTGTTGCTCCACCTCTTCAAATGGCAAACCACCTCCTGCACCTGGCTGGGAATAACCTGCGCCCCTATAACTACCACAGAACTGACCCACAGCAGGGCCTGGGTACACACCATTAGGTGGAGCCATTTGGTAGGGCCCCATGTGATAAGGATATGTATAGCGCTGGCTGGTGGTGGTGCTGGGATTATGTGGGTTGCTGGTGGCCATTGGATAGCAGTAGGGGTTGTCAGAGTTTTGGAACTTGTAGTAGGCCATGGCAGCAGCCTGCTGGGATCGGAAATGCTCACCTTGTGGGACTGGAGGACTGCCTGATACCTCGTCGTCAGTGTCCAGAAAGTGAAGTTGTCCATATCCAGCGCCTGACTGAAGATATATAGGCTGTTGGAGAGATGAATGCTGGGAGGACTGGGTGCGGGTAAGAGCAGGTTTCTGGTCAGGGTTATTTGGATCCCAAAGTCGTCTCACTCCTCCTCCCCTGCCTCCTCTACTCCTGCAGGCTGCTCCTCCCCTAATTCCACCAAAAAGCCTTTGCCCAACCTCAGGTGAATTAGAGATGTCGGTGCGGGCTGGAAGCACCAGGATACCCCCACCTCTGCCACGAGGAACCAAGCCTTGTTTGCGATGTTGTGCATCTCCACTATGCGACGAGGGAACTGCCTGTTTCTCAAGAGAAACCCTTAGGATTCCACGACCTCCACCTTTGTTTCCCTTTGGTCTGTTTCTTTCTTCCCTCCGCCTCTCTGCACTCAGCTCTTCCTCCCCACCTCCCCTTCTCCTCCTTCTGTCCTCTACTATGTCACTCATCTCACTTCCTTCCAGTGATTCGGTAGATGATTCCCCGTTGGTTGTCCAGCTCTGTAAATGACTCCTTCGTCCCTCTCCGCTATTAGCCATCCCCTCTTTGTTATTGTGCCTGGACTCCAAGCGTAACCATTTGGAGCCCTCTGCATTCTTCCCTAGTCCAGGACCGTCCAGGCTGGTCACACTGCTGGCTGAGCTACTGCTGTAAGTTCGATTCCGTGAGCGTCGAATATCTGATTTGGAATAGCGCTTTGAGGTTGGTGTTGTGATGTTTGCATTGGATTTGTTTCTATCACTTCTTTCTACGGCTCTGTCTACATTTCTTTCTGTCTTAGCATCTTTCTCAACATCTCTGGACCGGTTGTTGTTGTTGTTGTCCCCTCTTCTGCTTTCTCTTTCTCTGCGATTCTCTCTTCCTTTGCTTTGGTGTGTCTCTCCTGTCTTACCTGGTTTGTTATCTCTATCGGCCTCTAATGATCTTTTGTCTCTTTCCTTCTCAGCTTTTCCCCGGTCACTCTTTCCTCCACCACTTACTTCATCATCTCCTCTTCTGGAGTCCTGATTCCTCTCTTTTTCCCTCTCCCCTCCTCTTCTCCTGCGATTTCCCTTTTCCCTTTTCTTCTCCACCTTTTCTTCCTCCTCTTTTGTTCCACCCCCTTGGCCTCTCCTCCCCTTATCAGTTTTTTCCCCACTCCTGCAACTTGCCTCTTCATCATCTTGGCCTTCAGCTCCCACTTTGCCCTTTTCTTTGACACTGAGTCTTTCTACTTTGCTAGTAAGTTTCTCTACTGTAGCATCCAAGGGTAATGGAGGTTTTTCCACATCTCGGCTTCCTTGCTTTCTGTTTGTCTCACTGGATTTAGCCAATTTTACATTTTCCTGAATACCTTTTACATCTTTGTCTTTCCCTCCCTGTTTTTGTATACATGTTTTTTGTTTCCTCTCCTTTTCCTCTGTACTACACTGGGATTCTGGATCAATTTTCTGGTCATGCTTTCTCGGGGGAGGCTTATCCTGCTCTCTTCCAACTCCACAGTCCTTTCCCTGGATGCTCCTCCGGCTCCCAGGTTGATAAAATTCTCTGTCTGGTTTGCGGGCTTTCTTTGTTGGCTTAGCAGCTCCAGAAGGTTCCTGATGTTCTCTGTCATTTTCAACAAAGTCCTTATCCTGATTTACTTCTGTTTTAGCATGTGGGTGGGTGTCCTTTCTACAGTTCTGAGTATTACTACCATCACCTCTCATTCTGTTTTCATCCCTTTTGTTGGTACTCATCCCACCATCTGTGCACCCATGTCTCTCCAAAACTGTATCAGAGACACTCTTATTGTCATCTTTTGATTTTGATGTTTGATCATAGACATGTGAATCAGAGGCCAGGGGAACACAGCCTTCACTTTGACCAGTCTCTCCCTCCTCACTTTCACGGTGACGCCGTCCATGCCCAGGCACCGGATGGTAGCGCTGCAGATCGGGATGCTTTCCTTCACGTCTCTTGTGTTGCTTCTGTGTGTGAGGCTCCTGATGCTCTTCCGCTGAAAGAACAAACACACAAAGAAAAAAAGAAGTTGTGATGCTTATAGAGACATCCGGTCAACAAAACGATAAAATGGACCATGTGAATTGAAGGATAAGGTTGGCATATTCTGAATTTCTCCTTGTCAACAAATCCAATGACAAGTAAGATCAAGCAATGTCTTAGATAATCTCTCTGTACTACCCAGCTTCCTTACCATGTCTGTGGCACTCAACCCTAAGCCCATTAATTTTTAGTTAAGAGGTAAATCTTTAAAACTAGGTCACAAATACACGGTGTACATATCTAAAAAGGGCTCAGCCATTTCCTGTTCTCTGTAGTTTCTAGCAATATTACTCTAATAGCAGTAAATTGCATATGTGTTGATGTTTTCAGTTGTAATTAAGTATTTGGTGCTTGTGGGTATGCATGGCAGCCGAATGGGGTATGTTGGATAAAAAAAAAAAAAAAATCAAAATTTCAGATTCAAAATAAATTACAGTTCCTATGTACAACGGTGTGTATCACTGATGTGTTTTTCATAAGCTTTGAACAATAACAGAGGGCTATGTCACAGAGGAATAACATACAACACACTTTGGCTACACAGGCAATACTTTATGTTAGTGGGATATAGAGCTGCAATGATTAGTCAATTAACTGATCAACATAAAAATAAAAGTTGGCAACAATTTTGCTCATCAATTATGTCATTTCTTTCTTTCCAGCCTCTCAAATGAATGTATTATAATATGAGTGAATATTTCCTGGTTTCTTTATTCTTCACCGATGATAAACTGAATATCTTTGGATTGTTGACTGTTGGTCTAGACAAAACCAGACATTTGAGGACGTCACCTTCAGCTTTTGGAAACAGTGATGGCCATATTTCCTCATTTTCAGGTTTTCGCACATTTAACTAACCAAATGACTAATCAAAAAAATCATCGACAGATTAACCGATTATGAAAACTATCGTTAGGTTCGTCCCTCGTAAGATAAGTTCAATTTTACTGTTCTTGATTGAAACCAAGTCACTCGAGATGTCAGCGTTTCTACATGTTCTGAATCAGAGGCTGGGTAGGAGACAGACGTGCACACATTCACACGCTGGCTACATTTGCGCTACCCGTTTTAAAAAAAACTATTAATTACCAATAAAAAAGTTGCCTGTTGACAGCGTCTTTCAAAGCGAAACTACGGTATCTTAAGTACAGCACATGTCAGCGAGCACTCCGTGGGTGGAGTTGTTCAAAATGTAGGCTTTCAATGTTACACTGCAGCTGCAAATAACCTGCAATACTTCGCATAACACGAGAAACGCACACCACTGTTTGGACTAATGATACTTTGATAAAGAGGGTTCAAATAACTCTTGAGTTTTCTTCGGCGCTGCACGTATTTGTAACGTTTATGGTTAACTGACTGTTAGTTGACGTTAGCAAGTGCTCTGACGTTTAGCGACAAGAGTTGAGCTCACTGCTTAACGTTACATCCACATATAAACGACAAATTCCTCCTACTAATGTGTTTAAAACACTCAAAGTAAGTAAAAGAAAAACTACGAGGGATTTAAAAAACTGGATTAAATTGTGGCAACGGTCGCAGAGAAATTATCTGGAGTCGTTTGTTTGAAGGGGGCGTTTAAAACGGACCGCGCGGGACCAGAGAACGCACAGCTAGCTAACAACAATAGCTTGTTGCAAACTTAGCAACTCCGCAGGCTACTTTGAGATAACTTGACATATTTCTTCGCTTGAATTTATCGACTTTTTCACAATTGTATTACTTCCAAATATCTGTCTGGCTTCCTCTCACCTTTCTGACAGTCAGTAATATTGACTGAATTCGACGCTTCAGCTCGGAGTTCCGCAGCTGAGATTCGCACTCTGTCCAGTTCGTTCGCCATCTTTGTTTTCACTAACACAAACACAACAAGTATGGTGGCCCAGCTGGATCAAACATATTCACCAAATGACGTTGAAGCAAAGGCAGCCGGGTAATGTAGTACAGTCCCGTTCAAATTTAGATTATTTAAATTCAGATTATTTACTCTATTAAAAAAGATAGCGATACCACATATTAGAAATATTCCGTTACATGTAAAGGTGAATTCAAGATTTTACCTAAAATACGTTCACAATTTTTCAAGTCTGTCTTAAAACAACAGTCAGGTGCCCAAATGAACGTTGACACGTTTTTCTTGTTGTAATCATTCCTCCTTATCATACTGCCCATTAAGAGATCCCTTCATAATGCACTTTCAATTTAAATAATGGGGGACAATATCCACAAGATTCCTTTTGTGCAAAATACGTTTTTAAAAGTTTATTTAAGGCTGTAATGAAGCTTCAGTCGTCTAAATTAGTCAAATCAAGTCAATATCTTTCAAAGTTACTGTTTTTTGGTGCTACATTCCCTCTTTTTGTTACAATCCTTCCACTGTAGCTGAACAGGAAAACACTGTCCATTGAGACAATGTTCATTTGGGCACTTGACTATTATTTTAAGAAAGGTTTGAAAATTTGCGAATCTATCCTTTAAGTAAAGTAGTTTACACAAGTATTATCAGTAAAATGTACTTTCAGTGGGCATATTAAAATTAAAAGTACTCAGTGTGCAACAGAATGATCCCTGATATATTAGTATAGAATATATTACAGTATTTTTATGACTAATGCATAAACATGTAGAAATCATTTTGATTTTAGTATTGTAGGTGGTCAAGGTGGAACTAATTTCAATAACATACTTTTGGGTAGCTAACAGTGTTATAATCTGATCATATGTTTTGTTTTTAAAATATTGATATGCAAAGCTGGCAGACAAATGTAGTGGAGTGAATAGTAGGCCTATAATATTCTCATCTGAAATGTATTAGATTAGAAGTAGCATAAAGTGACAATACTCAAGTAAAGTAGCCTACAAATACCTCAAAATTGTACTTAAGTACAGTACTTGAGTAGATGTGCTTAGTTACACTCCACCACTGACCATATGAGCTTCTTGCTTAAAGTTTCCCAATCTTTCACCAGGCTAAATTGTTTTTACTGTGGCACCCTTATTCCCATTTCTATTAAGATCATGGTAACTTGTAAAAAAAAAAAAAAAAAAAGGTTAAAATGCTCTTCAGTTCTATCATTTTTCTCCACATTTTTCTGCCACAGTTGAACAAATTTTATGTCATTCCAAAACATATAGTTATGTAATTCTTACGTAGGCCTTGACCTAAATATGAGGCCTGGGGGAAGGGGGCTTAAAGGTCTCCACATTATATAAAGACACAGACAGATATCCTACATACATACAGGCTGTGCTCAGTTTCACACAATATCCACTAGATGTCAGGATTGATCATTTATTCTCATTTTTAGCTCAACTGTCCTCTTGTCCAACTCTTAAGATTGGGACACCGACAAACTTTCTCCCATCTACTTATATTTTCCATCACAGTCATTTATACTAATATTGTGCAACAACTTCCTCTTATCCTTTCCCCTCTGCCTTCTAGTCATGACTGTCATGTAAACTGACAAATTGCATGAGGAGGTGTGGAGTGGAAAAACTGCAGAAACAAATGACACAAACGCACACAGAAGAACTGGGTGGTGTTAGTGTGTGTGTGCGTGCATGCATTCGCATATGGAGGGGGGGGTACAAGGAGAGTTCATGCAGACATCATCTGTGTGGCTGATGCTAGAGTAAACAGCTTCATTTCCCTAGCAACACCAAATTAAAGGGCCAGAGTCTCTTGTCCTTCCTATAAATCTCCCACACATGATTCTTCTTCCAAAGCCAAACCTCCTCTTTTTCCTTCAACA
The DNA here is from genome assembly GCF_910596095.1 of Thunnus maccoyii. NCBI lineage: Eukaryota > Metazoa > Chordata > Actinopteri > Scombriformes > Scombridae > Thunnus > Thunnus maccoyii. The sequence goes on from NC_056545.1 coordinate 16,104,730, forward strand.
TGTTGCTAAATTATTCATCCAAGGTGCTTGGCTCACTTCTTTGGCATAGTAATCAGGAACGTCCACACATACTTATGTGTGTGTGTAGATTACTTCTCATAGTATTATAAGTCACTTTCATTTCATTTAGCTACTACGGTATGCCCCCAAAGCATAAGTGAAGCAGGCAGGCGATAGAGAGAAGAATTGGGCTAATTACACAATTTTATGGAATTAATTAATTAATTAATTAATTACTTAATTAATTAATTATTTTTTTGGTTAATTTCAAAGTGCTTAATTTGCACATGATTTGTTTTTACTTTCATGGTATGTTGTTGTCAATTACTGTGTCTTATTAATTTGTTTTATTTTTTATGTAAAGCACATAGAAAGGCCCTACACAATGTTAAATTAAGATGATGTTGATGATGATGTTTATTGTAATTTATCATTATCATTTTCATTGTCTTATTCCTATCATGAACTCTTTCTCTGTGTTTCATTTTGTCAGTACAATTATTTCGATTTGGCACAAACAATGAGCCACACTGAGCATGCAGAATGCTGTTTTGATGAAGTGCAAGCAGTTGTCTCTTGATGAAGCTGTGGCACACCAGGGGTTGTAGAATGTTTCGTGTCTGCAGTGGAGGGGGGGGGGTGGAGGGGCTGCCGGAAGTGGTGGGCGTGTGTCTCCCCGTGTGTGTGTGTGTGTGTGTGTGTGCGCGCGCGCTTGTGTGCCTCCATGCGTTCCTGTGTGTGTGTGTGTGTGCAGAGTTCTGATTGTCAGTGCTGCACCACAGTGCAGGTGGAGCAATGCAGGATGATAAGAGACACAGAAGGACAGAGAGGGGGAGGCTAGGAGGCAGTGAGGGAGGGAAAGAGGGAGACAGAGAGAAAGAGGAAGCCAGAAAGAGAGGTGAGGAGGCATGATGCAGGAGGAGAGGAGAGAACAGGAGGAGAGACTGTGAATACAGATGAGAAAAGCGGGGGAAGCAGGGAGTTTTTGCAGGTGAATTTCTAACACCAGGGGGTTTCTCCATCCCAATCACATCTCGATCTCTTCTGCCTCCATCTCATTTTCTCTCTCTCCTTTTGTCTTCCTGTCTATCTCACTCTGTCTCTCCCCACTGGGACACTGTGAGGTGGGAGGATATGACTTTTAGAGATGACTGGAGTGGAGGAGGAGGAGGAGGAGGAGGAGGAGGAGGAGGAGGAGAACAGATGGGGGAATACAGTCAGCAGAGAAAGGTGGAGACAAGTGTGGGACATTGAGGTAGAGGATGGAGCAGAATGAAAATTATGGGGTGGAAGAAAATGGGTAACAAATAAAAGAGAAGGGAAATGTCAGGGAGATGAAAGTGAGACGGCTGAAATGGGATCCACATCTCGATTAGTGTGAGACAGAAATGAAAGAAGGCGTGTGTGAAGGAGAGACAGACAGAAAGACACAGAGAGAAAGAGAGACTGAGGCCAGAGGCTTGTTGTGACGCATATTTGCTGGCACTAGATGTTTGGAGTATATCCATTTCAACTGGTTTTAATGTATAATTCACAAAAAGAGATAGAGAGAGTGACAGGGGAGGAATGAGCAAAAAGACAAATATGAGATAGAGTACACGGAGTGATGTGTCAACGCAGAGGAGCCAAAAAGAAAATAGAGAATATTAAAGAAAGACGTCCAAGGCAGAATGTAACACAGATTGTACCAGACCGCATTTCATCCCATTCAATGAAACTTTTATTAAAGACATTAATCAAAGACCAAAACTATATTTCATACATGCACAAACAACACCAACTCTTAACCCCTTACTGTACAGTTTCCCCCCTTTTCCTCATATAGCTTCAGGCTTGTTAAAGGACGCATTCACAATTTTTGAAGTCTGTCTTAAAACAATAGTCAGGTGCCCAAATGAACACTGAAACAGGTTTTACTCTCTGTAATCATGTTACATGATTACCTGTTCATACTGACCATTAGAGGATCCTCTCCAAATGTGTTTCAAATGTAAGAAATAGGGGACAAAATCCTTTGTTTTAAGCAAAAATGTATTTAAAGGTTTACCTGAAGATATGAGGCTTCCTGTCAGCTGCAGTGGAAGGATCGTAACTGTAACTGTGAAAGATATTGACTTGATTTGACTAATTTGGATGACTGAAGCATCATATTAGCTTAAAATAAACAAAGCCCTTCTTCATTTCCCCAAAATTCAACCTGTTATAAAGTTCTGTGCTATAACGTTCTGTGAATTTGAACAAGCTTTGGCTGCAGCCGAAACTTCAGTGTTAGGAGTAGCCTCCAGTACTTTGGTGCCACTACTTGGAATCATATTGACAGATCTACCAGGGAAAAAACTGATCTACAAGCACATTTAAACAGAAATCTGGACACTACAGTAGGAGACTTGAACAAGAGACTTTCATATATTTTTAATGTTGGTTTTTTATATATGTACCCAGGACTACTGAGCAGTATTGATACAAGTGCATTATCCTTGTGAAATACAGTAAATGGAAATTGATTGCACAGCATGAGTTTGTAATGTCCACCAGCAGGTCAATGAGTTTAAAGGAGTTACCTGCACATTTCCGCCTGATTTTGAGTCATACACTTTCAAGGGAATTCCTGTTTCATTTTAATTAGGCATGTATGTGCAGTATAGATGATATCATGACATAGTGTGACACATACATGTAGACATACACATACAGTATATGTATATATACATTCCTTGTGATCCACACTGAAAATCCCACTGATCCCCGTGTTGAACTCATGCAAATAGATGTACTCACTCACTCCCTCTCGCATTGAAAACAACCCCCCCACCCCCACCCCCCACCCCCCACCCCAACACATGCACAAATGGCTGCCCACGCTTGCACACACACACACACACACACCTACAGCTGGCATTGCACATTAATTACATTCAGCATATGACTTTGGCATAATGTTGTGAAGTTTTGTGTGAGTCACTGTCAGAGATGGCATATGACTTTGCAAAAGGACAGCCCATCCAAGCACGCTTTGCCACAGATGTTTGGCAAATGTAATGAAATCACAGGAATAATCTTGTCATGCCATCTCAAGTAAGTCAATTTTGCTGGAGCCATTTAATTGGCTTCGGTGGCCGAGGAACACATGTCACTGAGAAAGTACATGCTCCGATATACACACACATGTTTCTCCCTCCCTCTGCCTCATACAACATTACTGTACACAAACATATTCAAAGTTTCTGAGTAGATACAGGTTCGCAATATCTCTCTGTTCAGGCGTGTGTGTGTGTGTGTGTGTGGGTGGACATGGAGTTGCTGCTGTGTGTGAGCGTGGGTTTGGGATCTCACACTTCTTGTAGGCAAGAAGAGCGTAGAGACAGTGGAGGGAACGACGTGGGGGTGAGAGGGGTTTCACTAATAAACACCCACTCTTTCCAAACCTCCATTTCACTCTGACACACACCCCCACCACCACCACCACCACCACACACACACACACACACACACTCACTCTCCTCCTCCTCTCCAGCTTTCTTTTGACAGAATCCTCATTACGGGCACGTTTGGCAGCACAGAGTCTTCCTCCTCCTCCTCTCCCTCTCTGTCTCTATCCCTCCGCTCTTCTCTCCCTCTCTATCTTTTTTCATTTGCTCATTCTCTCTTGCCCTGCTCATTGCATTCGAGTCAGCTTGGCAATCAAAGGGAGAGAAAACACAAATGAGAGCGGAGGGGGGTTGGGGGTGGGGGGGGGCTCACTGGGATTTCAGTATGAGTCAGAATGGGAGAAGGGGAGGTGGGAAGGCAAGGTAGGCGTTTGTGAGGAGAGAGAAGAGTGTATGAGAGGGATGAGTTTTTTTTTTTCTTTCTCTCTTATCTGACTGCATTCTCAGTTTGGAATACAGATGAGGAGATAGAAAGAGAGCCAACAACTGGGCATGACAGACAGATAAGAGATTTGAATGGAAATAATCTGCATCTTGATTCATGATCAAGCCTGGAGATAGAAGCAAGTTGAATGTTGAATATGAGTTGAAGTCGGACTGCCTGTGGGTTGATCACTCGCTGTCAAAACAAGAGGCAAAGGTTAACATTTACAAACCGAATACATAATCCAGAAAAATGAAAATGTTGTAAAAGAGCATGATACTGTGGCACTGCATGTTTGCTCGCACATGTGTGTTTGTATCACTATGGGGTCACTAATGAAAAGGAGTGTAAGATTAAGGAGGGAGTAAGCGAGAAGCTATTTCATTCACACTATTTCAATCATTCATCTCCCCCCCGCTTACATATTCATGTTGGGTGTGTGAAGAAATTGGATTGTGTATGCTTGTGTACACACACTTGCACAGCGCTTAACCACACGCGCACAGACTCACATAGAGAGCCATCAGACGTCAGCACATTTATATTGCTGTTTGGTTGCAGTCAGTGGAGATTCTACAGTTTTGAGGCCCAAGGCTGAAATTCACACTCCTCCTCCTGCTCTTCTGCGATCATTTCTGAGGCAACTTTACCCTAAAAGGAGAAGAAGAAAAGAGCAAAAGTCCAGGCCAAAATGTAATGAGACAGTGAATAAAATTGAACGTTGTACTTGCTTCTGTGGGTGTATTGTTGTCCTGATTTCTTACCGTGCTGCAAGGATGGGTTTTTCTTTCTGTTAAGTGATAAGCAAACATCCCAGTAGGCTGCCTCTAGTGGGATATGAATGTATATTTTAAAGTTAGGTTGGAGTGGGCAACAGTCAGTACATCTACAGTATTCCTATTTCATCATTCTTCAAACATCAATATGTGCAAAGAATCAAAGCGCCGCTTGGAAAAAGCAAAGTAAGGGAACCTTGAGTGCAGAATATTTTAGCACATATATGTTCTCCTTTCAGTCTCTCCACAGGTAAAGGTTAAAGGACATTGAGAGTGACCTTAATAACCTTGTTATATTAAATGAAAAGGTGAAGAAGACAGGGTGATGGTGATGGAGGAGGAGGAGGAGGAAGAGAGCAAGCTCAACCAGCATGTCATCTTTACAGAGGACACACACTATCAGAAGTTCATTCAAATTCACAAACTGAGACTATGCTGATTGGATTTTAGGGCGCATCTTTCCTTTAAGAGTTCTGGTTTGTGTTTACAACTCAAAATGAATTACATTAGATAAGTGTAATGAAGAGGGCATTAATTTTAAAATGTTTCAAATTACACTTCAGCGTGAAAGAAGATTAAACACACACTGGAACAATATTATGAATAAATCATATTTTACATTTGTTGCTGTAGGCCTGTAGATTCCTCTGTGACATTTGGCCACACAGTAACATCAAAGGAAAGTAATGACAGAAAGGCAGTTGTTTCCCACCAAATTACAGTAGCAACTGTTAAAAATAACATTGATATGATTTGGACTTAACTTTAAATTGAGAGTTTTAATTATTTTGAGACTTTCTTTTAAAATCCTTTCTTTTAAAATCCACAGTTAGGAGTAAGGAAACCATCTTCAATTCATCCAGGAAGCGGAGGTGGAGGTGGAGGTGGAGGTGGGTTGTGCAGGAAATAGACATTAATCAACACCTGGCCTGTCCTCCAGTGTTTGGTGAGATTTCTCTTTCACTCAACTTTCACTCTAGTGTGGCGTGACTGTACTTCCTCAACTCCAGCGATCTATTATATCTTTAAAAAAAACAAACAGGCATTTTAGCCCCGTCTAATTAACAGGAATCTCTCCACTACACACACCTACGTATGTCTGACACACTTCTTTACGCACGAGGGTCTCCCCCAAATCTCCCTAAAGGTACAACAGTGTCGGGATGGATTTACGCACGACTGCTGTCACACCTCTCATGAGGTTTCTAGACATATGTGGAATCTGTATATTTAGAAAATCTTTAAATTCTGAAATTACATCAACATGAAAAAAGTCAGTGCGCTGCGCCAAACATTTTCAGTCATTCTAAGCAGGCAGCTGCAGTGATTCGTGGTCTAGTCGACACATCACGATTTTCTCATCACACTTAGTAAACACTTTTTTTGACATACTGGACCAAGTGTGTTTAAATGGTTGTTGTCATTTATTTTAGTCTCATGTCCTCCAATAACTAGGCTGGATAGAGAGAGAAAACGGATTGATCTGATTGATTTCAAACACACAGAACATTCTGATATTTGTTATCCACTTGAACTGAACACAATACTGTCACCGCAGCAACAACTACATCCCCAGACAAAAGCTATCACAGCATGTATAGCGAGTATTATTGGCCAAAAATCCCCCAATGAATACCTGAAATGAACCCCTTGCGAAATTTTAACAACATATAGTGATGTAATAAATAGACTGTTTTGGGAATATTGGGAGACAGAAATACGATTTAACTCACTAATGAGTACCTCGGAGAGTCTAAATGTCTCTACATTACAGGAATGTTCTCGCCAGAGTTTTTAATATTTGTCATTATCTCGGCGTAAAGGGCGCATACACAACAAACATGCTATTTCCATCCTCCTTTTTAAACAAATGCACAGTGATTCAGGTTATTTTTCCTCCCCTTTATAAATAGCTGCACTCCGTTCAATGACGTGGGATACGCACGTACATGTGTAGGTGAATCTTTGAATGAGCTCCCCCCACCACCATCCACCCCCCCCACCCCCCACTTAGCCCCCCCTCCTTCCCTGTCCTCCTCCCTCCTCCGTTCCCTCTACTAGTTACTACGGGATCTCTATAAAAAGCCTACGGTTGATGGGAGAGCCCGGTCTGTATGGGAAGCGACTTTGGAGAAGAGGGACAGCAGCGGCGTCTGTGCGAAGACAGCATGGCACAGATTTGACAGTTTCCATGTTGATGAAGACTGCGAGTTTAGAGATAGGACAGACATATTTCTACAGCAAGGAGCCTCAACCACGGCCACACAGGGAACTTTAACTGAGGTAAGTTAAATTCCTGTTTCTACATACTAGATTTTGTGTTGGTTTATCCAAATTCTGGGGGAACAATATTTATGAAATAGTCACCTCTGACATGGGTTAGGTGCAACCTAGAGAGAAAATGTAGTGGACGGGCCATCCCCTCAAGAAGCCCTGTTGTCTGCTTTAACTGACACTATTCTCATCTTCACTCTCCGGTTAGAAGTTGCTGCAGTGTGACTCATTTTCTCTCCCATGTGGGCAGCATTCAGCCTGCAGCCTGATAAAAAAAAAAACAACATATCTTAGAATATATAACCTGTGGAGAAGAATCGCCTTAGAAATGTGTCTTTTCTATCATAGTCTGGCTCACTCTGTTCCAATTACGCAAATATATATTTATACAAATATATTCCACCGTATATGTTGGTTATTAATGTTCACCTGTCATGCAGGTTGTGATTGGTTCAGAATCAAGCAGGTAGACACTGTTTTGGTTGCCCATCAGACAGCGTTGGATCCTCTGTCGGCTGTCCGGTGGTGTCCACCTGAGATGTGCAAATGTCACTGTGAAATGTACACTGACACGTACACGGGCAGAGAGGCGCGCGCACTCCCCTCTGTGTGTGTGTGTGTGTGTGTGTGTGTGTGTGTGTGTGTGTGTGTGTGTGTAGGCTTCAGTATGGTCGTATGCGTGCGGGGGAGTGAGGGGAGTGTGAAGGTGTGGGGAGTGTTCCTCACCAGCCCCTCTACATTCTCGGGAGCGCGTGGCACCGGGAGGTTTCCGGCGATTGTGATGACATTATAGCCATCACTTTCTTCCGGTGTAGCGGCACACTCCCCCCCCCCCCGCCCCCTCCCCCCTCACTCTCCCTCCCCTTCATGCACTTCCGGTCGTCGTTTCCTTTAACTTTTTTTTCAGTTAGTTCTGTGACGTCGTCGGCCAGTGAAGTCAGCCCTGCGTCATTCTTGCGCACTTTGCAGATGATACGCAGTCACCTACTATAACCCTTTTAAAGGCATCGCGCGCATGCACGCCCGAACGCGCACACTGCAGTGTGATCCTCTAGTGTGCGGGGGTGTGAATGCGCAATGTGAGATGCTCGTGCACGGACAACACGAGGGAGGAGTGGGTGGAGCGAGTCAATGAAACCCCCTTGTTCATTCACAACTCGTTATTGTTGCCTCTGTGCACGACTTTGAATGTAATTATGTGTCAGTAAAGCAAAGTCATTTGATATATTGTAATATTATAATAGTTGATGTAGTGATGAGAATAGATTCAACTCCTGTTACGAAAGAATATTGTGTTTGATACCTTAACTATCAGAATTTAAACAACATTGTACATGTTCTGCCAGCCTAATACTTTAATCTCGAAGAGCAGGGAACTTAAAGGTGTTGCCAGGGGTGTCGTATAAGACAAGAGTGAAGATCCACCAAAGTCCAGGTTCAATTTCAGGGGACACTTTTTTGTGATTCCGTGCGTATTTCACTGGAGGATCCGCATGCTCGTCAAGTCAACCCACACGGTCGAAGCGGTTTCTCCCCGGCGCCATGGAAACCGAGCCGGACCAAGCCACTGCCCACTGCGCTCTGATAAGCCAGGCGGCAGAATGGGACCTGCGCTTATTGGTTTGCTCGATTCGTGACGTCACATGCCCGTACCCTCGGGCATGTGACTCGTTGAGCACTGAGATGCGTGACTGTACTCGTCATCCGACCGACATCTATTCCATAATGAGAGCAGAGACTGCAGAGCCCGCTCTAGACATGGTTAAGTTGTAGAAACTAGGGCGGCACAACAGGCACAATTACATTTTATAGATCTAATACATCGTGGTGAGATTGAACACACCGTAGTACTTTACAACTCTTTGTGCACTTTAAGATTTGGGGCGTTTTGCTCTTTGAAATGTGCTATAAAAAGTGAGATTTTTCCTGTCAGCGTCTCGACTGTTGTCCCGTTCAGCACCGCGGACAGCGCCGAGCCAGAGCGCAGCTGTGTCGCTGTCCCGACGCCTTAGTGCTGAAACAGAGATAAATAGGAAACCTGTTGCAGAGACATCCTCATTAACAAGACACGTTTTGCTTTATATGCAAACAAAAGAAAAGAAACACTTAAACAAGATATTTGCTTATCACAAAAAAAGTATGTGAAGTGACAGGGAAGAAAATTAAGTCATGGGCATTGTAAAGGAAATATCCTTCAAAAAAAGTGAAAACTAATGGCTTTCTATTATAATTTCTCTTGCTAGACATATCTGATTTGCTGTTTTCCTTGTTGTCATTGATGTCTTTATATAAAATGCTGTCCATATATAATCTTCATAGAGGACTTGTCTGTTTGACCAGTGTTTTCTTTAGTATACTGCACTATGATTACAAGCCTTGATCTGTCCCCAGTGGACTACTAAGTAGGCCTAGAGATAAGTCTCATAATCAGGTACATCTCCGAGATAAAGGGCTGCAAACTTCACTGCCACAGCATCGTAAGAGTGTTGAGGGTGCTTTCTAGGAATATTAGAGAGAAAGTTATTTTAAATTTTCAAGTTTTATTAAATTAGTAAGTTCATGGTCAGTGTAATCAGCAATAAGATATGATAACCAATGCAATAATCACCCAAACATTCAATATATCCCAAACCAGATAGAAGGCCTTAATAAAAAAAGACAATAGTGTACACTACTGTGGGCCATTCCTAAGACGGATGTGATAAGTATTCTCCTCTGGGACAGGATACTGACCCTCTGAAATGTTTTATTAGATCAAAACAGTCAAACACAGTTTACAAGATCCCTCTCCCCTCTCTTGTTCTCCCTCTGCCTCACTCACTCTATCTCTCACACATGTGCACTCACATAAACACTAACTAGGTCAGACACGAAGGAAAAACAGTGGGTGCATGATGCCCAGTGTCAGTCTTGCCAACTGTTTTTGTTTTAAATAAATTTGCATTAATTTGAACTAGTTCATAGGACAAAATATGAGCTGCATGATTCAGAATCATTGTAGATATTTTATTAGTTTTATTACAATTTTGGACAGCTTACAGGTTTTACTTTGATTGACTGAGTGACTGATTGGCTAATCAGTAGAATGTTTTGAAAGTGAATTGATTGACTGATTGGTTGATTAATTGATTGCTTTAACGGGTTCAATTTAACCATTCAGGTGTGTTTTGTTTATCAATTAACAGTAAAAAAAAAAACAAAAAAACAAAACTTCAAACCAAAAGTCAAAGTGGAGTAAATCAGTTAGCCATTTCATAACTAATCATAACCAATCATAACAAAAAACTAATCCGGTCTCTGTGGGACACTACATCAATCAATGTTTCTTCTTTCTTTAAAACAAATTATAGTATTTTTGAACAGATAGTCAAACATGTCCACATCAGTGTAAATAAGAGTGTCATCTGCAAAAAGAGATATTTTGCAGTTGTTGACACCCTTGTGTTATTAATATACTGTTTCTCAGTCCTGGTCATTACCACAGTCCTGCTTTTTTTGTCCTACCAGCAACATAATTACATTCCCAAGTCTGAGTCCCCTGAGTAGAATATTATAGCTTCAAAATAGCACAGCACTGACAACTGAATACTTTGTAATATTTGAGAGGTTAACAAAAAACCCTCCACCTTTATGTATTTGATTTGCATTTTACCCCAGTTTAGAGCAAAGCAGTAAGAGATAATTTTGAATAATCTCAGCTTCACATCTAAGACCTACATGACCTAATGAGCAATGTGTTATTTATTGTTATCAGTTGCAAAAGTCACAAATAATGATGCAGACATGGTGTTACAACTACACTCAAAGCCCTAATTGATGCTTCAAAGTAGTCAGGAATTTCAGCATCTTGTAGTCAGTGTAGTCCTCCCGTGATCACAGTTATTCAGGTCACTGGGATCCCTCCTGGTCAACAAGGACTGTATTGATCAGCATCCACCTCTTGGGAATTGTGTCAGGTTTGATTCCAGTAACGTTACACCTCTCCTCTCCTCTTTTTGCTCATGCAGGTTTCCACAAGGGGAGTGTTTGTCCTTCTTGTCATCTCTTCCCCATCCACCTACCTTGGCCAGAGCATCAGCACCTTGGCTTTAGACTGCTTACTGCTTATACAGTATCACAGTACAGTAACAGTCTACAGTCATGGCTACTGAAGCCTGGCAATGCACCAAACATCTGGCTGAAGACAACATGGACATGCAGTGGCAATGTTGTAGTGATGTCAACCTTTGGCTGTTCAATACTTTTAAAATGATTGACTTCATAGCTGAAAGTGATTATACAAGTCAGAGAATTCTCTCTTTCCATCCCTCTCGGTCTGTCTCTTTCCTGCTGCTCAAAAGGAAACCTGTGTGGGCTTGCATTGGGGGAGTCCTACACTGTGTAACTGCGTAATATCTACGCTCAAACCAATGAGACCTTGCAGTTTCCAGTTACCATGCCGACTCCAGCTCCTCCTCCACCCTGCTGTCTCCATGGCGACCGTGGCTTTAGATTGTTACTCTAGCAACAGCACCATGGTAACAGTCTACAGCCATGGTCGTTAGGGGCAGATGTCATCAGGAGACAAAAAGGGAAGAAAAAAGTTAAGTTGTAGCAAATAATTTAAGTTTGCATTTGATTCATCTGTTGGAATTCTCTTCTCATTTCTGGAGTAGCAGATTTGTCAGTATGACTTCTTCACAGCTGTAAATATATGTAAAATGAATGTAATTTTGGAAATATAGTGTATCATTTACTTATTATTGCAATTCTATATAATATCACAATATTACACAAGGCAATTTGTCCGATACACCAAACAAAGTTTAACAATGAAGTATGTAATGACACATATGGAGACATGCAGATTTCCACTTTTACTTTATTAGGTATAATGTGTTTCTTTACAGTTTGAGTACAGTGATGAATGCAAAGAACACATGCTGAACAGATGAGTCAGCCAGCTCCAGCACCTGTTCTGCTCTCTGTTTATCAGACAAGAGCAACCTCACTTCAAAGCAGCGCAGCCAGGAATTCCCAGTAGGCAGCTCTGTAACCGGCAGGCAGACACAAATCACACGCTGGGTCCTACACAGGTGGGCTGACCCACATGTATGCAGACACACTTATGCAGTATGCTCACAACAAGCACACATACACACAGAGTTGACTAGACCTTGGGCCTCAAGTGCTCCTCAAGCACTGCTCTATAATATCTAGAGTTATTCTGCCCTCTACAGGTCAGGATACAGTATGTCTGTGTCATCTGCATGTTACAGAGAATAACATGAAATATAACTTTTTCCATGCTGAAATGTTTTGGAGCACACCATGTGTCTGATTTAATAGAATGAAATAAAGATTAAAAAGCATTTGTCAGTGTTTTGTGGATGTAGCTGCTGTTCACTGTTCCACTGAGCGGTTGTTTTCATCGGTTTGTAATGTCTGATGTGACAGATGCTGGTCTGTTATCATAGGTCTGAGTAGAAAAGTTGGATAAAAACAAGACAAATGTTATTTGACTGGCACCAGCTTCTGGCATCACAGAAAAGCAGATTCCTTGATTGAAATTATGTTTGTCAGATGTCAAAACTCTCAGATATCTTAGACTTAAGACCAAAAAGTTTTAGTTTGTCAAAGTTAGTTAAAACTTGCTGAAAAAAATGCAGACAACTGTGTAATTGAGGGTGCATGTTGTCAGTATTAGTGTAGCGAAGCACGCACAAAGTCATTATAAACAGAAAAATATTTCATTCTCAACATAAAAAATCTATATAATACACTAAAGCTACTCCACTCAATAAGATCACTAAAAAACACAAATGAAAAGATATACACAATTACATTGCTAAAGTGGTACATTACAGTTTGTGACTGCGTATCACAACACATAGAACCTGAAGGTTTATCTATACTTTTATGAGAGAAAATGATTTTACTCTTCACTGCGTCTCTGGACATCAAATTCATTGTCTTTGTCTTCATGATCTTTTTAAATGGCTGACTGAAGAGAAGAAAAGAAAAGAACTTTAAGTTGGATGGTCAGTTGTTTATCCTCCGCCTCCCTGCACCGTAAAAGCTCATGTGCTGACAGATTAACAACAGCACATAAACTCTTACTGTTCAGGGCTGAGAAGAAAAGCTATCACATGAACACACACACACACACACACACACACACACACACACACATACATGCGCATACAGGTATTACATCAAGTCAAACCACAAAGGGATCATCACCTTGGATTTCTGAACCCAAACGTTATCATGTTCTCAAGTTGTCAGGTCAATTTGAAAGTTGTTTAATTTTGTACTCTAGCATGAAAGTTGTTCCAAATTAATTTATATAATAATGATCATAAATACTGAACCCTTTAATATCAAATAAATATTGGTACATCAGTCTCACCTGTCTCCACCATGTGAGGTGCCAATGCATGGCAAAAAAATCTGGTCTAACTGAATACCCATCAGTGAGTTTTCTCATGGTCACTGCATCATTAACTATTTGACTGTTATCGTTTGTTTAATGTTAAATGCTCCAAAAAATGATCTCACTCTCTTTAGCCAGCATAGGTTTCCTCCACAAATATCATCAAAGGCTGAGATACCTCCTGATGGAATGAATGTAATGTCATTTTTTCACTCTCCAAACCTCTTAATAATTGTCTTAAACTGAACAAGATTGCGCAACAATGTTCAAATTGTTTGGATATGGGTGCCAAGGCATGCCTCTCTCTCTCTTTCTGCTGTCTGTCTTCCAGACTCTACCACAGTCCTGCCTCGCAGTCACGATGACTAATATTTACCCCAGTAGTGTCAGTTAGGTACCTATAAGGACAGCCAAACCACAGCTCTCCTTGCCAGGGCCCAGCCACGGCCTCTAAAACAGTCCAGTAAAGCGCACAAGCAGACAAAAGGCTACAGATGACATCATGCATCAAATGGCCGCTGCCCTAACTTCAAATGGCTGTGTCCTCAGTTCACCCCTGAACCTCCTCAGTCAGGAATCGACACTACCACAACCTCTTAACGCACCATCCAAATAGCTACTTTTACATGTGGTATTTTAGTGACGGTTTTAACCAGATAGACCAGCGGGTTGACATATCAGTCAGAGACAGGATGTTGCAGGAGTGCAAATCTGTGATTGTCTGTTTACATGTGACAAGACCATCCAGCCATTAAATAAGCAGATGACAATACGTGTGTGTGTGTGTCCAAAATCAGTGAAAGAGGACGGTTGGAGAGAATGCTACACAACAACAACAACAACCGCAGACATGTTCTGGCTCCAGCCAAAGTCCACTTGTCCAGACAAACAAGAAAACCACAAAGTTGAAGAAAACAAGAAGTGTATGAGTGTGCAAGCATGCGATGAGAGATGACCAAATCACACCCATATGTAGGAACAAAATATGCAGATACACACCCACACACACACACACGCATACACATAAACATCCACTGCCTCTTGTTGGGGCCTAAATATCACACTAATACTGCAACAAAGACAGAATTGATTTCTTCGCCGTGTAAATTCATGTCATTAGCTGACATCAACTGACTTTCCTTCCCTTTTTCTGTTCTTTAAATAGCGATTCATCTGACAACTCTAAATATACTCCCTCTGTTTCCCTCTTTCACACATCACTCACGCCAACCACACTGCATCTCCTACCAGCTCTCACGTGATGAGGTTACTTTCTTTTACCTATGCAAACCATGCAGGCGCACATGCACACCTAGCCACAGACGAACGCACCAACCCACGCATACACACAAAAACACACACAGGAAGCGGAGAGGCATGGCTAAATCCCATGTGATGCTGGACGCAGGCCATACCTCTGGAAGACATCCATCATGACGTTACATCACACCCATCTAAACAATTTAACAGTGCAATCAGACAAATAAACACATGCAGACAGACTTAAACCCACACAGCTATTTAAAAAAAAATCTTTGTGGAGCTGCGTCAGACTTTTTGATTCATAATGCAGCGATGTCCATCTTTCCACAGAGGTGTGAAAAGCTCCAGCTCCAGTCTTCAACATCTTCTCTTTGTGATGATCAAATCATCACAGATTTGCATGATGACAAAAAAATTTTAAAAAAATGGTTAATAGTTGCAAGAAAAACTTGAATTCCAAAAGTTGTAGGTCAGGTGATAAAATCTCAAATCCTCTGCTGAATATCTTGTAATCACAGATTACTCCAGTGAGAGCTGTCAGTAATGAAAACTGTTGCAACAAGGCAGAGTTGGTCAACTTTGTCCATGTGTGGACGAGCCTGGGCCATGGGATGACCAGGCTCTTTGGAGTTTAAGTGCAAGTCTTTTATACACACACGCACCACGTGGCCCCTCCCCTCCTTCCGTCTCCCATAACAACAAACGCTCCATAATCAAAATAGAGTCCATCTGTGCTCTGACACACCCCTCTGCCCCCTGCTCCATCCCCTGTACTCCACTGGGGGAAGAGGGAAAAAGTGATCCTTCGAAAACTTGAATATGCCCTCACTCTCCCTTTTTAACCGCAACAGCCAGAGAGAGAGAGGCAGAGTGGGAGAGGGAGAAGGGGAGAAAAAGAGAGAGAGAGAGAGAGAGAGAGGGAGAGAGAGAGAGGGAGAGGGAGGGAAACTCCACCCTCATCTGTCTCTGTCTCTCATTCCATTATTTCCCGGTTGTTGTGCAACAGGGGGAACGGATTCCTGAGAAGAGAGTCACGGCTCTGTTGTAAAACTTACTGGCAAGAGTGACCCTGTGTGTTTTTCTTTTACTGTTTCCCTCGCTCGCTCGCTCACTCTCTCCGTTCGTCTCCACTTGTTATCAAAACCATGTGTATGAGTGTGTGAGAGTCTGCAGTGAGGTCTTGGAGGGACACAAGGGCCACAGGGGAGCACAGGAGAGAAGGCTATGCTGGTGAAACGAGACCACATAGCTATGATGTCCAGCAGTGGAAGAAGTATTCAGATGCTTTACTTAAGTAAAAGTACCAATAGAGCAAAGTAAAAGTACTCCATTACAAGTAAAAGTCCTGCACGAAAAATCCTACTCAAGTAAAAGTACATAAGTATTAGCAGCAAAATGTACTTCAAGTATTGCAGTAAAAGTAGTGGTTTGGTTCCTCTGACTGATACATTATTATATATGACATCATTAGATTATTAACACTGAAACATCGGTGTGTGTAAGCAGCATGTTACTGTTGTAGCTGCTGGAGGTGGAGCTAGTTTGAACTACTTTATATACAGTTAACCGGTTCAGTCCAGTGGTTCCCATCCTAGGGGTCGAGCCCCTCCAAAGGTCATCAGATAAATCTGAGGGGTCGTGAGATGATTAATGGGAGAGGAAAGAAGGAAAAACAAAGTTCTGATACACAAATCTGTTTTCAGTTTTTGGACTTTTCTCTAATCTTTGATTTTTGGTGAAATACTGGATCATTTTAACATTTATTGAAATGAAAACATGTGAGAAGTTTAGAGGGAAAAATCATTATTTGGTGGAGCTGTT
The DNA here is from genome assembly GCF_910596095.1 of Thunnus maccoyii. Lineage (NCBI taxonomy): Eukaryota > Metazoa > Chordata > Actinopteri > Scombriformes > Scombridae > Thunnus > Thunnus maccoyii. The sequence continues at coordinate 16,121,131 of NC_056545.1, forward strand.
AACAACTCATAGACATCTGAAATTTGACCCCGACTACACACTGCTTTTTGTAAGATGTCAAAAGCCAAAAAGGTTGGAAACCACTCGTTTCATCTTTAACAATGTTTAAAAGCTTGTCATATTATCCATTGTGTCAAATCTTCATCTGAAAAGTTACTAAAGCTGTCAAATAAATGCAGTGGAGTAGAAAGTACAATATTTCCCTCTGAGATGTAGTAGAGTGGAAATATAAAGTAGCATCAAATGGAAATAAAGTAAAGTACAAGTACCTCAAAATTGCACTTAAGTAAAGAATTTGAGTAAATGTACTTAGTTTCTTTCCACCACTGGTGATGTCTGTGTGTGAGCATCAGTGGCAGCTCATTGGATGTAGAAACAGGTGATATGTAACAAACAACAGACTGATTAGGAGTGTGTGTTTACAAAGAGAGGAAGTTGATACTTAATATAAGCAGTTTTCTTGGTACAATATTATATTTCAGCAAAGCAAATAACCTCCAACAACAGCGCGCAGTTGCCTGTAGTTTTTGGATCAAGGGTGGATTTTGAGATATTCACATCAATTTGTATCATTCTCGTCTGCGCACAACTATTTTTGTCAATGTTTCAAACGTAGCAGATACGTGAGAGGGTATGTTAGTGGCCAAAGCTGATGACACACATGATGTGGAAGGGAGGAGGATGTCGAAGAGAGTTTGAGAGGCCGGTGGGAGATGAAAGCAAAAGGGAAGGAAAGAGAGAAGTAGAGAGGAGAGAGCACACATCTGGAAACAATCGAATGAGTGCAGCCTAACATGCACATGCTTCAGCTATGAAAGAACAACATGTCCTTGAACCCCGTGCATTTGAATGTGCACATAAACCTGTCTATATAACCTGCATATGAGGAAACACCTTCATGCATCCCTAAACCCTAAAATCCCCAATCCCATTGTTGAGATATATCACCTCTGGATGAACAACCAACTCTTCATTTACTGCTCATACTCACATCCACTGTAATGTCAATCCAATGTGGGTGAAAATGACTCAGTAACCACATCAAGATGACTCCAACAATTGTTAGAACTTTTATTATGTTTACATCTAATTTGTTCCTCCTCATGTATCAGCATTTGTATAAACACTTTTTTTCTTAAAAATGATTCGCTACGATGGGGGGGCGAGGGGGGCCCTACTCTTACACAGCTGTCAAAATGCTACAAAACTAATGCAAAATATTCAAAATATTACGAAAACGTATTGTATCACGGTTTCCATTGTGATGTAAAATTCTTGTCATAACTTTCCACAATCATGGTGGAGTGTTCCCAGAAAATAAAAATGTCAGTCCTTGGTTTAGGGATTTTTTTTTAATGGAAAACACACTGTCTAGCTTTCGCTATTGAGATTATTGCAGGGAAAAAAATGGAAAACACATTTACATTTATTCCTGTAAAATGAGTCATTTATTTTTAAATTATATTATTTCCTGATATTTATCTAGCTCCCAAGAAAAAGGAAAAAAATCCTGACTGTTTCCATCTGTCTAAAGGCCTCAGTGCACTTCAAGCAAAGTGCCTGTCAGATGGTGTAACAGCGTCACTTTGTGATGGTAGAACTGGGGGCGCTGCGCCAACAAATTTCAATCTTTCCGTCACAGACGATCTTTCCGTGGCAACTGGCCAGGTGTGCAGAAGTGTGAAATTAAAGCAGGGTTTGAACTTCAAAGCTCTTCTTTTTTTTTCACTCTTCACTATTTACATCATTTTTCTTGTGTACAAGCATGTGAAGCATACTGAGGCCTTTATCTCATTATCTCAACCTTATTCTCATTTCAACACATTTAGAAAAATTTATCGACCAGTTGAGAGATGAGAGCTTTATGATACAATCAGTTATTTTTTTAATATGTCCCTGTGGGACAAGATGCAAGTGCTAAAACATTTGGTTTTAATTGCTCCTTTTCACAGCATGTTGACAGTAAGGAAAGCATCAGTGTAATTAACAACAAACCACCGTGAATGTCATTAGTTACACCGGTGTTTTTGCTGCTGTGACAAATTAAAATATGTCTCATATATTCCAAAATATTTGAAAGGGTTGTTTGTGACGTGCAAAGAAAAGTCATGATCTCATCTTCATGTTTAGTAGTAAGTCAATAAGGGCTCAATAAAAGATAAGAGAAAGCTTACAAAAAAGAAACCGAGCCAGAATATGTCAAGTAAACAGTTCTTATCTTATTTATTATCTGTTACAAGACAAGATCCTCCCTGAGAAGAACAGCAGGCATCGTATTGTTTTGGATGGATCAGATGACAGGGAAAAAAAAAAACACAGAGCACAAAGGTCATGACCCTGAACTTGACATTTTTACCTCACGTGCCTCTGGAATAAATTATGTTCTTCTTGTGAACATTATATAACTAACATTCCTCGTCCTCATTTAAGTGCTGGAGTCTTTTTCACGGACTGTAGCTCTTCACTTATTCAGAATTTCTGTGACTTTCTTTTCTCACTGGAACCTCTTGAGAAAGTCCTGGTAAGTTTGTCTGTGGGCAGATGCGGCAGGAACAAAATGGCCACCAGGATGCGTCAGGACCTGAGGGTCTTGGAAGGAGGGGAGGAGCTCCCGGCTCATGTTGTCAGGGATGACACGATCCTCCAGTCCAAACACATGCAGGGAAGGGAACTGGATGGGAGCGCTGTAAAATTTTTGGTGTTCCCTACATGCGCTACGGAAACCAGCGACAAGGATGGCAAAGCGGAAGCAGAACTCTGGCTCCAGTTTTTGTTCTTGTAGAGAGCACAGCATGGCCACAAAAGCAGCTCCCTGACTAAAGCCAAGGATGCCGTCGAACGGACCTTGAGTTTTCACAGCTTCTCTCACAACTGTCACACTCTCGTCGAGCCCCAGGCTTTCTTCACACTGCTGCTGAGCACTGAAACTCCGAGCCTGGGTGTCAGAAAACCACCAACCCCTGGGGTCCTCATCGCCTCCGGGTCCAGGGCCTGAACCATTCTCCTTGTCTGGAGCTTGTGAAAGGACAGAAGAAGAACGCTGTTATCTTGATGTCTTAAACTATTAAGATTTCAAAAGGAGGCACCGCAGATGAGTGGACCAGAGGTTTCTTCTGAAATCTGAATCTTCTGAAAATTAATCTTTACATGAACATTTATTGTATTACAACTTTGCTTTTGTTATTTCAAAGTGACAACAGATTTCCTTAATGTTTTGTATTTTTGTTTTCATTTAAATCTGCATGAGTGAAGTTTCCTGTTTGCATACAAGCAGAAAGTTATTTTTAGATCATAGACAATTTCAGGTAAGATGGAAATGTATCTTTTTATAGCTGTTACTATAAATTACAGCCTGTAGCTCTTACTAACTCTTGATCTCTTTCAGGTATTAAAATATACACAAAATTATATTATACTAGATTATATTACATTAGGGCTGCAACTAACGATTATTTTCATCAATTTATCTGTCAGTTATTTTCTTAATTAGTCAATTAGTTGTTTGGTCTGTAAAAAGTCAAAAAAATGGTGGAAGTTTTGGCAACCAACTAATTAATTGAATAATCGTTGCAGCTCTATATTACATTATATCTTGAAACAGAGCGAATCAAGCAAAATAGCCACTTTCCTCTGTTGTGCCTCCCCTTTAATGTGCCTCCCCTTTAATGTGCTTCATGACGAGACACATGATGATAGCCGTGGTAGTCATAATTAGCCAATTTAAAAAAAACTGAATTGCATGATTATTTTTCCACATCATGTCATAGTGTGTAACAGGTGATGAATATCATATTGATTTGTCCTAGTTTTTTATGAAAGGATAATTAAAAGGTTCCATCGAGTTACAAAAGTGCTGTCATATTTTAAAAAATGTTAAATACCAATTTGCAAAATTTGTTTAAGCAATCATAGCTCATGATTGATTATTTGCACAATGCTGAAGTTAGCATCCAATTTGGGGTTGAGGGGAAAGTTAAGGGAAACATAAATAATGATATTTAGTGGCTGATTTTCCATTTTTTTCTGCACTTACACTTGTGAAAAAGTGTTAGACATCGTAGCAGAAACCTTAACACTGTTTAAACCCACTTTCAGATTTGTGAAATCTTTATTTTGAAAACATAAAGAAGGGTGATTTTATGGCTTTTTTCCCTTCCACACCACATCAGACCAGGTCTTGATCAAAAACCACTATACTTAGACCTGTCAAATCTGGACTAGATTACTAAGGAGACTCCAGAGGCTCATTAAAACACAGTTGAGATTTGTGAAACCTTTACTCTATTTGTGAAAACTGAAAACAGGGGGATTTCACGTCTTTTTTCCAATCCAGACCACATTAAACAAGGTCTATATCAAAAACCACTATACTTAGACTTGTCAAATCTGGACTAGATTACCAATGAGACTCCAGAGACTCATTAAAACACGGTTTCAGATTTGTGAAACCTTTACTCTATTTCAGAAAGCTGAAAAAAGGGCAATGCCAGTGATTTTTTTGATGAAAACAGGGGGATTTCACGTCTTTTTCCCCCCATCCAGACCACATTAGACCAGGTCTGTATCAAAAACCGCTATATTTAGACCTGTATAATCTGGACTAGATTACCAAGGAGACTCATTAGTGGTTTTTGATCTAGATCTGGTCTGATGTGGTCTGGATGGAGAAGTGAAATCGCCCTTTTTGTGTGTGTTTTCATTGGCAAAATAAAGGTTTCACAAGTCTGAAAGTGGGTTTAAACAGGGTGAAGGCTTTTGCATTGATGTCTAGCACTTTTTCACCAGTGTAAATGCTGAAAAAACGGGAACTCAGCCTCTAAATACCATTATTTCTGTTTCCCTTAACTTTCCCCTCAACCCCTCGAATCGAAAGTTGACATCCGCGTTTGCTCGTTTGTTTATTTAACTATTTACTTTCATTTCTTCATTTTACACTTTTACATTATGTATAACTATGTCCATACAACTGTTTGGGGTCGTTGTAGAATAAAATTCAAGTCTAAGTCACACGCGTGAAAGCAAGTTTGTGACCACCACAACACTTTAAATATCTGAAACGTCAACGAACTACTAGTTACTGTCACCTCCGTGTGTTTTGGTTGCATGCAGGTGTAGAGGATGACCCACCTTCACTGTTAACTTGTTGTACACTGTGTGGTGCGCTCAGGTAGACGAGCTCCACTTGTTTCTTTAATAGCTTTCGCAGAGCTCCCGTCTTTTCCCGGAACGAGCTGCTGTTCTGACGGTAACCATGGATGCACAGGACCCGAAGAGGTGCCATGGAGAGGAGGTTAGCCCAACGTTAGCTAGCCGAAAAGCTAGCCGAAAACTTTAGATTCAATATGAAGTCGGAGAATAGTTATGTTTAAGAATGACCACCGGTCTGTTAAAATATATCGCAGCGTATTTGAACAACGAGAAAGGGTTGCTGAGCTATTTAAATACAGAAAATTCAGTAAAATGAGGAAGCAGCAACATAACTCATGAGGTTATCCTGCCTTAGTTTTTTTTCCTACCCGCATTCCGCGAAGACCCGCCCTACTCTGCCTCTCATTGGCTAGTACTCGTTGCCTTCGTTGGTTAGATTGGTTAGATTTAGGCATGAGGAATGACATTAGTTAGGGATAGGATAAGAATTTCAGTATCAGAGCCAATCAGAGTAGAGCAGGGCGGGTCTTAGCAGAATATCCGGCATGAATGAAAAGTACGTTCGTTTATTCCTTTCAAAGTAAAACCATTGTTGATGAACATGACTTTAAATATACCAATGTGAAAATAAATAACACATTCAAGGGAGATTATATAATGAATTAAAAAATGTTGAAAATAAAGAATACATTTAAGGGAGATTATATTGTAAATAAAAATGTTTTGTGAATTTGTAAAAGTTTTTCATTTGATGCCCTGTATTTTGAAGGACATCTGACTCGCCTGACGTAGCTTCCAGGAGCTTGACCAGAGATTCATATTTATATACCATCTATGGCTATGACAATATTACATAACTGGAAAATGTTATTTTTATATTTTCATGGAAGGCAACAGTTCCGTATTTAATGTATAAAATGTACAATTTTGCTGACATAAAGAGCTGGTGTACCGTTTGATTTCTATATGATAAAATATCAAATAGTCATTTGCAGTTTGTTTTGTTCAGTCTGTTGAGGGTCTGCTTTATTTCAAGGATTCAAATATTTTATTTGTGACATAGGCCTACACAAACAAATGCAGGCTGGCATACTCTTGCTCTACAAAGACTCTGGTGTGCAATAAATATATATCCTAATAATGTTATTAGAATAAGGTTTAAAATAGTCATTAGAAAATGTTACGGCTGTATGTGTTCCCTGTGCTGTTTGTCCTCCTTCCTCTCCTGTATCTTGCTCCACCCAGATCCTCACCTGGCCCAGGAAAGGCAGTAGTTAAATGCTCATGATCCCGTTGCAGGGAGAGGCTTGTGGATTGTGGACTACTGGTCTTGCTGCCCCTCAGCCTGGGATTTTATTTAGTTTTGCTGTCATTTGTAGCGTTTATTTAGTATCTTGGTTGTTTTGTATGTCTTTATGTTGATAAATCCCTTGGTTTGGCTATTTTAAAAGGCGTTAGAGTTTTACTTTGGGTCAAAGGTGGTGTGCTGTTCACCCCATAGGGCTGACTAAGGGGGGGGGGGGGGGGGTTACATATGTCTGTAATATACATATTAAACTATGTAAATATTGGTCCACCAGGTGTGTAGGTGGGCTGTGCAATTTTTCAGCACATAAAATGTTAAAATATACATGTGTTAAAAATGTAAGGCAAACTATACAACGTACACTCTGAGTGCAAATATGCAAATGTGCAGGGTGGTGGAAAGAGACGAAAATGTGCTAGACCAGGCAGAGGATACCAAGTTCACTGTCCTGAAGGCCCGAGGAAATAAGCTTTTTATTTAGTCTGTGTTGGACTTGTTTATCTTAGTGTAGAAGCTGGGAGAGTCTATTGCTTCATAATTTACACTTGTAGTTCAAATTCAGCATCCAGACTTATCTGAAACACCAACATTCATGATTTATCCATTCCACATTTTGTGTTTGTAATGATGATGATTACACACTGACACACATATTATATGTCTAATTCTATCAAAATGTAAGTATTAGAAAATTATACATTTAGTACAGTGATATTTTAAAGGAGAACATCATCAGTCATTTTGACAACCCCTCACATCAAACTTGCTTTCTTTCAGCAGCCTGCTAAACATATGGCTCAAACTGATGATGCTGAAAAAGCAGCTACATGACATGCTGCAATCTTGTGTTGACTTCATGAGGCTTGAAGTTGAATAATTTTATAAGCACAAGATGATTGGAGATGATTGGTGTTCTCACAGGGAAAAAATATAATCTTGCATCCATGAAAAGTCACTTGCATCCTACTTTATGAGTCCCGGATTTGATAAAAGAGATTTCCGTACACTTAGATCTATGCAGTATTTCACTTTAGTCTGAGCTTTGGAAAGCTCAAAATAAAGTGAAATACTGCATAGATCTAAGTGTACGGAAATCTCTTTTATTAAGTTTGAACTCATTGATGCTTCCAGCACCTTACAAAGACTTAGCTGGGTGGAGTGGTGGTCATCCTGCATTCAGAGACTCAGATTTGTCAATAAATACTGCATAGTGTGACTGAAAGTTAAGATACAGTAAAATTACCTTGTTTGGGCAGGTTTAAATTTAATCATTTCTGACGTGTTGACAGTCAAATCTATGACATTGATAAGAGAAGAAACTCTTCGTTCTTTCATCTATTTCTGTTCTGGTCTGAATTATTCAGATATTCGTGTTTTTTACAGTGTCTACTACTTCTCAAATGATTAATTGATTAATTAACCGAGGGAAAATTAATCCAGTAGAATTTTGATAATACATTAATTTTTGTCCATTATCACAAAAAGAATGTCAAACATTGCAGTGTTACACTTTCACAAATGGTAGATTGGGCGCCGGGATAAAACTTCTGATGGAAATTATTTTTGAGGCGAAAAAAACCTAAATTGAAAAAATGATTAACAGAGTTATCGCTCATCAAAATTATTCTTGGCCTCAGCCAGAGTCTACAAACAAGAATGCTGCCTATCTGAGCTGCAGTGTTCTCACTGAAACTTAAAATAGTTCTGACTGGATGGTATGACGATTTTGATCAGAGTATGTGGTTTTACAAAGAAAAGGTTGTACAGCTGTAGGAGCATGGCAGGAAAAACTGACTTATTTCTACAGTGCAAAGCAGAGGACTTTGTCTGGTGCAACCTTGTTTTTATTACTTATTAACCCAGGACTTACAGGGAGCTCCAAGTTAAGGGTTCAAAGTGGCTTATATGAGCCAAACTGTTTTCCACTCTAATGAACCTAAGCATGTGTTTCTGGAAAACAGGGATACTGTACAACAAAATTCTTCCTTCCTCACATTTGCAGGGAGCCCTCACATTTATGGCAGATGCACGGTACTGGCTGACTGATGTTCTACTTATGGACACCGCGTGTGGCTGAGTTTCTGGGGTAGCTCACGCTTATCAAACAAAGATGGACTCATTGCTTGCTGGCGTGAGGCTGACCCCTAAAAACACTGATGAGAATATCTATTGCTGTGACATCTCAGAAAAGCTAGGTGATAGAAAGCAGCTACTGTAAAAATCATGAAAGCTTTTGAGTGCTTAAATCTTTGAGCTCTCTGCAAAAACACACATACACACACGCACAAAAAGAAAGAACTTTATTTTCAACACTGATAAAAGTGAAATACTAATTCTAGGCCACAGGAAACTCACTTATCAGACTCTCTTTCAACTTCAGTGGCGGCACAGATCTCCCAAAGGACCCTGTCAGAAATAAAGGCATTATCTTTGATCCAGATTCTCTTTGACAAACATACAGTATGAAGGCAATATCCAAAACACTGTATTCTCACTCAGGAGTGATATGCAGGGGTTGGCATTTAGCCAGTCCTCCTGAGGGTTTTTGAGGATGGCCCAAAGCAGTGACAGGCATAAAAGCTTAGTGTTTTCAGGGGAAAATGGAAGAAAGAAAAAAAAAAGTTAAAAGAAAAACAAAAAGTTAAATCAGGTTTGACCTTCCTGGAGCTTCTTTTCCTACAATCCCTGGACGTAAAATGTACACACAATGTTGTTTTATTAATGTGGTATTGTTGCATCCTTTTCTGTTAACTCATCTTTAACATACAGTATGTAACTTTTCACTGATAAAAATAAAAAAAAAATAGTTCATGTGGCTGCAGGGTGCACCTACAAAGATGTTTATTGAGATATCCTGTGAGTATTTGTGTATTATGGAAGTGCTCTGGGTCAGGGTTTACCCAGCTGGGACGTGGTACAGCAGGGAGGACACCGGCTGTTTTGTAGGTGTGGCCTCAAGGCATGGCAAGCTTCTGATTCAGAGAGACTGTTTTCACCGCTTCTGTCTCCTCTCAGGGTCTCTGTCAACAAGGTTGTTTTCTTTGATGATTTTGTTCCAGTTTTTGGAGTGGCCTCACATACAGGCTCTCGTCAATTAGGTTTAGTAAAGGTCTTTTGTTGCTGAGAAAGCGCACGTGTTGATTTGCCCCATGACGCACATGCTAATTAGGGAGACTGAGGAAAAAAAAAAAACACACACCCAAGGGACAAAGCTGCTGTTGATGTTCTCCAGCACTGGTGCGGAGCCATGTGGCGATCCACCGGGGAGGCAGAGAGAGAGAGAGGGAGTGAGAGAGAGTGAGAGACCGTTAACGGTGTAGACAAACTGATCTCCTTTCTCATTTTTTTTATTTATTTTTAATTCCTTCCAGAATGGGCTGCTGCAACACATTACTCCCTGGCTGTCCCATCTCCACACTTAAGACATTTCCTGTTATTCAAAACTCAGCATCCCAAGTATTAATGTGGATCATACCACACAAAAAAAAACATTATCATGACATGTGGCATTATATCATAATATATAACAAATAACTAACAACATGTCAAAAGGAGCCTTTAACACAACAAGCAAATCAATAACTTAATGTTTATCATCTTAATTGTAGCATATAATACACAACCTTTGTCACAATGAACATAATGAGCATAATTACTCTATAAATATAACATGAGGCCATAATATATACTGAAAGACTGCAGAACATTAACTGTGACAACAGGAACCAGAACCTGTGGTATGAATGTTGAATCTTGGATACTTTTTTATAGCTGTTTAATTAAGTCTAAATTACTGATTTTCATGACTTTTTAAAGTTTGATTTATTCATTCTGATGCAAGTTTTGTGACAAATATTTTACCTAGTTTTGAGTAAAAATACCAAACAAATAACAAATGTTAGCAACATTTCCAAATTGTCCATAATTAGTCTGCAAATATAACATGAGGCTGTAATGTTTACCCAGATGCAAAACATTAACTGTGACAGCTGAAACCAGAAGTCAACTTGTGACATGACATAGCAGTTTAATTAAGTCTAAATTACTGATTGTAATGACTTTTTGAAGTTTGATTTATTCATTTTTGATACAATTTTTGTGACAACTGTTTTGCTAAATTTTGAATAAGAAAAACTCAACACTTATACTATGGTGCTTATTTTGATTAGTACAAATCCTAACAAACAAGATTTGTAAAATCATATCTGTTATACATATCTGTTCAATCTTGACACTCACACAATATATATATATAAATATAAAACATACATATATATATATATTATAAGGTTTCATAATGGATCAGCTCAAACTCAAACAAATGATAAAGGGTTTGAATACAGTATGACTGATTCAAATTCCAGGAGCAATTCCATCTACCAAAATGTGAAAATAATTTCCCACAGAAACAAAGAAGAAGTGAGATTGTGTAACACCTTGAGTTTATCATGCATTGTCTTTGTGATGTGTATTTGTATATGTAAAATGGTTTGTGACAGTGTGGCACTATGGCTGTGAGGTGAAATGGGGTCTCCCTTCATGTTGTACTGCAGTGCACAAGGGGGCAGTGGTGCACCATAGGTTCAGGATTTAGCGGCCCTCACGCTTGCATGGTAGCAAAATACTACCAGCAAGCTGAACCTACCTGTGTGTACGAGTATATGAGAAAGTCCACATCAAGTAATTTCATAGAATAATGAACAAGATTGGAGTCATGCATAATACTGTAATTACACTCTAATTAGAAATGAAACTATTCAAATTAAAAACAGCAGATCCACCCCACAGATTGAGAATTACAATATCTGTGACAAGTGAATCCTGTGATTATTCTCACTTTAAAGCCGGCAGCTGAACAGCGATGGTGCAGCGTGATCTGAAGCAGACATGAGCACACGCAGGTTAAGCTTCACAGCCAGAGCCAAGAACCAAAATAGGGAGAGCAGTCATGTTCAGAGAGCGTCCTGCAGGTTGCGTCCTCCAGCGGAAGATCTGTGCCGCTGTCCTCTGCAGTGACATTATTAGAAACCCCTGTCATTCTGCCGTGCTATCTGTGAAGTCTGTGAGCACATAAAGGAGGACAGCGAAGAGTATGACGAATGCCCTGTCTGCTCCGGATCCTCACCGGAGCTGGCAATGTAGGCCATACACAACGTGAATGCCCTCGGAGAAAAAGCAGATAGACGATCCAAAAAAAATGCATCTTCACGCTTATTCAAAGTGTTTATCTTCATGTGTTAAGTTCTATTCAGGAAGACACCGCTGTGGTTCTTAATATGGTAAGCATATTGCAAAAACAGCGTGATAGAAGGCTGTTTAGTTGTAATGCAGCCTTGACAGCTGACAGGTGAAGCCGCAGAAGTTGGAGATGTCACTTCCTGCAACTGAAAATGTCAGTTTCACTCAATATGTGACGCCATTATCATTCTTTTATTAAATAATAAGACATAGTCTCAGACAACTTCCTGATTCAGCAACCACTCAGGCTTCCATGTATGTCACTCTTTCCAAACATCTCCTGAAGTGCTTAATAAGTTTAATCTGTTATTATGTTTTTTGATCTGAAGTGGTGACTGCAGAATCCTCTTTGCAGCAACATTGACTTGTGTTTTGACAAAACAACCCCATGTTTTGTCAAAATCAAACACGGTGTAATCCACGTGTTTTGATTCACATGTTTTCATTCATGAAATCACGTTTTGTCCAATGTGTGGTGTTTGGGATGTGACACATGAGCATCGTAATTAATATCCCCAATGTGCTCCCCACTGGGCTTATCTATGTGAGATCATTGTTTTGGAAAACTGCGGTTATTGTAGAGCCCAACTTAAGAATTAAGCAGGGTGGATCCATCATTCCCTTAAGTTTCATTAAAATACAAAGATATTATGTGTGAAAGATGGACAGACTGGAGCTGATCTGTAGTCCCCTCCAATGAAGTCGTTTTTGGAGTAGTCCTTTAACTATATGACGCTGCTCTCAGCGCCGTACAGTACAGTGTGTTCCAAAGCCTCTTATCCTTTCCTTTAGATGATGCTTTCAATGCTTTGAATGAGCAGACTCACACCTCGCTGCTCCCAAAGTGGTTACAGATATAAATGATGCTGGAGCTTACCCATTGACTCACTGACTACTCCTTCTTATCGGCCTTGAAAATTGAAGAGCTACTAGTATTTATTTAAAGCAGCATTGTGATTCTGATTGAGTCATGCAGGAGAAACTCCCTGTGATCTCAGCAGTTAATTTTTAGGAACGAATTGTACTATGTGACTCAACCAGTAGGAACGGCACACTTCACTCAGTCATATACTGTAAGTAACAAGGATAAGAGATGGTGCTAGTAGAGAGGATCAGGCTAAAAAAAGTGAAATCATGCTCTATCTTAAATTATTCTGGGAAGGAGAAAATCTCTGTATTGATGTGTAGAAAGTTGCACACTACTCTCTGGTGTATGTTTTGAAATGATGCACTGATGCATTGCTGTTCAAATTCACAGTCCATTGGCTGCTGCAGATCTAGCTGAACTTCAATGGATTGCAAGTGGTCCTGATGCTTTTGGCTGCAGGCTTTCATTAAAAAATAGATCAAAGAGATCAAATTGATAAAAGTCTAGAAGGGGGGGATAAACCGTGTCGCCACCAGAAATTAAATTTTATGATCAGACGCACGGGGAATCAAACACTGAACGTGGGAAATCCCACTTTTTACCCTCAACCATCATCTGCTTCACATGCTGCTCAATTATTTCATTTTATGTTACAGATATTTCAAGATCAAGTAATTGAAGCCCAACTGCTGCATATGTTATAAAACATTAACCCAGTCCCAAACTCATCTGTCAGCAATGACTGGAGCACAGGGTTGCTGATCTTCTCAAAAAAGGTGCATCTGTTGTCTTTGGAAAAAGGCCCAACACTCAGAGAGACAAATGACTCTGAACTTGTGGAGGACTGTATATTAGGGCATTTGGGTTGTGTAGTGTATTTTCTCCAGCTCATAAGAGGAGGCTGCAGCAGGATAAGTGTCCAGAGGGAGGGAGAAAGAAAGACATTGAAGATGAAGATTGAAGAGATGAACAGAAGTACTTTGTCAGTGCTTTCACAGAGCCAATGAAGAAAGACACGTCTGTCTCTCTTCTGGTGAAAGGTCTTCTGATATTTCAGTTGTCTTGAGAAAATGGGAAACTTAATAGAGGCTTGCAGGAGAGGCGCAGAAAAAGTTTTTCACAGATTTTCTTGAAACCTTATCAGAGCTCCTTAATAACCCGCTGGGTTTTACCTACAACATTTCTGAGTTAAAAAAAAGAGAGGCTGAAACAGGCCTGTGACAAAGTTGAGTTCTACTATTAGATTCCCCAAATTTCTTATATTATAATGAAGGACCACACAAGTCTGTCCTCCTAGGAAATACCCCAAAACGACATATATTTAGGTTCAAGTGATACAACCATTGTAAGAACAATGAATAATAAAAGAGTAAACAGTGTGACATTGTTATAGAGTGATAAAGTCCTCAGTAGGAGGTGGCGGAGGCGGTTGGATGGGTCAACAAAACATCAGACTTTGAGTGTTTGCTTCCTGATTCCTATCGACAGTCAACACTGATTTCTTTTAAACATGACCACAATCATCCCTAACCTTAAACAATCTTTCCCTAAGTTGTTTTTGTACCTAAACCTAACCAAACCGTAACCATATCTGCGTCCCCCCTCATGTATGTTAATAGGGTGGACAAAAAATTAGGAACACTTTTCAATATAATTCACTCCAGTACACCTCCACCACCCACTACAACCTCAATAATAAACATAAACTAAAATTTTCACCTTTCTGAGAATGTCAACAAAGTAGAATTTATGGCAGACCTGTTTTATTGGATGGCATTGGATTGCACAGGTGTTCCTGTGGTGAGTGTACATGTTATCCAAAGGCACTGGGTTAGTGATCATCCAGCAGGGACCTGGTAGTTAGGCAGGGATGACCCAACTGTTTAATAGATGTGGTCTCTGGGCTTACTTCAAGGCAAGGCAGCTCCCAAATGAGAGACTGTTTTCAATGACTGTCTCCTCTCAGGATCTCTGTGATTTTCTTTCACTATATTTTATCCTTAAGGATATGACACTAGTTTTAGATAGGTGTCACATATAGGCTGTGCTAGTTAGGTTTACAAAAGGTCTTTTGTTGCTGTGAGAGGAGAGCGCACACAGGCTTACTGTTGTATCATGGTGCACATGCCAATTAGGGAGAGTTAAAAAACACACCCAGGGGACAAGGCTGCTGTTGATGTTCTTCAGCACTGATGAGGAGCCATGTGTCAGTCCCTGAGGGAGGAATAGAGAGAGAGAGAGAAAGAGATTGCAAATAAGATGGGGTGCGATAAAAAGATAGGAAAGACGAAACAAAGTGGGGAGTTCCTATACTCAGGTGTAATGTGGCCCTTCGCTGTCACAGTGATTTATGAGGAACAGAAATATTATAATATTCTTGCTGTAAATCAGACAAAGGGGAGCAAGAGGGTAAGGGAGTGAGGAGGTTTAAAGTGTGTATGTATGTGTGTCTAAGACAAACAAGTCAGGCAAAGGGGCAACATATATTCAATCCAAAATCAAAAGGGAAACTTAAGCAAAACAATAAGTGGACATGGCACCCACGCACCACATCTATATGTATCTGCACTTTGTGTAGATTATTGTGCATATACACACTCGTGCTTTCTCCCACAAATAAAGGAGTAACACACCAAGATGTTTAAATTAATGTGATTTCTTTGCTTTGATTGCTCCTATACTGTAAAAGTGGGAGTCTTCGTAATGGATGTTTGCAGTGATGATTCAACTCAGTGTCCTTTTGCATTTGAGCACAAATCACTTTATAGGCCAGTCGTAGAATAAAAATGGAAACTGTTTTTAAATATTGCAGCTTGAGGTGTTTTTTTCATTTGTGAGTGAAGGCTGCCTTTGTAACCTTTTAACTTAGGTCTTATGCAATTCTTGTATGAGCAAGTTCACCCAGTAGAATAGGAGCAGGTTCAGTTTGTGCTTTTACATGTGTCAGTACACTTGTGTATCCATTGCTCGTTATGTAGCTTTAATTTACGTTATCAGAGTGCAGCATGCGCAGAGAGAAAGGGAAGACAGTGTGGAAACAGTGATAACCTTGAGAGAAGGTTTATCGATGTGACTCTGCACACTTTTCCTCTTTGAAGTATTGCTTTGCATCCCCTTTTTCACACTCTTATCACATTCATTCACCAACACCAACACATATCTCACCCAATAACCTGCCAACAAACACGCACATACATACAGGCTCAACATGTATTTATGTATTGTATACCTGCTGGTTCGACATAGCTTTGTTTATTACTTTACTCACATTACTCATGAGAATCAAATATGTTCTAGCACGAGAGCTTGTGGCATATCCGAGATTTTAATTAACAACAATAATATAGATTATATTTCAAAAAGAAATATTGGTATCGGTATACACAGATGGGACTCCCCAACTGATCTCAATTAATGAGAATACCAAGAAGCCTGAGATCAGCTATCTTTCACCTTGGCAGAACATTTACATTTGTAGTGTACATAACTCTATAGCAATTCATTTACTACACTGGCTGCTCTGGGGACCTCTAGTCAGCACCACCTTTTAACCTTCATTTTGAAAACCTCATCTAAAACTACCAATAAAATGTACTCTAGGTAATGTGGTTGCAGCTCTGTGTCCTTTTTGCTTTGTTTATAGTTATCGTAAGAAAAAGGAAGCGAATGCCGATTGTGAAAAGAAAGACAGACTTCTCCTTAACTTTGATGAAAGGTTAAAATGTTCCCGAGTGAAACGTCATTTTCATTGCTGTGGTGGCGGGACAAATTGTCATTTACAGGTCAGCAACAGGACTCCCACTCAGGTGTGGTTGATGTGCAGCACTCCCATTTAGAGAGCAGCATAACATTAACACACCTCCTGTTACAACACACACACACACACACACCACAACTAATTCCACTTCAAGTAGAACATTTACAACATTGCCTCCTGTCATTAGTGATGGATAATAGGTGATGGCGAGGGGGTGGTGGTGGGGGGTTGTGGATTCAGGGGCCGCACATCCAGTAATAATGGCATGCAAAGTCAGAAAGCTGAGAGATGCGTGGAGTGATGCAGGAGGAGCGGCGGGAGATGAAATGAAAGGGGGCAGAGGGGGGATTAGCTACAGTTATTAGCAGCTTCTAAAGTAATCACACTCATTATTTGCAATCAGATTGGGTTAGATGGTTATAAAACAAAAGAGTGAAAGAGAGAGAGAGACAGAGAAAGAAAGACAGAGAGACAGTGAGAGAGAGAGCGCATATTCCTACCTCCTTTTTCTTTCTCCAGTAATACCAGTGATACTAAGTACATAGTGACAATTGTGTCTATCAAACCTAGTATTTGAAGTTTTCAGAGGCTTTACAGAGTAAAAGTAGAGATACCACATTGTAAAAACAGTCATAGTACACACGTAGTACCACAGCCAATCTGCTTAAACCTTTTGGCCAATTAGGGGCAGCAAAAACAAGTTACAAACCCTTTACACACCCTGTTGATATGGAGCAACATTAGCATTCATTTTGAGTTGTGTTCCTGGCCACCTGGCAAATCTAAGTCCAATATTCACTCTATTTCAGCTCTGATTTTCGGTCTCTAACAATTCCTGAGGGTAATATCTGGCTCTTTGGTCGCTGAATGCTCCACTACGTTGAACAGCTAGTTGATCATTTTGTCTGCCATTTGGTGCTGAGCAGGTAGCACAACAGTTGCCTGCTGCATCTGGAAACAACTCTGATGAGAGTGGTGGGAGTTATTATAAACTGTACCTTATGTTTGTATTTCAACATCAATAATGCACTGGAAATCAAAGTAATTGCTGAGATCTGAGAATGCTAGAACATCTCTACAACAAAGAATCAACAAAGAAAAGGCTGTAAACCTGTCAACAGTTGTTTCTTTTTTTTTCTGGGGGGGTGGGGGTGGGGATGGGGGGCAATAACTAATCAATAACTTGATGAGTTATTATTGCTCATACGTATCATGGACACAACACAAATAGTATCCAAGTTGTTGAAAGAAAAATCCTTTAAGTAGTAAGTACCTGTGTGCCCCTGTTGAACCATTACACTACCAAATTTATTAACTGACTGCCAAAAAGACTGGCCATGAAGACTAAATGACTCTGCTGACTGACTGACTTCCAAATGTTGAAACATGCATGTGCAAGATGAAGCATGTAGCTTCCAATATTCCATCAGATGTTGTGCTGATTCCCTTTGGGAATGAGTAAAAAGCCTTGAGATATTTTATTTATTTGAGGAGGTAGATTGCCATTGATATTATTAATATCGTCTCTGGTTCCTGTGTTGAGAGTAATGTTCTTTTAAGTGATTTTTAAAGCGTCTTGGCTCACGAAAACCCGAAAGTTCACAAGTATTTTCTGTATTGTGGGAAAGTTTTGGGTGGTCATGCATTATATGACTGCATAGAGATGTTGCTGACTTGGCTTTTGACACATAGAAGCATTTTCATTTGTCTGTGCCTTCCAAAACTGTCACAAATCATCATTGAAAAATAAATATGCTTTATGATATGACAATACTAAGGTTAAGTTTGGTTAGGTTTAGGGACAAAAACAACCCAGGTTTAGGGAATGGTCATGGCTTGGGTTAAAATGACTGCTTTTTTAAAGTCAAGGGACCATTATTGTCATGGCTTCAATAATAACCACATGCTTAAGGTTAGGGAAGCAAGTGTCCCCAAACAACATGTATGTACTTTCAAGTGACAAAGTCTTCTAGCAGCCGTGGTAATTATGACAGTAGCAAAGGAGCAAAACAGGTGACATAATTATAAAGTGACAAAGTCCATGTAGGAAGGGGGCTGGGGCTCATTTCCTGTTTCCAACCACCTTTTGTGCTTTTTAGTGTCTTTCAGCTTATTGTTTTGTTTCACTTTCACTGCTCTTTTTAACCTCTCTTCCAGCTGTACAAGGTAGCTGTTTTCATTGAAGAAGGCTGTGATAAACCGTCTGTATGCTACCTACTCAGCACCAAACCGCAGACAGACAAAATTAGAGACTAGCTGGTGAACATAGCTGAATATTTAGCAGGTAAGAATCAAATAATTTCCTCAGGAGTTGGTGGAGACCAAAAACAGAGCAAAAAGGAGAGTGAATATTAGACTTACATTTGCCATTAGCCAGAACTATACCTCTAATTGAATGCTAATGTTGCTTGTTGTCTGCTGGCTTAAATACTGGGTGTGTTAACAGGCAAAATTGACATATTATCACCTTATTTGCTAACACCTCACCTCACATTGATCAGCTACATTAAATGCTGCAAACACACTAATATTCACTCTGAAAGGCGCTATTCTGCATTATGAGTAGGCTACTTTTTACTTTTGATACTTAATGTATATTTTGCTGGTAGTTCTTTGCTTTTATTCTTATTCTTTGCTCATGAAGATGTGTGACTTGATTTGGACTTTTATTTTAAAAGAGACCTATTTTAAAAGAGAGTCCAGTGCTGTTTTTGGGAAGAAATCATGAGTCAATGTTCCCCACAGGCTCTTTCCCTGCTCTGACTGAACTAAGGTTGCCTGGTCTTATTCTTAATTGAGAGACAGTTGACTTTATGACAGAAAAATGAAAAATATGGGACAACAATGAGGAAAGGGAACAGTAAGGACTCAGTCTTTGGCCCGGGGGGGCTTGTGTAGTTCACTGCTGAAGGTTTTAACTGCTACGCTCCACCATCTCTAGACTCCACCCGGAGTGCTTTTGGTTGTTGCATTCTCTCAGCTATCTGTATTCACAGTGTACTCTAGACAGAAAACACAGCGTTGATTACATTAAATGTGATGCAGATCAGGTGCCAGTGCCACCGGGTCAATACAACTGACAAAAGAGAAGCCTAAAGACAGCACAGTTTAGCTCACTCAGCACTCCTCTCTCTTCCTCAGAGTCTCTATGCACCTAATAACACCTGATATGTAGTCCCTAGACTTCTCTCAACACTGTGCTTCTGTCTGTCACTCTTTTTCATGTCAACCCTATTTAATATTTTTTCCCTTATTGATTCATTGCCATACATTTATTTCACTTTGCAGCATCAGCTTGTTGTGATCAGTGGTGTTTTTTTTGCCCCATACATTACACTGATCAAGGTAAATTACATGGCTGAGTATGTTCCTGAAAGAAATAGTTTGACATTGGGCACAGTGGGCACATTTGTTTACATTTGGACAGATCCAGGCTAGCTGTTTCTACCTGTTTCCACCCGCTAAGCTAATCTACTCGTGGCTTCATATTTAATGAACTCTTGCCATGAAAGCAAATACATGTATTTCCTAAAATGTCCAACTATTCCTTTAACAACTGATGATTATGTTTATGTTTACATTTCAGAGCTTTTACATAAATAGCTTCATGTTAGCTTGTGGATCTCGAATGACAATGCTTCCAACTATCATCTCAAATACCTGCCACTTAAACAAAAAACAAGAAACAAAACTGCTTAATACACCAAAAAAAAAAAAAAGAAAAAAAAAACACAGGGGAGATTTTAACAGCTTGTGGCAATTTAAAATTCACAAGGTAATATGTAAATCTGATTTGCAAGTTCTTGCACCAAACAAATTTGTTGCACAGCCAAAACATTTTCTGCCCCTTTGGGAATACATTTTTGTTCCATAAGTCTATTTAAAATAAATAATTAATTATAATAGTAAAATACTGTTCAGCAAGAGCATCAGTTCAGAAGTTCATTAGGTTCCTTATCTACAACTTAAATTTTATAATATCTCAAGAAAATAACAAAACAATGTGTAATGAAAACAGAAAGGTTATCACTGGGAGGTTAGTATATGTTTTGTTGGTGTTGTTGGCTCGTAATTTCCCTGTGGTATTCAATTAAACGTTATTTATGTATCTCTCTGCTTTTGAATTATTCATGAAGCTTATTATTGCTAAAATGTTTGAGTGAAGACAATTATCTTATTATGTAGGAAGTTTTACATTTGAAAACATTGAATGTTAAGGATGAGATGCACAGTTTAAAACAATTTGTGAGACAGCACTGCATTCTGTAAGTACTTGCCGAGGAGGAAATGTTGGGGGAGGCTAATTACTGGAGGGAGATGGGAATTTTATGAATTATGGTTGTTTGCTCTGGTCTGTGATATTTTGCTATTTATGAGTAAAATAAATGCATGGTGCAGTGAGGGGCCGAATAGTCTCTTGGCAAAGAAAGCACCGTGCCCTGTGGTGGGTGATGTACTCAGCTTACAAATGTTTTCTTGCAGTAAGATAATAGCATCGTCCAGTAGTGTTTTTTTCTGCTTCCTCTTTAATGGTGACACAGTTGCCCCACCCCGCAAGCACTGTTTTTACCAAGTGCTACAGAAAGGTTGGAGCAAATGTAGCCAACATGTGCACATAAAAGATGAAGGGTGATATTACAAGCATAAACTCAAAATGAGTCTCAAAGAAAAAGAGATATAAATAATTAAAATACTTAATAAAATACTTAGATAATGGTAACACTCACTTGGAATAAGATAAGATTAACTCTACTGATCCCAGAGAGAAAGCATTAGAAAACAAACAATAATATACAGAATATTATTGATGTTAGATGACAACATCATCTATCCTTTTAACATATTAAGTCATAAATGGCATGTGCTTTTGTAAAACCAAACCCATACAGTTAAGAAATTACTCAAGGAAATAATAATTGACATTTATAGGCATTTAAGATTTAGGCTTGCAGTGTTTTATGCCCCCTTTTGTCCTCTGCAACCACTCAAATCACTTGTGCATGTTTGAATGTGTGAGCAAGAGCACGTTTGCCTGTATGTGCACACCTCAAGGTGAAGGCCAACAGGCTCTCCCACAGGGACCAACAGATGCAGATTGCTCCATAGTAAACACACTGCTTTGTCTTCCTCACTCACTCACTCTCTCTCTCTGTATCTCATTTCCCCAAACCCTGTAAAACAAGATAGACAGCGATAAAATACAACAGGGAGAGAAAGATAAACGATAGGACAAGTGAAAGATATGGATTGG
Organism: Thunnus maccoyii; assembly: GCF_910596095.1. NCBI lineage: Eukaryota > Metazoa > Chordata > Actinopteri > Scombriformes > Scombridae > Thunnus > Thunnus maccoyii. The sequence goes on from NC_056545.1 coordinate 16,142,699, forward strand.
GGAGATAAAATAACTCCTTCATTTGGGTGGAGTCTCGGAGGAATAAATGCAGTGTGTGGGCAGGCACTGCTGACGGTTTATAATCTAGCCTATGGTAAATGCTTTATTTAATCTATTGAACATTTCCATCTGCAGCTGTGGCATTGTTACTGCCTGAAATTAAGTCTGACTGAGCTGTCGATTGACCACAGAGGACAAAGTTCCACTGTGAGCTCTGTCGGTGGTCTTTCAGTATTGTCTGACCACCCTCTCTTTTTGTCTGTTTGATAAAAATGCTGCATTCCTGCTTCCCCTAGTTGTCTCACAAAGTGACTCACAGCCTCTTTGTGGTTTCTGGAATTACATGTCATATAATGGTGCTGGAATTGTGGCTTTCAGGGTCAGCAATATGATACATACTGTAATAAAAAAATGCAAAGAAATAAGGCAAGTGAAGGAGTTTATATGACGTGAGAGCAGCCACAGAAACTGAAGAGTAATTAGAATATACTTAGGCTGGAGTCCACACCGAGGACACAGTGAAACGTAGGAGAACACAACTACAAATTTGCTGTGGTTAACAACACAGGGGTCGATAAGCCTCATCATGTTACCCTTCAGAAGCAAAAAGGGGAGATGGGAGATGTGCTGCTTGAGGTGGAGTGTTGGATTTTGTGTGTAGTATATGTGTGCGGAGTTGAGCACTGCTGTAAATGAAGGCAGTCGAAAAGAAGTACAAGTGTTTGAAAAGGGAAAGCGGAGTCGGGAGTGGACCTTTCAGCTGAAAAGGTCGTCCAAATAGCTACAATTTCCAGGCTAATCAGAGAGGGACGGCGTAGACACTAATCGGCTGGTCCGAAGGCTGTGAAAGGTCATTAAAAGGTTATAGAGGTCACTGCAGCCCGGCACAGATCACCTGTCCATCATTTCTTCGAATGACCTATCCTTGCAAGGTGAGCAGGAGAGCTAGACAGAGAAGAGTTATTAATGTCTCTGTGTTGCATACATTTTGCTTAGGTGAGACTAACACAGCATTTACAGAAAATAGGTGCAGCTCATCTGGTCAAGGCAGAAATTAGCCTCACAAGAGCAGATAACAGGAATGGAAACGAGTAATTCAGAGCAGAGATGCAAGGCCGCTAGAAAGATGGATGGGAGGGCAAAGGAAAAAATGTGACAGACAAATTGAGAGAATTGTTGACATTTATGAAACAGGATCCCTGATGACCCCTTTCACCTCTAAAATGCAAAACTTAATCTACACAAACTGCTACAGTTCATGAAAAAAGGCCACATTTCCCTCACAGATGGTGAATATATAAGAAGCCTTGTATCATCAGGACGTGTCACAGTCTGATATTTTCTGGTATTTACTAAAGACTTTGATTGTTTTACCCACCAACCAATCATGGAGCAGAATCCCCAAACAATGGTTGGTTACCTGCCAGAGTTATCAGTAAGTAGATAATACTGAACAACATTTGGCAGATGAGTGACTGGAATGACAGATGGTGGGTGACCGGTGTTGACTTCAGAACTAGGAAACAGACCATATTTGGCCAGAAGAATTCACACACACTGGAGTTAAACCTGGTGTGGAGATTTATTCATTTTATAATGTTGCATTACTGCAGATCTTGTTTTGATACAAAGTAGCAGTTGACAAGAGGTGTGGATGTTATGAATAAATGGATGCAATAATCTGTTTGTTATTATATGAGAAGCACATTTTTGATAGGCTGATGCTAAACTGTTTCCTTTCAGGCATGTTTTAAGTCATTTAAAAAAATACTCTGCTTGTTTCTCTTCTTCTGCTTCTCCCTCTCTCTCTTTGAATAAGTAAGTTGTGTACTGGACTACAATTAGTTTCCAAACAGGTTGTGATATCAAAAAATCCTGCTGATATACTGTACGTACACAACCTAAACTCTGATTTAAAGTCCCCCTCCACTCAAAAATGTGTTTTTCTTCTTGGTGCATCAGTTGGATGTTCGGGATTCACTGTGCAGACTGATGTATGTTTGACACTAAAAGGCTGTTTTCACATCCAGCAACTGAAGAGGGAAGGTTTCTCTGTGCTAGCCTTATATCACTTACAGCACCTTTAAAGGTGTTGTAAGTGATGAAAACCGATTCCAGCACTCCCAGGAAGGGCTTACACAACCAAATACACCAAGTGAATTAAGATTGCTGAAGAAAAGAAAGAAGAAAAGAAAACTGCCAGGGAAAAAAGAGAGAGGAGTCATGTAAGACCCGCATTTATATCAGTGTGGCCTTCAATTGGTGAGAAAACCTAAAAGGTTTTTAATCTGAGCGAAGCTTATTGTTAGCTCGGTAGCTAATATTAGCTGTAGTTATATGTGCTTAATTATAGCAGAAAATGAACTCGGTAATGCTAGCTAACTTTACAGCCAAGTGGATGACTGAGAAATGAAACATTAGATAATAATGTTCATCTGTCTTTCCCTCATTATGAGAGAGACTGCTTCACATCAACACCCTTCAAGCTCAGAGGAAAGCAACCCCCGCACCAACCATTACTGTCAAGCATTTCCAGGAGTTCCTCTGAGAGGTAGCTGGCTAGTTTCTTTTGAATAGATGGTAGTTACGGTTGCATATTAGATATCCGAATATTCAGCTGAATGGTTTCTTTTTGCCAGGGATGATGCTAATTTCGCTGGTGTACAGTGGCTGGTGGAAGAAAGCCCTCCTGAGGAAACAGCTCTTCGTTGATTGGAAAGGAAGTTTGTGCCCAGTTATTCTTGCTACCAGGTGAATTGGCTAGCTAACTCACCAGTATCAGGGAAGCAAAATTGTCACCTTTCAGCAAAAGGTGACAACCATGCCTTCTGAGAGGCTTGTGCTGATTTGCGAATGGATCGTATATCGATGATTGACGAGTCTTTTTTTCCCACACCAATATTAAGGCGATTTTAATTAACTTTCTATAGTGTTATAAAAGTAGTGCAGTTCCCTTAAGGGATAGCTCCGTGCGTAGGTTGTGTGTGTAGTGAGTGTGCAGTCGAGAGAGAGAGAGAGAAAGAGAGAGTGACGATGAAGCTGGCAACATAGCAGGTGAACGTAGCAGTGCAATGTGTGTACAGAGGCCATTTGTCAGTGAATAAATGCTACAACACCACAAGACCCAAGTCAAGTTCCCATGTCTTGCTTGCCACCTGCTGATTAAAATGAAGGGGGTTAGCCCTGAAGTTAGCGACAATGAGTTAGCCTAACCTGACCTGGCTCCCTTAAGGTGGACTGACCTTTAACATGGAACAGCTATTCTCATTGTAGTGACAATCTCAGCCGCCCCTAAACAGAGAACTGTTTGCTGAGTCTATCAAGTTTTGCTCAGCCTCTCCCAGAATTATTGGTATTTTCTGTGTTTATGAAAGGGTATTAAAATGTGAGAATATTTCTGCAAACTTAGGATGATATGTTTCCCTTATCTTGTCATATTTTGGATATGAGAGAAGGAAATGCATTTCAGTCTCTGTTTCTAAGAGGTCACAATCATGACACAGTCTCTGGGTAGCCAGGTTTTTGAATGTCTTTCTTTTTCTATCTCAAGACTACGGTCCCCAGGTCTGTATTTTGTTACAAATTTTCTTTGTTTGGTTTCAGGATTGGCCAGTTCAATTTCTCTGTTTAGTGTTTGATAACATTGAAGCTTATTCTGGTTTTTAATTTCAGTTCTCTCCAATCTTTTCAATTTAAGGTCAAAGCATTTTGGCTTTGGCACTTTGTGTGCAGTTGTCATTGTTTTGGTGTTGGACTGTGGTATGAAGTTAAAATGCAAATAGACCCAGGGTGTCTGATTCAAAATTTATCTCTCTGTCTTGTCTCTGTCTCTCTCTCTACCAAATATAACATAAGCTGTGTTTTCCATTAGATTTGTCAGTTGTAGAGTATATTGTGTTTTTGTTTTGTTTGATGAACTTTATTGTATAGTGAATGCAATGTACTTCAATACAATGGCTGTAAATACAAATTTATAGTAATTAGAAATGAGTAGGCTAACTCAACCTATTTTTGTTTGTGTTTTCTGTTAACAGGTGATGCTCGAATGGACAGTCCTGGTTTCTGTGCACATTGTACATACACCAGCGTGGATCACGACACCAAAGAAATGATCAGCGTGGTCAACATGGACAAGAGAGAAACTGGGAGAAATTCCTTCATTATGGAGAGGGAGGCGCTCATCCACATTTTTGACAAGCACTTTTGAACTGAAGCTCTCAGAGTTCTGCACAGGCCCAAATTGCAGCTCTTTTTGGTAGGACATATTGCACTTACAGTATATGTTTCATTTGCTGCTGTTGCTCTTGCTAATAAAGAGCATTAGTTCCCAAACATTCATCAGACATAAATGTAACTGTTTTGGATTATGACCAGGAAATGTTTATTGATACCAACATTGTTTATGTTTGTTTTGTTGACAATTTCAGCCAAGGGGAAATAAAAAGACAGTAGAGTTCATCACTCACTCGACATGTGGCATGGATCCAAAAACTTTGGCATAAAAATACATTCAGTAAGTGTAATAAGTGCCCAATGGAGTATAATCTGAAACTGTATATGTGTAATTTCAATAGTGGACACTCAAAAGTATGGCATGACAAGAAGTCATAACACACACTGATGTTCAGTTACATTATGATGTGCAGTCATACTGTTTGATTTTATACATGTAATGTAAATAAAGTACATCAATCTGTCAAGGAATATGTACATTTATTCACCAACTCAAAGATGTAAGCTGCTGTTATTATCTACAAGTGTCGCCTCCACTGCAATGTTGAGTATGTTGAGTAGGGCTCCTTGACATTAAAACATCAACCCACTGACAGATAACAAAGACAAGCTCTGGATGCAGAAGGACTCCGAAGCTCATCTGAAACTTGTAGAAGTAATCCTGAATGAGCACTGGCTCAAGTCTGTCCACAAGTACTTCACTTTCAAGTCAGTCTGTCTGGGTGGGTGCTATTAATTTGGTATTTAATGGTATACAGTAACTTTGGCTACTGATCATATGGACACTGTTGTAGCATGAAAAGAATGGGTAAAAATATTTGACTGCCTGAGCAGATTACCCAAGCGAAAGGGAAATGGATCATTTAAGTAAGTTCATCATGAAGCCATCTTATGCTTTAGACATGTTTTCAACATTTAGGTAGGAATTTGGTAAGTCTGTCAATAATATTCCAAAATGAATTATTCTAATAGTGTTTACCAAAGCTAGAAAAATTTTTCTCAAGTACAAATGACTGAGTTAAACGTAACCACTCTTACCATCCGATAAGGTGGCATAAGCTTTACAAAAAGAAATCAAGGAGGTGGACACTGCAGACAGTGAAGGAAGTGAAGAACTACAGCTACATGCCAGCACTTCAAAGAGCTGTCCTGCAGAAAAGGCTGTCAACCGGTGTTGGTATGCCATCAGTGAGGTCAAGGAGGCCTCTAGGAGTTCTGTGCAATATTCCAGCACCACCCACAGAAAAGTTGTTGCAGACACAAGCCAGCAGAGGAATAGGTGAATCATACAATCTGCCTTGGGTGAAACTCAATATGTGAAATGTGTAGTGGAACATGTTTTTACCCCCAAACATAAGAGAAAATGGTTCGGATATAATATTATAATATTAATATTGTAGATGTTCCTAAATAAAATGGAGAGAATTTCTTTTATTTAAGCAAATGGGGAACTTGATAAGGCACTATCTTGATGTGCCCAAATATACAAAAACAGTCTCTAAAACTTGTATTTAGTGAGTTGTCCAATATTGTCCAAAAGAGCTCCATGATTTACTGACAAAAGCCCTATCACCTGAAATAATTACTCAGTATGTTTTTTTTTTATCAGTAGTGATGAAAGAACTGATCCTGACCTGTGATGCACTTCAAATGACTGCTCCCTATTGTGTTTTAAAAGGACAATCCCTGCAACAGCAGCAATGCTGAGCTCCTGCTTTGTCTTTCAGGCCCCAGCAAAATATGTTTATATTCTGTATATTATGTAAATATTGTGATTTTTAAAAAACATATTTTATATTGGACTAAAATAAAGCATTATAATACTGTCAACCTTGTTATTCCTGTATCATAAAGCCAACCAAACTGAGAATGGGGTGAATGTAAAAAAATCTTTTATATATTACGTACATGTTGAAATATTACAATATACACAATTACAATAAAACAAAGTTTAAAAAATACAATAAACAAAGTGTGAATGCAGGTATAAAGTGTCAGGTCTACACTCTACTTAGGCGAAAGTCTTACATATCGGCCGTGAGGATCTGGAAAACGCTCCTGAATCTTCAGAACGCAGCAACTGGGGATCACAACCCTGTTTCCTAGTCCCAACACTCCATGCTGCTACATAACATGTTGTCTGTAGACAGCATGGCGGAACTGATGGTTGTGGTCACTCGGGTGTTGGGCATCAGACTGTGCATGGATGTCATTCCAGATTCCCACAGCCAGCTTCAAGACCCTTTCTTGAAGGATGTACACATCTATTTGAGGCAGCATGGATATGCACCAGGGTGGCTGCTGACCACAGCATAAATTCTCGGCATCTGATGGCATCTCCAGACACTTCTGACAAATGCACCAATGTGGCTGTCCAGGGAAAGGAATGCAATGTAGTTCAAAGAAGATCAGGCTAGGGTCCCGGCAGAACATGGACATTTCCAACAGCTCCTCCCGACTCAGTGTGCTTAGTGCTTCCTGAAAGGATAGTTCTGAAATATTAGTAGTCATATAAAGCTTTGTTATGGTCAAATGACAGTATATTTTATAAAGTATACTGTATATGCTTATAAGCATACACTGACAGACAATGACTTCTAAACTAGAAGTACACAAATGAAAATAAACTAAGAAACAGGACATTGCGTGTTCATTGACTGTCTCAGCAAAGTATAATCAATACATACTGATACATATTGATTGCAACCCTGGCTGTTTGAAGTTCCTGCACAAACGCCAGCACCTCTGCCTCTCCCTCTACCATGACCATGTCCTGGTTCGCCTCTGCCTCTGCCTTGGTCTGCAGCTCTCCCTCTTCCCCGACTACCTGTTGGTTCGTCTACCTGATGTGAACTGTGATAGAAATTATAACAAAGTTACAACAAATCAAATTATAACAAAGTTCTTTTTGACAACTGCAGCTTCATAGCTTGAGTGATTGACCATTCAAATAACTTTCTCACAAGTTGCCATTAGAGAACTTATTGGACAATTCCCAGTTGCTTTATTCATATTTACAAATAATGTTGTTAGAATTGTCTGGTTAATCAGCAGCGTTTCATCCACTCATAGCATGACCAGATAAAATGCCACTAGCCACCACCAGCTAATTCTCTATCTAGCCAGTAGGACACTAGCTAGCTAATTAATACTTTCAAACACCATATTCATACTAGAGTTACCATACGGGTGTAATGTGTCATTAGTCCCTGATTTCAGTAGATGGCCGGCAAACTACATTTATTGCCAGTGCCAATCATGGTCCAGAATGCAACACACAATTGTGATGTGGAAACTTGAGGCCTCCAGTGCACATATACTGAGAATGGACTTCATAGCAAAGAAGGAGACATCTTGTGTCCAGCAGTTAAACTTTTGAAATGAAAAACATTTGCATATTCAGAGATTATGGGTTTTTCAGTGAGGAAGAAGGAGTAGATGTCATTTTAAGGCTTTTAATGAAGTAATTGAAGGTTTTTTTCTGTGGAAAACCCATGTCAAATACAAATTATTATTTCAAGCAGAGTATATTTTATATGTTTTGATGTCTGGAAGGGATCTATGAAGGTATACTATTTTCCTAAAAAAAACAATACAATCCCTCTCAATCATCACTTATGACCTGCTAGAAGTTTGTGGCGGTGCCCTGCCCGCTAACTGTATTTTCTTGTTTTCTTTTTGTTTTGCTGTATTAGGGCTGTTCTGGACATCAACCTTTGGGTAGTGGGTGTGTAGCCCCCAGTCAATAACAGCATGCAAGTGTGAGGGTGGACTCATAGTGTAGTGACCAGGTTACATCGCATCAGTGTTTCTCCTGCTTCTCTGTCTTCTCTGCTGTGTTCAGACTACTGCTGTGTGCTGCTCCTCTGCTGTCCGTGTGTCTGTTTTACCAACACACACACACACACACACACAGAGCAGAGAGGCCAGAGCAGACAAGATGAAGCTCTGCATTCACACAAAATCCGGCAATGTGACACCTTCCTGCAGGGTTGTGCAGCGGTGTGGGTATGTTTATTTGCTATTTATATGCTGCTCTATTTCGCTCCCTCTCTCTCTTTCTCTGTCTCTCTCTCTCACTCTGCTCTCATCTCACTCTGGTCAAGCCGGGGAGGGGGGACCAACTTTGAATGCTGTGTTTACAAACAGCAACCGACAAATCTTGTATAGTATACCTGTAAGGCGAGCACAGCTGATGAATGTGGAAACAGCCTTCTGAAGTCAAACATCCTAGTCACGTAACATGCCTATTTGGTGCATATCCGTCAGTCAGTCTGTAAGTTAGTCAGTTATGTTTTATTTTTGTGTCATGCTAATCTTTTGGCCCATCCAACATGGAATTAGAAGACACATCTATATGTTAAAGACAGCCTCTGGTAACACATATACAAAACCAAAAGATAGACATCACTAATAACATTTCTACACTATATGATGTGTTTTATACTGATAAAGGGCCTTTTACCACCTGCCAGACTTTCTCAAAGTAAAGGAACATCTTCATTGTGTTATATTTGAATAGCCAACCCAGTCTATATACAGTACATTGTCCATGCTAAACAATATATGCAATAGATATTTCTAAATCACTGTAGGTCTTTCCAGGTTCAACATTAAGGGTAAAATACTACAGTTCTTAGATCATATTTAATTTTAATATTTAATCATCCTGAAAATATCTCTGCACACCTGAGTGTGTGACAGGTGCATCGGAGAAAAATGCAACTTGAAAACAGTAAGAAAAACTGTCTCGCTCACTGCTGAAACATTTATTAGACTCTGTCCGACCTTCATCAGGTATAGAGTGTATACATATACCTGTTTTTATTCTTTTCAATATTTAATCATCCCAAATGTACAACTCTAACACTGACGTACAAGTCCAACCCTCAGCTTACCCAGATCTAAAATATGTACAGTATGGACACCTTTTCACACAATTAAGAGTAATGCAGGATAACTAACTTTTAAATAACATATTACAGACATTTAATACTTAGTATCAATACTGGACTAAATAAAGTGTGACTCCCCAAGACTGAATATTAGACATTAGATATTGCATTACTCAAGTCAATCTTCAAATCTGTCATCATCTTAATTTCATGAAAATATGCAGATTTATTCTAATAGGGCCCAAAAGCACATTACTTTCAAGTATAAAATTGAGGTATTAAGCCAAGTATCCGGTACCCATACAAATCACTTTTCCTTCCCCGTTTGCTCATGATGAGCTGCTGAACTTGTATAACATTATAACCTAGACACATGAGAGTTGGATTTTACACACAGTCTGTCTTTTTTATGGCCTTATGATGCTAAAAAATCATTCCAGAGATGTATTATAATTATAGAGGCATACAGAATATATTTTATTAGGCCACTTATACAATCGACATACCTATTTGTCTTACTGTAGCATAATCAAAATAAATGTATTATGCAGATCTTTGCTTAACATAGGTCTGTTTTATACAAGAGTGGTTATAATACTGGTAATACATTAATCAGATGCCTTGACCTTGCATTTACAATAGATTTAAATTTTAAATGTTCAAAGAAGCAACAAATCATGAGAGCTATAAAATAAACAGAGCCCTAGGCTTAATGAGATTTGAGAATTGACTGGAGCACTGGAGAATTGACTGCAACATTAGACAGAAATTATATATATTCCTCTTCGTGTGCACTAATAAATACTTGCTTATGTGATGTTTCAAGCTCAAAATATGAAAAGCAGAGGGTCTCTTGACCTAGACTTCAGATTAATTCCCCCTCAACATGTTATGGTTGTTTCATTAAACTCAATCAATTCTTTCTGCAGCATGCCCAAGCAATAACAAAACAAAAACATTATTCTGCTCCAAAACAGCAAATTTCTCAGCATTATTATTTTTTCTGTAACAATTATTTTTTGTTGATTGGAGAGTTGTTTGTCCACACCGACCTGATTTAGCTCTGGGGCAGCTTTTCAAAACTATGTACAAGTTAAATTAACACTAATGGCACGGACTAATATGAGCACTGCTGAAGTGTTCATTTTCACATCTTAGAGTGAAATGAACACTGATGATTTGCATTTAGGAACTGATAGTGTTCCTGTGCTATTGAATTATAGAAGACATCCTCATACTTAAAGGTATTTTTGAAATCTGCTATAGCATCTCCATACTGTATTAGTCCTATATCAAAATAGGGAAATTTCATGATCATCGTGGCCATATAACTCCAGTGATCCAATTCTATCCAACAAATGTTACAACTCTGTTTTAACGACTGAATAAGGAACCCGGCTGTTGTTACCAAGGTTGCTCAATTCTTTCCACGCATACAAAAGTGATTTCTGAATCAGTGTGAAATGGAAAGAGAAATTGCTTGGAAAGATGAAGGGAAACAGGCAAGCTAAAGAGATATGGAAAGAAATGGTTAAAGATAGCAAGAAACATTGGGAAAGAGAGGAAATGGATCAAGAGAGAAGAAGAAATGAGAGTGTGTGGCATAACCTCAACTTGTGGGAAAGAACTTGTGGGTTATATTGTCGCCATTAATATTTTAACATAACAGTGAAAACAGTCCTTTTAAAATTGATTTACAGTTAGATATTTTTACAGATATCCAGTAACAAGATGCTACAGCCTACAGCTGCTAGTGGCCCTGTGAGGCCTTGTATGCTAATATCATCATGCTAACATGTTTATCAGGTATATTGTTTAGCATGTTCACTATCTTAATTTAACATGCTAAGATTCTCTAATTACCACTAAACACAGACTACAGCTGAGGCTGATGGGGATGTCTTTAGTTCTTCAGGTATTTAGTCATAATACCTAATGATTGGACAAAGTGGAACTTTGACTTGAGGTAGGTGAAAATGTAAGGGATCACAAGTAGGACATAAATGTGTGAACCAAATTTCAAGGCAGTCAAATAGTTGTTGAGATATTTAACCAAAGCCATAAATGTGAACCGCATGGTGATGCCAGAGGAAAAATAAGGGGATCACCAAAATCATTAGGATTCCTCATCTGGGGACCATGAATGTCTGCACCAAATTTCATGGCAGTCCATCCAATAATTGTTGAGCTATTTCAGTCTGGACCAAATTGGTGACTTGACTGACCAGCTGACAGACAGAATTAGCAGCTAGCTGGGGAACAAAGTGTAGCATTTAGCAGCTAAAGCTCCAGATATTTTTCTCATGAATTATTCGGTAGTGACCAAAATGGAGCTAAAAGGAGACTAAATATGGGATATACATTTGTCAGGTGACTGGAAACAACTCGAAATGAATGCTAACATCTTTTAGATATGTAAAAATGCAAATATTTGCTAACATGTTCATCATAACAACTTTATAAGGTGAATGTTTTCAGCTGGTTGCACTACTCATGTGGCCAAAAATAAAAAAATAAAAATTAAGCAGATTTTTGTTGATATAAATCTCTCGAAATACACCCAGGGTCCATAATCAAATTAAAATACAACATTTATTCTCCATGTTTTACTTGTCTAAATGATTTAGATACAGGCAGTTACAAGCAGTTGTCTCTTTCTCTAGACTCGATGCTGAGGCAGAGCTTTTTACACAATGCCTTCCTTGTTTGTAACACTGACACTAACACTAAGCTATGATGAATCTTGCATTTGATTTCAGTTGAATTATACATTGTCTAAAAGCTTGTTTCGTGTGTGTATGACAAAAAAGGAGAGATTTGTCTTTCGGGGGATGGCTTTTTGGCGTCTGAAAGACGGATGCTGTCAGTTGAGAGGAGAGTTTCATTGTACTTGATCGCCACCAGTGAGATTTTCTCTCAGCCCTTGTATGGACGAACAAGAAGGTGCACTGTCCTACAACAATATGAATTATCTCTGACTGTTTTTCATAATTTTTCTTGTTTTTTTTTTGTGCTTTTTTATTAGGTAATTCACTTTGCCTGGCAGAATCAACACCATGATAGAGTGTCAATTATTGAGAAGATGGACAGAAACTGCAAGATGGACTCCAGCACCAACACACCCAACTCATCATCTCATCACACACACACACACATATATTTCATTTACAAGCCTATTTGCATTCCCTGTTTTGTGTTCCACAGTTACAATCCACTTTCCCGTTGTTCAGGCTATGTTGAATGATTTGTAGCATCAGTTAAAATATTAATGCTAATAGGAAAACAGTTTTAAGATTCTTAAGACACAGAGAAAAGGAAAATTGTGTGTGTGAGGAAAAACAGGGTAAACAGAGGGAGAGAGAATAGACTTTGGATTGTAAAATCTTTACTGTCACAATTTAGACTCAATAAAAGCACTCAGCAACAGCAGATACAAACACAAAGTGAGAGAGAGCAGGTGGAGGGGCATAAAGACTGGATGAAACAAAGACAAACCTGGCAGCAAAGAAGGTAGGAGATGTCAATTCTGCCCTAAATGAGGTGACAGACAAACATTTTCTGCTCCACTGTGGCAAATATGATAAAAAAAGGTACCAAACTCCTTACGAAAATAAAGTATAATTTTTAAGAGACTGAAACCTCCTCTGGTCAAATCAAAGTGCCTCCTAGGAGAAAAAAACTACCCAGAGACAGCTAAATATAACAGCGTATAAATATAAACTATTTGAGAAACTCATGAAAACAGTAATTATTCTCATCAACACTTGCCTGCCCATTTGTTTCCATTTTCATGACTCCCCACATGATTGTAATGATTGTATTATACTGTTCTGATACACATTCAAATACACAATCAGAAACTTTCACTGACAAAAGGTGTCAATGTCACTCAGATTAGAGTCAGCTGTTGGTAATTACTTTGGCAGTATCAAAGTTAAGTTCACTAAAAAAAAACTGGAGATGAAAAAATGAGAAAGATACTGGATGTGAGAGATAGCACAAGTCTCAAGCAGTCTGGACCAAACAAATTATAATAATAACAATAACTTTATTTATCTAGGACTTCTCAAAACACAGTTACAAAGTCATAGCCATAAAAACCAAGCACATTATAGAAACACACACAACAAACACAGTAAAGTAAACTAAAATGACATAAAATATAATATCATCAAAAAGCTATTTTAAACAAGTGGGTTTTTAACAGTGACGAGACAGAGTTGGCGACCCTGATCTCCTCAGGCAGGTCATTCCAAAGTCTAGGAGCCCTGATTGCAAAGGCTCTGTCCCCTTTATGTGTCAATCTGGACCTTGGAACAACAAGAAGCGATGCCTCCGATGATCTCAGGAAGCAGGAAGGGACATAGGGCCATAAGGGATCTGATAGATCGGTTAAGGCAAGGCCTCTCAGGTCTTTGTAAGTAATCAATAAAATCTTAAAATCTATTCTAAAAGCGACAGGTAGCCAGTGAAGGGAAGCCAGGATCGGTGAAACGTAATCATGTTTCCTAGACCGAGTTAAAATCCTGGCAGCAGAGTTTTGGATAAGCTGGAGGCAGGGAGAAGGATTTTTTTGCTGATGTCAGAGAGCAGGGAATTACAATAGTCCAATCGACTGGTTATGAAAGCATGAATGACAGTTTCCAGATTTTTTGGCAGAAAGAAATGGTCTAATCCTTGAAATGTTTCTGAGATGATAAAACCAGGATTGAACCATTGAATTAACATATTAATCTAGGGTGATCCAAAATGACACCAAGGTTTCTGCGATACTGAGTTATTGAATGAGACAGTCATTAAATTATAGCCGAAGAAAATGAAAAGTATATCAGCCTTTAGACATCTAATACAAAAACTCAAAGTAAACTTCAGTGCTGGTTAGAACTGAATAGACAATACTGTTGTTTGGCAGCACCTGGAAGTTCCTTGAAGCCCTCCCGATCATATTTATCATATATGTTATCAGTTTATTTATGATGTTGTCATCCTGTTTTTCCATACTGTAATTTTGCTATTTTGGTTTATTCTTTACAGACAACATCTAACTGTTGCTCTTCCTGAGGTTTCTTCTATTTTTGGGGGGGTGGGGGAGGGTTCCTTATTTGAATCAAGGGATAGAGGAAATGCTATAAAGGTTGAAACGCCCCCTGAAGCAAATTTGTGATTTGTGATATTGGATTATATAGAAATAAGAATGAAAGACAGAAGAACTCTTCCTGTGACACTGCAGCCTGTATAAAGATGTAAGAACCAAGTTTTTTAAAACCAAAATACAACTTAAACATATTTGACACACTCTTAAGACCAAAACAAAATTCAGCATTTAATTGGGTAAAAACTGCCATAGGCCAACAAGCAGGAACATATGTCGGAGCATGTCACAGCCTGAGGGAACACCAGTGGTTGAAGAAGTCAGATCCATTACATAAGTACAAGTTAGTAATACAGCAATGTAAAAATACAAGTAAAAATCCTGCATACACAGTTGTATGTTGTTGTTCAAATAAAAGTACAAAATGATTATCAATAGAATATACTTTTAGGTATCAAAAGTAAAAGTACCCATTGTAAAGAATGGCCCCTTTAAAAGAGATGTATTATAATGTATATTATATTGCAGTATGATGATGTTTCAAGATGAATGATGATGAACTTTTGACAATCAAATAATCATTTTAATCACTTTTCAAGCAAAAATGCCAAATATTTTCTGCAACAATTCGCTGTTTTTGTTTGTCATATATGACAATGAAATGAATATCTGAAGGTTTTGGATTGTTAGTCAGACAAACAAACAAACTGAAGAAACCATTTTTTAACATTTCATAGACTGAACGATTAATTGATTAATCAAGAAGAATCAGTAGTTGCAGCCCTTATATCGACACAATAAAATTAAGAGGAGTGAAAAATACAACATTTCTCTGTGAAATTTGGTGTAGTAGAAGTATAAAGTAGCATAAAATGGTAGATAAAGTACAAGTACCTCAAAATTGCCATTCAGTACAGACCTTACTGTCCTCCAATGAGCTGAATAAAGCACATCAATATACTGATCTCTTTCTAAACCTGCCTCTTCTTTTTGATTTTTACATCTCTTTCCTTCCAGCTCAAACCATCACCATTACATACTCTTTTTTGGTAATGATTTCTTTGCAACAATTTATTTTCATTGTGGTGTGCAACATACAAACCATTTGTTAAGTTTTTTTCTAACATTCTGGATCATTATTCTAACATTGTAAACCTTGTACAACATGCTTTAGCAGTACAGTACTTAATTTAATTATGGCCATGCCATTAAGGCAGTTGTGAATTTGAATTTTGAGAGACAGCGGGAGAGTGAGTGGGTAAACGCAAGAAGCGGAGGAAGAGGGTTCAGGGATCAAGAGAAAGGGAATAATTGAATTGTAATTGAAGCTTTGGTAGTATTGTTTGTGCAACATTCACGGCCATAAAGCATGCTGAATTGTTGAAATGAAATTGAATTGAACTGAGGGAGATAGAGGAGCTGTAGAGACACGGTCAGACGTGGAAGAGTCAGTGAACAACTTCTAACTGCCTCATCAACATATAGGCTTCTTCCCTGTCATGCCAATAAAGCATTTTAAATTTGAAGAGAGGGAGAGTGGGAGACAGAGAGAGAGAGAGAGAGAGAGAGAGAGAGAGAGAGAGAGAAAGGGAGAGTGGGAGAAACAGAGAGACAGAGAGAGAGAGAGAGTGAGCTGTGCTGGCTTTCATCAGTCACATCTCGCTGTGGGAGGGGGATTGAAGCGGCTGCATGCCTCGGAGCTCTCTGGTAACAGAGACAGTAGACGGCACTGACTCACACCGACTATCCACACTCACACACACATTTTAGACTCTACCTGACCTGCAATCTGACAAGCCGACAGGAGGAAGATGATGATGAGGACATAAGTTTCCCCTGTTTTTTTTTAAGCTGCTCTTGACTTTGACAGCATATTTCGTTTACATTTGGGGCATCAAATAAAGCAAAGAATGCATGTTATTTATTCATAAACACCAGATGGCGGTGAGTTGAAATATCACTTAATCACATCTCAGGACGGGACAAAGTGTTTTTTTCTCACCTCTTTTATTGCAACTGCGGACAACTTCGTTTCTACCGGTGGAGGAGCTTCTATTTTCATCCTTAATTTTTAAAACATCGTCCGACTCTCCCCCCCCCTCCTTCTCCTCTTCCTCCTCCACCACCACCTCCTCCTCTTCCTCCAACCGTCTTCACTTCACACAACAGCCACCGAGGAGACCAGACTACAGCCTGCCTGCCTGCCTGCCTGCCTGCAAGCGGTCAAAGGGAATCAAAATAGCAATTTAGTCAGCAACAGCAGCACAGGACTGGACGCTCACAAGGATGCTACTTCAGCACAGACACTACTAGACGGTCCAAACAGCCGCTGCCAATATGTTCAGGCGAGGTAAGAGAAACTGGGATGCACTTGTTTTTATGACTGGCGATGCGCAGCGTGTGTGGCTGTGTGGTTCATTAGTGTTGATGTGTGTGTTCCTGTGAGTTGGTACAAATTCTTGGAGTGTTTTTTCAATTTTTTTGGCTGAAGGCAGTCGCGGGGGAGCTTCTCGGTGCTGCCTGAACAACTTGCCAGCCGTCCTTTATCCGCTGGCGGCCGGGACTGGAGAGGGAATTAAATATTTATCCACTTCATGTAAAAATTATTCTTAAAATAGCGAACCGCTGCCGCACTGCAGTTTGTAGGACTTGCACGAGGATGGCTGGCGCTGTTGCTGGGGGGGGGGGGGGGGGGGGAAATAGAAAAGGCAGCGCGCGAGAGAAAGAAATCATGAGGAAAAAGTTCATATTTGTGCTTTTTGTTACTACTTTGTAAGTTTTACACATTTGACACTTTGTACGTGCGCGCACCCATGGCTTTTTTTGTGTGTGTGCGCGGGCGCTTGTGTGCGCGTGTGTGGTTAAATTTGGCCTGACAGATTGAGGCGCACAGCCTACCAATAGCAGGATATTTTGACTTGTGTCTGCACCAGGGGAGAGAGTGGCTCTCCCACCAGGTCCGAGGGCCCACAGAGGATAAAAACCAGTGGAGGAGTAAACAACAGAAAAACAGCACGTGCCCAACACCTTGCTGTGTCACAGTGACATGTGGCTCTTTTGTGGTCAGAAAAGGTATTAAGTTTTACCACAATGACCTTGCCTGTGTGTGTGTGTGTGTGTGTGTGTGTTGACAGGAAATCTCCAATCCCTTTAACAGCATCCTTCTGTGCCTGCATACACGAGCGTGCGCGCGTGTGACAAAGAGGAGCTTCAATTAACATCACTCTTTGTCAAAAATTCAAAAAGCCATTTTACAAATTGATGCTCCATGTTAAATATTCAACTCATTGAGTCATAACTGAAAATATGAAGCAAAATATGAAAGCGCTTGCACACACACACACGCACACACATACACACACACACACACACACACACACACATATACACACACACACACACACACACACACACACACACACACACACACACACACACACACACAAACACACATTTTAAAGAGAAGCATTTGTGAAGTGGTGACTCATCTGCCAATCTGCCAACCCCCCCCCCCAAAAAAAAAAAAAAAAAAAAATACAGTGGGGCTGTAGTGAAAGGCAGATTGTCAGGATGCTGTTTTGTGATGAGTGTAGTGCACGGCTGGCTGAACCCTGAAAACATAATAGAAAAACACTCTTTAATAGAGACGCTGGATGTCTGTCATTTGTCATTTCAATGCTGCCCAACACCGAAGAGGGAAGCAACACGCATACATCCATGCACATCATTATCTATTAGCTCACTTGGTTGGCTCGATTCAGGGCACAAGCTGGGCGATCTCCTCATTAAGGGTGGGACCTAATGGGCTTGACAGAGGGCTGATTAGTACTGTCATTGTGTGTGTGTGCGTGTGCGTGTGCATGTGCGTGTGTGTGTGACAGTGCAAAAGACAGAGGGAGCTTGCTGGCTAGAGGGAGACAAGCTTTAATTTTAATCTTCCTGTAATTTCAGATGGATAGCACCCACACACACACACATCCACACATACACACACATATATGGTGGTGATGGCTGACACGTTGCTTTGTATCTCCTCCTACAAATATGTGGCTGTCAGTAACAATAATAAAATTCAGAGTAATTGTGCAGTCTGCCTGAGATACAGTTATCTATGTCTGTCACCTTTACCCACTGTATCTCTCAGCGTTTGGATAAAACAAGAGGGGGAGTGAGGAGAAGGAGGATAAGTGTTTTTGTGTAATGGAAACTCCCTCTCTCTCTCTTTCTCTCTTTGTCTGTCTCTCGTTCTTTCTCTTCCTCTCTGCTTGGCCAGTTCCTGCTGCCAGCCACAGTCTGAGAGAGGAGAGAGGCCTGGCAGGCTGATTGGCTACTAGCTGGCTGGTTTGGGTGGCTGCCGAAGCTTTGTTTCCCTGCCAGTTTGAAGCTGGATTTTTTCCCTTACTTGACTTTGCCTCTGTCTCCAACTTCTCAGTTGTCTCCTTATTTTATCTACAGTTCCTCAGTCACGTACACACTGGCACTGTGTGAACAAAACGTCTCAAGCCTTAAAATTAGATTAGCTAAATCTGTTATTTCTCCAGCACATTCTATCGTGTTATAGTTAACACCTGTTAATTTGTTCGGATGTATTAATTATAAATTTATGTTTTTCAATGTGACTAAGTGCTAGGAATATGGTGATGTCCTTGGGCAACAAAGCACAAGCTCATACTGATTTTTGCTAAATTGAAGCACTATTCATCTAAAGTTTCTTTTTCCTTTTACAAAATTGCAGATGTGGTTAAGCTTTTTGCCGCATCAAATACACAATTACACTCATAAAGCACAGGAAAGCCCATTATTTCATTCAGATACACAATCCTACACTGATCAGCTGAGCTCAGCAGAGGATAAATTTAAGAATAAACATATTGATGGGCAAAGCTTTAGAGTCCTGACAGTGGTAGATCAGATAAACAGATGAACGCAAATAACTTTCTTAAGGTTTTTGAAAGCATGAATTGGAAAATGGCTCTGCAACAGCTCTGTCATTCTGCTTCCAAACTGGGCTGCTGCATAATCTCAAACCATTATGGCATACAATTTTAAAATTGTCGAAAATATGCAGTCAAATTGTCTCATTTTGAGGAATTCTGGGCAGACTTCTGAAAGAGACTGTTAAGCAGCACACTGCTATGGAATTTAACTTTAGGTTTTTCAATTTGCAGATATTTCTGAAAACTCTGGAGATATGAGTGCATTTGCAAAATGGCCTGCAGAAATGGAGCGAGAAACAAATACAGCGATTTGGAAAACACTGTTGGCTGAATGCATTTTGAGTTAAAGTGATGACAATATAATCTACGGTTTGAACCACTTGTCAAGATTTTTTTTAAAAGGGAACTTAGACTTGCAAAACAGTTGTTAGAAAGTGTTCAAAACTATTATTTGTACTTAAATTAAACTTGTTTGCTGATGCAGTTTGTAATACATTTAAACATAATCATATAAAGTGTTGTTCTACTGCACACACATCGTTTATGAAGACTGCAATACCTGCATAACAGTATGTAAGGTATGTGGATTTGATGGTGTTTGTGTGTCATATGAAGTCAGTTTATATGGAAGAAGATAGAGTTTGTATGTGTGAGTTTGACACATTGCTTGACATTTTTTGGGGAAAGATGTCAGGAAATGTGTGAAAACAGTTTTTGAGTTGTGAACTTGTAAAAAGCCTGACTTAGGTCTCTTCTTCTTCTCTTCCTATCATTACTTCTTAATATGATTTTATCCTCTCGCTTTCGCTCCTGGTTTCTCCGATGACTGTACTGTAATCCGCAAAAAAAAAAAATTGCAATATCTTAGGTAGTGAAATGTTCTGTGATATTACCTTCAGCCATGATAATCTATAACTAACTTTAGCTCTGTGCTGAAATTCGCTGATCAATATCAATATATGATGGTAAAAATTGCAAGTCACTGTTCATTCAGACTATAGCCTCAACCTCGCCTGAGGGCCAATAGCTTTCTCTGAGCCCAAAAGTGAATAAAAGTCTGGCTGGATTATAAAACCTTCCAGCAGTATTCAAGTGAAATATTGCAGTGCACACTATATGTTGACCTGTATTTCAAGTAATAATGAGAGATCTTTAAACGAGCTTTCTCACATCTTGAATTTCATTTGATCTATTTTTAGAGTTGCTGTCATAAATATATACACTTTGTGACAAAGAGTAATGTCACATCCTTACTTTCTCTCTCTGAGCTGACAGTTGCGTTGGCACACATACATTTTGCCTGCAGGTCATTGTCAAGTCTACAAACAATTAGAAGCTGCTGTTGCTCTTTTGTGTTGCTCCGTATATGTGTGTGTGTGTGTGTGTGTGTCTACTAGCATCTATGATAGCCTCTGTGGATGATAATAACATATGGATTAGTGACAAAATGTTTATTCGGGTCGTGAAGCACCAAATGGTGGGGTAATTGAGTGCTGAGATTGATCCAAATTTGTTCTTGCAGTACTGACATCCTGAGGCAGTGGGCAGATTTTACAGACTCGGAAGACAATACAGGGAATGTGGTACTTTGTGAATTCTGTGGTTATATTATGTTAGAGAACTAAATCACCTTGGGATTTAATGACTGGAATGGAATTCATATGATAATCAATAACATCTGTAATGCAAGTCACAGTGGAGAATCGGATGAAACGCATCGCCACACACAGTGAGCGTCCGTGCAATGGCTGTGCATATCAATGACCTTTGTAACCGCTCCTCCCGCCTGATCTCAAGGTCACTCACAGACTCCTTCTTTCTTCCGCTGTATCCTGAGCTCAGTGTGGTCTGCTCGCTGAATTCTATTTTATCATCAAGTTGTACAACAGTTTTCCTGAACGTGTGCAGCATTTACAACGCAATACACTGTGTATAAATGTGTCAAAATAATTACAGGGAATGATGTTTTACAGCTCCGAGCTTATAAACCGGTGAACAAACACTATGCAAAAAAAAAAAATAATAATGATAATATGAAACACTTAATGAGCAGCAATTGGTTTGATGCTAAATAAACAAACACCAAGTGCTACAAATTATGCTGCACAGAGCATGAAATGGCATTTCACAATGGCCCTGTGGTATGTTTTATCCCAACTTTCCTGCTTTAAAAAAAAGCTCTATCATATATTTATCTTTGTGTACCAACACACTGTTTTGCATTTTCAATCATTGCTTCTAGGTTATATGCAAGCCAATGGAATCAGTTAAAGCAAAAGAAACATTCCTCTGTGCTATTTTTACATTGTTCAAGCCAAAAAAAAAAGTGTTAAAAGCCATAACAGAAAATGTTTATGCCTCAATTCCCTCTAATTAGACTCATACTATGTTTGTTTAGTTGCTGTGGCAGTAAAGTTGTTGCTGAATTGTTGGTAAATATGGTGCACTAATTTGCTTATGAATCTCCGCAGTTCACCTTGAGAGCCGGCTGCACACACAGCAGGAAGGTCCTGTGTGAATAAAGTGCTCAATCAAATGAGACATTACTCCCTATCAGGAGCCCTGTGGAGACCTCTGATTGCAGGTTCATGTAGCAACAGCTAGGGCTAGTTATGCATGTACCGTATGCGTTTGTGCGTGTGTGTGTGTATGTATGAGACATAGGTGCGTCTGTATGTATGAGTGTGAGAAAGGTTTTGAGTGAAAGGGACGCAAATGTGTGTGATCACATAGCAAGAGCACATAGCGCGGTGATCATAAGGATTTTGTGTGTATGTGTCTGTGTGTGTGTGTGCGTGAGCCTCAGGAATCGTTAGTGTAAATGTCAGAGCTGGAGGTCGGAGACATACTGTATACCAAGGTAGAGACAGAGAAGAAGAGATGGACACAGGAAGAAAAGAGCGATTATTTGGAAACATACTTCACCTGGAGGATAAAGGAATGCACAGAGAGACAAAGCCAGTGGCGAGTGAAAACTGAGCTGACAGGAGCTGATTGAGTGTTTGTATGTGTGTATGTGTGTGTGTGTGTGTGTGTCTCAGACTGATTTGTCAGTTTCTCCCTCTCTGGCCCAGGAACTTCAGTATTTTTCTATCTCCAGATGGAGAGACAGTTGGACGAACCAGTCACATGCAGCAGCTTCCTCTTTTGCTGACTCAATTGAATGAGCCGCTATTATTCATGTTAATGTTGGCATGTCTTATCTTATAAGCCATAAACTTAGAGATTTAGTTTAACAATTTATAAATAGGCTTATTTGCTTTCATTCTGGGAGTAAGATGAGGAGATGAATATTCATGTTCTCATGTTTAGCTTAGCTTAGCATAAAGACTGGAGGCAGGGGAAAGAGCTAGCCTGGCTCTGTCCAAAGTTAAAAAAAAATACACCTAGGAACACCTTGAAAGTTGCCCTATTTACCTAGTGTGTCTTGTTTGTTTAACTTGTAAATAAGCAAAAATGTAAAAATGACAATTTGCGACTGTGGTCACAGGTTGGTGAGCGCTGGTTTTAGTTCCAGTACATGCACACTGACAAGACTTTGGGAAGTTACTGCACCCAGATGTTGTTTGCCAAGAAATAAATCCAACATTTAACTCCCCCTAAAAGCACAAGTTTTCAGTTTAGCATTTCTGGTCATGAATGGGTTTAAGAAAGGAGCTACAACACATTAATTAGTGAGCTTTTAAATTGTGGGTAGGCTACTTTTTTCTTTTTTTTTTTCAGGCTAGATGTGCACTTAATGCATCAAACATCAGATTGATACTGATATTTTCATCTAATACTCTAAAAGTCCCATATTTGTTCACTCTTGCTGATGCATTAGTTGTTGAAGTGATGGCTGCACTGTCGATGAACAAGCACCACATACCACGTTTCCAAACACACACACAAAATAAAATTCAAATCCTTTGTGTCTAACTCCCATGCAGGATATATCTCCTTTATCACCCCTCTTCCCTCAAATCTCCTCTCCTCCCATGTCTTCTCCTCTGTAGCTGGTTCGCTCTGTACCTGTTGAATAATTGATAGCTGTTTTGGTTTCTGATAAGGCGTTTGGGGTCCGCAGCTCTCAGCAGTATGGGCTTGCTGCTTTCCTCGCGGCAGATCACACGGCTCAGTCCATCCTTTCACTCTCTTTTTCTTCCCCTTCTTCACCCTGCCTCCCTCCTTTTTTTTTTTAATCTCGTCCTCTACTATCACATGCTAGTTATCCTGATATGCGCCACTCACATTCTCTGTAAGCGTGTTTGCATGCATGTACAATACTGTAGCCAACAGCTCCCATTCCAGGTTTTATTCTAGATAAGCTCTCGATATCCATCTTCTTCTCCTGATTATAAACAACCCTGCAAACATAAATAAATGGAATATGCTGGATATTACCATGGAAACAGAACTTGCAGAGACAGAAAAATAAGTAAATAGGATTTTACACATGTCTCCATACTGGCTCATAATGCCCCCCGCACTCCCACCCCCCCCACCGGTTTCTACAAGGAGTCGACAAATAATGTAAACACTTCATGCGAGAGGATTTCACCTTTGAAGTGGCTGAGTAACCACTGCAAACACTTCTAGGAAGGGTCAAATGGGCAGCATGCCAATTAGCAGCATTTACAAACTCCCTGTGAGCTGTCTATCATATCCGTGTTGGTTAGTTTCAACGTGTGAATGCCCTGTGCAGTGCGCTGAGACTGTCCTGAGACTGTCCTCATAAGACAGACAACAGGACCATTCTGCCGAATCTGTGCCTTTTCTGTCCCCAGGACATTAGATGCATAAATATGCATGAAAAGTATCTGTATGATACACTATATTGTCAAGCAGCAAGTGTCATGCACTTTGTCCTAATTGCAATTTGAAGATACATCATGTAAAACCTCAATAAAACTGCCTAGAACACTGAAAAAAATAGGATTTTAGCCCTTCTCCACTCTCTAACACTTCACTTCACCATGAAATATAATGATTAGAATCCTTCAGAAATCTTAGCTGTTTGTTCATATGCCTTAGGCCATGTTCCCCAACGCCCTGTCCATAGCCTTTGAATAGGATCACTCCTTCAACACAGCAGGGGTGCCAACCATAGACTGTGCATAAAGAATAAAGATGGACGTAGTGAGGTGTGATGTTCCCCATTGGTTTGCTTTAGAGCCGGTTTGAAGTCCAGAGTTGCTGCTTATGGTCGGCGCTATCTTTTCCGTTTGGAGCCAGGACCTTCCAAAGAAGGAGTGCAGGGTGTTGCCTTTCACAATCAGGAAGCACAACCTGCTACCTCAGACCAAAGCAAATGCTAGCTTACTGGCAACACAGAGTGGTGCACACTTGGGCTAACATTAGCTACTTTAGTTAAATTGTGCAAACATGGCATGTATCATAATCAATTAACATTAAACTTGAAACTGAAATATTACAACAATAGTCTGACTCGCAGGCGAGCGAACTGTCAATCACAGCTGTCAATCAATGTCCTCACGGCAGACATCAAAGCTACTACAAGTCTTCAAATCTTATTAATGCCGCAATAATTTCCAAAATTACCACCAGCACACTTGTTAGAGGGCCCAAATTTAGTGATTGAGACCATAATGACTTGTTGAAAAGAATTATTGATTTTGTATTTCTATAAAAAAGTTGACACTTGGAGCCAGGGATTTTTTTGGAGCCAGTAGCTAGCATCCGTCGGTGGCATTGCATTTTAAAGTACTTCCACATTTGCTTCACCCTCAAGCCGTGGTAGTTGCCGGTTGGTGCCAATGCAGAGGCCTCTGACAAGAAACCACAGAGTTGTCCAACACTGGCCAATCAAACAAATGAAAGCTCACACTTGCTGGTAGATCACTATAACACTATTTCTACTGTTTTTTCAGTAGTATTCATTGCGATGAAAAATAAAAGAATCGACACATGATAACTCTCCAGAGTATGAACTGCTGTGCAGTGTTTTGGCATCTGATAAGTTCGGAGGACTTGTTGGTGTCTGTGTTGGCCTAATGTTGTTACGACGTCTGTATTGGCTTTACATTGATATATCAAATAATTTATCAGTGTTATTTTTTGACCAATGAAGCTGCAATTTGGACCACAGATCATTTTTCCTCAATGGACTCATATCAAAATTCTGATCCCTGAACCTCTTTTGTAGTTAACAAAAGCTGCACATTGACATTCAACCTCATACAATCTAGTGTTTGTACTTGTTATTCAGTTACCTCATAGTTAAGTCATTTTTCATTTATTATTTATGTTGTTTTGTCTACACCGCATTACAAATTTCAAATGGAGCTCTTGACTATCCCAAAATGTATTGGTGTATTAATGCATGTACCGAAACTGCCTTACAATCTCTCTTTTTTTTGATCACTTGACTTCTAAGGCTCTTTTCTGTCTCTCCTTTTCCGCTACCTCTGCGCAGTAAAGTGTTTAGAGTCTGTATTAGCTGTTACCCAGCATGTGGGGAATTGAAGGAGATGGGTTAAAGAGGGAGAAGAGTTCATCAAACCCAGGACAACAAGTCAATTCCTCCTGATTTACCACATCAATCCCCATCTGTCCCACAGTATTCCTATACACATGCCAAAACGTGTGTGTCCGCACATACATAATCGCTCAAACAGAAACACATTCAGACACACGCCGACTTACTCACAAGCTCTCTTTTACATTTTCCGCCTCTCTCTCTCTGTACCGCAGTATAGACAGACAGGAGCGGCAGCAGTAGCAGGTCTTACATAACTACATCACTGCATTAACGAGACCATCTGCCTCTGACTGGTTCTTACACTTAAAGTTAGCGCTCCATTTGAAATGATACACTTTTAATACAAGCACACACAATGTAAGACCACCTGAACTGTCCTTATAAGCAGAACAACCAGGTGAAAATGGACTGAAGCTGTGCGACTTTGCCATTGTTTGGGCATTTTTCTATTTAAAAGGAGATTTATTTCATATGAATTAAACATTAATGCATCTGCTTAGTAGTAGTGCAAATTTGTACTTTAAAGTTGCAATAAAGGCAAAAAGCTATTCACATATAGAATATTCGCATATATCTTTTATCCTGTCTTATCTTTGCATTGCTTCTTTTCTGCGCCTCTGTCTAGTTCACAGTCAGTTGATTAATCAATTAGTCGATTGAGAGGAAATTAAAAATGGACTGCCTGGACATCAGACAGGACCCACCAGTGGGTTTAATGAAGCGCATCCTGAAAAATTTTCACTGATGCTAAATCCAAGTCCTGACTAAATTCCTAAATTAGCCCTTGAATAAAAACGGAAAAGCCAAAAATGACTTGGCTTCCCAAAAGCCCACGCATAGGTGCACCACAAAGACACTGACGCATGAAATGGCTGAAATTAGAAGAAGCCTGTATTTGGTAGGAGCCGGTGTTTGTGTTTGATGCACGCTTCAGAGTGATGAGAGGAAGTAAAGATGGAGTGATGTAAGAGAACAGGAGATGAGGGACATGTGAGAAAGTGTTGTTTGTCTGCTGCCACAGCTCGTTTGTGTCTCCACTTTGAGTCTCATTATAACACGTTGGCATTTGTGTATTCACGTGTGTGTGTGTGTGTGTGTGTGTCACACTTAGTCTTACATAACAATCAGTTGCTCAGCTGGGGACACTGTACAGATGAATCCCAGAGGACGCCTTTTTATTGGATCTAGTTTGGAGGTTTTCTGGAGCACAACTGAAAAAGTTATCAGAGACAAACTTTTACAGAGCTGGAAATGTGTACTTGCTCTAATATTAAAGTAAATCAGCATCATATTTTACATCGTTGCACAAACCAGCAGTCATTTTCATGACATTACATTTATATTTTAGGCATCACTGATCCTCTTTTACAGTGAGTGAGTCACAATACTTCGGATGGGCTTTTACATATTTTGTTTTAGCTATTTTTTTTCCTTGCCATATTGAATTCAAGCCTGGAATTGCTATATTATACTCATTATTTACAATTACAAAGACTTTAAATGAAACCATAAACTCATTAAAATGGAACAAATATGTTGGTTATCTTTAACATACCAAGGGAATACATTCTTCATACCCTAAACCAATCCTGATAGTGACTGCCTCTTGTTCAGGAAATTAGAAATGATTTGTACATGATGGGCTCAAGGTAGCTCTATAATAATCCATTGTGAGTTTTCCTTTTCTGTAGCGAGCTTGGATTTATGTCGGTAATCATTCAAATAGTGAATCGTGGCTGAGAATGAATCATTTATGGCATGTTGTATGGTACATTTGCCTTTGAATTATGGAAAGATTATTGCAGGTTGATATCATATGAATGGACCAGAATGGCTACTCAGAGCTGCAGTATGTGCTGAGAGACACAACGTTAAATATAGTGAGCTTTAAATAAAAGTGTCGAGATGGTATAGCCATTGTTGATAGAGCTGGTTTATGGGTGTGCTGCTGTTCCATGTAAGTGGTGTTTATGGGAGACTGGTCCCTGCAGCATCTGTGCTGGGAGGCGTCAGCACGGTTAATGTTGAGGGTTAGGGTCTATTAGAGGATGACTACTAAAACATGAAGACCAGTGTTGCTTGGCATGCAGTTGAACAAACAGCAGTGAGCGGGAGGAAGGGTGAAGACATCCACAGTGCACCCTCTGAACTCCCTCTCCCCCTTTAACCAAGACTGCATTAATCTTCCTAAGCTGTCAACATGACCTAAAACTGACGA
Source organism: Thunnus maccoyii (assembly GCF_910596095.1). NCBI lineage: Eukaryota > Metazoa > Chordata > Actinopteri > Scombriformes > Scombridae > Thunnus > Thunnus maccoyii. The sequence continues at coordinate 16,170,555 of NC_056545.1, forward strand.
TGCACAAGTGTGCAGAGAAGAGGAAAAACTCCCGCCAAGTAGACAACGGCTTGTGACTAATAGTAAGTTTAGCACAGCTCACCAAGCTCATAACCGAGTTGCTGCTCCATCTTGGCACAATTCAATTACTGCTTCGAGAAAAGGTGCTTACCTCGGATCTTTCTGCTCACTCATGAGTCAGTCCAACTCTCCACCTGGTGTGTGTGACCTCCCCGTAAACCAGGGAGGGTGAGAGAACCCTGACTTTTGAGACCGTCCCCCCCCCCAATGTCCAATTTTAACAGATGGCACCACTGGCTCATAAGCTAATGTTAGCTCACCCCATACGGCACAAGACATTCATTTGGTTATGCAGGTGTGAGTTAATGAAAGGTGCATGCAGAGGCAGTGTGAAGTAAATGCTGTAACAATGTGAGGATGTGTGAAAGAGCGAGAAAAGGAAAATGAGAGAAAAGAAATCTTCATGCTCACGAGTTTTGCAGGACAGAATTTTCACGCCTTTGCTTGCACCTGTTATTTAGTGATATAATGGCCTAAGAGATAATCACATCAAAGCAGATGCCTACCTAATAATACAGTGAGTCCCCCAAAAAGCCTGTATGACCTGTGTTGTTGTTATGATTACTACAGTGCTACTGCCCCAATAAGGATCTGGCAGCCACACTGCAGCACAGCTGTCATGAAGATGGGCTGCCTGCCCAACTACACCAGCTGTGCCAGCCCAACCATCACTTAATCACCCTGGGAGGGAAGGAGGGAGGGAGGGGGAGAAAGGATGAGGTACAAGGTTAAAAAAAGAAAGAGCAAGTGGTGAGGGCGAGGAAGTTGGAGTCGAAAGAAGAGAGTTGAAGGAAAAATGCAGAAAAGCAGAAAAGGTGAGGGGAACAATGGAGGAGGCAGAAATGTTGGGTGAAGGAGGGGGTGTTTTGGGGGGCGGGGGGGATGGTGGGAGATGCAGATGCTTGAGCAGGAAGGAAAATGTGATGGATAGGAGAAGCAAGGCATGCCAAGAACGAGGAAGGAGAAAAACACAGAGGTCTGAAACGCAAGAAAAAGTGGGGCAAGAAGTGAACCGAGGAAAAATCCAGACAGACAAGGGTGGGGTCGAAGGTGAGTGCTGGGAAAAAGAGTGATGGCGGCGAAAGCGATAGCATGAGGAGGGGAGAGGTGAGAGAGTGATTTGTAAAAGGAGGCAGGGAGCTGAGGTGAAGGAAAACGGCCCACACTGTAGAATGATGAAAAGGACGGAGGGCATAGTGTGAAAGAGACGGAGCGGGAAGGAGGAGAAGATATTGTCAAACATGTTTTAGGTCGATTTCTCAGCCGGCCAGATCAATACCGCTGCAATCAGTCTTGTTATAGCAAGAGCCGTATGCAACCACACAAGAAGCAGCAGATGGTGACCTCTGACAGACTTTCAGCACCTGCTTAGGTTCGAACACTCAGCCTAGAGGTCTGGCTGAGGTAAACATCTCTTAATGAACTAGACCAAATGCCACAGTAAACATTAAAGTAAGGATGAATCAGTTGGCCTTTTAAATAAGACAAACATGATTTCTGTCTTTCTGCTACTTAACGACCCACCTGTCTAACTATCTATCACACTCTAATGTCTTTCTGTCTCTCCTCTCTCTCTCTCTCTCTCTCTCTCTCTCTGAATGTGTGTGACTAACACCATGTCAGGCAACGATTCTCAGAGCAAATCATCCGTCCCCGGGGCAGATTTGTGCTGCACCACTCAAGATTTAGGGCAACCGAGATGAGTATATTTGTCTATATTGTAAAGACAGGTTATGCTTCATCCTCACACTGACTGATGATGAATCTTGGCTGAAGGGAGGATCGCTGATACATAAATATTAAAGATCGCTATTAACATAAACCTAGCTTATTGCCAAGATGAATATGTCGCATAAGTTAGAGTGAGTAAAATGAGTCTTTTGCCTAACCTAATCAGTCAGCCACCATTGATCTGAGCTCATGCAATCCTGGAAAGCTTCAGGTTTGTATTGAACAGAATCAGCAACACTCACATTCATTGACTAGGAACTTGCACAAACTAATTGATATGGACAACTCCCAGGAACTGCTGTAGTGCTGGAAAGTCCAGTATAATTTACGTATATGGAAAGTTACCTGGGGCTATGTGGGCTGCAAGAAAAGAAATATTGATTTCTGTGGTAAATAATAGGGAACAAAATAAACCCAAACTTATTTTTTTGTGCGGGAAAACAGAAGACTAATCCGTTTTTATTCACTATTATGAGGAAGGAAAGTTGGTTTATATGAAGGAACGAGAGCAATGGAATAACATTAAACATGAAACAGTAAATAAAACTGAATTATAGATTTTTGTATCCAACCACACATGTAAAAAAAAAATGTTAAACCGTTATCACCGAGTGCCAGGGTTCCTGCATACCTCTCAGGATGTGTTTTGGTCTGCATTTCCCTCCGCCTGCTACTACCTCCTCCGTCTCTTCCGCCAGTCTGAGAGACCTTACACGCTCTGTTCGGCAACAGATCAAGACAGCTACATCGTCTCCAAATGTCATTTCACAAGCATTTCCCCAGACACATTCATAGAAGAGGTTTTTCATGTCATCACATGTGCGTGCGTGTGCTGCTGGCCGTATGGGAGTTGAGTCTGCTTCTAAAGATATTTAGAAGCAGACTCTATATATTTTTTTTTCTGGATCAACTGGAGTAATAACCAATCATGTCTTGTGCGCATACAGATGTTTCCAGGAGAGAAGTAGGATGCGGGGTAAATAAAGTATTGTGCTATAAAAATGGTGAAGTCAGAGATGAAGCAACTTAATTCCTCCTTAATCATCCTGAGATGTCACCGGAAAAGAGGGTAATAACATGTAATCCACTTCTTCAATCCCCTCCCACTGCTGGCAGTTTGTTTGGACGCTCGTTTGTTGTTTTAATAATGACAAGGACACTTCAGCGACGGTAGATAAATTAGATTCGATACTGTGTAAACATACACAAACTCCCCTTTACTCCTACACCCCAATTTCTCCTTCCTGCCACAATCTCTCCGTGTTAACCCAGGAGCCCCCTGTGGTCCAGAGGTGACGGAGCACTGGCTTACCTTAAAGAGTTAGCATGGTAATACCTCCTGCAATCGGAGCCAGACAGCCAGGCCAGAGCAGAGTTAAGCCCTCGCTCTACTCACATCAAAGGGGACGGGCCATCCACAGCAATCTCCCTGTGAGAGAGAGGGAGAGAGAGAGAGGGAGGGGATGGAGTTTGGGGAGGGGGGGGGGGGCAGAGAGGGCGGGGGCTGCCATATATTCCCTTTATCGTGGGGAACTTTACGGTTCAGACCTGTGATTCTGAGGGGAATTTTATGGGCTGACCAAAGATTGGCAGCTTCAATTCAAAAGTAAAGGCTGTCTCATCACTTCCCAAGGTGTGTGTGTGTATGTGCAGTCGTGTTTGCGAGGCTTCGCCCATTTGTGCCAGCTTTACCTTTCTTTACTTTAAAGGTATATTTTATCATCCTGACAGCTTATTGTTTATCAATCCTGCCTCGTACGAGCTGATTCATGTGCTGCCGTTGCCTTCCACTCAGACCTGCATTTTTAATTGGATGCTTCTCAAGGGGGGGGCAGAGGGAAAAAAAAAAATCAATTAATCAATTCATTTTGGGGTACAAAGTTGTGTTGCAGCTTGTTTCTCTTTTCTGGGATATTAGCTGTGTCATTGTATTGTACTGGCGTGTTTGGCAAACACATCAGCACAGTGACTTTTAGATTCACTCGTGATGTTGTATGGGCGGATTATCAGATCGCGTGCTCATTGCTGTTGTTTTTATAGCCTGACAGAGACATTATTGCAGGGTGACATAGGCTTTGTTACATGTCGTACATAAATTTCGGAGTAAACACAGCAGTTACATTCCATTAATGAAACATATCCTCTAGAGATTATTCATATTCAGTTTTAATTATGAGATGGTCTCACTATACGATAAGCCTCTTATCTGAATGTGAGCATCAGTTTATTTCTAAATGAGCCACTGATATCCAAACTGCAAACGCACATGTCCGTGCCAACAAAGATGTGTGCATGCTCACATAAGCGTACACGGACACACGCAGTCATAACCAGCACTATAATGCAACCATTTCTCATACGATTATATGCAAATACTTAGCACTAGCTTGATGCTGATTGCTTTTATTGTATTAACATATCAACAAAGCATTCTTTTTGCAACTATCTGCAAAATGTTTACTGCCAGTGCCGACAATTTTGCAGAAATGTCGACATAAACAATCTGCAAAGAGACAAGGAGATGAGTTCTTGGGAAAAAAGGATTGTCTCATACTTACACATTTAATCACATACATTCACAATACGCTGACTGTAATCATTGTCATCATACAAGCATACTGTAGCGCCTGTGTATCCTCATAGTGAACTTCTGGGTTTTTCCACTTCAGCTGTCATAGAATCACAAGTTACAGTATGGGCATGTATTTGAATATTTCTTACTATAAATAGATGAGCACAGGTATTGATGATGTGCTTTTGCATCACCAATGGCAATAACTTTCACAGATAAATGGAAAAATATAGATGAAGTAATGCTTCCAGTACAGCTAAATACCAGAAAAAAAGTTTAAACTCCCCAAAAAAACTTCAATTAAATGTTTTTGGCTTTAACCAAGAGCTGTTTTTGACCAGCATTCAGCAATTACACAGGGGAAAAAATGTGTTGTAGAAGAGGCAGAGAAGCTAATTTTTCCAATAATAGTAGCATCAACAGACCATGCTGTAACATAATGCAGCCACAGCTTGCTTATATGTGGTCAGCCATCAGTGCTCAGTGGATGTCTGACACCAGCCTACAGGGTCAGAACTGTATAAAATTCTGCTCGTTTTCACAAAATGCCACAATAATGGTGTGGATAATAGAAGTTTCAACAGGATACTGAGTAATATAGTCCATTTATTTATGAATACCAAATAGCTATTTGATTTCATTTTCTACCAATGTTTTGACCTGTTTCTCAGGCTGTTCTAACAATTAAAAGTACAATGATGCAAATGTTTAGAGCTGCAATGATTAGTTGATTAATCGATTTGTTGTCAACTATTAAATTAATTAAACTATTTTGATAACCGATTAATCGTTTAGAGTAATTTTTTTTTGAAAACATTGTCCAAATTCTCTGATTCCACCTTCTCAAATGTGAATATTTTAGACCTCTATGATAGTAAACTGAATATCTTGTGGTTGTAGACTGTTGATTGAGACAAAATTAGACATTTGAGGAAGTCATCTTAGACTTTGGTAAACAGTGATCAATATGTTTCACCATTTTCTGATATTTTATAGACCAAACAACTAATAAAATGAATATAATCGACAGATTACTCGATAATGAAACTAATTATTAGTTGCAGAACTACAAATATTCAATAAGCCTAAATTCCTACATTGTCAGCAACATTATACAACTACAGTTGTGAGAATGTTCCATGTTAGTTTTAATTGAGATGAAGACTTGAATGTGTTTCCTGAAGAGTTTGTTGGTTATCACAAAAGTTAGAAAAGGTCACTGTTGTCCTGACTGGAGTGGGAAGTCACTGTTCCTCTACAGAAACCATTGAGTTGATATTTTTGATGACCCATATATGTATTACAATAAACAAATTGAAACTATGGCATCTTCGGCTTTTTGTATGGCTGGTGATATATAAATAGAAGCTTAGTCTACCGTAGTGCTAATTGCTAAGTACTCAGTGTACGAGCATCATCATAGTAAATATTAAATGCACTGAGGCATTCTTAGGAAAGAGCACTTCACTGTGCTGCTTTCTATTATGGAGCAGGCTGGAACCAAAAAACGTACTGCATTATTTTTAGTCTTTCAAACTCCTCTGCAGATACTCTGTCTGCCGGGTGTCACGGTCTTTCTCACACACTCACACAGACACAAGACAGCGTATTGACCATATTTAATGGAGTTCATTCTACTGAGTATGTTCATTGACTGTGCCACTCTGGTCACCATGGTTATCCTGGATAAACCAATACATTCTCCCTCATCTACTAGGAAGCTGGAGAGGCACTAAGCCTGTCTACAGAGTGGCATTATGTGTTATGGACAGACCAATTAGGAAACGGAGACAGAACTCTGCATGGGGATGAGAAACTGAAATGTGGGAGGACTATGCAGAGAGATGATGCATAAAGTCAGTCTGATGGTGTTGAACAAAGAAGAGATAGAAAAAGAATGATGTGAACAGATGAAAAAGAAAGTGACTCATCAGGCGAACAGAAAGAGATCGATGCAAATGAACAGCATTAAAGTCGAGGGTGTATTGGAGCAGGGAGTGGATTTTTGCAGTGAAGCTCGGTCCAATAACTATCACTCTTCCAACAGGGAGAGAGGTGGTACAGTGGAGGAGATGCCGCTGTTTTAGAATATATCAGCACAGCTGTCGCCTACAGCTAAAGCAGAACGATTACAGCTTAACTCCGTAACATCTGCTGCTTCTAGGCCGTGGAGAGCAGACTGCTGGAAAATACCGTAGAGAGAGAAAGGAATTAAAAACAAAGGCAGGTGCAGGGCAGGGGTCCTTTACACTATGTCACAATGTCCATCCTATCTGTGTCACCTTTACTTGTGATCTGTGTCGTTGTCCCACTTTCTAGAGGCTTTAAACTCCACAGGCACATCGAGGCCCGTCTCCCCAGAGACGGAGGGGCTGGAAATTAAGAGAGCAGGAGACACAAGAAAGGGGTGCGACGGAGATGTGTAAAAAATTTGACAGATGGAGAAGAGATTTTTGCACTAAAGCCACGAGGGTCCGTAACACCACCCTGAGAACTGATCGGGTTTGAGCGTGCATGCATGAGCACTGCACGCGGATGTGTGCACGTGCGTCTGCGTGTGAAAACGGAGGTTTGGCCTCATTAGGAGCTTGTTTGGGTAGGACAAGGCAACGTTACCGTGAGAAGGGGGATCAAGAGGGAGCAAAGAGGAAGCTTGAAGAACAGCAGGGATTGAAGTCAGAGTGAAGGCTAGTTTCTGCAAAGACTGTGAGAGGATGACATCAAAGAAATGCAAGGAATACAAAGTTAATGGGCTCACATATGTGCGGAGCCATTCATGTAGCCCTGGCTGAACAAAACCTTTTAAGTGTGTGGAAAAGCACAAGGGATCCAGAGAAAATAATTTCATGTATTAATCATGGTTATGTTTCGAATAATAAATTTATTTTACATGAATAATTTTAAAAAGTTATCATATATAATGGCCTCTTTGAATGCCACAGTGAAAATAGAAAGTCTAAAAACAGTCATGACACTCCAGGATACCAAAGTGTTTGAACTACTACTGATGATTTTAGATGTTTTAGAGCAGGGGTCGGCAACCTATGGACCCGTGCCCACAGAGGCCATTAACATGGGCATGCAAGCAATTCGATAAAAACATTTTTTTAAATACACAGTATACAGTATATAAAATATAGCCTAATGGTTAACTAAATAAAACATTTTGATTTAAAATAATACTGAAATAATTAATTAGTCTCAAAATACACCATTGTTTTTGATAGCAAGAGAGAGCACACAATTGACATGGTCATACCCTACCTCCTCCCTCCTTCTGATATGATAAGACAAGTGGAGCATTACAGCGGTAGCATAAATGCAGGATAGCTAACTAGCTTTCTTTTTGCTTTATTTTAACAACTGACGATGGCAGAAACAAAAAAAAGTAGGTAGTCTAATATTCGCCTCTTTCAGCCATCTTGGATAAACAAATATGGTTTATTTCACAAAAGGATCGAGCTGTGTTCACTCTCTGCTGTAAAAATGTTGTGTGTCAAACTTCAAGTGTATCATTTTGAAACAAGGCATGAGAAAAACCTCAAAGTTAAGGCTGATAAAGCTGAATCAATCAAGAGGGCAGTGGCCTAGTACGGGAAGCAAAGCAGTGTGTTTACAACCTTATGTGCCACCACAAACCAAGCTACAGACGGCAGCTATAAAGTCGCGCAGTGCGTTGCTAAACACAGGAAGTCATTCTCTGAAGGAGAGTATATAAAGGAGGCTTTCCTCAGCAGTTCGAAGGTCATATTTGTTGGGTTACTAAACAAAGACGCAATCATCAACAGGATCAAAGAAATGCCCGTTTCTGCGAGAACTTTAGAGAGGCGCATTACCAACATGGCTGAAAACGTAAGGCACCTCCTCTTTGACACATCATCAGTTCAAATCTCTGGTGGAGGAGATGAACAGTATTCACAAGGATTTGCTACTCCACTGCGGTGTTAGTGGCTGAGTGGCATTAAGGTTTTGGAACGGTTTGCAGAGTGCTTTGATACGATCAAGGCCTTTCTGATCGAGAAGCAGCAAGACTACCCTGAGCTGGAGGATGAGAAATGGCTTGTGAAACTCATGTTCTTAACGGATATCACAGGCCACCTCAACAAGTTCAACCTACGGCTGCAAGGCGCGGGCCAGAAAGTGCTGCTTCTCTTTGATGCATGGATGGCATTCGTTGCGAAGGTTGGAGTCTACTCACGGGACATTCAAAGTGGAACCTTTCGTTACTTCAAGCACCTGTAGGAGCTGTCAGGGTATCAAACCGTCAACCATGATGATGTCAGCATGTACATGCGAGAGCTGGAGTCGGGAGTTCTGTGCCAGACTTCAGGACTTCCAGTAACACGGCCCGTTGTTTTCTTTTTTGATAAACCCAGAACACTTGAGGCAGAACAGCATGTCCCTGTTTCAGTGGATGGGGATTGAGGAGTTTGAAATGCAGCAGATAGAACTCAACACATCCTCACCACGGGCATCTAAATTCACACAGCTGCGCAAAACACTGGAAACTGCCGACATCGATCAAGGGGCCTCCATGGACTTCTCTGGCAAGTTTTCCCAACAGGAAAACTTGCCAGAGAAGTTTGACTGTCTGAAGAAAGTGGCGTTCGCATTGATTTCAGCATTTGGATCCACATATATCTGCAAACAGATATTCTGACATATGAAGTCAATTTTGAGTCCCACGCACAGCTGAATGACTGTGGACCATTCAGAGGCATGTGTCCAACATAACGTCTCCAAATATGGACTAGAGATCATGCAAGCTCAGCAAAGAAAAGCAGGGACAAGGGTTGCACTAAATCGGTAATTGAATTAATTTTCTTTTGTGCCAGAGTAATTTTCATACATTTGCACACATAAATAGACGGGGAGCCAAGCAGCAGCAGTAAATAAATAAATAAATAAATAGATAAATGCTCATGATGAAAATGAACTGGCACTTGGGTTTGTGATTCTTTTTTTTAAACACTGCAAAGTGGCAGGGGACATTCAAAAGACTGCCAACCCCTGTTTTAGAGCCTTAACAGCAGGGAGGCTAAATTTGTTCATTTTCTTCCAGAGAGTGGGGCTTGAAAAGGAGGCTAAGGGGTGATTAAAATCTAAAATGGATTCCAGTAATCTGTCAATCAGACTATGGATATTCTGGCCTGAGGGTCACACTAGAGCAGGGGTGTCAAACTCAATTTCACCAAGGGCCACATTGGGAAATGAGAATCACATCAAGGGCCAGACATATATTCTTTATTGACATGCTTTTATTTCCACATAAAGCCCTAAAAAAATCAACAAAAGAAGCTGCTTAGCCATCACAACATTTAGTGAAGCAAAATAATGCATTCTGATTACATTTTTACAAGTATGCTACCATACAGCCAACTCACAACAACCTATTTTACAGGCCTGAATATGACAACTCAGTGGAGCATTTAATAAAACAAAACACACCCTGATGTAAAAGCAAAAATAATGAATCTTTAATTTTGTTCTTGCCCATATTTCTGCAAGTCTCAAATAGCCTGTTTCGCAGGCGTGAATATGACAACTCAATGCTTGTGTGGGACGTTTAATAAAAAAATAAAAGTAAAAGATCTTTGATCATGTAGTTTACATGTCCCACACAGCCTAGCCTTCTGGCATGCTGTTTCCTCTGCTATGATGAAACTTGCCTTTACAGATCCATCACTTTGAGATTTGGCTTGAAGAAACACATTTTGCTGTAGTTGCCTCTTTTCAGTTCGGCAACTTTCTGAAGCCTCTGTTCCCCGTCCATGGCTCCATATCTCTGCTGGTGTGTGGTTTCAAACTGACGATGTAATTATATATTTTGAAAAGGGAGATAGTCTCATGGCAAATAAGACATACTGGCTCCTCTTTACACTAGGTAAGGAAGTACTCAATCTCCCACCTCTCTTGAAATCGTCTGTCTTCTGCATCAACTTCCCTTTGTTGTTCCATTCTGTGTTAGCTAGTTTGCTAGCTTGCAGGTGCAGTGGAGGTGTGCCTGTCTGTTTTGTTTGGTGTGTGCACTGGGTGCCCATTGCTGTGCAGACCACGGCTACAACTAGGTGAGCCAAAATTTATCGAGAACCTCTATTGATATATGGCCTGATGTAAGAATTCATCCTCTGAGAACCATGAATGTCCCCTTGCTCTTCCCCTCTGTCAACTAGGTTTTTGTGTCTCTTTTGTACAAGTTTGCCTGATGCTGGCATTAGAGGAGGGTGGGCCACCAATAACATCAAGATCGATCTTCTAGGGACCAAGAATAGAAAGAGCAAGTTAAAAAAAAATCTGTAATTTTTGAGATACATAGTGATGAATGTCAGGGGTAGCCATCCTGGCATGCACTTTGCAGGAGGCAAAGATACAAACTGGACAGGCTGTCGGTCCAGCAACGCAGGCAGAAAATATTTGGTTCTGCAGCAGTTCTTTTTACCACTGATTGTGATGTTTGAGCTGGGAGGCAGTTCATGACCCTTCTTCATTTATGTTGCTGGTCAATAGAATGATTAAATTAATGTTTAAACAAGTTAAAAACTACAGCAGACTTGCTGTAACGTTACCAGTTGACAGAGCTGCTGCTTTTCTGCTGCAGTTCATATCATTTAGTTTTAGCGTGTGTCGCTGTGATGTTAGTGTCTGTGCCGCTGTATGCACAACATAAACCATCAGCTATGTGCAGCACATGTGTGTAAATTTGACCAGTAAAAAAATCAGATATATGCCACTGATTGGGACCGGTCACCGGTCATGGCCGTTCAGCAGAAAACTGGTTTTCGATTGGTGGCTGATCAATCAGTGCATCTCTATTTCACACATACAGACTACACTTGTATCAAACCATAGATGCTCGGGTCAATCAGACAACTCACTCACTAAAAGTTTGTGTGATTGGCTGAATGAGATTTGCATTTTTTTTATTTTATTTTGAGGGGTCAATGGTAAAGTGAGGTCACTGTTACAAATGTTCTGCAGTTCCAATGGAAATTTGGCACCTTCGTATTTCTGGGATTGAAGACAACTGAACTCTGATTGATTTGCTATTTGCACCAAATGAATAAGGAAAATTGTGAGAATGCGTTTCAGAAAGACTATTTTTGTAATTTAAAGGACCTGTGTGTAAGATTTAGTGGCATCTAGCAATCTACCAGTGAGGTTGAAACGAATACACCACCCCCCCTTCCAAGTGTGTAGGAGAACCTAAGGTGGCTGTGATAACTCGCAGAAAACGCGAAAGGCCCTCGCTAGAGCTACTGTTTGGTTTGTCCTTTCTGGGCTACTGTAGAAACATGGTGCAACATGGTTGGCTCCTTGGAAGAGGACCCACTCCTTATGTAGATATAAAGGGCTCACTCTAAGTTAACGAAAACACGACGATTCTTATTTTCAGGTGATTACACACTAATTAAAATATACTTATGATTATTATATTCCATTTCTGCCAAGTCCATTCTGCTAGACACCACTAAATTCTACACACTGCACCTTTAAAGCAGTTTTGACTAATATTTGTTATGTTTATTTTGTTTAAAATACAGTAAGAGTAATGTAGTATATTGATTGTACTATATTACTACATTATTGTACTACACTACATTACTGATTGTATTGTGTTTGCTATAAGTTAGCTATTTTACCATTGTGCACATCATAATACTTATACTGTGAGTGCAGTGATCAAATTCAAGTCTAGTAATCTTTGTCACAGAGGCTAAGTAGAAGGCGAATTAAAAACCAGAGCGAGAGAAGAGAGAAAAGAGGAATTTGGAGCAGAATTGATGAGGTGTAAAAAGAAAATGGGGCTGCGGTGGCTTTGATGTTTTCGCACAGCATCCCTGACAGCCATGCTGCAATGGGACTAAGAAATTTTCCCATTATTTAAGCTATGAATGTGTATGAATGTGGAGAGTCTAGCTAGTTAACACAGAGGAAAATAACTTGTCCATGTAAAAGAGCTTTTGTTGTGTCTAGGGCTTTCTATTGTGAGAATGTGATTGGAGTGGCTATAGAATCAACGTTTCAATAGCTGTCTACATAATTTCAACAGGCAGTTGGCTCCCAACACATACTGTAACTAAGAAACAACATTCTTCGCCTACCTACGGTACTGCATTTTATTCTATTGACATTTTATTTTACTCTACTTCCTTAACCCTGTCACCCTGCACCCTTCCTTTTTTACCTACTGCTGATTTCTTGCAGAAAAGGAAGGAAAATATTCTTATTCTTAATTTAGGTGTTAAGTAACAGCAAAAATACTTATATTTATTTCAAAACTTTAAGTAAGGAAATATGTATTGGCAGTACTCAAGTATTAAAAGCAACAATATTCACCTTCCTTTTCAGAGAGTTGAATTATAAGTGGTCACAAGAGAGATTTGTCTACTTCATATACCGCCACAGGTGGGTAGTTTCAACTACAGCAAAGCTTACGTATATCAAAATTTAAATACCCGGTAAATGGCTTTTGTTACTTTCAAGTACAGCAAATCACATGATTATGTGTAGATTTGGGAAACACGAGGTAAAAGAGGACGAAATTGTTAACAGCCACACAGCCCCCCCCCTTTAATCGGACAATCTCTCACTTGCAGCTCAAACACACACATGGATCTGTGCATGTGTTGCAGAGAACAGGTAGACAGAGGTGTGAAACAGACCTACGGAGGTCAATGAGTATGTAAATGCTGCTGATTACAGGAGGAGGTTTCATAACACTGTCCAGTGCCAGAGTCTACAGAATGAGACACAGAATCTCTGGGGCTTATGTTCTTTAAAAAAAGAGTGACGAGCAGGATAAATAGAGAACAAATTCTCCGGTTTTGTTCTGTGTATAGAAAACAAGTATTTTGATACAAATGTGACTGTATTCTACTATAAATATCTAAGGGTCAAAGGTTGGGTTTGCATGGTTGTCTATGAAACCTGTGGAGTTTTTGGCCACAACATATTTGTGTATATTTAAGAGGGTCCCTGGTTTATATGTCTTGTGCATGAAGGTGACATGATACCCGTTCCTGCCAATGCTTTTACATTATTCCACTAAGCTACAGGGAAGATGCCAGAAATTGGCTTTGCAAATGTTTTATGAGGAAGGAAATGCATTAAACACATTTGATAGACCTCAAGGATATGATAAAATGCGTTTTAGTGAGACGCGCTGAATGTAAACAGAAACTTTGTTTACATGAAAACTCCACAGGGCACCTTTAATTTGTCAGGCATTTAATTCAGCGGATTAACCAAAAACAAAAATTGTTTATGTGGTTATTTTATCCATAAATTGTTTCTCAACTGAATTTCCTGAAAATACGCTGTATCAAAATATGCTGTATGTTGATATCACAATATAAATCGACATATACCATGATAATTTATCCATATTGACAATGCCTTGCTTGGATAATGAGGATTTTTTTAATTCAGTAGATTAACTGTAACAACAATATCAGTATGATATTCATAAAAGACACGCTGACTCCAAAAACTCTCTCCAATTGTTGAATATGGTTGATGAAATCATACGTTTGCATTAACATTTTGCTTTCTGCACAGCTTCTGCTGAATTGCTCCAATTTCAAGAGGACAATTCTAAAAAACTGGGTAATACTGTTGTGAGAAATAAATGAACAATCAGTCTTTTTTGCCAAATCTGTTTCTAGAGAGGATAGGTAGTCGTTGCAGCACCAGTGGAAGATAGTTGCAGGTTGGTGTAGGCTGTAATGTTTGTGCATTTGTGTGTTTGTGAGAGTGTTTTCTTGTACACAGATGTTAAACTCAGCTCAACTTTCGCGCAGCTGACTGAATACTCCTTATGTAACTCTGTTTCATATTTTATAGTCTTCTATTTCAGCCGCTCTGCCTGACTTTAGAAGCTTCGTAGACAGAAGAAGAAGAAAAATCCGACATGTTGAGAAAAGAAAGGAGAGGAGGAAAGAGAGAAAGAGGGTGAAAGGAGCAGAGACAGACAGCAGACATGGGAGTGGGCTGAAGTGAAATACTCAGGTGCACACACAGACCCGGGTCAAAACAGCATTTACAAAAGTTTTCATAGTTTGCCATGACTTTTTGGGATGCCAAATTTAGAGATTTCATGACTGAGAGGAAGTATCTGAAAGCCACTTCAGCATACTTTTCCATGACTGACACCTTACCTGATTTGACCTGGCAGTTTAAACCCGGCACATCTGGTGAGGTTAAACCAAATGCAAATATTTATTTGCAAAAGTGATTTGTGCCAGGGCTTTAGGCGTTTTAAGTGAAAAAGTTCAGTCAGTGATGTGACATCATGTCTATAATCCTATAAAGACACTAGCACGAAGAGGCGTAACATTCAAACCCTCAGTGAATATTGTTCAGCTGTCATATTCATCAGAGTCTGATCGCATTCGCGGGGATCAACACCCCAGGAACATAATCTCACAATAATCTCTCTCTGTTTACGAACACAAGTGTTTAAATTGTATGTATTCTTGTAATAGAATACAATGGACTCACATTTTATTTCACGTTAATGTCCCAGCCATAATGAAAAACAACATTTTTCCAATACTGTAATTGTGACTATTTAATACTTTTGTGCTAGTTGCTTTCTCCTCATCTTTTAGTCTCCATTGCCTGGAGGTTCACATTAAATCGCTTTTCCATATGCCTCGGACAACAGCCAAAACACACACGCACACACACACACACACACACACACATGCACACACGCTCAGACACAATCTAATCCTTTATTGTCCCAATCCACATCTTCTTTCACAGGGCCGCAGGAGAACGGCATTTATGCAAAACAGGCCCAGTGCACTAATATGGAGACACATTCACACATATATTAACAACTAGTACACACACGCACACACACACACACACACACACACACAGGCACAGGCATACATGTGCATAAGCTCTTTCCCCCACTTGTGTCCCAGATGAAAAGGTGCCAATTATTACAGCAGTTTTACAGGAGATTTAATTGGTATCACCAGATTCAAATTTCAAAGTTGTTTGAAATGAAACACTTTCCCAAAAAAAAAAAAAAAAAAAAAGAAACCTCTACCTCTTCCTATTTTTGTCACATACTTATGCCCTCACCACAATCAGACACACTCAAGCACACCAGCGCCTCAACAATGACAAACTATGAGAGGTAGCGGCAATAAAATCTGTCCAAACTGGAAATGATAAGACAGCTGTGGCAGCGCATCAGAAGCACCACGCGGAACGTTCATTTGTAAGTAGCCTGCAGAGACAAGAGAAGATGTGTGAAGTCTGCACGGGTATAGACTATGCATGTACACAGGTGTGTTGTGTGACATGAAAGGAGACAAACATTCGTAGATTAAAATTTATTACAAAAGGCTGAGAAGGTCTGCAGCAATATGATCCTTTCCAGGGTGGAAACAATGCAATTAGAAGCAGAGGTGACAGTATGCTGTCGAGTACAATCAGAGTTAATTTCAGTGTCAGAAATTTCAATTTTAAATGATTCTCACAATTACAGTTTGTCCCACCGAGTGACAGCAACACTGATGAACGTCCAAAACATTGGGGACATCTTGCTGATTTTGAATTGCAGTCACAATTTAATTATCTTAAACTTTTTTTTTTTAACTCATCTTGCTTCTGTTTATCTGTATGTTTGCATGTTCTGTTTAACTTTGTGATTGATGTTTAATAAGGGAACTCCATAAGAGATAATGGCTCTTGCCTGGATCCACCTCATCAGTGTACTTGATGAAAACTGCTGCCATCCTTAATGTCTTGCACGTTCAGTTGCACAGCTGCATACCCACTGTGACTGGAGAAATATACCAGGGTCCCGTCAGCTGTGGCAGCTCTGTCCATTTTTGTACATCACCGAATCACACTCTGGAAATCCTCTCTATTACCACTGACAAATGTAACTCCTGTCAAGATTTCCTCCACACCAAAACAGACACAGTTCCTGCAGCCAAACAGCTTTTCTCCTTCCCTTCATCTTCTCCACCCCTGTCAGATTTCACCTCTGTGACAACCCGCTCCTGTTCTCAAATCTGTGAGATCTCAGCCACTGACCACGGCAGAGTGGTCACAGCGAACGTGAGAAGACGCCCAATACAGTCGTGACCTCAGCCACCTGAGCCACAGCCGCCCAGCACCCCTTCAGAGGAAACGGCAAAGAAATTGCAAGAAATTGCAAATTCAGCCATGATATGACTGGCCAAGTCCATCCCAAACTTTTGCTGTCACGCATAGCCTCGAGCAATCTGCATCCAGAGTAAACACAGACCCATTTCCAAAAGCTACTGAACATGTTGCTCCATATCAGTAGAAAACTCACCTTGACTACATCCACCTCTACACATTTTTACAGATTCAGCTAGTCTACTTTCTGAGTAGCAGTTCATCTTGTCACAAATGACTGCTGTTTTTTACATGTTCACTGATAGTTCAGTGATAGGAAATTACATAATCAATGAGTCAAATTTCTTTCAAACTGGAGAATTGTCATGGTAAAAAAAAAAACACAAATGTATGATTCTTTGTCTGCTAAGAAAGAAAAATAAGTTCCAGACACAAACAATAGAGCTGGCAGTGGTTGGTCAAAGTGTGGGAGGTGTTAAATCTCTGGCTAAACTTTCTCACAGTTAAGACTGCAAAACACTAAAACATTCAGATCTCATAAATAGTTTAGTTAAATTCCCTACACTGGTTCTTCAAACCTTTAACTGAGGCGACAGGCAATTTTACTCCACTTCCACACGCTCAACCAGATGATATTAGATGAAAAAGATGTAAACTCACTGTGCAGTGTCGACAAAAGTTTGTCCTCTAAAATACTGCTGTTGATACTATCAACCTACAGCTTTATTATATGGCGGCTTGTTGCTCCTGGTTAAGAGGAGAACCAGATTCTTATAGCTTTGTGAAGATGCATTAACATTATTCTGCATTCAAATAGTGGAACAAAGATTTTCAGTGTGGAATGTGGACAGATGACGGTTTCAAGGTACAAAAAGAGCATATTGCCAACATTGTAGAGAAAATGCTTTGATGTTGATAATGATGATGATAGATCTTTCAGTACTTGAGGGTTGTGCACAAGGCCAAACCCTCATGGTCTCAGACAATTTCAAAATGACCTTTACATCACACAAAGAGTTTAAGCTGCTGTAAAAAATGGATGTCAGTGAAGTAACTGTATCTAAGGAAAGCTCATTATTTAATGCAGCCATTGTAGACAAAAGAAGGACAACTATCATAATATATCTGCCAAGCAAATGGAGGAAGTATCTACTCTGAAGCTGCTGCACAGTAATGCAGGTTTAAGGGTTTTATTCCCAGACCAAGTGGTGCATGAAGCAGAGATTCTCTGGGTCATCAACATTGTTATATCAAACTTCTTATTCAACTCTATTCAACTCATGCGCAGACTTAACTGACATTGATGAGAAAATGTTTCCAGACATTGGAGCTTGCAAAGTTATATTCATGTTGTGCAACAAAAACAGCTTCCCTTTCATGTTTTGGTCTGTCATAATACTTCAGAGGATAGCCACTCAGCTATACAAGGATGTCAAACAGCGACGTCATATCTTTTTGAAGAAGGTTATAAAACAAAAGTGACGCAGGCTCAAAAGACGGTTTTGCAATGCTGGGGTGTTAAAGAGGGAAAGGTTGTTGTGCTTTTCCTGGATTTTAAAAACTTTAGATTTGTCATAAAATTTTGCTAGTTTTGAAAAATTTCTAAAATGTCTTTTTTCAAATGTTCTAATCTGTACCTGGAAGTTTTTAAAGATACTTTAAAAGTCCTGAAGAGCCAAACATGTCAGAGTTGATCAATCCTGGCAGCTCTGGTCCACAGCGTATGACAGTTTTCATCAACAGTGGAAAGAGACCAAAATTGGAATCTGAAAGACACAATGCCCAAATGTGCTCAAGCTGTTGCTGCCATTTATCTGTATTTACTTGGAACTCGACTCATCCAACACACGGGAGGAAACCGCATACCGGTCACAACATCATGAATTTCAAAAAGGCCCGTGTACAACCAGACTGCACCCTGCACAGACCAGATTCCAAATAAACAGACAAAATGCGTTATTAGGTTGCCCTACCAGATGGTATCACTGTTTTTGAAATGCAGTCTGTGCATGCCACTGCACAGAGGGGTTGCATTAGGACTCGAGATGTAAATCAGCTCAGACGGGTGAGAGCAACATTTTAAGACCGTTCACACAACCAGAGACACTGAGAGCCCGGAGAGCCACTTGGCAACTTCTCCCTAATATGCCACTAGATGTTTTTACACATCACTATTTCCTTTCAAATTTCCTTCAAAGTTTTGTGTCAGTGGATGGCTGAAAAATTTAACAGTTGGGGAGCATGCAGGAATACATTCACAGCCAAACTTCCAAAGCAGGAAATGTCAAAGTGCCCTCATCCAGGCACCTCATCAGTATCCTACAGTACTCTGGAAAAGGCCTCTGCTGCTTATGCACATGAATGGCATGACAGCAGGCCCCCCTCCCCAAGTGCACACCCCTTTGAGGCAGAGCCACAGTGTTTTTCCTTTGTTGCAAGAGCAGCTGAAACATTTCTAAAATTTCAGATAGATTCCCCAGTGGTCGCCTTTTAGTTAAAGAAACTGGCACATGTGGAGGGGGCATCCCACAAATCCTCTAGACAAAAAAAAAAACAAAAAAAAACTCCTCAAAATGTTGATGTTGGATCACCTTGACAAAAGTGTAATGATAAAACAGTATCTTTGCATAAAAGGGAGCTATAGATACAGCATCATAAAATCACCAGGAAACACAGCAGAACTTAAAGTATACGAAGACAGAGTGCTTCTCCCCTACTGCCACCATCAGTGAAAAGTTGATTGAGAGAGCTGCTCTGATGTGCGCTGCTGTCAGACGCATGAGCTCCCTTGATCCTGTGTTCATGGCGCAGCATGCCAAACAGGTGCAGAGCATCCTATGGATTCTACTTAACCCTAAAGTGTTGATCTGCTTCCCAGTGTGGCAAAATCCTCGTTGAATACAAACCCTTTGTGACGGAGATGATTACAAAGTACAAAAACGCTGTTCCATTCTGTTTACGGCGTCTCCTGCAGAGTCGAATGATTGAAAAGAGATGCAGGAGTGGTCTGCACATCCTGATGGGCTTTTGAAATCAGGCATGCTGCTTAATATTTAAAGTAGAGGTTACCAGCCACCAACATGCACACAGTAAAGGCTTGTGATACAATTTTAAAACATTCACATGATAACATTTGTATTTGGATGCCTCTCCTCTAAGAAATGATGATTCATCACTAATTTGTTCAGTCTGAATCAGTCTTTTCAGTGAATCTGATGCAATAATGATTTATCTGTGTAAGAGTTACACATTTTTTCTGCTCCCTTAAATGTGTGGCTTGTCCGTTGTCAACAGTACTTTGCTACAGGTGTAAATAGCTTACCCAACATTGTGTTTTGGCACAACACTGACTGCATGCACCGACATAATCCAGACCTCATTACGCATACTCCACTTATGAAAGCAGAACCATAATTACTCATCAGCGTGGCAGCAGAATGCTGTTTATGAATCATGTGTGTTTTGTAACAGTTTCTTTTTGTCAAGCCAGTCATTAAAATATATCGTGACCTCTTTTTTTGTAGCTCCAAAACCCCTGATTAGATTCTTGGGGTTTTGATGAGACAACAAACAATCCTGCTTCATATACATTCAGTTCAGCGACGTGTGCGATGCAACCGCAGCCCTCTGCTGTTGTTCGCCTTGATGTTACTTTCTAAGGGAGGATTTTCAAAGCCCGTCCTTCCTCTCACACACCTACATACTTTGTCAACATGCATTTGTAAATGGTACATTGTGTAATTTATTGTTTAATCTATTTTTAAGTATGTGTGTGTGGTGTTCTCTACAGTACATGCAGTCATTACCTCATTTGAGCAATGTAACATACACACATGTAGAAATGCTAAAATTAACTGCTGCAAAATGAGAATCATAAGACAGGGCTCAGAACTGCTCTGCAGCTTTGCTAATGTGATACTGGATTAATGGATTTTGGCTCAATGTATCTTTCAACAAATTGTAACTCCATCATGGAAGCATCAAGTGAACATATCCTTGAGCTAGACACAAAATCTCCAAGGGTTTCTGTGTTTTAAAGGGGATATATCATGGTTTTTGTGATTTTCTGTTATTTATATACTATTATAATGTCAGATGTCTATGTTCAACATGGTCAGAGTTTCAAAACTTAATGTAAAAATGCTGCCTGAAAGTCACACATTTACTTTGCAAAGTTACCTCTACTTTCCCATCGAACTGACGTCAGATCGTTCACATGCATACAAACAGCCATTGCTAAGGTTGTTTCATGTGTTGTTCGCGTTGTCTACTCTCATATTTCGGATTGACTTTGGGTTCGAACATGTACAGATGTATTTGAGAAGTTTTCATTTTGGAGTACAGAATGAAAAAAAGAAGTGAAATCCTACTACTACTGTCTGTTTACATAGCTGCCAGAGGTTTCCCGAGGAGCAGCTTCCTGAAGCTGGCCAATCAGAACAGAGTGGGCTCGTTGGGAGGGGGGCCTTAAAGAGACAGGAGTTAAATCAGCCTGTTTCAGACAGAGGCTGAACTGAGGGCCTGCATAAAGGACTGGTGTTTTTAACTGTATATTACGCAATGATGAGCCCCAGAATATAAATGTAGAACTGGAAATATGCATGATGTGTCCCCTTTAATAAAATGCATCAGGTCAGGGCACAACTGAGCCACCAGGGCACCCCAGTGGTTCAGTTGGGTCAGCATTACCAATGATGTTCTGGTTTAATTTCTGGTCTGTCATCACGTTAACCCCCAAGCCCCACTTTCCAAATTTTCCTGTCTCCCTCTACTGTAAACTGGCCACGAAATGGAAAAAAATGACATTTTGCTTTAAAGATAATCCAAACCAAAACGTTCCTCCAATGCCACAGTTATCATGCAGGACTTGCTTAACTCGCAATTTGAACCATTGTGTGTTCAACAAGGTGCGGCAGACTTTTCTGTGCTCCACTCTACTGCTGTCATGCTCCACAAGGACACTGCATTTAGTACTGTCAGTACTGCTGTAAGCGCTGACCTTTTTATGTCTATTTCCATCCCGTGGATCTGTATCTTCGGTGGGTAGTGCACACGCCTCGTGAAGCAGAAACTCTATTCCCCAATAAAGTAGAAAAAATGACACAGCAGTCAACTCATGCCCGTGTTTACTGTGTGCACTTTCCAATCTCTGGTCAGGACTACTTGAACATTTCAGATGATTTATATTCATTTTGGTGCTCTATAGATTTATCATCAAAGCACCTGGTCAAATCTTTAGGGATAGTGCTGAAAACGGTTAGTCAATTATTCAGTTAGCTGATAGACAGAAAGTTAATACACAACATTTTTGATAATATGTTGTAATGGTAATAGTTTAAGTCCTTTATTTGCTAATTTCAGATTCTTAAATGTGAGAATTTTAGTTTTCGATGTTTGGAAACTTAACTTAGCTTTCAATTTTGGACTGTTGCTATCTTGGGCTCTGGGAAGTCGTGATGGGCATTTTTCAGTATTTTGTATTTGTATTTTTTGTATTTTATAGACTAAATGATAGAATGAATAATTGATGAATCAAAAAAAAAGAATGTGTGGTCCAAATGTAGGCGATGAACAACTTGATCAGTTTTCCTTGCTGTTGTAGTCTCTAGTCTGTCTTCTTTTCTCCCTCGCAGTGAGCGTGTCTATCACATACTCACAATTACAGACTCTCCTTCTTGTTTATGTGACAGTGTCTCTGTTTACATGAACACTACACCTCATTGACCCCCATTTGTCACGTCTTTCCTTTTTTTTTTATCTTTCTCTCCTATCATTCCTTTTCTCCGTTGGCTCTCCTCCTCTCCTGCTATTATATCTCCCTCACTGTTGCCCCTCAGCTCTTAGCACTCAGGTAGACTCATTATATTGCAAGGCCAGCTGGTAATTAGCGGTATTTTAACAAGCTTGTGAATTGCTCCCAGTCCCACCCCTCTTCACCTCTCCCCCCCCCCCCCCCCCCCCCCCCCCCCCCTTCAGCTACCGTCTTTCTCTTGTCCCAGTCTCCCTCTCTCTTTCTCTCTCTCTCTCGTGTCCCAATTTCACATTACGGCTGAAATCAGATATCAGATAAACACTGCAGAAGCAGGAGCTGTAGTGGATGAGCCTCAGCACCTCACCACCTCTTTTGATTGTTCGATTATCACACTACCTTTGTGCGTCCACAATTAAAAAGAGGGGAGGGAATTTTCATCACATCCACTGTATCGTATCACATCACGTTCTCATTTGTCTGAGCCACTCGACACTGTTTATTTGCTGTCCTGCCACCTTTCTTTTCGATCTGATCTAATCTAATCGCCCCGCACTGTTCTAGTATTTGGCTTCATCTTGTCTCCCTTGACTAATTCCTTCCCCCCTACCTCCCTGTGGCTCCTCTATCATTCTGCTTGCTATGCCGCTCACACAGACCTGTCTAATTACAGCGGGGGAAAAAAAGGAAGAAAAAAAAAGAAAAAAGAAGACGGAACAAGAAAGAACAAGACGCATCCTTCTCTCCACTCCTCTAAGCCTCTTTTTTCTTGTTGTGCTTTCTTTCATTTTATTTTCTGTTTTTCTCTCTATATCTTTCTTCCTCACAAACACATACACACACACACACATATATAGACAAATGCAAACACATTTTGAGTTGTACACTGTGCACATATTGTCCAGATGGGCGAGGAAGCTGAGGACGTGAGCTGTTGTCATCAGCAGATTTGAGTAACTGTGTGTAAAAAAGAAAAAAGAAGCAGTGAGTCGTTTGTCTATGTGTGTGTGTGTGTGTGTGTGTGTGTGTGTGTGTGTGTGTGTGTGTGGTCTTAAGTCACTTACATTTTGTAAAATTCAGGTACACTGACGACTTAGAAAATACAGCAAAATCGAAAAGATACAAGCTCTTTCCTTCTCCCACGCACACACATATATACACCTACTGAAGTGTCCTTGAGCAACACACTGTATCTCTACCAGCTGCGGGGAAGCTGTTCTCTTCCAGACTCTCCACTCTGACCTTCCTGTTGGAGGAGACACTGAAAAGTGAAAAGAATTTCACTACAGGAATGAACAAACTCAGTTAAAACAGCATGAGTTACTGAAGAGCCAGTGTAGTATTCGGCTGTTACATGTTTGATGACAGATCCAGATGTGTGTTAGGGCGTGTGTGTGTGTGTGTGTGTCAAACCTGCTGTTATTGCCTTTTGAGCTTAACAGACTAAGCCTGAGTAGCTCGATTAGCTTGGCCTTTGTCTCACATGGGAGACCTCAATTAATTTAGGCTGCTTGGCCAGGGCTGGTTGCCATGCCAATTGGTGATCAAATCACGCCGGTGCTTTTGTAACCTCTGTTCTTCTCATTGCTGCCGATACGCTACATTTAGCCCGACGGGCGGCTGTTATTGTGTTTCTTGGCCTCTATTTGCTAAGAACAGACAACATGTTCTCCTAATAACGCCGCTCATTTGTTTTCACCTGGAAGGATGAGCGCTGTGAGCGAAACCAGCCACCTGCTATGAAGGAACAAGCAAGATGAAAACAAATGTTTTTTTTTTTCCTGAGAGTTGTGATCATTGATGAACTATTCCTGGGTTCATTATTTTTGCTTTTTATTTTTCAAAAAAAAAAATCAGTTGGGGAATCAGATAGGATTTTAACTGTTTAATTATTATTATTATTTTTTAGTTACCTTGAAGCATTCTAGCACACAATCAGCAGCTTTTTTTTTGCTCTGTTTTTGTGCATTTTTATTTTTAAGCATGTTGTGAGCTGTGAAGAGGATCCAATTTACTGTAAACAGTGGTGATCAGTGTCCTCTTACAGCAGAAAACTCAACACATTTTTGAACAATGGGGAACATTTATACGGCTTCGGTGTGGGCTGCCAGATACAGTCGGTGAGGACAGGTTTTCATTTTGGTCTCTGTGAAGACTACAGTGCTACAAAAACATGGCAACCTCACTATGACGATTCCATGTTGTTTAACTAAGAGATAGTTACAGCATATAACTCCATATGAAACCACAAACATGTTTCTGTTCATGTATGGACTCATTTCAAAGCTTTTCGCCCTGCCTCCAGTCTTTATGCTAAGCTAGGCTAACCACATCTTGACTCCAGGCCCGTACTTAATACTTAATCTTCTCATCTTAAATAAGCTTACTTTTCAAAATGTTGAACTATTCCTTTAAAGCATTATGCTAATTTTATAATAACCTGTATATTTTTCTATGAAAATCTAAAAAATTGATGATCCTTATATATTTGAAGCTGTACCTGGATTACCGTGTGTGTTAAAGAAGGAGGTGTGTCCTCATGTGTGTATGTTTTATCTTCAAAAATGGTATTATAAAATGTTTTATTTATGGTTAAGGCTGTATTTGGCATTACTGTCATTACTGGTGGCAGGTCGTATTGATAAGAGTATGTGTGCATGTGTGTGTGTGTGTGTTTTTGGATACGTGTGCTTGTTTTTGGATTATATTGGGATGGCAGAAGTGCTGAAGATGAAGGTTAGGGTTGAGCTAATGGTCGTTAAAGGCCCCAGTGTTTATCTTGTCCTTGTCAACATGAAATATAACCTCTCTCTCTCTCTCTCTGTTTCTCTCTCTCTCTCTCTCTCTCTGGCAATAGATGTGTGTTATTGCTGTGGGTCTCGGTCGTCTGCTCACCTTTGAAAGCCGGATTCGTGTGTAGCCACCGCAGCGGATCATTGGGAAATTTAATTACCCGTCTGAAAGCTCTTTCAATCAGACAGATTACCCGCTCTGTGTGTATGTGTGACTCTCTGTGTTTAAGTGCGAGTGCGCATCAGGGTGTGTATGTGTGTTTGCAGGCGTATACGGTCAGTGCGTATGCGTGTGTTAGCACAGGCTGCCCGCTGAGCACCACTCCTGGGAGCCCAGAGAGGTAGCGAGCGGGGAGAAACACGGTTTTTATTAAAAAAAAAAAAAAAAAAATTCTCACACTAGTGAAAGTAAGATTAATGGAGGGTGTATTTGATCGATTTCCATCACGCAGACAGATTTCTCACAAAGAAAATCAAAAGAAAACTGAACCTTTGATATTCTAACCCCAGACTCCATTTTATTTAATAATAGTGCATGAAGCAGCTCACAAAAGCTGCAGATCCGTACCTTAGGCAAATAAAATAGCCTCAATACCTTTGAAATGTACAGCTGGATGGAAAATCAAACGTAAATGTATTTGGTATTGAGGTCTTTGCGATAGATTCTTGAAAAGGTATAGATGTTTAATACTCCTCCCTGGCTTTATTTGAACTTTCTGCTGTGGCCTAATCCCTTAATCATGTAGACTGACTGTGATGTATTGTTGTTGTTTTTTTTGTTTTTTTTTCAGTAATTCCTGTGAATTATGCTCAAACACAATACAGCAAGAGCATTTGGTTCCAGTGCAGGAAATAGTGTGACGTCGATATAGTGTATACATCAAGACAGTATGGAGGCTGGTGGAGAGGGATTAGTTGTGTTTTTGCCTTCAACAAACGTGGTGCCAGATGTGTAAACCATGTGTACGCACAAAAAACATGCATACACCATTTCCCGCACATAAACTGGTATTTATAAATGGGTGATGTCGCATATCCCACCGAAAGATGAGTCTGACATTGAACTGATGATTTTAGATTTATTGTAAACCAACGTAAGAGCTGGTTACAAAACACAAAACAACAAATATATTAGCTACCTTAGCCTAACACTAGCTCAAATAAGGCTAATGCTAACTCAATCAGACAAACAGTAAGAAAGAGTTAATATAGTTAAAAACTAGTTTAAGACTCAAACCACATGTTAATATTACAGTGTTACAACGAATACTAACCTTGTGCCTCTTCGGGGGGTGTTAATACATTAAACGTTTCACTGTATGTGCTTTCATTTTACTATTTTGCCTCTTTTCTGTTGCACACAGTAGGAACCAGATAATTACTAGAGAGTAGATAAAAGCCCCTCTAATCAAAAACAGGAAATAAGACACTAAAAGCTTAAACAGATAAAAATACAAAATAAAAGCAACAGAAATGACTATCTCTTCTTTAGAACTAAAACATAAATTAGGGTTATTTACAGGTGATATGATAGACGGAGACGTAATGTGAGCGTAAAACAATGTTTGTTTAGGTCGTGGGCCAATGTCACTGATTTAGCAATTTGTGAAATTCCAATCAGAGGACATTTATAGACTTCATTTTAATAAATTACTTAAGCTTGTGTGACTTTGGAGGCATCGTTCCCCGTGTTAATGATAATGTTTCATGTTATCCTCTGTCGTGAAGCACTTTATGACGTCTATGTCAATATGAGTGCTATAAATTAATCATTGACTATCTTTCCGATGGTTAATAATGATGATTGGGACGATAGTTCACAGGTACATGTGATGAATTAATGATGCGGGTGCTATAACGTGTGTAATGGTTGCACATAATGACAGCTGCTCTGCACTTCTTCATTGCTGTTCTTTTCTTTGATAAGATTTCTAACGAGTATCAATATGCAAAAAGTCGATTAAGACCATGTTTATATCCATTTATACATAATTATCGAAGGGGAAATCTGGAAAATGATTGAGATTTATAACAGAATCGCAAAGCTTTGTAAATCTAATCTATCTGTCTTTGTGCATAAACACAGTTAAAGTCATGAATCTACTCAGAGTTTTATACATCTGGCCCCTGGTGTCCTGTCCTGTCTGATGGTTGTCAATGTTGTGAATTTTCTTTGAATAAAAAAGCGGCTGTGAATCTTTTTTCAGGTACATACTGTACGGTTGACAAATTAAAGTGTCATACGAAGATTTTGGGTCACCATGAGCTGTCAGAACAGCCTCAATGGTCCTTGGCATAGATTCAGTCTAACACGTTGGCGTTCAAGTGGGTTGAGATCTGGTGAGTGTAAAGGCCGTTACATATGATTCACTTCATTTTCATTCTCATCAAACCATTCAGCAAGCCCCCACACCCTGAATTGGAGCATCCGCATTTGTTATTTCTCCACCACACTACAATCCACTATCTACAGTGTAATTTGTTCACTTTGATTATTCTGTGTAAAAATTCTGTGCAAAGAAAAACATAAAATGTTTCCCCAAAATGTAATTTGCTTAGTCAGAACAGTTGCGTATGGACACAATTTGTAGGAGATACACAATATATAATTAACTTGTACAATGTGACCAAATATTTAATGAGTGAAGGCCATTTGAAATAGTGTATAGAGTTGATTAACTTATGAATAAGATGTATCAGCCTCTACAAACGTGTTTCCAGTAAGTTTAAAAACTGTTTTTCTGTACTGGTACTTTCGTACTGATAACATGTAGCTGCGTGGTTTAACCTTCGCTGCATATCAGACATTTAAATCCCTCGTGAGCCAGTATGCAGCTTCGAATCCACAGGGAGGACAGGTCTGGGACTTCTAACGTCAAAGACAAAAGGTGACCAGGTTTTTGCACTCAGAGTCCTGGAGAGTCTGAAGAACTAAAGGGAGTTAAAAACAAGACCAGGTCAAAACTTAGTATATAAACCTAGGAGAGTGATGAAGTTACACCATTGGTTGGCCACCATCACTCTGTCAGTCAGTCAGTCACAGACATTTGCATTTATAGGGCTTCAGAGTTGTCATTTTTTGAATTTATTGATTTCAACTGTAACTACATCTAACCTCACAATTTATTAAGTTTCAACTTCCAGTTGTTGTAAAAAGGGCTTCATAAACAAACAGTATTCATATTATATGAGGAAGAGTAGCAGTAGTCGTACTAGTAGTAGTAGTAGCACTGTGTTTTTTATTTTGTCAGTTTACATGCACATTTTACATGGTTTTCTCAAAGACTTTTAATTGGATTCCTATCAAACCCGGTAGACTGATAAACCTTGAGAGGAAAAACCAGTTGATTAAATTTTGTGATCTGGAAACAATGTACTGCTGAGGAGACTCATTCTAAGTACAACAATTTAAATGAAATCAGTTAACTGAATTTTCTATATGGTTTTAGAAAGATACAAGTTTTATTTTATTTGGCCTTTTTGATGGTTGAGCTATGGAATCCAGTATGTTCATAGTATGTTTCATGTATCAAGCTCATGGTTGTTGTGTTTTTAATTAAGGTCGGCTATATTCTGTTAATTCGGTGCTTCAAATTTGGAGATCTCTCTTTTCTTTCTTTTTAAGTATTACATTTATGTTTGGACTATCAAACTATCCCAGCATTCAAAAGATGACAGTGATTACAGGATGAACTAGAGGGTGACGTTGGAGAAATGGAAACCAATGAACACATTTTTATTAAGCAATTACAGCTTTTCAGCCATAACTACATATGACACCATCAGATGGAGAGACTTGATTTGAAATCCTAACAGTCAAAAAATCAATGTCACCTAAAATGTGATTGACAGGAATGACACTAATAGGTGTGACAGGAAGCTGAGGATTGACCATGATTGATTTGACTGAAACTGGATGAGTTCCAGTAATGTGATTGCTGATCAATATATTTACAGTTCATCAAAGAGTTCTTCTCAGCTGTTTCCAGATTAAATGACATGTCTTGTGTCCTAGTGATTTACAATTATAATCAGCTGACCCTTATTGAATAGTCACACTTTCATCTAGGGGGTTTAGTCTTGCTTTGACAGGACACACTGTGGTTTGGAAACAAGTTTGGCAGTTGTAGGAACTAATGTGATGAACCTTAAGTTTCAGAGTCTGGCCTGGAACCAGACAACGTCCAGTATGTCCATGTGAGAGGAGATGGAACGGACAAGCTGCGTGACGATAAGAGAATAACTCTACACTGTCACTTGCTGGACTAGTCGCAGATGAAATTCAAATGTCTTGGCTGTGCCTGACTGATCTACTGTTTGCCTGCTGCATTGCATCCTCCTGTTGCCTTGGGCATACGCAGAAACAGTGCAGATCAAAGAGTAAGCTAATGTTTAATGTTGCAACAAGATTTTCAACAAGATTGTTCTCGACTTCTCATTTGGACTCCTTGATAAAATAGCATCATCTTATGACAGAGCCACAGCCAGAGATGCATTTATCCTCAAAGTACAATGTCTGCACAAGAAGTCTGAGCAGGCTCATATACTGAAAGACAGCTATTAGTTGCAGGATAAAAATAGAGCAGACATACCACACAAAAGTAAAAATAAACCTGTTAAAATATATAATTTAAAAGTCCTAAAGATTCTTCGACCACCAAGAAAGAGAAAATCTGTTTCAACACAAAATTGCACTCAACTTATTTTTTATTAACGAAACATATTTTAAGGATTCTAGTAACAAGTGCTCACATTTAAGGGAGGCGATGATAAGCAGAAGGCTCTCAAAGTTAATGAGGTTCATCGTTAATAATTTGATGCTGAATTTAGAATCTCCTCGTGTACCCCTCTGGAGAGCTCCAAAACTCCTGGAGGTACACTTACCCCAGTTTGGGAATAGTGGTACTACATACAATATACTCTTCAATGTAGAGAGAAAAACCCTCAAAAGATCCAGAGGCCTCATTTGAGATTCTCTCACACACATTTAGGTGCTTCCAAACAACCCAAATCAAAACTGCAATTCATACTGTTTACTACTGAACTGAAAATTCAACCAATTTCTCTGACTTTATTTTTCTCCAAATGTCAAAAGTTCTTTCTTTTAAATGGTTGCCTGCTGAGCTGCTGCTGCACTTTGTTCCATTCCTGAAAGTGTGGGTTGGAAAAACTCACATTGGAAAAAACAAACAATGGTCTGGCAGCTATAGGTTGATATAGTTCACTTATATGGTGCCAATGTGCAGCAAAAGGCGAGATTTCTGCAGGACAAAAAACAGATGAATGCATAAAAAGGGAGGATAAAGCATTACTCATTCATTCAAATTACCCACTCACTTTCCCAGCCCAGATATTCTCTGTGAGGGGATTCAAACCAAAAGGCCATATCAAAAAAACAGACAAAATCGGTTTCTGGCAGATTTTTGTAGTGATCATGCACTCCACAAAAAAATCAAAACATTTTTATAAAGAATGTGCCCCTGATTTGACAATAAAGTGACATGAGCAGACTTAAGCTGGAGTATGTGCAGCTGAAGTGTGAGACAGAGCAGGGAATTGGTAAGAAAGGGATATTATAGAATTATTATTGTTCAGAACATGCACTGTTGCATAATGCAAGAGTCCACGCTTTGATTCTTCCAACTGCCAGTATGCCTTAACTTCCAGCTGTACAGATGCTGTCTTTCAGCTTAAACCAGTATGCAAATGTTCTTCTGGGAATTAGGTGCTTTTTTTCCTGCATAAAAACATGCTTATTCTGGTTCAAGCCTGCCTTCATTCTGCACTTGTACTTGAATTAATTTTCCCTGAAACCTGTGTCAAGCCTGAGTGCAGCAATGCTTTAACTTTACTCTTATACAATGACATATTTGCATTGTTTCTCTTGATTATTTACATATTCATATCCACTCTTATTCTCATGTTTCCATAATTATGACTTGTGCAGCAGCATTTTTCCTTGTCAATATTCATGCCACTGGCATCTGCCTGCAGCACTGCAGTACTACACTAAGTACTTTAAGTATAGTAGAGGACGGTTGTGTGAAAATGATGACTTAATAATATGTACATATTTGTGTATATAGGCGTGATGGTTTATATATGTGCTATATTTATGCTCCACTGCTTTGGTCCATATGCATCACACATGATGACCCACAACAGTCAGTATGCATATATCTGTGTTTGTTCCTGTTGTACATTTTTATGATGCACAGTCAGGACCAGTCATAGTTCAGCAGTGGGGTTTGATGGTCGGTATGGATGAGTCATATCACTGCTGGTTCCTGTCTGTCATTGTTAGCTTCTTCATCTGAGCCGCTGCACACTTGTGCCCTTAACTTGTGTACTAATGCAGGTTCCCTCAATAATCTTTATTTTTTTTTGCTTTCCCATCACAAACCCTCAGACCTATCTTATATGATAATCTCTCTCTCTCTCTCTCTCTCTCTCTCTCTCTCTCTCTCTCTCTCTCTCTCTCTCTATATATATATATATATATATATATATATATATATATATATGAAGAATATTCTCTGTCTAACTTGTTAACTCTTATTATACGCTTCTGTCTTGTTTTATATTTTTATTACTTTTGTCCTCAGTGTGGGACAGCAGGAAACCTGCCGGAAAACAGTTCCTAAACCGCGTCAGGCCCACAGTTTTATATTGCTCCGCTGTTTTTTCCTGCAAAAAGTAAAAAAATAAATAAATAAAAAAATAATGACAAAAAATATGAACCTCATTCAAAATCATGTTGATTTTTGTAATAATGCAAATAACTACTTCTCCTTGGAACATAACTTTAGTCAACAGACAATTGGTAGATAAAAAACAAAAACAATCTAATAAAACGTCACCTGCTCAACAATAGAGGTAAGTCCAGTTTAGACAGGCATGCAAACAATGTATTCGTTTTTAGACAGCTGCATTTATAGCTAAAAAGTTGAATACTTAATGGAGTGTTGGTGGATATTATAGATATAGTAAAAACAAAAAGTTACTACGAAATAGCGGCCTTGTATGCCAGCAAATGAATAATTGTTAAACTTTGTTATCATGGAGGTTTCAATTTGTGCAAGTGCTGTAGTGGATAACAATTTGCCTTAGAATATGAAGAGTAAACCACAGGAACACAATTTATTTTTCCAAAAAGACCAATGAAAGAAATGCTCAATAAAAGATTACACTGATTTAATAGAAGCAAGTGGAACAGAGGCTAATCTGGATGTGATTGGCTTTCTATCAACACTGTCATCGTGAGCATGTGAGAATGCTTATTATTACTATTCCTTCCTGTTATTTGTTTGTTACACACATATCTTCAGTATAACGTCTGTTGTTTCATGTACCAACATCTGGTATGTGGATACAGTTTGTACCGTGTGACCTGAACATTTGGGTCTTTACTGTGGGGCTGAGCTGAGAGTTGAGCAGTAACATTATAGAACACATGTTTCTTAAATCCCCACAGCGATGCACAATTATCATATTCTCTTTCCATGTCACTGGATGTCGGTTGAAACGTTGATTATGCTGGTACTGTACTGTATGTTCATTTTACAGCTCAGTGCATCATATGCAATGACTTGAATGCTTATTCTGGTACGTTATCTCAAGGCAAAATGCCACCAACATCTACATGGGGAGTCATATCTTAACAGGCTGTGTTTATTTGGTTGGACACTCTTGAACTGACCTATTTGACATCATTCAGTAACTCCCTTTCCCATATTCTCTCTGTCCTTTCTCTTCTCCTTTTCCCACCACTGGGTCATTATTCATACTTGAGCTCCTCCTTCCTTTGCTTTTACCTCTCCCGCTTTTTCGTTCTCAACCTCCTCTTGTCTCCCTTCACCTCTCACCCCCTTGCTGCATGACCATCCAATAACCAATGCCACGCCTCATTAAGTGATCATGTGAGTGTGTGGAGAAACATCTCCTGTTCTTCCAGGCGTCGTTAGTTTTGACCTCTACTGTCTCTAACATTCACCACAGTTTTAATCCCATGAGCTCACAGTGAGAAACAGATTTTATAACAATATGATTTTTTACATATGAAATGCTGCAGCTAAAGCTCAGTATTTCCAAATACTCTCTAATGCTCTCAGTGTCCCTGTGGGGGTAAAGTAATGATTTTTTAAAGTCACAAATAGACCATGTAAGGAAAACTGAATACAGAAGAGATTTGCCCTGCGTTCTTTCCAGGAACAAATCTGCGATTTTTATGACATTTTCTCTTAATCAGTAGTCTCTGCAGACAGAAGAAGCTGCACATTTAACAGTGCATGTTGTGCGTCAACTGCATCGCTCTTCTTCATCGTGATGGGTGGCTTTCCATGTTGGCAGGCTGGCGGGCTTATTTATTAAGCATTATCTAATATTTTATCATACCAGTTAATCTTACTCCACTAATACCCGCATGCGTCAACTATTATATCCCAGTGTATTTAAGGCTTATGGCTTTATCAAAGCTTTTTTTTTTCATTCTTTTTTCACTTTTATTCTCTCAGCTGAACAGAAACCAAACAGCAACATGCACAGCGTTGAGCTTGTCTTTGATTCCAAATAGCAGCTACAGTATTTACATGTTACTTTGTGCTGGGCCTGCAGCTAGTCCAGATCAGAGCTCAGGTAACGTGCTGCACTCTCATGATGTGACGAGCTTTTGATTCCGTTGCGAGAAAATGTCTTCCACACGGTTAAATGAAAGGCCTATCGGAGGTTGCTGTAACAACAGCAAGATGTTTACAGGTGTGTGTATGCGTGTGAAAATGAGTAACACAGCAAACGAAATGAATCTGAACAAAATATTGACTATTTTACCTTTTATTACAATAATTCTCTTATAATGTCTCTTCTTTCATGAGGCTACATTTGGTTTTATAATTTTTGCGGTGTGTGCTGAAATCTACATTTCTGAGGAATGCTCTCACCACTTTCTACATCTTAATCCTGCCCTAATTTCTGTCTCTACCTTGCTAAAGGTAGAAAAAACATCCCATACTAAATCTATTTTCTCTATCCTCGATAACCTCTGACTTTGACTAAGCCAGAGAAAAGCCTTCTGGGAAAGGAAACATGAAGCCAGTTATTTGATGCCTTTTTACAGCTCCCTGCACACAAACATTCATAGGGGCCTAGAGACACACACACACACACACACACACACACACACACACACACACACACACACACACACACACACACACACACACACACACACACAGAGCCACGCATACACACACGGATATAGGTAGCAACCTCTACACCTGAGTAACTGTAAGACTGACCATTTAACACGAAGATGAATCTGTGACCCTGAAGTACTGTAACACCTTTACTCTTTGATCACCGGTCAATCATATGTATTGATGTCGGTCTTTAGCTGATGACTTCGGTAATGGAAGGCCTGTTTGGAGAACACTTTGGGGGGAACTTGATCCCTGAGGGAGCAGTTACTCTGAGAAGGTATGGATGGTGTGTCACATTGTGCTGTGTTGGGCAGAAACACAACAGTTTTAGTAATGGCACCCCGCTGACCTTTCCACTCATGCCTCGGCAGCCCTCCCTTCACAGAATCGCTGCATCCAGCACCTCCGAAACAGCACAGTCTGCCAGAATTGAAAGAAATGCAGAAATTAAAGAACGCTGAGATGCAAATGTCTATCCCTTCCATTTAAGTGACACATTTAGTTTTTTTTATTTTTTGTAAGTGCAACCTTGTGAAACAAAATAACTAAGAGTATGTTCACAGCACAGGTACTGAGAGTTTACAAGTGCTAAAGGTCACATATAAGCAAGGGACTGTACGAAAGTTATTAGGGGTGTGTTATCTATCTTTCCTTTTCCTTAAGGGAGGGTACTCTAACATTTCTGGGGCGAGCAAGGGAGTTTTTTTCAACTTTTTTCTCATGCCAGAATTGTGTTTTATTTCATTCTTACCCTGTGAGATTTAAAGGACCAGTGTGTAAGATTTAGTGGCATCTAGCCAGACTGCTACTGGCTTGAAAGGGGAGGGTGAGGGGGAGGTGTATTCATTTGGCTGCGATCTGCAACCTCGCTGCTAGATGCCACTAAATCTTACACACTGGACCTTTAAATATGTTTACATGTTTGCAGAGGACAGCATTCCTGTTTCAGCATGGGCGCTTTATTATCCCTCATTGAAATCAGATTGCAGGAACAATGTGTCAGTTTTGAGAAACAGAATAGACACAGATCTTTATAGTTATTGGTAATTAAACATTTTCCTTCCCCCCTTTTTCAGAGTGCATCATTTTTGCAGCTCCCACCTTTACTATATTCTGCATTTTTTTCCATTTTATTATGTTTGCCATAAATATATTATTTTGAGATATTGGGAGGACTTAATTACACTGAGGAGTGTTTTTATCCTTTTTTACAACAAGAAATATATTCTTCCCCCCTCCTCACCCCGATGATTTTTGTACGGAGTGACAAATCAACTAGTCATGCAACTGCTCACCACCAAAAATATTAAACATGTTTGATCATGATTTAATAGGAGTTTGACTATTGCCAATGTGCCAGTGCTGAAAAAGTTTCTCATACCAATCTTGAGCAGTAAAATATTATTAAACGCCAAATAGCTTGCATGCACTACTTGAGTCATTTATATCCTGTGCAGTTGGCAGAAATATGTATCACATCACAGTGTCCTGCATGTGCTAGTAGAGCAAGTGATCCAAACAAAACTGGGATCTGCTCACCAAAAGGTTGCTCCATGGTGCCGCCGGTCAAAAACTCCACAGGGTACCTTTGAATAACAACCACTAAAATTTAAAAGTTTTTAAAACTTAAAAGTCATTTAAAAGTCAACTAGCCACCTGTTTGTAATTATGTCTCTCATTCATATATTCAGTGTTGGTGGGAAAACATAATTTTCTCACCCCTCAGTCACATGTTCAGACTGTCTTGAATGGCATCTGTGTAAGAAGTGTCAATTTTCAGAGCTAATGGTTAATGGTTCAGAACCAGTTTTTAATAATGCATTTTAGATTATTTGATATTCAAACAATCACGAATCCTCAAATTTAGTCCTTGATAAACTGTGAACTGAGCAGCACTGGGATGTAAATCAGCATAACATCACAGTCGTAAGTCTTGATTTTCTGGTTTCCAGCTGTGGGAGAGAGATACGCACACTCACAAGAGCTAATGGTGGTGTCCTAGTTACCGTTAGCCTTGAAATGACACATCTGTGTGATCATTATACTTATGTAGACTTTGGAGTGTATTCTCACACCCATACTGAGGTCTGCTTTGATCATTACCATTTTATGAACTGCCTTGATTTCTGCCAATAGAAAGCAAACTGAACACTGCTGTATTATAATCATCTTTGAGGGAGGACTGTGAAGGTAACAATATCGACAGGAATTTGAGGATAAAAATGCTTAGAAATAACATTTTTACTGCAGCCTCAAATATTCATTTTGCATCTGTATTTAGCGTCATCAGTCAGCAGTGAGAGGATACAAATATATTCAGCCCCCACATATTCACATCAAGGAGCACCATTCAATTTTGGACCTTTTGAGCAGCTTTGTGAGTATACAGTACATGACTTAAATTTAGGATAAACCGTTGTGTTTCACATTACTAGATACATAAAAATAATTGAAAAAGTACTTACATAACTAATTAGGTAACAGCAGCAGTAAGTAGTTACATTATTTTCTGTTACTCAGCCCAGTACCATCGGCAGTATCTTTTAAGAGTAACTTAATGTGTGGAGTGCTGGAGTACACCTGTACATCACTGCGGCAAGATGAGAAGTTAAACCACTGGAATTCAGCAAAGACAAGATTTTCAGGGGGGGTTAATGTCACGTTTGTTTCATAAAAGAGTTACTGCAATTATGAGTTCCTGCCATGTAAATAGCGTTCACGTCAACCTCCAAGTCTTAATTACGACTAGGAAACTGAGATTTTTCTGAAAGCTCTGATGCATCTGATTTGGCACTTAATAATATGGAAGTGCCTGAAAACCAAGCAAACATAGACGCCTCACATCAGTCAAAATCCGTCGTTCAACGTAATTAAACCCAAATTGAATGAATATAATGTAATTTTGTTAACACACAGTAGTTTAAACCCTCATACGACCAACTCAGTTATTATACAACCTTCCAGAGTTGTCAGCTGACGTGAACGCTTGCAAGTGTGTAACATAAAAATCTTTGCAATCCTTCCCCTCCATGCAACATTAGTTACTCTTTAAAAAACTCTAAAGTCTCCACACCCACATGTTACCCACCGTTTTAAACACATAGTATAACAAGCAACCAGACTACAGTTTGTCAGTATTTACTGGCCTTCAACAGCTAACTTAGCTGCAGTTACTGCGCAAAGCTCTGCAGAAGACCTGCTCTCACAGTGAAGCTGCCGGGATCAAACACTGTTCAGAAAAAGAAAAAGAAATCCTGAAGTTAGACTTACCAGTCACTAGCTAGCAGCAAAGAAGACACAACATGTAAATAAGACAACTTTAGAGTTACCAGAAACCATATTCCTTCCTCTTTTCCCTCCTCTAGCCTCTGCACCAAGCTAACACGTCCTGGACCAATCTGTGAACGCATGTAGACTAAATTGATAACAACCGTCACATCCATCTTCTGGTCTAAACAAGCTGACCCTGAAAAAGTAACAGAGCGTGGTAAATGTGATGTAATTACAGAACAGGTAGTACATAAAAAGTACATTTTGACATTGTAGAAGGAAAAGCACAGTTGTAAATAATAACATGAATGATGGCTGAATTGCACTTTGCTGCTTCAGTTTCAGCATCCTATTGTACATGCTGACTCACTGTCACACTGTCATGACTCACTGTGACACTTGACATTATGACAAGTCAAAATGTCTGCTGTGACAAAGGCAAGACAATGTGTATTTTAATTTGGGGGTGTAGCTTGACTTTTGGTACTTGTCCCCTCTCTTAACTTGTATATTCTGATTGTTGTGCACCACAACATCAACATAAACTCCTTGTATGTGCAAACCTACTTGGCAATAAACCAGATCCTGATGCTCTGCTCATGTGCTGCTCTGGAAAGAATCTGGCCAAGCTTGACACAGACTGTCCCCAAGCCGGTGTGGCAACAAGGACAGAGTGCTCAGCCTTTGTGCCACATGTTTGTAGAGGCTGCCCACTGTTAGAAATAGATGACTGTCATACAGGTTTAGTTGTTATATAGGATACGTTACTATCAAATGATTTCTGTTCCACCACAAGGCTCCATGTGTGGCGGCAATTCACCACCGATGGCAAAAGAGAAAAACACAGCTGAGGAAAACGTTACACACCTCTTATAAAAAAAAAATGTTTTCTTTGCAGCATTATACTTTAACACTGTTGGAATCAATCTGGATATTATTCAGTACATACAGTACAGCATGTTGACAGTGTTAACAGTGTATGAACATGGCTGGACAAATTGGCTGCCTATTCATTCTGAACTGCTCCTCATCCGACACAATCCCTTTCAATATTACCTTGACGTTGTAACCATCTGGGAACTGTGATAATCTTGCCACAATAAAAGTAAACCCTGCTTCAAACTAATCATTATGACAGACAGAAATTACAGTAATCTTGCAAGAGTGTCCATTTTTCATGACTCTCCTGTGTCTGATTTTCTTACACAAACACAAACACTGATGTATAATTTGATCAAAGCTCATCCCTGA
Source organism: Thunnus maccoyii (assembly GCF_910596095.1). Taxonomy (NCBI): domain Eukaryota; kingdom Metazoa; phylum Chordata; class Actinopteri; order Scombriformes; family Scombridae; genus Thunnus; species Thunnus maccoyii. The sequence continues at coordinate 16,209,303 of NC_056545.1, forward strand.
GGTCTTTGACTCCTTGTTTGTCTCTCAGTCTTTCTTCAGACCTCCTCCATCTGTTTCTCAGCCTGACTGCCTTTTTTTTTTTTTTTTTGTCCTTGTCCCCCCTTTTCCCCTGCCCTCCTGGCTTCAGCAGCATGTCAAATAGATAATCAATAGCCTCCCGTGGCTTTGTTCCCCTGCATGCTAGATAATGGTTAGAGTTGCCAGTGTGCTGAACACACCTCATTAACCACTGGTTGCAGTGGTTTGACTTTTCTAGTGCACCCCCAGCCCATAGTCAAGAGTATGACTAACGCACCTGACAGTCATGGCAATGACACACATATTTCAGCCCTGCTGCCACTGCATGGGTGACAATATCCTCATTACACTTGGACTCGCTCAGCTCAAGTCATCAAAAACAGATAAACGTCTTTTCTTTGCTTCTTTGTTTGTTTTTTTCATGCTCAAAAATACTTAAATGAAAGCACATATATACATTTCTTCATGTGTATGTACAGGTGAGGAGGTTAAAATCAATCAGAAGGAGTGATGTGTATTTTAAAGGTAGATACTAGCTGAGTGAAAACCAAAAACCATCTTATATCACACATACTGTACCCTCCCCCCTCCTCCCAACACACACACACACACAACATTAAAAAAATAAATAAAAACATGAATGTGGAAGGCCAAATGCAAAATACAAGAGGGAGACAAAGAGAATGGAGAAAATGGACCGAGAGATGGTAGTGTGAATCGTAAAGAAGGCTGGAGAAGCTCAGAGATAATCCAGAGACTGTTGTCAGCAGTTCTGCCTCACTGTGTGTGTGTGTGTGCGTGTGTGTGTGTATGTGTGTGTGTGTGTGTGTGTGTGTGTGTGTGTGTGTGTGTGACAGCGAGAGAGAGAGAGAGAGACCTGCATGTGGTGTTATTTAAAGTCATACATGTATGGTGTTTCTTTTGTGGACTGTCAGCTGGGGAGACAAACATCCCCTCTCTTGTGACACCTGAACACTCTGTGCTCTGCTGTGCGGATGAAAAGCTGACTTCCTATCAACAAATCAATGCATTTATTTATCAGGGAGTACGTGGAATGTTTTACGTTCTCTGCTGCGAATGTGAATGAGAAAAGTTTACAGTTTTCTGTGGTGTTAATGTTTTATTTACACATAATATTGCACATTCACACACACCAAAAACTCCTGCAGCATGGAGAATGCAATCCACATGGAAATAGTCAATTACAAGACAGAGTTAAGATTATTACCAGTATCAACCAGTTATTGGAGATATTGTGAGTACTGTTTTTGTATTTTTTGTATTTATTACTTTGAAACAGAATATTTTAGCTTAAAGCCTTCTGTCTCCTGTCTTTCTTGTCTCCTCTCATTGCATCCCTCAAGTTCTTTTTTTTCCCTCCGCCTCATATCCCACCTCCTCCTTGATTGGACGAGCTCCCTCGCTGAAGATTTTGATTGGCTCAGAGGCTCATAGTGCATTGTCGATGCAGTTTCTGTGTCATGCGGAGACAAGGTTGTGTTGTCTATATTTCACAGACACTTGTGGAGATACGCAAAGGTGCACTTTTTTTTTTTTTTGCATTTAGGAATACAAATGAGACACCTACACACACACACACACACACACACACATACACACACACAGAGGCTAATTTTCCTCCTCATTTCGCCCAAACACTCCAATGTTGTGATATTCAATCTAAATAATTGAAATTGAGTCATACCTGCACTCTATTCCCCAAACTAATTATGTGAAGCAGCGATGAAGACTTTGCACGTCAGGTCCATCATGCCATCATGTCAGCCGTCTTGTTTTTTCATTTCGTTTCCTACAACTCATAATATTTCACATTCGATGCTATCCCTCAGCACAGCAAATATCGGAGTCAAGACATTATTTAGTCACTCAGATCATTTCACAATAATGTTGTGATTCTTTTGGTGGAATTACATTGGTGAGGAAGAAAGCAAAGTCGACTCAAAGCACACAGAGGCGTGACATTTCTTTTTAAAGAAATGATCAGTGATCCCTAAAAATCTCTGTCGGAGCACAGTCAATCTCTGCTCCTCTTGCCGTATTATTGTTCATTTTGAAACAGTGTCTGCAGTCGTGTTGAGCACAGTGTGGTAGATGTTACTACTGGAGATGCCACACCACTCTAAGGTGATGCCTTAGTAGAGAATATTTCAGGATATTACTTTTTGTTAAGAATATGTTTCTGATGTATGTGCCGATATGGCAAATGTAGGTAAAATAATCATATTGATATTCAGTGCAATGAATTATGTTCCACTGTAATGTGTTACATCAGGCAAAAGTCCTAAAATGTGTTTAAACAAAACCTTCGATAATTAATTTTGCTTTAAAAACAATTTGCTTGGAAACATTAATGTGAACAAAACATTTGTCAAACGATAACACAATGTGATCACAATATTGATTAGTCATTACAGTGTCAGAAAATATATATCAATCACCATTTTCCCAAAGATGCTACCTAAGATGTTGTTTAGACCTGAACAACAGTCTACAACCCAAAACTATTCAGTTTACTATCATAGAAGACTAAAGAAACCAGAAAATATTCACATTTCAGAAGCTGGAACCAGAAAATTGGGAAAAGGAAAATTGTTTTTCCTTAAAAAGAAGGAAAAAAGGAAAAAAAAAAGATTAATTGATGATCAAAATAGTTTAACTAATTAATTTTCTGTCATGACTAACCGTTGCAGCTCTAAAACATCACAATCATCACCACCACTGAAAATCAATTAACAAACAATAGTGATCATTGCTCAGCCCAGAGCAAGAGATTTTGGTTCAGATCTGGAACCAGCTGCTTTGGAGCGTCTAAGACATTTTTTCTCTACCACATTCATTTGAATGAAACTACTCAAACACATATATCCCCTGTCTTTCTAGAACTAGTGTACGTGTCTGCATATTAAAAATTATAGATATTGACCGTTTTTAAAACAACACTTTTACAGGATTGTACAGCCTTGGCAGAGCTATGCATTCTCTGAGTGCTTTCCACTGTGGATTAAAAAACATTTGGCACTAGTTTATAACTGTAATAAGGCCACCCTGCTTCGCAAAAGTTACAGACGCAGCATAAAATAGCTGAAAAACTGAGCAGGAACCAAAGCACACAGAATTCAGCTGCTCACAAAACCCAAAACATAATCAAAATTTGACCTTGATATGTCAAACGTTATGATGAGATGCATGTGCCTCATTTCAGCTGAATCGTGACTTATTCATTTTAAAGTGTATATACTGTAGATCAGCGACGGGGAAAGAGAAATATATGAAATGTGAAAAATGATAAATTATTTCTACCCCCCAGATAAGTTGCTCTATTGAATTGTTTCCTACTTACCATCTATCACTAGAGTCCTATCAGGCTCAGCAGAGCATGTTTCACTCTGCTGTATATCAGATAGCCAACTAACAGAACTCCTCTGAGCTGCTCTGTTGCTGTACATCACATTAACTTATATAATCCCCTGCTCTGTGATGCTTTACATTAAACACTTCCAGTGCAGCGGACTACGGAATAAACCCAGAGATTACCGATTATTTTAGCATAGTTTGAAAAAAAGATGACAGCAGAAGGACAAGAGAGATCAGAGAGAAGTGGAAAGAGATGATTGAAAGAATGATAGAAGAGGAGGAGTGCACAGATGGATGAGGAAGGAGAAGATGACTGTGATTTGGATTTTCATGACAGACGAGTCAGAGAGAAAGAGGAGGAGAGAGGGGAGGGAAAGAGAGCAAGGCTACGTCAGGAGAGGATGAATATTTCATCAAACTCGTGAGAACCTGGAAAAGAGAGAGAGGCGAGGTGGGGAGAGTGAGTGGGAAAAAGGGAGAAAGAGAAAAGCAGAGGGACATCACCAGCTTAAAAATTAAGCCTAGTGATAGTGCCTATACTCAGTGGAGAGTTATTTCACCACAAAAACCAAGTTTTTCAAGCCCAAGATGCAACCTAAAGCCGGGCTCAGACTACAGGAGTTTTAAAATCCTAACTGATTTCTTCTTATGTGGGTGCGTCATGCACATAAGGAGAAACTTCACAGATGTTCTTCTCTCTAATCTCAAATATGCACATACTATAAGATTTGAAAATAATGGCACATCACACACATCACACTACAGGATGTTATTAAGATTATCGTTACAGAGGGAGCAATGCACCAGCTCTTGTGATCTCATGGGGAAGCAGATGTAAACAAAGACTGACATGGTGCAACAACTTGCTTAAATAAATATCTTCTCTTTGTCCGTATGGTTATAATATGTCTCGGAGGACACGTTATATAGTCAGTCGTGTTCTTGCCTCCATCTCAGCTTTCCAACACACCCGAACAACAGCTTGTTGTTGTTTATTCTCAGTTGCCATTCCAAAAGTCCTCTCATTCACTTCCATCTCCTTGTAGACTTGTCTCTCTCATTGGCTATCGTGGTCCCGCTCAGAAAGTATTGATGTGTGAATCATCCAGATTTTAAATCCTAAATATCAAACATGTTTGAAATTACCGGGACGGTCCCGATGAGTCTGTGAGCAGTTCTGCAGGTTTAAAATTGGATCTGTAAAGCCCTCACATTACCAGATAACCTGGGCCAAACATCGGTACCGACTAAGGTCCCAGTAACCAATTCTTACACACAACATTTAGCACAGGTGTGCACATGTTTACTGAGAAAAGGTAAAAATGCTGAAAAAAGATCTGTCTCAGAATTTTAAGAATCGATATCAGATCATTCAAAAAGAAATCACAATTAATCAGAAAATCTGCTTTTTTTATCCAGCCCTAGAGCTTGGCAGGTTGGTTTATCAGAGCTTTTTAACACCTGCTTGGTGCTGCTGGAAACATGACTGATGAGAGTGGCGAGAGTGAACCATAGGCTAAATTTTGCTAACGGGGCAGCTGTTGTAATCAAGTAACATTAAACTTAAAGAGCAGAAATTGTGACAATACTCCGGCACGGTGCAAGTCGAGAACTGTCAATCAGTGCCCACACACCAGACATCAAAGCCTACTATAAGTCTTTAAATCTTACTAACAGAGGAATAATTTCCAAAATTACCACCAATTTAGCGATTGAGACTATAATGACTTGTTGAAAAAAATGATTGACGTAGTATTTCTAGAGAGAAGTTGACGCTTTTTGAATGGGAGTCAATGGGAGCCAGAGACCTTTTGGAGCCAGCATCTAGCAGCCGTCAGCATCTATCAACATCTAGCAGCCGTTGGTGGCATTGCGCTTTAAAGGACTTCCGCATTGGCTTTAACCTCAAGCTGTAGTAGTTGCTTAGAGTGAACCAAAACAGTGAAGTTACAGGTCAGAAAAAACAAAACAAAGAACTGTTTTAATATTTGAGAGGAACTGCTGAGTCAGATGATAATTCTCTGTGGGTTCATCACTACAAACACCCCTTTCATATTATACATAGTCATTTCATCTGTTGTAAACAGAAAATATGCATTAGAGCAGCTTTAAGGTTTAATAGTGCAACCTAATGTAGTAAATCATTAGTTTGAAACTAGCTTGTAGCTACAAAGAACTTAGGAAATGAATGAACTTAGTAATGAATTAACAAATAGCTGGCGTAACCCTGTCATGTGCACTTTCTGCTTTCACTCTCTTCTCCATTCCTTGTTTTCTACAACACTGGCTTTCCCTCTGCTTACACAATCATTTACTATTTTCTTCTTCCCCTCAGCCTTGCCCTCTCTTTACCTCCTCACTTCTTTTTTCCTCGTCACTCTCTATTAAAAATGTTTGCCTCTTCTCACCTCTCCTCGGTCTTGCAGGTTTATTTTGGTCGTGTGCCTGTTAGCACAGCAGCGCACGGTGGTTGTCACCCTTATCCACCACCACCTTGCTGCCCACCCCCTCGCTCTTCCCCTCCCTCCTGTTTTCTCTGGCCTAAATTATTTTCCTCCTGGTAATCTTCATCTCCTCCTTTCTTTTTTGATCACTGATTCCCCCCTGGTTAGTCATTTCAGTCTCGGCCAATTTGTGCACCTTAATCTTCTCTTTCTTTCGCCTTCCTCCTCGCTCCGTCCATCTCCCTTCCCCAGGACACTTAGTAGGTGTATTTTCAGCAGAGAAGGCGTACATTTTGGCATTAGCCTCTGTGCTGGGGTTCATCAGTGCCAGGGTGTGAGGACTCAGCCTGTGAGGTTGCGCGGGGGTTACTGCCACTGTGGAAGTATAATTACCTCACCTGTCAGTCAAACAGCAGTGCGACCACACATGTGCATGCACCCACACACACATAAACATAATATTTTTGTTCCTGTTTGTGTACGTGCATGTATCTGCTTTTTTTGTTTTTATGACAATGCTAACATCACTCTGGGGCAGTTTTGTCTGTACTGATTCTTTTGGGTTACCGGAGGTCATCTTTTTAGACTCTCATTCTGCACATGAGGGCATCCCTTGAGGAAACCTTCAGACATCATAAAAATACTGAGCTAATGAGGGGGTATAGCTGATATTTTTTAAAGGATTTTACTATAAGGCTGTGCAGGAATAGCGGTGGGCGTACCACAGTACGAAACAAAATATCTGTAGGCTAGGGATTTGGTATTAACTTAATGGTGTGCAAAATTTTACACAGAGACATCTTTGGGGTATGGCAACAGTAAATGGAGAAATATACAATAAAAACACTAAACAGACTGGGAAAATACCCTGTCAGTCATCAGAAACATCTATCGTGCAAGGTGTTATTGTTAAATACAATTCCCGTGTTGTTTGGTATGAAAAACACAATGTCAAACGATAACCAATTATATTTTCATCCTGCAACAGTCCCCAGCTGTGACAAGTGTTTCAATTTTTCTTCATTTAGATTTCACAAAAAAATGCATTCACTGGAATATATTTAGCTTGAATGTGCTTCATGTGTCAAATGGATATTATTAGGTGTTTGTTGCGGTGTCCCAGTCTCAGCTTATCCAGTCACTACACAGTAAATGGAAAACAAAGCCAAATTCATTTTAAATCCAGTTTTGACCTCATAAACCTTGAATGATGCCAATTAGTGATGGGTAGTGATGGGTAGTGAGAGCAATACAGTGGAGGCAACATCAACGTTGTGTGGAGTGCGGCTAATGCTGCGAACATAGTACAGCTTGTTCGCTGTACTGTGGATTCAGGAAGAGCTGTTAAATATTTCAGCTGATGTCCTCACAGGCGTTTGCTGTACTAAGAGAAAGAGACTACTGATGTGGTTAACAGCTAAAAGATGGATGAGGAAAGATTAAACTAAAGCAAAATAGCAATAACAATAAGGCCATAACAGTTTCTAGTCTTCTCTGTAAATTTACTGAGTGTTGTTTCATTGAAAGTGAAATTGTGAGCTGCAAAACCTAAAAATGTTTTGGGCTGAGATGGAGTGATGGAAAAACTGAGCGGCTCCCAGAGTGCTGTGTGATTTGGATCCCAGCTGACTGCTGCACAACAGTTGCACCAACAAGGAAGAGTCCATGTGGAAAAAGAAATCACCTCCGCCTTTTTTTTCTTTTTAAAACCTCCTCTCTGGCATGTTTTTCTTATTATTTCCTTTATCTAATCTTTCTTTTTCTATACTGTTTATTCTCACCGTCTCTGTCACTGAACTGGCCCCTACCAGAATATGTATGTTTGTTCAACTCCGGGATTTAAATCCAATAACAAGCACAAATCTGATCTGTGAAGAAAGCGTCTTTTCCACCTCTGCCTGCCTCTTTCCTGTCTCTGCCTCGACAACAAGGTGGATTCGGTCTCAAATACCAGCACACACAGCAGAGAGGCTGGAGATGTTTGCCCGGCTATTATTTCCAGCTCTCTCCATGTCGTAATACGCTCAGCGCTCTGTTTTGATGTGTACAATAAACTTACCAAAGGAAAACTGCAGGAGGTCTGTGCAACACTGGGAGTGGCTCAGTAGGGAAGGCAGCTTAGGAGCTTATGGACAGCCAGCACAGCTGCTATAGACAAAACAACATGGAGCTGCACCATTCTACATCCTGCTTGCTGCCAAGCATGGCAAATCATGCAGCGCTACCTCTCATAACAGGTGCAAATTGTCATGACTGACAATGAATAAACACACAATATGTGACAGAGTTAAAACTTCACAGATCTCAGTGTCTGTTCCTGCAGTGATACTGGAGTTCTTTTACCACTGCAAAGAGTAAAGGCAATATTAAATATTTTTTACAACTGTGTTAAAGGATAGGTTCACAATTTTTCAAGTCTGTCCTAAAACAATAGTCTGGTGCCCAAATGAACACTGACACGTTCCTCTTGTTCATACTGGCCATAAAGGGATCCCTTTCATAATACACTTTCAATTTAATTAATGGGGGACAAATATCCACAGCCCTCCTCCTGTGCAAAAAATGTATTTAAATGTTTATTTGAAGCTAATATGAGGCTTAAGCTACTGTCTTTTTAGTGCCAAATTTCTGCTTTTTGTGATGATCCTTTCACTGCAGCTGAACAGGAAAACACTGTTGAGGGAAGGAGGGAAATTACTACAAAAAAGACTAACTGTGGAAGATATCCACTTTATTTGACTAATTCAGATGGCTGAAGCCTCATATTATCTTCAGATAAACTTTTAAATAGATTTTTTGTTGAAAACGAGGACTACGGACTTTGCCCCCATCACTTACATTGTAAGCACATTTGGAAGGAATTTTTAATGGCCAGGATGAAGAGTAGTAAACCCTGTTTCAATGTTCATTTGGGCTTCTGATTGTTGTTTTATTGAAGTTCTTTGAGAAATTTAGTAGAAGTCAAAAGGTTCTGATATGTAGCACAATAAGCTAGCGAAGCTCTGTAAACAGAACGTTCCTGCACATGCGCAATGTCATCTGCCATACAAGGAACTTCTCTCCTGAGAGTTACAATCTTATTGCTGTTATTACTCTTTGGAGCTGTTTCTAAACAAACTATGATAACCATTCTCTTCAGGGACAAATGAAAATGTCACCCAGTGCAGCAAACATTGACATGTTTTAAATAGTTTTTGGACAACAACGGGGCTCGAGGGCACAGAGGAATACAATATTTTTTTTGTGTGTAATTCAAATTAAAATGGTACAATGCGCAGACTTGTTCTATGGTTAGCTAATGCAGATCATTTAGATAACACTAGCTAGATGTCAGTTAGCCAAGCTGAATATGCTACTTAATTTAGCAATAGTTAGCTAGCCGAAGGCACACAGTAATCTTGCTAACTAGTGTTAGCACTAGCTAGCTAACTGGCTACAGTTGAACATTCTTGTGAATGTGAAACTTTTACATCTCTTACAGTTGGTTGAAATACTCTTCTGTATTGCCATATAGCTCTATTAATTTTGTAAAATAACCAAAAAATAAAGTATGGTGCAATCTTGTGTTTCTGATAAAAAAAAAAAACAATACTTCAAAAACAATCAGTGGTAAGTATGTAACTTTAATTTTTATTACATCGAGTGTCTAAGGAACTTCTTTAATTCATATCCCACTTGTTAGTATTGAGTTTACTTTTATGCTCATTTCATGTCATTAAACATTGGAAAAAGAAAGTTGCAGAGTTTCCTCTGATCACCATTGAAACACTACCAAGATATGACTCAGGCATGCAGATGCTGGAAGAGCAATGCCCAGACAGGAAATGTGTGGAATATTTTCTCACCAACTGGGATGCCCAAAGAGAAATGTGGGCTCAAGTCTTTAGAAAGGACTTGCCCACTATAGGAAATAACACAAATAACAGGATCGAAAGCCATTTCCAAAAGCTGAAAAATGTCTCTTGAACCAAATCTTTCAATGTCCAAAGGCCTTATTAACTGATCAGATTCGTAGACAGGCAAGAATGTGAGAAGAGTTTCCAGGATTCAACAATATCCATGTATCAGTTTTTGGACAGTCGCTGTGACAGCCAGATGGCAATGGATTTATCCTCTATCCTTCCTGACAAAAGTTTAAAAATAGAGGCTAAAGATGTAAAAAAAAATCAGACAGTGGTTAAATCAGCATTGGAAAGAATGACAAAGAGGTCAGGGTAGACATAAGACATACACTGTGGACAAAGACATTGAAGGACGCTCTTGTAAACTGTCAGTGTCATTTGGTCTTCCATGTGGCCACATTATCTCTTGCCGGAAATATGAAAATGTGTCCCTTAATGACCCATTTTTTCACCCGAGATGGCAAAGAGTTGGCAGCCAACCTGAAGTGGAGTTTGGAAATCACCTCTCAGAATCCCATCAAACCACACTGAAGCCACCTGAACATGGTGGGAAGCTCAGTGGGAATGACCGATTTATTGCAATCAGTCCTGTGGCTATGGAGGTAGCAACTCTGATAGCAAACTCAGGGGGTTAAGAATATGAGGAAATGTCCCACATTCTGAAAGAACTGCTGCACAGGAAGGTGGTATTACTTGAAATTGACCAAATGTCTGAAAAAACCAGCCTGGAGAGGTTGGAGTCCGACAGAGATGCTGCACATATAGTTGATGATGATGTCATGATGGTGGCGAATGAATGCACCAGGATAGAAAGTGAGCCGAGGATGCAGGAGGTCCTTTCTTTTTTTGAATGATGCTGATGACATGGAGATGACTCTCGAAATCACACTGGTGAAAAACAGACGAGGAAGACCAAAGAGACAAAGAAACTTCACTTTTCAGAACAGAAATAATCTATTATGAATGAATGTAACTTACATCACATTGCGTAACAACAGTTTAGACCCAGAAAACTAAATATCTGTCCCTGCATTCCTGCATAAAAAACACCCAGTGTTTTAAGTAAATATTATCAATCTGATTATTCGAGCCAAGAGACCTCGTTGTGATGACACCCTTTCCTGTCATGTTCCAGCAGGAGCACATGGAGAGCCTCGGGGGGTACATCCTAAATCAGCTGATTGGGGCACAATAACAGAATTGATTTGTTAGTCTGTCTGTTTTTTTAATTTTAGTTATCTCATTGTTTTAAAAAATAAATAAAATTAAATAAGATAAATTAGTTAATGTTAATGTGAGTCCATGTGGCGGTCCCTGATGCCCGCTACTGTCTGGCAGAGACTGTCTTGGTTCAGCCTCATGGAAACAACTTTATCCTTTACACGGTGCAGCAGATCAGGACTCTGATGCTGTTTCTAAAATATACATACAGTTCATATACACATACAGTATCTAATGTGTGCCCAGGTGCAAGTAGAATTGTTGGTTATACTGACACCTGGGTTTTAATAGCATCTGCCAAGAAGAACATATCCTTTAAAGCTCTCATTCACTGTGTGTTATAGATACTTCGATTTATCCAATTTTGGCGAGGATAATGACATTGCTCTCCAAACTGCAGAGCACAAAGTGCAAGAGAGCATAAATAGGTGCCAGATATTGCACCCCAGAGTGTCTCTCTCCATTTACACAGTTTCCCGTTTTACATTCTTGTGAAAATCTATGACTGTTTACTTGATTATTCCAGACATTTTTTCCCCCCTTTCTCAACCCCCACTCCTTCCTCTTTCCTCTCTCGCAGTTTTATATCCCTTGTCCTCTAATCGGACTTTTTTTGAAAAGTGGAGAGAAGAGAGAACGTCTCCAGGAGATTTGAGAAGCCCATAAAGTAAAGCGGCTCTCTTCCAAAGGCAGCTAAGAGGCTCAGGGGAGGATGGCTGTCGCCGTCTTCTTCCAGAACATGTGCCTCAAAGCAGTGACATGGTGTCACAGTGAGAGAGGAGTACAGAGCAAAAGAGGAGAAAGTGAAAAAAAGCAAAGGAGGGATAAAGAGAAAGGGAAAGAGATAGAGAAAGACAGAGAGAGAAAGAACTTGGTCAACTTGTCATCCATTATAGATTGCCTATTATTCATTCAGGCCCATCCCGCCTTGTGCCATGCTGTTCTCTCTCTTTCATCTTTACTCTCTTACTCAAGCTTTCTGTGTGTCTGTATCTGTCTCTAGGCAGAAAACCCACCAAGCAGTATTTTAGGAGCTCCATAAGGGCAGCTCTGCCTCATACAGTAAAGTGTAGCACGTTGCACTTACTACAACACACACACACACACACACACACACATCATGAATACATTAGACTACAATCTCAAAGGAGACACAGCACACAACAAAAGAACAAACATACCAACTGAACATGCGATGAACTGTAGAAAAAAGCTGTACTGTTCCCACAGTAGATTTGTCTGAACAATAAGATCATCATACTGCATATGAGATGATGCTGATGACAAGGACTGAGATGTTTAGCCATTCTGACTAAAAACAAAAGAAATTGAGAAATCATTGAAAGTTAACAGTGAGAGACTTTGCTGTCAGGACACCTAGACTTTGAAATGACTCGACAGCAGTCTTTTTAAAAATAGCTTTTTAGTGACTTCGAATTTGTCTTATTCAAAGTACTAACTGCGTTTTTATTCTCATCATTATTTTATCCCCATGGACCCTGATTAACCACATCAGTGCACTGTTTCTCTTCTTTCGCTTCACTGCAGCTATATGCTACACAGAGTTTAGTGTTTTTATGGCTACAGACATTACACCAAATGGAAATATTCATCTTCTGAGTATCATTTCATAAGCAATTTCAACAAACTTTAGCCTGACATAATTTGCAGTATCTTTGGAAACTCTGAGATCTTGACTTGACTTAAGTTCTGTGAGTTTCAAAAGAGCTTGAAACTATAATGAGTGAGTAATGACTGAGCCATCATTGACTAAGTGATGTTTAAGAGGTTAATTAAAGCACTCCGAAATGTGACAGCTATCAGTCACACTGTGGCTCACCACTTTGTCGATCACAGCTGTCAGGCTGCAACTATTTATACTTTCATTATTGATTAATGCACCGAATATTTTACAGATTTAGTTAGATGATATGTTAGATGATATGTAAAATATGTCCATCACAGTTTCCCAGAGTCCAAGGTGACGTCCTCGAATGTCCTGTTTTGTCCAATTAACCATTAAAAATACAAACATATACAGTTTAATGTTATAGAGGAATAAGAAAACCACTTAATATTCACATTTGACAGGGTGAATTTTTGGCTTTTTTTTCAATTAACTGATTATGAAAATAGTTGCTGATAAAGCTGTAATTGTTTCCATAACAAGTTGGTTAACTGTTGAAAAATGGACAAAGTGTTTGTGTTCAGATTGCCCAAGGAATGAATAACACATGCTGCATTCATGAGCTGATCATATTAATGTTCCAAACTGTAAATAGCCACAGTCAATATGTTTCATTTAAATCCACTCATTAGTAGAATAAGTTGGTACTGTGTGACTCTGAACTTGCATGATATTATAGGCTAAATATATATGACACAAACTGCTGGTAAGTCAAATGTGATGCACATTCTGGAGAGCAACAATAACTTATAAATCACTAATTACTGCAAAGAATCACATCTGATCTTTTTACCTTTTCTTTCTCTTTTCTTCTGTTGATTTTGATGAGAAAATGAAGCACTGGAACAGAGACTGGATTGTTGTCCTCTGCATATGACCAAATGCACATTTATGTCTCCAGGCGCACAAAAGCCATCCTTTTGAAGTAACTATTTGATCTTTTTTATGCATTTATTTATTTTAAACACAAATATATACATGTATACACACAGAGATTTCTGCATAGAAAAGTCACTACATTCGGTGATACGTGGTTTTAAATGAACAGCGACTGAGTTTTCCACCATTTCCTTAGAGAGCAAGAATGTGCAATACCAACATAATGTCAGCTGTGGACCTGTAAGGTCTGACCGAATCTCTTAAATTATGGCTGGAGTTTAAATTTTACAGATTTATAACCTTAAACACAAGCACAGACATATGCAGTGTGGGTTGAATGGAAGACATTTAAATATAAAATAACACTGCGTTGGCAAAGGATGTAAAGGATGTCTGCATCTCACCTACGCTACCTTTTTTTTCAGTGTTTCCGTGTTAATGCATTAGAGGACAATACGGCATTGAAAGCTTCTTTTTCATAATTAAAATACATTTACATGCCCAGCCAAAATCCCCTAAAGAAAACATGCAAGCTTGATTGAGTCAAGGCCGTTTAAATACATGACATTTAAACAGCATCAAAACGGCATCTTGAAGTAAGTAAGGAAACACTTTCCAGTACAACCAAAGCAGAAACAGCTAAAATATCAAATGAAGATGAGTTGTTTTATAATTAAAATATGAAAAATCATGTAAAGTTTTCTTTATAAGGTTAAATGATCTTTAGAAACTGGATTAAACCTGATTTATTTTCCAGAAAACTGATTCCATGGTGATGAAAACAGGAAAGGAAGTTTTTTTTGTCCATTTACATGGGAAAGACTCTGCACAGGAACAGTTGGTAGGGAAGAAATCTGATTACTGATTAAATTACCAAGTTTAGCTCAATTTTGTTTTTTGCAGTAAAGACACTACTTCAATGCATGTAAACATTTTGTCTGATTGTCTGATTTCTTGCATTAGACTGACTTCTCTCAGTAATCTGGTGTCTTGTGTGCATGTAAATGTAGTGAGTGACGAGAAGTCTGTCCTGTCAACATTGATTCAGAGCTCTACAGTGTCAGTTTGAATATACAGGATGCAACAGTTTCCCAAATCCTCTCATTCTGGATTTCAACTCTGTCAGGTAGTTTTCATTCTAGGAGTCTAATTGGGGTCTGATTTACACCTGAGCCGACAGGTGAGTGCAGTTAATTACATGGAAGGACAGAAAACAGAACTGGATTTGAGGATCACTGACATGCCTGCATATACTTATACACATGACACATGCATGCAGACACACTTTGCCCACACATACTCTGAGGATTTCTCTCTGCTTCCTTATCACCTCATTGTCACTGTTGAAGTTGTTACATAATGGCTGTATGACTGGATGCAGCTACCCAACCCAACAAACAAATAGTTTAACCTCAGGAGAAACAACAGAAAACACTCTCTGCTCCTGAATTCTTGTCAGACTTGGTCTTATCACTGGAGATGTTGCAGGAAAGTTGGTTTCGAATGTAGAGTTGCAGGGGTGTCGACTGGTTGCTCTTTACAGAAGCAAAGGTTTGCTTTATGGCAGTTTAGTCTAACATTTTCAGGTCTGCTCATCGTCATCTTTGTTTCTGTTTCCTGCAGGAGTTTAAAGGACAATTCCAGTTTATTACATATCTTCTTCTTCTTTTTAGTTTTGTTCTTGGCCCTCAATTCTATCAGGTATGATGATGTTATACATAACACAATAGCAATACAATATAATGGCAACATCACCACAACGAAATCAAACAGGTTTGTAAACAAGACAGCAGTTTAGCCAGATTATATAAACCACTTTAGTTTCAGGTTAAACTGAACTGAACCCAAAATACCGGTAATTATAGATGTTTGCAACAGATAGTGTGGTTATAATTTTATCATTCATTTTCGTTAGTTTGACTAATCTGACTTTGCTTAATGGGGACATACCATGCTTTTTGGGATGTTTGTTTTTTTTATATACTGTTATGATGTCATATGTCTACCTTAAACATGGGAAAAAAGTTCCAAAACTTGAGGTGAACATATGTAAAAGTGCTCCCTGCCAGATAATAATCAGGGTTTCAGCCTGCTCTGAATGCTTCGTTCTCATCACGCATGGCCATAAACGGCATAAATGTTCCGTAATTTCTGTTGTGAAGGTTGTTCCACGAGTTGTTTGTGATGTCCACTTTAGAATCAGATTTTGGCTCAAACATTTACATATGTATTAAAGAAGTTGACATTTTGAGTAAAGAAAGAAAAAGAAGTAAAATCCTACTAATGTTTGTATCATAGCCTCTGGGGACAGCTAATCAGAACAGAGTGGGTCAGGAGGAGGAGCTAAAACGCCCTGTTTCAGACAGAGGCTGAACTGAGGGGCTGCATAAAAAGCCAGTTAACAGCTACAGATAAGTAAGATAAGTAAGCTATAAGATAAGTAAGGAGTTTTTTGAACTGTAGATCATGCAAAGATATTCTAGTAGAGCCCCAGAATAAAAAAATGGAATGAACGTGGAAATGTGTATTTGTCCCTTTAAAACCTGCAAGATTTTCTGACAGACAGCGATGGCGCTGCATTCTCAGATCTCAGCAATTAACTAAGACTACAAAAAGTTACAATAAACCAGAATTATCCTTTAACATGAGGTCACATTGACTGTATGTTTTTGTAACGTTTCATTTTCTCAGTGCTTTTTGTCTGGGCCTATCTGCTAAAACATATTTTTGTCGGTTCATGTGTGTACTTGTGTGTATGGTTCGTCTCACCCTCCCAGTTGAGAGGCATTGTTGTTAATTACTTAGTTGCTGAATGTTGTGAGGGCAATCCCAAGGCCTTATGGGATGGGATGTAAATACCAGCTGAACACAGCAGGAAGCTTGTGTGTGTGTGTGTGTGTGTTTGCTTGTGCGGCACTGTGTGTGTGTGTGTGTGCAAGTGTGTCCTCAGTGTTATGCGCATTTCGGAAAGTTAGGGTGTAATCGCTGTGTATGTTTTGTTGGGGGCAAGCCAGAGAGGGACAGATAATGTACTGCACTACAGGTAACAAATCCCTGTGCAGTGAATATATGGAGGAGAGAAATCTATGGAGTTAAAGAAGTGGACAAAATGGCTTCAAAATCCAATTTCTCAAACCTGCTTTACATTCAGTCAGGAATGCTTTTTCCTGAATGCTTCATGAGTTAGATTTTCTTTAGAGGACATTTGGGAGGCCACTGACTTTTAGTATTTTTTCTCTCAGCACATGTGTCATGCTGTAGGCTACATTTATGAAACAGGCAGAGGTCAGATTGAATATTGAATCAAATATTAATATGTTGACTGTGTGTTTGTGTATGTATTTATGTATTCAGATGCACTCTGATGAATTTATACATGTCTGCTTCTGTGCATACACATGTGATACTATAAGTGTATGGATGTTAATGAATGTATTTCTGTGAATTTGTGTGTGTGTGTGTTTTCGCCCTATTCTCAGCTCTGCAAGTGCTCATTTATGGTTTTCCAAACGTTTGTTTTTTTAATCTACTTCACTTCAAAGGAGCACATGAAGAGCTGGGGGCCTTCTACCATATGGACTGTAATTGAAGGAGAGACAGACAAACGGGGAGATAAAGAGAGAGAAAGAAATTTGGGGTTGATTGAGTGTGTGTGTTTGTTT
The DNA here is from genome assembly GCF_910596095.1 of Thunnus maccoyii. Lineage (NCBI taxonomy): Eukaryota > Metazoa > Chordata > Actinopteri > Scombriformes > Scombridae > Thunnus > Thunnus maccoyii. The sequence goes on from NC_056545.1 coordinate 16,226,491, forward strand.
GTTTGTGTGTGCATAAGGGGTGGGGGAGGTGCTGGCATACAGTTTACCTCAGTGCAGTGAGACACTTCAGCATCATGCAAAACCCTGGAGCAGAGAACAATTGCAACAATCCTGTATCTGTGTGTGCGTGCGCACGTTCGTGTGTGCGTGTGTTTGTCTTGAGGGCTGCCATAAGCTGGCACTAGAAAGTGGCATTTGTAAAATGCATAAGCACACACATAAACACACACAGACTTATGTTTACTGGCATTGCCCATCAGTCCTCTTCTAGTTGGAGGGAAAATGTCAACCAGCTCTTTCTCTCTCTCTCTCACACACACACACACAAACACACACAGACACACACACACACATTTGATCTTTTTCCCCACAGTACGACTGGGCATGGTTTGAAGATGCTCTGTATCTGTGCCACTACAATACACGAGTTTCGGTGTACTGAAATGTCAAAAGTAAACTTTTTTCCGATTTTTTACTTTGAGAAGTATGAACATGTTTTTTTTATTTAACACAAAGCAGCAGCCGTACAATAACTTTGCCTAAATAAACATTTTAGATACACTGACTAAATTTAAAAGTGCTTTTTTTGTTGCCATTTTTCTCCTTCTCCACACTAGAGCTGCAATCATTAGTCGATCGACAGAATATTAATCAGCAACTATTTTGATAAGCAATTAATAATTTTGAGTCGTTTTTTAAGAAAATGTGAATATTTTCTGGTTTATTTGGTTCACTATGATAGTAAACTGAATATCTTTAGGTTGTAAACTGTTGGTTCAGAAAAAAGGAGACATTTGAGGATGACTCCTTGGGCTTTGGGAAACATTGATCATCATTTTTGACAATTTTATGACATTTTTTGACCGAACAACTAATCAATTGATCGAGAAAACAATGGGCAGATTAATTGATAATTAAAATAATCATAAGTTGCAACCCTAATCCACACTAAACTGACCATTTTCTCATTCAAAATCAGAGATTTTGAGAGAGAAAATGGTCTCCGGAGTGTAAAAATCTAAAAACTCCAGTCTCTCGTTTCAGTTTGGAAAAGGAGGACGATGATGCCCGGTTGGTGACTGTGTGACAGTAAAGAAAAAAAGAAAACTTTCTGTCGTCTCTAACTTTCTCTGTGATCGCTCATTTCAAATGTCAATATAGCTGATTACACAGAGCAGCTGTTGTCACTCATTTGCAATCATAAAATAGTGATTTGATCGACGTGTTAGTGCCGCAGTGCAGTAAATACTGTACTGGCTGCCTGTTTAACACATAGTATTTATAAATTGTGAGTTCAGCTGTATTGATTGTAGTGATCATGGAGAGCAGGAGGATGAGCAATTTTGTCATTTGTTGACTGAAAAAGCATGACTAACGAGGATATTGAGCAGTTTTCCTGTTGTTCAGGTGTGTAGGGTGAACAGAGACAGAAGATCTGAATACTCTAGTGTGACACACATAAATAGCCTGTTCAAATTTAGCTGGCTCGGTGTTAATGTAGTCTTAGAAACACAGAAAAACCTCCCCGTCTCTTCCTCTCACACACACTCTATCAATTTTAACTAACACTCTCTCTCTCACACACACATCACACCGCCCAGTTAAAGGAAAATAAATCCTTAAATGCAGAATTCAGAGCCACACTGCAGAGTTCAACCCTGTTTCAAACACAAAGACGCATTTGAGAGGTGGAAGAGTGAAGGAGGAGGAGGAGGAGAAGGAGGAATAGAGGAAAAGAGGGGTCAGAGGAAGGTGGTACAAAACGGGTGAGAAACTGAAAGGATTATGCAGCCAGGGTGAAGCTGGATTGAGTGGACGGACATAGTGAGTTGGAGAGGAGGATGGAGTTGGAGATATGCATTCATAATTCATTTCCAGCTGGTGTGTGTGTGTGTGTGTGTGTGTGTGTGTGTGTGTGTGTGTGTGTGTGTGTGTGTGTGTGTGTGTATGCGTGGGGTGGCATGTATTTGTGAAACTATGCTAGCTCATGGAAGCTTTTTAACATATAAATGTGGGCAGAAGGTGATGTGTGTGTTTGCAGATGTCATGCCCCAGTGTGTGTCATGACTTGGGCACTTCTGTGTTTTCACGTGTGCCTGTGAATGCATGTTTTTGTGTTTTTCAGTGGGTGCTCACTCGTGTGTTTGTGAATGGGAGTGTATTTGTCGACGATGTGTGTGACCTTGAGGAGGAAAATCAGAACATTTATGGAGTTTTGATGAGTGCCGTTGACCCTGTGTGGGAAAAAAGATCAGGGACTCACGGCACTATGGGTATGCCTCTCTTTGTAACTCGCCTCAGGTGAAGGAGAGAGTGGAGTCACATTGCCTCGAATAAAGTGTTTAATTCAAAGTTCTGAATCACGAAGGACAACCTTGTCCCTTTGTGTGTGTGCATGTGTGACTGTTAAAAGAGATGGAATTACTTGTAGAATAAAGAGAAGCAAAAAAAAATAAAGAGGCTCAAGGAAAATTTCTCGCCTGGAGTTTAGCATCTTGGGCAGCATTTCCTCGCAAGATGTTGACAAATTCAACCTGGTAGACCCAAACACAGTCATGACCTTTCTCTTAAACAATTCTTTCATTCTTTCAACACCTTTCTGTGAATTCTTTTCCCTGAAACTACTTCCTGCCATAGAAATAATGGTATTGAACTGAGAGCTACAGTATTCAAGATAAAGTAAGGAGCATAAACATGTGAACACAAGGACAGAAAAGGTAAGACTTTGAGAATAAAATAAAACCTGAAAAGAGAAAAACTAGTTTAGAGTTTAGAGCCACATTTCCACTGCAGGAACTTTCCCCAGGGACTAAAAAGCCTTTGAGTTCCTCTACCTGCATTTCCACTGGAGGGACCAGGGTCTAACTGATGTTCCAGGGGAGATTGTTTAACCCCCCAAAAAGTCCCTAGTACAGGAACCTTAGGGGCGGGTTGCAGGGATAACCATCGCTGTCAAACACAGACACCACAGCTGCTTCAACTTGTATGCCACTTCGTTCATAAAACAGGGAAGTACTCTAGTATCGATTTAGGACAAGGGGAGAACATTTTTCTTTGTTAACGTTAAAAGTAAAGTTAGGCTTTGCTGTCGGCTTGAGCCTCATTTTAAAAAAGGGCGAGAGAAAAAGAGCCCTGTGATTGACTGGCAACCTGTCCAGGGTGTACCCCGCTTCTCGTCCAATGTCAGCTGAGATTGGCTCCAGTTCCCCCTCCAGCGACCCTCTAGAGGATAGGCAGTAAAGAAAATGGATGGATGGATGGATGGATGGATGGATGGAGAGAAAAAGAGAGAGCAAGAGCAAACGAGAGAGAGAGAGAGCTGCAGTGGTCGAGCGAGCTAGAGAGTGAATTAAGAGAGAGAGTGGCAGTATCAAGAACAATGTAAGTGAATGAGAGAAATAAAACGTTTTCTAATTGTTTCATGGCGGTTACGTTCTAAAGCAGAAATAAATAACCATCAAACACTCAGCAGATGATTTACTGTTCTTACTTTCAGTTTAATTTCTCCTTTTTCATCCATTCATTAAATACAACCCCTGCAACAGTAAATACAAAGAACAATAGGACATCTCTGTGTTGTTTTTTCCTCATGTCTTAATACTGCGCTTCAGGCACTTTTTTTTAATTCATCATGGGTCTAGTTTTCACGATCTCCCTGGTTCCTCAGATGTGGGAGAAACAAACAGGATCGCACAACAGGGACTTTTCGTTCCAAGTTTAGTTCCTGAGATTAGGTCCTCTGGTTCCAAAGCACCTGGAACTGTTGGTCGAAATGGGGCTTTTTAGAGCAACGTAAATGAGAAGAGGATGACAGAACTGATGTGAATGATCAAATTATGGTGGCTGGGTGTGTGGGAATATTTACTGTCAAGAAATCTCAAGCATAGCCAGAATTATGCAAACTGATACCACGCTTCATCAAGTCTGGTGTGCACCCATTTAGACACTTCATCAATGCAGCCAAAAACTTTCAACTCAACTGCTTCTTGTCCAATTCAAATGAGTTAAACAAATCAAAAACTTATCACGTTCAAACCTTTCAAACAACTTCTGGTATTTCTCTGAAATCAAACTTATATACAGTACCTGTCAAAGCTTTGGACACGCTTTCTCATTCAAGTGGATGGGAAGGTGTGTCCAAACTTTTGACTGGTACTGTATATATGTGATGTATGTGTACTAGTATGACAGAAGTATAGAGAGAGTAAAAGCCCAAGTTTAAGTCACTAAACTGCATCATTACTGTGTATTTGATATCTAGACATCAAAAACTGGATTTACTGTTTTAGACTTGAACACATTTCACCACTTCATCAGCTCTTATCCTATTGCCTTCATAGACATTATACTTGACATTTTAGACATTTAACAATAAATTACATTGAGAAAATTGATCATTGCAACCTCAACAATAATGTCCACTTTCAAACCTCTCCATGCAATTTATGTATTATGTAAATCCATCTTCATACCACAAACAAGTACCTGATGTACTGTATATAAAGCACTACTGCAGTGTTTTTTTTTTAAAAATCCCTCTCATACTGTTGATCCAGACTTGAGTTTGTTTATTTTTAGAAATATTAGCTTTCCAAACATATCTATGTCAATGTACCTTTGGCTATTTTTATCTGTCTTCTATTAGGGTGTAAAATTCAAGTCACTTAGCGGTGAGGAAACCTTCCTAAATAGAGTGCATATGATGCAGCAGGGACTTTGGTTGAAGCAGACACCTTTACTGCACATACATAAACCACCACTGATTGGTTACATCAGTCAAAAATAATCCTTTACTGCAGAAATAGGCTACACAAGATGTATTGATTTTCAGTTATTGTGATATATTTGCAATATATTTGAATCTTTCATTATCACATTCTTAAAGTAGAACTCATCGTTTCGTTACGACTAAAATGCTACCTCTGCGTTCCCTCCTCATAGCTCCAAATGAAGAAGTATATTTAGTGATTCAATGTCAATGGGAGAACTATCTGGAGCATAGTCAGCAGTCGGATCAACAGCAGAGAAGAAGACTGTGCTGCAGGAGTTTTTTGAAAGGTTTCTGTGAATGTTTTGGTATGTTTCGAGACAATCTCACGCTGTGACTGAGTCATCACTGGAGTCCATTGTAAAACTGCTGCCATTCTCCACGAAGGAGCATGCTACAAACATTTCAGCTACCTTTCAAGCCTTCAGGAGGTAAGTATTTGATACTCAAGATAGATTTTCCCTGGAGTATCCCTTTAAATATAAAGCAGGAGGGCAAACAGGTTTAGCCTATAAGACTGGAAAGATACAGAATAACACAACCACGCAGGAACCTCTCAGGTGAAGCCGAAGGATCCGCTTAAAAAATGACAGCAGAAGAACAGGACAAGACGTCTCCAGATGATTCTAACCTTCACAAAAGCCAAGCACCATGACTGATGGCGGAGTTTAACCAGCAACCTTCAGATTAGCCAGATCCAATGACTGATTGAGGGAGTTTAACCGACATGCTCTTCTCGCTTCATCCATCTCTCTTTAGCTGATGGAGAAAAGCTGTGACACCACCTCCTGTTTCCCCCCTCATACATCCTTCCCCTGCCTTCCACGGCCCTTCTCATATTTCCTGACTGATGTCTCCTCTCTGCTATTTCTCTATCATTCCATCTGAATGTATTTTCCTCCAGCGGCACGGTGTGAAAAATGTCAACAAGAAAAAGCAGGCCGAAGGGGGAGTGTAGCACTTTGCTACGCTAATATCATGCTAATGGTGTTGTGTGAATGGCTGAATTGCTGTCAGTTGAAAGCTAATAGAAACAGTTCAGTTTGACACTCTGGATTTAGATAGAGGGGGCTGATCCAGCCATTTCATTCTGGTGCAGTATATGTAGTTGTGCTCTCAAGTCATTAATCATTTTGTTGCTGTAGGTCTCACATTTATCAGCTGCTGGATAACTCATTTTAGAAGGAAACTGATCGCATCAAGCGATGACAGTTCTATAGTGCTTAAAATCATTCTCCATGGGGAGCCTGTTTAATGAGAGGACTGATGCCGATCTCCGCTTCTTGTTTTGGCCAATCAGGCTGAAAAATGGCCAACGCCTGCCTGTGATTGGCTCAGTCAAAGGCGAGTGTGCAGTAACAGCGTGTTATCCGATAAAACAGCCCAGTGACAGATCATCCCTCGGACATGTCATTGCACTGAAATCACTCACTTCACTTGTCATTCTGGATATTTGGATTCGTAAGCCTTCATCTCGTTCGCATTCTGCCTCCTATTTCTTTTCTTCTTTCTTTTTTTTTTTTTTCTTGAATCTGTGCGTGTCTGATTTACAAGTGTAATCCCCGAGCATGACGGAAATTTCTCGCTCCGAGAGCCTCAAAAACAAATACTGTGGAAACAAGGTGCAAGAGCGCAGACAGTCGTTGCTATGAAAGATTTATGCAATAATAAGTCCTGATGTACTTTTAACAGTCTTTGTAATAGAGACAGATGGGAACTAAGCGAACAACAGGGAGGAGAGCGGAGGAGGGTGACAAAGGGTGATTCATACCTGCAATGTAGAGAGCAGGGAATGATTTAGTCACAAGAGGAAGAGAGATTTTCCTCTTGCTGGGGGAATTGGACAAACAGCTATTAAGAGAAGAACCAGCTTGCCCCCATACTGCACTTTTTCCTCCTCTTTTCATTGGCTTGTTGGACAGGCTCATTTCTTTCTGCTCTCCAGTGAGGATATCTGCCAAAGAGCGTTCCAGATCCAGTGATGGCAAGACACAGAGGGCAACCAGCATCTCAACCACAACTGCTGTGGAGTGTGTGTGTACATATACTGTGCACACACACAGATGTTAAAACTGCACACACACACACACACACACACATTCATACATACTATCTCAGCAGACACAGATGCCTTCTGCCAGATAAGGGTCAGTCAGCTGTGAAATTCCTGTGATTGGTGTGTATTTGATCCATTGGGTGTATACATCTCTGTGTTAGTGTGCGGATGTGTGTCACATCGCATCTGCATTCATGCCTGCAAGCTTGTGCACTACTGCATGGAGTGATGTATGTTGCATTGTTTTCAGTAGATTCATTGTTGTAGCTTTTCTTTGCCGCTTTTCAATAAAACATTTGCAAATTTTTGTAAAAGGAGCAGACCACTTAAAAAACGATTTAACCCCGATTTTATGTTCTCCACACACACAGACATTCTGTTTTCTCTATGAGACAGTTTACAGTAAACAAGGTCCTTTTTCGATACTGACAGCTCAAATAATACTTTAGTAGAGAGGGAGGAGAAAATGGCGAGATAAAGCAAATGAGCAACAGACACAAGAGTACGCCTGAATAAATCAAAAATAAGCAGTTAAATTGCATATCTTTGCACTGCAAATGGTATTCTTAAAGGATTTGGCTGGCGATTTACTTTTTTTTTTCTTTTTGTCAACAAATCTCATATGCAGAGCCAAACCAAACTACAGTAGCCGTTGTCTTTGGGGGCGAAGGAACATGTCACCCAGTGCAGCAGTGTGGCTCATGGACATGTTTTCAATAGACTTTGGACAACAGCAGATGTCTACAGCACAGAGGAATACAGTATATCAGGCTTTGGATACACACACACACACACACACACACAACACTTGTAAGTAGGATAAGTTCATTGGTGGTTTGGCTCTGCACATGAGATTTGTTGACAAAAAAAAAAAAAAAAAAAAAAAAAAAAAAAAAAAAAATATATATATATATATAATCCTCCAAATCCATATCCTCAAAATTATCACCAGTGTGTTGCATAAAGAGTGCGTAGGCCTTTGCTTCATTCCTTGCTTGTTTATCCTTACATATCGCACTAATGTACGAGCACCACGGTCATCAAATGTGAGCTGTCAACCACAATTTCTGACCCTATAACTGATGTCTTTCCCATAGATCTAAATGTAGATGTCACTTTAGTAACTGTTCCTATTGAAACACCAGCCAGTTAAGCAGTCTTTGTGACTGAAGCTCCTGCCATCCGTGCCCCAACAATGAACCCTCTTTCAAAGTCACTTAGACTTTTCCTTTTGCCATCTTGATAGAAAATCAGAATCTACCGGGCCTGCTCAGCATTTTTATACATGCCACAGAGCATGAGTGGATGTTAATTGCTTAATTGTACCATGCAGCTGCACCTGTGTAGAAGCATCTGCATTTGTTATATTTCTCTACTCATCTTTTCAGGTTTTTCCTTTAATTTGTCATCTGTCTGTACAATACAAAAGAATTAAAAGGACTATAAGTTCATGATTCAAGATGTTTATTGCCACTCCAGTTATACAAGTACAATTGTGTCAAATACTTTGGCTGGGAGGCTCAGTAAATACTGTACAGTAAATATATATATATATATATATAAAGACATATAAAACATAATAAAAAAATATAAAAAGCAATACAAATATATATGTTTTTAAATATATATATATATAAAAAGACTGAATTTAAACCCTACAGAAAGTTATTATATAGACAGATTTTATGTTCCCCACACACACAAACATTCTGTTTTCCTCTTTATGAGACAGTTTACAGTAAACAAGGACTTCTTTCAATACTGGCAGCTCAAATAATACTTTAGTAGAGGGTGAGGAGAAAATGGTGAGATAATGCAAGCAACTGGCACCACAGTACGCATGAGTAAATCAAAAATAAGCAGTTAAATTGCAGTTCTTTGCACTGTGGATGGTATTCGGCTGGCGAATTTTTCTTTATTTCTTTTTTTCATTTTGTCTACAAACCTCACGTGCAGAGCCAAACCAAACTACAGTGGCAATTGCCTTCAGGGCAAAGGAACATGTCACCCAGTGCAGCGGTGTGGCTCATTGACGTGTTTTCAATCGATTTTGGACAACAGCAGAGGTCTACAGCACAGAGGAATGCAGTATATCAGGCTTTGGATACACACACACACACACAACACTTGTAAGCAGTATGAGTTCATTGTTGGTTTGGCTCTGCACATGAGATTTGTTGACAACAAGAAAAATACAGAAAATTGTGAGCAATATCTTTTCAATTTAAAATTATCACCTGTGTGTTGCATAAGGAGTGCAAAAGTCTTTGCTTTGTGTGTCCTTGTGTGCCCAACTGCATTAGTCTTTAATGCCTAAGGAGGAGGTACCACACCTCCTTATAGAAGTCTGAGCATGGCCCCTGTTTCCCATTGACACATGTCACCCTGTTAGCTGCTGTTATCATTGCATTCTTAGTGATGCCGGTCGAGTCAGAGAGCAGCAGCTGCAGAAGCAGCACTGCACTCTGTCTCACATCTTTCCTTCACTAATAGGCAGGAGTTAAATCGAGAAAGCTGTGACCTGCATCATCTGATTATGCATGTGGAGAGTGTGTGTGTGTGTAAGAGAGGGAGGGGTGGGCAAAGTTTTTCTGAGTATAATTAGAGCTTGATTAGTGTTGAGATAAGCTTAGCCTTTCAAATGACCCAATTACTGCATGCAAAGAGGGTAGAGGTTATTTTTGCGTTTTTTATATCTCTCTCTCTCTATCTGTCTCTTTCTCCATCCCGTACACACACAGACACGTATGCACTCGACCTGATCAGAGTAGAGTGTGTGTATTTTTTAATGGGCCAGTATGTTGTGTGCTGAACAGATGTCACAGCACTGGGCCAGGGGCTGAGGGGGGCGCAGCAAAGATTCAGACCACTGAGCGGGTCAGGCAGTGGAAAATAGACCACACAAGACCGGCACTAATTATAAGATACCTAGATACCTTAAAAAATAGCTTTCAAGCAGCCTTCTTGGATTTGTTAAACAGGCAAGGTACCACTCAAGGTGCTTCATGATAATGAACATCGATTTTTCTTTCAACTTTAAGCACTTTGCTTCCCTGCTGGACTGAGGCAGACAGCACCGCTGTGCTGGAGATCCAGAGGTTAAAGACTCTGCAGTTTCCTTTTATAATATACAATTCGAACATACATTACAAAAGAATTAAAAGAACTGTAAGTTCAAGATTCAAGATGTTCATCGTCACTCTGGTTATACAAGTGTAATCGTGTGAAGTACTTTGGCTAGGAGGCTCAGTAAATACTGTACAGTAAAAAGATCTATATAAAAAGACAAAATATAAAATATAAAAATCAATAAAAAATATATATATAATATATATTTTTTAAAACATATAAAAAGACTGAATTTAAACCTTATAGAAAGTTATTATACAGGCAGCCGTTATTGCACAAAAGGTTGAAAAGTGGTGGTCTTGCATGTTATAGTGCATTAAAAAGGGCTATTCATTCTTTCCAGGCAGCTACTAACATACATGCTGAGCACATCAACTTGCTTGAGATGTTGTCCATCACAGTGAACATTTCATGGCCACTTTTTTGACACTGCACATTGGCAAGCAATGATTTTGAGAACTGTCATTTGTCAACTGTCTATTTCACTACTCTCATTTTATTATATGCTACATATATAATTACTGCACAGTGTATAATAACAACCTTTTCAATTTTACCATGTAACTATTTTATTTTATTCTATTGTGTGATGGGTGCTGGATGGTGCTGTTGTGACACTTATATTTCCCTCAGGATTAATAAAATATTTCTTATTCTTATTATTCTTGCATATGATTTGTAGTAAATGAGATAAAACATTTCTTCTCAGCAGCATCTTATTTCTTTTAACTGCTTTACTTCATATTTGAATAAGATAATAATTCTGAGCCTTGTCCCATGTTGCACTCCTACGACATAGCCAAAACATCTGTGCGTTCTACTCCCACAAAACTGAAAAAATACTTTTTATTCTGATATATTTTGGTATGCAAACTCGTTGTGGGTATGCAGGTTTTTAGTTTTCTGTAGGCCATGTCCCAATGACTTCAGTTCTTCCAAACTTCTAAGATGCAATGTAAACAGTCCACCAAAAAATGAGACAGGATCAAGCATCAAGACAGGAATGTAGCTACTGCCGTGTCTGTCTCTAGAAATTAATTGTTACTCCTACTCTGACCAATCAGCCAGTGATTTGCTTGCAAGCTTTGTTTGATTTTTTTTTGTTTGGGGTCACAAAAGTGGAATTTCAAATAAAAGAAAGTTTCAAGATTACAAAATAGCAATTCCTGGGCCACAGAGAATCACTGGTGCAGAGCCGGCAGTATTGACCTGATTTGTCTCTGATATGAAGATGGATGTAATGGTTATGTGCCACATTACAAGAGAGGGGAGGATTATATAGTGCAGAGATATTTCAGCTGTGTCTTTGAGGCAATGACGCCATTTAAATCTCTCATTAACTCTGCCAGAGATTTATCACCATTTGAATGAGCAACGCTAAATGATCTTTGGGATTATGCTAAACTAAATCAACCACCAACAAGAGAGGAGCAGCATCTATACTGAGTGTCTTAGCTAACTGCTGTTCCTCCTGCACCCTTTCTCACTCTCTGCCTCCTCACCATCTAACTACAAAGGAAAGAATCTTTGTCTGTCTGTCTGTCTGTATGTGTGTCCTTCGCGTATCTCGACAACTGTTCATCTGATCAACTTCACACTTGACAGGTGTATTGCTGAGGACCCGAGCGAGTGCAATGTTGAATTTGGTGCAATTTGGACATGCATAAATAAGCGATCAGCGAGCTGCTCCGCTCTGCAGCAGCGGGTCAGGGATTCTGGACTCTGCGACTGCATGTCATGAACACAAGTGGAGATCAGAACTGTACAACCCTGCCATGAGAGAGACGAGGGGAGGACATCTCTCTTCGTTTGGTAACATTAAAGGCTTTGTTGTCGGATTCTTGACTCATTTTAAAAAAGAGAGAGAGAGAGAGAGAGAGAGCTTGACGGAGTGAGGAGAGGGAGGGATGGAAAGCTTTCTCTGAAACAGAAAGGCCGTGAATGAGATAAATGACTGACCAATCAGTGGTCTGCAGTGTTTTTGTGTCACCTTTCAGTATCAGCTCAGCTCAAGAAAAGTTTTTCACATGGCGTGCTCTAAAAAGAGAACAGTAGACAATGAAAACACAGTTTTTAATCAAGAATGGGCAGACTCTTAGGTTACTTCCAACGTACAGTTCCAGTAACCAGTATGTCTCATATAAGCACAAATCTTTTGAGCAAATATACCCACTCAAATGATCTGAACTGAAGCCACAGAAAATAAAAGGTCTAAGAGAACCCAATACTATCAATCCACTTTATTTTAGGATGCACATTTTTTCAAAAGCTCTCTGTTATGTATTTTATTTTATACTTTTTTTATACTTGAAATGTGAAAAGATTCACTATTACACTACTTAACATCTGTATATAATAGAATGTTAGTTTCTTTCATGTTGTTGGTGTATAAACTCATTCACACCTCGCAACAACAGTATTAATTTTTCTATGTGCTGGAGCCAGAGGCCAAAGCAATCGGCCTGTTCTGAACAGACACGTTTTGAACAGGCACTGCACTAGTTTTTGTAAATTTGACTCACACAAATCTTTTTTCTCTCCTTTTTTACTCTCTATTTTGCTCTTGGTCTTGTTGAGGAGAGGGGGGGGGGGGTAAATCCTGCTACTGCTGCTACCTAATTAGGGTTGATTGTCTGTGTCTTTATGTGGGTGTATGTGCCTGCGGCTTGCATGCACACATATGTGTGTGTGTGTGTGTACCTGAATGCAGAAGAGAACACGTCTTTTTACTGTCTGCATGTGTGTCGTGTTTGTGTGTGTGTGTGTAATCAATTTACAAGTGTTTATCTGACTCATCTCACAGAAGGACATAAAATTAGTTGGCAATTCATTGGAAGTCGCAGTTGTGTTCTGTGCAGAGCAGACAGACATTTACACACCTACCTATATAACGGTCTACACTTCGCAGTAGATCCCTGTCATCCCCATCATCCTTTTTTTAGCTACAGTCTCACTCGCTCTGCTCTCTTTCCGTCCCACACCACCATGCTGTGCCTCTCCCCTTCCCTCCGCTTTCATGTTTTAGGAGCTCCTCATTCCCTTTGAGAATGATATTGCCCATCCCCCCCCCCCCTCCTCTCCTTTTCCCTCCCTCTCCTACATTCCACACTCTGTTACTATTTCCTTGTGTTTGCCAGAATGAGTGGCAGGTGTCTCCTCCAGATGCCAAACTTTAGTTGGGAGGCAGTTGTGACGATGGCCTGACAAGCAGCATGTGTATGCGCTTGTGCTTTTTTTTTTTTTTTAACTTTTCTGTGTGTGTGTTGTGGTGTGTGCACATTACGACTGGTGTGGAGGAATGGGAAAGGAAGACAGAGGAGGGAGACAGCTCTTGTAATTGAACTCTGGCTGTGCTTGATGAAGCTTTCAGCAAATATCTAACCAGGGAAGCTAAGATGAGAATTTAGACAAACAACCAGCAGGGAACAGACCCAGAGAGAGAGAGAGAGCAAGAGAGAAAAAGAGAGAGAGAGAGAGTTTTGATTAAAAGGCTGCACTTGCTAAAATGGACAATTACGGGTATAAAGTGGAAGCCACGCTTGTGTGCCAACCCAGAGGACAAAAGGACATCATCATCCATGTGATTACGGTCCAATCAAGTTGAACATCTTTGACTGTGCAGTGTTGCAGACAGTACTCTTTCTGAGGGTGAAATTACACAATATGGCCAAAAGATATACACATGGTCTGAGGTTTTTCATGGTTTGGGTGCAGCAGGTACAGTCCAATAAGGGAAATCATGATGCAACAGGATATAGTGATATTTAAAGTCGAACTGAAAGATGTTTTTCTCCCTTTTTCCAACAAGCCCACATAGCACTGGTTATGCTACAGTACACAGCATAAATGAGTACACCCCCTCTTGATGTTTGATGGAGAGTGCTGCCCTATTTGTTTCTTCAAAATTCCCCACAGGTGCTCAATATGGTTGAGGTCAGGTGACATACTCGGCCACTGCAGCACTTCCATTCTTCCGTTCTTCCTTAAGAATGCATCAGTGGCCTTGGAAGAATGTTTAGGGTCATTGCCATGTTGAAAAGTGCCCGATGACCCAGAGTGTGGAGCGAGGGTAGCATCTTCTCTTTCAGGATTTTGCAGTAAATCTGCAAATTCATGATGCCATCAATGAAGCATGATTCCCCCACATCTTCAGCACTCATACATCCCCATATAAGAACTTAACCACCACCATACTTCACTGTGGGGACCATGCACTTCTCATTGTGCTCCTCCCTCTTGCGACGCCATACATTTTGGATGCCGTCAGATCCAAAAAGATTGACTTTGGTCTCATCAGACCAGAGTATGGATTCCCATACCCATCCCAAAGTCTTCACCTTTGTCAATATGGAACTTAGCAAAGGATAATCAGGCTTTCTTGTGCGGCTTCAGCAGTGGCTTCCTGTGTGGACGATAACCATACATTCACAGCTTTTGCCAGCTCTGAGGCACTTGCTTGCCGATTCTCCTGCACTTTTCTCAGCAAAATTTGCTCATCGTGAGGGGAAAGCTTACAGCGACAACCTGGATGTTTCCATCCTTTTTGAATTCTGTACCACTTTTGCTACTGTGTTCTGAATTAATAACAATGATTTGCTAATCCTCTTGTACCCTTGTCCTTTTCTGTGCAATGAAATAATTCTCTTTCTCAAGTCTCCAGACAATTCTCTCCCATGTGGTGCCATTGTTGTCAGCATTAAGTCTGAGTGTGATTCAATGAGTTAAGTACCACTTTAATTGTCAACTAATTACACCGGTTTGAGTGGGCTGGTTCAACCAACTCATCTGGTGATCAGTTGCCCCTAAAGGGCACTAAAAAAACATTTTATCAAGTGATATTTTAAACTTTCAGGAGGACGTACTCATTTTTGCAACATAGCCTTTTACCATTTTGACAAGAAAATCATATTTTCCTGTTTAGTATTGACATATATCACTGGTAACTAATAAAGGAGAGCTGCAAGAACATAACATCATATAGGAACCCCAAACATGTCTTATATGTAAAGGGAAATCTCAAAATTTGTTAGGTTTAAGAGAGGGTGTACTCATTTATGCAATATACTGCTATATCACTTGAAAAATGAAAACCAGTAAGCTAGGTTCCTACAGTAGAGGAAGTGTGCTACCAAATTTGTGACAGATTTGAGATGGCTCATTGCCGTTTCAACATTATAATGCCCCCGTGCACAAAACAAGGGCCACAGAGAAATGGTTTTCCCAGATTGGGGTGGAAGAACTTGACTGGCCTCCAAAGAGCCAACAACTCCAATGAACTGGAATGCCGACTGTGAGCCATGCCTTCTTGCCCAACATCAGTGTTCAACCTCACTAATGCAAATCCCTGCAGCCTGGTTCAAAAATCTTGTTAAAAACCTTCCCAGAGAATTGGACGCTGTATTTTTGGGGACAGTGAAAGGCTTTCTTACAGACAGCGGAGAGATATTAAGAAATGAGGGAGAGTGAGCTGCACCAAAGGTCCTCGGCCAGACTAGAAGCAGGGACGTTGCCGTAGTTCATAGTCAGTGTCTTAACCCCAAAGCTACAAGGGCGCCCCATAACAGTTTACTGCCAATGGTTTTCGAATGAGTTGTTCAAATATTACATACTGTGTGGGTTTTAATTATTTATGTATATATGTATGTAGAGACTGTGAACTTTACTGTAAATATTAATTATTGTCTAGGTATTTTATTTATATTAGATGAGCAGTAGAGAAACTAATTTTTCTGTTGTTTGTTCTTCCCCTTTTCTCATAGCCATGTAATCAAATTTGCAAACAAACAAAACAAATATGAGTCAAATACACCCACATAATGCTCTCCATCTATTTTCAACAGAGCACCTTGTTGACAAAATCAATAGGGAAGTTTCAAGTTCATCATTATCCAAGTCAGTGTTTCCCATTAATTACCTAGACTGTGGCAGTTCGCCACAGTTTCATAATGAACCAAAAATATTTTTACACTTCTCATAATAGCATAAAAGATCTGACATGTTTTGCACTTCAGCGAAGTTAAAGTTTGTGGTGCTCGCGATTTTGTTGTTGGGTTTATCTGAAGGTGAGTTGTTTATGTGAAATGATTCAGGTGTGTTTTTACTCAAATGCCAACACCAGAGCCCCGCTGAAGTTGCATGCAGGTTAAATACGGGTAGCTTTAGCTACTAGGAGTCGCTACAACCTATAGGCATGTTTAGCTAACCATCATGGCTCCAAGCTAACAAAATCAAAATAGTTGCTGATTGATTTTCCGTCAACTGACTAATAAATTAATCATTGCAGCTCTAATTTTTTGCAGAAATAAGTAGTGAACACAAAACAATGTAAGAAAATGGTTATAATAGCTGGTTATATTTACTGTGTTATCACCATTCATATCTATATGACCAATGTGTTTATGATTAAATTGTTTACAAGAGCACAATATTCTTCATAGATCTAGCCTCTTAATTTTGCTCTCAAAGTTCACCAGATTGATGCATTTAACTTCAAAATGTACAAAATTTTCTTTTGAGGGAGTTTGAAACTTTCAAATCGAGCATTGATTTGATATGAAATATGAATAAAAGTTTAACTGGAGAATGCGACTCCTGAACTTGACGTGATGTGCTGCTCAGTCCACTTGTGATTGTACAGTGGCGTTACAGAGTGGAGTTTCTTCCCTCACCAACAATCTTTGACCAGTTGCAGACACCAGCTGCGGAGAGCACTTTAACCAGACTGCATTCAAGTCTAATGTGGGCCTGTCATCAAGTTAATCTTGGAATAATGCTGTTGCTAATTGCATTAATTAGTGACAGTTGATATAATCTGCTGTTGGCAATGTTTGTCATTTTAATCATCAAAAATGATGGTCAATGTTGCCTAAAAAGCTGCTACTTGAATGTTTTGTACATTGCTCTTTGCTAATAAGAAAAGAAAGTTAAGAGTCAGAGTTTGTTACCAGTGTGGACACATACTTTTTTACATTCACACACATTCACTAATTTTCACTCGCATATAAGAGCAAAATGCACTGCAGGCTGTTGTAAAGTAGAGCACTGTTGCAACACTAGCAGGCAAAAAAGAGACAAAACACAGAAAGGGAAGAAATAATCAGCTTGGAACATTCCTAAAAATCACTAATAATATTTCAGTCATAAAAAGGTGTTGGGTATCAAATGAGCCTCAAAGCATTACTCCTCTGCACCAGAGATCCACACCTACAAATCACTTCCATGGAAACTCATCCTGATTAATTTTCATATTGAGCTGCACTACAGTACATGGGGAAATGCGTCACAAATAATTACAGGTGAAACAGATTTTTATGTACCTTGAGTTGTTAGAGGTTTGAAGGTTGGCTCAATGCCAGCTTGATACTTTGGCTAATTGCTGATTTGCAATTATTTGTCTATTTATGTATTCCAGGCTGCACTAGTGCTTAATGTGATTGAAAATCCACAGATGTAGAGTCCAAGCATGTGCTGACTCGGAGAGAAGATGTTTGAAAGCATGTTCTTAACATTTGAAAACAAGCTAACAAGAATTTGTTGTTGATGCAGGATTGGAGGCTTCCCCCTCACTGGTGCTGAGAACAACACATTTTCAAAATGATGTCATTGTTAACAGTTTATACATTATCCAAAGTTACATATAGACATGCGTACACTGTACACATTTTCACACAGTCACTACTACATACTACACAAAGTAGAAAAGAGCAGCATTATACCTAATTAACAGACACAGCAGGCGGGGCAGAGCAGTGCATGAAGATAAAGCTGTGGATGAGGGGGAAGTGTAAACGATGTGGAGAAAGGAGGCAGAGAAGCATGAAGCAAAGGGCAACACAGATGGACAGATAATGCAGAGGAGTCGTGAAGAGGAGGAAAGAACAGAGAGATAAGATCATTTAAAATTCCCAGAGGGAATGAATACACACTGTATGTTACAGCTTATAACAACAACATTTGACCAAATAAAAACTGATAGGCAGACTGTGAGAAAAAAAAAAGAGAAAGTGTGAAAGAGATGACAGGAGGGGGATTGGGGGGAGGGTGAATTAAGAGGAAATATGTGTTAAAATGTATAAAAATAATATATTTCACGCAGTATAAGTATGATACAGTATAAGTATGATACACCTGCAATAATTAATAAATGATCTAATAATTTTTAAAAATTACTTTGATTTTCTTTTGTTACTAATTCATCATTATCCAGATAAGTAAGTATTTAAAAATAATGAACGATCATTATAATCACTGATGTTTATAATCAGGTTTAGTGTAGGGCTGCAATGAACACTTATTTTTGTCATTGATTAATCTACCAATTATTTTCTCGATTAATTGATAAAAAGTCTATAAAATGTCAGATAAAAGTGAAAAAAAGTTGTCAATATTTCCCAAAACCTGGATTCAAAAGTGTTGTTTCATACAACCAAAAGTCCCAATCCCAAAAGTTTTCAATTTATTTACAAACATATATTTACATATGACAAACAAGAGCATCAAATAGTCACATTTGACGGTGAAATTTTGGTATTTTTGCTGGAAAAATGATTGAAACAATTATTCAGTTATCTAAATAATTGTTGATTATTTTTCTGATGATTGACTAATCTGTAATTGTTTCAGCTCTAGTTTAGTGTTTTATTGTTTAAACTACAGAATAAAATTTGAATATTTCATGAATTAATGATAAATTATATTTATTATTATTTACCATTAAATAGTAAAAAGATGCATAAAATCAACAAACTATTGAGTAGTTGTTGCTTAACCATTTATATTCATATTTGTTCACAATATTTAAGAGGATTGAAGAGTATTGATTTGGTACACCAGGACAGAAGATGGGCTGCCATGACAACACCGGTTGTTTCGTGTCTTGTTTTTTTGTTGTTGTTTTTTGTTTGTTTTTTATTTTTATGAAAAGGTCAGCCTTGTCAAATATAACAGACACCACTTTCACAATATGTTTCAGATAAAATGTTACGTATATAGAGAGAGACATCCTGACACACACACACACACACACACACATATTGCATTACCTGTGTGTACATGGTTACACAACAGCTATACAGACACCACATGTACCACATGGGATAATACTGCTCTGTCCTCTGCTGACATTTCAGAACACGCTGTTCTTTACAGAGCAGCAGTGTCCTGATCAACCCTGACATCTGTCCGTCACATCTGTCCATGTCACTGACACACACAGAGGTTGGACACATGTAAGCACATATTGTTCATATTGTATTGTATCTATCTCTCACCGTTTGGAAAATCCTCACCGGATCAGCATGTTTCTACCCTCATCTCTTTTTCTTTTTACTCCCTTTTTTTCTCTCCGGCCCCAGAATACATCAAACAATGATCCAAGAAAAAAAAAAAAAAAAATCAAATAAATAAATGAGACGAGGGGAATCTGAAAACAAAAAGTAATATCCACTTCACAGGCATGCCGCAGATGATTCCTGCTTCATCCTGCACCGTCTCTCTCTCTCTCTCTCCTTCTATTCCTCTTTCTCTGTTTCCCTTATTGTGGGAATGTATTACAGGTGTGGTGCGTGTTCACTTGTAAGCAGGAGAAACATCGATTTTCTGTCGCCTTTAGAGGATAACCAAAGGATATAACACTGTGCGGTTTGTGATAGGATGCTGTGTGTGTCTGTGTGTGTGTGTATGTGTGTGTCTGTGTGTGTGCCGTATCATCGAGATTGGTCTAAAGGAACACATAAATAAAAATGTGCATTCCTCTGTGACAATCATCTCACCGCACAATAAGAAAAACACAAGACCACACACGCTCTGCATCCAAAAATTGTTGTATACCTGAGCAGTCTTTTTATGTCTTTGTGTGTGTGTGTGGTGGTGAGGGGGCCTCTTGGTATTTAGAATTTTCAAGATTTTTGCAAAACGTGAAAAAATGGTCCCCTGAGTTTAGATTTGGGGGGGTTTGACACAGTTTTAGATGAAGACAGCAGTGAAGAGTATAAGCAAAGTTAAGGTTAAGGCTAACCAGTTTGGAATTGATTGAAAAATATGAAAAAGGATGGGCTCACAAAACAATACTTGGATGTTTGTGTGCGTACGTGTGTGTAAGAGATTTGTGACAGCGCTTGTAATTTGTCTGCACTGAACCAAGCCTATTGTTGCCCTTGTAAACTGGGAGCAATGAGTGTTTCATTCAAGATGAGTCTGATAACAGAAGCTCTGCTGTATGAATTCAATTAATTCTGCTTGTCTCTGTCTATCCTTCTTTCCCTCCATCTCTTCCTTTCATATCCATCCCTCTATCCTCTCGTCTCTCAGGTTATGGTGGGGTGGAGTTACTGTTGGTGCTGTGTGGCCTGGATCTCTCTCTGCCTTGCCCTCGCCACTGCATCTGCTACACTTCACCTAGCACCGTCTCCTGCCAAGCCCACAACTTCCATGCCGTGCCCGAGGGCATCCCCGCCCAGAGCGAGCGCGTCTTCCTGCAGAACAACAAGATCCAGCGGCTGCTTCGCGGCCACTTCTCGCCCACCACCACCATGTTGTGGCTTTACTCCAACAACATCTCCTACATACAGCCATCCACCTTCCACGGCTTTGACCGCCTGGAGGAGCTTGACCTCGGGGACAACAAGCACCTGAAGGCCATCGCTTCAGATACCTTCCAGGGCCTGGGCCGGCTACATGCCCTGCACCTATATCACTGTGGCCTGATCAGCCTGCCTCCAGGGATCTTTGCAGGTCTCCATAATCTCCAGTATCTCTACCTACAGGTAAATGGATAACAGCCTTCTTTTATCTCTTCTGTGTATTGCATCTGCAGCCACAATCGCATTACAGTGTAATCTGTCTATCATCCTGGCTCAGCACTTACTGTTTATGAATTGGATGCTGATCAAATGCTAGCTGTTATCCTGAGTGCAGCTTCCCTCACATATAGTGCACTAAGGTAACCTACAGTATGGCTTCTGTGGTCAGCCACTGTAGGTAAACAGTATAGGGATCCAGGATTGAGGATGCGGTTTAATTACATGGTGGTTCATGACAAGAAAAGCTTCTAAGCTTCTGAAAAGGTTCTCATATGCATATTATTGATGGGAAATCAATTGATATTGACACTGTGAGTGAGAGGGGTAAAGGTTACAGCTTGAATGTTTGACAGCATTCTTACGTCATCTATAACAGTTTGTTACAGCAGCTTGTCAAGCATACAGAAAACTACACCTACAGTAGTTGTGAGAAGATCACCCTCAATCACTAGCCTTTCCTTTTCCTCTAACAGAGTCACGACTTCTCAAATGTATCACTCAAAAGGGTAAAAAAAAAAAATCATTTTCTCTCTCCCCTCTTACACTGCTCACCACTTTTTCTAGCCACTGCACTCTGGAAGCTGTACAGATCTCTGACCATCCGACCGTCTTGCATCAAAAAATAAAGCAGACTTTGAACTCCCTGCAGAGTCCAGCGATATCCTGCACTTGCACTGTCCTTTGATTATGTCTTCTGTGAAAAAAAAAAAACTATGATTTGTGTTGATGTTGTAAAATATGTGTGCTTTTTCTGTTATGATGTTATTGGTTTATTGTGTGTAGGGCTGCAACTAATGATTTTCAGTATCGATTAATCTGCTGATTATTTTCTCAATTAATCGTTTTGTTTATAGAATGTCACTAAATAGTGAAAATGGCCATTATAATTTCCCAGAGTCAAATTTTACATCTTTAGATGTCTTATTGTATCTGAATAACAGTATAAACCCAAAGATATTCATAAAAGCAACAATTATTCGATGATCAAAACAATTAGTTGATCGACTAATTCCTTCAGCTCTACCTGTGTGATGCTGAAACCTAGCTAAAAGCTACACTATGGTATGCCACTGTTGAAATCAATGTCACAAAATCAAGAAGAATGTTTTCCTGATATTAATCAATGACATGATAGTATATGTGTACTAAATTACACACAAAGTAATGATAGATATTGACCACATTTTAAACTTCTTATTTTACCTTTTCTCCTTCCCCTACATTCTGGCAGGACAACCAGTTAGAGTTCCTGGAGGACGATCTGTTCATTGACCTGCTGAACCTCAGTCATCTCTTCCTGCATGGCAACCGACTGTGGAGTCTTCGCCAGAACACTTTTCGTGGTCTGGGGGTCTTAGACCGCCTGCTTCTCCACCAGAACCGAATCCAGTGGATTGACCGCCAGGCTTTCCATGACCTGCGGCGCCTCACCACCCTGTACCTGTTCAATAACTCCCTGACTGAGCTATCTGGCGCCAGCCTCACCCTGCTGTCGGCTCTGGAGTACCTTCGACTTAATGACAACCCCTGGGAGTGTGACTGCAAGGCCCTGTCACTTTGGGATTGGCTGCGGAGGTTCAGAGGCTCCACCTCTTCACTTATATGTGTTTCACCACCAGAGCTGGCGGGGAAGGACCTCAAAGCAGTGAAGAAAGAGGAGCTTCCCAGTTGCTTATCAGGTGAGGGTCATGCACGAGGTGCCCCAGGTGAGGAGACGGATCACGGGGAGTCTTTAAACCACCTGAATCGCCACCGAAGCCATCACAACCACCATCAGCGGCCG
The DNA here is from genome assembly GCF_910596095.1 of Thunnus maccoyii. Taxonomy (NCBI): domain Eukaryota; kingdom Metazoa; phylum Chordata; class Actinopteri; order Scombriformes; family Scombridae; genus Thunnus; species Thunnus maccoyii. The sequence goes on from NC_056545.1 coordinate 16,249,026, forward strand.
TACTTGCCCCACGGGGATCAGTACAACTTGCCCTCCCCCTCACCCCTGCCGCGGCCACCCAAAGGAGGCCGTAGAAACTGTACCCGCCGGGGCCGCAAGGCAAAAGGGGGGCTCAATGAGGTGCAGGTACTACGGGAGGGGGTTGAGAAAGACTATTCTCCAGATGGAGGTAAATATGACCTGTCTGTGACTTCAAGAAGGAAGAACAAGTGCATCCCTAGAACTTCGGTCGGCCCACCGAGTGGGGTCCAGAGAGCTAATAATAAAGCAGGGTCACGCTTTGCAGATTCTATTTTCTGCTTCGTATCAGCTCTGCTGCTGTCACTCATCTCTGTGATCCTACGCTGATCCAGGAAATGGACACTTTTGTGCTGGTGATGCAACCTTATGATTCATTCTTCTGAACCACCCTGCCCTGGCTCTTTAAATGAGGCGTGTGTGCATAACTGTTTGTGTACATGACTGTATAAAGAAAATTATCAAATATCTACTGTCCAATTATCCCTTCGGTATTAAGGCAGGGATGTTTATGAGTCATACTGAAAACACGGAAGTCAGGGAAAACAATTTAGCCCATTGCTTTGATGATGTCACCAAGGGGAACAACAGGAATTTTTTTTTCTCTGTGGCATCAATTGCTTTATGGAATTTATGTTCTCTTAAAAACTGTACAGCCACATAAAATAACAAGCCAATGATTCTTTCAAATAATGGCGAGAAGAACAATAAGGTTCAAAACAGTTCAAGGCTCAGTCTCTATGTTTAGCCCTCTTGACACAACAGCGCACCCTCCATCTGTCACTCACGCTGAGACAAAGACAGTCATTCATTACTGTCATACTGCTCACTCTACAGCACCGTAAGGTCCAAAAACAAAATACTGTGGCAGTAAAATGAGTCACTGTGAAGAGTTTTAGCAGTAATAACTGTAATCACTATATATTGACTACTAAAGTGGTTTTACTCGCATGTCTCACAGCAGGGTGAAGCCACTTTAATGCACATCTGTATCCTTGGCTTTCAGTCTAAACTCAACACCACTGGAGTTGTGAAACATCAATATAACTGACAATATTTCTAGCCATGTTAAAAGGTGTCCATTTCCCTTCCTCTTGCATCCCAACAACTTGAAAGCCATCCGAAATTAACCTAATCATTATGAAAGCCAACTGGTCACAGTAAGTTTAAATGAGTGAGTGAGTGAGTGAGTGAGTGAGTGAGTGAGTGAGTGAGCGAGCGATTACTGTGTTACTGTTTGTATGAGTGCGTGTCCACTAAAGAAATCACTAAAGCCATGCGAGTAGAAAGAAGCTAGATAGCAAGAGTGCCTAATGAGAGCCAGTAGCCAATGAGGACAAACTACGGAGGGAGGAGATGGTTTCATTTGCTCTTCAACCTCACTGATTACAAAACAAGAGGCCTCAACGAGCCTGAGAGGTCAACACGAGCAGGCCAAGGAAAGGCTGAGGCCTGAACCTGGCTCACAAAACTTCTGATTCCCAGGAACTGTTATGCACTTTCCTCTGTAATGCTGTGGAGGTTAATTAATCCTTCACACAGAGATGATTCAATCCAAATAGTCAAAGGATGTTTTCTTATGCTGGAAAAATCAGCCCTTCAATCAGTGATGACCAACCACAACACTGCAATACATGCCTGGCAATGGTCTTATCAATCGCTGAAGACGGAAAACAAAAGCAGTTCAGAATATGTGAGGACTAAGAAACTGCTTCAGAATTCCTCTCTCGTCCTCTCTGGTGTGTTCAGTGCTTTCCCAAACAGATGGACTTCTGTGAAGCCCTGATTGGACAGTTGGATACTAATGCTGCTACGTCTGAGGAGAGCAATTCCTGGAACCCCTTTCTGTGGCTCTGGATTCTTCTTCAGGAAATAAAAGGACAGAGAGAACTGTGGGACACGGCGCCCTGTATGAACTGGAGCGGTTGAAGCACACACACACACACACACACACACACACACAACCCCTAACAAAGCCCGATCAATCCCCTTCTCAGCCTTCCTGTCCTCCTGCAAAGTACTAACCGCTATCAGTCCAGGGCTTTCAAATGCCAGAGCAGGGCACCACAGATGCTGTCCAGGCTTTGACTTTAGACCTTTCAGAGTCATTAACCCAAAGTCTAAAGTGCTCGATTACAATAGGTGAAACCTGTACAGACACACACGGGCCATCCGGGTACCTTTACTAGCCAGTAATGCTAGACTAAGACTCTTCATTTCTTATAGCATTACAGAGATATAAATACTATTTTAGAAAGGAGCTGCCCTTGTATGCAAAGGTAGCTAAACAGCTAAAATCATGACATGCTGACAAAAGCACAAAAAAATGATTAGGTTTGGTTTGCTGACAACTTAAAAACACATGATTTGGATGAGCAGGGGCCACATTTGTATCCTGCTTGTGTGTGTTTCCCTCTGAGCCCGGCCTTCTCCGTGTCTATCTATCTAAATGTTGGGGACGAACAGAGGCCTGTCACTGGTGTCATTCTCCTGACATGTAGGATTAGTAGACCCCTACTGGTGAACTTGTTTGTGCTGCTGTGAACCCAGAGGTGATGTAAATTGTGTCTGTTTATTCCCATGAGGATGACTTTTGTATGAAAAAAAAAAAAAAAGAAAAGAAAAAAAGAGAAACTGACTCTCTGTTGTGTCTCACAGGTTCCCTGAAAAAATTAAAAGGGAGCTAGGGGCTGGAACTTTATTTTTTATTTAACATGATTATTATTATTATTTCTTTTTTTTTTCTTCATTTGTCGTTTTTTTGTTTTGCTGACTCATTCAAGATAAACGGTACACTGCACTGCTCCTCTTTTCTTTTCTATCCTTCTACTCATTCCTCTGTCTTTGCCCTCCCTTCCTCCCTCTCTGTCCGTCTGCTCTCTCTCGTCCTCCCTTTCCACCTTCTCCACTCCTTCCTCTTACACCCTCGTTGCTCCCTCCCTCCCCTCTATCTCCTTATTCTTTTCCTCTCCTCTCTTTCTTTGTGCAACCCAAATGTTTTGTATGTGGTTATCAAACAATGCCAGACTCAAAAGCTGTTTATAAATAACATTAAACAGAAAGTGTCCTCAAACGGCTGAGGTGGTCTGTGTTTGTATGCCTCCCTTTTGTTAGTGCGTATGCACATCCGTCTGTGCGTGTGTGTGTGGCTAATAGACAGACTTCCAAAATGAGCCCTGAGGCTGAATGATAAGGCAATGAAAGGAAAGAAAAATGGTTAAAAAGTGAAAAAGGTAATAAGTACGCACATTCATCTGCTGCTGGGAAGAGAAACCCAACCACTTTTAAACAGGATACATTTTAGCCTCCTTCATGTCCTAGTTTCACTCACACACTCAGCAGCCTGGTATGAAATATGCATCAGAATGACTGTAAGCACATGCACACACATGCAAAAACTCACTAATACACACATATACACACACCTGTCGAGCTGCATTAGCAGCATGGGGGAGCGAGCGAGGTGTCTTGTGTCAGGTCAAGGTGAGGTTGAATAGAGCACAAGCATGTGCAACGTCTACTTTGATTGTTTTGCATGGTGTTCATATTTATGCATGTGTGTTTGCGTGTAGTGCTGAATCGCTCTATGTGTGTGTGTGTGTGTGTGTGTGTGTGTGTGTGTGTGTGTGTGTGTGTGTGCGCGTGTCCACTGGTGTTTCCAAGTATGCCCACTGTCACGGCAGATCCAGCCTGACAGCCGGCAAGGGCAGGGGAAGAGGTAAGCCTCTGAGAGAAAGTATCACTGCTCTGTTTGTAAAACAAAGCTGACAATTGGGGGGGAGAAAGAGAGAGAGAGAGAGAGAGACAGAGAGAGAGAGAGACAGAGAGAGAGAGAGAGGATGAGTAAGGCACAAGGATTTAAAGGCAGAGGGGTATCTGTGAAAGAAATCCATGAAGTAGTTATCAGCACCAAACAGACCAGCAGCCAGGGGAGAGGAAGTGGGGATAATATGGGTGGCTGCAGCATCTCTCCAAATGGATACACTGCTCTGAGTTGTGTTTGGTTTGTCGCTGCATGTGTCCCAAATGAAGCTTGTATACAAGTGTTCATCCATGTAGAGGCGTGATGAAGAGCAGCGTTTAAATTAGAGCGCAGAGCCTCTGTCTCAATGAGTTCAAGGCAGTTTATGAAATATGAATCCGCTTCTAAAACTCAGGTCACATGGGTAAAGACACATTAATTATAAACAGGGACTCAGTGTTATCTTATATTTAAGAACAGTAAAGAATGACCGATGAGGGAGAAAGATGAATGAATGAAAGGAACAAACAAAAGGTGCAAAGTAATGAGGAAAGGAAAAGTTAAAAAGATGGAGCAAGATGGTAGAAAGGTTAGAACGAAGGAAGAAAAACAATAGGATGGTGACAGATATGAGGAATAAGATAAAAGAGTACTCAAGGAGCTAAGGAACAAGAAAGGGGAATAGAGAGACAGGAGGGAAGGATGAAGAGAACTAAGAAACAAGACAAGTATGATAAATGACAGAAGGAAAGAGGGATGCAGTCCCTGCATGGAAGGCAAAAAGAAAAGGAAATTAAAAGATATAAAGATGCTGTTGAGGACAATTTTAACAAAGTTTTGGAGAGAGGAAATTAAGAAAGAGAACAAGGTAGTGAGGAAAGAGTTGTGGAGAAAGTGACGCGCAGGGAAAGAAAGAAATCATCCATAGAGACGTGTGTATACAGGCTTCATGATCAAACAGAAGAACAGCTCATCCACTAGTTCAGTCCCTAAGCTGAGGATCTGAAATAGCCGCATGTGAATATTTATATATGCCTATGTTCCCTTCCAAAGGCAAAGAGGCCAGGCAAAATTGATTTCTCCGTGTGAATCCCCGAAGAGTTGAGACTCAGCAAAAGAAAAGCTGAAAAGAGCAAAGGAGAGTGAAAAGAAAGAAATAAAAGCAGCGCCAGAAAGAACATTGGGAGATTTTGTGAAACAAGCGGAAAACTAAGAAATGGGAGACACCTTCGGTGAAATGTAAATCCACCAAACTGATACATGCAACTTTTGTCTCGCATCCACTTTCTTGAGTAGAATATTCCCAACACATGATTTGACTTTCGTTCCCATCGCCATCCAAGCGCATGGCATCCATCACGCACCAGCTCACACGCCTTACTGTAAGCACCATTAAACATCAGCCTTCCTTTTTGCTGCCGTAACCTCATCAGGCTGCATTACACTCATTATAGGCAGATATCTGATTCTAATTAGGACAAGGGTCAAAGTGTGGAACCGTAATGGAGCCAAAGGGGACGTGCAGCCATGAAACCACAAGCGTATAGTGAGATCTGACTTGATCTGTCGGAAAAATTTAAAGCCCTTCGATTTCAAGTCAAAACTTTCATCGCATTCCTTCCCAATTTTACATTTGTTAATGGCCCCTCTTACTCCATCTTCGTCTAAACCGGCCATGCTGAGTAGTTCCTTTATTCAGTACAAATTATTGTCAATTGTCAAATCCAAATATCACAGTTTTAAAAAGGGCAACGAAAGTGCATGTACATACAACGGAGAACAGTCAGCCACAGTTGGAGACATTTTCAACCTTTAAGCAGCCGAGTCTTACACAAGGAAATCCAAGAAATGACATTTGACTGCACGGCTGACATCTTCATAATCTGTTGTGTGCGCATGCTGAATCAAACACGTGTTTTCATCAGTTATAGAGTCTTGCTGCAGCTTTATTAAATGTTTCATCATCCTGGATTAATGTTTTAAATAAGTGAGATCTGCGTTGTCTTAGAGACAATATTTGTGTTTCTAACTACATTATTAATGTTCCTTCAACTAAACAATCTTGAAACAGATGTCTGAATTTATTCAAACACAGACATCTGAAAGGAAGTGACAGCACTCAGACATTCTTACTGTCACCATGCTGGCTCTCATTTGAGAGCTGAATACTGCTGACAAACCAAGGCTAAACAGAGGTGGAGTTTGGAAAGTATTTGTAATGGTAAATAATAAATAATGTAGAGAATGGACAAAGAAAGAATTGGCCAAAAATGTACTAAAGATACCATTAAAAAAGTATAAATGGTTGTAAATTGTGTGAACGTCTTTTGGCTCATATAATGGAGGCTGCTGCACGTGAACATCCAGTTAAATATCACAGCAAAGGTGTTTTCAGTTGTTCTGGCTGATGAGGGCTCTACAGAAATGCTTGACTGACACCAGTAAAACTTCAGTGACCTGAGTAGACGACCCAGTTCAATATCGGTGTGTGAAAAGTGAAATGAGTATCACCCTATCAACATGAGCTACTCACCACAGTGCTAGTTTGCTACTCAGCGTGATGCCATATACTCCAAGCTCCTCCCACTAAAAAAAACTTCCCTGGGAAGCATGAAAACGACTTTTTCATTTTTCTTCCTACTTTTATCCAAAAAGAGAGTTGGGAACATCACCCACAGCTCCCCTGCTAATGGGGTCCTATCTATTATTTCTGAGTGCTCCACTGTGCTGGGTGATTTAAAACATTCCTAGAGGAGACAGCATCTCACTTTAACTTCTCTACCTGTCATCTAGACGTTGTCCCAATTAAGTTGGGGCTCCCAAGCCAGTGCGGAAGTACCTTGAAGTACAATGCTGCTAGATGCTGGTTCCAAAGAAAAAAAAAAATCCCTGGCTCCAAGTTTAAAAAGTGTCAACTTTTCTCTAAAATTACTAACTCAATCATTCTTTCCCAGTATTCCCAGTAAGGTAGCATTAGCTTTGGACTGAGTTAGTGGGGCGTGTTTCCAGAGCTTGAAAGGCAACATCCCACACTCCTTATTTGGAAGATCCTGCTTCCAAACAGAAAAGATGAGTGACACCTCGCTACGTCCATTTTTATATACAGTCTATGGCAGTGATTCATTCTCTTTTAGTTTTTACGATGCTCAAGTTCACAGCATTTAAGATCCAAGTTTCAAGGTTCAAGAAACTTCACAGACCTCTTTGCACAGCTCAATCAAAGACAAAGGTAGGCAAACATAACAATAAAGTAGAACAGGTAATGAATGCCAACATCAAAACTGTTAAACGGCAAGTTTAGGGGTGAATATTTGTATAGATTATATATTTATTGAATATATGAAACTCAACTGGGGCATAAAAACAGAAGGCTGCCTCATCTCTACTTTTTTGGGACGCATAAGGAATATTTAAAAGAAAAGCGGTGGAGGACCTTAGTGATCTGGCGGGAACATAAAATGAAAGAAGGTCAGGTCAGTGCAGTGTCTCAAGCAGCGGGCTAATGTGATCCATCTTTGTTTTAGTCAAGACTTTGGCCGCAGTATTCTGAACTAGCTGTAGTTTTCTTATAGACTTTTTAGGTTATCCCATAGACTGTATAAAAATAATGAATGTAGCCACCTTGACGTCACCCATTGGTTTGTGGACTCCCATTTTGAAGCCTCAAGTTTGGCATTTTGACTGTCACCACCTTGTTTTTTGGAGCCAGAAGTGATGAGAAATGACCATATTTGGATGAGGGTGTGGAGGGGGGGAGGAGCTTCCCAGGGTCCAACTACAGCACCCCACACACCACCATGGTACTGACTTGTCAATCACAAGGTAGCCACACCCTGAAGCATACCCTTCTTTATCATCTGTTTTACTCTAAATGGGACCATAATTTACAAAATGAACATCATGCTGTACTGAGGAAAATTTGAAACTAATGATTGAGATCATAAACCCATTAGGAAACAGTTTACTGAGGTAATAAATCAAGTGAGAAGAAGGGTCATTTTCTCATAGACTTCTATACAAATGGACTTCTATTTGGAGCTAGTGGAGTTGCCCCCTGATGGCCATTAGAGAGAATGGAGGTTTAAGGCATTTCATGCATTGGCTTCACTTTCAGACCTGGTGGTACCCGCTTGTGTAATCCACTAAAAAGGGAATTACAATAGTCTAAACGGCTAGTAATAAAAGTGTGACTGTGCATTTCAGCATCTCTCTGAATTTAAAAAAGAGGTCTGACTGGCAATATTTCGTAGATGAAAAAGAATGTTAAAATGAAAATAAAATTAAGAATTAAAATTTAAAACTGAGTCCAAAATCACTCCCAAGTTTGTGACTGTTTTTCTCTCTGCAGCTTTGGGTCCTATTAAAAGAATTTAATTTTTTTCTCATTTAATTTTAAAAAGTTTCCAATGAGACAGTCAAGAGAGAGCATGCAGTGCATTGGTGTCATTTGGTGATACACAGATGTACAATTGTCTATCATCAACATAAAAATGGTAATTGACATGGTGATGGTTAATAATGTTTCCAAGTGGGAGCATATATAACAAAAACAAAATTGGGCCAAGAATGCTTCCCTGAGGAATACCATATTCAATACCATGAGTCTCTAATACATAAGCACCCAGGCTGACAAAAACTGTCTACCAGTTAAATAAGACTGAAACCAAGCTAAAACATGGTCAGAGAGACCCACCCAATTCTCAGGTCTGTCAATTAAAATTTTGTGGTCGATTGTATCGAATGCTGCGCTGAGGTCTAAGAGAAGAAGGACAGCCATGTTCTTTGCATCCACAATAATTCTCAGGCCATTTACTACTTTCAGTAGGGCTGTCTCTGTACTGTTATTTGCTTGATAACCAGATTGGAGTTTTTCCTAAAATGCTGCTGTTGATATGTGGAGTGGAGCAGGTGTAGGCAAAGTAAAACTGAACTGAACAAACAGAGCAGAGGATCCAACAAAACTGAACTGAAAACCATGACTTAAATACAAACTGAACTGATGAAACAACAAGGAACAGGTGGCAAGACACAAGGGCAGGCTGGGAGCTGATTGGCTGGGGAAGACACAGGAAGCAGGGCAGAGCTAACGAGACTGATGCAGGGCAGAGGGGTGTACTACGAAGCAAGATTAGTGGGTTAGCGAGGTATGTTGCGCCTAAAGCCAGGTTTTTTCAATGACACAAAGGTAGCTCTCTTTTAACCTGGCTAGATCACCATGGTAACTGATGCTGCAAACTTAATCTGGTCCAGAGCAGGTTACGTTCCCAGTTTCGGCTTAAATCAGCTAAAAGTGCAGCCCTTTCACAAACTACCTCATTTGCTGCCAAGTCCGTTTAACATTGCTGATAGTCTATTGGTATTTATCACAGATCATATTCAATCTATACATTTAATTTCACATTGATTTGGCCAAAAACTAAAGTGATTTCCATGTATCCTTCATTATGGGACAGAGTCAGACCTAAATGCACTTCTTGACTATAATGTTTAAATCTGCTGCATTAAGTTTAAAGTTTAAGAACTCCAAATGTTGGAGGCATTGAGAGAGCACTGAGTGGTAAAATAAATATATATACTTACAAATTTACACAATCAGCAATTTTCTACCATCATTCCTCTCTCATCTTATTTGCAGCAACAGTGTTGATTTTTGCTGTGATAATGTCATATATTCTTCATAGCTCTCCGTTATAATGACCTGTTCCTCCTGACTGAAGTATGCAGCATGCAATCAGTCCATTTAGTGTGGAAGAAAAGTCAAATGATGCACCAAATGCCCCCTTTATGAGAACACGCACAGAGCCCGAAGCAGAACGCCTGGGTTAACAAAGAAAGTTGATAACCACCGTCGTGACAACACTTATCTCTGATTGCAAGTTTAGAGTTTGTCAAGCCAGCTCACACAAAGAAAGCCTGGTTATATTAAACTTGCTTCATATTACACCCCTCAGGTGTGGAAGGAAGTGTGGAGAGAAAAGCAGGCTGGACACGAGGAAAAACTCAGGGAAAACAGAAACAAAACAGAAAACCAAAAACACGATCCGCTTATATATCCAAAAAGCCCATCTGCTTTGCATCACTGATGTTTTGCTGAATGATAATAAAAGGATCTTGAATCTACATGAATAAACTTAAATACACAAGTACACTATAACCTGCAAATTCTTTTTTACAACTTCATAATGATGCTGTTCTTCTCATATGGCACACAGAGGCTGTAAATGTAAATTATTCAAATCTACAAAAACAAATGTTAACAAACTTGTTTTTTCATAATGTGTTGGGGATGAGTTACAGAGAGTCCAGCCATTGCAAAAACACCTGTCAGTCTCTAGATAAGAATGTCTGCTAAATGCCCTGAATGTAAATACAGAGGATATGTGAAATGAAGTGCATGGTGTATAAATTACTGCATCTTAGACATCTAACTAGGTGTGTCAAACTCCTCAGTCACATTTTACAACTAGTGTGAGAGCAAACTTTAATTTCAACTTCAAGGGCCTAACCCCACTCAGTCCAGATCAATAAACAGGGAAAAAGTCTGAGGGCATCTGGTGGAGGGATACAGAGCCAGACTGGGACAGAACCATGAACAAGTAGTTGATTAAAAACAATTTTCTCTAAAAGTTTACCAAGGAAAGGTAGATTAGAAATGGGTCTGTAATTGTTTAGCTCCGAGTAATCTAGATTGGATTTCTTGAGGAGAGGTTTCACCACTGAAGTCTTGAAAGCTGTGGGGAAGATGCCTAGATTAAAAGCGGAGTTTATTATATTTGTCGTTACTTGGGAGAGGCTTTGGAAATAGGATTTAAACAGCTTGGTTGGGATGCGGTCTAGAACACAAGTGGAAGACTTCATCCTGCTAATCACTTTACAGATGGCATCTTCTTACATCATATCAAAGGACGATAAAATAGATGGAGGCCCATGGGCACGGAGATCCCAGGAAGTGTCCGTATTTACAGTGCTGGCTCTAATAGAACTATTTTTTCTTTACAAAATGAAGCAAATTCTTTGCATTTAAGAGTTGAGTTTTTATGAAAACTGAGAGCACGAGAGAGTAAGACTGTCAATTGTGGAAAAAGGCACTTTGGGATTATTTTGGTTGTCTGAAATAATCTTTGAGAAATGGGCTTGTCTCTCTTTCCTGGCTGCATTATTGTACTGTAGATTATAACTGGATCTTTAAAAATATCAGTTTGAACATGTAGTTTGCTTTCTCTCCATTGTCTCTGAGCTTTTTGACAATTTCTTTTCAGCTGACAAATTGCAGCAGTTTTCCATGGTGATTTGCAAATTAATTGATTTTTTTTATTTGTGCAGGAGCAACTGTATCTAATGAGAATCTTAATTTATCATTAAAATCATCAACAAGGTCATCGACTAAGCCAGTGGTGGATGGAGGAAAGGTATTCACCAGATTTGAAAATTTGTAAATAATAAATTTAATGTTACGCCTCACAACAACAGTCTCTGGAAAGTCATTCAATGTAGAAAGAGTGATGTTAAAAAAGACACAAAAATGATCAGAAACAGGGACTTTGGCAATGGATAAAATATCAACATCAACATCAGCCCTAGTAATAACCAAGTCCAGTGTATTTCCATGAACGTGGGTGGCAATCTTTACATGCTGAACAAGACTGAGACAAGCAACAAGATCCAAGAAATCCAAAGCCCTCGAATCAGTGTAGTTGTTGACATGAAAATTAAAATCATCAAGTAAAATGATTTTATCATGACTGGTAGGAACAATGAAGATAAAATCATAAAACTCAGATAAGAAGTTGCTGTCATGTTTTGGGGACTGATAGACAGTCACAGTAAGTACAGGCTGATGTGCTTTGATAATCATTGCTAAGTATTCAAATTTTAGAAAACTGCCAAAAGAACATCAAGTGCAGGTAAAACTACCAGAGAAAATGGTGGCGATCCCACCCCCTTTTATTTTGTCTACTGGAGCATAAAAATGGGAAATTAGGAGGAGAAGACTAACAAAGTAACTGAAGCAGTTGAAGTAAGCCAGGCTTCAGTTCAAAATAAAAAGCTAAGACCATGTTCAGAAATAAAATCATTAATGCCTTACTAAAGAGGGATCTAATATTCAAAAGTGCTAACTTTATCGGATCAGGTCTGGGCCTCACTGACACTGACTGATTTTCAATTTTCACTAGGTAGTATGTGTTTCTGCCATAATGAGGGATTGGAGGGACCTTAATGCGCTAGACTAAGCTTTTGTGGTATTTCTTTGTGTTATGGGTACAGCAAGAACAGGCGGGTATTTTTATGTATTGACATTGCAAAATGACTGAAGTACGACTAATTCCTACATGATGTGGATGTCAGTCTTTTGACGGTTTACAGGACTTCAGTGTGAGTTCAATATTGCAGGCCATATAGTTGTTTACCTTCTCTGTTGGGATGAAGTTCATCCCGTGCAAAGAGATCAGGTCACCTCCAGAAAACAGGGAAGTTATCCACAAAAGGAATTCCCGTTGCATGGCACAGTCCTTTAAGCCAGATATGAAACAGTAAATTTGACTAATCCACATTCAAATTCCAACTGAACTTGTTTTAGAAGTGCTATGTGAGAGAGCAATTTTGTTCATTTAAAGTTTTTGGTGACAATTATAGCTGTCAAACTTATTTCTTTTTTTTTTTTTACTTAAAGAACAGCTGTGTAGCAAGATAATAAAAATTTTGAGTACATTTTGCCAGAAAAGCTATTCATCTGGAGATAAGTTAAAAGGTGTATTTTTGAGACGAGCTAATTGATCACATGGACAGAAATGTTATTTTACCATAAAGCTGTATGAAATGAAACAGAAAGGCATCCATAAGTTTGTGTGACTGTGGACAGGTACAGTAGAACAATTAGAGCAATATCTTATTCAAACTGGTGCTTAACACATTAGACAGACATGGACACACATTGGTATCATACATGCAACACACAATACACTTTCAGACAACTCACACAGAAAAGATGCATTATGTAAATACAGAATATGTACTGAGTTTATATTTAGTGTCTACGCTCTGACCTTGTCACCACCATCTAAACCCAGCAATTCACGTAACATACAGCAGCAGGCTAACACACGTCCGCTATGCAGCACATACAGTAAGTAATTATTCACTTACTTATTTTATTTATTTTTTATTTATTTATTTGCACAGTAAAACAAAGCAGCAGCACAACACAACAGCAAAAAAGAAGAGGCAAATTGCACAGGTGAGATTTAAAAACATCCCTAGAGGTTTATGGAAGGTATCTCACCTCAATATACATTATAAGCAAATACAAAAGTCATGTAATCCACAAAAATAAGCAAACAAGCAGCCATAGGATCAAAAAGCAAATGTGAAGTAGGCAGCATAAATCAAGCAAAGACATAAAATAAATGTGTGTTTTGGTGTATGTGTGAGTGTGTGTGTATACATGAGAGTGAGAGCATGCATACGAGTGTGCACGCATGCGCACTGAAGAACACTTGTGTTATGTCAAGTCCTTACAAAAGAGAGAGGGAGGCTAATTATAGTCAGATATGATCAGTTCAAATAGTTAAGTTTGGTTCATCAGATGTTTGAAATTCTTGAGAGAAGTAGACTGAAATGCAATTTGAATATGTTCCATAGCTGAGCCCCCCTATATCTAATAGTCCATGAGAATATTAAACATTACATAGCTCGCATCAGGATCATTTTTTTCTTACGAAATGTGCTGTTGATAAGCAGCAGATCAAAATAAACTTGAGGTTAAGAATGAGTGCCGGAAAACAGGAGCAATGAAGATGTAATTATGTCATGAAGAGTAGTAGAGCTGATTATGAAGTGTGTGGAGAAAATGTTATAAAAGTGTGTGACCAAAAAACATCTAGAGTTTCCCATGAAGCCAAGACAACATTCATCTTTACATCCCCTAAGCCAATACATACATATATATGGTAAAGGTTGTAGTAAGCCAAACAACAGCAATTACCTATTTTGCAAAATATGTTGCAAAACCAATTTAGTCCAGAACACACATAATAATCAAATGTCAAATTCATGACTAGTAAATGAACTGCATGAAAGCATCATAGTGCACACACCAGTCACTAATAATATTGAAATTAAAATAAGTACAGCCACAACAAGAAAGTAATCCATAATGAATACCAATGCAAATAATACAAGAATGGTAGCAGAATGAGCAGAAACTAGCAGCAAGCAGAGACACCAAGTTACCACCTACAACAAATCAACACCACTATTGATATTTGATATTTTTTTTAACATAAACACATGTCATGAACAATTGTGAAAGGGTCCCTTAAATTTTCTTATTAATGAATTGTGACTAAGACCAGCACAAAGGAGTACTTGTTATTAAACTTGTCAGTACTCTCTGGTGGACAAAGTATGTAATGACAACACTGTTTCTAAATAACCTCAATTAAATCTTGGTATCTCTATATCATCACCCAAACACAGCTCTGCTACAACAATAAAATTGCCAGCAGCGTTGGCAACCATATTGTCAAGCACACAAACACAAACTGTACTGAACAGAATTGCATGTTAGCATAAAGCAGAAGATATTTACCTTTTTAAACTAAAGCAGGGATCCCCAGGACCTCAGCAGAGAGCAAACACTTTGGGAATAATCTCTGAACTGGTGACAGACAGACTGCAGAACAGGAAACTTTCATCTTGAGGCTGAAGCACTAGTGCCAAGAGCATAGACTGTATAAAATAATGGACGTGGCCACCGTTACGCCACCCACTGGTTTGTGAACTTGCATTTTGTAGCTTCAGTGTGGCATTTTGATCGTCGCCATCTTGGATTTTTGGAGCCAGAAGTGATGACAAGTGACCATATTTGGATGAGATAGTGATACTGACCCTAACGCTAGCTGCTAGCTTGGTTAGCACGGTGCATGTACAGCAGTGGCGGCTGGTGACTCAAAAAATTGAGGAGGACAGGAGGAAAACCAACATGGAATCTTACAACAAACCAAATCATACTATATCACTGTCCCCCACCTGATGAAATTGGAGGGGTGGGGGGCAATTGTATATGCCAATAAAACAATTTGCTTTCAAAAACAAAAACCCAAGGGGTGAAAAGGCTGCTTCTTTAAATACATTTAGCATATACATATTGTTTCTAAACATAGAAGTGCTCATTTTAGCCATGGACTGGTTCAGGATGTGTCATTTTACCAACAAAGTGAAATTCAAATTTATTGTATTGTTCTATTGTTCTATACAACAGATTTATGTTCTCATCAAAAAGCAGACAACATATCACATGACTTACATGTGTTTCCTTGGGGTGGCCGATTCAGGAAATCTCACGATTCGATTCGATTTCTTGGGGTCACGATTTGATTCACAATCGATTCGTGATTCAAAACGATTCGATTTGCGATTCGAAATCAGTTCTCGATTCAATACATTCATAGATTTGATTCTAGATTGATGTTTTGAGTTACTCTTTCCATTTGACTGCAGTAGACACTTTTATAGGTCTCAAATAAAAAAGATCACACTGAATCAAATGTAAACATTTGCTACTCAATGTCAACCTGAGTAAGATTTATGTTCCTTTAGTCAATAGGAAACCAAAGCAACCCTGAGACAAAGGGTCAAATGAATACTTAATACAAAAATAAAAATGATTGCTAAGATAAACTGCTAAGTGTAAAACCTCAAATAACTTAAATTCCTCCTTCAATTCACAAAATCAAACAAACAGTAGCTGCCTGCTACATTTAGCTGCAAAGTGCATACAAGAAAATTAATCACTATTAGCAAGTGATTATTACAGGCTAACCAATTTTGTTAATTTCTCATGCAGATTGACATCCAATTGATATTTGTATATTTACAACATGAATATAAAGTAATGAATCGGGCAGTTTCGCTATTTACTGAATTTTATTGACTGTTTCAAAATACAGAACAGCTGTTTAAACGCTTGTTTCGCTGCTGCATCTTGTTGGCTCGTTTTTGGCGGTTTGTCATAAGCTTCAAGGAGACGTTTTGCCCGCCGGCAGCAGACTTGCTGTGCGTTGTGCGTTTATGCTATGGGGGTGCAGGGTCCGCAGCGAGAAAGTTGAACCAGAGTCAACTTTTGGAGAAACGCAACCTGTAACGCTGTACAACCCTGCCATATGACAAAAACATTGCTAGGAAGAGGGGAGGACATTTCTCTTCGTTTGATAACGTTAAAAGTAAAGTTAGGCTTTGATGACGGCTTCCTGACTCATTTCAAAAAGACGAGAGAGAGAAGCACTGGTCGAGCGAGCTAGAGAGTGAATGAGGAGAGGGAGCGCTGGTAACGCTAGTGAGGCAGCTGGTGAATGAGATCAATAAAACTTATTTTCTGACTGTTTCACAGTGGTTACAAATAAATAAGCCCACAATGGCACAAACCTGCGGAAGTGCGTTCCTTATTTCTTTCGAGATAAGAAAATCCAAAATATATCCAAATGATCGCCTTCATAACCGATGGACCAGGTTGAATTTGTTTTTCTGGCAGGTACTCCATTGCTCGCTGCCTCTCCATGACACACACTTCACCTGCTTCTTGCCCCCGGATTTGGGTCCGGGGCGGCGTCATTGCGCCATCGATGGGATTTAGCGAGCTAATTCATGTCAGGAAAAAATGGAAAACTGCGTCGTGGCATAACTGAAAAATGTGAATCGATTCTTGGAATTTCTGAATCGATTCTGAATCAGATGTAGGCCTATAAAGAGCAGTACTGCTGCTACTCTGCCTTACAGTGGAAAGAACTGAAGATGAAATCTGGAAACTGTCATTGGACCAACGCAATGTCTATATTGCTCTTCCTCCTCCTGCCCTGCAGTTGTCGCTGTTGAAGCAGAATTTCAATAATGGATTTTTCCAAAGAAGAGAGAAAAAATATTTTATAAATAATACTGAGATTTGGTAATGTTTTATTTCGACCAAATATTCTTTTTTTATATTTTGATCTCCCTCTTGCCTCTTAAAAAATAGAGGAGGAGCAGCCTCCTCTGCCTCTATGGATCAGCCTCCACTGATGTACAGACTATGATTCACTGTGATGATACTAATACTAATTTTAAATAGCAAAAAACGGACTTAAACCATGAAAATGTGTTTACCGGAAAAAATGAACATCCAACACTTTAAAGGGTCTTTTCGTACAACCAAATGCTGAACAAGACTTTTTTAAGGTGACCAAAATGTTACAATTAACTTTCATGAACTGAAAACACACTGTAAAATAGCAACAGCTACGCCTGTACTCTGTGAACCTGGGGTTACGCCATGTTTACGTTCCCTGACCAACGTCGCGCCCTAAAGCATACCCTGCTTTATCGTCAAATTTAAAGTAAATGGGACCATAATTTACCAAATGAACATCATGCTGTATTGAAGAAGACTTAAAACTAAACTACTTAGGATATTTCCCCCGGGGAATTGGTAAAAGAGAGTGAATATTGGACTTACATTCACCAAGTGCACAAAAACACGACTGCAAATGAATAATAATGTTGCTGCATAACGACTGGATATGTAAATAAACAACTGTATGCCAACAAGCCATGTCAATTTTAAAAGTGATGACATCTCAATGCGGTGTTCACAACTCATTTACGCTGCGCCTCCAAGTGGTAAAATCAGTTACTGCAAGTTACTGTGGTTAAAAATACTCCATTATGAAATAAGAATTAGGGTTCCATTTTTAGAAAATCTAAGAATATTTCGTAAAAGTATCAGCAACCAAATGTACGTGAAGTATCAAAACTAAACACACTCATTCAGTAAAATTCCCCCTTTCAGTGTTGCATTATCATATATGCAGGCCCTATATTACTGGATATGATTAGTGATGCATTACCATGTAAGCAGTATTTAACTACAAAAACAATAAGATTATATTTGATATACTCCTCATAGTTTTCCATGTGCAATGTAAATAGCAACTATAACTGTTAGATAAAATGGAGTAAAAAGAAAAATAGAAAATTTCTGTAAGTATAAAGTAGCAGAAAATAGAAATACTCAAGTACAAGTATCACAAAATTGTGCTTAGGTACAGCACCTGAGTAAATGTATTTAGTTACACGTAACCATTTAAATTTAATATCTCACTAAATATGAGCTAAATTGGCTAATCTTTTTTTCAATAGAAAACTAGCTAACATTTCTCAGAAGTTGACTTTACTTAACAACATGCAACTGCATTATATGGATTATTTTCATTTTATGCTTAGGACAAATGTATGTAAAATACAATGTTTCCCCTTTCATTTTATGGAAAACAGCTGCAGTTTAAATCGTCATTGCAATGTGGGTCAGGTAAATCACATTTATTTTTCCCCAGAACTGTTCAGTCTTACATAAACTAGCAGGCAGACTTCACTCTATTTCAAGCAATGTGTGTGCAAGTGCAGCAGCTTCATTGAGAATGGTGGACAGGGGGGTTGTGATCATCTAGTAGCAGAAGGCAAATGCATCATATGGCCAACAAGAGAACATAGCACTGCTCCTCCAAAAGTTATGAATAACTGTGAATCTTGAGTCAGCAGATGCTCAGTTTTAATCCTCTTAGTCCTTAGCACAAGGTTCAATACTGTACCAAACCACGGTGATCAACTCTGTCTTGAACTTGGCAGATCTCACTAATATTTCACATTTGATACATAAATTAAATCTACACATGGTAACAGAAATTTGCATAGAAAATAAATTGCATGTTAGTGGAATAAACAGAATCACAATACAAGTGAAATGCTCCAGTGTCGCAGCTCTGGCACAGCTGTTAACATTGGAGAATTGTGAGTATCTCAAAGTGCAGTAGGCCAATGTACAATAGGGCCAATCAGGCCTCGGAGCACACAATAATGAGACTGTCCTTCTTAAAGTCAAGAATGACTTTCGTCTGGCCGCGGACGCTGGATGATGTTCAGCTGTAATCCTCTTAGCTTGGAGTGCAGGTTTCAGCACTGCACCGCTCCATTTTGATCGGCTGCCTGAGAAAGTGGATGTGAGTTACTTACATAGCTTCTCTCCTCTTGATCAACTACTTATTGTGCCTTACACAAATCACCTGTGGTCAAGAGGGAATTCTGGGCAAAATCATATCTTCATGCATCATTTTTTCTTCAGTGTCTTTTCTGAGCCAACATTTCAAAGCTTTTAATGTAGAGATTTCATCCTATCATTTGTAGTCTGTAATCTAGTGTATGACAGATTGAAAATAGATTAAATAACATGTCAGTCCATAGAGTGTCAGAGGACAGTCTGAGGCCATTAGGAGAGCTCAATAACCACAGTCCTTTCAAACATAAGTGACAACTTCAATACCTGTGTGCATGCACATACATCTGAGCGAGTGTTCATTTTAAATGAAATCATTCAACAATTTAAGTCCCAAAGATGCATTATTTTAGAAATATTAAGAAATAGTTTTTTAGGATTTCCAACATTATCCTGTGCAATTTAACTCTGGTATAAAATGGAGTGTGGTGTTGTAGCACGAGGAGTGTGAGGCTTTGGTTGGGCATTGTGTTGCTGAGAAGGAGAAAATGGAGCAGTCCTCAGGAGTAGTAGTTGATATTCTCAGGAATGCTTTCAATTAAGTGCTTCTCTGTTTCCCTTATTAATTAAAGCCTTAACATTTGGAAAATTAAAACCACAGAGAGGGATAGAGAGAGAGAAGAGCGCAGGAGAGAGAGAGGGAGAGAACAATGACTTAAGTGTAGGTGGCTTACGCCTTGAGCTTTTTTGTGTGTGAGAGTGCACGTTTTTAGTGTTCACATAATAGCAGGCAAAACAGTCAGGAGGAGGGAGAAAGCAGGGTGGGAGCAGGACTCAGAAAATAAAGGAGAAACAAAAGAGCTTCTTGTCATTCTCGTCCTTATCTTCCTCTACTCTTCATAACCTCACCCTGTTTATCTGACTTCTGCAGATTCCCTGCTCCATCATGGTTTAATCTGTTTTTATGAGCCTCCCTAAGCCGTGTGTATCCCAAACACCTTAAACTGTGCATGTCTGTTGGTGTGTGTGTCTGTGTGTGTGTAGCAGGGGGGCTGGTTTCAATAAAGAATTCAGTGTTTATTTAGTTATCGTCAATTCAGAGTCACAAGACTACCCAGACTGTCCTTAGAGACTGCGGTGGATGTAGCATTCATGTAAATCCTCAAGGCAAGAATACTACTGACAACATGTTGCCATGGTATTTATTGACAAAGCCTTTGAAGGGATGGTTGCCACGGTATTTATCATCCTTACAGATAATAATTTTGTTTGATGGACTGCTTACTTGTAGACCAGCAAAAAGTGGTTTAGAGATGGTGGATGTACTGTAAGCAAGCATAACAGAATTAATCAGTGATGTTTCTCCTCTTCTTCGTCTTCTTGAAGTAGGTAAAGGTTTAACTGATATTTAAGCTATGAGTGTTACAACATATACAATGCAGACAAAATAAACAGTTCAGGTGTAGATACAGTATTTGAATTTTCAAGTGACCATCCAAGTGAGTTAGAAACTAAAAGCTTTGACTGAGACCATTGGGCGAATTAAAGAAAAACGGACTTGGATTCATCAGGAGTAATCACCTCTGACAATTTCAGGTCCCTCAATGCTCTGTTCCTGGTTTGTATTTAACCCCTTAAACCTCACTGATCTGCACAGAGTTTTATTTCAAATGCTACTAGAGATCCAAATATAAATATGGGGGAAATTTGCATGACAAGCTGCACATCTAGGTCATTTACATTTGATAGGAATATTCTAGATGGTGCAGCCATTTGAGGTAAAAAACATTATAGAGCCTCAATGAAGAGCTGGAACGAGCTGATACAGAATATATACAGTTCAGACCATAAGTATTTGGACAGGTATATATTTTTTGTGATTCTCTTCAGTTCTGTTATTCTCTGAGGTGGTAGTCATGAAGTCTTGGTCATTGACAAGGAAGTATGTACGCCTACATCCCAGAGAGAATTCTTGACTTGCTACACAGTCATAAAGGGGTTTTTCTTCATCATGCAAATGATTTTCCACTCATCCACAAGACTTGCCAGGTCGTTCACCATTTTCTAGACATTCTGCTTTTTTTAGTGTGCACCCAATTGTTGATTTTGGCAAACCAACTACCTCTGATATCTCTCTGATAGATTTTTGCTTTTTTCTTAGCCCATTATTATCTTCTTCACTTGCATGGTCACCTCTTTACTCTTCATATTGACAGAAAACTACATCTCATTCTACAGTAAATGGCAACTCTCCATCTTGTGGCCATTTACTTGGTCACAACTGACCTTGGCCAAGATGGCAGCTTAACCTAAAAGCTCCACACAACCGAACCCAAACTTGAAGAATAGCCCCACAGATGCACCGAGAATTTTGAGCAATGGCCTTTATTCCATTTTAATTCTCCTTGACCTCAGCTCAGCATTTGACACAGTGGACCATAATGTCTTAATCAATTGTCTGATATATTATGTTGGCGTCAGTGATTTGGCACTGGATTGGTTCATCTCCTGTCTGTTGAACAGGTCCTTCTCTGTAATGCTTGGAGATGTCTCCTCCTGTGCGCCTCTCTTCTGTGGGGTCCCCCAGGGTTCTATTTTGGGTCCCCTCTTATTCACCATTTACATATTGCCCCTGGGGCAAATCATGCATAGACATAGCATCGATTTCCATTGCTACGCAGTTGACACCCAGTTGTATGTCCCGTTAAAGCCTGGTACTGCTGATGTTTCGTGTATTATGTCCTGCCTCACTGAAATTAAAAACTAGATGTCCAAAAACTTCCTGCAGTTGAATGACTCCAAAACAGAAGTCATTATAATTAAAACCTCTGGCCCCAGCACTAGCAGCATTAACCATCTCTCCTCCTCTGGTCTGGGTGCCTTATCTAATGTTTGAAAAGAGGCCTGCAACATAAGGGTTATTTTTGACTCTGATTTGTCTTTTGATGCTCAGGTGACCAAAGTGCTGTAATCCTGCTTTGCCCCATTGAGACAGCTAACCAAAATCAGGTCATTACTTTCGTCTGCAGACTTAGAAAAGGTCATCCATGCTTTTATCTCCTCCAGACTTGATTATTGCAATGCACTTTATTCTGGTATCAGCAGGCATAACATCCAAAGACTGCAGTTGGTAAAAAATGCTGCTGCCAGGCTTTTTACATGTAATAAGAGAAGCGACCACTTTGCACCAATCCTTGCTGCCCTTCACTTGTTACCTGTGAGTTTTAGAATTGATTTTAAGATTTTACTGCTTGTTTTTAAAGCCTTGAAGGCTCCTGCCTATATCTGTGATCTGCTAACTCCTTATGAGTCTGATCGCTGCTTGAGATCCTCCAGCAGGGCCCTACTAATATTTCCAAAATCTTGACTTGTCACTAGAGGGGACCAGGCCTTTACTGTTCGGGCCCCTCAGCTATGGAACTACCTGCCTGGAGATCTCAGGCAGGCAAAGTCAGTGTCATTTTTTAAATCTCTTCTTAAGACTCACTTTTATCATATGGCTTTTTCTTAACGGATGGTAATTGTACTGTTTGATTCACTGTATCTTGTCTATATCTTTGTTTTGGGTCTTGTTTACTTGCATTATCTGTTTTTATTTTAAAACACTTTGTAACTTTGTTTTTGAAAGGTGCTATAAAATAAAGTTATTAATGTATTTATTATTAAAATTATTATTATTATTATTATTATTGTTGTTGTTGTTGTTGTTATCATATCAATGATTGGACGCATACATTTATTAAAATGTCTATTTTACCCAAATTCATATATCTTTTTCAGTCACACCCATTTCCACTACCAAGTTTATTTGGGAGTAACAGAAAAGCCAGACTCCAGCTTAACTTCATCCACAACACCGGCCTGGGTAAACATTGAAGAAAAATCAGTTTCAGATCTACTGATAGACCTATTTTTATATTCCTCAGATATTAGGATGCTGAAAAAGCAGTGTTTTGTAAAAAACACAATATCAGTATGGTATACAGTGCATAAACATGCCGGTGAAACTGTAACTTTGTCACAATTTACTCCTATCTGGGGAAATGGTCCATTTCAACCTGGTAAAGTAATTAGGGGATTCAAATAATGGGCAGAAGAAAGATGATTTCAGATCTTTATTTGGAGGGCAACTTTCTTTCATTCGATCAGGTGTGTCAGAGTTATCAAATTCCCAGAAATTAAGAAGTTTCATAACATCAAAATATAAGAAAATGATGGCCATACCCCCACCACCAGTTACTGAGGAAATTACACTTAATAATTTGGATGGTAAGGCACAGATATCTAGATTTCATAACCTGTTGGCAATGCATTCAGAGTCATCACCAGATAGATTAAATGTTTGGAGAACAGACACACAAGAAGATATTACTGGGGAGGGCTGAGGAAATGGCCTGTTTAAAAGGCACAAAAACAGTTTAATTAATACAACTATTACAAGCTTAAAATTACTTTAATATAAGTGGCTAATGAGAATGTATATAACCTCTGTTAATTATTTCCCCTAACATTCCAGATATCTGTGTTAAGTGCCTGAATGAGAAAGAAACGTTGTTTCAGTGCTTATGGGAGTGCCCAAAGATACAAATAGTTTGGGAAAATGTTGTTAAATATTTATCACAGATAATTAAAAGTAATAACCAATTAAGGGCAAAATTATTTGTACTTGGAATATACCCCAAAGACTTTGTAAGAACAAGAAAACAAGCAAAAATGATCAACTTTGGACTGCATTGTATTGGATATATTGAATATTATATTTAATGATTGGATTATATTGGAAAATAGAACCATCACTCCAAATGTGGAAATGGGGACATGTCTTGGGCCGGAGAAGTTGATGTATATTGTTACAGGTAAGCAGAAAGAGTTTGTTTATATTTGGTACTCATGTATGTCCTTCTTGGAAAATGAAACATGTATTATGGACTGAAAAGAAAATGCATGTAATGTATGGGGGTATGGATTCTGCCTTTTATTTTAATATGTATTTTATCATATAATTAATTTTTAATTATGTTTTATTTGTTATTATTATTATTATTATTATCATTATTATTGACTTGTGAAATGTCTGTGTGAATGTGTGATTGTGTATGGAGGGGCACATGTTTGTATACTGATGTGTTTCTTTTGGTATTATGATTGAAATCTCACATTGTTTAAAAAAAAACGGCAACTCTCAATCAACTCTGAGCCATGTGTGAGCTCTTTTGTGCATGAAGTGACGATTAAACGACACACAGCTGCCCAAGAAACATTTAGTAACCAAGTGTCCAGCATTGATGTAAACCTCCTCAAATTAAATCTGAGACTTGGTACTTTAATATAGTATCCATTACATTATTTCATATTGAATGTGATGAAGCACAGAGCCTGATTAACAAAAAGTGTGTAACTGTCAAAACACTTACAGTATGGACTATGTGATATTGTCAGACAGTGTGGAAAAGGATTTGTCCAGCCTTAAAAACTGTATGTTCAAATGCCTAAAATGATGTGTGTTTACTTTTGCCTGAGAACACCTTATGGATGTGCAAATTATGAAACTCGTCTATCAGGAGAAAAGGCTGGAGCAGCGCAGCAGTGTTACACTGCTGCAAAATCTCGTCAACAAAGTGCTTAACTTTGACATGTGGCCACTGCTAACATCCCATTTCCTACTAGTATTTCATATTGAATTCAAAAAGGCTCATACAGGCAGACCCTGCAAGGAACTCCTTGTCTTATTGCTCCATATAGGCAATAGTGTTTATATGAGTTTGAAAGTGACTCACACACAACTGTTATGACATGCCTCAGCTTTCTTTATTGCACGCAAAAGACTAATTGAATTATAAAGAATGAATTCTCCAGAAACGGATGGAATCTATCCATAACTTACTGGTTCATGACAAACACAAGGAAGCGATGAATTGCTTATACTCTCTGCTAAAAACTCCCCCCAAAAAAGTGATTCTACACTCATTGTCACTCATTGTTTTTCTGTAAAGCCTTTCCCAGCTTCCCATCTAAGAACCCAATAATATCTGAAGAAAAGCGATGCAATTGAAATCTTTCTTTCTTTTTTTTTACTGGACAGAAAAGCTGTCAGCAGATTATGTAGGAGGACAGCGAGTTGACAAGATTTGTCAGTTTTCATTCTCATCCTCCCTCCCTCCTGCTCTCTCTCTCTCTCTCTCACACACACACACACACACACACACACACACACACACACACACACACACACACACACTCACTCAGACACATCTGAGTAAAGAGAGGCCCATCACCCATACAAGCTCTAACCAAATAAATAAGAAAGCCATGAAGAAAGACATGAAGATAAACATGATGATTTACATGTATTACACTCTATTTGCCACTTTTTGTCTGATCATAGTCCCTGACTTACTCGCTGTTGTTTTGTTCCCTCTATCAAACTCTCTCTGCTTCTCATTTTTTCCATCATTCTGTCTACTTTTGTCTCACTCACCCACTCTCTAACTCTGTCACCTCTCCTTATGTCTCACATCTCAGTCCCCTCCCTCTCTGTTCCTGCCAGATGCCTATGATTCACATTTGAAGTGTTTATACCTCCTGCTGCTCCCCTTCTTTCCTCCCACCCTCACACTCTTACCTCATCCTCACAGTTTCTCCTTCTCTTTCAGTTCTGTTCTTTTCCATCTTTCCCTCATTGCATTCCCCTCCTGATTTCTTCTTCTTCTTCTTCTTCTTCTTCTCCTACTGTTTTTCTCCCACCTTCTGTGCCTCTTAGATAACTGTCTTCACTGCTGCCACTTTCATCACTATAAGACCAATAAGAACGGAGGAGGGTGCAACACCCATCCATGTCACTCTGTCACTCCCTCTTCATCCCTCTTTGTGGATTCCTCCCATGTTTTCTCCGGCTCTCTGAGATCCATCACTTACTCCATCCTTGTCAAGTAAATCACCTCCTCCCTTCCTTCTTGCTCAGAGACTTTTTCTATGTTGCACTGTGACAAAGTTGCTTCAACGTCTTCTCATGATTGCCTCAACTGAAGGCACTCAAATTGTTTCTGTAGAGCTACATAATACATATACACTCACCAGCCGCTTCATTAGGTACACCTGTGCAATCCAATACAACAGCTCTGCCATAGATTCTACATTTATGAAGCTTATACATTTTTAGTTTTTGTTGACATTGTCAGAAAGGTGCTAATTCTACTTCATGTTTATTATTGAGATCATCGTAGTGGGTAGTGATGGTGTACTGGAGTGCATTATGTTGAAGTGTTCCTAATAATTTGCCCCTGTCATGTATGTTAATAGAGTGGACAAAATATTAGAAACACCATTCAACATAATGTACCCCAGTACACCACCACCACCCACTACAACCTCAATAATAAACATAAAGTAGAATGATCATTTTCTATATTTTTCTTATTGTCAACAATCTCACATGCAGTGACAAACCAACAATGAACTGATCCCACTTACAGGTATTGTGTATGTATCCAAAACCGTAGACCTTCATTGTTGTCCACGTCAATGGGCCACACCATTGTATTTGGGTGACATGCTCCCAGTTGGCCCCAAAGAGTTCCAATTGAGGGCGATGGATGATGATTGGCTCATAATGCCAAAGGCATATACAGTTGCCATTAATCTATTTTCAGAACATGTTAAAGCAGGAGAACACTTCACACATCTATTTCATGAGACAGGTGCGTAGGAGAGGGATGAGCGGATCAAAAATTGCAAACTCTCACACACTGTCTAACTTGCAATGACACGTTTATTTGCAGCATTTCAGTGCTAGACCTTCATCAGGCAAATAGTTTGTGACAATGAGAAGCCTAAAATAGGGAGTGGCTGTAAGCCTGCAACCAATTACATTACCCATGTGCAATAGGAAGGCATAGATACTAACTATCAATTTATTACATGACAGTCTCTAATATCATACAGGAAGCTAGAAGGGTAAAACACTCTGTACAGTAACAATCATAAATGTACCTAAAAAATGCTTACATTAAATGGATTGATTACCATAAAATAAATGCTTAAAGCATCAAAGGCTAAATTGCATTCTCAAAAAGATACATTCCCAAATATTGCAGATTACAGTTGTAGATGAACCTGTAGGGATACATTTATATAGAGTGTGACTAAACAGTATCAATAAATAAATAAAACCTTAATTAAACCATAATAGACACAACAAGGCCTCACAATGGTTCAATGGGCAAACACTACATCAATATATATATATGTTAAGTAACAATCAAATTTACCTCTACTCTTTCAAGACTGCATACTTAAATTAAGTACGTCCCTATAAATAGATCCTACAGATCCCAAGAGGTAATTTGCAGTCAAAAAATACACATATTTAGCAGGTTACATTTATGGATGAACCTAACATAGCATATAGAAAAAGTCAACACCAATAATAATATATATAATAATAATAATAATATATACACATACGATAGACATCAAGGCCACAAAAAATTCACTCAGCATACATATATAAATGGACAGATAGTCAACAGGTCACATTGGTAAATGAACCTGATAATATATGTACATATTCATACGTATCCAGGACTGCCTGGAGCTGGACAAGGAACCCCTCGAATTAATTCTTAGCACAAAAAAAGGAGACACTACTGTATAGCCTGCAGAAAACAATCTACAGAAATTATACAGAAAATATTCAGTATAAGGAATCACAGGAGGATGTTAAGAAGTAATTCATCATTCAGTCCCTTAGGAGCCAATGTTTGAAGAGTATAAATCCAGCAGGCCTCTAGCTGTTTGAGTAGTTTGTTATAGTCACCATACCTAGGTGGTAGGGTGACCTGTTCAATACCACAGAAACGTAATGAAGAGATGTCATGGTGAGCGTCATTGAAATGCATAGCTATGGGATGATCCTGATCGTTTCTATGTATTGAGCTTTGTCGTTCACTGACCATTTGTTTAAGTTTTCTGATGGTTTTCCCAACATATACAAGCCCACAGGGACTGCGTATCATATTGATCATGTGTGTTGATGTACAAGTGACCAATGTATACACAGATTAATATTCTCTCTTCTTTTTTATGTCTTTTCACAAATGTGTGTTTTAAAATGTCTCAGAACTGCAGTGGGGAGAACAGTCAACACCGGGATGGAGCCGTCTTCAATGATTTGTGCTCACGTTTGTGCTCTAACTTGTCTTGAGTCTCTTGAAAACTCCTTTGATTTATTACCTCTGCAGGAGCATATGAACAGATGTTGAGTATGCTGCTGCGCTCTATATTTGTGTTCCTATATTCAGTGTGGCCTTATTTTCAAGAGTCGCTGACTAGGACTTAGGTGTTTTTTCATTTTATTTTCACGATATTAAGATAAAATAAAATAAAATGTGATGGAATAATACTTGCTTGTAGTGTTTTGTCCAGGTGTAATCAGTGTGTATAATTATCTCCACTCTGATGAAGACCCTGTGAGGTAGAAACCGGTCTGAATTTTAAACCATTATGCCTGACTAATGCTGGCTTTAAATATAACTTCCTGTGCTTTGTCTGCCCAGCCAAGTCACATTGTTGTTCTCACTAACAGTCTTTGTTGTTTAAGCACTTCAACCTGATGTAATATTGGGCCTCACTGCAGGCAACGTATTACAGCATCCAATAGCCACATCCAGCTTCCCCCCAGTTACTTCATGCTATGTGATGCTGTGTGGCTGCTGTTCAAATTTTAAAAGAGAGCTCAGAGAAACAGAGCGCATTTGCTTTTCATACAATTTCCTATAACTCACAATGAGTTCACACAAATGAGCACTCACATATACACACACACATACACACGCATGCAAACACACACTTGGGTGACTCAGACAATGTGTTGTGGTGATGCAGATTGGGGTTTACAGCAGACAAATACAGCTGGCCATGCTTGTACACTCCACTAAACCATTTGTTCTGTAAACACATATTTCAATGCTCAGACATAAAAAACAAACACGCACATTCACAAATGCCCACATGCGCGTGAAGATGTTCACTTAGCAACGTGTTCTGTCAAAAAATGGTCAGTTATGTAACATATCTCAATTGAATTACAATATTTTTTTTTTAAAAATATTTTTTTGTGTAAATAACTATTAAAATAGTACAGGACAGAAAGCTGTAGTCTGTTGTAATTGATCATTGGTCATTTTGCCTTTTTGCTTTTATGATTTTAATGAACTATTTTAACTATAATATTATTTCAGCTGCTGAGATTAAAATAGTGCTGATCTGATAAGTATCCAGACTGTTCCCATATGCTGACTGCTGACCTGTGTTTTATAACATCCTCTTCAGTATTTCCAGATCAGCATTTTCAGCACTAATAAAGATTCCTCTATTTCTGGCATAAAAGGCAACTGACCCAAGCCCTTATTTTTTCTTTCACATACCAAAACGTTGTCCATTAGAAAGTCGAGCAGGGGCACACTGTGTGAAGTGACGCTCCATCTGGCCCCATCCTCATTATTTCTGCCTGCCCAGTGGCCCAGTACCACACAGGCAGATATTTACTGATGACAACTAACTTATTCCACGGGCCAAAGAACTTTTGCTCGTGTTCTCTCACAGGACTTCTTGGTAGTAGGCACCCACCCACACACAAACAAACACACACACACATACAAACATGCCTCTCAGGTATTACTCTTAAGGATATACACACACATGCCCACACACTGTATATACACATACACACATGCTCGTACACACATACACACACACACACACACTTTGTCTCTGGTGAGTTGTCCCAGACAGATAGCTCTGCTTCCTTATAAATGCTAACCTAGATTGTATGTGCGTCCTAGTTCTGCCTGGTGATCTGCCTAACCCTACTATCTCATGAATGTGAACAGATACACACACACACACACACACACACACAATGTAGCATCACATTTCACAGATGAAAAACAACTCACTCTGTTGGACTCCACATTACGACAATTAAAACAGCCTGCTATGACCTTAAGAATATATCAAGAATTAATATTATGTAATAAGTTATGAAATGTATTAAAGCTGTAAAATCTCCATGCACTCAAAAATTTGTTTTACATATTGTTACTTCAGTTGGATGTTTGAGCTTCACTGTGCAGAATGATGTAGGTATGTGCAGTTTGACACAAGAGGACTGTTTTTACATTCATTTGCTGAGGAGGGAAAGTTTCTCTGAGCTCATCAAACTGCTGCAGCAGTCGATCTGATTTAGTGGCACAAAACAGTAACAACTCATTCATTACTAATTACTTAAACACTAGGTACTCTCTTTTGTGCACCCTCAAGTAAAGTGGTGCAACATACTGAGTGGTTACTAACTATTCTCTTTTTATTTCTTGATTATCTTACGATTGCTTAACTATATCTTATGAGTTTTTACTGTGGAGTTCACAATAAGTTCTACAATAACAAACCAGAGACAGACCACACTTACATAAATATATATATACCCACTACAGTTAAACTACATGCTAAGGTAACTTGAAAGCATACAGTATTACGGCATATTGTAATATATATAGTCTTATTTAAGAACATTCTTCTCCATCAGTGATACCATGGGAAGCTGTGGCTCCTTCAGTCAGTCCCCTCTCCTTAGTGTTTTATTTAGATAATCAAATATTAACACACAGCACATTTATAGATATAAAACTATGAACCTGACTTCACTTTTTATTGTAGTCTTAACACATACTCTAATGGCACACTCAACCTTAAGATCTATTGTAACTCAGACACATAAAATCTTGTCTGCTTTTCACCTGCAGCTCAGTGGACTTACCATAATCACACGATGTTAAGTGGAGTATCAGCACTGGACTCTCCAAAAATGCCCAAATGCTTTCCAACTTCCAATTCTACAGAGGATTCACATTCAATTTCTGACTGCTGTTAAGATCAAAAATCGGTCCAATTTTAGACTTAAATTATCATTCCAGTGGAAGTTTAACATATTCTGAAAATAGATAAAAAAGGTAACTGTACAACGTATATGTCTTTGCAATCATGAACCAATCATCATCCAACCTGTGCAGTATTGTACTTCTGCCTCTGACTGCTAACACAGTATAAGCTACTGCTGTGTGTTTCTCATTCCTTACCTCTCTATATCTTACAAATACACACTTAGCAGAAGGTGGTGTGTCACTGATCAGAGCAGCCTACTCACAACATGTTATCGCCTGAGTCAGTGCATTTGAAAATATAGCAGAACCATAAATTAGCCCATCAGTTCGCAGCCACACTGATCAATTATTACCTTACACTTATGAGCCTGCCCCCTGAATGCACCACACCACATACAGCATGTTTTTCCTCTGCTTTAGCTCTCTTGTCCTAAGAATCGTGGTCTAAGGGACTGGAGGAAAAAACAATATCATTTATGAACAATATCCCCCCAAAGTCTTAAGACAAAAACAATACATCACTATTCCCCCGAACACCCTCACTATAAGACCATTGGTAATGAAATATGCTATTATTCCCCTGAGAAACACTTCTTTCAACTTGCTTTCCACAGTGTGATAACCTTTCCTCCAATTATGCCGCTGCTCCAGAAACACGCTGCGAGAAGAGAGTTCTTTGTGTTAAAGTAATCTACTGTGACTCTTGAACGGGCGCAAAGAGAACGGCTGTATTTAAAAGAAGACATGGAGCAAGAAATTTTTTTTAAATGAAAACTCCTCATGAATGATCTCAACATTTCATTAGTTTCTAAGTGAAATGGAATGCCTGATTAAGCCCAACTCATTAGCAGAAGGTGCAGGATAAATGGGAAGGCAAAGAGCTGAGGAGAGAGTGATTCTAATTAGGCTGAAGACAAAACGACCAGAGAGAATCTCTGTTATGATATTACAAAAAAAACTGAATTTAAATAAAGAAAAAAAGATGCTCACTTCAGAAGAGTAAGAAGGCTGCTACAGTTAAAGGGTAAATGCCCCTATTAAAGCACATCCAAATCTAAACTCAGATGTTTTTAAAAACCTACTTTAATACCTCATAGTACCCTATTACCCCACTACAACAGTGTGCTCCCAGAATGTAGGCTTACTTGTGGTTCCTACCCTTGAAATACACCAGGGACAGATGCGACACGTCATGTAGGTGAGGCGTATTGGAGTTTTCTACCTGCTACACCAACTCCGTCTCTGTCAGTGCATTCATATTGAGTTTTGTCAAGTGATAATGCAGTTGGTTATGCAGGGTTTGGAAGCATAGGCTATATTAACTGGTACTGAATTAATTAAGTAGATTGTTTGAACTACAGGATCATGTATACATATTGATTTATTTTAATGTGCAATGTAAAAAAAAAAAACCATAAAGTTGCACTAATGCCTCACAGTGCTTCTGGTACAATGAGGTATTTATTTTAATAATTTAAGAGTTTGTACACAGTTCTATGTAGTTTTTACCTGTTGGAGGGCTTGGGGAAAAAAATAGACCAGTCACGCAAAAATAAAGATGAGCCGCACGAAGCCCACAAGGGTGTGCAAAGCTTCTGTGGTCAGTGCAGCTTCAGCTGATGATAATGGATGTGCTCTACTGCGGCCATGCTGCAACAGATGTGTCGCGCCGTATCAATGCCCAATGTATTTTGGCCGTTAGAGTCTCAAAAAGTAGAATGGGAGGCAGAGCCTTCAGCTATCAGGCTCCTCTCCTGTGGAACCATCTTCCAGTTTGGGTTCAGGAGGCAGACATCCTCTCTATGTTTAAGAGTAGGCTTAAAACTTTCCTTTTTGATAA
This sequence comes from Thunnus maccoyii, assembly GCF_910596095.1. Taxonomy (NCBI): domain Eukaryota; kingdom Metazoa; phylum Chordata; class Actinopteri; order Scombriformes; family Scombridae; genus Thunnus; species Thunnus maccoyii. Next base: position 16,281,584 of record NC_056545.1, read on the forward strand.
AGCTTACAGTTAGGGCCGGCTCAGGCTCGCCTTGGACCAGCACCTAGTTCTGTGCCTAGACTGCCGGGGGACTTCCCATGATGCACTGAGTTCCTCTCTCCTCCTCTACCTCTCCATCTGTATGTATTCATGTCCCATCCATGCATGTTACTAACCCTGCATCTTCTCCCTCCCATAGTTTTGTGCTTTCTCATCTCTCTCCTCTCTCCTTACTTTTCTGCAGGTATTTCTGCCTCCGGAGCTGTAGAATCTGGATCTGAGATTGCAAGCCACCCACTGCCCCCGTGATCCTGCTCAACACCCACTGCTACAATTATTGTTATTTCTTCCTGCTCTCTGTCTCTCCCACCCCCATCTCTCTCTCTCTCTCTATCACACACACATTCTTTCTCTGTCCCCTCTCCCCCTCTCTCTTTCTCTCACAACCCAACCGATCAAGGCAGATGGCCGCCCACCCAGAGCCTGGTTCTGTTAGAGGTTTCTTCCCATTAAAGGGAGTTTTTCCCTGCCATTGTCGCCAAGTTCATGCTCATGGGGGAATGTTGGGTGTCTGTAAATATTTTATGAAACAGAAAATAAGAAATTTGTGTGTTGGGCACCTGGTAGCCTAGTGGTTAAGGTGCATACCATGTCACCATAATATCCCTGGCTCAATTCTAGCCAGAGCCCTTCATTGCATCTCAAAAGACTCTATGGATTTCATTAAAACTATACAAGCTGTCCAACCCAGCAGCTACCATACTCTGCTGGTAACTATGGATAGTGAGTCTTTATACACCAATGTTCAGGGGGGCTGAGGGCAGCAGAATTTTTTCTCAACATGCAACAACAAAACTTTGCTGAGCAATGTTCACCGAGCACATCAGCTATTTTAGAGCTTATTGAGACTGTGCCAACTACAAACTACTTCATGTTTGACAAGGATTTCTTTCTGCAGGTGTCCAGAGTCAGCATGGGCTCCAAGATGTCCCCCAGTTTCACTTCATTGTATGTTGGACTCTTCGAGCAGGAGATCGTACTGAAACCTTCTAAGAACCCATTCCTGCAATACATTTCTGTACACAGAAGGTACATAGATGACATCGTTTTCATATGGACCTCCACAGAGACTTCCACAACTTCAATAACATACAGAATGCACATCTGAGATTCACTTTGGCCTATGACCCTTTTAAAATGAACTTTCTGGACATAATGATTATGAATAACAAAGACAACCTTAGCACAAGCCTATACAGACTGACAAACTAATTTACACAGTCATATCACCCTACATCTTTAAAGAAAAGCCTCCCTATTTCTCAGTTTAACGACATATGCCGCATATGCAGCTCGGACACTGATTTTAAAAAACAAATGACAGACTTAAAACACAGATTCCTACAAAGAAGGTACAAAAGTGAATGGGTGACACAAGCCTCCAACCGTTTCTCCAACTTAACACAATCGCAGTGCTTGAATACTACCAGGACTAAAACCAAAGACAACAGAACAACCTGGGCTATTCAATACTTACCTCTGGCCAAAGAAATGTCCACTGTCACCAGGAAACATTGGCATATCGTAGCTACTGACCTTGCCCTCAAAGGACATCTGGACAACCCACCGCAGATCCTTTTTAAAAGACCCCCAAACCTTAGAAACATGTTGGTGAGGGCGGATTATCCATTTGACCCCCCACCAACCCCACCCACCTTTTTGAGTCCTGTGGCACCTGGCAATTACAAATGTGGGAACTGTCAGTGTAATTTCACTCGCAAAACCAAGACATTCTACCACCCACACACAGGGAAAGTGTTCGCTATTAAAGGAATCATCTCATGCAAAAAACAACAATTTGATATATATGCTAAAATGTCCCTGTGGCATACATAGGAAAAAAGTCTAGACCTCTCAAAAACAGAACCTCAGAACATAAAAGTGCTGTCAGAAACCATGACCATAAAAGCCCTGTGGCCAATCACTTCAATGTAATGAACCATACTGTTGCCCCTCTCAGTTACATTGGAATTGAACATGTCCAACTCCCACGGAGGGGGGAGACATCAACACTCTTCTTCTGAAACACAAACTATTCTGGATTTAAATTCTAGACACTATATCACCCAAAGGCCTCAATGAGGTAATGGACATTTGCCCCTTCTGTGACTCCTGAAACCCACCGTCTGTCAGTTATATCCTCTGTAGACTTGTCATCTGTGTTCTGTGTTTGCCTTCTGTGTTGTATCATGTGTGTGTGTATATATATATATATATATATATATATATATATATATATATATATATATATATATATATATAAGATGGCGTTGTGCTTTGTCACTTGAGTCTGATGAAGAGCAGTATTGCTCAAAACGTCACCTTGGTGCAATAAATCATAAGTGGACATTGGGGCCCTGCAGTGTGCGAGCGGTGCATACGTTTACTTCGACATACCTTTCTCTCTGGTCATGTTTACAGTATGCTTCTCAGAATTTGCAAATTTTGGACATATTTGAGCCTTTATGATATGACATCTTTGTAAGATTTCACGCATTAAGATATCTGAGAAATCATTAACATAGATGATTCTGTGGGAAAAGCTCATTACCACTGCACTTCAAGTGTGTTTCAGTGAAGGGTGCAGCTGAGAAGTACAGAAAGCAAAGCTGTTTTTTCTTAGAGGGGATATCACAGTCACACAGCTTGTTTATATACGCGCCAGTCTGTTCAGCCACATTTTCAAGCTCTTCTTTAAACATGTGCCATAAATAGCGCTTCACATAAATTTGTTCATTAAAAAAAAACTCCCAAATTGTGTTTAAATTGATTCACTTTCCAACAAAGGTTGCATTTCTGTCTCTGTCAAACCTTTTTTTTTGCTTGAGTTTAGCCTCACAACCATCACTGTATGTGAGAAAACTGATACAGATTTCAATATGTCTCCAAACTGTGGAGGTGTCTTGCTCTTGGGCTAAACACGGGAGTCAGGGTGCATTTAGATTTTACAAGAAGCCCAAAAGACTGAAAACTTGTTAGATACAAGCTTGTCACACTGCAGTTTAGGGATAAATACAGTATATGAGACATGCTGTATTTTTTATTTTTATTTCAGCACACTGTGATCCATGGAAGAAGAGAAGAGCTGCAGAGTGCTCAGAGTTTAATGGAGGTAAAGTGGTGACTGAAAATGTTGCAGTAAAAACATAACTTCAGACGGGAAGTATACTGTTAGTCCTCCCGTACTCACACAACTCACTCACCAACGGTCATGTTCTTCCTTCACCTTTAAGTGGCCCTGGCAACCAGTGCCACTTAGAGGCACTGGCAACCATGATGCTCACAAAAGATGCTTTTAAATAAAAAAAATCACAAGTGCATTTAACCAGCAAGTAGTCTTCAACTCACTGCCATTAAGCTTATGTGGCAAGGATGGAGGACTGTTTATTAGCCACAGAATAGAATCATAGATAGATTAAAGAGCCTACTGTTTCATTGTGTTATTACAATTAATTAATGTGCTATCACTAAATATGCATTCAACATAAGGATTTTTTAGGTATAATCTACTCTACAGGCTACATAAATGTCATGGAGTTTAGGAAGCCTACAAGTATGTACTGTTTTAAAGCCACATCCCTAAAATGTATCAGATATATTGTGTATTCTGTAATCAGTAATACCAAATTACATATATGTAAGCATATAACCCCAATCTCTCTCATTGTTGCTGATGTCATCTTAAAATGGAGTTTGATGGAGAAGTCTGCAGGCAGGCTGGTGAACTCATCTGGTTTCCAAATGGGCATATTGAAGTTTATGGTTTGGCTTTACTGCTCATTGCCTTCTAATAAGCCAGAAAAATCAATGTTTGCATGGCAAAGTTTGCTAAAGAATCAGCAACCACCATGGCTGAGTGTCAAAGCCTGAGACATCAGTCTAGCATGCAAAGTAGGACACAAAACTTAACTTCTATTTGATCAGTATTTTTCAAAATAGCTACAATCACACAGAGGTGAAACTTACCGCTAAAACATCTCCTTTTTGGAATCAGACAGGTAAATTGCTGTGTGGAGTTCATTGTACAAGGGGGGACCCAAAAATTCCCAAAGACCATTGATAGCATGGCAGTAGGGTATAGTTATTGGATTTGCAGCTAGGTAGCATGTGCCTATAGCTTGAAACTGATATTAGGACTGAAAGGGAGAAGATTCACCACCATGGAAGAAATCCAGGAAGAAACGCAGGAGGCTCTGGGCACAGTGACAAAAAATTACTACAGGAAATGTTTCTAGCAGTGGAAGAAGTGCTGAAACAAGTGTCTTACATCTCAAGGTAAGTACTTTGAAGGGGATTAGAAAGGTACAATTGAAAGATTTGTAATGACATTTTTTTGACAGTTCTGGGAATTTTGGGGTCACATGGTTTTCAACATGTACATACCTCTCCAAAAACAAATGTATTAAAGCCACCAACATGCATTTCCACCTTGTGCAGTCTGCAGAAATGCATATTATGGCAAGACATGCTTTTGCATCCTCATATGTGAAGGTTGAATGTGAGATAACAATGCAGTGAAACTGCTCATAAAATCATTGCTGAACACCATTATTGGTGAAAAACATACACAGGTTACTTAGCCTTGATACTACCTACCTTTAAAGTGCCTTTACACTGAACCATATGTGGTTGCCATTTAGCAAAATTACTTTCTAAAAGAATATTTAGTGTGTCCTCTAAAAAAGCTGCCTTTTTCATCTCTGACAACACTAGAACAGGCAGCAGGATGGAGGGGCAAACATCAATTTTTTTGGTAACAAAGAAAAGAGGAAGGTAGTGCAGACATTTGTACTGTGACATGACATACCCCATCTGTCTTTTGCTTTCTCTCCCTACTGTGCTAGTGTTAGTGTAAACTGTTGTGTTGGTTACTTCTGTCACATGAGTGCTGTAACTGTTTTTGAAGGGATGCAGCGACATGGAGCCCAAGGCAAATTTCCCTATAGGGACAATTCAATATCACTCTCCATTCCTCTCTAACGTGATTTAAAAAAGGTGCCGCTGCAGTTCAGCACTCTCAAACACAAAGGGATGATTTTACACGTTATGTGCAATGGTGATAGGTTTTTGATTTGGGCTATTATTGTTGTTCCTGTTTCTATTTCTGTGTTTTTCCTGTGTGTGAAATTCATGAGCAATCCAGCAGGAAAAAAAGGAGACTTGAGGCTATGACTGTTAAAAGCGAAAAAAGAATAATTGAGCTGAAACTAACTGCAGCATTTTGAGAGTGTGATTGATTGGTGGATGGTTTTGTGTGTGTGATTAAATATGTGATCTCCATATGCTCCATGCGAATGTGGGTAAAAGTCATGACAAAGAACATCTGAGTGAGTTGATATAATAGCACAAGGAAGAAAAGACCATTTTTACACATTAACTCCACACTGACAGCCTTTACTCTCCAATCCCCCATTTAATATAAGTTCTCTCCTTTTTTTCCTCTTTAAAATTGAATTTAATACAAAGTGGCAACATTTTCAGCAATCACCGCCTCCCAAGGTTGTGTGTTTAGGAATGTGGTTTGCAGCATTGTTGCTTGCTACCTCCTGCACTGATAATCTGGCTAAATAACTGAGCTTCAGACATGTGGTTTGTCTGTGATTAGCCACGTCCCTCTGGGAGAGAGATTTATGAGCTTCAAGCTGCATCCTTTTATTCTAAGTCAGATACCAGGTATTGAAAGCTCAATAGCAAGACATACATGTTCTATTATGTTAGCCTTTTTTATTTTCTTCTACTAATCCTGCTCGAACATAACATTTAAAGGGTGTTTGAATGCTCGATTAAATATTAAACTGCCCTGTAAGCTTCAAGAAAGAAGAGCCTACCATTAATATTTTACCGATGTACCTGTGATGAATCTGCACGTGCACACGCATACACAAAGGGGAGCTCCTCTACACCCTCCGCCCTCACTTCCTCACATTCAGTATGTACTGCACACTCAACGTGTAACTTCCCATAGGGGTGTAATTACGTTTGTGGTGTAAACTGGGTAATTAGCCGTGTCTCCACTTAGCTCTCAGCTGGAAACATGGAGAGGAGCGAGTGAGGCAGCAGACAGAAACATCACCACATCTGCTGACTTTGATTCCATAGCAGGCTAGTACAATTCCTACACAAATCATTACAAAACACATGCTAGCAAAATGAGAAATTAACCATATGCTGCATACACAGTCACCATCAGTATTCCCTTTTATGTTTACCCCTTCCCTGCTGAAGCCCCCTCAATGAGAAAACAACTGAACTACACAGTGATTATGTGTCTGCACACTGAATTCTCCCATATTAGGTTCTTTTTGGACAATCTTTCATCTAATTTATCTGATTTGGTAATCGGATCAGAATTACAGACAAATACTGAAACATAATCACACATCGAGCTTTCAATTGCATCTCACGGTAGAAAACTCTGTCCGCTGACTAAGAGTTGAGACTGTGAGGAAGGGTTGAAAGTGGCTCTTTTTCCAAAGATATATAAAGACCTGTCACACCGAATCCATTTACTTTATGATTGATTTTGTAAATGATTTTAAAACCCTAACATACATGGAAAATAAGTAAGTTACACTTAAGGCAGTGTCTCAGTATTTATTATTTCTAATAAGAACAAATGGCCTTGGGCTGCTCTGAGAGTCATTAAGATGGTTTTAATTAAGTATTTATGATTTTGGAAATATTGTTAATCCCTGTTTTAGCTTTGTCGTTACCATTGTCTGATCCTTGTTCCATATTTTTGGGAGATTTTTAGGGAATGTTGCTTTGGATTGCACACTGCTGCTGTTGTGTATGATTTATATTTTATGTTACTTTGTTCCTGACTTGAATGATACAGATGTCAAGCAGATATTAAATTACATTACGCTTTTTAAAAAAGCAAAAAAAGTGCAGAAAAACTATGTCTTTATATTTCATTTTGTTTTTGCAAGCTGCACATGCAACATGTGACTGTAACATCAAATGAGGACTGGATGAGTTTAAATCTCAACTTGGAAGGCAATATGAAGGTGGAAACAAGCCAGTTAACTCATGAATGTATGTATGAATAGATAAAGAGTGAGCTATAGAATGAAATTTCCCATCTGTACAGACTTTATTGAATAGTGCAGATCTCTCTTCCTCTCTCTACGTGGTAATGGGAAAGTAGAATAAGTGAAATCATCCCAGTAGGTGTATCTAATCCTGCAGATAAGCAAAACAAACAAGGGGGAATTATCACAGCCATCTCTCTGTGATCAGATTAGAGGTTATGAAGATAGAAGCTTAAGATAGTTATCTATTGGTTCATACTGAAGACACTACAGGTGCACACAGAGATGACATCACATGGACTGACTGAAAAAAAAAAAAAAAAACATTGAATAACTGAAGTTGTACAGCATGAAGAATTAATAAAAATCCTCAAATTACATTTTTAAATATTCCTTCATATCAACATTTGCACAGTTGTCATGATCCCACCACTCTGAGGATTGTGTGTGTTTTTTTTACATTTTGGATTAGGCTAGTAGGACCCAAATGCAGTAACCAGGTTGGAGACTGAGGTACCATAGCAGCCTTCAGCACAACAGGAAAACAGAAAGTAGAGACATACTGTATATGCAGGAGTCAGGTAGGTAGATTAGTTGTGACAGATGGCCAGATAGGTGGCCAAAAGACAGACAATCTGACAAAAGCCAGCAGGCAAAATCTCAGCTACATATATATATATATATATATATACAGAGACAGTAATAGGGAAATGAGTTGCAGGTGGTGAGGCAGGCAGCAGGTCACAAGGGCTGATGAGGGAATCCGCGACAGGTGTGCAGAGGTGGGAACACGCTGAGGGAGCCTGGTGGATAGGTGAGGAATGACACTGACCTTCAGTCAGTGATGTTTCCCATAAATAATTGGAAAAACAATCCATATCTTCTCATTTACTCTAATAGTATCTAGCCATGCAGATAGCTGTTGTCTGTTTGGTTTTGAGATCTCTTAGATTTTTTCCTCCACTTGAATACAGTGAAGGTGAATGGATTGTCACTTTCTTACTTTCTGTAGTAGACTATGAGGATATAATCTATCACAAATTCAGCTGCAACATTGACACAAATTCATCTAAAGCTTGACCTGGTAGGACATTTTAGGAACATGCTTTGAATTCTTAGTCTTTAAATGTGTTTTTTTAAATCTGTGTGATGTCTATTTTTCTTTATTTTTTGTTTATTATTTCAGTATTATAATGTATATAATATCTAAACAACTGTTTGATGGATTGACATGAAGTTTTGTCCAGACTTTCATCATCCCACAAAGATCGATCCTAATGACTTTGATTATCCTGACTCTCTCTGTAGCAACACCATTGTGGTTTTAAGCGAAATGTTTCAACAACTATTGGAGAGATTGCCATGAATTTTTTCATCAATGTCCTCCTGAGGATAAATTGTAAAAACTTTAGTGAACCCTTAACTTTTCATCTAGTGCCATCATCAGGCTTATTGGCTAATGTTAGCATACTTACTAAGATGGTGAACATGGTAAACATTATACCTGCTATTAACAGCAGCATGTTGGTGTTGTCATTGTGAGAAATACCATGCTGATGTTAGCAATTGGCTCAAAGCACCACCCTGTGCCTAAATACAGCATCACAGAGCTGTTAATGGTTTATTCTTGTTTACATGTACTCAGGTCACCCTTATAAATAGATCTAAATCTCAATGTGACATACTTGATTAAATAGAGGTTATTATTATTATTTGTGGAGCTCATAGCTTTGAAAAAAATACATTAAAAAAATTAAAGACCAACATTTGTCCCCAGAAACAATGTAAACAGCGCATTTTGGTTTCACTTCCTCTGAATCAAAAGAGTGAGGAGCAGCTTTGAGGAATTGCCATTCTGCATGTATACTTTCAACAGTTAAAGAGGGAAACATCCATCAAAGAGAAGACAGTGTACTTTGAGCCAGTAAAGTGACATTTCGTTCACAGGTTGTTTTCCCTCCCACTGATATTTTGTTGAGTTACTGACTGTACATTAAGTAGGGAGAGGTGGATGAATCTCTGTGGCAGTAGCAAGGCAATTTGGATACCATGTATTACTGCATTAAAAGGTATTTATGCTTATGCCACCCACCCACCACACACCGAAGGTAAATGGCACAACATATGGTTTTGTTCTGTGCCAATTTTGTAGTTTTACCAAGTAATTTATGCATGAACATACAGAAGAAAAAACTAACACTCAACCACCAGAACGGCTTCAATGCTGCTCAGCGTTCTACAAGTCACTGAAGTCTACAGGAGGAATAAACGTCATTCTGTCAAAACACATGGCTTCATTTGGTGTTATTGTGGTGGTTATGACACGTCAGACCAAAATCTCACATAGCCGTTCAAACCATTCAGTGACCTCTTGTGCCTGGTTTGCATTTATTATGTTTCTCCAGTCATTTATTCCAGTTTTTCCTTTTCATTTCTCTCCCGTCTGTACATTTAAAGAGCAACTTACCACAAGTTGAAAAGTAGTTTAACTAACCTTATTGCAGTGACGTATTAGTGTACTCCAGGGTGTGTCAATACACTGTGACATTATCACTAGTATAGGTGTGGTTACAACTGCAATAGAGCTGTGAAGTGGTAGGGGCTGCTGGTTCTGGAAATGTTTTTCTCCATCCTGTATTTCCATTTCAAAATTTCTTTAATATTATTGAACATAGAAACACAGGACTCTCCAGCATAATGTGACGGTCCTATACGGTTATGTTGTGACCACCAGTTTCAATTATTTGAACTTTGTTTCTGAGAGATCATGTTTTATCGGTCATGTTGGCATGGCTGATGGCTAAAAATACTACAGTAACCATGAGCCTTGGCCACTGTTGCTATGAGGTAGCCACTTAGAGGTGCAAATCAGAGCATAATGATTTCAATATGCTTCATTGTTGCACCTGTAAACAAGACTTCGCACCATTGTTGCTGAATTTACTCAAAAGTGACCCAGACATTATAAGTGAACTGATTTACTCTGTAGATTGTAAAATTAGTTTTCTCAACACCGTAATTTTTAGCTTCCGCCCGCTGTTAGAGGCACACATAATTGAATTTTAAGCTTGGTGATTAGCTAATTCTTGCCAACATGCACCTAGGGAATAGTAGCAAACTTCTACCCCCAAGTGTTTATGTACACAGTCTTGTATCTTCAACTGTTTATCAAAGAACCAGCTGTTTTCTAACGCAGTCATTTTATTTTTTGAACCGATGACTTAACTGGGAGGGTTTCATGCCAATTCAAGCCGTAGACATGCATCAACCATGGGTAACGTAACATAATCTATTGGAAAAATGAATGGGATTTTTACTTCTGGAACCAAGGGTGCCCGAAATAAATTTTTCTCTTTGCCAATAACATAAGAGAGAGGAGTCATTTCTGTAACAGATTTGTTATCATGAATGATAAAAGCCCTACAGATAATATGCTGCAATATGACTTGATAAAGTTCCCAAGAGGGAGAAAATCATACAGTTATACTAGCTATACACTAGTCTGGATGTGATATGAATAATTGTCATCCAACATGCTGCATTGCATACTCTGACATCCATCTGTCAGAGTGTGACATTAAACATGGACTGTGGTTTATGAACACTCACTGAATACAGGAAGTCAAACTGTACTTTTGCCACTAGTTCTGTTCGCCCAAATATCATCAAACTGTTCTTTATAACAGTTGTCCTTGAACATTAATGTATTATCTAAACTAATTTAATTTAAGGTGCCACATATTCACTAACAGCAGTTCTTCACCTCCCACACAAAGACTTCAGTTTCCTCTGGAGAGAGCTTTTTTTAGTGAATCCACTCCCAGCTGTTCTCTCTATGACTGAGCTCCATAATGCAGAGACCAATCCTTCAGAAAAGAAAGAAAAAAAAATGTAAATTGATTGATGATGACTGACATGAGCCCCTACCACCTCCTGCTAACATATTTATCATCTAATCTGCATTGGAGAAGCTGCTCTGCATTACGAGAGAACACTGGCGCATACCGGCTGCCGCTCTTCTTAGCTAAAGAGACAATTCACTGTGAACTTCACTGCTCGTGTGATTAACGTGGCCTTTCTGCATTTTGCTTGCGTTTTTCATGTTTTTCCGTTTTTCTACCTGTGTGTTTTGATTACTCCCTGAGTTGAAATATGTACTATCTAACTGATTTTTTAACCCGCTGCCAAGAGTTTAGGATTTTAAGAAACAGACCTCATGACATCCATAGAGACTCATGCCGTGGTTTCAATGTGGAATACGGATGCAAAACAAACTTGGGCGTCATCGTTGGAAACATTGCAAGACTACCCTATACCAGGCAAGATGCAAAATATGGAGTGGAGTGGACACAGTGTACCACGAAGTTTGCAGAGACTTCCATTCTCAGCTCCATCTCCTGCCACCATGGAACTATTTAATACACAGTCTCTCACTGATAAATCCCTCCTCATACATGACCACATCTTGGATAAGGGGCTTGATTTCATGTGCCTAACTGAAACCTGGCATAAACCAGGGTACTACTTGCTTAGTGAGTCCTGCCTTCCTGGCTGTAGTTACATGGAAAAGCCCACAGCTCTGGTTGTGGTGGTGGTTCAGCAGTCATACACCAAGCTGAACTGAAACTGTCTCCCCTGCCAATGCCTGATCTTTTTAAAATTGAACGCCTTGCTCCAAAATGTAAACCTCCAACTCCATGACGGTGCTTCTCATCTATGTCCCCCCCAAACCAAACTCATCTTTCCTCCCTGAGATACACGACCTCCTCACCTCACTCTGCTCAACAACATTGTCATTGTTGGTGGTCTCAATGGATTTGACATTGAGCATGGACCTCCAGCACATCACCTGCTGAGCTTCTGCATCAGTGGATGAACTAGTGGCACTCTACAATACATCTCTAAGCAGTGTCTTTGGTCCTCATGCCCCTGTCAAGACGTGTGAGGTCAATTTTTCATGCTCTGCTCCCTGGTTCACTGCCCTGCAAAAAATAAAAACAGCTGGACGTGTCCTGGAACAATGTTTCAGATGCTCTGGGCTCACTGTCCATAAACTGGCCTTCAGTGAACATCAAAGGACTTACTCAATGTCCCTTAAAGATACTTGGGTCACAGTTCTACTCCAACCTAATTAATTACAATCCTCGCAACCCTAAGCATCTTTTTTCTACCATGAATCATCTCCTGAAGCCACTATTATCTTCCCCAATTGAGGCCACAGAAGAGCAATGTAACAGCTTCATTGACTTTTTTTAAGAGCTGAGGTCAACAACATCCGCTCCTCTGATGTCCAGCTCTTCCTCTCTGCCTCCCCCTGTCATTGACACTCTGTCTGGGAGTATGCCGTCTCTACTTCATTTTACTGGCGTCAGGCAGAGCCACATTGAGGTAATCCTCGGGAAGATGAAACCCTGTACTTGTGCCCTGGACCCCATTCCCACAGCTCTACTCAAATCATACATCCCCATTCTCACCCCCCTGATCACCCAAACTACCAACCTCTCCCTTCAAACCAGTAGTGTTCCATCTGCCCTCAAGGTCGCAGTCATCCGCCCCCTCCTCAAGAAGCTCACCCTGGACCCAGAAGTTCTTGCCAGCTACAGACCTATCGCCAACCTACCTTTCCTGTCCAAGGTGTTGGAGAAGGTGGTAACTTCTGAGCTTCAGGACCACATTAAACACAACAACCTATTTGAAAAATTTCAGTCAGGTTTTTGTTTAGCACACAGCACTAAAACAGCTCTGCTCGGGGTTGTGAATGACCTGCTGATGGCACCTGAAGCAGGGTCCCATTCTCTCCTGATTCTCCTTGACCTGAGTGCCTCATTTGAAGCTGTGGATCATATTATCCTCTTAGAGTGCTTCCACACTACCCGTGAGGCTCTGCACTTGTGGTTTCAGTCCTACCTTTCTGGTAGGACTGAGTATGTCTCACTGGGACGATGCACGTCTAGATCACTCCCTCTCACTTGTGGTGTTCCGCAAGGATCAGTTCTCAGCCCCATCCTGTTTACCTTCTACATGCTCCCCCATGGATATGTCATCAGCAGATATGGGATGTCTTTTCATTGCTATGCTGATGATACCCAGCTGTACATCAAAACTGCCCCCAAACCCTGCAGCCATGTCACGCCTCAGCACCTAACTTGAGGAGGTAAAGGCCTGGATGAGCACAAATTTCCTCCAGTTAAACAGCAGCAAAACTGAGGCTCTCCTTATTGGCACTCCACACCAGATTCAGTTATCCCCCCATACCCCATCTCACCTTTGATGGCCAGGACATCCCCCTTTTCTCCTCAGTCACTAATCTGGGTGTTAGGTTTGATCCTCAGCTGACTTTTGATGACCATATAAGACATCTATGCAAAACCTCTTTCTACCATCTCAAAAACATCTCTAAACTCCGCCCCTCACTAATCCTGTTAGATGCAGAGAAACTTGTCCATGTCTTTATCTCCTCAAGACTGGACTACTGCAATGCGCTCTTCAAAGGGATCTCTGGCAGAAGCATCCAGAAGCGCCAGTACATTCACAACAGCACTGCCAGGATCCTGATGAGAGTGCGAAAACACAAACATACAACACCAATTCTGTTTTCACTGCACTGGCTCCCTGTCTTCTTCAGGATTGACTACAAAGTCCTGCTACTCACATACAAATCCATCAATATACATGCACCTCCCTACCTACGGGAACTGATCATACCACAAACCTCCACCTGCACCCTCAGATCTGCCAGCAGCTTGCTCCAGGCCCCTGGTACTAAGCTCCGCACTATGGGGGATAGAGCCTTCTGCTCTGCTGCACCACGCTTGTGGAACAGCCTTCCTAACCATCTGAGGGCAGCACAGACCCAAGACTCTATTAAAAAAAGGCCTTAAAACCTTTCTATTCAGGAAGTCTTTTTCATCTTAACTCTTATTACTATTTTCTTTATCACTATGAATGGAAAGTGCAGCACAAATTAAATGTATTATTATTTTATTTATTATTCATAATCGCACCCTGTTTCTAACTGCACTTCAATTGTGCCACATGCCTCCAGCAATGAAATTTCCAAAAGTCAGCCGCCACAGCGGGTGTGCAGCACTCCGCACCATTGATTCTTGAGAACAGAGCCCAGAGACACCAATTTGTCTGTCGACAGCAGCCACAAAAGACCAAAATATAATGCAGTATTTTGAGTAATGTCTGCTATTATTCACACATTTTTCTCATTCTGTTGCTTAAATTTCTGATTATCTTTCTCTCTTGATGTTGCCATTGATCTGTTCACCGGCATCATCAGGGCAACAAGTTCTCATCCTATCTCTGAGAGGTGCTGAAAGGCATTATGGGAAATCATTAACCAACACTGTGTCTCAGTTCCGTACTATCAACCTAAACTATAAGACACTGCACAATTCTTGACAGTGCATGATTTTGGCAATTAGTTGAGTATGAAAGACATGTGCCACCGAGGAACTGTATAGGTAAGCGAGCTGTCTGGAGAATAGTCATAATCACTACCAACTCAAAAAAGAGATTATAAGTGCATATTTTCCACTAAAAAAAGTGATTTTCTTATTGTTACTTGTTTGTTTGACCTTCACCGTGCAGAATGATGTAACACTAGAGGGCTGTTTTCACATTCCTCTGCTGAAGGGGGAAATTTTCTCTGTGCTCACCTTAATAATAATGTATTTTCCAATTTCCCAGTACAAAACTGGAAACATAAGACACAAGAAACACAACACAAGGTAATAACACCCTTCAGTACGAAATAATAGCTGCTGATCATAACAGAATAACAATATACAAATATCTAACCCCAAATTCACACTCTGACATGAACGGGATGAAAGCAGCACGGACTGCACCTTGACTTTTTCTTCAAACACAATCAAGAAGATGCTTCAATATTGTATATGTGATAAATATTCAACCTATTATGCCATAACAAGAGGTTGAATATTTTTTCTGATAAATATATAATAATGTTTGATGTATCTAACAGTGTCATTTTTCATTTCCAGTGAAGCCTGTGCCACTGTGACATTTAATCTAATGCTCCGACTCCCTCTGACGCCACTCACGCCCTTCCTGGGAGTGCTCTGTAATGTAATCATCCACCTATTAGGTATGCACACCATAGAAACATGCCAATGTCAGTTGAATCTGCCAGTTATACTGTACTTACAGGGATGGACCACTAATGTGTGCCTAAAACCTAATATGTCATTACCACATCCAATAATTTCACCATTTATGTTACAATCCATCCTCACCATTTTATAAACTGGTTTATATTGGCAATTCAAATCTTTCCATCTATGAAGAGTTATCATGCATTAGTGCAGGCGCATAGCGTACAGTACACTGTGCATGCTGGCCTTGGTTTTGGCATGGCCTCTGGCTCTCCAAGTAGAGCAGAAAAAAAAAAAAACGTACATAAATGCCCTCCGGCCAAATCTGTTTATGATGGAGAGAGAGAGGGCAAGAGGGAAGGTTTATTTAACTGGTGGTGGTGGTGGTGGTGGGTAGGAGAGAAACAAAGACAGGAGAAGATGAGAGGCAGCATGGAGTGGAGAAAGAAATCGATGAGGAGCTCAGAGAGAAATGATGATGGTGCTGTGGAAACAGCATGAAAAAACATCAGATACTGTAGGTGGACAGGAAGGCAGAGGAAAAGACAGATGAGGAGTATAATGGAAAGAGTAGGGTGTTGAAGGGGGATTGGGTAATTTATGTAAAGAGTGGAAGGAGGCATGAAGGGAGGGCTGAACAAAAGAAAGAATGTCCTCCTACAAGAGAGGAAAGTTAAGAGAGTTACTGAGAAAAATCTGTACCTGCGGGTCCCCACTATGAACAAGTAACATGAAAGACCACCGGAGAATGCTGCAGAGTACTTGTGCTGCTGCCTTGAGATCGCTCTTTAACTGGGAGATCATACATACATTCATACATCAGCACACACATACACACTCACACACGCATACAGAGCCTATAAATACCCTTGTGAGAGTGAAGTGTCCTTGATAACACTGTGATAACGCTGTGAAATCCTTGAGCAGAAAGAGGCAGTCAAACTGTCTATTAAAATGTTCTGTAAGACCAGCAGAGATGAAGTTGGAAAACAGACGATCACAGTCCTTGCTGAGCTTTGGGGAAAACACAATTTCTCCTTCCTGCCAGTAGATGCATGTTCTGGATTAAACAAGAATTTTTAAGTTATGCACATCAAAGCACAACATGTAGATAGCTGATGGGATGCTGTGTGCTGGCTGAATTCAGTTCTTCACAAACTTGAATGTGACCCCCCGGAGCACTTTTATGTTCACACATGTGTTTGAGTCTTTTCAGATATGAAAACAAAATATAAAGAGATGCGATATTTTCTAAAAGAACCAAGCCTGTGATATTTGCAGTTCACATCCTTTCTTTTTAGTGCGGACAAAGAAACATTCACATCAACTTCATTTACTCCTAACACCGCTGATTCAAGTTTTGACTTTATAGTCAAATATTTGATTACTGTCTTTTTTAATATTTTATTTCAATGCCTGTGCTTTGTAAATGCACTTTGTGGTGTTTATGTTTTGTCTTTTTAAGAGTTTATACCTTGTCTGAGTTAACATTTTTCTATGTATCAGATAATTACTTGGATTTTGGCTAGTGATCAATGGAATAAGAACAACTTAAATATGTGTTTGATTCAGTGGCTCAAACCGGCCGTTTACTGTGTTATAATACAAATGTCCTTGCTGCCATGAACCCGCAGTAAGCTATACTTCTGGTACAGACACCAATCTTTAAATGAAAACTATCCAAGAGAAGCCACATGTGGTTTCAACAGACTTCTGCCTTGGAGTATCTGTGGTGTGGCTGTGGGAAGACCGAAAGGAATCATTTCTCTAATGATGATTGCTTTAGATTCATGTGTAAGGTAGCTGAGGCAAAATACATTATGAAAACACATGAGGGGAATCATTGCAGTGCCAATCTTTGCCACTTAAAATTAAAGAGAACTGCACAGTCACTCATCATCATCAGTTTCTAGTATATATTTTAGCCTTTATTACTGAGTAAGTCCACTGAGCAGTCTTTCTCTTTTCCAGCAATGCGAGAGAAATTAATTAACATGGGAAACAAACGGCACAACATTAGATTTACACAAACATAATGAGCACATGGCTAAATAGGCCACTATAGCATCTATAACATCCATGAACTAGATTCCTTTTTCCAGCTGATTTCATATTGCATATGCATACTTAAAAATGAAATTAGGACACTGAACCTGGTGAGCCACTCCAGCCAGCTATTTTAATGCAATCATAAAGCTGTGCAGACTTTTCAAACGAATAACCATTCACTGTGGCATTATCATTCTGCACATGAATAGTGTGCGTCATACATTTTGTGCACTGTGTACAGTAAAAGCCCCTACAGACCCATAGTCCCCATTTACACACAGTCACTGCATGCATCTTGGGTGGTCAGATAGTTACCGGGAATCAAAAAAGCGTAAAAAGTGTAAATGGATCCAAGAAGCACTCGAGATGGCTGGAAATCCAATTTTTCAAGATGCATTCTAGCCAGATGTTGAAAAGGTGTAAATGCATCTGTCTCTCCAAGATGTAGGCATAATCATTACTATCTCTCCCAAGGGTACAGTACCCACATCAGTAAGCTGAAATAGCCTGCACAGGGTCTGTCCCCATGATGACATGACAGCAGCTAAAATTACACTGAAATTAGCTGTTGTTTTCCTTGTCTGATGAAAGCCACAGGAAAAACCGTCTCGCACGACTCCAACAGGTAAAACATACTGATTTAACTTTTATCTGATCCCTCATCAGTTGAATGATCTATGGGGATGAGAGAGCAGTGTGAATGAGAGCCTGTGAAGATAAGAAACCCATTGTTTTGCTTGTAGTTCATTAATATGGTGCATTCATGTTGTGAATGCTGTTTCTGAAATCACTCCCTTGTTCACTCATTCACTACTCCCTATAACAGACACTCAGTGGTTTACTCAGTAGTGAGAAGCACATTGAGATTTCGGACAATCACTAATCATCATCATCTAAAAAATGCATTAATTATGCGATTGTTTGCAGAGAATGGTGCACGTCATGGGCGTTACTTTTTTCGTTCCGTTGTGGAGTTTTTGATCTATTTAGTGCATAAATACAAACTCAGAATTCAGACACTCAAAATGTTGTATGGTAAGTAGAGTGAAATTATAGCAAAATTGTACTATAAATGCACTATATAGTAAATAGGGAGCGATTTTTGCACACAGCCTGGTATTGTTGTAACTAAACTGCTCAAGTGCATAAGTTATTCTCCTACTGGCGTTTCTGGTTGTTACCAAACAGCTCCAGGTGACAAGTGTAAATGGGGCCTTAGTGCAACCACCCAGGTGTCTCCACTTAAGCTGTCAGCTGTTAAAGCTGATCAGATCTCTTCTCAAGATCACGCGGGTGTGTGCAGACTCTGCTTGATTGACAGGTCCCTCATTCTCCTGTTAGTTTTGATGCATCGAGTGTGGGACAATTTACACTATTATTACTAGTCCATAGAGTTTTGGTGAGATCACAGTTTCCTGCACGACTTCCACCTGATCTGAGGTCTTGAATAGCAAGTAATTAAAAACACCTTTGTGAGTGTGCAGGGCCTTTAACTGCAAGCGTCTTTTACATTCTAAGCAAATACTATTTGAATGCCACATGTCAAGTCGAGTCAATTTAATTCATATAGCGCCAAATCACAGCAGAAGTTATCTCAGGGCACATGTACACAATGCCTCAATGAAAGGCATTATTCCAGTGTTACGCCTACGATACATGTCTCCGGTGTACGATAGATGTTTGTAAAGCGTTGGTCAGGTCAGGTGTGACTCTCTGTAGGCGTTGCAAATACCGGTTCTCTGGAAATGCCTGTCTCTTGCAAAGTCTCAGTCACACACACACACACACACACACACACACAAACACACACAGGAGGGCTTGAGTGAACTACAGTGTGTTTTAAGATAAGACTGCGGACAGATAGACTGTGATCAGGGCTATGACCTCTGCGATAACTGCAGCTCATTTCCATTTGCTGTCCTTTTAGCCTCACAAACACTCTGCAGATAGAGACCGACTGCACATTCACCAGACTGAAGGTCCCACATTCCCAGAGAGAAGATATGACAACGTTACCAGCAATTTAGTCCACTACTGCTTAGCATGTCACATTTAGATAAAGTTCTCCAAGGATAATACAAAAAAATGTATTTCTCTTAATCTCTTCACTATGTCCTCCTCTGTCCCACAATGCCTTGGGCTGCAGACTGACGTGTCTTAAGTCTCAATCACCAGCAAGGCTTTAAGTTGGAAATGACTTTCTGATCTCATGGACTCCCTTTTAGATTTGCTGAGCAGAATACGCTCACTGCATCTGCGCATGCCAGCTAATTAAAAAATGTCCCGATTAGATTTTGGACCTGGCAACGTTTCGGAGTAAAGCAAACCTCAAAAGCGGGCGTCAGTTCAGTTGTTAGTGGTTTGAATTGTGTGGTTTGTTCATCAGTGACACATGAATCTAAAGCATCCTTTAATCATTCACTTAATTCCTTTTTATAATTTTCACTTCAGATTTTAAAATGCTGGCTGATTTAGTAAATTTTGTGCCACTACTTTTAATGTATTAGGTCAGATTGTGTTGTTATTCAAATTAAAGGATGATTAGAGACTGCGGCCTCAGAACGTACTGAACAAAAGGAAGAGAAGGAAGAAAGAGATAATGGGGGAAAAAGTTGAGGGAAAGGTGACACTGGGATGAAAAGATCAGTGTGTGTGCACGTTTAATCTCCCAAACCTCCACACACAGCGTGCGGCTGGCAGCAGGCAGGAGGATGGTCGTGATGGTGCTCGAAGTGAGGGGAGCAGGTGGCATCGCTGCCAACATAAATCAGTGTCATGCCCTTGAGCCACACCTTTCTAGAGGAGCACATCACTGTCCTTGATTTCCAGTGTCTGAATGTTTACTCACAGCGAACATAAAGTAGTTTGAACTGCTGAGCTGTAGACATTTCATTTGAAAGTGAAACTGCTATGCATGGTGCATCTACAGTAAGAGCAGTAAAATGCATGATTTATCAGTGATATGCGATTCTGCTTGATTCTTAAAACAACATAACAAGGATGGATGAGAAAAACAAACACTGTTTTTATCTTTACATGCTTTTAATCAGTCTTTGCTTCTTTTCTTGGAAGCCCAGAAAGCAAAACCAGCATTTTTTTTCTTTAACTCAAAGAGTAATTTTAACAAGCAATAAACCCTGTGAAAACAGTTAAAACAAATGCCAACACGTGCATATCCCACGCACTTCTGCCACACTTTCAATTTAACATAAAACAAAGAAAATTTAAATCAATCAGACTCATCTCAGTCTTCTTAAAACAAACACTGCACAGATTTGACACCAAAGAAATTAATCACTTATTTAAAAAGAGAAAAATGCTTGAGCTTGTATATGATACATGAGATGTAAGCAGGTCTAAGCCACAGTTCTATGTAATCACAGTCAAACCGCTTTGTTAAAATGTAATTAAATTAAAAGGTTAAAGCAATTTCCATCACATTCGCAGTGTTTCACAACTGGCCTGTTGAAGGAAGTGAACAACTAAATATCAGTCTTTTGTTGGGCTGCCATTTAGTCCGATGAATCACTGGCAACCCCTCTGCTGCCTCAGTCAGATATGCTGTTATCTCGCTGAGTCGGAAAGAGTCGGACACCGGTAAGAGATCAGTTGAAGACACGTTTAATCACCAGGCAGCCATTTGGATGACTGGGATCGAGCTCAGCTGGCCAATTTGTGGATGTTACTGAGGAGTCTCCTGCTGTATTCCCTGTGGTCGACTGGCTGGACTTCCATTACGGTTACCTTCACTCTGGACTCATCCTGAGGAGGAAAAAGAATAGTCTTGAGTCGAGTGCAGAAACATCAGCATCATTCAAGTGTTGGCTCTCTAAAACAAAATAACAAATACCATAAGAAACATATGAAACAAGCAGACATCTCAGTGGGTTTAAATTTCAACCAAACCTAAATCTGTATGAAACCTGACGTCTAGTGGTGGAGTACAGAACTGTTCATCTGCTCTTGGCTGGTCTTTGATGCCAGCTGACGTCACTTTAGTCAGACCTGATGTTAAAGGATAGGGGTTCACGCTTTTCTTTGAAGTCTGTCTTAAAACAATACTCACATAGCAATATGTAAATTGAAAGAGCTTTTGTTTACTGGCCTCAAAGAGATCACTTCTTTCAGTGATCCACAGCCCTTGTTGTTTGCAAAAATGCAATCTCAAGTTCAGCTGAACTAATATGAGGCTTCAGCAGTCCGTGCTCCTTGTCAAGTGATTATCTTCCAAAGTCTACACGACTCAGTTGGTCTGATTATAATTTGGACTTGAACCGACTCATTTCCCAGGTTGAAGCCAAAAATGTATTTCCATTATTTCCACTGTCACTATAAGAAGAGTTAATCCTGAGAAAATTCATTAATCAATTAACAATTCAGACAGCATAACCAGCATCTGTGATTTACCATTTGCCCATTATCTCATATGTGATTCAACACCTCTATTAGTACTTTCAATTTGCATTTACCTGAGGACAGCAGGTAAATTAAATAGAGGGGGCCGTCAAGGCAAAGGTTCCACTTGACATAAGGTGACAGCTTATTTAAAATAATGGCCTTCTAAAGGACGGGGTACTGTGAGAACGGAGGCTTGTTAATTTAATGTGGGGAGACTAATATTCTAATCACAGTCACATCTGGAGAAAACAATTACTTAGTGGTCTAACATTCACCCCATTCTCAAACTCAATTTCAGATGGGGTGGGAATTTGGGTTATTCCCAGAAGAACTAAACAACATAATGTCTGGAGGACCGTATACTGACAAAACATGTAGACAGACACACCTTGCATGCAACAGACAACTAACTGACACACACCTCTTACAGACGCCACAACATGACTGAGAATAATTGAGACAATAAAATCAGATAAAGTGAGGATCCCTGCGGTAGAGCTGGACGATTAATCGAATTTTATTTTCAATTACAACTTTGGCTTCCAACGATTATGAAAACAAGATAATATGATTATTTTGCTGCATTCTGTTTCGCTCTCGTTGATGCTCTCGTTTTGTTTGATGTTATAAATCCAGCGCATCGTGTGTTGGAACAGCCGGACAGCGCAGTGAGAGACAGACAGAACGGAGTCTTACTCACAGCGTAAATGTATCTGAATTTAACAGCCAACTGTTCAGCGGTGGAAACTGACTTATTTAGACATCTACAGGTTACTTTGTCTTAGTTTCAGTCAGACTTTGGTTTCTATTATTTTAGATACGAAGACGCTTCAGTGCGTGTAATGATCCCTCCTTTCATCCAGCCGCTTGGCACTGTGCTTTCTCTGTCTGCAGTCTGTTATTGTGAACGTGCTTACTTGTAAAAAGCTGATTAGAAAAGAATTAGATTGGTTACATGGCAGAGAAATCGGTGTTCTGCAGGCAGTAAAATCCACCTGTGGGAACCAGGTTTCTCTAATCCCATACTCCGATTACTCTGATTACAGAAAGCAGGTTTATTGTTCACATGACAGTTAAGAAATCAGCTTTCTGGAGAAAACCGACTGTAACCTTGTTACTTAAGTGCATGTAAACACACTGCAGGATAATATAAGTCAGTGATTTCTGTCAAACCTTTTGTTTCTCAAAGTGCCATTATGAATCATCATTTTAGTATTGATCACTCTCCACACAACATGCATTCAACAATTACTATGTATCACAGTCTATCAGACTTTCATCGGAGCAGACATGATTCAATAATGAACAGGCAGGTAAAAATAACTAATCCCATTCTTATCATTGGCAGTATGCACTACACCTGTGTACACCCTGGTGGTAGAAGCTCCACCTCTTGGGAATTGTAGTTTTTAAGCGAGGCATACAAATGGAAGCCATACTTGTTATAGAGCACAAAAAGGGGTGGAACACAGTGAATATAGAAAAAACACATAATAATAACTTTATTTATATAGCACCTTTAAAAACAGAGTTTACAACATGCTTTGACAGACAAAGCAAAGTCAGTACAATACAAAAGCAAAGACACATGACACAGAAGGCAATAACAAGACTGACATTAAGAGGATGACATTAGACAAACAATAAAGAGATGACAAAAAGATGACAGAAAGACAAAACTACATAAAAGCAAGTCTGTAGAAAGGAGTTTTAAGAAGTGATTTAAAAGAAGTTACTGATTCTGTGAACCTTATCTCCTCAGGCAGGTCATTCCAAAGCCGAGGGGCCCTGATGGCAAAAGCATGGTCACCTTTAGATTTAAGCCTCGACTTTGGAATAGCCAGAAGGGCCCCACCTGAGGTCCTAGAGGCTGGGCTGGCTCGTACAGGGTCAGCATTTCTGCAGCTTGCAGCCAGACCCAGATGTGCTTTCTAAGTGATCAGTAAAATCTTAAAATCAATTCTAAAACGAACAGGGAGCCAATGGAGAGAGGCCAAGATTGGAGTGATGTGAGTGTGAATGTCGTCTGTTAAAACCAGTAAGAAGCCCAGCTGCTGCTTTCTGAACTAGTTGGAGGTGAGAAAGGGACTTTGTTTTATGCCAGAAAGGAGTAACAGTAGTCTAGTCTGGAGAAAATGAGAGCATGAATGATTTTTTCCAGGTCAGCTCACATATACAATCAGGAAGCACCTTATAGTAGTACCATACATAGATACTCCATCAATCAGTGATCCCCAGATCTATAGGAAAATAAGCAACATGCAGCACATCTATCAAAATGCCCATGTGATAAGATTAATATTGCTAAAACTGCACGCATGATGAAGCAAAGGATTAGTGAGCACAAGATCTCCGTCAGACGCAATGATGTGAACTAGCCTGTTGCCCGTCATTTCAATGAATTCTCACACCCTATCACCCCTCTATGATTCCAGGGTATTGAACACATTGAATTGCTAAGAGGGGGAGATATGGAAAGAAAGATATGCTAAAAGGAGCTCTAATGGATTGAAACTTTAGATACACTTCAGCCTATGGGCTTCAATGAGGATGTTGATATGAGTGTTATGCTGTAATTTCTAGTGTAGAATTTGGGGTCCATGGTTCATGATGACCCTTGCCTGATACCCTTCCATAGCTCTTTGTTCTATTTTTGTTTTGAGATGTTTTTTTCTTATAGATCTCGGATTTATGAATTATATATGTATGGTAGTGCTATAAGGTACTTCCTGATTGTATATGTTTTTTCTATATTCACTGTGTTCCACCCCTTTTTTGTGTTCTATAACAAGTATGGCTTCATTTTGTATGCCTCACTTAAAAACTACATACTGTATACAGTATTTTACATTTAAATGGATAATGTAAATGATCATATTATTAAGGCTTTGAATGGCAGCTTCTTGGAACATTTGTGTTGATGTGCAGCATCAACACCTTCAGCCACATAAGAATCTCCTCAAACCTCTTTCACATGCTCAGGGACAGTGAAAATACCTGACAAGACATCCCAAGACTGTGGTGTCTTGATGATATGAAGTGAGTGTGTTAAGTATGTGTGTGTGTGGCTCTCAATGGCCTGTCTCTTAATATAAGGCAGGAAAAACAGGTCTCCTCTGACACTAATGTATTCAATGAAAAAAAATCAATTCATTGACTTCAGACAGACAGATGCAGGCACACACAGATGCAACTGCACCAAGACACAAGCATATACACTCATCGGTCACTTTATTAGGAACACCTGTGCAATCCAATACAACACTTCTGCCATGAATTCTACATTTATGAAGCTTATACATTTTCAGTTTTTGTTGACATTGTCAGAAAGGTGATAATTCTGTACTGAACTGGAGTGTGTTATATTGAAAAGTGTTCCTAATATTTTGCCCTCCTCATGTACGTTAATTGAGTGGACAAAATATTAGGAACACCATTGAATATAATACACTCCAGTAGACCGCCAAACTTAAAAATGTATAAGCTTCATAAAAGAATTGATGGCAGAGCTGTTGTATTGGATTGCATTAGATTGCACAGGTGTACCTAATAAAGTGACCAGTGAGTGTATATGCACACACACGTTTGAGGCCCTCCTGCAGACAACCACACACTCATCTTTTTATACCTTTATGAACTACTAATACAGTATAATATCACAGATTCAACACGAACAACCATCCAGGCTTGAAGACTCCCTAAGATTTGGACTCAATATACTTCATCTAGTTACAGGGTGGAAATCAGATACACTTCCCAAATTCTCAGTGCATCAGTAATCTTGTATTTCCTTTTAAACGAATGCAAATGAGATGTTTATATGAAAAATGCACTCGTCTGCGCTCAGTAATCCTGCAGGCCAAATCTGATTTTCAGTATCATCTGAATTCCATTAACTTCACCTGTGGCAGAGTGAGAAGGACCTCTACTATACTGAAGTCTGCAGCACAAGTGTCTGATTCACTGCACACTCTCCTGCCTCTGTGGGACTCCACTTTAATCTGACACGGCACACAGTTAAGATGGAATTTTACTCAAATACAATAAAGTGGTTTTTGTCTGCTGGTTTAGACTTTCATCTCCCTCCTCCTAAGACTATTTGTTCCTTTTCCTGTTTAAGGTATAAACACGAGCAGCCTGTGAGGTGGCAATGCGCAGGCTAAAAAAAACCAAAGTGTGGATGGATAAACCAAAGTGTTGGAAAAACAGATATTTTGACCATATGATGGAGCTACATGAAGATTACTGTTGTGCACAAAGACCATGAATGTCTGCATTAAATTGTATGGTAATTGATACAATAGTTCATTAAAAACTAAGTAAAAATTTCACTCTGAACCACAGTGTCAACCTCATGGTAGATGAAAAGTCAGGGGATCATCAGAGTCATCCTCTGAATGTCCGTAACAATGTTCATGGGTATCTATCCAATATTTAATTAGATATTTCAGTCTGGACCAAAGTGGGTGACTGACTGACAGACCGAACCAGACTGCCATCCAGAGGACCACGCCACTAGCTAAAAACCTCAGCTACCATTACTACTGGCATCGCAATGGGAATTTTTCACCACATAAACTTTTCCAAGGAAACAAAACGAAAAAAAATGTAAAAATAAAGAGTTTTGACCAGAGGAAACCGAGTAAATTTAGATGCTGTAGGATAGTCCCAGTTGTTAAAATGTCCTCGCTCCAGGGTTAGTACTTTCCAAAGTTTCAGGAACATGGGATTTGCAGGGTTGATAGTTGCTCATAATTGTGTTTGCCCTTTTTAAATCATAATGATGACTGAAATCACCAAAATGGCCCTGATCAAAAGTTTACATACCCTTGAATGTTTGGCCTGATAATAAACACACAAGTTGACACACACAGGTTTAAATGGCTATGAAGAGTAAGTTTCCACACCTGTGACTTGTTTGATTGTAATTAGTGTCTGCATATAAATAGTCAATGAGTTTCTCAGCTCTTGAGAGACCCTGCACATTTCATCCACGGCTGCACTGACTGTACTGGATATTGAGCCATGGGGAAAGCAAAAGAACTGTCAAAGGACCTCCGAGAAAAGGGAGTTGAACTTTATAAATCAGGAAAAGGATATAAAAAGATTTGAAAATACCAATCAAGCTCTGATGAAGAAGTGGAAAATTAAGGGTTCTGTTGATACCAAGCCACGGACAGGTAGAACAAAGATTTCAGCCACATGTGCCAGGAAAATTGTTCAGATTGCAAAGAAAAACCCACATGCAACTTCAGCTGAAAGTTGTTTCAAGATGCACAATAAGGAGGTACTTGAACAAAAATGGGCTCCGCGGTCAACTTGCCAGAAAAAAGCCCTTACTGTGCCAAAGCCACAAAACAGCCCACTTACAATATACCAAACAGCACCTAGACAGGCCTCAAAACTTCTGGAACAAAGTTATTTGGAGTGATGAGACCAAAATTGAGTTTTATGGTCACAACTATAGACACTATGAATGGTACACTTCTTGCAGATTCTGCCAGGGTATGTAAACTTATGAGCACAACTCCTCTCAAGACCAAGAAAAGACTCATCTATGGAAGGGGGTTAGCCTTGAAGTTAGCAACAATGCATTAGCCTAACCTGACCAGGTTCACTTAAGGTGGACTGACCTCTAAGGTGGAGTAGCGATTCTCATTTTAGTGTCAATCTCAGCCGCTCTATCTGGCTGCTGAGTGTCTTCTGAGTTTTTGATCAGCCACAAACCCCGCCCACGCCCCAACCTACTGGAAACACTTAAAAATGAGAACGTGAACGAACTGAGAGCATGAGCGAGTTAGAATTAATGAGAAAGAGAGGGAGAGAGAGAGAGAGAGAGAGAGAGGGAGAGAGAGAGAGAGAGAGAGAGAGAGAGAGAGAGAGAGAGGGAGTGACGGTAAAGAGAACAAAGCGAGTGAATGAGAAAAATAAAACTTTATTTTCTGATGGTTTCACAGCTGTTATATTCTAAACCAGGAAAAAATAACCTTCAAACAGCAGATCATCTACTGTGGAGACAGATGCTCTGGAGTTTTCAGTCTCATCTTCCTTCTCTGCACTTCTCCTTTTTATTGATTCATTAAATACAAATCTGACAACAGTAAATACAAAGAAACACAGGATGAATATGTTGTTGTTTCTACATGTTCCTACGTTTTTAAAGTGCCATGGGCGTCATTTTCCTAATCTTCACTTTTCTTTGGATGTGGTGGAAACACAAACGGGAATGAACAAAAGGGACTTTTAGTTTCTAGTTTAGTTCCTATAATTGATTCTTCTGGTTCCTTCAGTTATGGGACTATTTGGTCAAAAAGGGCTAAAAGTATGAAATGCGACATGTTTATTTTTCTGGCAACATTATTGGATATTAATGGTCATTGCTGTGGTTATTGTACTAAATCTTCCTCTATCCTATTCTTTCTAAATGAAACAACGCTGCTGTTACCTTTGCTGCTGCTCCTTCCTGAATGGAAGAACATTTTATCAAAGAACGATGTACCTGGTAAACATTAACATTAGACATAAAACCTCTCCAACCTCCAAAGCTCACACAGAATACAACACCCTTAGCTAAGCAGTACTAACTGTTGACTATTGAC
The DNA here is from genome assembly GCF_910596095.1 of Thunnus maccoyii. Classification (NCBI taxonomy): domain Eukaryota; kingdom Metazoa; phylum Chordata; class Actinopteri; order Scombriformes; family Scombridae; genus Thunnus; species Thunnus maccoyii. Next base: position 16,309,829 of record NC_056545.1, read on the forward strand.
TGTTATAAACTGAAACTGACACTTTTACATATTTTCTTCTTTAGTCTATGTTTACATAGATAAATACATAGGTAGGTATCTATCTATACCTATAGTTAGGTAGGTAGCAGGCAAGCTAGCTAGAAAGATAATAAATACCTCAAAAATGATCCATAAATTACATATAACACTTCTGTATATTCCATACATTTTGTATTTTTAGTATGTATATATCATATAAACTACAAACACTAAAGTTATCCTTCAGTATCTCTTTAACGAGTCACAATTTTACCTCAATAAGGCCTGTGGAGTTACACTACTAGACTCATTACTGCACATATATGTATGTATATAATGTATATAGCTTTGAATGTTATTCCTATAATGTCTTATTTTGTCGAATTTATTTATTTTAAATAGCTCTTCTCTGTTTTCTGTGTTAGCTCTTAAAACTGTTGTTTGTGCTGCTGTCATATGTGAATTTCCCCTATAAGGATCAATACAGTTGTATCTGTTGAATCACTATATCAGCAATTGAGAAGAAAACTGCCGTTTGCATGAAAATGTTGACTACTTTCAAGTCGAACAAATATGTCATAAACTATAGGCCGACAATTACAGATTGTCACGTTTTAAAATTGCAAAATTAAGTCATAACCTGAAAATAAAGAGTGGAGGCTAAAACTGCTGCGCTGCTAGAATCAGCAACAGCTCGTGTGGTTTAATAGCACAGAAAACTTTTGGGGATTTGAGTGCATTGTGCTTGTTAAGTCTAAAAGGTGGTAGTTTATCATTTCTGCTCTGCCCTAAAATAATACAAACTTGAGTTTATGTGCAAGAGAAGCGACTTTAAAATACAATCCTAAGCACGGTTGTTTTTTTCCCTGTGTGTTCTTGTTATGAAAAATGACAAAGCACAAATTTTGTTAGTTCATTAATCTTTTTAAGCTCTGACATTTCATTACATTGTTCTATTTTTATGAAAACGTGGTGGTAGATGTCTGATCTTTTCATCTTGTGTAACACTCAAAATTCATAGGAACGAACTGAGGCTGAGGTAGAAAGACGCACTGAACAAATGATTCATAGACTCTGTTCTCTGCACTCGTCTCTTTAGATCATGAGCTTTGAAATAAAACCAGTAAACTTTGACTAACAACCACTGAATATAAATTCTGAATACATTGATAAGTCTTGTGTAGAATATGTATCTGCTCAGAGCTCATTATCTCTACTTTGTGGAATACTTAAATCATCCATTTTACATTATGTTCTTGGGCTTTCAATCCTTGCCACTTCCTACAACACTACAAAATGTGTCAAACAATGAATCAATTAAAAAGGTTTTTCACTTCAATGCTGTTTCATGCACTTCTACCCCTCCCTTATGTAGGTACAACATCACCTCTGATGTGTGATTAACAGCTTATACATACAGGTGAGTTTTTACAAGAGTTTTTTTATAATAACATTTGTTAATTAGACAACTAAAACAACACATTTTTATGGTTAGAGCTGCAGGTTTGGGTGGGTGTAACATTAAATCTATGCACCTGTCTCACTCTGTCTGCTTCAAATACAGGTATGAGCTGCAAAACACAGGTTTTAATGACTAGAGCGAATTGTGCCTCATTATGCAATTCATTAATGGGTTGTTGTGTTAACCTCTTCCACTCCCATTACTGTCTTTCAGGGGCAGTTTTAAAGCTACAGTGAAGATACTGGTATCATATAAAATTAGATGATCTAAGGTATCCATTGGTTACGAAAGGTCCAAAGTTAGGCTAAACTTTGGTGAGGGAAAAACTGGCAAGGCCATTTTCAAAGGGGTCCCTTGACCTCTCACCTCAATATATCTGAATGAAAATGTGTTCTTTGGGTACCCACAAGTCTCCCCTTACAGACATGCCCACTTTATGCTAATCCCATGCAGTATTTGGCAAGAACTATGCCGTTTTTTGCATGCAGTATAAATGTGATATTTTTGCCTATTCTAAAAAGGGTGTATTTGAATATTTCTGCATACTGGGGTCCCTAAAGAGTCTTGGAATTGCATAAATTTGGTATGACTGGAAAGCTGAGACTCTTGTGTATTCAATGAGCCCAACCTTACTCTATAAAATGACCTATTGTGACCTCTAGGATACTCATAGCCTCATGAAACTTTACAATCACAAACTTGAGACCTTGGCAATACAGGGGATGTATGGCTTTCCAAAGTACATTGACAATAAGGGGATTTCTAAGCAATTTCCAGAACAGAAGTCCTCACCATCCAATCGCTCAAAAATGCAGTTCTTGCAGAAATCTGTAAGATTTTTGACCATTTTTATCAATTCTCGAATGGTCAAAAAATGGTTACATTGTGCACAAAATCTGTGTAACAAATGGTATCAACCCAAAAATTGCTGCAACAACTTATGAGACATAATTGAGCATGGGAATGGCCATCATATACTTCCATCTAAGCCCTTATACACTCTAAACTTTCAAAATTTGAATAGGCACCTAACCAAAAAACAATGTTTATTACAGATTTATGACTAGAACAACTTGACACACAGTGCTGAACTGCATCTCAAATTAATCTTCAGGTTCCCAGCTTTCAGATGATGTATACCACTTCTATGTAGCATATACTGTTGACCTATCATCTCCCCCTAAAGATCCCCTGCCTCCCCCCCAAAAAATGATCAATGGTATGTGGCGGGAGTGGAAGAGGTTAAATTAATTTGGTGCAGGTAATCTAAAGCTGGTCTTATTTCTAAAATGCATTCATAGTCAGTGAACAAAGTGATCACTCAGTTAATTGGTTTGAACGTGAGGTGGCTGCTTAATTGCACAGTCGTTGACTTTTAAACAGACGCTATACCATTGCTGACATGTTTTCCACTTCTTGCCAGACGGCGCCTACAGATTGTGTTGAAAGTTAGTCTGCACTTTATGTTCAGCTTTCCATGAAACTTGCTGTGTATATTCATAGTCCTCAGAGGATGCTTTGTTGTGCTTTTAGTGACTCCCTGACTTCTTCTCCTCTATTGTCTTTATCAGGGCAGATTTACACAAAAGGACTATCAGATCTAATGGGCAGATGTCTAATTTTGATGATTAACTTTACATTTGTGCTCCCAAAGTGATTAAACATTTATTTTAAATGACACCTTAATCTTTCCTGTAATGCAGCTGCGGGGAAAAAACTTGCCCTGCTACTGGCAGAGCTCTAATAAAAGCAAAATCATTAGTATGTTGTTTGTTCTTTCCATCAGTGCTGTATTGTGGGCTGTAATGAAAATTGCAGCCTCCAGCATCTGCTTGTGGAGCATTAGGCTTTTTTTCTTGTGGCATCATAAATGGCAGCAGTATGCTGACATTTACTGTAAACACAGTTAAGCTCATTTCGTTCCATAAGTGAAGATTCCTCTTCACTGCTTTGAACATCATCATATGTTAAATTAGTCTATAGCTATAGAGGGTGTGCACTAAGGACTATGTGGACTGAATTTCAGTACTTTCCCTTGACTTTGTGTAAGTCCTTATCAGAAACGTTTTACATTATTTTCCAGTCTATGAAGAAAGGCTTATAAACTCTGTGTAGCGTTCCATGTAGGTTTTCTTGAGGTTGGGACATAGGACCGCTCAGAGCTCATCCTACATCTCAATCACTCCACTCAGACTCTTGATATGTGCCCCCAGTAGCAAATTAGCTTCTAAATAATTAAGCTAATTAGGCTTAGACAGACAATAGCAAAATGCTAATTAGTGCCTAATTAAGAGAAATTAATCCACAGCTGTATTTGTTTTCTGTTATCCAAAGTGTACTGGCTACACAAGTCCCTCGTCACTGTGATACTAATTGAAATGATGTTGGAATCATGTTGTGTGACTGACAGTATGTTGTGATTATATTGCATTTTACGCATCTTGTTTTGTGGCTTTACATGCTTGGGTCTGCAGTTCAGTGGAAGATAATAACCGACGACAAGTCTGATCATTACAAATTCACGGATGACATGCAGCCAATTAATTAAAATAACACATTGCGATGTATCATGCTTTAACGTCAGGGGGAGATTTTATCAAGCTAGTTCCTTTACAACTTTTATTTCCACTATTTGGAAAGCATCCTTAACATCTCTGCCTGGAGCCAGCTCATCATAAAGATTTCAGCAAGCCAGTAAATACTTTGAGCCCATGAAAATACTAAATCTGTCAATCAAGTATCGCCGTCTCATCATTTTGTAATCTAGATACATATGTGACTAATCTATTGTATATGTTGAAATAAAAATATTTCACCATTAAAGTAGGAAGCGCTACTTGGATCTAAAAACAAAAAAACGACAAAAAATTACTCACGCACACCCACACATTCAGCCTACTTTTTGGTTTAATTGTGAAATAGACACAGATCATTTACTGTTTTTGCAACAATACCACTTGTTTGCAATCTAGTTATTTTGAAAGCCCATTTATCCAGAACCATTATTAGTGTACGGGAGAAATAAAATGCCTGCTGGTGTATTTATTCATAACAGACATGTGCCAGCCAATCAGTGTCGAGCATTCCTGCAAGGCAGAGATCAGTGAAAAAATTCTCACTGCTTGCAGGACAATGATGAGCACCATTGCACGTCATTATATACCGCTCCTTTTATTCCTGGGAAACTAAATTGCATTGCATTGTATCAAAATCTATTGTGCTCCCATTTATAGGTACTTACATTGTACGTCTCCAGCTTGACTCTGTTTTTAAAGATGTGAGTTGTGAAGCTGACTTTCTGGAAGACTTCATCGAACGCAGCCTCGTCCTAAGGAAGACACACACACACACACACACACACACACACACACACACACACACACACACAAAACAAGGTAATTACAAGGTCAGGGCCACTGGTTTACAGGAGGTAGTCTGTTAAAGAACTATGAGAGTTAGAGAGAAGTGTGTGTGTGTGTGTGTGTCTTACTGTATCTCTGAGCTGTCCCAGTGTTTCTGCACTGTGACCCAACAAGACCTCAGCTGTCTCCTGGAAACATGTCACCCACTGGTTATCCCCGAAGTCTCCTAAGTTAGCCTGAGAGTCAGACAGTCAGAGATGATGAAGGGGTGAGAGATTACTTGTGTGTGTAAGTTTGAGTGTGTGTATGTGTGATCACACAAATTTCAATATTCGTCAAAGTCAGCGGCACTTTATGTGTGACAAACAAGCATTAATGATGTACACTGTATATCCTTTGCACTTACAGAAAGTAGGAATCTGTATTTAAAGTCGGGGAACTCCTTGTTACACTTTTCACAGCGGTACAGCCCGTTCTGTTGGTCTATGACCTTCTTGTTGCAGTCTGCAGATGGACAGGCCTGGTACAGACAATTCTCTTTACGAATGTACAGCACTGTCGCCACGCAGCTGAAATAGTCCGCCTGAGAAGAGATAACATAAATGGGAGAGGAAGACATCAAATTGTGGGCACAGAGCTGCAAGATCGATAAAAACTACCAAATCACATCAAAGTGCTGCAATTTGAACGTCTGAGAGGCTGCAATTAATTTGCAGGTGCTGCCCCTTTACACAATGTTGTGCTGTGGACAAATTCAACCAGCAAATCAAGTAACATAGTGGAAAAACCAAGTGAACCTTAAGCACTATCATTTAAACACTGAACACTTGTGCAGCATTTTGTATATTTCATCTTACACTTTATGAAACTTGGTTGTTGCTGCGGAGGAAATGTAAATGATGCTGTCTGGTCAAATGTCATGCCACCCCAACTAAATCCTGACCAGACATATTTTAAGAGCATCGCATGAAATGTATCACTGTGACGACTGTAACGGCAACAGCAAAATCACTGGAGCTGGAGCTGGCAGAGCAGACTTTGTAGAAGTATTATTCGCCAGCTAAACAGCACTAGCCACTAAAAGCAAAATTCACATCCCTACAAACATGGTGACTTGACAGAATACAGAAAAACTGCTGCAGGAGAAAACAACTGAGGAGACAGAAAGAGTCAGAGTATGTGTAGATCATCTAGTTTCCCTGTTTAACTGGGAGCTTTCTCCTGTGAATGTGTTGGTGGTTGCTTGTAGTATTGGCAGATGTTGAAAACATGAAAGTAAAATTTAGAGGTCCTTGTGATTGCATTATTGTTGCATTGTTTCGTTAAAATTTCAAAACATACCCATCAGATGCTTTTTCTGGAGTCTTGAATGAAACTGAGACAAAGACGTTTCATGTACTGGCAACAGATGATTTTGGGCTTCTCCTCTTCAAGATTATTCTTAGTAAATTGCAATTTATGTAAAATGAGCCCCTTTACTGTTTACATTAAAACAACCTGTCATTTTTTAATGAGAGAGTCTTCACTGGCACTTCCTTTGGCAGGACACAAAGATGGATTATGGCACATCTGCTTAGAACCTGGTACACATTTTATTTTATTTTATTTATTTTCCTATTACAAATCAATAAATATTCAGTAGGTCATGGTTGAGGTACTATCTCTGTCTCATTTTGTGCCAAGAAAATGCAGAAGTGGATCCTCTCCGCCCATCTGTTCATGTCATTACATTACACCTTTCTCTCAGTTGCTTTGGGACAACCATTAATTGAAAATCATGAATCTCGAAACACTGTGTGCAATTCTCAAATTTATGGTTCCTTTTCTCATTACAGTTAATGCATTTTTCCTCAAATGTATAAATCCTGATATCAGATGACCTAGTGTTGCCTTTAAGATCAAAATGGATTAAGCTGCTTTTCTAACGGCATGTATAACTATCAGACATGTTCCTCATTATGTTTATTGTGTAAATACTCTCATGTAAAATATTAAAGCAAACTGTCACAACCTTTCAAACATGAATATTTTGTACATTTCAAAAAAATCTAGAGCACCATGTCGAATTTATCTTGCAGGTACAACTCTTCACCTATCATTTCTCAAACACATTCACACATACTTACATAGACAGGTATCACAGTCATTGAACATGGAGCAGACAGACATCAGGGAAGAACAAAAGACCATTCATACAGAGGGAAGATGTGAAAGCAAACCCTATATGATGTGTCTGGTCAGAGGAGGAGGTGGATCCAGAGGAAGAGAGACAACATGTTGCTGTATGAACATCACAGCAGAGACATGTGGGTGAGGGTTGAACTATGCGAAAAGATTTTTTGTGTATTGTAAAGAAACATTTTGGATGAAATGCTGTGACCAGATAGAAAGGAGGCCAATAAGGTGCTGGAAGATACTTCTATTTAGTTTTGGATTTCTACAGTAAATAGCTCCTAATTTACATGAATTTGAGATTTGCTTTTTTTTCTCCTTTCATTTGTGTATTTTCTATTTTCCATTACTGTTACATAAGGTACTTATAGTGGCTGAGGGACATGCCAGTAAAGTGAACACTGACCATGAGAAACCTCAAAATAGACTGTTCAAACTAGTATTTCTATGACATGAGTTTATTCAGTTTGTTGTAGAGGATACTTAAGATCCTCCTCCTGATGAGCTGATGGTTGGTCTGACTGGCTAGCCCCCGGAAGCTGCGTCTCAGCTGACTTCCGGCCGCATGAGAGGCTACATCAACAAACCATAAAACTAACTATAGTAGTAGGATTTCACTACTTTTTCTCATTCTTTACTTAAAATATCAACTCCTCAAATACATCTGGACCTGTTCAAGATGAAATCCATTCCAAAATATGAGTGTGAACAATGCAAACAACACATGGAAAAACTTCAGCAACAACCTTAGCAACAAATGCTACGGAACTGACGGCCGTAAATGGATTGTTGTGCTGCACAGTGTAAAATGATGCAGTGCTGTTTTAAGTGTTCTGGGAAATGCAGCGGTGTTTCAAAAAAATGTGCTTAACCAATTGACAAAAACCATAGCAGGATATAAAAGTGTGATTTTACAGACTTTAAAAAAGAAATGCTTTGGTGTTCCAGCCAGGAGAACAAGTCTGAGCATTGCAAAGACTGTCGCTTAGCTTTTCAAAAGCAGCAATCTTAAAGGTGTACAATGAATAGACCAGAACAAAACACCTCATCAAAGCGTTTGTTATGTAGGAGGCTGCACTTGGTATATGAACAAGACGCCAGATGGCTCTGGCTGTAAGAACACAATGAGTAATCACTAGTCCACAGTACAAGAGTTAAAATCACAAAACAGTGGCGGGGTACGATGACCAATTTCAGAGCACACAATGCTTCAAGCTCTTTCCTGCTGGGGTACAACAGCACATGACTTTGAAGGGTAGCTCTTATGACCACCAAAACTAACAAAGATGTTTCCAGAGGGCTAAGAAGCATCACCTACATGAAGTAATGCAATCATCAGCTAGCAGAAAGTATGCAAGAATGGCTAAAGGGTCATTCAGGTGAACTGTCCTTCCTATCAAACAGTGTTGGGATCAAGCCAAACACAGAAACATTCACTCATCAAAACTGAGCGTCAATAATCTTGGGTGGATGCTCTGTTCTCATCCAAATGGTACGACTACTCTATTGGCATTCTCTTGTGTTATCATTATTGGCATAACTGTGCCACACATAGCAAATGTCATAAACTAAAGCCCATCAGTCTGAAGTGAGAAAAAAAAACCCTGCAAGAAACAAAGTGGGGCAAAAATGCTCCTTTTAGTGCAGGCAGGACATCCTTCACTGTTTTAAGAATGCAAATAAGCTGCTTAGGGTGAAAAGAGAGGCATTAAGTAAAATAAAAATAAACTCAGATCAAACTTGGCATCATCAGTGAAACGGTTGCCAACAACTCAGTCCAGCTGGTAGATGCACGCTGTTTACACATCTCTATTTGACTTCCAAACAATCTTGGAACAGTTTAAAAAGAGAGCAAAGGGAGTGTGAGAATTCTATGCATAATAGATGTAAGATGAGAGCAACCTCTCTCTCCCTCTCTAATACATAAATTGTGTTAATGTACACACACACACACACACACGCACACACACATGCAACTAACATGCAAGGTTATATGCAAAGACCCAAACTTACACATTTGCAATACAGATACAATGAGCTAAACTTCTTTCAGTTATGAATTTAAATTAAAGTGTACACAGTCAAACAGAATCAAATTAAAATGCAGCGATGTTGCAGTAATTTAAACAGATATTAGCACCTTAGGCGGCAGAACTCACACTGGTAAAATCAACAGCTAAAAAGGAAAGAAATGCTAATTCTGGGGGAAAAAGGCTATTCTCTCATCCTGTGGAGAAGCACAGCATTGGATTTCCATAAATATAAATATAAAGAATGCACACAGCAGATGAACTGTGTCTCATTGGGAAGAGACACACACACACGTGTACACGCCTGCAAGCAAACAGACACACATGGATATAAATGGGCGCACATGTGCAAGCACAAGGCAATAAATACGTTATACATTCACATGTAACAAACCACAGAAAAAAAATCTGTTTCCCCAGCACCACCAGAGGGTATATCTTCTACCAGGAGAGCAGGCCTTAAACAAGATGTTGGAATTACAGCCAGAATTTAAAATGAAATGCTTTAAAATGCATTCTAAACAACAACTACAAGCTAGAGCCGGGCCAGACTCATTACTAATGTTGGCCTAAATGAGTCTATCAAAGACTCTCTCTAGGATGCAAGCCAAATTCACACACACACTGAGCAATGCAATGCTGTTCCTTCGTCATACAAACAAAATCCACAAAATAGAATCGGGAGTCCTGTTCCATTATTCCTAGTTGTGGTATTCAGGCGACCAGGCCTGCTTTGAACACTAATTTTTTGAAAGTAAACACTTCAGACCCCGGGGGACACTCAGCTAAGAGCATTGAGGGGTCATACACTTTCTGTAAAGTGTTCAGTAAAAGCACTGAATGTGAAAAGGCCATTATGTTCATCTTTTTTTTTTGAGATGCTTGATGTTGTCCTGTGTCCCCTCCGACCTCTACGGATACTGTCAGTCAGACTTAGAGCTCTCTGACACTTTCTTCCCCCTAGCTAACACTGAGTCACAGCCTCATAATCTGTCCACCCATCCATCTACTCACTACTCATGCCACACAGCAAGAACCCCTCCAAAACACTTACTAAGAAGGTTTTTTTAATTAGGAGAGTTTCTCCCGTTAGCAACAGCCCTCTCCCCCTCAACACTCCACTCCCATGTTTCCGCCCGTGTGCCTGCCTCATCACATTTTGCAGACTTGGGCAGATTGGAGCGCTGGAAGGCTGGAGAGGTGGGAAGGCGATGGGTGGGGAAGGTGGTGGGAGGGTGGTTATGGCGGGAAGAGAAGAACAGGATGCTTTCTTTGGGGCCTTGTTGAGGGTTTGTGATGTTGGCAGATGCTACAGTGAATGTGAGCATAGAGGTCAGCAGGATCTGGACCATAGCAATTCCATCACAACTAGTCCACTCTAAATGAATCCCCCCTTGTCATCATCGCTTCCTTTCTCCTTCTGTGTGTCTTTTTTTCTTTCCTTCAGTATTCCAGTATGTACACAGAAGCCTTGGGGCAAAGTCTTAACCTTAAGCACACTGAGGAGAACCTAGAGGAGCAGCATGACTAACTCTGCACAAGAAGACAGATACACAAAAACACTCACAGACATACAAACACAAAAATATAGGAGTGCAGACTTACCTAAAGATTCATACACACACACACACACACCAACCCAACATTCTGAAAATAGTTTTCATTCTTATCACACCAAATCCTTGTGTCACCTTCTGGCACCTAAATGCAATTAAAATTTGTATGTGGAAGGGCAACCAAGTGAAAATCTACTTCACATAATTGACGTGGCTGCACATGCCAACTTTAATGCTTTTCCCAAAACCCCAACACACACACACACACACACACACTCACACACACACACAAAGCTACATTAATTAGAAATGGTTTGAACACTTACATCCACACACACACAGGTACACAACCAGAGTCTCGGTCACGAACATACGTACAGGGAGGCAAACAGGTAGAATGTCAAATTAGATTCCTTCAAACTATAAGCTTATGATTGGGATTCCATTATTATTACCAAAGCTGCAGCCTTAGAGTATGTTATAGACAATCTCCTTAAAGCCATTCAATTACAGAGACAGTTGGAGGTACTTATGGCAGAGAATAGAAAGAGAAGACAAAGAGGAATAAACAGAAAAAGAGAATAAAAAACCCTTGAATTATTTACACATTCTCACCTTTCAACTCCTTTCCCCACATCTGCCAGTTAACTGTTCCTGTCTGTATCCTTTTCTCAATACCACCTTGTCACTTCACTCTTAGTCACCACACTCTTCACTCCTTTTTTTTTTTTTTTCTTTTTTGCTGTGGCCTTGTTCCCCTCCATCCTTCAATGCAGGTTTATAAGTGACATGAAGTCTAAGTGGCTCTGCCTGGCTTTTCTACCCGTCTCTCACTCTCCCACGTTCTCCGTCCTCGCTACTTCCCTTCTGCTAATGTTATGCCCTATAGGCTTCCTCCACCTCCAACACATAATTAGAATTTTTTATTAGAAACGACATTGATCTTGAAGCTACCCGTAAACGTGAGGGATGAGGGAGACTAGCTGGAGATAAACCTAATTAATAAGATTGAAAGTTTGTCAGTGGCACATACCACTTCCATGCACTCTTTTAGTCAAAAGCATGATATTTCTGTGCGATGGAGCTTCTTAAAATGGTTCACGGTCCAATTTGAGACTTCTCACATGTTCCTCTAATGGTGGAGTTCAGCAGTTCAATCAGTACTGCTAATATATGATCATCACTATCTCCCTCCTACAGCTAAAACAAGAGAACCATGACTCTAATCCATGAAGTCATACGTAGCAAGGCATAGCCTAAAGCTGCTCTATTTACAATGAATGGAAGACTAACTGTGGATTTGTGTTTGTCGAAACGCTTACATTCAAATGAGACTAAGCAGTCGGTTTTAAAAATCATTAAATCCATGCCTTTTCACAGAAAATCACAATTGATAGTTTTAAATAAAGGGCCTCCAGTGTAATCACTATATGGCTAAACACACAAAAAATAAACATTTAACTGTTATGTATCATAAGTCTGTAATGTTTAGTAATAAAAGGTATTTCTCATAACTTCCTTTCATGACAATCCACTGTGAACAAGCAACTGAGTTTACTGTATTTGTAGCTAGAAAAACCATAACCCTTACTAACAATTGTGCAGTAAGAGCAAATAAATGAACGAAGTCTAGAAAATGTGAGTCGTGCTCCCGACATCAAAGTCTGTCAACATGATGGATTCGTCCCTGTGTGACTGCTAAACTTCGCTGCAAAAACAGCGAGGCTCTAACCCTTTGATTCTCAGGGACTGACACCAAAACCTGGTGTTTACTGTGCTTGTCGTACATCACTAAAAGATCTTCTGCTCTATTGTTCTGTAGCCTTGCTGATGTTACGTCATCTGTAGGGGTTTCTTTCATTTTTCTTTAAACAACGGCCAGCTGCCCGAGTGAGAGAAAGATTTTCTGACTCACATATCAATCTGCTTCCAGACAAAGTTTTCACAAAGAAATATCCAACTAAAACTGCAACACATATAATATTTACTTTTTACTGTTAACACAACTCATGGCTTCATTTCAACCTGACATACTGTATATCACCTCTTTTGTGACTCAGGACATTAAACCAATATAAAACTCAAAAACCAAAACTTAAACCAGTAATTCGTTTTTTTTTTTTTGTTGGGAGCAGCGGAAACAAATTGTGAGCATGACACTGTCATATCATCACTTTTTAGGCTGATATGGGGAACTTGTTAGCAAACACTTGCTTATTTACACATCTAGCAGTTATGGAGCTGCATTATCATTCATTTGGAGTCGTGTCTCTGGCCACCTGATTAAGTCCAATATTCACTCTCCCTTAGCTCTGTTTTTGCTCTACACCAACTCCTTAGGGAAATATCTGGCTCTTAAACTGCTAAATGCTCCACTGTGTTCACCAGCCAGTGTCTTATAACTTTGTCAGTTTGTCGTTTGGTGCTGAGCAGGTAGTGTACAGTGGGGTTAGGGTTAGAGCTTTTTTTTTTTTTTTTTCGCAGAAAACAGCTGCCTGCTACAGCCGAAAATGACGCTGTGAGAGTGAACCATAACAGTAATGTTCCAGCTGGACAGCTAAACAATGAGTTGCAACTCGTTATAAAGCTCTGTAAAGCTGAGGGGAGCTGCAGAGTCACAATTCAGGGTGACAATTCTCTGTAGGTTCACCACGACAAGCAACCCCTCTCAAATTACACATTATTATTTGATTCATTGTTATTATAAAAATATTGAGTACAGATGCCCTGAGTTATTCATCCACACAAAAAAACATGAAGCAAAATAATGAGCATCAAAGCAGCTTGTAGTTCTCATGATGGTTCTTACATTCTGGTCCTTTATTGTGGACTACACTGAATCATACACATGCCAAAATGTATGCCAGTGAAACACAACTGCTGTATATGAAACACATTTAATAAAATGGAGACATAAACTAAGGCTCACTTTGTGCATTCCCACCACTTCCATGAGCTATTCTGTTTTTGAAGACCAAGTAATAGTGTATTCATAATGTGTTAATAATAAACTTGGACTTCTAACTCAGGAATAAAAAATACACCTGACTTATAGATAGATAGAACCATAGTTTTATTGTTAAGACAAAATTATAGTAGATTAATAAATTAGTCGATCAACAGAAACTTAATCAGTAACTATTCCCCGTTTATAGCTTCCCAGTTGTGAGTATCTGCATCATTTCTCTGTTTCATATCACTGTACACTGAATATTCTCCACACATTTTACAGACCAATCGATCAATCTATTGGCCAAGAAAATAATTGTCAGATCAGTCAATAATGAAAATAATCGTTAGTTGCAGCCTTACTTCATTGTGAGGCCACTTATCATCAAGAATACAGCTCCTAACACCAAATAACAAACCAAATTAAAAAAAGATGAAAATCTGTTTTTTTCCAGATTTTTCCTTCAAGGGTCATTTCATCCAAATTACACACCTCTAGTGATATTCAGTCATGGAAATATGTTTGGTTTAATTGTCCCGATTTCTATCTCCAATATTTATTTTAATTTGGGTGAACCAACCCTTCAAGAGGCAAATACAATTTTCTCTGTGATTTGAATATCAGTGTGTTTAATATTGAACTCTTTTTTTTTCTCTTTTATGGTTTATGTATGTATGTATGTATGCATGTAGGTATGTGTGTACTGCACCTTCTCTCCGTGTCCCATGTGTTCATTCTTAACATCACTCAGTGTTTTCCAGTTCGCCTTTGCTCCGCTGCCCGCTGATCGCGTCTCTGTCAGGGATTGGCTGTTCAGCGCATAGCCTTTCTGGTCATACCTATAGTGTGGACATTAACACACGACATACATTATTTAAGAGTGTAGGGAGATAGAAAGAAAGTAGAGAAAAAGAAAAGGAGGGTTTGTTGAGTCAAATGAAAAACACACAGAGCATACCTGAGGATGCAACTAATGATCCCTGGATACTGAGGTGATGAAACTACACAAGATACACCATCAATATTAGTCATCTGCGAACATGTACAAGAGTGTATCTATCTCTTTGTAAAGAGGGAGTAAATGTAAGCGTGTCAGCTTGTTTACATGTATGAACATGTTTTATTAAAAGGCTTTGATTTTTCCTGTGAAAGAGATACTGCACTGTATCTGTTATTATCTAAAGAAACCATCTTCTGCCATCACTGAATTACTCCCTTAATCTCTTAACTGATTTACAGTCACTGCATCTGTATCCCGCAATCTATTTGATCTGACATATGGCTGCCCATCATGGATGAATGCTTTCATACATCAATCAGCCTTTTATATCCACATATATCTATTCATACACACTGTGTCAAAAACAAAATTTGTCTAGCTCTCTTTTTGTCTAGCCCCTCCAATTATTCATTTATGTACCTTTTTAATATTCTTTTTAAAATCTTAATGCATCAGTGTGACTCCTGCTCTGTATTCTAGCAGAGCAGAGCGATCTAATCAAGGCATCATCCAAATTCATCAGTTTCCTTCAATTATGCAAGCAACCCTGGTCAAAACAATCCCACAAAGCACCACATCGCCACAGGAACTGGAGTCAGACAAACACTGTCTTTGTAAAGCACAGACCTAAATGTTAAAACGGAATGAAAAACACTGTCTGCTCCTTGAATAACATTCATTGTCATTCGTTCACTGCCGTCAGCATGTAAACTGGAGACAGGACCTAACAGCAGCAGAGATCAGGGGGGGAAAGCCAGGGATAAGAGAAGAATGGAAGGAGGAATGAAAGGAAGGAGGGGCACCGTTTTTTAGTTATTTAGCCCTTTGAATGTCAGGATGAGATGGTGTATTGACCGGAGACTAATAAGACCAAGATTAAAGCCGGCGCAATGGAGCCTGCCCCTCCTCTCTGTCCCTCTCTAACACACACAAGTAACTGGTATAACTAATGCAGTGCACACACAAAAAATGGCTAAAGCTACTGTTCATGGAGCAATTAGCCAAATTTATAAACCAGACGTTAACGACTGAAAGAGTGAGCAGAATAATGCCCACAGGTACCGACAAACACACCCCTGTATTTATTGTATTCTCACTTTGAAGCTGCGATTACACCATTTGACGCAATTTTCTGCCTAAAAATAGCTGTCAGTGTAACACTCAGGCAATCATATGCACACTGAAGCATTGTTATGTACACACTCAGAAATCAAAAAAAACACATTTATATTTCAGCCGCGGCCAGACTTGGGAACAGCCTTAATGAGTGAATGAGTCATAATTCAAAATCCCTCCACAGGAGCTGCTAATAAGAATCCAGTTTGATGCAGCTCACTGTGTCAGAGCTGGAATCCAGAAATATATCCGTGTTCTGCTTTTCTGTTATTCCCTCCATCCAATCCTGTCTAAAGTCCCTCTGGGATCGAGGAGGGACACGCCACCAGTCTCCTGACACGTGATCACTGGGGCTTTGCACTTAGTTTAGTTCATCGTGTGCATGTGTATGTGCAACATTGTTTAACATGAACACTGGGCTTCCATAGGAATGCTCAACTTTAGGCACATTTCACTGTGTATTGATAACTAACTAACTGTCTTTTTATACATACCGTGTCTTGTGTGGTGCTTGTGTGAGAACTGATCGGATGTCTATGTGCGCTTGTAAACATGCCAGCATGACCACAATAGTGTGAACAATTCTGTATTTGTTTATGAATGTGTGTATGAGTGCTGGTTGTTGCGTGGAAACCAGTGTGACTCACCAGGCCCTCAGTCTGAAGGCCTCTGGTATGTCTGGGTTGACCATGACGGTTGAGCTAAACAAAGCAGAGAGAGATCTGCCCCCAAAATCAGACAAGCGAGCTCCTTTGATGGCGACCACAGGCTGCCCAGAGCTGTCAAACTTCTCTGCCTGGAGAAAGAAGAAAAAAAAAAAGGATCCAAGACAGTAATTGAGGAGATAATGATGGCAAACAAGAGATGGCAAAAGTAGTTGTGTTATTGTCTGTTATATGTTCAGTCTGTGTCTGCAGCTTGGGGAGACCAGAAAGTAATATGTGGTATAGTTTGCTTTTATAATTGGACAACCTACAAGTTAATTTGAAAGTCGTTTTTGGATTTTGGCAAAGAGGAGGGATTAGCTCCTGCAGATTGAATGAGCTTAGAGAAGAATAGTGCCATTTCATGCACATTCGAGAGTTATTTAGCCTGCCGTCTCAAATCAGGGACTTTGGTCCAAAACACTCCTGAAGGTCACAGGAATGATTTGACCAATCCAAATTTTACAGCCCAGAAAACCTAATCAAACTGCTCAGCACGGAAGAGCAAACACAAAGATATGCGATGTGCACACGTTCGCTGACACGGATGCACAAGCACATACACGCATGGGCACCTTCATAAACACACGATTAATTACAGCCTGCTCAACATGTTTTTATGTTAAACTGCAAATCCATCCCTGGGTACAGAGGAAAAGCAAGGCGAGGGGGAGAGAAAGAGAGAGAGAGAGAGAGAGAAAGAGAAAGAGAAAGAGAAAGAGAGAGAGAGAGAGAGAGAGAGAGAGAGAGAGAGAGAGAGAGAGAGAGAGAGAGAGAGAGAGAGAAGAGAGAGAGAGAGATTATAATTATTACCTCCTCTCCCCACAGTGTGGCTGTCACCACTTTTCCAGTTGTGTCTATTAAGTTGAGGGCCCTCTTGGTGACTTCCCTGCTGGTCTTTGTGGTGATGCGGGTTGCTTCCTCTGCACTCTTGCACACTCCAATCACATCTACATGGAGAAAGAACAATTTCACATCTCCATCTATAGATATCTCATGCATACAGGTAGACAAATAGAGAAATGAAGCAATAGTATGTTATGCGAAGTGACACTTTTGAAATGTCTCTGCATGGTATAAAGTGTGAAAATGGCCCCTTGATGTACTCGACATATCATATCGTATCATATCATAAGTAGTAGAGATCCAACACAGCAGAGTGTTGACACCCCTCTGATACTGCCAAGTCACAGCAGACTGACACATAAATGCCATAACAGGCTAGCTAACACCAAGGCCCACAATCCAAATCACAACAAACACACTCATTCCTCATTTATGTTTCCTGTCATGCTCAAGGCCTAAACACTTCATTCGGGATCACTGCACTGAAGAGCAGTTACTGCTGAGCTCTAAGAAGGTGAAGGTCCTGGCCTACCATGACCAAAATTAAAAACTAAATCTGAACAAGTCGAATAATTCATAAAGCAGTTATTGTACAAGAAATAGGAATTTTCACACACAAGGTTAGAGAGAACAAATGAAGAAACAGATTACATCAAGTAAAAGTGTAAAAAGACAAAAATAATACACCTCAATGTTATGCTGCAGGTTTTAAAACACAGTCTATAAAACATAAAAACCACTAACAAATGTCCATCACATGATGGGCATTGATGTTTTAAAACACCTCTTGTTCTAGTGAATTGTTTTAAAATAAAAAAAGAATTTCACTGATATGAAAGAAGACAAAAGCAACCAAATTGGAGAAGCTAGGTTTGGTATTTTTACTTGATTTATAACATAAATGGCTCAAAAATTATTCATATTTATGGTTGGTTAATTGTCTGTTAAATATTTAATGGTGCCAAGACTAGTGCCCGTGCATTAAACAAAATGAATGAACAGAATTTCAATATAGATTTTGAGAACCAGTCATTCTGCGGACTTCATCCTCCTGTCTGCTATGTCTGCTAACCTTTTTCTAAACTCGCCCTTCCTCCTCCCTTCCTCTTTTGCTCTCTGTCTGTGCTCTCTCAGCCCTCCTTAATTCCATTATGATTGAGACGATGTCATCCACCTCTGAACTCCATTATCACCACAGGAACAGGCTGACAGTTCTCATTACCATGTTATAATCCCCTATTTAACAAAGGAGCAGAGAGAGAGGAGTGGAAAGAGAGTGAATGGAGAGACAACAGATGACACACAGGACATGTAACGATGCCCCTCTGCGACCGACGCAAACACAGTCCTCCAGGTAAACCACTCAGTGCATCTCTGAACTGTGTAGTGTTTATGTGCTAGCTTACATTGCTCATAGTTTACACTGATGTAATCATGCAATATTGCCACTGTGAATGTCTGTCCAAGTATGTTGTCTTAATGACCATTAATTTGTCGTCTAACATGGTGTGTCCAACACTAAAAGAGTGTATAGCCCTGCTTGTACTGATATCCAGCAATTGTTGCATAGCCTGTAAGCAGTTCGGCACTTCCCAATGCTACATCACAATTACAACAGACCTGACTGCACCTGAACTCATCCACCTGTGCTGGGTGTGGTCAGAAATACAACAGACTTGAACCTTTCAGTGTAGAGATGCCTTTCATCCAACATTTAGAGTGAATTTAGTGAGGAGACTATGTTCACCAGCTTGTCGCTACTAGGGATGCCACAGTGAGGAAATTTTCCCACCAACTAATAAATATTCGTCAATGACGCTCATCCGTAGAGTGCTTACTTTAAACTTCAACATTAGATTTTTAGTTTATATCTTCCCCTTATTTAAGAGTTAGTGACGGCAGGCTTCACAATGCTATGAGAGCTGCAAGAGTGTACCAAAACAGTAAAGTTGTGGGCCAGAAAGCCAAAACAATGAGCTGAAATTCACTGTAAAGCTCAGTAGAAGGGAACTGCAGAGTCAGGTTCATCATTACGAGTGACACCCCTCATGTGATCCATTGTCAATATAAAAACATTGATTATAGCTGCTTTTAAGTTCTTGTGCAGCACATTCCAATATTTTAGACATTTTGTTAAATTAAAACAAGGAATTTTGTAGAAATATATTTTTATATTTCTCAAAAGTAAATTATTGAAAAAATTATTTTTGTTGGTACCGAAACTCATGTATCAAACAGGCACTAGTATTGAAAACTTGTAAATGATACCCAGCCCTGCTACAAGTAAGAACAGTTATTGATAAATGTGATTCTTAAATGGTGACCAAACAACAGATAAAAGTCACCTGCAAATGGTAACATGCAATGTTATTCCCTAACTCTCCCACTTGCAGTGCAGACCAAAAGCAATCAATTAAAATTCCATCCTCATTGTCATAACTTCACAAACTTTTGTGTCACACCTGTACATCATCTTCCTAATAAGATTGAGTGACATGCTGAGAGAACACTCTTGAATTGCTAATTTCAACCCCAATCTACACTCGGATCATCCCAATTTACCTGTCAAAGAGATAAGACATTCATGTCAGGAACAGAGGGCAGCCACCGCAAGTAACCTTTCTAAAAACGGTGGAATGAACACTATTCTCTTTTTATCTCTCCTCTTTACTGTAGGCCTGAATTAACCTTCCCTCTGACCCCGTCATAATGTATTATTCCAGGACATCTGGTACACAATTGACTGACATGTGCTTGTCTATTAGGTCAGTTTTTTTAACCATCTATATCTATAGCCTTGAATCGCCTGGGTTGACTGAACAGTTGGAGGGATTATCCGGTTGATAATCCACATGTTCAAATCCTGACAACAGCTAGCACGGCAACGTCAAACCACACCTTTTCGGTTCTGTCATTGCGGACATGGCAGAGACATCGGTCGAAGTAACATGTACTGCAAAACATTACTGACAGTTCTTTTCTTCACAAATATCAACATGAACCTTGTCCTAACTATCCTGGACTAACACGTCGCTCTCTCTCAGACATACTTTACACGGCAGCCCTTCATGAATGTTGTCAAATTTCTCCATAGCTATCCACAAAAATCACTATCTGAACACATTTGTAGCTAAAATATGCCACATGATTGCTGAGTCACATGTAATTTTCTATCTTTAATATCTTGTTTCAGTAGCTGCTCACAAAGTTTGGAGAGGCGGTGAGTCATCTTAACACTCCAGTTTGCTGATTGGTTTGACATGTATCTGTCGAGATCAGGTGATTATTAGTCATGTTTTACAGCCTTGATTGCAAAAACTGAGTATGTGATATGTAGTCTGCCTCTATAAGGCAAAAAAACTCGAGCAGCTACGTCTCTTGCCTTTGCTTCCCGTCCTTTCCCAACTGTCCTTGGAACTGAAGCGCTACCTGCTCACTCACTGCTAAGTTGTTCTTTTATTGGTTAAATGGCAGAAATGTACAAATAGTCGAATTGGCAAACTTCTTCTCTTACCAATGATGGAGTCCGGGTCTCTGTTCTCCAGCTCTGCGATGGGCACAAAGTCACAGTGCAGTGTGGGGACGTCCTGAGTGTCATCACATGGCACAATGGAGGAATGAGCATGGAGGGTCATCTCGTAGTCATTCTTCAGTGTGGTGTACTGTTTGTTGGCCACCTTCAGTGTAGCTTTAGAGATGTAGTACACCTACAGAGAATGGGCGAGCAAAGTGTGCTGGCGTTATAAAATTAAACCTAATCAAACTGGTCATTTCCTGTAAATCTGAAGCAACTAAGACTGATCATAACCATGTTATTGATCCTGCTAAGGAAATTATTATTACAATACAACATGTTAAACCAAAACCTCATAATAACAATGTAAAAATCTTCAGGTCCAGCTAAGATGTGGTGTCATATCAGCGCCATCACTTCTCTAATTCACCAGAAAATAAGAAGCAGCTGAGAGCGAGTCTGCTAAACAGCACAATTTAAACCCAATCTGCAAGGCCCACTTCTTCATTTACTCCCCCAACTCTCCAATATCTTCTACTGAGTTTGTCTCAGTGGCTTACTCTCTATTCTTTCCTTACTCCCTATCTCTCTCTGATTTACCCCACACAGAGATAGGAGCATGAAACTAATGTGATAAGCATTCTGGCCGCTCGGAGCCAGTCACACCCACTCACTGTTCTGTCAATACTCAGATCACGAAGGGAAGACGGATTCATTCCTTTATTTATCTTTAGAGGGCAGAGGGCACAAATTGGATCTGGGGCTGTGTTGGGAGTCACTAACAGTGGCTGATACCTGAGCCAGTGTGACTAGCAAAATGATGGCTGGGGTTAATTGAGTTATTAAGCTCTGCGGGCCAGACTGAGCTGAGCAAGAGCTTCGACATGTGTTCTACCTGTCTGTAATTGCATAGGTGTACAGGGACATGCAAAGGGCATGTTCTCGCTGTTTAGACGGGGGCACCAACCATTTCTGCACAATAATAAGAGTTTTACCTCAAATAAACAATGGCTTGTTGATTGTTCCTCCAGCTGGTCCATGAGACTGGAGCTAAATGGTGCCAACACTCTCCTAGGAAAATGTTGATATCTCTTGCAGTCTGTCATCATGCATCTGTACACTTTATCTGACATTTTACTTTTTAATAACTTTTCTAATTATGGAGTTTAACACATGAATGCTGTACATATTTAATACTTGACTTCCCATGTGGAAAAACTGAACTTACAAGTCCCAACTGAGGGCAGCACGAACTCAGTGTCCTCAATAGTATTGATAAGGAATTTCTAAATGAATTATTCCTTTATATTCATGATTATTTTCAAAGATACTACTGTATATACTTAAATCCTTGTAATAATCCTGTTTGCAGCCCTCCAGTGAGGTCAGAGGTCAGCATCAGTTGTGTAACAGAAGCTGGAGCTGGTGGCCGCTATATATTTCTTACTAAAGGACAGTGAAGCAGCTTGTTGACACAGGGTCTTGAACCAGGGCCCACTGGTTAAAAGATGATCTTATTAACAAATGCTGCCTCCAAGGTTCTTTTAGACCAACAGGTTTGGCAAATAGATTCATATGTATTAGTGCTTGACTGACTTTCATTCTTGTATTACTATCTATAATAAAATGCAAGAATATATTACAGGATAGTTTAGGATTTTTCAAGTTCATCTTAATGCAATATTCACATACTAATATGTACAATTATAGAGTTATTGGTCACTAGGATCATTCCTCCTCTCCATATATCCCCTTGTGCTGCCACTAAGAGATGAGGGACAAAATCCAAAGTCCTCATTCTGTGCAAAAAGGGATTCTGAATTTCAGCCAAAGGTAATATGAGGCTTCAGCAGTCTGACTTAGCCAGTCTCTTGTGGTTCTCTGGACAGCATTTCCTTGCTCAGTCTCAGTTGAAGCCTCATATTAGTTTTGGACAAAGTACAGAATGCATTTTTGCACAGAACAAGGACTGTGTGGATTTTGTTTCCCCATTTCTTACAGTATAGTTTCACTACAAAGGGATAGGAAGAATGATTACAACGACTCATAACTGTCTAATCATACACACAGTAGGAGAGTATTGTATAAGGATAGATTTGGAAAGATGTGAACCTATCCTTTAATATCTTACAGGAATACTTACCCAAAAATTACTAATATTGTAAACATTTGCACATTCCTGGTCAATTTTTTGTGCATTCCCTTTCCAGTGTTTCCCCTGTATTCATCCTGAAGCAGCGCAATCATAAGCACCGCTGCTAAAATTTTCACACAATCATTAATATCAATGGGCTACTAATGATTTTCACTCGCACACTGTACAAGCACGATAACATCCTACATTATCGTGGAATTTTTTGAGTCATCGACTAGTGTATCAAATCCCAGAATCCTCCCTCTCCTCATTCTTCAAAGGACATCTACGTGAACTGTACTGTTATAAGAATAGGGTATCTGCCTTAAGAAACAGGGCAGTGCATAATGTGTGTGTATAGCGAGTGGAGAGAACAAGCGGCAGAAAAATGACAGTGAATGCGAGGGGAGCAGAGGAAAAGGTTAGCAGGCTGCAGTGTGTCAGTTAATAAATGCTACAGCTTGTCGAGAACAAGAAAAGTCTCGCCTGTTGTTTCCCCAACTGCTGGAAAAGTGAAGGGGATTAGCCCTGAAGTTAGCGACAATGGGTTAGCCTAACCTGACCAAGCTCACTTAAGGTGGACTGACCTTTAAGGTGGACCAGCTATTCTAATTTTAGTGTCAATCTCAGCTACTCCTGAACAGAGAAATGTTCAAACACTACTCTCCATGTGCTTTTCACTTAATATTGTAAATGTCTTTAAGATTACTTGACTTTCGTGGTATTTACTTACTTATGTATGTTTTAATCATTATACACCACAAGGCAAACTCTACTTAGCAAAAAAACCTGTTACTGATTCTGAATATAATCTCTGTATTACTTAAGCCCCATAGCCTGAAACGCCAGAAGAGAAACTTCATTCACGTATCATCTGTGGAGAACGCAGCCTGCACGACTGGCAGCCATCTCTGATGCAATTAAGATAACCAGAAAACCAGAAACCAATAAAACAATATAAAAAAAAAAGTTTTCACAAGCTGTAGTCAGCTAGATACAGTATTCCCATTTCCATATATCCACCTAAATGCTCAGTACGAAATATATATATTTCAGTAAAATATGACTTCATAAAATCCTCCACAAAATCCTCTAATACTTGCCTCTGGCTCATTCATTGGCCAGAAGTCCTGCAGGTATGAGAGGATTTTGCAGGGGGGTTTTATTGGGCAAAATTTTTACCAATGATACATTTGTGTGACGTACTCTGCGCATACAAAATGGATACCTGAGACTGTGCTTCGCAAGCAGTCAATGAACTTCTTATAGCCTTTAGATATTGTCTTGCTGTTGTCAAAATCAGTCTACTTTAATGAAGAAATCAAATTACAACCACATTAAGAGACTAAAAAGGACATCAGTACTAACATTTACTTGCAGCATTCCAGGTCTGGTTGATGTGGAGTACATACAAAAGTTATCATTTTTGACTGAAATTTCCAAGAAGCTCTTATCACTTTAAGTGTGGTTGGATATGGGTGAGTGGGATCTGCTCACCTTGCCTTGCTCCACTAGAGAGAAAAACTTGTCCACTTCGTTGTTGAAGGCTGTGATCTTGATTTCTCCCTGTTGACCAGCACATTCCCATTAAACAACATTTCATTTCATGGATAAAATGAAAAGCAGCCATGTGTGACATACTGTATGTTGACATGCACGCACATGTCAGACAGATATTCAGGCTTTTTACTCACACTTTCATCCACTATATCAAAAGAGAAAAGCTTTCCCTCTCCTTTAGAGTTACTCCACGTACGGACATTGGACTTGTTGGTGACTCGGGCTCTGATAGTCCACCTAGGGATAAAAATATATACTTGTAATAATAAATCAGCACTGACAGAAGTACAGTGTATATCAACAAAACTAGAGTAATTTGATAACATAATATACTGAACATGGAAACAATTTCACCTTAAATAGTAAAAGAAAAAACTTCCTGATAAAGAAAACATCCCCAAAATCTAAGCGTTGCAAATGTTTTACTTGAAAATGTTACATTAAGGCCTTCCATCATGTTTTCATCTTCAATTACCATCAACAACTTTCCATCATGTGGATTAAGAGGATTTAATGTATCAATTATAAAGAAAAAAAAAAATTACAGAAAAGTTTTCTTTGACCAGCAGTTATGTGCAACTTAACTAAAGGAGTTGCAGTCTAAAGGTCGGCACAAACAGTGAAGAATGCTGCAGACACACTTCAAAAAGCTTCCTCTTTTTGTTAATGAGCATCCCGACTCAGCTCACATCAGTCACCAAAGTGAAACACAACTGTGCAAAAGAACAATTCCCAAGGAAACTGGATGAGTGTCTTTTTAGTCTTTTTAAAGTTCCATGAAAGAAAAAAAAAAAAAAAGGCATCCAGCAACTTTCTTTTCTAAGACTGAACTAGGTGTTGTACATCTGCCAACTCCTGGATGCGTTTAAAAAGTGCTACTTGTTCTGTTTTTAACAACAGTCAGCCAAGCTCGGCAGTTTATGCAGCAGTGAGCTTTTTGACTGAGTTGATAATTGTGCAGTGGAGGATATTCATACCATAACTTTGCCTGCAATTAAATCCCCTATCATGAGAGCAGCTGCTGGCCCAGAGTGAACCCCATTTCCTGCTCAGTATGGATAAGACTGCTACACAAAGGTTTATGGCAGCCAAAAGCCAATTATAGTATGCTCTAGATGCTATTACTTAACACCAGCAGAATGGGATGAGAAAGCCATGCAGACGACCATAAAAAGACGATGTGCACATATACTGGATCCCTATATAATCTGCAGTACGTAACACTTAGCGCCACACGGACGCACATGCACACGCTCGCACTTTTTCGTTTCGTGCAAACATACGTAGAAGAACTACAGCTGCTGAAGTCATCGGTTTTACTCACTGTAGGTACTCCCCAACTTCAAAGTTAGAACAGTCATCAGTTTATTACAACACCTAGAGGCACAGTTATCTTTACAGCTTGCAATTTCAAACAGGGCTACATTATCAGAGCCCAAACATGGAGTGAGAGCTGACAGGGTACCTTTACTCCAATCTGGACAACTACATCTTGCTATTCTGTGCTCTCGTCTTTTTGTGGTCAACTTTAAGGTCAGAGACAGAGACTTAAGCCTAATGAAATGATAAGAAACGAGAGGGGAAAAAACAGCGGTAACATGGCACCCTGGAGGAGGTAAAGAAATTGTGAGAGGGAATGAAGAGGGGGAAAAAAAACGAGGTTGGCCAAATCCCCACTGGGCCAAATAACAGAATCAAAACCGCAGCAGCAGATCATAAAGACCCAGCAGTACCTGCCACCACAGTGTCTGTTTCTGAGGCAAGATCGGTCATTTCATTTCCATGCAAATGGGCTGACTAACATGCACATGCACATATCCACACAGACACACTCATTGATACAGAAAAAAAAAAAAGAATGCCCACACACGCATGCACACACCCACAAACACATATACACACACACACACACACATTTCCAAACATGCCCCAAAGTGCTACTCAGGAATGGCAGCAAAACAGGGAAGTGGAATCACAGCATGAGAGGAAATAGTTAAGCTGATGAATGAGCAGGAGCAGTAAGAGAAAAAAAAAACCATAAATATGTATAGTACAGGCTTTGCTTGGAATTTGAGAGGAAATACATGCAAGTCAGGTTCAGTGCTTTGTAACCGTCCACTGCAAAGTTTGGATTCTTATGTTTAAATTCTCTTATGGATATGTGTATATGAATGCATGTGAATGCAGATGGGGTGACAGACACACACACTTAAACTCACTTGCTTTGGTAGGGGTTGAGGCTAGAAATAGGAATCATTTTAGTTGAAGAACCCGGAGAAGCGCTGGCACCCTTCGTAGGTGAAGCCTTCCACGGTGACGTCTTCATGGGTGAACCCTTCGTGGGTGAAGCCTTCCACGGTGACGTCTTCATGGGTGATGCGTTCGTGGGTGAAGCCTTCCACGGTGACGTCTTCATGGGTGAACCCTTCATGGGTGAAGGGTTCCATGGCGTCTTCGCGGGTGAAGCCTTCATGGGTGAAGGGTTCCATGGCGTCTTCGCGGGTGAAGCCTTCATGGGTGAAGAGTTCCATGGCGTCTTCGTGGGTGACGTCTTCATGGGTGATTTTCCCACAAAACCTCTTCCACGGCCTCGGGAAGGAGAAAAGGCTATTGGGAAACAAAGTTAGATACTTTCAAATTAACAAGATTAATAGTGCAATTCAGTAGAGCTGAAAAGATCAATAAATTAACTGATTAGTTGGTCAACAGAAATTGACAACAATTTTGATGATAGATTTATTGCTGAAGTCCTTTATCAAGAAAAAAATATCAAAGATTTGCTGGTTCCACCATCTTAAATGTCAGGATTTGCTGTTTTTCTCTGTTATATCTCACTGTAAACTGAATATCTTTGGATTTTGGACTATTGATTAAGTGTGTGACAATGTCTTCTTATGCTCTGGTAATGATCTTACAGACTCACTATTTGTTGTCTGACATCTTTTCTTTTTAAGTAGAATCAGTAGTCAATGGTGAAAAGAATTGTGAGCCGCAGCCCTACAATTAAACCACTTCAGCTAGTGTGTATATGTAATAACAATACCATTTTTTGTCAGAACTAAATACTTAGTCATTCACGCCATTGTCCAATATACCATTTAATTAAACAAGTACATGAATGTTCCTTCATTATTACCTCAAAGTACAAAGTTGCCATTATCTGATGCTGACAAATTTATAAGAGCTGATAGTAATACATGCCTGGCAGAACACCTACCAGTTTGCCATTAGGCAGTACAAACTTAATTAAACACCCTGACAAAAATATTTAAGCAGTTATAAAACATTAGTGGTACTATTATCTGATCATGCAGGCAGCTGCCAAAATAATAAAATGCCTGAGAATAGCTGTTTTTCCTCACAAATTAAACTGTCCCCATGGACCTCTCTGTCGAGTTATTCATTTCCCCTAAACATCAGTTTGTGCCAATGAATAAAACTGTGTTTTTCTTGGGTAAGACTGCCAATCAATTATTAATTTCATAATTACTGTACTTATGCCTTTCAGCCATAAGGAAAAGAAATTAATTTAAGAAAGTAATTAGAATCAGTTATCAGAATCTAAGTCTCTTTGGCCACGACACAAACCCAAAAGACCAGTCTGTAAATAATCATATTCATGCATCACAACCACATTACATTTAGTTTGAGTCAGAGTTTAATGGCTGTTTTCAAAGGAAATGTGATTCTTTTGAATGTGCAGCACAGTATATATAGGAAGGAAGCTTATGATTACAGGTTGTCTCTCACAGTTGCTCCTATGAATTAATTGTTATATTTATTATATATCATATACGCTGAACTTATTACATGATCACCTGAAGGCTAATGTGTAAGTATTTAAGCTGTTAAATTTATATACATAGTATAGTGTGCTTTGTTGAATTGGATTACTGTGTTGACATTATTTGCCATGGTTACGTGCGCACTTACTTAACTCAGACCTAATATGAAATCTCACATATAAATGAATCAACACGACTAATGAAAAAGTTAGGAAAAACCTCCCTTTGTTTTTAAAACAACATAGTTCAGTTTTTATGTGTTGTTTTACAACTGACAATGACTGCTTGAACAGTTTGGACCAGCCCACAGAATCACTAGGTGTTAACTCACCTCCCACAATAAAGTAGCATCAGAGCCATCAGCAGTGATTCAAGCTAGATAGTTGTGTGCTGTCAAAATAAATTTCATGCAATGCTTCATTTTGGCATGGATGATCTGCCATATTGAGCAGCAGCATTTGGGGGAAGAATTGTCAAGCATAAAAAGAGGCAATTCCACAAAGACCATTCCTCTGATTTAAGCTCCTGTTCTGGAGCACAACAAATACTTACCTCTATGATACCCTCCTTTGCGGGTGTGTACTTCTGCGCGCGTGTGTATGTATATGTATATGCCTGTGTGTGTGTGTGTGTGTGTCATGAGAAAATTCCTCAGGGAAATCACAGATTGAACAGCTATTTTCAGGCGAGGGGTAATTAACATCAATATTCATACACACGCTATCCGGATGGAGTGTTAAAAGGAAGAAGCTGGTAGCGAAAGAAGAAAACGGGAGATGATAGGTGTGTGTGTGTGTGTGTGTGTGTGTGTGTCTGTGTGTGCAGGGAGGGGGTCTGAAGAACAGAGCAAAGAGAGGGGCATAGAGGTTTATCAAGGATCCTCATTTTTTGTGATTAAGATCAGTACAGGCTCCTTATATTTATGCCAATAACATATTTAACAGCCCCTGTTTATGACAAGTGCTTGATGATGAGGACGTAGGAAGAGAAAAAGAGAGAAACATATAGACAGGAAAAAAAAACAATATATAGAGAAATTTAACAAGAAAATGAGTGTGTGTTTATAATAACAATAATAATAGTAATAATAATAACTTTAATCTATATAGCGCCTTTCAAGGGATCCAAAGACGCTTTACACATAGTGAGGCAGACAAAACAAAAAGAGAGAGACAGAGAGAGAGGAGAAGAAGGGAAGAGCTGTGAGGACAAAGGAAACCTGCAGAGAATGGTTACTGATGAATAATGAATTTTTTTTTTTTTAACTGCACTTCAGCGAGTGCAGATCTCTTTTTGGAATTTAAATATCTGCAAAGCAGTTTGAAGGTAGTCTATTTCAAGTGATAGCTGCTGATGAATATTTAACTGGAAACACAGATCTGTCTGTGTCATGACCTCTGACTCTCCACCTACTGCTCAAGAACGACTACTTTTTTCTTTTAATTGTAGACTGTTAATAATAAAATTGCGACTCATATTTTGATGCTTTTCCATTGACGAGAGTTTGGAATGCTCAAACAATAGTCAATGCTTTTGACTATTTGAAACAAACATTTGAAATTTCCTGTGTTTTGTGAAACTCTGCTGATACCAGAGGAAAAATGCTCTCTGACCACATCTTCCCACTCCAGGGATGCCAGAGGTCAGCGCTCACAACAGAGGAGAACGCCTGGAGCTGATAGTGGATGCTTTCCATTCTGCTAATTATGCTTCATTCTGGCCTCACTCCTCCATCCTCCAGCCCGTGACCTGGAAATTGATCAAGGTCTGCCATCATCGAGGATGTTTCAATTCCTTAAATGCATCTCAGAGGAGAAGAAGAGCGAGGAGGCCTCCAATTGAGCGAGGAGACACGGGTTTATCCTAGGAGGAGGTTTTTTTTTTTTTTACAGGTCTGCTGATCTGATAGGACAGTAAAGAAGCAGCCGCACAAGCTCCTGTGGAAAACAGTTTTACTATAATATTTAATAGCATTATTATACTATTAATATAATATTAATTAGCACCGGTCATCCAGTGCCATGTCCACAAACAATGTATGATGAGAACTGTTCTCTGGAGAGCTTCTGCTGCCTGGAGTCTGCTCCTTACAGACATACAAAATCTTTTAGTTATTGTGGTTTTGAAACATTTTTCATTATTTTTATTCTGTTTTTGTTTCTATCTTGACAATTTTGATTTTATTGTTATTATTTAAATTTGTATTGTCTACCTTTTCAGGGTTATTTCACTTATTTTCTGATCTCTATATTTGGCTTGTTTGGGCCTTTCTTGTTTTATTGGTCAATGTGATTTTAAATCTCTGTTTGTTTTGTTGTTGCTGATGTTGTCTGGATGCCAGGAACATGACGACCACTTTGTGGAAGCTAATGGGGATCCAAATAAAGAATATAATATTTAATATTACTGCATGATTGTTAATACTGTACTATTACCCATAAAACAAATAACAGCACAACATTTTTCATGTTTATTCATGAATTAAAAATTATGAGATGTGGGTTTAATCTGAATCATGAATAAATCATAAAAACCTTTTCTATTTTCTTCATCTTTTCTTCCTTTTTTTTTTTAAATTTCTGTTCCAAGTGTACCTTGGCTCAATCTGTAAGAATGTTTGTCCTAAACAGCTGTACAATCATAGTTGTTATTAGTCCTGTAATATCCAGTCTGAGCCTGAAAAGGACCAACTTGCGATACGTGCAGCCGTTCACAGACATATTATAGATTTTGTTAAGAAAGATTTCATTTATAGCTGATTTTATTGCGCCCTCATGTCTGTTCTATTCTTTCAGTTATAAAGTATTTTTATTTGTCTATTGGTGTTATTTCTATTATTCTCTGATGCAGCAATAGACCAATAATCAGAATTGGAGCAGCAGTCATCAGACAGCAGGTGTTTTTCTTTGAAACAGTTTTATACTGTTATTATTTCTAGACATTATGAGACAGCTGCACAAGATGCCGTGCATCATGAGTAATTGCTGTAACCTCAAAATGAGGCCGCAGTGAGCAAGGTCCCATTTGGTAAATACAATTCCTCCGTCTTTGCTTCTCTTGTGACATCTCTCTGTCACATCCCTGTTTGGAGGAGCTAAAACTCGAGGAGGAGTTGTGAGTGAAGGACGCAAGGAGCCACATTAGCCAAATGGAAGCACCCAAGGGTGAAGTGTGTTACTCAAGGGCACGTCAGCAGGAGATGCATTTCTGCACAGGAGCTTGAACTCAGACCCTCTATAAAACAGCAGCCTCCCTAGTCATTACACCACCCACTGCTCATTGGAAACACTCCATTTGTAGCATTTAGCTATCTGGTGAACGCGCTCACATTTATCGACATACTGAAAATGCAATTTACAAAAATATTGGAAAGTAATCAAACACTTAACTACATTCAGTACGATAGACCACTTGAAGCCTTTACTCAGAAGGCTTGTTTTGGGCTCTAAAGATGAATGCAGGACCATTTCATCAACAGAACAATTAAAGAGCAGCAGGTTTTCTATATCTTGCTGAATCTCTGAGGTAACACAGATCAAAGGATCTAACGAGAAAAGAGTCTGACAAACTACTTAGAGCAGAGCCTCGTCTTTGCTGAGTCAAGTTAGTTGACTTTCTCTCTCTCTCTTCCCCTCCGCATGTATATCGCTACGAGGGGATTCAGTCCACAACACAATATTCATGAAGCCATGAACTGGAGGAGCCATCAGCCCACACAATCTCCCTCAGTCACAACACACACATACAGACACACACCTACACACACACACACACACACACACACACAATATATACCAAGCACTCATTATCCACCCACATGCCTACATCCTCCACTGAGGACTATTGGGTATGTTTCTGCCACATAACAAAATCAATGTCAATGCTGAGAGCAGTTGGTGGTATAAAACAACTGAGTGAAACAAAGACTAAGCTAATAAAAGAAGATCTGATAAAACAAAGGCTACTTTAGACATGATACATGGTACCAGCTCCTTTGGCAAGAAACCAAACGTCATTTGGAGGTCCTACTCTGTTATAAAAATCTGGTTGGTGGTAAAACAGTGAAAGGGGTGAGTTATAGACTCCACTAGCCGCAGTGGCCAGTGGGCAACAAGATAGTTTCCTGCTCTGTTAGCTGGGCAGTAAATATGATAAAAGTGCACAATGTGATTTGAAAAAAAGGCACTTGAGCTGAAGGAACTGCACTCTTTCATTAATTTAGCATTTCCTGTGGCTACCTTCAGCTGGTTGAAACCCAAGCTGTGCCTCATGATACTGTTTCATCTAATTCTTCACCCTCTCTCAGAATACAACCTTTGAACACTTGAGTGCTGTGAATATCAAAGGGATGGAAAGCGGGTTTTATTTTTGTAGTCCGTAGTGCTGGTTTAAAGTGTGGTATAGGCTAGTGCTAAATTAGATTGATAAAAAGAACAACAAAGACTCTGTTGGTGCCAAATTATGGCTGCGGAACAACGGTTTTGAGGAAGAAAATCAGTGAGATGACTGCAAATCATTTATCAGTGCATGGCTCCCTCTGCTGGTGACGTGGAGTCTTTTTCAAAATACTCAAATTCTCTCTAAAATATCTGGGCCAAAACTCACAGCAATCTGACAAACTCTCACAGTTTCCTGTTAATCTAAAACTATCATTAAATGTGCATAGCTGACAATGACTGTAAATAATCAACAAAATACAAATGTAGAGTTCTCTGATTAAATAATTGAGAAGAAGCAAAAGGTAATTTAAAATAAAGACACTAACTCCTCATTTAACAAAGAAGATAACATTTTATAAAGTGCAAAATGATGTTGAATTAGTTGAATTACTTGAAAATGATCACATGTATCCCTGACATCATATTCTTACTCATAGATATGGTTTGGTCCTCTACGGGCACCACATTTTAAGAGTTCCTCCTGTGTGACTGCACTCATTTGCTGGCAAAGAAATTCAGTGATGTCTGGTTGACAGAACTGTTTAGGATGAGTAAAGACCTGCTCAGTACATTCAACTTCGCTAAATGAAAAAACTTGAACTTGTTTATATTACTCAGGTACTTAATTACTGTTAATTACTTTAATCAGCTAAGTAAATAACTTACTACAGTATTTATCTATATGACATGTAATATCCATGAACAGAAAGCCTGAGGGCCTTTGTCTGAATTGTTTTAGTGTGTTTAAAAATGATTTTATTTCAAAATCTCTTCAGTGCATACAGTAGCATCCACATATATTTTTTGTATTACTCTCAATATTCCATAATTGCTGCTGGTTTCAAAAACATAGACCAGAGATTTTATATTGGCTCTGATAGCTGTATCAGCCGCATGCTGCTCACTTGTGTATTGACAAGCACAGGTTTCGCTGTAATATATTCTTGCTATATGCAAAATATCAGCGCTGTATTCAATAACGGCCTGTTTGAGAGATACCAATCAAATTTATCAAATTTGCTGGCTATCGCATGCCGTTTTTGTGCTTTAGTTGGGGAATATTTAGGTCAAATGCTGTTAAGAATCCATCACCTTTTCATAGCAAAATATGAAATTTGTTTTTGTCACTGCTGCTGAGAGTGAGGAGTCAACGACATGCAAATCTACGTCTAGACTGGATAATTGTATATACAGAAGTATGAAATCATAAACAAAATCTTTGACATGACACTCACTGCTATTGCTCTTATAGGAGGGTCCAGGTACTGCAGCAGATGGAGGGGATGCTGGGACAGAGGTGCTTGAGGCTGACTTCTCTGGAGATGAAGTCTTACCTGCGAGTTGAACAAACAGCGTTAAGGGGATTGGTGGAGGCTGCTTATTACTGTTTCTCAATTCATGCATGCGCATTTTAAGAGAACCATACCATCTGTATTATATGGGGTGGGATTTCCAATCTTCTCTCCAGTTTCCTCGGCCGACTTCAATATCTCCATGTCCATCACAATCACCACGCGCCTGGAACACAAGAAGAAGAAAGAAAATAAGGCCAAAGGGGGATTTCATGCAGCAAATAGAGAAGAGGCAAAGGGAAGAAAGAAAGGCAGGAAACAAAGAAGAAACACATACCTGCCGTCTGACAATGTGTTTGTGACGATCTTCTTCAACATACACACACAGTTCGGTACCAAGAGGTTCTCTTCTTGCAGGTTGTTTAGCTGGGTGGCCAACAGGAAGGCTGTATACACAAAAGCATTTACCTGATTAACTTGTTTGACTGTCAGCCATCAGTCAAAAGACGAGAGACCATGTGTACCTTTGGAAACTGAAAGTTTTCTGGCTACTTGAAGATACTCACAAGAGAAAGAGTTCAGACCATCACTCATCATAAGCCGGAACCTGGGTGGACCTGAGGCATTACTGATCTGAGCGATTTTCTAACAGAGAGGGAAGGAAGGATTATACAAGCAAAATGACAAAAAGTGAAGTCTCAGGATCATCATGTTTGATACTGGATAGTGGACAGTTCCATGAGGCCAATTTTAATTTTTATTTATTTATTTGAAAAAGGGATAATGTGCATTAATCAACATTCAAACAAATCTAATGTACCCGAGTTAACCAAAAGGCTAGTTTTCATCAGCAGTAATTGCTGGATATTAGTAATGATTTTCATATTAACATCTCTCACCAGAAGACCACAACATTTTTCAAATTCTGAGACTGACATTACTTTTTGAGCTGCAATCAGGATCCAAAATTTTTCGTCTGCCAGCCAAATGACTAGTGAACTTTCAAATTTTACCAGCCACTCAGTAGATTACCATTGTTTTTTTTTGGCTGATGAGTGAAGCAAATCTACCAGCCACTTACATATTTTACTGACATTTGGCTGGTGGCTGGTGCTAATTTGCTAGTTTTGTGCCCTGGCTGCAATGATTAATTGATTGGTTCCCAACTACTCTGGTAATCAATTCATCTTTTTGAGTAATTTTTTAAGAAGACATTTTGAAATTTTCTGGTTCCAGCTTCTCAAATATGGATATTTTTCTGGGGTTTTTTGTCCTGTATGATGGTAAACTTAATGTCTTTGAGTTGTGGACTGTTGATTAGGACAAAGCACAACATCTGAAGACATCACATTGAGCTTAGGGAAACAGTGATTGAGATTTTTCACCATTTTATGACATTTTATGGGTCAAACAACTAATCGATTAATCAAGAAGATAATCAACAGATTAAATCAAATCAATAATGATAATAATCATTAGCTGCAGCCCCAATTACTTCAATAATACTTGGTATTTTATAGAGTGGAATACCATGAGACAATACAAGCTTGTCTACTTTCAGAGGGTTTATGGAGGCAGCTTAGCAAATCAGACTGTGTTATGGCACTATTTTATTTTTGAAACAATGTGAAAAAATACCTTGATTTGTCATGAATTCAGTTCACCTGATTGACAAAAAACAGACATCCCCATGTACTTATATTATCCATAACCAGCTTCTAAAGTTAACATTATATGATAGATGATGTTCCACATCACATTCTCTTCTGGTGGTGTTTGAAATACAATATAGATGGATTGGTTGGTCAAGGACTCCTTAAATTCACTTACCAGAAGCTGCAGCACGGGGTTTTTCACCTCTGAGCCTTTGTATAGGGCCTGGACAGTGACATGGACATGCATGGACATGTTATTAACCACTTCCTGGCCCCTATCTCATCACATTACCATACTGCTACTACAAGGGTGCAAAGGTACAGAAATGCCAAAAAATGCGTTGTTCTGCGTCACTATTTGGATAACTTAAGCAACATGTATGTATTTAATCACAACATAAACACATGATCTCATTATTAGGCTTCTAATAATTAGCTCAGAAGCAAGGTTTTCAAAGTCGATCTGTTTGTGTTGATGCTGCTGTGAGGCTGTAACTTCAGTCTCCTTAGCTCACACTGCTAGCAACTGCAGCTAGTAGTCATGCACTGCTAAATGTCAGCCTCGAGAAACACAGTCAGCCAGAAGTAAAAACATTCATTCACTTGAATAAATAGTCATGCTTACTTCAACCGCCCCCCGTGAGAGTTGTACACTCATGTCTCTGATAAAGTTGTTCTCAAAGCCTGTGGACTAGCTTATTGCATACGTATTTAGGGTAATGGTATCGCGAGAAGAGCGAGGCAAACGATACTTTGGTAATTATGTCAATTGAATACGAACCACATCGGATATAGAACATTTATAGTTTCAACATAAAATAATGATGTTACCGATATCTCGGCATGGATGAAAGAACGCCACTGCATCAAATTCAAAGCCCTGACACTTGCTTACAAAACAGCAGCTAAAACAGCTCCCACCTACCTGAACTCCCTCATTCAGGTCTAAGCTCCCTCCTACTCACTACACCCAATGAAAGGCGCCTGGTACCACCACCACAACAGGGCCCTAAGTTGCTCTTCTCTTCTGTTGTTCCCCAGTGGTGGAACAAGTTACCCAACTTCATCCAATCTGCTCAGTCTCTCTCAATCTTTAATAAAAGACTAAAGACCAAGCTCTTTTGTGAACACCTCTGCACTTGATGGACTGAAAAAAATCTGCTTCTATGCACTTCATACAATCTATGCATTGCCTCTGTGCACTGCCTGTTGGCACATATGTCCTTTTGGACTCGAACTTAGCTTTATGGCACTTACTTGCATTGTTTTCTCCTGACTAGATCCTTCCTTGTGTTGTATCAACTCTAAGACACACGTCGCTTTGGATAAAAGCGTCTGCTAAATGAAATTAAATTGTAAAATTGTAATTGAGTAGCAATGTGCTTAGACGTAAAAGTTTTATTCTGAAGGCTCCTGGCGGAAACTATTCTGATGCACGCTTCCTTGACACCGGTGATCTGAAACTCAAAACAAACCCAGAAGTACCCTCAAGGTGCTCACTGCCCATGAGGTTTTGTTGTGCTTCAGAATGGATCTTCCGTGCGTCCAGTGGCAGGATCACGTCGCACAGAAATGGACCAGGCTCGATCCCGAGTTAAAGGATCGTTTTATATCCCTGCAGCAAATAGATGATGTTTTTAAATGCGCCCTAACTCTGACAACGTGAGTAGCTAGCTAACTACCTTACTACACTGCCTCTATCTTAGTCTTTATTATCTAAATGGAGGTCTTTGGAGGCCATATAAGTATATTAAACTTAGTATTTTGATCAACCATTGTAGGTCATAGCTTTATTTTTGACTGGATCATTTGAAAATATTTTCCTTTTCATCACTCAGTGTTGCAAAGTCTCCACTGACTTGTCTAAATGTAATTTGTAAATAAACTCTAACTTCCTTGATAATGCTGCTGTGGAAGTTTTTGAACAGAGAGGGAACTCGTTTAATTGTTAATCAAGGAAAACGTATTTGTTATGTGTCTGTGGTCTGTGTCTCTGTTTTCCAGCCAAGATGATCTGGACTTTGTGCAGTGCATGTCTGCAGGATACTCTTTACAGAAGGACCCAGAGCAAGCAACCAAAAGCAGGGAGAGGGGTAATGCTAGCTTCAAGACCAGAGACTACACCGCAGCTGCTCTGCACTACTCACAGGTGACATGAAAACAATCTCCCACAGTTCAGATGTTTCAGAAAATAGAAACTTTGATCCACGGATCCAATGGATCAATCATTCTATTCAAAATCCTAACTAGCTTTTGATTATGTCATGCAGTAATGGCAGTGTATCAGTTCACAGTACAAAAAAGTAACCAACTGTATTAATCAGAGAAAGTTGTCTAAAGTTATAGTCATGATATCAATCAATCAATCAAGTTCACATGCAGTTATTCAGGCACAATCAGTAAAATGCAATCGTGTCAGTTCCTTCAAATTGTGCAATAAAAATAAATTAAAAAGTAAGGATTATTAATAATTTAAAAAAGTTCCTATGATCCTAGTGGCCTGATTGTATTTCTGAGCCTCTCAGTTTTGGCCTGGTGTATCCAGTACCTTCTTTCCCAACCGCAGCAGGGAGAAAAGGCCACTATCCGGATGGTTGGGAACTTTAATGACTCCTCTAGCTTTATTCTTGCAGCACCTGGTGTAAATATCCTTTAGGCAGGGTAGAGCACCACCTATTGTTAATAACAATACAGATAAATATAGTATCTCTGTGAACTGGTTCAAAATCAAACATAGACATGAAGTTATGTCTTCTGTATTACAAACTGCAGTGTAAAAATCCATTATATCACTGCATGCCTCCCAGTACTAATTAATATGCGGCCTCTCTGTCTCTTGTCATGACAGGGCATATGTTTTGCTCCCCAAACTTCGGAGCAGCTGTCTATGTGCTATGCCAACCGCTCTGCTGCGCTCTACCATCTGCAGCACTACCAGGTGAGATGCCACCGTCTACAACAATGAAATAATGAGGTAGTGTAGTCCTTGCGGTATCATTAAAACTTTGTTTAAACCAACACTGCTTCTCATTTGCTGGCTGAAAATTTGCCTGTAGATGTTTAACAGATTGTGTTGCCATTGTTTGATCATTTTGAATAGAGCTTGATTTCAGGAATCCTGCAGAGAATCTTTTTGAAATTCATATGTAAGCAGGACCCACTCATGCTTGACATGCTGTCAAGTCCACACGAATATCAGATGATTTACAAGAGCACATAACGCCACCCTGGTGAGCCTGGAAATGCGACCAGTCCATTTAGCTCTAACCCGAATCTGTCACCCCCCCTCACACTGCATAAACTGACGCGCCAGATGGTTTGTGTGATCTCGTGAATCCTGCTGCCTCGTGAGGTAACACACTGCAGACATGTGGTCAGAAAGCAGCCTTCACCCCTGGGGACACCCGTCTCTCCCTTGTTTAGATGGTTTATACTGCAGGAACTTTTCCAAGAACCCAGGAAATATATAGACATAACTATAGATATTAATGGACCTTTAAAACCAGGGGCATCTGCTTCTATAATACCTCATTTAATTGAAGCCTATCAACCTTATGATTGCTAATTGACCTAATAATTCATTTTGACACTAAAAAAGCAAGTCAGACATATTCTAGACTATTTTTGTTACTTTTATACTACTACTAATAAAGCTCAGAGTCTAAATTCTTATATATGCTGCAATGACCACCCGGTTTAGAAGCACCAGCTGAGTCCAGTGTTGTAGCTGTCCCACTTAGAAAGGAAACCTGCATCATGGTTAGAGTCTGTCTGCTTAGAACCCAGAACAAGAGCTACTTCCTAAGATACTACTTTAAGATGTGTTGTTCCAACTTATCTGTATATATGTAGTCTTCGAAGCATACTTAAGTGTCCTCAAGTCTCAAGTGTCGCAAGTCAACATCTCCTGGTATATATTTAGAGCCATACTCGACTTGTTTCAACATTTTACAGCCAAAATGTTGACTTTAATAAGTTAGTAAAAATGTCAGGCATCTTTATGCTTTGCTCACAATCTTAGATTTTGTAGTGTTATACACTCCAGTGTTTTCTTTTTTTCCCCAGGAATCTCTTGCTGACATTGATAAAGCCCTGGAGAACAGCTACCCCTCCCATCTTGTACACAAACTAGAGAGCCGCCGCACACAGTGCCTCAAACACCTCTCTGTGGGTCAAAAGGCAAAACTGGATCATCACAGTCCTGCCTCAAAGAACCATCAAAGTCCAGACGCAACAAATGGACCATCTGTTGGACCCCTCACATTTGGGATTTGTCCTCAAGTCGCTGTCGGCTTCAGCCTGGAGAAAGGTCGACACCTGGTGGCTGCAGAGAGAATAGCAGCTGGAGAGGTGATCCTTAATGACAGGCCGTACAGTTATGTCCTCATACCAGGGAGGAAGGAGGTGAAAGTGAAGGGAGGAAGGCAGGAAACGGAGAAGGGAGTGCTGTTTGGAACAGAGCAAAGGCGCTGTCACAGGTGTTTGACTGAAACACTGTGTCCTGTGCCGTGTGAGGGGTGTAGTTACAGCCAATACTGTTCAACTGGCTGTCAGCGAGATGCCTGGGAGGAACATCACTGCTGGGAGTGTCCACTCGGAGCAGATCTGATGGCGATGGGTGTGATGTCACAACTCGCTCTGAGGGTCACACTAAAGGCCGGGTTAAAAAACATCCGAATGGCCAATGAGGCTAAGGAGGAGAACATAAAGTCCGAGTTAAGCTGTTTAAACAGTGACTGCAGTGAGTCCAGTAATTCCAATCAGCATCATACATATCAACCCAATCCTACATTATACCGTGGTGACTCTTACCTGAGCGTGTTTCACTTGCTGCACCACCTCAATCGCCATAGCCCTGGTATGCGTTTCCTGTGTGCCGTTACCGCCGCAACCCTGTACCTGAGGCTCAGCAAGGCTGGACCTCCTCCTGCATCTTGGAACCCCAGTGGATATTCAAGGGCAACTGGCCAATCACCTGATGGAGCAGAAGAGGAGGGCGGTAGCAGTGATTGGAGCCCGGAGCTGTGGTTGCTGGGAAGTGCAGTTCTGAGGCACATCCTGCAGCTGAGGTGTAACGCCCAGGCTATCCTCATGCTGCAAGATACAGGTGACTCTCAGTTTCAGTTTTCACAAGTGTTGTAGTTGTTCAGCGTTCACATCTTAGGCCCTTTAAATTCTGATTGTGCTTTTAATTTAGGTAGTAATTGCAAGGCTTTAACTGAGAGAAAGAATTTAAGAGTTGCATCTTCTTGACCTTTCCTTATCGGCTTTTGCATTTCACAGGAGTAGCAAACTCGCCAGTGCAGTCCAGCCAGGAAATACGCATTGCTACAGCAATATTCCCAACTCTTAGTCTTCTGAATCACTCCTGCTGTCCCAACACCAGCCTGGTGTTCAGCACTGGAGCTAGTGCTGATCCCTCTGGTTCAGATCTGCCTGCAGACTTCTGTGGAAATGTAGCTGAGTACAGTGGCTCGGCCCGTGGGGTCACTGTAACTGTCAGAGCAGCCAAAGCTATCGCTGCTGAACAAGAGATCCTGCACTGCTATGGTAAGAAAATGATGATGCGCCCATTGTATGAATCAGAATCACTTTGATTTGAGAACAAAAGGGTGCAAAGAAAACAGAAAGACAGTATAGCTATACATTCTGAAGGATAGAGGTGAGCAATGTTTAAATATAATATTGATACTGTGATATAAGAGTCCTGTTTTATTTTTTAAATAACTTAACATAGCTTAAATGTTATCTTAAAAGGATTCATCATATTGCAGTGTTGTTCTATAACCATCTTGTCATCTATCACTATCTATCCTCCTTCTTTCAGGTCCTCACAGCAGTAGGATGGCGACCCAACAACGCAAGCGTCTCCTGCAGGAACAGTACTACTTCCTGTGTCAGTGTGAGGCCTGTACCCAGCAGCAGGAGGAGGAGGAGGAGGAAGAGGAGGGCGGGTCAGAGGACAGACAGCAGCGGTCAGGTGTTAGTCAACACAAGTCTGGACTCCTGTGTGTCAAGTGCAAAGCATCTCTCAAAGTAAGCGTTCTTTAGTGTTTTTGTTGTCTAACAATTATAGAAGATGAATTGCACTACTACTTTTAAGGAAATCCTCTGTCAATATTTTCTCACTATTGTTTACATGTCAGTCCTACTCATTTGACACATCATCTATCATATGATTTTCAGAAATGCAGTAAGGACAGAGGAACAGGATTTATATGTCAACAGTCATGTTGTGGTCATCATATTACTTCCTCTGAAGTGAGCCACAGACTGCAGGAGATCAGGCTGGACCTTGAGGAGGCTGTGGACCTCATGGAGAGAGAGAGACCAGGTGCTTTTGAAAAACTATATCCAAATCCAAATGTATCATTGTCATTTGTTAAGTCTTTGGAACATCTTCATGTTACATTTCTGCCCTTCCTTCCCCTAGATGAAGCTCTGAGATTGTTGAAAAGTACTCAGCGTCAGTCTGGACTGATCCTTGCAGAGACACACCCACTACAAGGGGAGCTGGCAGATGCTATGGCCAGAGCGTACGCTACAATGGGTGGGAATAATAATGCATGTGTATTTGAATGTGAGCTTTGTGGTTAATACATTCCTGC
Source organism: Thunnus maccoyii (assembly GCF_910596095.1). Lineage (NCBI taxonomy): Eukaryota > Metazoa > Chordata > Actinopteri > Scombriformes > Scombridae > Thunnus > Thunnus maccoyii. The sequence continues at coordinate 16,352,014 of NC_056545.1, forward strand.
TGTCTCATGTGGTGCTCGAACTGCCCATCCATTTAGGTACATATCTGTGCATATCTGTATTGTTTTAAGATACACTTGAAAAATGTGAATCTATCTTTTAATGGACATTTCCATAAATTGGTATAAATGCACTTTTACCATTAATGAACATCTCTACCTATCAGCTGAGTTTTATAACAATAACTTCCTGGATGGAAGCCACCTGAAAAGGTCTTGATCTAAAACCACAGTGCACCCTGGGAATTTGTTTTCGGCAGACATAGTTCAACAAAGTGCTATAGATGACTCAGCAAATTTTTCAACAAGATGTCACAATTGTCACAATTTTCATACCACTGTGTCCTTGATAGTAGTGGTTTCTTGGGAACAGTGTCACTTTGTGTGCTTTTCAGCAGACATGAGAACATTATTGGCCCTGGCAACAATATGGCAATGGAAAGCTTACTTTTAAGTCAGAAATAAGCATGCTGACACCCCTCAAAAAACCTTTTCCAGACTTGAATAGAAGAGTAGTCCTAACAGCTACTGAACAAGCACAGTGCTGATTAGCCACATCGTGTCAGAATAATCAGCTGAAGTGCTTAATAGTATCATTTAATTTCACAAAGCCAAGAAACCAGTAACAGAATATGCAAGAGAATCTGACTTGACTTGTGACGTTACTTAGAGCTCTGGGTAGAAATGATTTTGCAGTCCTCTTACTGCTTTGTTTCCTGTCTGCTGCTGTTGTAGGTGACTGGAATAATGCAGCTATTCATCTGAAGCATAGTGCTGTAGCTACTGGCTCTCAGTATGGAGAAGACAGTATTGAAATGGGTCGACAGCTCTTCAAATTAGCGCAGCTACACTTCAACGGGTGAGTAAGAGTTGCACAGACAGGAGGGAACATTTTTCAGACTTTTTTCAACATCTGATGTTAAATGTGTAGTCACAGTGCAAATAAATGCCCAAACATGGGACACTAAGTTTAATAAGATGAAGACTCTACGTGAGTCTATAAGGTAACAATCTTAAAACTCCCACTATTTTATTATTTTGACTGATAGGAATAGTTTTAACAGTTGTGTGACTTTTTCCTCTCCTTCTCCCAGTGGTGCCAGAGGCCCGGCCCTCTCTGTCATCCCCAAGGTCAGACGTCTCCTCTGCCTTCACTGTGGCCCTCACTGTCATGAATTACAGGAGCTGCAAGTCATGGAGGACTGTCTACGACAGTAGTCCTACACATATACCAGAATGTAATTCTTTAACATATGTATATAGTTTTGTACTCAGTGAAACTGAATAAAATCGATAAAATGTTCTCACTGTGGGCTTTGTTGGCTTTTGTATGCATTAAGGAATTGATTTTTTACTGTGTGTGTGTATATACTGATATACAGTTTATAAAAATACTGTTTTTGAAGCAACACACTGATCTGCACAGCTACCAAATATCCACAGGTATACATGGAGTTTATCGTAGCTCTCTGACCTCTTGGTATCGGACTGTATCCATCAATAATTTCAATTTCATGCTTCAGTGGTAGACTTTCAATGTGAGGCAACTTATCCACCAGGTACTTCCAGGTTACATGTACCTCTCTAAACAAAACTGTAAAAGAAAATATGTGCGTTTTTTTCATTATTCGGCTTGTCCACTTTTTATTTATAGCCCGTCAGGAGCAGCTTTATACTGTAGCAAGTTAATCAATCTATAAAATCTGCTCATACCCTCAGCTACCACATACAAGTAGCCCTCTGACCTTTAGGTGGCAGCAGTTATCCTCTGACAAATTCAATTTCATGCTTGGATGGCTGGAAAGCAAGATGTGGCTCTGACTCTTGAACCTACAGTACCCACTCTTGTGTCCTCCAAGACCTCTGTACCCTCAACTTAAAAGTCTTTATGGATCAGTCCTATTAAAGCTTTATGATACTGTAATTAGATTTTTTTTTTTACTTTCTCAACTAGATAATCTTTTATTTTGATGAGGAATAAAGGCTATAGTGCCACACAAACAGCTAGAAGATAAGGGTTCCACATGACTGTAAACTCTGCTGAGGAGGTTCATGGGTTTTCAGAGATGAGGGTGGGCTCCTGTTGAGCAGGGACAATAAAATCTTGATCACAGCTGGAACCCCTGAGGCATCTGCTAGTTAGACATCACCAGTATCTGTAGGGCAGCCAATCCAACAGACATGAATGCATGCAGAAAGTCAAGGTCACGGCAAAAACTTTGAGAGGCAGCTGGTGAAATGAGCTAAGGAGACGTAAAACGGTGAACCCAAAAGGCATCACGGGGCTTGTTCTTACTGATTATTGCAGTGATAAGGTTGCTGCAGGTCCAGGGGCAAAAAAAGACACAGTGATGGAATTAAACTGAGGTCAACTTTGAGTGACAGAATATGGCAATATCACAGGTTACTCCAAGACTTTGTTTTACTGTACATACACATACTGTATGTGATCTAACAGTCAGTCAGTGACTGAAGTACAGTCTGTAGACACACTGACAATGAATTCTTAAATTCAAATGAACTTGATATACAGTAGTAATTCCACTCCACCACTCAGATCCTTAGAAAATCATGAACCCATAAAATCTTGTCCTCTAATGAGCTACTGTATATCAAGAAAACGTCAGGGAAAGTCTTCCTACAGTGGGAGAGTCACTGATGCAGCTTAAAATCTGCATAGAGCCAGAGATAACATTGCTTACACAGACATAAAGTCTTACAGCAAACAGTAGGAGATGTTCACTAATGCAGAATGTAATGTGATCTGAGAGATACAGTATTTGAACGTGAAAATCCTGTAACGTTCCCCTCTAAACACCTTAATGAAAGACTGCTGATATGAAAAGGCCCACATTTCTCAAACTTTGAATTTTTACCACAAAGGTATATCATCAATCAGCTCAGGTTCCAAGTGTTTGTGTTTACACTCCACACGTCCCTGACAAAGTCTGCTCAGCTCGAGATTCAAAATAACACATGCTGCTCATTCTGTTTTCGGAGTTATTTCTGTTTGTTTGCTTGCTTGTTCTTCATTTTTGTAAACTAAGCTACTTCTATATCAGCCAGGAGTCCCTGTAGAAAATGTGAATGCAGATTCAAAAGGAGTAACAGTAAACTAAATATCGTGAAGAAGGGAGGGCTACAGTCAACAGGACAGAGAAATGAGAAACTGAGGGAAAAAAAGAAGCTGGAGATAAAGAGCACAGCCAAGATGAATGAGTCTGCAGACATCTCCCTGTTGCTCCAGTATCACATCACAGGTTTCTTTTTCCTTTTTTTTAACTGTCCAGTGCCATTTGAGGCCATTTACAGAGGCTGTGATCATGGGCTTATCAGATGTCTTGCTATACATAATGCAATCAAAATTGGCCAGACCACAAACAAAAAGCTGTTGCGTTTGTCCTGCGTCAATATCTGTAACACAGACCGACAGAGTTACTAACAGCTGAGTCAGCCTGACTTAATTCGTCTCCTGTAAGCCGCTGGTCATCACCATTACAACCACCCCCACATGAATTATACACACAGCTGTAACCATAACAATGAACTCTGACCTTCAGTCAGAAGGTGTGGCTGGAACGGTAAAGATGAAAGAAAATACCAACTGGCACATTTTAAATACTTGCTAACACCAGCAGTAATAATAGTAAAGTCACCAGCTGTCTCTATCACAATTTGGAAAACAGCAAGTAGCTAAACCTTGATCTATACAGAAATTGAGTAAATTATGTAAAATGCAACAAAATGTATGATAACAAACCAAGCTGCATTAACACCAATTTGAAACTATTAAAACTGTTAAAAACAGCTAAATATTTGAGAGTAAAGAAACTGGATTGACATCACAGTTTAAAAGGTTATTTCAGTAATTTGCACACTCATTAAGTTGGGTTTAAAAAGAGAAAAGTCAAAATTGATGCAGCAGATATCCTGATTTTTAGTCTCCAACATGGGTCGAGCTCCAAAAAGGACAGTTTCCACATTTTCCATGATAGTTCAATAGCTTTTTAGCTATGCTAGTGGAGTTTCTATGGATTGCAATGTCGGTCAGGTGGTCTATCCACCCCTTTGGTCCAGATATACCTAAACAACTATTAGATTAATTGTCATGAAATTTGGATGAATTATAATAACCTTTGCGAGCTCTTAACTTTTAATCTAGTGCCATCATCAGGTCAAATTTTTAATTTGTCTATGACTATATACCAATGACATTCCTGCAGCCTCAGCTGTACTTTGTGTTTACTGCTGAATACCAAATGTTAGCTGACTTTCTTTGAGTTTTTCTCTTTTTTTTTTTTTGCTTTGGAGTTTAGTGTTACAGGCATAAATGTCAATTTGTCTGACCAATATGAACAAATTCCCAATACTTAAAAACACTGCCCCTTGATCATTTGTCCAAGAAACACAAAGGTCAAGCTCAAAAACAACCAATAAGACAGCCCAAAACTAAAAGGCAAGCAATTCAGTCATGCTCGAACCTGTTCACCTTTATGCTTCCTCGTGTTTTTACAGCTTTTAAAGTTGTGAGTTGCTGTTCTAGTTTTTTGGTTTGTAATTTAATTTCTTTGCATTTTGGTACTTTCACCACTCTTCCATCAACCTGCACCTTGAATTCTCCCATGCTGACCCCTTTGGAGGGTCTCATCTTTTTTAGACAATATATCCCTCTTGCTGCCTACAGCACACGAACCCCTCACTCCTCACTCTGAGAGCTCGGACCCCCTCTAGCTCTCCGATGTCTGCATCTTGCCTTTAAGTGGATTTGTTCCTTCAGTCAGTTTCTTCCGATGCTCTATCTTTCAGCCCCTCTCCCCACAGCCGAGGACATCTGATACATGATGCAGACTATGGTAATGTGGCTGGTGCTCATGTAAAAATAAAATCCTCATCACTCTCTCACACTGGCAAGGTTATTACCAACTATTATGGAAATGGCTGACAGTAAATCATAGTCACTCAAGACTGAATGTGAAATGCAACGATGCATTTTAAAACAGACGACAATTTGTTCTAAATTTCAGAGCAAAAAATAGAAACATTCATTAGTTTTTACTCGCACTTGGAGAATATAGTTCCAACATCCAAATCATTATTGGAAAGAGAGAGAAAAGGCTTGTACGAATGAGAATCACGATCTATGTGTTTGAGGGCTGGTGTAATTTCAGCTGCAGACAGTGAGGCTTACTAAATTTGGCACATGTGTATGAGAGGTGTGTACACCACTGGACAAGGTGAGGGTCAGCTGGGCTGGCAGACCCACTGGCAATCACTCTGCTAAAACAGTCTGTTCACCTTGCTGGAACACAGTCACACGCCTATGACTAAGCAGCTCAAACCATGCAAGGTTGGAGTTTGATTAATCCAGCTTTTTTTTTTCCCCCCTTTGTTTTTGAGTTTGAGAAGTAAAGTTTGACCCGGTTTTTGTCATTTAAATCTTCGACGAGACTTGTATTTACATGAGTGGAGTTTTTATTTAGCATAATTTTAGTGTCAGTCTTATCACATTATCTTCCACAATGAGAGGAGTTGCTGTTGACAAAATCTACAGAGGAATGCTTCATCCCGTCCCCTAAATAGTGTCTGCTTTCTTGTTATGATGTTCCCAGATATGAAAGCGGAATATTGCTGGCATTATTCATCCCACTCCAGGGAACAATAACCCAGGTGACATACTTCGAACCTCAAAAAGCAAATAAAAAATATTGAGGAAAAGTCGCTCTTGCTGAAATTTATCTATTTACTTAGTTTATATTCTGTGGTGTCAGCATAGCCTTCTGCTGCCTGCGGTTCTAAATATGTTAACTGAAGAATGAAAGGTCTGCAGTTATTTCTTTTTTCATAACTGCCATAGAAGTGTATTCATCTGACAAACTGGTAATATAAGAGGATGTTTTCTTCTCTTTTGTGTGCATTTTATGAAGCAGTAATTTAACAGAGTTCTAAAACAGGCTCACATAAAACTGTAGATCCATCTTGTCCACAAGCCATAGGGGTAAAAGCTAAGAATAGGTCTCTGTCACTTGCTCTCTACTTTCCAGATAAAAATAATGACCTCCCCTTTTTAATTTGCTCCACTATAATAAATGTAAGATAATCTCCTCCTCCTCTTTGTCCATCTATCCACGCCTCCTTTTCTTTGCAAATGTCCCCCCTCTGTTCTCAGCTTTAATGGTATTGGAGTATTTTCAGCACTACGCTGTAACGTGGATGGATGATGAGGACATTTACCCCTATGACTGCTCACACTTCTCATTCATCAGTTATCCCTCCCTGTAATGTAATGTGATCCTTATTACTCTCCTTAGAGAAATTTTCTTTTCACTTTCTCCTCTCTCAAGAAGAGCCAAGGATCAGCTGCAGAACAGGTAGAGATTCGGTGTCTTGTTCAAGGACATTTCGGTAGGGATAATGCTTGCTGGTCTTGCTGTTGATAAGTGGTCCCCCTACCACCTCTCTTGTTATATAGCTCACATATCAACACCAGATTACACACACATGTGATGTGATTGCTTGAGGTTTTTTAAAGTCAAATGCGTCTGTCCTCGGTGTGACAATAATTTCTACAAAGATGGCATGAGTCCTAATGAGCTTTGTAAGTTGACTAACTTTTGTTAATGACCATCTTTCAACACACACAGTCCTGCAGTCCAGTCTCACATGGCACATCTCTCAGCAGCTACACAGACATTAATTATTGAATAAATGAGAGGCGAGAGCACTGGCCTCTGGTCGCTGGTCGTCCATCTCCACAGTGTCCTGCTGCCTGGGGTGCAGAGCAGAACAGCAGCAGTTTGCCCTGCAAAGTTCACCCTGTCTGTGGGTAGAAGTGATGAGTAGTCTAGCTACTGATGGATGGAGGGTGCTACGTCTCTGATTGCCTTGCCCTGCCAAACATAAATATCGTCTCTTATTTTGGCCTTCAGGACAGCCTGACAGCACAGAGGTTTATTGGGAGATGCTGAGGGAGTGGTGTCAGGATGGCTAGACCACAATCAGCATGCACATGTACACATACAGTATGACCTTTCTTCAAAACTGTGGAAGATATCCACTTTATTCGAGTAACTCAGACAGCTGAAGCCTCATGTTAACTTCAGTTGACTTTAAAATACATTTTTGCTCAAAATGAGGACTGTAGACTTTGTCCCTCATCACCTACATTGTAAGCACAGTATGAACAGGAGGAATGATTACAGCAAGTAATCTAACCCTAACCTGACTGATATTTTAAGACAGACCTGAACCTAGCCTATAATCTAGATCAAATATCTGTTGAATGCTTATCGCAATAATGTATCACTTTAAAGAAGACAGACATACTACTGACACCTTGTGGTTGCAAGTTGAGCATCAGCGCTGTTCTGCTGTATCTAAATATCATGTGACAAAGAGTTAATTTTTGCTCTTGTATTATATGGGACCATATTATTGAGCTCAAACGAGGGACTGACCACATTTTGTAACAAAAAAAGTGAGGACAATACAGTATTTATAGCGCAATTATCTAATAGACAAATGGAAGTAAATGCCTTTTTTCCAAAACATCCGTATAGTGAAACGGAAACAGGATCACCTACCACTGGGGCTGATTAACCCCTTCTAACAGGACTGGCGGCAGACAGGCGGTGTTGCCCTGACTCGAGCAGCTGGTTGACTTTCCAAGGTGTCACTGATACACTTCACCCTTCAGTATGAATGCCTTAACTGCCATAAGGGCTTTGGTATCATCGGCCAATGACAGCCAGAAGGACAAATAGCGGTCACCCAAACATCAGATATCAACCGTTTTGTAATTCAATCTAAACAGACACATTGCGAGTCAAGTATCCATATCATTTGTTTGTTACATGACCGTTAGAAACGTAATGTTCTTTATGGACTGAGAGGAGACATAAACTAATCCAACAGACAACTGGAGGAGTCGTTATTGTGTAATACTAAATGTTTAAAGACTTTTGGGGGTGAAAAACACACAGAAGAAGTCATTAGTATCTGTTTCTATGTACATCATCTCTTATCACCCCTGATTGGGTATAATTTGTGGTCAAATAGACAGGATGAATAAACAAAGTGGTAGCAGAGGAACTACAAAAACCTTTTTGACCAAGGTTTTGTTATAATCTTTAAAGTCAATATAATACAAGTACTCCTGGATGGCTCTTATACACTTTGTAAATCAATCTAAATATTCTCTTGGCAGGTCAAGTATATTACATGGTCATAACAAAACCAGTCTTCTTTAACTTACAGAGATCTCAAACATGAAAAAAACACTTGTTGAGGGAGACAATGAACCAATGACCCTGTTGGAATTGAATCAATTAACTTGTCACTACTGATACTGAATTACCTATATACGTAATGAATGTGAAGAGCCTCATATCTATTTAAAGAGGAAACCGTGTGAATGTGATCTTCAGCACTTTAGTGAACTGGATCATATTGCATTCAGACTCCAAATCAAGATGACGTTGGATTAGTTAATGTGATACATGACATTAAAGCACATAATCCCCAATCAAAACTGTAATGATCAATTTGTACATCACTGATTTAAAGATTCAAAAACATCCTTCATCTGAAAAATTGAGATGGAATATTGACTTTTCATTATATGCAGGATATTTGGTGGGAAAGTAAAATAGTTAATGGAATATTATATGATATGTCATTATATTCTTAAAATATTACACATAATATATATATATAAGATAATATATAATTAATTTACCTAGAAAAAAGTTATGACCTTATTTATCTTATATATCACGTTATCACCAGATTTACTTTATTTTTAATATTCTGTTTTATCCTGTTTTTTTTGTTTGTTTTCATGTATACTGTGTCTAAATTATTGTCAATTACTGCTGATGTTTTATAGTATCTTATATTTTGTTTTTTGCTCCTTGCTTTGAAAATTCTATACACAAATTAATGTACTATTATTATTATTATTATTATTATTATCCTAAATATGATCCTTTGTGTGTTTCAGAATCCAGTAGATTTTCCAGAAGAGAATATGTGCATCTGAATCTGTGTCATCACGGTATGTGTTTATGATCTGTTACAACATCTATTGTTTTCTACACTGGGCACACAGAGCGATCAGCAGCCACAGCTATCTCCTCTGACTGAGTGACTTAGCTTTTGTTTGGCAGGTTGTGTCTGTCTGGCCGCGGCTCACTCCATTACAACTCTAAATGACTAATTAATGGTCCTGAGACAGGTGACACCAGCTCCTCAAGATCCATTTACACCCTCATCCCCATAGGGATCTAACTGGACTCCACTGAACCAACTGCTGCACTTCTTCACTTCTTCCTCTCACTTCATCCCTTATTCCGTACCTCACTGTTTCAATCTCTTATTTTCACAAAAGCCTTTTTAGGTACAGGTGTTGCAAATTAGCATCTGCTATAAACACTATGATACTTGATTTGGATAGCTGTTTTCAATTTGTCTATGTACACTATTATCTGTCCCTATCAAATAAAAATAAATGAATGAATAATTAATCTGGTGGTGGAGTACTGTTTAAGGAGCAGGTCTGCGGATAGACAGATGGACAGATTGAGAGACAAGTGGACCAGACAGATAGAGGTGCAGACTGCTTTTGGGCTGGGAGGGAAGGAGAGGGAGAGATAGAAAGAGTGAGGTGGGTGATGTGTTACTATCTTTACTGGTCTAGTTTGACTGGAGGGGAGATAGATGAACTATGATCTCCACCTTCCTACGAGCACATTGCACCCACACTCCTCTCTGAAGAGTTAGATAGTGTGTTTGTGTGTGTGTGTGTGTGTGTGTGTGTGTAAACCGCATTATTAGCAGTCGCTACAGAGTCCTTCAATTTCTCACCCCACTTCCTTTTTTTAAGTGGACACTATCAAACACACACACACACACATACACACAAAGTGAAAGGAGAAAGATGAAGGAAGATTTTAGGTGGAACTGTTGTTACCTATGAGCATGCTGGTGTACAGTATCTCCCCTGGCACCCATTTAACAGACAGCAGCAGTATAAGCTTATGTGTGTTTCTAGCCAATAATGATCCTGTACAGCAATGCATACAAAGATCCTAGAGTCACTTTCTTAGCTCACAGACTTTTTTTTACTAAGAAAATAATTTTCTAACTTTTATTAAGGTCACTCCTCATCTTTAAGTTCTTTTCATGCAAAACTTAAGTGAACACTGCTAATCCGCCAAAGGCAAGAAGAAGGGCAGAATCCAGTCAAGATGTAAAACAGCAAGTTATGGCAGGGAGAAAGCAGTTTGACACAGTAACAAGACCAGTCTGTTATTTTAAGGTTGTGATTTTGGGATGGCTTTCTGAGCACAGCATGGATTTGAGCAAATATCTATAGACAAGAGCGTATCTCACTTTCCCCTCACAGCTATGCTCATTTCAAACAGCTCCAGCTACTGTAGGAGAAAATGGCAATAATGTAAATGTGCACTCCAGCACCCTTTGCCAACATACGTAAATGTGAGCCCTATCAATAAAGGTTTAGCGTAATTTCTCTGCTGCAGAATTGTCAAGTGTTGCATCTTCTCATAGTTTTCTCTCTGTGTGAAATAGTGCCAGAGAGATCATCAGGGTGCAGGTAATGCGTTTGCTGTACATAGACATTGTGTTGAGTCATGTTGGGAGATGTAAGCTTACACTGACCAAATATTTTGTGCACTGTAATTCCCTTAGGCTCTGCAGGATTTTTTTTCCTCCACTGTCTTTACATGGTGCTTGTGTCCTTTTCTTGGGTCGTGTTTAATTATGACTGCATGTGTCAGTGGTATGCCAGCTGCAGGGAGGATGATGGAAAAGACCAGGTTGGCTGGTAAAACAAGGTTAATGAATGACGAATGACGCAGAAAGGATGAAGGAGGGGATGAACCCAAAAATCTGGGAGCGGAACGCAGGAGCATTGCACCCAGGATTTGCAGTGAATATATAATTGTGCCCACAGTACAAATCAAATCATGCATACATACTGAACAGTACACACACACGCACACACACACACACACAAACGCAATAAGCCTCTGCTAATTTAGCATGTGCACTAGAGCTGTTAGAAGTAACGACACACCTGAGGATAGGAGGAAAACTCGCCTGCCAAGGTTACAGGCAACTGGTCACTCAGCCACAAGTGTACACGCAAACACACACACAAACTGTAGTGAGGAGATAGGGATGGGCAGCCTTGGGTAAATCAATTACGAGGTTCAGTGTCAAGTTGAAGGCCACGAGGAGGGCACCATAACAATATCCCAGCAACAGCCCATGAATAGTAGCCGCCACTAAATCAGCTCTCTGCAGCGGTAGATAGAACAGGCGCAGGGGTTCTGAGCGGAGAAGAGGAGGACTGAGCAGATGTCCTTGTGTGTTTGGAGGAAGAAATACTATCCCATATGCCTTAATAGGCAAAAACAACCTGATGTTAATATGGCCCTTTGTGCTTATCAGGAACACCAGCAGCGAGCCCATTTTCCATCACTCTTTATCTCTTCCTGTGTTGTTGTCTCTTGGCCTCAGCTTCTCTTTGTCTCCTCCTCCCAGTGTCCATATTTATATCCACACCACAGCACTTTCTGTCCAAACGCTCCTGATGGAGTGCTCTTGAGCATGACAGTGAACTGCAATCAGCTTCAGGTGCTCCAGTGCCTTAATCCGTGTAATAAATCATCAAAGCAGCAAAAATAAAATAAGACAACAATGTGCCTCCACCTTTGTGGCAACAGTTTGTTGAAGGATCTCTCCTGTCAAGAATTTCACTGCCCTGCACAAAGCCCTGACCTCTACAGCATCCAACACTTTTGGGATGAACTGAAACACTGCTGCGAGCCAGGTCTTATCACCCATCATCAGTAGCCGACCTCACTAATGCTCTTGTGGCTGGGTGTGAGCAAATCCCCGCAGCAGTTTCCAAAATCTTGTGGAAAGCCTTCTTAGAGGAGTGGAGACTGTTATTTGAGCACATTAATGCCTACGGTTTTGGGATGTTCAACTAACCCTGCAGTATGGGTGTAATGTTTGAGTGTCTGAACACTTTGAACTAAGTAGTGTAGCTGGCTCTGTGAGACTAGCATGTAGGCTCAATATAGCAAAATTTGTTTCAGTATTGTGGGTCTAAATTGTTGAAATAAAGAATAGCAATGTAAAATTTCCATGAACACAGCAATTAGGTATTCACCTGGATGATATTAAAGAATAATTCAAAAACTTCCTTATGAACCTGAAGAAAACTGACACGGTTGTCACTTCAGTACATGGCAGACTGTAGGTAAACTTTTGCTTTTCATGTATGTTATGTTCGCTTTATCAGGATAGACACCATGGTCTGGTCTCTTTGTCTGGATGTTTGCTTTCACCCACTCAGTAAACACACTCACACACATGCATAGAAAGAAAAAAAGAGCAGCTCATTGTTGTGTTCATTGTAACTGTGACTAGGTGTCAGTAAGGACGGTCAGCACAGTTTACTGTTACTCTGCAGCTGCTTCAATTCAGTAAACCCTCAATGGTGATTTGAACTTGGTTTGTTAAGGACAGGTCATCCTGAAAGTTATTTTTGTATTCAATGCGTATCTATATATATATATGTTTAAAAAGGGGCTGCATGTGACTGCACATGAAAGTAAGGAATAGATACTGTCTGTCTTTCTTTCTTTCATTCATTATTTCTTTAATCAACTATTTCCTGTAGAGTAGTGTAGTGCAATGGTTCTGAGTTTCTCAATCTGTGTCTTTAACAGACTTTCTTCCATTAGAGGAATTAAATCTTTCTTTCTGTCTTTCTTTCTTTCTTTCTTTCTTTCTTTCTTTCTCACTAACTGCATTGCACCGCTATTTAGAGCTATCAATGGTGCTCAACCTTTTACTGCCTCTGACTTTCCTTGACCCCTTCTTTCATTTATTTTTCTTCCTCAGCTCATGTTGTGTTTGTTGTTGGACTCAAAAAACTGTTTACGTCCTTTCATCTCTACTTCATTCCTTTCCTCCTTCATCTTTTTTTCAAGACTCAAAACTAAACAGGTTTCTTCAGGGCTAACTACAGAAGAAACGCAGTTAGCTCTGAAGCTAACGGAGCTGTCCATGGTTCTGAACCTTCTCAGTCCTTTTGGCTAATTTAGTGTATGTGTTGTTCACAAGCCTAATTGTTTACATTCAAGAATTATGTGGGTTGGTAGAGGAGTAGGCCAAATAAAGTCACTTAAGACAAAAGATGCATTAAACTTTTACTGTGTACTGTGCCAGCTTAGTGCTTAATTGGAGTATTATTCACTTCACTCTCATTATTTCCAGCCCACATTTAAAACGCCTTTGTTACATCTCCTTGTTTCTGAGAAAGTAATGAACAGAGACAAAATGACAGACTAGTCCCACAGCGGAGCAGCACCGTACGCCAATGCAAATCTCCGAGTTAGAAGCGGCTTATTTATTCAAGCGTATTGATTTGTTTGCCAACTCCTTACTGTAGACGTGGAGAGCGTGACCAACTCTCCAAAAGCGAGTTTTCTTTCAGTAGAGAAGGGATCTATCGGAAAGCATTGACCCTGATTTCACAGGCTTCACTGCTTCACTGTAATTACAGCTGCTAATTTGCAGCAAACAAGACAAATCCAAGCTATAATAATGAAAACATGATTTGGAAAGGAAACGAGCAACTGAACAACAGGGCGTTAAATTATCCTACAACCATCTATTAAATGATGCTCCTTTGTTGTTCAAACTGGGAGGGACAGGGTTTCACAATTTACTTTTCACACAACAGTGAACACTTTTTACTGCATCGCTTATTAGTCATTGGTATTGAGGGTTTTCCAAAGGCAGAGTGAAGCCACGATAACTCAAGAGACGATTTCTTCAGGCAACCCAACAGCACGAGAACAGTAAAAACTATTTCACTCTCAATAACTTTCCTGTGTCAATGTATCCATAGTTAATGACTCCCTGCCGACTATAAATTTGGAGTTCTTGTACTGCAGCGCGCATCTCTCTCTCTCTCTCTCTCTCTCCTCTCTCTCTCTCTCTCTCTCTCTCTCTCTCTCTCTCTCTCTCTCTCTCTCTCTCTCTCAGTGACAGGCGTCAAAAATACCACCAAGGGAGCGCGGATCAGCAGCTTTGCACGCAGCCACACTCGGCTTTTGTCCACCTTTCCGATGCGTAAATATCCCAAAGAAAACTCATCTATTCTCAAGACAGAGATACGGACCACCGACATGATAGTGGATGGAGCATTTTTTCTATTCTGATGGTTCAAAGTAGTATCCGATACCGAACTGATTTCGAATTTACATGCCTGAAAGGATTGCAGTAGGTCACCTTCTTTGCGAGACGCATCGGTACACACCTGCTTTGAGACTGAAATGAGGGAGAAGATGTGGATATTTTACAGTGCCGACAATTCAAAGTGTCTTTTTGCTATTTGGAATCAGTGGTGTTTGTATTACGCAGCGGTGGTGTGTTTGTTGTTTTCGCCTGTCAGGACGGATGATGCTTGTCCGTCGTCCTGCATTTGTGCCAGAGACTCGGGGACAGTAACCTGCAGTGATGGGGAGGACACCGAGGTACCGGGAGACATACCGGAGTGGACGTCCACCTTGATACTCAAGGGGAGAAACATTTCAACTTTACAGCGAGGTGCGTTCATGAGCAACGACACGGAATTGGAAATGACGACTCTCTCGCTGTCTTATAACGGGATACAGATTATTGAACCTTACGCCTTCCTGGGACTCCCCCGTTTGCATTTGCTGGATCTGAGCCACAATCGATTGGAGTCTATCTCAGCCAGGGCTTTCCACGGGTTACTAGACCTGCGCTCTCTTTACCTAAATCACTCTATTTTGCCTGAGGCCACGGCGCAGCTTTCAAATGCGCTCGGCACACAAAGTTTACGCAACCTCCACAGACTGGAGTTGGCGGGAAACAATTTGAAGTCCATGCCTCTGATGAGATTAGATATATATAATCTCCACGCGTTAGTGCTGATAAATAACTCCATAGAGAGCATCACAGGGGAAAACGTAACCAGTTTGTACCAGCAAAGGCGCTTACGCGTCTACTTGTCTTTAAACCCGTTTCGGTGCAATTGTGAACTGGTGGCGTTTTACTACTGGTTGAAGAACTCATCCCAGTGTCCGGATGCAGGGCGTCTCCTGTGCAGCGAGCCGGAGGCCAAGAGAGGGATTCCTGTGGAGAAACTCAGAGGAGAGGACATGGATTGTATGAACGAGAACCTTGAGGCTGTTTCGTACGTGTTCCTCGGTATAGTGCTGGCTCTGATCGGGGTGGTGTTCCTCATGGTGCTTTATCTGAACCGGGGAGGCATCAAACGGTGGCTCAACAACATCAGAGAGGCGTGCCGAGACCAGATGGAGGTCTACCATTACCGCTACGAGCAGGACTCAGACCCGAGACTGGCTAACGTGGCTGTTTAAGTTCCTGAAACATCAGGCCGGTGCTGTGTAGTGAATGAGAGGACAGGGGAGGATGGTGAGCTGGAGAAGACTGAGTCAGTGCCCTCATATCAACATCAATGAATAGTTTTTAAAACCAGTTTCATCATTTTCAGGAACTGAAGTGGTATTCCTCTCACACTGAGATATGCACACAGCCAAAGCCAGTTAAATGACTATAAAAGACTAATAAGTGTTCATCATGCCAGGTGAATATTGCAACTTCTAAGCAGTATTGTATATGTTGTAAATATATATCTCCTCAAGAGAGGAATGCTTTTCACGCATCATGTGGACACCGTCTACAGCAGCTTGTCAGACTAACCTAGTATTACTTTATTAGCTTATTAATCAAGTGACAAATATACTGTAAAGGTATATAATTTCTGATTTTAAAAAGAGCTGAAAGGAAACAATGAATCAATGTAACTACTGAAAACTGCAGCCTTTTCAAACTGTTTAATAGTCTACATTCAGTTTTCCCAGCAGGGAGTATTTCTGCTTATAATTTACCGAGGGACTCCATACTGAGAGAGAGCAGTGTTTGGGAGGGAGGCTGGGGGAGGTAAGACAAGGCAAAGAAGCTGACATGTTGGTTGGAGTGCCATGTTCGTGCGAGCAGGGGATGCTGAAGTAAACTGTCACATTTCATCATCAACCCCATGGGACACGTTATCAACCCTGTCTTTGTGAACAGCCTTTGATCTCTGAAAAAAAAAAATAAGACACACACACTTGTATCATTTCACACCAGGTCAGTTTATCAGTAAAGGGCAGCAGAGGAAGAGACAGAATCTAACCATGCATGTGATTGTTGTAGGCATAGACAAACCAACCAAAACATTAATAAAAGGTCAAATAAAAATGGTGAGTAAGCAGTGTTCTTTACATCAGCACATTTTATCATCGCTGTCAAGAAATGTTGACTTCACGCAGCAGTGTGCGAGCCAGAAACAGTGAAAATGTTTCCTTGTTGTATATTTATTCTCAATTTTTGTTGTTATTGTAAATTTTAACACAATCACAAGAAGCAGATGTGAGTGAGTGCATTCTCCCTGTGAAAATTTTAGAAAGTGTAACTCATAACTCTGGACTACAGTAAAAGGTCATATTGTCACCACCCGCTGAATTCATCAGAAAAGGTCGAGACTGTCTCGTCTGCTTCTTTCTAAAGCACCAAAGGGTGAAGGCTGGCAGAGGTCTGCATGGGGAGATACGACAGAAAGGCATGGCAGTGTTAATCTCCTCAGCAGCGTGACTAATAAACCGCGGAGAATGACGAACGACCTGTGAAGTCAGTATCTATGGCCCGTAGCTCATCAACCGTCTTAACTAAAGGTCTGCATTACGATCACAGTAATTTTGGAACCAAGGTCGAACACAAAAAGCTGAGAAAAAAGCTAGAAACAGTAGTGTGTATGTGTTAATGTAAGTCATGTGTAAATTTGTAGTAGCAGAGCTCAACTGATGCAAGTTAGGCAAAAAAATTCAAAACAACACCATCAGGGCTTTTTGTTGACAATAATTCGTTTCATAAACAAGAAATTGATCATTTGTTCATGACAAAATTATCCAGAATCAGTGTGATTCCCACCTGCTTTCACTCTCCTGTGGATCATAATAAACATGATTACAGTAATACACTAGACAGAGGCAAACAATTAATCATTTAGTGTTGATGTACAGTGGCTTGAAAAAGCCCATGAAGATGATTAGCACTGGACACTTTCAGCTGCAAAGACATATTAAATAAATAAATAACTAAAATTAAAGGAATACTTTTGAAAGAAAAACTCGCTAAAAATAAGCATTTCTGTTTCATGTAACAGTCTGCATTGTGAGTATTTCACTATGTCAGCAGTCTAGGAGCCACCTTCACATGACAATGACATGAAAATGTGACACACTGTCACTCGTTATGTCAGGCGACATGACAGTGTACCATGCACTGTCATGTTGTATATGGAGGCTGTAGAGATCAACCTAATCATTGGGACAGCAGTCTTCGAGGAAAAATGTATGTTGCATTAACTCATTTTGACATAATTTTTGTTGACGGCTCCATATATTTCCAGGACTGTTTTTAGTTTGAGTTTTAAGATATACACACAAAGACATCCATGAAACTGAAAACAACAACTGAAGCATTAACGTATATAATTAAATTGCAGGTTAAACTTAAGGTAACGTTGTAAGTTAAGGTAAGGTAAGGTAGGGTCTCCAGAAAATTAATGTAAGTCAATGTAATGTCCTCTGAAGTGATGGAAACATGACTGTGTGTGTGTGTGTGTGTGTGTGTGTACTGTATATGCATGTCCTAGTGGAAAAAAATAAGTCTATACACTTTATTTAAAAAGTCCAATGTTGATATGCGACTTCCTACAAAGTGTCTATAATGCGGCACATACTGTACTAACCCTAACCCTAAATCTTAAGAGTTTGGGGTTAATCACAACTTTTTGTCATCAACCTTCTTCACGGCATTTTAACATGTCATACCAGAGTAGCATAGGTGTAACTGATAACATGAATCATGGTTGCATTCAATTTATATGTGCAGGTTTCAAGGCCCTTAAATTGTGCATTGTATCTTACTGGAACACCTAAATGGAACAAAGCCATTGTTAATGTTATTAGTAACACCTGTGCTTTTATGACAAGTCAAGATTTCAGCTGTAAAAAAAGATCTTTTAATGGAGTGGGAAAAACTCATGACATATGGCTGATAATGTTTATGTTGTACAGACAGAGAGAATGAAACAAAGGGATCTCAACTTATATGCTCTTGTTATGATTGATTTCAGCATGAGTCCTGGGATTCTTGCTTCTGTTCTGTGCTTAAAACCTGGAAATACAAGCCTCAAAGACACTAAAAACACACAGATACTTGAAGCCATAACCTCTCCCCTGCACAGCTTGGGATCAAGTCTTTCCAGAATATTCTCTGGTGTCTCCCCCTCTGTCTAAAACAAGTTTATTGTCAAAAAAACACAATCTCTTAAGCAATTTTGCACCCTATGTTCAATTAAATGGACACTACTGTATATAACTGATATTTAATTATAGTTCCTTTGTTTCTTAATACTTCAACCTGTCTTTGCTGCCCTCTCCTCTCTCTTTCCCCTGCATGATATTTTTCTTTTTACATTTTTTTTTTTTTTTTTACAATTCTGGGACATAAATAAAAAGGTAGAACAACACAATGTTCTGTTTTTGGTCAGAAAGATAAGACTTCATTTGTCTATTCAGGCTTCAACTGTGCACTCTCCGTACACTTCACTTGTCATTGCTCCTTTTCTTTGTTCTTCTTCCGTTCTACTAAATTCTCCTCACAAATACTGTATTTGTCAAAGACTTCCTCTATGCCCTCACCCACTCGCCCTCCCTCTCTCTGTCTATTCCCCTCTCTCGCTCCTCTTCATCCAGGTAAATGACTTTATCCAGTTGAGTGACTTTGTAAGGACGCAGGGACAGGGTTTAAGCTGAGCCCAGCGAAAGGAAAGAACCGCAAAAGAAAGATAAAGAAAAGGGGTGTAGAGAAAAAGATTCATTAGTGTTCTTTAGTCCAGGCACCAAATGTCCTTGCCTTATGCAAAGCGATGACTCATCGTCTTGCTCTTTATATGAACGTCTGGGAGGCCAAAGCCCAACTACAAACTGGGGGAGATGTCTGGAATGAAGGTGAAAATATTATCTTTACTGTTGATCAGTTGCTCCTATCAGAGAATTCAATCATGTCTGAGCAGCTACACTTCAGGCCACTTTTCAAATGGCCTATATCTTTTCTCCATAGGAGCATGTTCAAAATGTTTTTATAAAGTGTCTGATGTCTCACAGCCCATCAACCACTGATTGAATAGTATGGTTATTTGGACACATGCAGTCTGTCAAATCTAAGTAAATGGTTGTTGCTTGCTCAGGTGAAATTGGTGTCCTGGGATGGCGAATGTGTGAAGTTTGTGACGTGACAAATGGAAATGAGATTGTAGATTTGTAGTCTGAAGATAACTGTTTATTGATCGGTGGATGTGCCACGGCTGCTGTCTGAAGATAAGAGAAGGGTTTTGGAGGTGTTGTCGTGGGACAAGAAGTGTAGGGTCATATCTGACTGGTCACTTTCTGTGATGCCCAAAAGTAGAAGCAGATTAATTTTTCAAACTACATTTTCATCAGTAAAACTTTACAGAATATGAGCTCAACAGCAGGAGGAATATTTAAAATTACCTCTCCACTGGAAGGGAACCGTGTGCTAATGTATGAGGTGAAGTGAACTGGAAGCAAATTTCTATTTCTGTTTCTGACTCGTGTTCTTCCCTTTATGTCCTTCACAAAAACAGCAAAACCAGAAAACAGAACTTTCTCTTGCATCTCAAAGTGACCTCTTTCTCTCTAAAACATAAATCTTTAGGACACTGTCACAGCGATCAGAAATGTATTACCAGAAATGTTCATGCACAGAGGGAGACAGCAGGTGTTAATTTGAAGGAAAAAATGGGTCACTGGAGGGACGTCATGCTGTAATAAGAATGAATCCTTTGCCATTGCCTTTTATTTCTCCTCTGCACCCAGTAGTACAGTAGACCATACACTGCAGGCCACACAAGTGGCCACTTACAGAATGAAGGAGCAGGGTCTGAGGGGCACAGTGGATTGAAAATTCAATGCACTTGCCCTTGAGGAGGGCAAATTTTTTTGGAAATGGTTAAAACCATTTCTAAGAGTAAGCAATACATTTTTGCAGATGGGTTCATTTCAATTATACAAGTCCTTATACATTGTCAGTTTTCTTACATTGAATGCAAGGAACTGAGCTTCAATACTTTTTGGGTACTGACCAAAATGTGTATCTAGCACCAAGCATTGAAAACAAATCTTAGTCTTGTTTACTTATTGTTTGGTTAGGTGTTTCCTGATTCACATATTAACTTTGCTCATTTTTGACCATATTTCATTTAGGCAAAGTTCTTGTATGGCTGCTTTGTGTTCAAATTAAACTCTGATGAATTTGAAAAGATTGGCTTATTTATTTTAATTAGAAAATAGGCTTTTGTTGAAAAATGTTTTTATATTCCTCAAGACGAGCTATTGCAGAACACATTGTTTTCGTATCTGCACTGAATTATAATATAGTATATCACTTGTTATTCCACCCTATAGAGGAAATAACAAAGCATTCTGGGTAAAAATGCTCCTTCAGTGTCCTGCATTGATCCCTCTCTCCCTCAGCCCCTGAAGGGGTTGATCTCACAGACGTTCACCAGAGATTTAACTTCAGATTTCTGAGGATTGGAACGTCATTTACGTTGGTGGCGGGGATTCCCCCGGAGATGAAGTGCTGAGGGGAAGTCAACAAAGGCTTGTTAAACCACCACTGAAACTCACTCAGCTCTGAATATGAGTCAGAGTGGGGTTGACGATTTGGCAATTACCATGTTTATTTTAAACTAAATGGCTTTCAAGTCCAATCTTAATTACTCATTATTAGCGTGCACCTCCACAAATTTCCTTCCCGTTTTAATTGTTATGAGTGCAGACTGGGGACTCCATAACAGGTTCTTATGAGATTAATTAAGCTTAAATTTGAACAGTAAAAGGTTTGTTTGTTACAGACAAGGTCATTATACCAGCATCCTGCGGTAATGACATCACAAATGAAGTTCATTAGGGAGACTCTCAATAGTCAAAGAGGAAGGAGTGAATCCTTTTGTCTGGGGTCACAATGTCCTGTTTGATGATAAATGCACCCTTGGGGAACACTATGTATTTGGCATGTTATCATATCATTTTATTGAGTACATATGGTATATTATATCATTTTATAAGGTATCAAACAAGACTGAATTAATGCAGTTTACATCTCTATGAAATAATGTATCAATTCCAGCCTCTTGCTCTACTCAATATTTCCATTACCAATGGTTCTGGTTATTCTGCAGTGTAATTACAAATCATGGGAACCAATATACAGAATCTGAACCTTTGTCTGGCCTCTTAAGCTCAAAGGTCTTGTGGGTTTTGATCAGGTTTGAAAGAAGATGACTGCAGTTCTGGTCTGGGTTTTGATTCATCCAGGATTGTGGATAAACACAGTTGGCTGGTCGATCGACCTTTGACCAGGAGAACAGATTCTGTCTTAACAAGCTGTACAGGTGTCTCAGATCTATACGCTAATTAAACCCATTGACTTGTATGTCAATTTCTAAGAAACAGTCAGCGCTGTATGGAGTGAGTTGATGAGAAAAAACACACAGAGGGAGCGCTCTGACCTTAATCTCCTGCTGTAGGACAAACATTAATTCCTGAGATTTCACACGTTCATTTCAATCATTTTCTTTCCAGCTGCTCATTTTGTATTTGGATAACAAGGTTATCATAAATATCCTTTCCATGCCAGGTTAATTGAATGATTGAAAAGGTGACGTTGATGCACAAAATATGATCCAGGCACCATGGCGGTTATCAAAATGTGACTCTCAGAGATCCTATAGACCTTACTAAAGGCCAGTCGTGGGAGCTTGCATCATCTGTGCATCACAGACAAACTTTCTGATGACCTTATGGCTCTGTCATTTCATAAAAGCCTTATCCACAGCAGTTTTTACAAGTTACTGTCTGTGACCCTGAATACCCCTCAGCAGCTGCCTCGCTGCTAAGAGGTATTTAATTAAGGTTTTACTGGCTGGTCTGTCCTCTCAAGGACAAGCAGGAAATATAACCAGAAATCACTCCATCAATATTCAAATGAATAATTAGATGTTTTAGAAGCACATTTTAATAACACAATCAGTTTGAAACATGCATGCTCTCTTGAAATCAGTTGATCAAAGTTAGAAGTGCCCAGAAAGAAATGGCCATACATGCAGGTGTTTGTTAATCTATTTAGGCTACATCACTGTGTTTTATTCAGTATGAAAAATAATTTAATATTCTGTGATTCTAAGACACTATTAAGATATCCAGTTTAAGAAACCATTGTTTCTCAGATCAAGAGAAATTTTTACTTAATTGGATAGCAAAAATATAGTTTATTGGTAGTTTTGTGTCTTTCACAGATCCCATTTTACACCCACATTTCAATGCATTCTACAGTGACTACACAGCATTCATGCCATAGTTTTCCCTGAACAGAAAAATATATTACACAGCTCTACATTTCTTACTTAGACTGTAGACTGTAAATGATTTGCTCATTTTCTGGGGTTCATTGACAAAACCTTCGATTCTGGCTTCGGTTTAATTACAGTCATACACAACTGTATTTTAGCGGTTTTTTTAAAGAGTGTTTTTAAATACCGATGCAATTCTTAAAAAAAAAAAGATAAAGCGGTTAGATACCTTAAAACAATTATTCATCCTAATTACTTTGAAATGTTTAGTGCTCATTAAATATTATTCCCATTAATCATATAGCCATCTACTGCTGCTCTGATAATTAGCTGCCAGTGAGTGTGTTTTAGCAGCATGTGTGTGTGATGGGCTGCTTCTCATTCAAATGGCTGTGAAAAAAAATAAATGCAGTCTCAGCAGTTTGAATATTTCATGCTGTCCTTCACTCAAGAGGAGCTGCAGATCCTCTGACCGGTCATAACACTGGCCCGTTACCTCAGCGAAAACAGCATCTGCTCTGACAACCTGTCTGTCACTTCTCGGGCATTTCGAAGAGCTCTTTCCTCTCAGTGCAGTCTCAAGCCAACTACTGCAACCTGAATTTCAGCCTGAAACCATACACTAACCCCTTTTCCATTTATATTTGTATTAGACATTTCATCAGAAACCGAGTCCTGTAAAACACCTACAAATGGTGCTATAACTATTATTGCATAACAACCCTGACAGCAAAATCCACCCACAACAAGACAAATTTTGTTACTAATAACAGAACATTGGATACATTTGGATCTTCTACATCCTATAATGCTAAACTGACGCAGACAGGATGAACATTATTTTCTTAATGTGAGCTGTAATTTACTTTGTTGAGAAGAGTACAACCTGATTATACAAGTCAGCCAGCAGATGAATGCACACTAACTTTTTACACACTTTTAATGGAGTCCTGTTTTGGCCAGACCCATAAAAATCTTGAAACTGTCAACTACTGCTCTCATGTGGTCATTTGGCTACAATGCAGCTGCATTATGGATACAAGCAGCAACATTAAAGGATCCCTGTTTGCAGGGATCAACATGTTTGCAGAGACACATTATCAGATAGCATGTATTGCCTATCACAAAAATAAAATTCAAAATCTGTTTTACATTTTAAGGCAAAACAAACACCACTTATTGTATGGTATGTACAGTAGGCCAATAAATATATATTGCAATATAGCATGAACAGACGCTATAACCTAAAACATTCCGATAGAGATGAATGAACATCTGTCCGATAACATCTCAACAAGAACTAACTTTTATTTATTCAGAGAAGTTTCACTGAGAGCACTCACTCACAGCTACACACATTCACACCTTGTTACCATTTGTATATATTACTTAAGTTTCTGAGTCGGTTGCACACGGTCCAAGTGGATGTTGCATAAACTCTGCAGTTTAAATTACGCATCAACAGACTTCTGACCTGAAAGAGACCTACAGTATGAAGCTTAATGGAGGCTTAGCTGGTTGACAGGATGGGAGTTGGTGGGTCAAATATGTTTTGGCAGTAATTATAGATAGAGGCAGGAGAGCGTTGTTTTCTGAGAGCAACTGTCTAATGATAAAGGAAGCTTAAGGGGACGCTACATAGAATTTCATCATATTATGTTGGTCAGTAGTCATATATGTAAACTTTACAAAAGGTCATAAAATGTTTACGTTACACAGTAAGAGTAATGAGAGTGCATGGGATAATACGTTTAGTTGACACCTGTCACATTAATATTCAAGTAAATTAAATAATTGTATTGTGGACAGTCCAAGAGACCCTGCTGGTTTAAGTTTCCATCATGATGAATATGAACATTTACTGGTTGACAGACTTCTGAGGGCTGAACCTGAAAAACGTCTTCAGGTTTCCAGCTATAGTGAACATATGCCATAGTTAATTGTATGTAAATAGGGTACACTAGAGGTACCTCTCCCTTTAATGTCACTGGTTGTTGCAAATCACTGTGCAGGACTACTTTACGACAATACAGATATTACAAATATTTCAGTAACATTGTGATGAAGAACACTGATTTGTCAGATATTTCATTCACTTGATTAGCAAGAAATATTCCCATTTTTTATCCTATCTATAAGTGGTTATCGATTAAGTCTCCTGGAGATTAACCCTATGGCTATATTGGGGTTTTTTTTGTTGACATTGAGATGAAAGTCATCTCCTTTTATGTCTTAAACACATCAGTCAGCAAAAGTTCTAGTCATAGATGTACTATTACTATACAATATGTATATATATTATTGTTTGGAACATGAATGTTGTTATTTATATTATATATTGCATTATTATGTGTCATGTAATCCCATGTGGGATGGACCATTTTTAATGGTATGACACGAAAATAAACATTCATTCATTCATTCTTACTGTAAATCTATATACTGTATATCTCTCTATATATATTTTAGACCAAGAGCAGCAGCGTTTTATCAGGCAGAGAATAGCTGTCACCACATATAAACACTATAAAGCCAGTATTGCAAGACTTCCTTTTAGAGACGTTAGTGTAGAACGGTAGGTAAGGAGTGTGGTGGAGCTCACATAGTTGAGGGACACCCGTGCTGACTGTCACGTTGCCAGAGAAACTTAATTATGTTTTAAGTTTCTGACATCAATTTCAAACTGGCTCTCTGTAGCAAGGACACAAGTGCTCATTTCTTATCCATTACCTTGGAGTGACAAGAATCATGAATCAGTGTCCGGATTAGAGAAAATGTAGTTCAGGCTGTTTATGCGCAGCCATAAATCATATAGTGTTAGTTAACAGCAGGAAAGGAAGTTTGTTAAAATGTTATTCTCCCATAAAACCTGGTGATAGTGTTTCATATTTTGACAATGATTCATGTCCTTCCCGGCCTGTAGCTCAACTGTTCCACTAAAATTGGACTACAAATCTGTGGTCCTGAAACTCTAAATCCACTGTTGGAGCTCTCTTCTCTACTCATACATGGGTTGTTCCTTTTCAGGAGCCTGCTGTCCAGTCATCTATTTTCACCTAGTGACTTACATAAATCAAATCCCAGCCCCGGCTCATAAGTTTGCTCCTGGTGCAAATCATCAAGAGAAGGTTCGTTTGGGTTTATTGCTCTACAAGTTAGTCAAGGTCAGTCAATTCTTCAAATATGGATTGACTTGAACAAACAGCACAGTTGCATAGCAGGGAACCCAGAGGACATAATCATATCCATTTTTAGTGCCTCATGTTAAATGTACTTAAATTTAGTCTTGTCTGGCAGTCTGACACTTTCATGAGATTCCCCTTGGAATTTACAACTTACATTCATTTTATTATCAAAAAGGACATAATGACCCAAGACAAAAGGATCGTTCCTCTTTCACTCCTCGGAGTACCTCTAATGAGTCCCAAATGTGATGGGATCACCGGGGAATGACGCTTAATGACCTCGCTTGAAAACAAACAAACCCTCTACTGTTGAACCATTAACCTTAATTAATCTCTTCCTTCCTTCATTCATTCATAAGAAGTGGAGGGGAAATATGGAAATATAGTCAAGCATTTCAAGAAACTTTTTTTTTAAACTTATCAGATCATAGTTGTTATTGGCAGACACCTTAAACTGAGTTATCAAATTTGATACTGGGAGAGAAAATGTTGGATTGGTGTATTTCTAATCATTAGCCTTCACAAACCCAACTGTATTGTTCGTGCTTCTTATATGTTTACTCTCATGGTGATCACACTAACAACTTTACTGTGAGACCATAATAATATAATAATGTGGCCTTCATCAGAGAACACTTAAATAAGATGGGTGTGAAACAAAAAATCATCATAGAGGTTAAAAATATATAGAAGACTTTTCTTATTTAAATGGTCTTTGTAGTGTGTTGTATGCTGACCCCGATGAAGCGAGCTGAAATGTGTTAGTCTCATAATAAAGTTGCTCTTTATACTACAGGGCCCAGATGAATAAAACTGTGTGGATTCAAGACTAAAACTGTGTGTACGCACAAATGATGATGAATGTAATCAATGATTAGTTTGTAGCGCTCATATCTAAACCGACTTTAAAAGCTGTGTCACAATTAAGGATAAAACAAAGAGAATATAAACAGCAAAACAAAATATTGACTTCTGTAAAATAAATGAAAAGAATGATAAAATTAATCAATTTATCAAAAATTATCAATATTACGTTTGCACCTTTGTGCATTTTACAAATCTGTGTGAAAGCAAAATAAATCACACAATCAGTGCAGGTGATTGTCAACCTAAACAATGTTTTACTAAAAGGTTCCTCTCTCACCTCATATTTCATCTCCACCTCATCACATCACCCTTAGATTACTTTGGAAAAATGTGTACGCCTGGTCTAAAGTATGAGTGAAGTGTGCACATTCTCACTGCATAGACTGCATTCATAAATGCCAGTTTATGTGCGGGAAATGGCGTATACATGGTTTTTATGTGGACACACTAGGTGTTGCTGGAGTTTTGACCCCTTCAGATTTCTTTGTTTCTTTGCTGAAGTTGTGCCAGAAACTCTGCATGAGTTGGTGTTACAGCAGTGCTTGTGCCTCTGTTTTTTGCCATTTTTATACCATATAGCTGATTTATAGGAACATTTCTGAAAGTAAAGACTAAAAGCCTCACGTACACCTCACTTAAATATCCTAGATAAGCATCATTACCGGCATAAGTCTTCTTTTGTGTGAGGTAATTTAGTAAGTTTTAATTTTCTGCTGCTGCACAGAAGCAATGTCTAGATGTCTTGTGAACTGTTCTTTTCAATGAGTCATAGTTTGTGTCCAATGCCAACTCAGCAAATGACAGTGAACACAATCTAAAGTTTAATGTCACCTATTATTTGTCACACTTAGCCTACTGGTTATAGGAAGGTGATGTCAGAGAGGGAGTAAGTGGTGTGTAGGGCCTGAGACTACAGGTCTATCTCAGAGGAGTGACTCTTGGACAATTAGGAAGTTTACTTGGAGTTAAATGGCAGCCTTTCAAGAACACTAATGACTCATTAATATCAGTGTACACCCCTTCCCATTACCCTACAGTTTTAATTGCGACGGTGCAAAACCTCCTAATGGATGCAGACGAGATTAATTAGGCTTAAGTCTAAACAGTAAAAGGTTTGTTTGTTACAGGCAAGGTCATTAACCAGCATCCTTTGGTAATGACATCACAAATAGGGCTCATTAGCAGGGTTCCCGGGAGTCAAAGAGGCAGGAGGGAATCCTTTTGTCTGGGGTCGCTGTGTCCTGTTTGGTTATAAAAGCCCCCTCTGGGAATACTATTCATTGTTAATGTCATCATATTTTGTTGTTTATTTGCTTCAAGTTTATCCGAAGTTTATCTAAAGTATGAAAGTTTTCTGAAGAGACCCATTAAATTGTGATTTTTTGGTGTGTGATTATAGCATTGGGTAACTAAAATAGTAATAGTGTACCAATTATTGACCCATCTATGTTCCAAGTTTATATTAAAAGTCAAGGTGTATTAGCATGTGAGCCTACATGTTACACAAATACACTCTAAATACCTAAAATCTGACTATAAAATTGCAGCTTAAATCATTTAAAACTATGATTTGAATTATTTAAGCACAAGCTATTATGTTTCGAGATGTAATTAAGCCTCTACAATATCAAATTAAGTGTTACTGTATAGTCTGAAGAAACATAACTTGTTATTTCAGAAGAGGTACTCTTGGGGGGAAAGCTAGCAGTGCCCAGCAGCCCAATCCATTTCTCTCCAATTGTGCAAGATTTGCAAGACCCACTAATAGATGCAGGTGAGATTAATTAGGCAAAGGTTTAAACAGTAAAAGGTTTGTTTGTTACAGGCAAGGTCATTAACCAGCATTCTTGCATGATGAAATCTTTTAGTCTGGGGTCATTATGTCCTGTTTGGTGACAAATACACCTCTGGAGGAAATGATGTATTAGGCATGTCACTATATTTGATGTATTAGATATTTCACTATATTTTGTTTTAAATAAGGTCTAGACCAGAACCACCTCTGGTCTCCATGGGACAATTATGTGACCTGACTAGTCAAGAGGCTTCTGACCTCAGGTGACTCAGGTGGACATTAAAGAGAAGGTTCACAATTTTTGAAGTCTTTCTTAAAACAATAATCAGGTGCCCAAAAGAACAGTGAAACAGGTTTCTCTTGCTGTAATCGTTCCTCCTGTTCATACTGGCCATTGGAAGATCATTCATAATGCATTTACAATGAAAGTGATGAGGGACAAAATCCACAGTCCAAGCTTTGAGCAAAAATGTATTTAAAAGTTCATGTGAAGATAATATGAGGCTTCAGCCATCTGACTTAGTCAAATAAAATGCATATCTTCCACAGTTTTTTAGTAAAGAATTCCCTCTATGTGCCTTGATGGACGGTGTTTTCCTGTTCAGCTGTAGTGGAAGTATTGTAAAAAAAAAAAAAAGTATTTGACACTAAAAAGACTGTAACTTTGAAAGATATTGACTTGATTTAACTAATTTGGACAGCTACAGCTACATGTTAGCTTCAAATAAAGTTTGAAATACATTTTTGCACAGAAGGACGCTTTTGGATTTTGTCCCCCATCACTTACATTGTAAGTGCATCATGAAGGGATCAGGACAGGAGGAACAGGAGGAATGATGATGGCAAGTAAAACATATCAATGTACATTTGGGCACCTTACTATTGTTTTAAGATAGACTTGGAAAATTGTGAACCCATCCTTTAACAGTCAAGCTGTTTCATTTATCAATCCGTTTCTAAACTGGAGTGCACAGACTTACATAAAAAGAGGTCATACAGAGCAGAGCAGTCTGTGTGTATACATCTACTTTTCTGTACCTGGTCAGTTACTTTAGAAGTTTTCTGGCTCTTTTGGCGTCACTGTCTACTAATGCTTGATTGCCTTCCCTAGCTTATAAGTCACTTTGGATAAAAGCATCTGCCAAATGACAAATTGTAAATGTAAATGTAAAATATACTTTTCACTCTGTTTCACTGCCACTGACAGTAAAGTCAAGTCTCTGTCCGTGGTCCTGAAAGCATATCAGCAACCAGCCAACAACTATATAAAATTCTATTTCTATTTGCTTATTAATTTCTTAGTGAAAGGCACTGCCCCTCTCTCAAAAATACAAAACACTAGATGGGAACCTGTCATCACTCCCAAATGAATTCATAGGCCTTTTCAGTTATTAGTGTTTTCTGATGCTATTGAAGGTTTGTTTAAATCACTAATATTTGTACAGACAAGAATAAAACTGGTCTTTATTTTGAGGAAACTTTATGTGAAACACTTTGATTATATATGAGAATGTAGTTTTAATTTCTGTTCCAAACATTACTGATTGAGTGTGAACGTTTGCCTGTTTTTTTTCTTTGCATGTTTTCCTGCTCTGGAGATGAGGAGTGATGAAGTGCTTAGAATCACAAAAACAATGACTGAATGTTTGTTTTGTCTGCAAGATGCACAATACACAACTCTCACTGCATGATACCTTCATTTCAGTAATAGGCTACTTCTCATTACTGTATTGTTTATATTATTCTTAATTAGAAGTCTGGATGTTATCTCTGGAGATCAATGAGGAGGGTTTATTTTCTACATAGGCCAGTCATGCAGACATTCAATGGCTGCAGCTGAAGTCAGCATTGTATGGAGTCACTTAAGAGTGAAAAACGATCATCAAAAGAATAGGGGAGCTAAAAGTACACTGTATTTTGGCACAGTAGTGTTTGTGACTAATGATAATAACACATTATATTCACACAAAAATGGTTTCCATAACTTAATTGCCGAATGAGTATACATGTGTGTGTTGTCATGTCAATTTCTTTGGAAAGCTTAATTGTGATAAGTAATAGGATGTACTGTTTTCCTCTGTTTTCAGACTTGAGAGATTTCAAACACCGTGGACCAGAGGCCGTGCTCCAACACGCAGCCTGTGGAGTTCAACTATGTCTTTTCTCAGGACTGTTTTAAACAACTCTGTCATCATTCATCCTCCAGGCTTCTATATCATTGGATTTCAGTCATTTCCCTACATTAGTGTTTACATCATCTTTCTTGCATTTGTCTATGTGGTTACACTAGTGTTCAATAGTTTGTTGATCTACATAATTGCCTGCGACCGCTGCTTACACACTCCAAAATGTCTGGCTGTTGTCAACCTCGCAGTGACTGACATATTCTTAAATACAAGCACTATTCCCAGCATGATAAAGACATTTCTCTTTAAGGACAACTTCATCCCGTTCAACCTATGTTTGTTACAAATGTATGTCTACTATGCTTTTGCATCACTGGAGTCGTATGCGCTTGCTGTACTTGCCTACGACAGGTTAATCGCAATATGTCTCCCAATGCATCAGAACTTATTCAACACACTAAGGATCATGTCTTGCATTATTGGCCTGACTTGGGTTTATAATCTGGTGAGAGTCGCATATAGCACAGCCATCATGACTCGACTGTCTTTTTGTAACTCTGTCAGAGTGTTCAGCTATTTCTGTGACTATGCACCTGTGTTTAGACTGGCCTGTAATGATTACACAATGCAGTGGTCCATGGCCTCCACATCTAGTATGATAAACCTAATGGGGCCCTTTACTTTTATTCTTCTGTCATATGCCAGCATCCTGGTGACTGTGTTCAGGATGAAATCAGTAAGCAGTAGGATGAAAGCTCTGGCCACTTGTATTGAGCATATCATCCTTGTCGCTGTATTTTTCATTCCAATATTCAGCATTTTCTTGATGGGACTTTATGTGCGATCCATTGACCCGGACCAGCGTGTGCTGAGTTTGTCGCTAGCCTCTTGCATCCCACCCTGCATCAATCCTATTGTATATTCTTTGAAAACTAAAGAGATCAAAATCAGAGCCCTTGCACTTGTCCACAGAATGAAAACAAGCCCATGACAGCTTCTTTTTCTATCCAAAAGCAATCTAAGGATGTTTTTTACACTTGCAGGAAGATTATGTGTGTGTGTGTGTGTGTGTCACTGTGGAAGAGAGAAAGCAGGGATGGTTTTATCTGATCTGGGAACAGCCGGGTTTCCACACACTCGCAGTGTCATATTATTCCATAATTATTCCTCATTATTCAACCATCTGTTTTACTGACATTTCAACAGCACTGATGTTTTAATCTGTATTTGATATTCTGCTGTTATTTTAACATTCACCAATATCAAGTGTATGAATACATGTCCTGTCTCTTTTCTAACAATATGAGAAAAGACTTATTCAGGCATAAAATGTACTTGGTTGTCTTTGAATATAATTGTATGATATTTGTTCTGTTACCTGTCAAATGAAAATAAATGAAAACTGAAACACTTCTTGACTTCATTTTAATATGTCTCACATTTATTTTCCTCATAAATTGTCTGTCTCATTATAGTGTTTACCTGAGGTACTTCCAGAGTTTATGAGCCAGTGTGCTGGTTCAGGCATTTATTTTCAAGTCATACTAAACTAAGTTTAACTAGGCTGACTCCCAGACTTCATTACACCACAAACAAGGCACAGCCATCTATATACAAACACAGGTTGATTTAAATGTTTTTTAAGAAAGTTTTTTCTGTCTAATTCTGGCTATGTGAAATTATTTAAGACTTGTAGGAAGAAAAGGAGTTTGTAGAGGATTATTGGGCTCAGATAATTGAATAGTCAATATTTCATACCACTCACTGAATATTTAAATTTTTTGACATTTTAAAATGTGAAAATTACTACTTTACTATTTCTATAAACACAGGATGGATGAATATTAAATAACAGCACAAAATGTTCACATTTGTGCAAGGTTAGTGCATTTGGGAGGAGGGTGGGTGGGGGGCTGATGTTTCAAGGGCATCAGCAGTTTCAGGCTGACAGAAAAGACTTTAATGATTAAAGATTTATCAGTGATACCATGAACATGTGTGGATTGTTAAACAACACGCAGTCATAATGTATGTGTTTCCAAAGAAATAACATTCTTGGGATGAACCGGCTATTATTATTTTTTTAATATTTTGTTTTTATCAATTTACAAAGCAAGGATTTAATTGCCAAAGACCTCTTGACAGTGCTGAGGTGAAAGGTTTTACTCATTTACTGACTATCTATCACAGGCATGCATTGCTTGCAACTAGTGTTTGTAGTTTTTATGCTGTTTTTTATCATTTCTACTGATTATAACATATGATTAGGATTATACAGAGGCACAAAGACTGAAAAATACATAAGTGTAGCTAATTTTGTGTCTCCCTTACTATAAAGTGACCCAGTGAGTGTAAACCAGGTTAAAATAATCAAAGCTTACTATTAACAACATATGCAAGTGGTTCAATGAGCTGATAGTACCCATATCACTGATAACTTTCTCTGTACATCTCTGATTCAACTGAGCATATGTTAGACAAAATAAGATAATTATAAATAAAATATTTACTGGAATCAGACATGTAATCTATAGCTTTAGATGAAGGGATTTGCCTAATATAAAAGACTAACAATGAATGTATAGTGACCAGGGGTAAATTGAGTTTAAAGTCTAAATGGAGGTTAGTGATAACAAGACCTTTAAGAAGAAAAAAATTAGGAACCTCTGAATAAACTTGCAGAACCAGAAGATTACAGTTTAGACATGTTGTTTGGTTAAGACAGAGGAGACTTGGGGGAGTGAAGAGGCACAAGAGACTACTGGCCTTGAAAGCAGATGTACTTTGAATGTTTTGCCTCACAAAAACAGTGAATGTACACTCCCACCCATTACCCCTCGATTCATAATTATTTTTATTCATAATAGGTGCAACTGAGATTAATTAGTCTGAACTTTAAACAGTAAACAGTTTGTTTGTTAAAGTCAAGATCATTAACCAAAATGCTCTGGTGATGGTTCACAAATTGGACCCAATTAGAATCATTTTGTTTTGGTTTACTGTGGTCTGTTTAATGATAAAAGTGCCCTCAGGGAACAAACTCTTGCCTATGCAATATGCAAGTGATTACTGTATATTGCACTGTTTAGTCACTTTATATAAACACAGTTCACAAAATGTATTTTAACTTCTTACAGTTCTGTAGTGCATCTCATGAAATCACAAAAAAATGTGAAATGTAAATTTTCATACAGCCTAGTCAGGAGCTTAATTATGCAGTATTAACTTCTGTACAAGCCTCCTCCTGCCTCCTCTACATTTCCTGCACCTGTTCAAATAATTCAGTGATTTCATTTAGGATGGCCCTCAACTCCTTGCAGTGTGAGGAATCCTGTAATCTAACGGTTACTAAACTCTCTGTAGTCTGCTGCTAACTTGAGGTCATAGAGGTCATTGTGCTCTTTTACTGATTTACTTCAGCCTCTCTCACTTCCTTCACACTCAGACACTAACTAAAGGCGACAAATAGGTGATAGTTAACCATCATCATTTATCAACATTCAGTGGAATAGTAATTATACTATAATATTACAATTTTACAAAATTCTGTTGTCCAAATATGTGATTTTGAGCAAATTTTAATTAAAGACTAACTAAATGAGTTTAAATTTGAAATTGTAATGTAATGCATACCAGTGGAATGTTTGGGGTTTTTTTATATATGATTTTTGCATACATTTTTCATTTTTCATTTTCCATTTTTCATTATATTGACATAGGAATATATCAAATTCAATTAAAATTAATAATATTTAAAATCATACTACTAAGGCTTGGGCACAGTCCGGTTTATTTAAAGTGACAAGAATTGCAAATGCTAAACACTGCAGCATGCATAATGTAACACTTTCATAATTATTGTCAAATTCAAACATTCAAACAGTCTTCACCTTCAACTTCATTTAGACCGAGTTCTTGTCACATATTTGTCTATGACCTATAGATTTTATTTTATTCTGCCAAGTATCAATACATCATCATTCAAGCAATAACTGAATGGTTGCATTACCTATAGCACTACTCTCTAAGGATCAAATTAATTTCATTGATAGAGTATTGCACGATTACTTTGTCAGTCTCTGTTGAAAGTTGTTGCATCTGATTGATCTCCAGAGATCAATCGGGAGAGTATATCTGTTTCTGTCCACAAGGCAGATGTGCAGCCATCTGCATGCTGCTTTTGGAGTCAGCATCACAGAGTGAAACGATCCATAACAGAAAATCAGGTGAGCATCACTGACCAACTTGCATCATGTTAACTTACTGAGAATTTTATATATACTGCTTGAATTTAAATGTGGTGATCAGAATGGAACGAAAATATGCATTTACGTTAATAATTTACAATTTGTCAATGGTCTGATGTACACAATGATATGATTTCCCTGTTTTTCAGACTCGAGAGCTTTTATGCGCTTGGGCCAGAGGCTGTCCTCCAACACACAGCCTGTGGAGTTCAACTATGTCTTTTCTCAGGACTGTTTTAAACAATTCTGTCATCATTCATCCTCCGGGCTTCTATATCATCGGATTTCAAACATTTCCTTACATCAGTGTTTACTTCATCTTTTTAGCATTTGTCTATGTGGTTACACTGCTGTTCAATAGTTTGGTGATCTATGTAATTGCCTTTAATCATTGTTTACACACTCCAAAGTTTTTGGCTGTTGTCAATCTCTCAGTAATTGATGTGATTCTAAACACATGCACTATTCCCAGCATGATAAAGATATTCCTTGTTAAGGACAATTTTATTCCTTTCAACTTATGCTTGTTACAGATGTTTGTATACTATACATTTGGGACTTTGGAGTCATATGCGCTGGCTGTACTTGCCTATGACAGGTTGATCGCAATATGTTTCCCTCTGCGGCAAAACTCAATCAACACTGTGCGGAGCATGTGTTGTATTGTCGGCCTGACTTGGTGTTTTTCTTTGGGAATAATTTCATTTTCAGTAGGTATAATGACTCGACTGTCTTTTTGCAGTTCTGTCAAAGTGTTCAGCTATTTCTGTGACTATGCACCTGTGTTTAGACTGGCCTGTAATGATTACACAATGCAGTGGTCCGTGGCCTCTTTGCTAACTTTCTTGCTCCTTGTAGGACCCTTTACTTTCATTCTTCTGTCCTATGTCAGCATCCTGGTGACTGTGTTCAAGATGAAATCACTGGACAGTCGGGTGAAAGCTCTGGCCACATGTGTTGAGCATCTCATCCTTGTGGCTGTATTTTACATTCCTCTTATTACCATCTTTACTATCGGGTTTTATCTGCGACTCATTGACCCAGACCAGCGTGTGCTGAGCCTGTCGCTGGCCTCTTGCATCCCACCCTGCATCAATCCTATTGTATATTCCTTGAAAACTAAAGAGATCAAAATCAGAGCTGTTGCATTGGTAAGAAAACATAAAATTGGCACACAACAACCAGATCAACTTAAGAGCAAACCTTGGGGGATTAATAAAACCTTGCAGAAATTTAGGTCCTCAACGTGAGGCAAAGTGGTTCAAAGTTTGTTTGTTTTTTGTTTCTTATAAACTTGGCCTTTTTGACTTTTTTATTTTAACAAAAGGGTTTAAAAAAACCTATTATAATAGACAAAAATATTAAGAACTTCTTCAAACAAATCATTCTGGGTCAGTTGATTTAACTAATTCTTCTTCTTTACATATACTATCATCGTTTTAATCAAGGTTATTCACCACAATGAGACAATTTCAGATGAGTCGGTGTATGTCAGTTAAGTGAAAATGGAAAATAATGTTGTGGGACGTGTTCTCTGTAACATGGCTGTTTACCATAGTTGAGAAATTGAAGAAAGAGGGTTTTGTCAAGTGTATAAGAGTTTTTGTGCACAACAAATGTTGCTGATGTGTTGTGTAAATTGAGAAGAACACTACATTAAGTTCCATAAAAAGCATGTCCTTGTGTTGTATTCTGTGCAGTTGTTTAACAACAGAGGAGTGAATATTAGAGCTAAGGAACATTATTTTTACCTGATGTGATACCGCAAAGTAGTCTGGTGTTACTGGTGGCAGCAGTGACAAACTGAAGCCTCAGTGTCTGCAGGCAGATTTGTGCCTAAATATGTGATTTGTCTTCAAATATTTTGTGCATCTGTAAGATGTCATCTACATTCAAAATTTTGGGCTGTTTGAAATACTGCTGATCATGAGTCATTGATGAAAACTACTGAATTATTACTCTACCAGGGCATCTAAAAACAAGGACATATGGGACACATTCAAAGCAGAGGATGATTGTTTCATCTGACTTTAGCAGAAAGACTCTTGACTTTCCCCAGAACCTATCTATATATCATCACAGAGTCAGAAGATGATTTCAAACAAGAGACTAGATGCGCTGACTTTTTAAATATTCAATCAAATCTTTTTAGTTTTAGTTAGGTTAATCTATCGTATACAGGACACCTTATAGGCTATGTTTTGAGTCACTGACATATTTGTTGAAATGTGGAAATGTGGAAAATAAAAAAATAATAATAAAAAAATGCTACAACTGTACAACTATTGTTCTCTTTTTTCCTCTTGGAAGATTTCCCACATTAAATGTGTGCACTATCCATTTATCGTCTGTTCGAAGATAATCTAATCTAATTTCGTTTCAGTGGTTTAGTTCCCAACCCAGTCAACCCAATCAAACAAATGTTTGCCTGTGTTGGTTAAACTAAACAATTACTTGAAAGTAAAGCTATAAGATATTTTCATTTAGCTCTATAAAAAGCCCACTTCTTAGCAAGATAGTCACATCATAGCATAGGATATAACAGGCCAGGTTATTGATCTTTATTATTATAGGCGTATTGATAGATTTATTATTAATATGTATTAAAAATTATAATTATCTGAGGTAACTACAGGTAACAATGTTTTTCTATATAGTTTTCTACAAGTTAACTCAATACTTTATAAAATGGGCTACATTACCATATGAACTTTAAACACATTATGCATGGCAGATCATCATACAATTAAGCTGCCACAAAGTGAGGGGATATGAGCATAGACTGAATATAAAGATGTTAGCTATAAAATAGTAAAGCGGCCTGCCCTCTGGTGGCTTTTAATGCATATGAACCAACTCAGTGGCATTTGCACTTAAAATATCAATTCCAGGATATGTACGGACATTATGTCCACACTGCTACTTTATCTTCACATGTAGGCTACAATTTATTATTTTCTACGACTTCATTATCAGTTGTCACACATTGTTGTTTTTACGTAGCGGAACTGATGTAGGCCTAAGTATCGACGGAGCTGTTTCACGGCTACACAGTCGTCTTCTGTTTAAATGTGTCCTCTACAGCGTGTTGTTGGTTATGAAAAGTCCAGAGTTATGCAGGTTATGGAAACTTAACCTCGGTTCTTCGACGGACAGAATCACCCAGAGAGAAAAACAGGTACGGTCAAGCCAGATAGCCTTATTCTGGACAGTGTTAGCTAACCTACAGTGTAGTGTGATAGTGTTATTCTGGACAGTGTTAGCTAACCTACAGTGTAGTGTGATAGTGTTATTCTGGACAGTGTTAGCTAACCTACAGTGTAGTGTGATAGCGTTACTCTGGACAGTGTTAGCTAACCTACAGTGTAGTGTGATAGCCTCATTCTGGACAGTGTTAGCTAACCTGCAGTGTAGTGTGATAGTGTTATTCTGGACAGTGTTAGCTAACCTACAGTGTAGTGTGATAGTGTTATTCTGGACAGTGTTAGCTAACCTACAGTGTAGTGTGATAGTGTTATTCTGGACAGTGTTAGCTAACCTACAGTGTAGTGTGATAGTGTTATTCTGGACAGTGTTAGCTAACCTACAGTGTAGTGTGATAGTGTTATTCTGGACAGTGTTAGCTAACCTACAGTGTAGTGTGATAGTGTTACTCTGGACAGTGTTAGCTAACCTACAGTGTACAGTGTACAGTCAATATTTATTTCAGAATTATGCACTCTTTCACACCTTTGCACTATTTGCATCCTTTTTACAAAAATGGTTCTACCTGTCTAGACATTGTATGTTGTTGTTTCTATATGTATGTATCTATTTTTTCACCCACTTGCTTGTACATAATAGTGATATGTTTATGTTTAATTATCTTTGTTTGGCTTGTTGTCCATGTACATCTTTCTGAAGATTTTTGTGAGTAAGCTCATTGAGAGCCACTAGAAACTGGAATCAAATTCCTTGCATGCATATATACTTTCATGGACAATAAACCTGAATCTGATTCTAAATGTAGCAGCTGGTCGAGCTCACATTAATTGTACACAGTAGCTACAGTACAATCCTTGAGTAAATGTTCTTAGTTACATCCCACCACTACTGGTGTGTAGAGATGTGGGATAACTTTGTACTGCTGAAATAATATAATCATTAATAAAAATACATGCTATTTCAAGAATTTTGTGACATGTAGTTACTAAGTACCTTAGGAGACAGGATAGATTTACAACACACACAAAAAACCATAAACACTCATAAAAGATGAGAAAATAGGATTAAAACTAAAATATAATGCAAAGTTAAAGATAAGACGGAGCAGTACCATATCTAGTTACTATATAGGTCCTTTCATTCTCTAACACAAAGTTTTAGAAAGTGCGTTAAATTACACAGCTGGAGATTTAGAGAAAAATTGCATCGTCAAAAGGCCTGGACAGCCAGAAAGAACAACTAGGAGAAAAAAGCAGCCAGGAAGTCCTGTATTATTAAAGCTGCATTATTACTTGTTTACTTAATAACATCTTGTGTTGTCTTCAGCAGACTTCCTGAGTCAATACCGTACATTTACACAGGATGGCATCCCCTTCACCTCATGACCGCAGCCGTAAAGACGATGAGGATGACCCTGTTGAACGGATGATATCGCGCACAGGCTGTGCCGAGCTACACTATGCTGTGCAGGAGTGCATGGCTGAACACCAGGACTGGCGTGTGTGCCAGAGCCAGGTCCAGACTTTCAAAGACTGTATGATGAATTTCCAGAACATGCGGAAAAAACAGCTGATGAAACAGCAGCCAACCTCCACTGAGTCCGCACCCAGCTGAACTCACAAAACCACACAAACACACACACACACACATAGAGTGGTTTGGAGTATTGAGGACCTGTTTGATATGTTTGATGTGGAAAGACTGTATTTAATGTAATTATTTGTAATGAAAATCAGCAAGTATAAGCAGCTAAAAATAAGCCTGACTTGGACTTTCACGTATGTGGTGTAGAGCCTGACCTGTAAATCAGATATATCATCTTAGCTGTATCTGTTTATATGTTGACTGATAAATAAAAATATTTTTGAGTACAGAAATTCCAAAGACATGTTTGAGGTCATTTAGAAACAAGCTCTTTATTACATGGTTTGTCCAAAAAAGGACAGGTCCACATTTTTTCAAGTCTGTCTTAAAACAATAGTCACATGCCCAAATTAACATGTTTTTCTTGCCATAACCATTCCTCCTGTTCATACTGGCCATTAAAAGATCTCTTCATAGTGCACTTACAATTTAAGTGATGGGGATACAGTCCTCCTGTGCAAAAATGTATTTAAAAATTTATCTGAAGATAATGTGAAGCTTCAGTCATCCAAATTAGTCAAATCAAGTAGATATCTTTCAACATTACAGTCTTTTTAATGGCAAAGTCCCTCTTTTTGTCACTACTTCCACTGCAGCTCAACTGGGACACACTGTCCGAGGAAACACAAAGAGGGAATTTGATGCTAAAAAGACTGTAAATATGGGAGCATATGAGCTTCGGAAAAATATATTCAGAAATACATTTTTGCACAAAATGACTGTGTGGACACACTGTGG
The DNA here is from genome assembly GCF_910596095.1 of Thunnus maccoyii. Lineage (NCBI taxonomy): Eukaryota > Metazoa > Chordata > Actinopteri > Scombriformes > Scombridae > Thunnus > Thunnus maccoyii. The sequence goes on from NC_056545.1 coordinate 16,392,390, forward strand.
ATAAGCACATTTGAAGGGGATCTTTTAATAGCCAGTATGAACAAGAGGAATGATTACAGTGACGAAAACTTGTTTCAGTGTTCATATGGACAACTGTTGAAAAATTGTGGATCCTTCAATTTTTCAACTGTGAAATGTCACACTCAGTACATATCTTAATGGTCACCACTGTATTATTTATGAAACAAATTGAAGCAAATTTAAGGTTTTTTAAATGTCAAATTAAAAAAAAAAAACTCCCATATCAGTGAGGCTCTTGTGTGGGGTACATTTGTGGTATCACACAGACACTTCTTTCATAAATGTATCACAGAACACTTAGGTGTTAACATGCACGTCCCCCAGTACTTCTAAGGAGTAATATCAAGGACAAAAGAAAGAAACACTTGCACTGCTGGCTAGATAGCTTGTTCAGAAGATAACCTTGAGTCACTCAGGCTTTAAACTTCTTTTCTTTGTTCTACGCATCAGTCCCCATCGAACTGGGTTTGAGTGAGTGCTTGGAAGTCAAGATTGTAAGATTTTAAAGATGCTCTATATTATCTAAACCTTAAATTTCTCACCTGATTAAACAAAAGGTAGACAGGACAGTTGGCAGAGCAGGCAGTTGTGGGGAGTTAAAAGACAGCTCAAGTTCTAATTGTTAAAAGTGGTAATAGGTGCAACTGAGATTAATTAGTCTGAAGTGTAAACAGTCAAAGGTTTGTTTGTTAAAGTCAAGGTCATTAACCAGAATTCTCTGGTGATGCCATCACAGGGGCCCATTAGTATCATTTTGTGTTGGTTCACTGTTGCATGTTTAATGACAAAACTACCTTTAGAGAACATTATGCAATAGGTGAGTCATATTGCGTGTTTTATTCACTTTGTACAAGCACAGTTCACAAAATGTTTTGTAAGTTCTCACAGTTTAATAGGCTGTGTGATATATTCATATTCAATAATCATTACATACAAATGTCTGTGCCTCTTCTTAGTTTGCACTGTGGATGGTACAAATCTCTGCAACATGAGGAGTCTTGGGAGCTCACATTTACATCAGTTGTTAGACTCTGCTTGCTCTCACAAAAGGTCATGGAGGTCATTGTGATCAGGGTGGCACAACAGTGCTCTTTGGATTCTCATTTATGCAGTTTGGATGAAGAAAGTCATTGTGGAGGCGGGCAGGTTGTGTGTGTTTGTGTGTCTGTCCCTTGTGGGGGTGGAGAGGTTGGCCTTTTCTTGCTCTCTGACACATACTGACACTGACATTTTCTAAAAATACTAAGAGTGACTCCTCTATGTTGACAAGAATCATAAATATCTTTTCAATCCCATGATGACAGAACTGTATAGACCATCAGTGTAGGGAAGACTACAAATACTGGACACTAGAGTAGTGGTTCCCAAAGTGGGTGCCATGAGGATGGGCCAAGGGTGCTGTGAGAATAAATGTATCATTGTTCATCTATTGTGGGTTTTTAATAACGTTTTACAGCAAAAATGTGCAACATTTACATTAACTACAATCTGCGGTCAGATAAGAAGTCAGCATTCAGAAAAAAGTGATTGTCAGAGCAGCGATGGAAAGGTTTGACACAAAAAACAGCTGAAAGAAATGTTGAAACATCTCAGCTCTCAACACAGAGACGACTGACAAAACTACTCTACTAACGACTTATCCGATAGGTTATGGCTACTTGTGAAAGACGGGTATCCATCATTGTCCATGCACATTCACTGTGGTGTTACATGTTCCCAGATTCATATTTGTCACGTGGCTCTCTGATTGCTGGTGTACATGAAAACAAGACAAGAGATGTCCTGTCAGAGGAGTCAGACCTGCAGGTTGTTCTCTTACCAGCAGCAAGTCACATGTCCCATTGAAATGCCTACAACCTTTATTTGTTTTTCCTCAAACATCTGAAATATAAGCTCATTTTAATGGAAGAAAATTAAAGAAATGCATTTAACATGTTAACCTACTTTAATTGTATTCTACAGGAGCTGAGAACCACCATGCTTGGAGTTTATTTTTTGTTTTTTGTTTTTTTTGATGCTGTCATCTCGAGATCAAGCGTCAATCAACCCGATATCACGAGAAAACAGGTCGGACAGGTCATATTTTCTTGGATGTCTAACACTATGTATTTTTTATTTTCAAGCCATAACCATACATGGATATGCTATGTCTACTTGACAACAGAAGTGAGAATGCCTGAGTGAGTCATCCATTTCATGTGAGCAATTAATTCAAAACCCCAGGATATTAAATAAATAAACATAACCATAACCATTCACTACATAGTGTACTCCATTGGCTATCATGATAGTCCAGTTTACATCACTAACAATTTAGATGCTTTTATCATATCATTAATAATAAACCTAATGAACATGTAACAATGCATATTATTTTGTCATGGAGGCACACATTAGTCTAAGTATTTTGTTAGTATCAGAGATTCTGCCATGTAGTCTGACTTCTGGCTATAGGACAATGTAGTTAGTGAGATATGCCACCGCTGAGTGCATATCTCTTCAAACTTCCATATATCTTCCGATATCTTTTTGAAGGTGTTCCTCAGCCTTGGCATTGATTCTACAAGTCTCTGAACTCTTCTAGAGGGATGAACACCATTCTTCAAAAAGATATTCCCTCATTTGGTGTTTTGATGATGGTGGTGGAGAGTGCTGTCTAACACGTCAGTCCAAAATCTCCCATAGGTGTTCAACTGGGTTGAGATCTGGTGACTGTGAAGGCCATAACACATGTTTCACATAATTTTCATACTCATCAACCATTCAGTGACACCTCATGCCCTGCGAATTTGGGCATTGTCATCCTGGAAGAGACCACTCCCATCTGGATAGAAATGTTTCATCATGGGTTAAAGGTGATCACTCAGAACAACTTTGTCTTGATTTACAGTGACCCTTCCCTCTAAGGGGACAAGTAGACCCAAAACCATGCCAGCAAAATGCTCCTCAAAGCATAACAGAGCCACCAGATTCTCTCACTGTAGGGGTCAACCATTCAGATCTTTACCAGTTTTTCCTTTAATTTGTTACCCGTCACACCGGTATATTGGGGGTTGGGTTGCTTAAGGTGCCATGACAAAGGCTTTCAAGGGGTGAACCACTGCACTGGAATATACCATAATTTAATTCCATAATATACCATAATGTAATAATGTAAAATTAAAATATTAGTGCTTTAAAAAAAAGTTTTTCTCAGAAAACTGACCTTTATTTTAGTTTCATAAGCTTGCATGCATGTTTGTGTGTGTGACACTCAAACTCACTAAATCATCATTAAGAACAATAATTAGATGTTTATTTTGAGTGAAAGAGGAGTTTAATCAGAATAAGCTGCAGCTCCACTCTCCATGGATCAAATTAATGTCTTAAATGCCCAATGACTTTCTCAGTATCAGCTGGAAGCTTTTATCTCAAGAGATCAATGAGGAAAGTATATCTGCCACTGCCAACACGTCAGACATGCTGCCATCCACATGCTGCTTTTGTAAGCAGCATCAAACAATCAGGTAAGACTTTTAGCACATTTAAACATGTTTGGATTAATTGAGAATATATATTAATATACTGTTAAGTTTGAATGTGCTTATTAAACTGGCATGAAATTTATGCATGTGGGTTTATAACCTCTATAGAGGTCTAATGTGCAATGTTGTATGATTTCTCTGTTCATCAGGCCGGAGAGTTTTTATGCAGAGGCTGTCCTGCAAGTGTTGCAAGAGTTCAACTATGTCTTTTCTCAGGACTGTTTTAAACAACTCTGTCATCATTCATCCTCCGGGCTTCTATATCATTGGATTTCAAACATTTCCTTACATCAGTGTCTACTTCATCTTTTTAGCATTTGTCTATGTGGTTACACTGCTGTTCAATAGTTTGGTGATCTACGTTATTGCTTTTAATCATTGTTTACACACTCCTAAGTTTTTGGCTGTTGTCAATCTCTCAGTAATTGATGTGATTCTAAACACATGTACTATTCCCAGCATGATAAAGATATTCCTTGTTAAGGACAATTTTATTCCTTTCAACTTATGCTTGTTACAGATGTTTGTATACTATACATTTGGGACTTTGGAGTCATATGCACTGGCTGTACTTGCCTATGACAGGTTGATCGCAATATGTTTCCCTCTGCGGCAAAACTCCATCAACACTGTGCGGAGCATGTGTTGTATTGTTGGTCTGACTTGGTCTTTTGCTCTGGGTGTTACAGCATTTACAACAGGTATAATGACTCAATTGTCTTTTTGTAATTCTGTCAGAGTGTTCAGCTATTTCTGTGACTATGCACCTGTGTTTAGACTGGCCTGTAATGATTACACAATGCAGTGGTTTGCAGCTTCATTTCTCACTGTTTTGCTCCTTGTAGGACCCTTTACTTTCATTCTTCTGTCCTATGTCAGCATCCTGGTGACTGTGTTCAGGATGAAATCACTGGACAGTCGGGTGAAAGCTCTGGCCACTTGTGTTGAACATCTCATCCTTGTGGCTGTATTTTACATTCCTCTTATTACCATTTTTACTATCGGGTTTTATCTGCGAGCTATTAACCCAGACCAGCGTGTGCTGAGCCTGTCGCTGGCCTCTTGCATCCCACCCTGCATCAATCCTATTGTTTATTCCTTGAAAACTAAAGAGATCAAAATCAGAGCTGTTGCACTGGTTAGAAAAATTAAAATTGGCACACAACAAACACACCAACATGAAAACTATACTTTCAATATTAATAAGACGTAGCAATAATCTAGATGTTTGTGCAGTATCTGTCAGGCGTTTGACAGAAAGATGTCAAACTGGTCACGTGAGGTCACCAGCAGCAAGAGGGCTATGAACAGAGAACTGTAGGCAAACCACACAATTTAATTTTATGTGATTTAATTAATGTTGTCATAATGTGTAATATAACACATACATATATGTTTAGCTGAAGAGAGTCAAGGCCTTACACTAAAGAAAAGAATAATTTCATGTCATTTTTACCACTTTTATGTAACACATAGATGTATTCTATAGGTATTGAACAAACTGTTCAAAGTGTGTGTGATGTTTTTTCCTATATATCTGACTTTTTACAGACATTAAATTTATTATGAATATCCTGTTTAGTCTGGGCCAATTTGATGTAAGTGTATATAAAATCTTTTATCATTCTGTTCATCAGTAATAAACACATGTAGTGTTATCTCATATATACAATTGTACATTTTTATGTAAAGGTATCATTAAATAGTTTTGGAGAAGCCCACTGAGAAAATAACATGACCCTCTGAAGATAGTTTTGAGCACACAGAAATTGCTGGATCCTCTTGTTAGCGAGACTACAAATGAATCCCATCTGATAATATTCTGTAGACTTCTTATTGTATCTGCAGGTTTGTGCTAACATTATATATTTTGTGAACTGTCTAAGATTTTGGGTGTGGAAAAAAAAGAGACAATCTGATGATATTTAATTTTAACAATTCATTTTCAAAGCTTAATTTCCAAATTTAGAGCTACTTTAACTGCTCAGTAACGTTATGTTTGAATGATGAGACATTTCACTGATGTAAGCCAGCCACTGAATGATCAGTCTAGCATGGAAAGTAGAGCTGTCCTGGTGTGTGTCCTGACCTCTAATAACATTGCAGCGTCACATGCAACATGTTTATTCATACCAACATTGTGGTATCATAGTACTAGTACTCTATGAGTTTAGTGATTTTCAATATTTTGGAATAAAAATAGCCTGACTGTCAAAATAGCTTTCACAGTAGGCTGAAATATTAAAAAAAAAAAAAAAAAAAACACTTTACAACTACCCTGCCCCTCATCTGGAGATCTCCTGCATTGAATGTGTGATCTTCTCCTCCCACTGTGCTTTATGTCCATTTGAAGAATAGATGATTGACTTTTATCAAATTTTAGTGGATTCACCACACCAGCAGTAGCTCTACTGTTTTAGAAATCCAGTGAACCTACTATGTGCTTGTGTTGGATAAATAAAAAAAAAAAAAATTATTTCATGGATTTGGGGCTATTTGACTGTGCCAAACTACATTATGTCGTGCAGAAGTAGATGACTGAACACCAGGACCTGGTGCACATGCCAGAGTCAGGCTCAGACTTTTAAAGGCTGTGTGGTGACTTTTCAGAAATAACTGACACATTTAAAACTGTACCTGCTGGCTAGATGGCTCACTCAGAACATAACTCTGAGGCTTTAATCTTCTCCTTTGTCATTCTTTTCTTTGTTATACGCATCAGTCTCTTTTTTGTCAACTGAGTGTACATGCATGCACAAGCATGTGCTTACTTGTAAAATTCAAGTCAGCTGTTGTGATTTTGACTGAATGTACACCACATACTGATTTCTTTATAGTGGCCAGTGCAGCATCTCAACTCCCAAATTTCCCTACAGATCAAAGTTACTGTTTTGAAACTTACTGTTTCAACTGCTTGAAAAGTAAAGTTTCAATACTTCTACAGTTTATGTTCCAAATTCAGAATATCCACACTAAGCTGAAGTGTGAAGTTCAAGACTACTGGCCTTTCTCTTGCGTTCCTTTGAAAGCAGGTATATTTTGAATGAAATGACAGCTTCGAGAAAATGGTGAATGTACAATCCCTTCCATTTCCCTCCAGTTGTAATTGTTTTGATACCTAATAGATACAACTGAGATTAATTAGCGTGAAGTTGAAAGAGTAAAAGGTTTGTTTGCTACAGTCAAGGTCATTAACCAAAATTCTCTGGTGATGGCATGACAAATTGGACCCATTAAAATGATTTTGTTTTGGCTCAACATGGCTTGTTTAATGATAAATGCATCCTCAGGGAACAAACACTATGCAGAAGACGAGTCATCATATTGCACTGTTAATTCCCCATTGTATGTACAAAGTTCACAAAATGTTTTGTTAGTTCTTACAGTTTTACATATTGTTAGAAAAGTACATTTAAATACAGTACATCTAAATAAGCAACATAATTATGCAATAATGGTACTTAACAATAATTACGCCTTTTTGTCTGTCATGCGACCAATCGGAAAAGTCCAAATCAGTCAGTGATTGCACTGTGAATGGTCCTGGTTTCTTTGCAATGTGAGGAATCCCGGGAACTGAAAGTTCAATCTGTTATTAAACTCTGTCTGTCATCTAGTCACAAGAGGTCATTTTCATCAGGTTGGGGCAACATAGTGCTCCTGGACTGGGCTCTGATTTATGCAGCACTTTGGATGAACAAAGTTGACTGGATCACAGGTGTTTGATTGGGAAAGAGTCTCTGACTTTGAAAAAGACCAAGACTGTACCAAAGTTAATTTAGGCAGAGGTCTTGCCAGTATTTGGAGGACTCAACTGTCACATCAACATTATGTCCTCATCATCACCTATTTTAATTCATTTTATTCGGATAAGATTACATGTATGCCTGCCTTTAAGAGAGAGTGGTGAGGTGATAATTAGATGTTTGTTTTGAGTGCAAAACAAGTGAAGGTGTTCTCCGCGGATCAAATTAATGTCATTAATAGGCTTTGACTTTCTCAGTATCAGCTGGAAGCTTCATCTCTGGAGATCAATGAGGAAAGTTTATCTTCCCCTGTCCTCAGGTTAGACATGCAGCCATCCACATGCTGCTTTTGAAGTCAGTATCACATAGTTAGTATTAAACCAGGTAATCAGGTGAGCTTCATTCACTGACTTTTACGCATTTACATTTATGCATGTTTGAACGCTGAGAATTGATTTTAAACACTCTTATATTTGAATGTGCTCATTATAGTGACATGATATGATGCATACACAGCCTTTAGAGGCCTGTGTGTATAATGTGATATGATCCTTTATGCAGAGGCTGTCCTGCAACACACAGCCTGTGGAGTTCAACTATGTCTTTTCTCAGGACTGTTTTAAACAACTCTGTCATCATTCATCCTCCGGGCTTCTATATCATCGGATTTCAAACATTTCCTTACATCAGTGTCTACTTCATCTTTATAGCATTTGTTTATGTAGTTACACTGCTATTCAATAGTTTGGTGATCTACGTAATTGCTTTTAATCATTGTTTACACACCCCAAAATTTTTGGCTGTTGTCAATCTCGCAGTAATTGATTTAATCCTAAACACATGCACTATTCCCAGCATGATAAAGATATTTCTAATTGAAGACAACTTTATTCCATTCAACTTATGCTTGTTACAAATGTTTGTCTACTATACTTGTGCATCGTTGGAGTCATATGCGCTGGCAATACTTGCCTACGACAGGTTGATTGCAATATGTTTTCCTCTGCGGCAAAACTCCATCAACACTGTGCGGAGCATGTGTTGTATTGTTGGCCTGACTTGGTCTTCTGCTTTGGGAGTTACAGCATTTTCAGTGGGTATAATGACTCGACTGTCTTTTTGTAACTCTGTCAGAGTATTCAGCTATTTCTGTGACTATGCACCTGTGTTTAGACTGGCCTGTAATGATTATACAATGCAGTGGTTTGCAGCTTCATTTCTCACTGTTTTGCTCCTTGTAGGACCCTTTACTTTCATTCTTCTGTCCTATGTCAGCATCCTGGTGACTGTGTTCAGGATGAAATCACTGGACAGTCGGGTGAAAGCTCTGGCCACTTGTGTTGAGCATCTCATCCTTGTGGCTGTATTTTACATTCCACTTATTACCATTTTTACTATCGGGTTTTATCTGCGACTCATTGATCCAGACCAGCGTGTGCTGAGCCTGTCGCTGGCCTCTTGCATCCCACCCTGCATCAATCCTGTTGTATATTCCTTGAAAACTAAAGAGATCAAAATCAGAGCTGTTGCACTGGTTAGAAAAATTAAAATTGGCACACAACAAACACACCAACATAAAAACTATACTTTCAATATTAATAAGACGTAGCAATAATCTAGATGTTTGTGCAGTATCTGTCAGGCGTTTGACAGAAAGGTGTCAAACTGGTCACGTGAGGTCACCAGCAACAAGAGGGCTATGAACAGAGAACTGTAGGCAAACCACACAATTTAATTTTATGTGATTTAATTAATGTTGCCATAATGTGTAATATAACACATACATATATGTTTAGCTGAAGATAGTCAAGGCCTTACACTAAAGAAAAGAATAATTTCATGTCATTTTTACCACTTTTATGTAACACATAGATGTATTCTATAGGTATTGAACAAACTGTTCAAAGTGTGTGTGATGTTTTTTCCTATATATCTGACTTTTTACAGACATTAAATTTATTATGAATATCCTGTTTAGTCTGGGCCAATATGATGTAAGTGTATATAAAATCTTTTATCATTCTGTTCATCAGTAATAAACACATGTAGTGTTATCTCATATATACAATTGTACATTTTTATGTAAAGGTATCATTAAATAGTTTTGGAGAAGCCCACTGAGAAAATAACATGACCCTCTGAAGATAGTTTTGAGCACACAGAAATTGCTGGATCCTCTTGTTAGCGAGACTACAAATGAATCCCATCTGATAATATTCTGTAGACTTCTTATTGTATCTGCAGGTTTGTGCTAACATTATATATTTTGTGAACTGTCTAAGATTTTGGGTGTGGAAAAAAAAGAGACAATCTGATGATATTTAATTTTAACAATTCATTTTCAAAGCTTAATTTCCAAATTTAGAGCTACTTTAACTGCTCAGTAACGTTATGTTTGAATGATGAGACATTTCACTGATGTAAGCCAGCCACTGAATGATCAGTCTAGCATGGAAAGTAGAGCTGTCCTGGTGTGTGTCCTGACCTCTAATAACATTGCAGCGTCACATGCAACATGTTTATTCATACCAACATTGTGGTATCATAGTACTAGTACTCTATGAGTTTAGTGATTTTCAATATTTTGGAATAAAAATAGCCTGACTGTCAAAATAGCTTTCACAGTAGGCTGAAATATTAAAAAAAAAAAAAAAAAACACTTTACAACTACCCTGCCCCTCATCTGGAGATCTCCTGCATTGAATGTGTGATCTTCTCCTCCCACTGTGTTTTATGTCCATTTGAAGAATAGATGATTGACTTTTGTCAAATTTCAGTGGATTCACCACACCAGCAGTAGCTCTACTGTTTTAGAAATCCAGTGAACCTACTATGTGCTTGTGTTGGATAAATAAAAAAAAATAAAAAATTATTTCATGGATTTGGGGCTATTTGACTGTGCCAAGCTACATTATGTCGTGCAGCAGTAGATGACTGAACACCAGGACCTGGTGCACATGCCAGAGTCAGGCTCAGACTTTTAAAGGCTGCGTGGTGACTTTTCAGAAATAACTGACACATTTAAAACTGTACCTGCTGGCTAGATGGCTCACTCAGAACATAACTCTGAGGCTTTAATCTTCTCCTTTGTCATTCTTTTCTTTGTTATACGCATCAGTCTCTTTTTTGTCAACTGAGTGTACATGCATGCACAAGCATGTGCTTACTTGTAAAATTCAAGTCAGCTGTTGTGATTTTGACTGAATGTACACCACATACTGATTTCTTTATAGTGGCCAGTGCAGCATCTCAACTCCCAAATTTCCCTACAGATCAAAGTTACTGTTTTGAAACTTACTGTTTCAACTGCTTGAAAAGTAAAGTTTCAATACTTCTACAGTTTATGTTCCAAATTCAGAATATCCACACTAAGCTGAAGTGTGAAGTTCAAGACTACTGGCCTTTCTCTTGCGTTCCTTTGAAAGCAGGTATATTTTGAATGAAATGACAGCTTCGAGAAAATGGTGAATGTACAATCCCTTCCATTTCCCTCCAGTTGTAATTGTTTTGATACCTAATAGATACAACTGAGATTAATTAGCGTGAAGTTGAAAGAGTAAAAGGTTTGTTTGCAACAGTCAAGGTCATTAACCAAAATTCTCTGGTGATGGCATGACAAATTGGACCCATTAAAATGATTTTGTTTTGGCTCAACATGGCTTGTTTAATGATAAATGCATCCTCAGGGAACAAACACTATGCAGAAGACGAGTCATCATATTGCACTGTTAATTCCCCATTGTATGTACAAAGTTCACAAAATGTTTTGTTAGTTCTTACAGTTTTACATATTGTTAGAAAAGTACATTTAAATACAGTACATCTAAATAAGCAACATAATTATGCAATAATGGTACTTAACAATAATTACGCCTTTTTGTCTGTCATGCGACCAATATAACACATACATATATGTTAAGCTGAAGAGAGTCAAGGCCTTAAACTAAAGAAAAGAATAATTTCATGTCATTTTTACCACTTTTATGTAACACATAGATGTATTCTATAGGTATTGAACAAACTGTTTAAAGTGTGTGTGATGTTTTTTCCTATATATCTGACTTTTTACAGACATTTAATTTATTATGAATATCCTGTTCATTCTGGGTCAATATGATATAAGTGTATATAAAATCTTTTATCAGTCTGTTCATCAGTAATAAACACATGTAGAGTCAGAGTCATCTTGTATATACAATTGTACATTTTTATGTAAATGTATCAATAAAGAGTTTTTGAGAGGCCCACTGAGAAAATAACATGACCCATGACTGAAAGAATAACATGAGATGGTTTTGAGGACAACAAAGTTGCTGGATCCACTTGTTAGTGAGACTACAAATGAATCCCATCTGGTAATACTCTGTAGACTTTTGAGCATCTCATCCTTGTGGCTGTATTTTACATTCCTCTTATTATCGTTTTTACTATTGCATTTTATCTGCGACTCATTGACCTGGACCAGCATGTGCTTAACCTGTTGCTGGCCTCTTGCATCCCACCCTGCATCAATCCTATTGTATATTCTTTGAAAACCAAAGAGATCAAAATCAGAGCTGTTGCACTGGTTGGAAGAACTAAAATTGGCACACAGCAAATACACCAATGTAAAAGCAAAACTTGAAGTGTTGTAAAAGTAAAGGAAAAAACTAGGTCCTAAATGTTGGTGTAGAGAGTTAAAAAGCCAAGAGACTGGACTATGTCTTATTTTCAGGAAAATGGTAAATAAAAAAAAAAAAAGAATTGGCACACAACATTGTCGTTTCAAACAATTATTTATCTGCTGCATGCCTATGGCTTTAGTCATTTCCAATATTTCTGAATAAAGGGGCCTGACTGTAAAAGGGGCTTTCACAGCAAGCCAAATAGTTAAAAACATAAACTGATTACTACTGCGCAACAAACCTTAGTTTTGTGCTTCATTTCTATTAAAACAGTAAATTCCCTCATCATACTGAAAAGGCTGCACCAAATTACTTTCAACTCTACTGTTTGACGAACCTAATAAAACAAGTTTGCTTTTGTTATGTTGTGCTCACACCAAACACGAAGTGAATTTTCGCCTTGTGTTACTTGTGCGAGTTTGAATGCAGGAACATTTGTTTTTCTTTGCATAATTCGTGCAAGTTTGGCCACGGGATCATTTGTGCTTATTCTCCCCAAACAGCCAGTGAGCAATGGCAGGCACCGGCTAGTCCCCACCTGGACAATGGGAGCCAGCCAGTGATGTTACTGAAGCTCAGCCTGCCTGCCAGCTCAGTCCTGCTGCTAACAACATTCTTTCCGACACTTATCACCTTTCTACGTGACCGCATGGCCTAAAGGACAAGGTGTCTGACTTCAGATCAGAAGATTGAGGGTTAGAATCCCTTCATGGTTGAATATCCCTGCTTCTGTAGGATCTGCATATGCGTCTGTTGAGGAGCGAAAATCCCACTCAGAAGCTGTGGACATGTATATTGAACAATGCGACATTGCTGCCTATGGGTAAAAAACTACCAGAAGTCACAGAAATACAGCAGATTAAATGGGGTGTGTGGGAAAAGTTTTAGGAACTTGGAGGAAATATGGGTTTTCTATGATTAACACTTATACCATAGGTTGTACCTGCAAAAATTCTGCACCCTTGCTCCGCCTATTATGGGCACATTCAGCAGGAGTAACGCTTCGGAGGAATCCTGGTGTACGTCAGTTCCTTCGAATAAAAGCATTGTGTTTTTCCTGCCATGAACATCTGTATGCAAAGCATTGGCTTTGCAGTGTTTGGCACCATGACATTGCTGATTGTGACGAAAAAATACTTGTAAGTGGAGCAATGCTTTGGAGGAAGTGTGCCATAAAGATGTTTGGTGTGTACACCAGAATTATGCAGAGAAAACCTACATCTGCCATGGAATAACTTTGAGATGGACAGCAGCAAATGACTAACCTCATTTTGCTCAATGGGAACAAAGCTTTCAGGAGAAACGGACTGAATCCCTTTGCATCTTGCATAGAAAGGGAGTGTTGTGCTGTGAGTGCCCCTTGACTGAAAAGGCATACCAATTAAACATTGTCTGTAACAAGTCTGCCTTTCTCCGCCCAAGCCATACCTACTTCCACTTGTTGGTAGAAGAGATCTGCCATAGCCCTCATGGTAATGTACAATGAAAGTATGATGACAAACACAATATTCCAAGTCTTAAATAAAATGCAGTGATTGCAAGATGAAATTACTATAAATATAAAAATCTGCATTGCGAAAGGAAATCGTGTCCAGCAACTGGTAGGTTTGAAGGCCAAGTAGGAACCGGCTGCAACATCGGTGGGGCATTGACTTTCAGGGAAAAGACTCCTTTTACAAGGAACAAATAAACAGGAATGAAGAATGCAGGTGTCGAGCCCGCTGCCTCTCACATGCAAAGCAAGCACTCTATCATTTGAGCTAATTCCCCTCCGGAGGTGCCACCTGGGGAAGTATTCACCAGCAGCTGAAGATTTCCACTGCAGTTAATGACTTGATTTCCCCATTTACATACTGTAAGTATCATGCAGTATTTTCCTGAGAAATTCTTAGCCACGTCCGTGGGCCCAGAGGATTAAAGCGTGGAGTTAAATTCACCAACTGTGAGCATTCAAAGTTTTCAACGAGATTTTTATGAAAAGGCAAGAGTTGCTTGAGAACAGAAGGTAAATGTCCTCCAAAAGGTCAGGCATAGTCAGTGGGTTATTTACGAATATTTATTTCACACAAATATTTTTAAAAATGATTTGTTGTCGTGAAGAAAAAAAAAACACGGTAAAAACCAGCACGCAGGTCTCTCTCCTCTGCTCCGCTATCAGCAGGTCTCAAGAAGGGGTGTCACATCCACCTGCTACGTGATGCACATTTCCTCATTTGGACATCAGCTAGGGGTTTTTCCCAGAAATAAAGCTGAGCTAATGATACAAGCCAAGACTCGCCTCTGAAGTTCATCTCTACACATTACATGCTGTGCTGCCTCTGTGTTATAGATGTATAAATAAGTAGAGGTCTGTCTGCACATTTGCAATGCACTTGGTTATAGCTAAGATCTGGGAGACTGGAGTTCAAGACCTGGTGCAGGGACCTCGTTTGTAAGATATTTCTCCATAAACACTCATTTGAACACTTAAATATCCTAAAATTAAAAGCATAATAAAAACAAAAATTGTATTTTTACACCTATTTCCACTTTTATTCGAATATAAATACAAATATAAATAATTTTGCTGCCTCAACAAATATAGATATAAATACAAATACTGGGCTCTCTGTACATCCCTACTGTACTGCAACCACCATAATGCACTTTCAATATGATCTAATTATTGTTGAAATTATGTATAAAATCCTAATGCAATTTGGCCTTACACTTGCTATAAATTTTGTTGAAAGGAGTGATCATCTAAGGCTTTAAAATAGTTAAAAATGTGATAAAGTAGTATTTTTAAGCATAGTTCTGAGCAGGGGTTGAAAAATTAATTCAAACTGACAGTTATCTACCTATCTGACTTTTACAAGCATAAAATGTATGATCAACATCCTGAAAGTCATCATTCTGTGGTCGTGTAATATAAGTGAAGAGCCTTACAAAAGCTTCAAATATTCATCTGTTCATCAGTCATGCTTTACACTTATACCACATACAGGCCAAGGTTATATCCCATGATGGGGTTATTGCAATGAGTTTATACACATAAATATTACATGTATTTTACTGTACTTCACTGAATACATACTTTAGGTACATTTAAATATTTGCATACATAATTTTGGAGGAGCCTGTTGAAAAAAATATGCATAAAACAGCAGTTTGTTTATTTATATGTGTGTTCTGGTTTGTCCAACTTTGTGACATGTGTCCATTTGTTTTTGTGTAATTGTGTACTCATGTGTGGAAAAAATGTGACTAGAGATGCAACTAGTGATGACATGTAACTACAATTTGTTTTCCAAATGTATTTGAATATACACGAACTGTTTGATATTGTAAGGAAATTGTAATTTGCAATATTCTTTTCAGTATCAAAACATAGACAGGTCTAAATGTAAATAATAATTAAAAAACGCCTTTATGACACTTCACTGTTTCCTACATTAAATGTGACCACTCTTCTTGCATGTGTGCTTTAATAACTGCACCCAAAGCACATTGTGCACAACATCAGTTTGGCTCTAATGTGGAATAATGAAAAAATATGCATTTGCTTTCATCAGATAAATAAATATGTCTTATTTGAAAACAGGTCAACTTAGTCATTATTCATTCTTTGAAATCTTTTCCAGACTGCTGGATTCTTCTGGGTTAAGTAATATATCTACTTCTACCGGCATTAAACCAAGATTAATGACATAGTAGAGTGGTTATTGGAGCAATTCACCATTATTTTTAATACTGTGCTGTATATGTTAACCTGAAGCATTGGTATGTAATGTAAAAAATGTTCTATGTCTTATATGTACCTGAGTTCCTGAGGACATCATCATGTTATTAAGAAAGACAATAAAGGTTCACTTATATTCCAGAGTAAAGTGTGACATAATGTACCACAGAAGAAAACTGTCCGATCTTGTAAAAACTGATGTGCTAAATGATATATTATTCATCCTGTATCATTGTGAAAATGAATAAATGCAGATACGTAATAATTATACATTATACTGTCCATATTGAGGACATAAAATAGGGAATGGTAGTATGATAGGTGCCTGCCCTCTAGTGGGCTTATGTGTACAGTGCAAGCTGTACCATGACTAAATTACTACACATTAAATGTATTTGAAAGCTACTGTATTTGAAAATTAGAATCACAATGGCCACTGAAAAATATATTGAAATAATATATTTTTTTGTATCAACAGACATTTTCTAGTTGTTTTTTCATTAATAGTTCTACTAACTACCTATGGATATACTGTATGTCGCTATACTACAGATGGCAAATGTCTGCAATGATGTACTTATTTCACATGCTTTCGTCCACTCCCAAATTTGTCCTCCTTAAAACACCATGATAACTGACCATGTAACCTGCACTGTGCCTTTGAAATGTCGTTTTTACCCATTGCCATCATACTTAATATGAGTAGTCTACTTAGAACAACATAAAACCCTGGTCTTGATTTTTAGGAGTGTGGGAGGAAGAACATTTGGAATATCAAAGTGACACTTCCTAGTTAGACTATTTTTCTGTTATATATAAGCATGTAGTGCTAAAATGGAAGTCTATTAATTGATTATCCAATCGACAGAGAATTAGCCAACAATTTCAGAAATCCTTAAGTCATTTATCAAGCTGAACAACAAGTAAATCTGCAGTAAATGGAATCTCTGATTTTAGGGTTTAGAGTGGATTCATTAGCTCCTGTCCTATATAAGTGGCAATATATAAGTGAAGACAAGTGAAAGTGCTCCATAGATACAATATGTGAAATATGAGGATTGTTTTTTCCTGCACCCAAAAGCCATCCATACATTAACTTCACAATCTACACCATGCTGATGTTTTCTACATATGAAACCATCCCATACTCTTGCAGGACAGGTACATAATTTTTCAAGTCTGTCTTTAAACAATAATCAGGTGCCCATATGAACACTGAAACGTGTTTTTCTTGCTGTAATCATTCCTCGAGTTCATACTGACTATCAGAAGATTCACTCCAAATGAACTTACAATGTAAGTGATGGGGGATCAAATCCACAGTCCTCGTTTTGAGAAAAAAAAAGTTTATCTGAAGATAATATGAGGTGTCAGCTGTCAGAATCAGTCAAATAAAGTGGATATCTTCAACAGTTAGTCTTTTTAGTAAAAAGACTGTCTTGACGAACAACATTTTCCTGTTCAGCTGCAGTGGAAGAATCATAACAAAAAGAGGGAATCTGGCATTGAAAAGACTAACTTTGAAAAATATTGTTTTTATTTGGATGAGAGATGGCGGTGGATTTTGTCCCCCATCGCTTATATTGTAAGCACATTTGGAGGGATCTCTTAATAGCCAGTATGAACAGGAGGAATGATTAAGGTGCACAAAACCTGTTTCATTATTGTTTCTGTTACCTGTTTCAACCTGTTTCAATTCATTTGGGCATCTGACTGTTGTTTTAAGACAGACTTGAAAAATTGTGAACCTATCCTTTAAACCCTTGAGATGCCATTGAAATTTGTCATCAGCTTTTGTTGAATAAAAAGGGCAGAATCCAAGCACTTGTATATGGGGCATAAATGGTTGCATATGAGTTCTTTATTGCCATTACACAGATCACAGCCATGATAAAAGCCCTTATCTTGGTTTTATTTTAATCAGCCCCACAATATATGCAACTAAAACCATCTTGTTCTCCACAAAATATATGGGAGTGGCAAGATGTACAACAACAACAAGCACAACAGCTCTTTTAATACAAAATGTTACTAAGTAAAGCTAGTCTGGTCAGCTATGTAGCTGCTAATTCTCAAATAGTGACATACATAGTGTAGTAGACACTGTGACACAGCAAGCCATCGTGCCTCTGTTTCTGTTTGTATATTTTGACAGTGATACAGTAGGGTACAGGTACAAACCACTGGATGGTGCAAGCCTATCAGAATTGTTGACTCATCAATGGATGTTGTATGTTTCACCTTCATCTTGAGTCTTGAGTGGTTCTATTGGTCAAGACTGTTTACATCATATAAACTTATCAGTCATTTGTTCAACAACAAGCAGCTTGAACAAGCAGTAACTCTACAAATATGAATGTGCTACCTTTTCCCACCCTGTGCATAGATTATAATTTAAGTGAGTGGAATATAGAAGTGTAATGTAACTGCCCCCTTACACCATCCTGACAAAAACAGTTTTTCATCATTGCTTCCACAGGGTGATTTCCGCAATGACTTTAGACACAATGAAAAAAAAAGGTACTTCACTGCAGGGAAATTAAAGTGCCACAACAGCAGGGCAGTATACTATAAAACAAATCAGATTCGGTTAATGGATCAAATGGATCAAATTCTGATAGCGAGACAAGTCATTTCGCGGGGATTGTGACGCTCAAAAAATATCCACTGATTTACAGATGTCTCTTTCACAATGTAAGTCTATGGGAAAAAGTATTTTTGGGCCAGTGTGCATCACTTAATGTTGTAATTACACGGTTTGGCCGCTATGTCAAATATGCTTCAAAGCCCGGCGCTCTTCCTTTATCCAGTTGGCTTTATACATCCATGGACGCGCCTGATAACAACCATGGGTGATAAATCATAGGTCACAGCACTCTATATCATCCCATTCTGTATTCAAATTAAATTTCACAGGACAATACAATAAGCAAAATATTAAATGTCATTCTTACTCTCAGCTGCATGTAAATAGCTTGTCCAAGTTTCTGATCATTCAAAAATGAGTGGCTGAGAAGTTGTGGAGACAAGACACACCTTTACACAGATGATTAAAAACCAGGTTACTGTTATAATCATGCACTATATAAAGGGATATTAATAACTAGGTTTCCGGGCCAATTATTTTCCCAATTAATTCATTGTTTTGTATATAAAATGCCAGAAAATAATGAAATACTTGTTATAATATTCAACAGCCCAAGGTGATGTATTCAAATTGCCCATGTACTAGTTTAGAGTTTATAAGGACTCCATGGGCAATCTAATAGTTATGACAAGATTAAATAGCACTCATATTCTGAGACACTTGGTAAAAGGCGTTCATGTTTATAGTTTGCTGTTGGGCTTCTAGCGTTCAATGACAAGGACAGTGAGCCTACTGGGGTACAGCTAAGTCCAACAATAAGTCTCTTAAATGTTTTTCAGTGTGCTATATCAGTTCTCCTAAAATCAAATAAACCTCTTAGATTAGTTGCAGTATCAACAGTTTGGATGTTTTTCAATGCCAATCTTGGCCCAGCAACCAACCACAACTACATTGTGTCAACATTGTCAACATTTAAGCACACATGCTCTAAAAGCTGTGTTGAGATGGACTAGCAGCGTTATGTGCCTTGAGTAGCAGTCAGTGTTTTATATCACATACAATTCATATCAGAGGTCTAGTACTGTATGCCATCCAGACAGCTCCCTACATCACCGCCATCATCATGTTAATGTATATCTCAAAGTATGACCTCAAACCTATACACACATTGCAAATGTATTTGCAAACAGATATATGCAAAATGGTGTATTTGGGTCTAAATCTGCTAAATGTAATATTGAATATATATTTACACACACACACACATATGTGTACATATACATATATATTTATAGTGAAGTATTGTAAAACAACAGTTGCTGGTGATGCTGTAGGGGAATTGTTTCTTCTTCCCAAATGACTTTATGTTCAGCGGTGTACATTCACAACATATTGAAATTCCTGAATTCATTTTGCAAGTGAGATCATACAGTCATATGGATAATGTAACAGAAAAATACATTCAATGACAGGATACCACATAATAGTCATTTTAATAGTAAAATTGTAGTACTTATTAGTGAGAGGTGTAAAGAGTTACAAATCACAAATATTCTATTGCACCCTACTGTGTCAATACAGCACTGATAAAGAGTTCACCTTTCAGGATGAGGTTGTGTTGCTAAGCCTATTTCTTTTGAAAACCTTCTTTACAGAGTTCAGCACCTCTTCTGTCTTTAAAGAGTACACAATAGGATTAAGCAAAGCTGGTATGGTGTGTGTCAACGATGAGTTTATGATCCTGGCGTTAGGATGGATGTTGGAGGCCACTGCAGCTATGTTGATGCCCACTATTGGTAGGAAGAAAATAGCTACAAGGATCAGGTGAGAAGTACAAGTTTTCAAAGCTTTGAGTCGCTCCTCTCCTGATGCAATCCTGCTCAGTGCTATGGTGATGCAAACATATGTGATTCCTATTAGTATAAGAGGAATACAGAGGATTATAATGAAAGCAACATATGCCATTATGATATTTAAAGAAGTGTCATTACAGGCCAGACGATATACTGGTCCATGATCACAGTAAAAGCTCTCTATCACCAAAGATCTACAGAAAGACAGGCGATCAATAAGCCCAACAGTAAATGCTACAAGACTCAATAAAGAAACCCACACAAACAGCAGCATTGCAGTAATAGCTGGTTTAGTCACAATACTATGATACCTGAAAGGAAAGCAAATTGCTATAAATCTGTCATATGCCATAGTGACAAGTGTCCATGATTGTACACTTCCAAAGAATAAAACAAAGAACATATAACTCAAGCAAGCCTCATAGACAATGTACCTCTTATCAAACAAAAATGTGTCTAAGAGTTTTGGA
This sequence comes from Thunnus maccoyii, assembly GCF_910596095.1. Lineage (NCBI taxonomy): Eukaryota > Metazoa > Chordata > Actinopteri > Scombriformes > Scombridae > Thunnus > Thunnus maccoyii. The sequence continues at coordinate 16,412,976 of NC_056545.1, forward strand.
ATAAGAGCAGTGCTGCCACACAAATCTGTCACAGCCAGGTTGGACACAATCATGTATTTAGGAGTATGAAGAGTCTCAACCAGGTAGATAACAGAGAGGAGAAGAACATTCCCAAGAACAGTCATTACATAAACAAAACACAGGAAGACATAGTAATACTTAACATGAGGGATGTTAGAAAATCCACTGATATAGAATTTTGCAGGGCGAACAAACGTGTCATTAAATGTGGTGGCAGCTTTCTCTTCAGGGCTCATTATGGATATCTGTTTCCGATGTGAAAAGAAAAAAATATAATAATAAAGGATGACACATTTTAATTGTTTGGTAAATGTTGCTGTAACCAAACTCACCTCTAGAGTGCAGTGCACTAAAGTGAGTTGTACTGTTAGAGACCTGTCATTTATACTTTGCTGCTTTCATAGTGGGGTGAGTGCAGGTGGCTGTGTCACATGGTCATGAATTGGATGTTCATACAGGCTACTTCAAAGTTTCATAGTTCATGTCATCATTTTGCTGATGTAATCAGCTCTGTTCATTTCTGTCACCAGTGAATCATCAGTCAAGCAAACAGCAGAAAGTAGCAGTATTTAAAAAAAAAAAAAAAAAGCAGTGGTGCAGCTGTGCTTTAAGCTAAATGCTAACACCAGCAACATGCTCAAAATACATACTAATGCTAAGTAGATATAATAATAATAATAAACTTCATGTGGCACCTTTCATTAACAAAATGCAGCTCAAAGTGCATAATGTTTCTGTTTTAGTTTAGTTTAGCATGTTAGCATACTAAACTAAATGTAGAAAATAGTAAAAATAAAGAAAAACCCTTGAATGAGTAGGTATGTCCAAACTTTTGACAGGTTCTGTACTCCAGTAATACCCTAAATTGAGTACAATAACAAGCATAGGTGATAAATCATAGGTCACAGCACTCTATATCATCCCATTCTGTATTCAAATTAAATTTGACAGGACAATACAATCAGCAAAACATAAAATGTCATTCTTACTCTCAGCTGCATGTAAACAGCTTGTCCAAGTTTCTGATCATTCAAAAATGAGTGGCTGAGAAGTTGTGGAATCATGACACACCTTTACACAGATGATTAGAAACCAGGATACTGTTATAATCATGCACTACATACAGGGATATAAATAACCAGGTTTCCAGTCCAATTATTTTCTGAATCAATTCACTGTTTTGTCTATAAAATGTCAGAAAATAGTGGAACACTTGTTACAATATTCAACAGCCCAAGGTGATGTATTCAAATTGGTCATGTTCACATTAGTCCGAGTTCACAGTTTATAAGGACTCCACGGACAATCTAGTAGTTATGACAAGGTTAAACAGCACTCATATTGTGAGACACTTGGTAAAAGGTGTTCATGTTTATAGTTTGCTGCTGGGCTGCTAGCATTTAATGACAAAGATAGTGAGCCTACTGGGTTACAGCTGAGTCTGACAGTCACTAATTCTTAAATGCTTTTCATTGGGCCATATCAGTCCTCCTGAAATCAAATGAACCTCTTAGATTACTTTAAGTATCGACAGTTTGGGTGTTTTTCAATGCTAATCTTAGCCCAGCAACTAATCACAATATTGAAATCTGAGGTGTCAACATTTAAATACACATGCTCTCTAATTTTTCTCAAATTATTTATGTTTTTTAACAGATAGTGCAGCTGCATTGAGATGTACCAGCAGCAGTATGTGTCTTTTGTAGCAGTCAGTGTTTTATATTGCATACAATCAATATCAGAGGTCTAGTACTGTATGCCATCCAAACAGCTCCCCAAATCACCACCATCATCATGTTATTGTATGAACTTTCAAAGTATGACCTCCAAGAAATTACATGTACAATGTACAATTTCCTACATTTAAAAACAGATGTAAACAAAATGGTGTATTTCGGGTGTAAAACTGTTGAGAAAAAAAACAGTTGCTGGTGATGCTGTAGATGAAATGTTTCTTTTTCACATCATATAAGGCAACAGACAAATACATTAAATGACAGGATACCACATAATAGCCATTTTAATAGTAAAATTGTAGTACTTGTTACTGAGAAGTTATGAGTAAAGAGTTATGGATCACAAATATTCTATTGCTACCAACTGTGACAATACAGCAATGACAAAGAGTTCACCTTTCTGGATGAGGTTGTGTTGCTAAGCCTATTTTTTTTAAAAAGTTTCTTCAAAGAATTCAGCACCTCTTCTGTCTTTAAAGAGTACACAATAGGATTAAGCAAAGCTGGTATTGTGTGCGTCAACGATGAGTTTATGATCCTGGCGTTAGGATGGATGTTGGAGGCCACTGCAGCTATGTTGGTGCCCAGTATTGGTAGGAAGAGAATAGCTACAAGGATCAGGTGAGGAGTACAAGTTTTCAAAGCTTTGAGTCGCTCCTCTCCTGATGCAATCCTGCTCAGTGCTATGGTGATGCAAACATATGTGATTCCTATTAGTATAAGAGGAATACAGAGGACTATAATGAAAGCAAAATATGCCATTATGTTATTTAAAGAAGTGTCATTACAGGCCAGACGATATACTGGTCCATGATCACAGTAAAAGCTCTTTATCACCAAAGATCTACAGAAAGACAGGCGTTCAAAAAGCCCAACAATAAATGCCCAGAGACTCAATAAAAAAACCCACACAAACAGCAGCATTGCAGTAATAGCTGGTTTAGTCACAATACTATGATACCTTAAAGGAAAGCAAATTGCTATAAATCTGTCATATGCCATAGTGACAAGTGTCCATGATTGTACACTTCCAAAGAATAAAACAAAGAACATATGACTCAAGCAAGCCTCATAGACAATGTACCTCTTATCAAACAAAAATGTGTCTAAGAGTTTTGGAATAAGAGCAGTGCTGCCACACAAATCTGTCACAGCCAGGTTGGACACAATCATGTATTTAGGAGTATGAAGAGTCTCGACCAGGTAGATAACAGAGAGGAGAAGAACATTCCCAAGAACAGTCATTATATAAACAAAACACAGGAATACATAGTAATACTCAACATGAGGGATGTTAGAAAATCCACTGATATAGAATTTTGCAGGGCGAACAAATGTTGCATTAAATATGGTGGCAGCTTTCTCTTCAGGACTCATTATGGATATCTGTTTCCCTAAATGTAAAAAGAAAAATATATAATAATAAAGGATGACACATTTTAATTGTTTGGTAAATGTTGCTGTGACCAAACTCACCTCAGATGACAGGTCTAAAATGCAGTGCACTAAAGTGAGTTGTACTGTGAGAGTCATTTATATATGCAGCTTTCATTGTGGGATGAGTGCAGGTGGCTGTGTCACACGGTCATGAATTGGATATTCATACAGGCTATTTCAAAGTTTCATAGTTTATGTCATCAGTTTACTTATGTAATCAACTCTGTTAATTGCTGTCACCAGTGAATCATCAGTCATGCTGATGCTAAGATGATATAACAATAATAATAATAATAATAATAATAATAATAATAATAATAATAATAATAATAATAATAATAATAAACTCCGTGTGGCACCTTTCATAAACAAAATGCAGCTCAAAGTGCATAACGTTTCTGTTTTAGTTTAGTTTATCATGCTGTGGCTCAGGAGGTAGAGCGGGTCATCCACTAATCAGAAGATTGGCGGCTCGATTCCCGGCTCCTCCAGTCTGCATGTCGATGTGTCCTTGGGCAAGATACTTGACCCCAAATTGCTCCTGATGGCTGTGTCATCAGTGTGTGAATGTGTGTGAATGATTATATTTCCTCTGATGGGCAGGTTGGGACCTTGCATGGTAGCCCCTGTACCCATTCAGTGTATGAATGTGTGTGAATAGGTGAATGTGGTTTGTAGTATAAAAAGCGCTTTGAGTGGTCGGAAGACTAGAAAGGCGCTATACAAGTGCAGTCCATTTACCATAAATTTACTGTTTAAAATGTGCTAATTAGCACTAACACCAAGTACAGCAGAAGCTAATGGGAATATCATGAGGTTTTTATTTGATCATAAACTAAAATATTTAACAAATTAACATTTTGACCTGATGGTGGGCTAGGGAGGAGGGAGGGCTGTTTTTTAACCATTTAGTGGCATGGCTTTATGGATGGCAATCTCCACCATCTTCAACAGGGCTGCAGATTGGACTCCACCCTGCCTGTTGATGTAAGCGACTGTGGTGTGGTTGTCTGTTATCACCAACATGTGTCTCCCCTGAACCAGAGTCAGGAGGTGTCGCAGAACCAAGAGCACTGCCTGAAGTATGAGGAGGTTGATGTGTCAGTTTCCCCTGAAGGCCACACATCACCATCAAGGATGCATCTGTGAACATCGCTATGTAGGAGGTCACTTGACCCAGCAGTGTCTCCGTTGACAGTTGCTGTGGGAACCCCCAGTAACGCAGGTCCTCCTGCACTGATGGGGGAACATTCACCAAGCGTTCCCAGTGCCTCTTGGGATCCAAGCGCAGGCTGGCAAACCACTGTTGCAGCTGGGATATGTGCAGGAGCCCCAGTGGAACAACTGGCCCACTGCCATGAGCCCCAACACCTGCATGACAATCAGAGCTGTCACTGCCGCTCTGCGCCACAGTCTGAGGACTGCCTGCTGCAGGGCTGGGTACTCATAGACTATCCCCTGAAAGGCAAAATGCAGGAACTTCCTGTGTTTCTTCACCACCGTGACATGGAAATAAGCATCTTTCAGGTCAATGGTGGTGAGCAAGTCATCATATTGAACCAGTTCCAGCAATCTCCTGATGGTTAGCATGCGGAACGTTTTTCGGGTGATACATCGATTCAGAATGGGGAGATCCAAAATGGGTCTGAAGCCTCCCGTCTTCTTGGGAACCAGGAACTACGCTGAGTGAAACCCCCTCTGTCTGTCGTGAGTGGGAACGATTGAGACAGCCTGTTTCAGTAACAGGTCCTTGATCTTCTCAGAGAGAGAATAAATCTCTTCTTGGGAGGAGCAGCCAGGAAGCTGTGATATTCCGATTCAGCCCACTCCATCACCAACCTTCCATAAATGGAAGATTGGCCCATGGGGGACCGGTATCGAAAGAATCCATCACTGTCGGTTGCCTCAACACAGCCTTAGATATTGTGTCAGTGCATCCATCACCTTCCAGGGAGGGGAGCAGACTTGATGTCCTCTCTCCTCAGTCCATGAGCGGGCTCAGGCAGTTGAACATAGCCCTTGCTGATGTGATGCTCCCTCTCACTGACAGTCATTGCTGTTTTTTGCTCAGGCATGGGCCGCTCCACTGTCATGGGAGGGCCAGTGCTGCGGTGCCTCCATTGAGGTGGTCTGCGAGGTGGCTGAGGCAGCGGGGGATGGCAGTGCTCTGCCCTGTCTGCACACTCTCTTCCTCGCCATGGTGTTGTGGTGAAGCACCTCGTCTCCTCTCTAGCTAGAAGAAAGCACAAGTGGCAGATGACGGCTCAGCTGTGCCTTCTCCTTTCCAGGCGGCAGTAGCAAGACCCAGACTCAGGTTATTAATCTGGCCAATGGTGCAACCCAGAAAATCAGCCTGCTCTGTTGTGGGGGGCGTGCAGCGGTGTATTAGCTGCAGCAACGCCCAATGTTCCCAGATTGTTAGCTACCACAGCCAGCTGTGCGCCCAGGCGGAATATTTTTTTAAAAATATTCCAGTGTGTCCCTATCCTGCACCAGCAGAGGCTGTGGCTTCCTACTTGCCGTCCTGCCAGTCCAGTGAGGAATCAGGAGTGCTGTCAGGGCCTCTCCTGGGGGGGTCACACTGGGACAGCCTGACTCTGTGTGGCCCTGCAATATCAGGAAGGAAACCAGTCCTGCCACTGGTGATTTTGTTTTCAGTGGCTCCTTCCAGAATGCTTTGACTTTCTGCCAAATGTCCCGGAGAGGAGGGGAAACAAAGGCAGGTTGAGCCGGATGAGCAAGGCCATAAAATCTTTCATGAAGCCGGCTGACCAGTTTAGGCAGGATAGGGGAGGGCAGAGAGATTCCTACATGCATTGCTGCCATAACCTTTCAGAAATCATGGTGAGTTGAAGGAAGTGCCCTGCAGTGCACCCAAGGCAGTGGCTACATCATCCCACTCTCTGCGTGGTCCCATCCAAGACACTTGAAGCAGAAGAGACACCCGGTGGTGGCAGGCGATGAGACTGGGGCAGGAGCAAGCTTGGAGCGGCGACTACATCCATGGAGAAGTAAGATCAGTGAGCTGATTTTGCCATTGCTGAAGTGAGAAGGATGTGAGCCGCAGTGAGATGCTGTCTTTTTTACTGCATGGGACACACGTAATCAGTAGGCACGTCATGATTGCCTGGCTATGTACATGCAAATAGATAGATAGATGAAATTTTGTACAGACCTTCATGGATCCTGGACACTGAATCCTACTGACTTTGGTGAGTCAGTAAGTTGACATTTATGGATTTTAGTTAAATATTTCAACAACTATCGGCTGGATTATGGAAATTTGGTACAGTCCTCTTCCTGTCACCAGCATTAAATAAGTCAATAAGACAGTAGGATGTAAATTCACAAGTGCAAATATGTCATTGATAGCATACATCTCTTGGATGCTTCAGAACACATCATCAGTGATATACCCTGGGGACATCAGGTGTTTTGGGTCTTTCAATTATCAGACACCCTTGCCCAGGCGACCCAGCCAAGGTTGATCAGGCTTTGGCTTGTGTTCAGGTGGCGTTCACCACACCCCATGGTTCTCCCCTCCTAATCAAGAGCAATCTAGAGGCTCCTTCCACTGCCTCTGTGATGTTGCTGATGGCTCTCCTCCTCCCCATTCTGGTAATGCCCAGTGGACTCAAGACTTTGTAGAGTGACTGCCCTTCAAAACCTCTGCAGCCAACCTCAATAGGCATACACCTTGCCTTCCAGTCCTGCTTGCAGCAGTCGATGACCAGCTCTTCATACTTGGTCCTCTTCCTCTCATGGGCCTCATCCAGACGGCCCTCCCATGGCACTGTCAGCTCCAACAAGACGATGTTCTTGGTTGCCTCTGAGACCAGGAGGATGTCTGGCCTCAGGTTGTTATAGCGATATGCCGTGAGAACTTCGGCTGGTTCGCCAAGTCCACAGAAAGCTGCCAATCCTGCACAGTTGCCATGATTTCTGCTGGCTTCTTGGCTTCTGTGGTTCTTGGTGGCTGCTCTCCAGCCTTGGTGATCTTCTGGGTGGTGGGGTGTGCACGTCTGCAGCTGCTGATTCCCATGCTGATGGCCTCCGCAATGGGTTTCAGAACCTGGTTGTGACACCAGATGTACTGGCCCTGCCCAAGAGCCTTTGGGCAGCAGCTCAAGATGTGCTCAAACATACCCCTGCCTGAGCAGTGCAGAGATGGATGGAGGATACCATGTTGGTAGATCCAAGCTTTGAACTTGCCGGAAAGCCCTGATCAGTTCACTGCTCTCAACCAGTTCTTCGGCTGCTAACAAGTTGCCTGCACTGATTCTGTATCTTTCAGGTTGCTGTTGAACACTTTTCCAAGGCTCTTCACTGACTTTTTGGAGATAGTTGGGATGGGTGTTCTTAGGATGCTGAAGCAGAAACTGTCCATGACTTTGCCCTTCCTCAGCACCAGTGACCTTGATTTTCCAGGCCTGAACCGCATTCTTGCCAACCCAATCAGTTTCTCCAGCCCTTGCAGGATCCATCTGCTACCTGGCATTGACTCAGTGGTTGGTGGTGGTGGTTGGTGCATCCCTGATTTCGTCCGAGGGCCCCGGAATTCTGGTGCTGTGGACTTCGCAATCATGTTCATCGCCAAGGCAAAGAGGATTACAGTGATGGTACAGCCCATGATGATTCCAACCTCTGGCCTGTACCATTCTGATGTTACTGATCCTGCTGAGACTCTCATCCTGAATTAGTTGTAGCAATCCAGGATAAAATCTGCTACTTGGCCCGGCACATGATGCTTGGCCATGGTCATCTGGACCAGCTTGCGCAGGATGGAGCCGTAGGCCAGGTCAAGCCCGAGAACTGTCAGGTCTCCCTTGTTCTCCCGGGCTTCTCTGATGAGCTGGGTCACCACTCCTTTGGGCTCTAGACACCCCAGCACTCCAGATACACCCCCCTTCTGCACTGAGGTGTCTATGTAGCCACTGTTGGAGAGGAAATCAGTCAGCCCCCTCACTACTATGCTGAAGAAAATCTTCCCTCCAACATTCAGCAAAGAGATGATCCTAAACTGGTCAAATGTGGTGGAATCCTCTTCCTTGGGGATCCAGACTCCCTCAGCAAATCTCCACTGCTGTGCCACTCTTCCTCTCCCCCAGATGACATTCAGGATTTTCCACAGCTGTTTCAGTAACAAGGGATAGTTCTTGTAGACCTTGTAGGGGACTCCACTCGGGCCAAGGGCCGAGCTAGATCTTGGCCTCCTCACAACATCCTGGACCTCTTTCAGGAGTGGCTCCCTGCTGTCAAACTCCTTGACAGGTGGTAGTTGGTCTATCAGGGTGTTGCAACATCCCAGCTAGGGTTGGCTATGAAGGATGCTGGCTTCCTGGTTCTTTGCTTCCGGCGTCTTCGGTGCCAATCTACTCTATGGAGGGTCAGCAGGGGTCCTCCCTCAAGGTAGGTCACAGCGCAGCCAAGGGGGGGACATTGTTCCTCACTGGCCTCCTTGTACTGCTTTTTGAGGGGTTTTAGCTCCTTCCAAATGTTGTGGATCTTAGCTGCTCTTCAGTTCATGGTGAAGGGTGTTCTTCCTGGCCTATTCTCCACTGCTCCAAACCTTTCTGCAGCTAGGCTGACAATGATTGTCGTCATCATCTGCAGCCTCCAATCCACATCTCCCTTCGCTGTTGCTTCTAGCACCGTGTCGGCATCCTTGTCGAACTGTTGCCAGACTGCTGACTTATTGGCCTGTGGCCATTGGACTCTAACCTTCTAAGAAGATCTGTTCTGAGGGATTTGTTGCACCACCTGGAGGCTCGGGGCTCTATGGGTTGCTTCCTGGCAAGGCTCCTCCTGCGCCTCACAAGGTACAATACCTGTGCGTTGTGACGCTCCCTCTCCCTCCAAACACTTCATCCAGGTCTGGTGAATCTTCAGGCCTTGGCTGTTCTTAAAGACCTTCCTACATGTGCATTTCATATTCATAGTCGGTTGTCCATTGCTCTTGGTCGTTAGCCTTTGGTCCGTCAGTTTGGGGTGCTCATCCCTCCTCCCCTCTTGGGGTTTTGTTCCATGTGTTGATCCATAGCTTAGTGTGGGTTTCCTTATCTCAAAGGATACGGTTTGGGCTGCCAACCTGCCCTGCCCCGGTTTCCATCTTTCCGAGCTGTCCACTTTCATATATGTGTATATTGTAAATATATTTGATTTATTTTGGGTATGTCTGTCTAGGTGAGCCACACCTCCCAGCACCCTGGGTCTTAACAAGTTAAAGTAAGAACAACACATATAACACGAAGACCCTATTTGCACTCCTAAAATATGGCTAATATATAATACAAGTCAAAAGTTTGGACACACCTACTCATTCAAAGGTTTTTATTTATTTTGCACTTGTTAGGGTTTGCAATGTGGACTCAAATGCAGACACAAACTAGAGCGACGGTGAATGAAATAAGGTTTTATTGCCAGGGAAGTGGAGGAATGGAGGTGGATAGAGTGGGGATGAAGCGGGCTGAGGCAGAGGACTGAGAGGAGTGAGGGAGAATGGCAAGGGCTGGCAGAAGGGAGCAGGTGGTAGTGGGCTTGGAGAGTGGGCAAGCGAGCAATGGTCCAGAAACACTGGAGAGAGAGACAGCAGTTAGCAAAAAATCCGAACTTGGAGAAATCACTATATATAAGCAAGAGGCCTAAAGTGTACACTACCACTTGAGTAGAAACAACGATCTGGCGATGAGTGGATAAAGAGCCGGGGTATATATACACTGCAAGCTGATGAATTGATGAGAGGCAGGTGAGCAGACTGGGAGTGGTGATGAGGTGATGAGCTGATTGCAGACAGGAGTGTAGAGCTGGGAGCCAGGCCAACACACACACCCACACAAACATAAACACAGAGAGAGAGACAGACAGGGGAACACTAGGGAGTCTCCAGGTACCATAATAGTACTATTTCTATATTGTAGAAAATATTAAAGACATCAAAATGGAACCATTTAGTGAACAAAAACTGTTAAACAAACAAAAATATGTTTCATATTTTGGATTCCTCAAAGTAGCCACTGATTGCCTTGATGACAGTTTTGAACACTATTGGCAATATCTTAACCCTCTTAATGCATTTGAGACCATCAGTTGTGTTGTGCTGATGTAGTGTTGCTATACAGAAAATAGCCTTATTTGACTATTGTAGTAATGCATATAAGGGCAAGAACTGCTCAACTAACTAAAGTGTAATGACAGTCTGTCATTACTTTACTGAAGGTCAGTCAATCCGGGTAGTTTCAAGAACTATCACAGTTTCTTCAAGTGCAGTCGTAAAAACCGTCAAATGCTGTGCTCATCCAATCCAATCCACTTTATTTATATAGCACGACTTTAACAAACACAAGGTTTCCAAAGTGCTGCACATCAAGATAAAAAAATAAAATAAAATAAGGACTGTCCCGGGAAATGAAGACAAAGAGTTAGTTCATTCAAGTTATCAGCCTCAGAAATCGCCACGTAATAGCACCTTAGAGCCCAAATCAATGCCTCCCAGAGTTCAAGTAGCAGACACATCTCAACATAGACTGTTCATGGAGAGTGGAGAGTGGAGAGTGGTTCCAACTGTGAAGCATGGAGGAGGTATGATGGTTTGGGGTGCTTTTCTGGTGACACACTTAACCCACATGGCTACCACAACATTCTGCAGCGACATGCCATCCTATCTGGTTTGTGCTTATTTGAACTATCATTTGTTTTTCAACAAGACAGGGACCCAAAACATACCTCCAGGCTATGTAAGGGCTATTAATCAAGCTGAGTCTGACAGTCAGTCACTAATGCTTTTCATTGTGCCATATCAGTCCTTGTAAAATCAAATAAACCTCTTAGATTAGTTGCAGTATCGACAGATAGGATGTTTTTCAATGGCAATCTTGGCCCAACAACCAACCTCGACTATTTAAGTCTGAGGTGTCAACAACACTCAATTATTTAACAAGTTTAAGAGCTGCGTTGAGATGTACCAGCAGCAGTATGTGCCTTGAATAGCAGTCAGTTTTTATATTGCATACAATTCATAACAGATGTCTAGTATTGTATGCCAGACAGCTCCCTACATCACCACCATCATCATGTTAACAACCTCTCAAAGTATGACCTCGAACCTATTAACACATTATGAATGTAGTTTCCTAAATTTGAAAACAGATGTATGCAAAATGGCATATTTTGGGTCTAAATTTGCTATATTATATTATATATTTAACATATATTCATACACATCTATCTATCTATATCCATATATATATATATATGGATATAGATAGATAGATATCTATATCCATATATATATATATATGGATATAGATAGATAGATAGATAGATAGATAGATATAGATAGATATACATATATACATACAGTGAAGCATTGTAAAACAACAGTTGCTGGTGATGCTATAGATGAATTGTTTCTTTTTCGCAAATAACTTTATGTTCAGCGGTGTACATTCACAACATGTTAAAAATAATTTTGCAAGGGAGATCATACAGTCATATGGAAAATGCAACAGAAAAAAACATTCAATGACAAGATACCACATAATAGCCATTTTAATAGTAAAACTGTAGTACTTATTACTGAGAAGTTATGAGTACAGACTTACAAATCACAAATATTCTATTGCTCCCTACTGTGTCAATTCAGCACTGATAAAGAGTTCACCTTTCTGGATGAGGTTGTGTTGTGAAGCTTGTTTCTTTTGAAAACCTTCTTTACAGAGTTCAGCACCTCTTCTGTCTTTAAAGAGTACACAATAGGATTAAGCAAAGCTGGTAATGTGTGTGTCAACGATGAGTTTATTATCCTGGCGTTAGGATGGATGTCGGAGGCCACTGCAGCTATGTTGATGCCCACAAGTGGTAGGAAGAAAATAGCCACAATGATCAGGTGAGAAGTACAAGTTTTTAAAGCTTTGAGTCGCTCCTCTCCTGATGCAATCCTGCTCAGTGCTATGGCAATGCAAACATATGTGATTCCTATTAGTATAAGAGGAATACAGAGGATTATAATGAAAGCAACATATGCCATTATGTTATTTAAAGAAGTGTCATTACAGGCCAGATAATATACTGGCCCATGATCACAGAAAAAGCTCTTTATCACCAAAGATCTACAGAAAGACAGGCGATCAATAAGCCCAACAGTAAATGCTACAAGACTCAATAAAAAAACCCATACAAACAGCAGCATTGCAGTAATAGCTGGTTTAGTCACAATAATATGATACCTTAAAGGAAAAGAAATTGCTATAAATCTGTCATATGCCATAGTGACAAGTGTCCATGATTGTACACTTCCAAAGAATAAAACAAAGAACATATAACTCAAGCAAGCCTCATAGACAATGTACCTGTTATCAAACAAAAATGTGTCTAAGAGTTTTGGAATAAGAGCAGTGCTGCCACACAAATCTGTCACAGCCAGGTTGGACACAATCATGTATTTAGGAGTATGAAGAGTCTCGACCAGGTAGATAACAGAGAGGAGAAGAACATTCCCAAGAACAGTCATTATATAAACAAAACACAGGAATACATAGTAATACTCAACATGAGGAATGTTAGAAAATCCACTAATATAGAATTTTGCAGGGCGAACAAATGTGGCATTAAATATGGTGGCAGCTTTCTCTTCAGGACTCATTATGGATATCTGTTTCCCTAAATGTAAAAAGAAAAATATATAATAATAAAGGATGACACATTTTGATTGTTTGGTAAATGTTGCTGTGACCAAACTCACCTCAGATGACAGGTCTAAAATGCAGTGCACTAAAGTGAGTTGTACTGTGAGAGACTTGTCATTTATATTTGCAGCTTTCGTTGTGGGATGAGTGCAGGTGGCTGTGTCACATGGTCATGAATTGGATATTCATACAGGCTATTTCAAAATTTCATAGTTTATGTCATCAGTTTACTTATGTAATCAACTCTGTTAATTGCTGTCACCAGTGAATCATCAGTCAAACAGCAGAAAGTAGCATAGTCAGTATTTTACTGTAAAACAAGTCTACAGCAATGCTCTATAAGACTGTGCATTGGCACAGCTGTGCTTTAAGCTAAATTTGAACATTAGCACCCTAAAATGCTGCAAAGTTGATATAACAATGATGCTAATAATAATAATAACAATAATAAACTCCATATGGCACCTTTCATAAACAAAATACAGCTCAAAGTGCATAACATTTCTGTTTTAGTTTAGTTTATCATGCTGTGACTCGGGAGGTAGAGCGGGTCGTCCACTAATCTGTAGATTGGCGGTTCGATTCCCGGCTCCTCCAGTCTGCATGTCGATGTGTCCTTGGGCAAGATACTTGACCCCAAATTGCTCGTGATGGCTATGCCATCAGTGTGTGAATGTGTGTGAATGATTAGATTTCCACTGATGGGCAGGTTGGGACCTTGCATGGTAGCCCCTGTACCCATTCAGTGTATGAATGTGTGTGAATAGGTGAATGTGGTTCGTAGTGTAAAAAGCGCTTTGAGTGGTAAGAGGACTAGAGAGGCGCTATACAATTACAGTTCATTTACCATTTACCATTTAAAATGTGCTAACTAGCACTAACACCAAGAAGAAGCTGATTGGAATATCATTAGGTTTTTATTTGATCCTAAACTAAAATATTTAACAAATTAACATTTTGACCTGATGGTGGACTAGGGAGGAGGGAGAGCTGTTTTTTAGCCATTTAGTGGCATGGCTTTATGAATGGCAATCTCCACCATCTTCAACAGGGCTGCGGATTGGACTCCACCCTGCCTGTTAATGTAAGCGACTGTGGTGCGGTTGTCTGTTATCACCAACACATGTCTCCCCTGAACCAGAGTCAGGAGGTGTCGCAGAACCAAGAGCACTGCCTGAAGTATGAGGAGGTTGATGTGTCAGTTTCACCTGAAGGCCACACACCACCTATCGCTCTCCCTAGGCAAATGCCTCCCTACCCCGTCAGGGACGCATCTGTGAACATCGCTATATAGGAGGTCACTTGACCCAGCAGTGTCTCCGTTGACAGTTGCTGTGGGAACCCCCAGTAACGCAGGTCCTCCTGCACTGATGGGGGAACACTCACCAAGCATTCCCAGTGCCTCTTGGAATCCAAGCACAGGTTGGCAAACCACTGTAGCAGCCTGTACATGTGCAGGAGCCCCAGTGGAACAACTGGCCCACCGCCATGAGCCCCAACACCTGCATGACAATCAGAGCTGTCACTGCCGCTCTGCGCCAGTCTGAGGACTGCCTGCTGCAGGGCAGAGTACTCATAGACTATCCCTTGAAAGGCAAAATGCAGGAGATAGATTTATCTTGGCCCATGGGGGACCGGTATCGAAAGAATCCATCACTGTCAGTATCCTCAACACAGCCTTAGATATTGTGTCAGTGCATCCGTCACCTTACAAGGAGGGGAGCAGACTTTATGTCTCCTCTCCTCAGTCCGTGAGCGGGCCCAGGCAGTTGAACATAGCCCTTGCTGATGTGATGCTCCCTCCCACTGACAGTCATTGCCAGTTTTTGCTCCGGCATGGGCCGCTCCGCTGTCACGGGAGGGCCGGTGCTACAGTGTCTCCATTGAAGTGGTCTGGGAGGTGGCTGAGGCAGTGGGGGCTGGCTGTGCTCTGCCCTGTCTGCGCACTCTCTTCCTTGCCATGGTGTTGTGGTGAAGCACCTCGTCTCCTCTCTAGCTAGAAGAAAGCGCAAGTAGTAGATGACCGCTCAGCTGTGCCTCCTCCTCTCCAGGTGGCAGTAGCGAAACCCGGACTCCAGCGGAGTATTAGCCGCAGCAACACCCAATGTTCCCAGATTGTTAGCTACCATAGCCAGCTGTGCGCCCAGGCGGAATATTTTTTTTTAAATATTCCAGTGTGTCCCTATCATGCACCAGCAGAGGCTGCGGCTTCCTACTTACCGCCCTGCCAGTCCAGTAAGGAATCAGGAGGGCTATGAGGGCCTCTTCCAGGGGGGTCACACTGGGACAGCCTGACTCTGTGTGGCCCTGCAATCTCAGGAAGGAAACCAGTCCTGCCACTGGTGATTTTGTTTTCAGTGGCTCCTTCCAGAATGCTTTGACTTTCTGCCAAATGTCCCAGAGAGGAGAGGAGACAAAGGCAGGTTGAGGCAGGTTGAGCCAGATGAGCAAGGCCATAAAATCCTTCACGAAGCTGGCTGACCGGTGACAGGATAGGGGAGGGCAGAGAGATTCCTACATGCATCGCTGCCATGGCCATAACTTTTGGGATATCATGGTGAGTTCAAGGAAGTGCCCTGCAGTGCACCCAAGGCAGTGGCTACATCATCCCACTCTCTGCGTGGTCCCATCCAAGAAACTTGAAGCAGAAGAGACACCCGGTGGTGGCAGGTGATGAGACTGGGGCAGAAGCAAGCTTGGAGCGGCGACTACATCCATGGAGAAGTAAGATCAGTGAGCTGATTTTGCCATCGCTGAAATGAGAAGGATGTGAGCTGCAGTGAGATGCTGTCTTTTGTACTGTGTGGGACACACATAATCAGTAGGCACGTCATGATTGCCTGGCTATGTACATGCAAATAGATAGATAGATGAAATTTTGTACAGACCTTCATGGATCCTGGACACTGAATCCTACTGACTTTGGTGAGTCAGTAAGTTGACATTTATGGATTTTAGTTAAATATTTCAACAACTATCGGCTGGATTATGGAAATTTGGTACAGTCCTCTTCCTGTCACCAGCATTAAATAAGTCAATAAGACAGTAGGATGTAAATTCACAAGTGCAAATATGTCATTGATAGCATACATCTCTTGGATGCTTCAGAACACATCATCAGTGATATACCCTGGGGACATCAGGTGTTTTGGGTCTTTCAATTATCAGACACCCTTGCCCAGGCGACCCAGCCAAGGTTGATCAGGCTTTGGCTTGTGTTCAGGTGGCGTTCACCACACCCCATGGTTCTCCCCTCCTAATCAAGAGCAATCTAGAGGCTCCTTCCACTGCCTCTGTGATGTTGCTGATGGCTCTCCTCCTCCCCATTCTGGTAATGCCCAGTGGACTCAAGACTTTGTAGAGCTACTGCCCTTTAAAAGCTCTGCAGCCAACCTCAATGGGCATACACCTTGCCTTCCAGTCTTGCTTCAGTCGATGACCAGCTCTTCATACTTGGTCCTCTTCTTCTTAATTCTTCCAGATGGTCTTCCCATGGCACTGTCAGCTCCAACATCGTCTGATGTTCTTGGTTGCCTCTGAGACCAGGAGGATGTCTGGCCTCAGGGTTGTTGTGATGCCGTGAGAACTTCAGCTGGTTCGCCAAGTCCACAGAAAGCTGCCAATCCTGCACAGTTGCCATGATTTCCGCTGGCTTCTTGGCTACTGTGGTTCTTGGTGGCTGCTCTCCAGCCTTCACAATGGTGATCTTCTGGGTGGTGGGGCATACACGTCTGCAGCTGCTGATTCCCATGCTGATGGCCTCCGCAATGGGTTTCAGAACCTGGTTGTGACACCAGATGTACCGGCCCTGCCCAAGAGCCTTTGGGCAGCAGCTCAAGATGTGCTCAAACGTACCCCTGCCTGAGCATTGCGGCAGTCCAGAGATGGATGGAGGATGCCATGTTGGTAGATCCAAGCTTTGAACTTGACGGGAAGCCCTGATCAGTCCACTGCCATCCACTGGTGGTTGGTGCATCCCTGATTTCGCCCGAGGGCCCTGGAATTCTGGTGCTGTGGACTTCGCAATCATGTTCATCGCGAAGGCAAAGAGGATCACAGTGATGATATAGCCCATGATGATTCCAACCGCTGGCCTGTGCCATTCTGATGTTACTGATCTTGCTGAGACTCTCATCCTGAACTGCCATGTAATCCAGGATAAAATCTGCCAGTTGGCCCGGCACATGATGCTTGGCCATGGTCATCTGGACCAGCTTGTGAAGGATGGAGCCGTAGGCCAGGTCAAGCCCGAGAACTGCCAGGTCTTCCTTGATCTCCCAGGCTTCTCTGATGAGCTGGGTCACCACTCCTGTGGGCTCTAGGCACACCAGCTCTCCAGATACATCCCCCTTCTGCACTGAAGTGTCTATGTAGCCACTGTTGGAGAGGAAGTCAGTCAGCCCCCTCACTACTATGCTGAAGAAAATCTTCCCTCCGACACTCAGCAAAGAGATGATCCTAAACTGGTCAAATGTGTTGGAATCCTCTTCCTTGGGGATCCAGACTCCCTCAGCAAATCTCCACTGCTGTGCCACTCTTCCTCTCCTCCAGATGACATTCAGGATTTTCCACAGCTGTTTCAGTAACAAGGGACAGTTCTTGTAGACCTTGTAGGGGACTCCACTCGGGCCATGGGCTGAGCTAGATCTTGGCCTCCTCACAACATCCTGGACCTCTTTCAGGAGTGGCTCCCTGCTGTCAAACTCCTTGACAAGTTATAGTTGTTCTATCAGGGTGTTGCAACATCCCAGCTAGGGTTGGCTATGAAGGATGCTGGCTTCCTGGCTCTTTGCTTCCGGCGTCTTCGGTGCCAATCCCCTCTATGGAGGGTCAGCAGGGGTCCTCCCTCAAGGTAGGTCTCAACGCAGCCAAGGGGGGACATTGCCCCTCACTGGCCTCCTTGTACTACTTTTTGAGGGGTTTTAGCTCCTTCCAAATGTTGTGGATCTTAGCTGCTCTTCACTTCATGGTGAAGGGTGTTCTTCCTGGCCCATTCTCCACTGCTCCAAACCTTTCTGCAGCTAGGCTGACGATGATTGTCGTCATCATCTGCAGCCTCCAATCCACATGTCCCTTCGCTGTTGCTTCTAGCACCGTGTCGGCATCCTTGTCGAACTGTTGCCAGACTGCTGTCTTGTCGGCCTGTGGCCATTGGACTCTAACCTTCTCCGAAGATCTGTTCTGAGGGATATGTTGCACCACCTGGGGGCTCTGGGCTCTATGGGGTGCTTCCTGGCAAGGCTCCTCCTGCGTCTCACAAGGTACAATACCTGTGCGTTGTGACGCTCCCTCTCCCTCCAAACACTTCATCCAGGTCTGGTGAATCTTCAGGCCTCGGCTGTTCTTACAGATCTTCCCACATATACATTTCATATTCATAGTCGGTTGTCCATTGCTCTTGGTCGTTAGCCTTTGGTCCGTCAGTTTGGGGTGCTCATCCCTCCTCCCCTCTTGGGGTTTTGTTCCATGTGTTGATCCATAGCTTAGTGTGGGTTTCCTTATCTCAAAGGATACGGTTTGGGCTGCCAACCTGCCCTGCCCCGGTTTCCATCTTTCCGAGCTGTCCACTGTCATATATGTGTATATTGTAAATATATTTGATTTATTTTGGGTATGTCTGTCTAGGTGAGCCACACCTCCCAGCACCCTGGGTCTTAACAAGTTAAAGTAAGAACAACACATATAACACGAAGACCCTATTTGCACTCCTAAAATATGGCTAATATATAATACAAGTCAAAAGTTAGGGGGTAAGGGTTTACAATGTGGACGCAAATGCAGACACAAACTAGAGCGACGGTGAATGAAATAAGGTTTTATTGCCAGGGAAGTGGAGGAATGGAGGTGGATAGAGTGGGGATGAAGCGGGCTGAGGCAGAGGACTGGAGGGCTGAGAGGAGTGAGGGAGAATGGCAAGGGCTGGCAGAATGGAGAAGGGGCTAGTGGGCTGGAGAGCGGGCAAGCAGGCAGGCGAGCGATGGTCCAGGAACACTGGAGAGAGAGACAGCAGTTAGCAAAAAATCCGAACTTGGAGAAATCACTATATGTAAGCAAGAGGCCTGAAGTGCAAGCTACCACTTGAGTAGAAACAACGATCTGGCGATGAGTGGATGAAGGGCCGTTATATATATACACTGCAAGCTGATGAATTGATGGGAGGAAGGTGAGCAGACTGGGAGAGGTGATGAGCTGATTGCAGACAGGAGTGTAGAGCTGGGAGCCAGGAGAACCATGCCCAGGCCAACACACACACGCCCACACAAACATAAACAGAGAGAGAGACAGACGGGAACACAGGGAAGGGGAAAAACAGGGAAACACTAGGGAGTCTTCAGGTGCCATAACAGTACTATTTCTATATTGCACAACAATATTAAAGACATCAAAACTGTGAAATAACATATGGAACCATTAAGTGAACAAAAACTGTTAAACAAACAAAAATATGTTTCATATTTTGGATTCCTCAAAGTATCCACTGATTGCCTTGATGACAGCTTTGAACACTATTGGCACTATCTTAACCCTCCTAATGCATTTGAGACCATCAGTTGTGTTGTGTTGATGTAGTGTTGGTATACAGAAAATAGCCTTATTTGACTATTGTAGTAATGAATATAATGGCAAGAACTGCTCAACTAACTAAAGCGTAATGACTGTCTGTCATTTTACTGAAGGTCAGTCAATCCGCGTAGTTTCGAGAACTTTAACAGTTTCTTCAAGTGCAGTCGTAAAAACCATCGAATGCTGTGCTCATCCAATCCAATCCAATCCACTTTATTTATATAGCACGATTTTAACAAACACAAGGTTTCCAAAGTGCTGCACATCAAGATAAAAAAATAAAAATAAAAAATAAAAAATAATAAGGACTGTCCCGGGAAATGAAGACAAAGAGTTAGTTCAGCCTCAGAAATCGCCACTTAATAGCACCTTAGAACACAAATCAATGCCTCCCAGAGTTCAAGTAGCAGACACATCTCAACATAGACTGTTCATGGAGAGTGCAGGAGAATGCATGAATGAGGCCTTCACGTTTGAATTGCTGCATAGAAACTACTTCTGAGGGAGACCAATAAGAAGAAGAGAACTGCTTGGGCCAAGAAACACAAGGAATGGACATTAAAGCAGTGTAAATCTGTACTTCGGTCTTATATGTCCAAATTTGAGATTTTTGGTTCCAATCGCTGTGTCTTTGTGAGATGCAGTGAAGGTGAATGGATGGTATCTGCATGTGTGGTTTCAACTGTGAAGCATGAAGGAGGTATGATGGTGTGGGGGTGTCTTTCTGGTGACACTGTTGGCAGTTTATTCAGGATTCAAGGCACACTTAACCCGCATGGCTACCACAACATTCTGCAGCGACACACCATCCTATCTGGTTTGTGCTTATTTGAACCATCAGTTGTTTTTCAACAAGACAGGGACCCAAAACACACCACCAGGCTATGTAAGGGCTATTAATCAAGCTGAGTCTGACAATCAGTCACTAATGCTTTTCATTGTGCCATATCAGTCCTCGTAAAATCAAATAAACTTCTTAGATTAGTTGCAGTATTGGCAGATAGGATGTTTTTCAATTGCAATCTTGGCCCAACAACCAACCTCGACTATTTAAGTCTGAGGTGTCAACAACACTCAATTATTTAACAAGTTTAAGAGCTGCGTTGAGATGCACCAGCAGAAGCATGTGCCTTGAATAGCAGTCAGTTTTTATATCACATACAATTCATAACAGAGGTCTAGTATTGTATGCCAGACAGCTCCCTACATCACCACCATCATCATGTTAACAAACTCAAAGTATGACCTCCAACCTATTAACACATTATGAATGTACAATTTCCTAGATTTGAAAACAGATGTATGCAAAATGGCATATTTTGGGTCTAAATCTGCTATATTATATTATATATTTATATATATTTATACACATCTATCTATCTATCTATCATATATATATGTATACATATAAACATACAGTGAAGCATTGTAAAACAACAGTTGCTGGTACAGTTGTAGATGAATTGTTTCTTTTCCCCAAATAACTTTGTTCAGCGGTGTACATTCACAACATGTTAAAATCCCTGATTTAATTTTGCAAGGGAGATCATACAGTCATATGGATAATGCAACAGAAAAAAAACATTTATTGACAAGATACCACATAATAGCCATTTTAATAGTAAACCTGTAGTACTTATTTGTGAGAAGTTGAGTACAGACTTACAAATCACAAATATTCTATTGCCCCCTACTATGTCAATACAGCACTGATAAAGAGTTCACCTTTCTGGATGAGGTTGTGTTGCTAAGCCTTCTTTTGAAAACCTTCTTTACAGAGTTCAACACCTCTTCTGTCTTTAAAGAGTACACAATAGGATTAAGCAAAGCTGGTATGGTGTGCGTCAACGATGAGTTTATTATCCTGGCGTTAGGATGGATGTCGGAGGCCACTGCAGCTATGTTGATGCCCACTATTGGTAGGAAGAAAATAGCCACAATGATCAGGTGAGAAGTACAAGTTTTCAAAGCTTTGAGTCGCTCCTCTCCTGATGCAATCCTGCTCAGTGCTATGGAAATGCAAACATATGTGATTCCTATTAGTATAAGAGGAATACAGAGGAATATAATGAAAGCAACATATGCCATTATGTTATTTAAAGAAGTGTCATTACAGGCCAGATAATATACTGGCCCATGATCACAGAAAAAGCTCCTTATCACCAAAGATCTACAGAAAGACAGGCGATCAAAAAGCCCAACAGTAAATGCTACAAGAGTCAATAAAGAAACCCACACAAACAGCAGCATTGCAGTAATAGCTGGTTTAGTCACAATAATATGATACCTTAAAGGAAAACAAATTGCTATAAATCTGTCATATGCCATAGTGACAAGTGTCCATGATTGTATACCTGTAAAGAATAAAACAAAGAACATATAACTCAAGCAAGCCTCATAGACAATGTACCTGTTATCAAACAAAAATGTGTCTAAGAGTTTTGGAATAAGAGCAGTGCTGCCACACAAATCTGTCACAGCCAGGTTGGACACAATCATGTATTTAGGAGTATGAAGAGTCTCGACCAGGTAGATAACTGAGAGGAGAAGAACATTCCCAAGAACAGTCATTACATAAACAAAACACAGGAATACATAGTAATACTTAACATGAGGAATGTTAATAAATCCACTGATATAGAATTTTGCAGGGCGAACAAATGTGGCATTAAATATGGTGGCAGCTTTCTCTTCAGGGCTCATTGTGGATATCTGTTTCCCTAAATGTAAAAAGAAAAATATATAATAATAAAGGATGACACGTTTTAATTGTTTGGTAAATGTTGCTGTGACCAAACTCACCTCAGATGACAGGCCTAAAATGCAGTGCACTAAAGTGAGTTGTACTGTGAGAGTCATTTATATATGCAGCTTTCATTGTGGGATGAGTGCAGGTGGCTGTGTCACATGGTCATGAATTGGATATTCATACAGGCTATTTCAAAATTTCATAGTTTATGTCATCAGTTTACTTATGTAATCAACTCTGTTAATTGCTGTCACCAGTGAATCATCAGTCAAACAGCAGAAAGTAGCATAATCAGTATTTTACTGTAAAACAAGACTACAGCAATGCTCTATAAGACTGTGCATTGGCACAGCTGTGCTTTAAGCTAAATACTAACATTAGCACACTAACATGCTCACAAAGACATGCCGATGCTAATGTAGAAGGGTTGTTGTGCACCGGCATGCAGATAAGTATTACACGGCACCTAGAGGTGTTAGTTTGGTGTGTGTGTGCGTGTGTGTTTGCAGTGGTGGCAGTGCTGTGAAGGCACATGGCGATATAGTCGTGGAAAAAGCGGTTATCCTGTACCAGTCAGCCTGGCTTGTTAATCATATGTTTTTTTTTTGTTTTCCTTTAGAGTGAGTATTTTGAATATATTTTTTTTTATTATACGCACAGACACAGCATGATCGTGAGGGTGTGTGAGGCATTTTAACTCTTAAATACCTACTTGGCAGATATTAACTTTATTATATTAATAATTTGATCTCTGGTTGTATTACAATGCCACTGTCATTTTTATAAATTGATCTTTTTAAATAAATTTTCATACAATTGGACTCGAAGCCACGTCTCTGTTTAATTTCTTTACACTTATCTGTGTGTTGACCTGTATAGAGTAGGTGGTCTTGGGGGGAGCCCGGGTTAAGGTGGGATTAGCCTTACCCTCCAGTTAGGCAGGTCACACTAAGTTGATATAACAATGATAATAATAATAATAATAATAATAATAATAATAATAATAATAATAATAATAATAATAATAATAATAAACTTTGTATGGCACCTTTCATAAACAAAATGCAGCTCAAAGTGCATAACATTTCTGTTTTAGTTTAGTTTATCATGCTGTGGCTCAGGAGGTAGAGCGGGTCGTCCACTAATCGGAAGATTGGCGGTTCGATTCCCAGCTCCTCCAGTCCGCATGTCGATGTGTCCTTGGGCAAGAAACTTAATCCCAAATTGCTCGTGATGGCTATGCCATCAGTGTGTGAATGTGTGTGAATGATTAGATTTCCTCTGATGGGCAGGTTGGGACCTTGCATGGTAGCCCCTGTGCCCATTCAGTGTATGAATGTGTGTGAATGGGTGAAAATCTTCAGGATAGATTAAATTTTGTACAGACCTTCATGGATCCCGGACGCTGAATCCTACTGACTTTGGTGAGTCAGTAAGTTGACATTTATGGATTTTAGTTAAATATGTCAACAACTATTGGCTGGATTTCCATGAAATTTGGTACAGTCCTCTTCCTGTCACCAGCATTAAATAAGTCAATAAGACAGTAGGATGTAAATTCACAAGTACAAATATGTCATTGATAGCAAACATCTCTTGGATGCTTCAGAACACATCATCAGTGATATACCCTGGGGTCATTGGGTGTTTTGGGTCTTTCAATTGTCAGACACCCTCGCCCAGGCGACCCAGCCAAGGTTGATCAGGCCCTGGCTTGTGTTCAAGTGGGTTTACCACACCCCATGGTTCTCCCCTCCTAATCAAGAGCAATCTAGAGGCTCTTTCTTCTGCCTCTGTGATGTTGCTGATGGCTCTCCTGCTCTCCATTCTGGTAATGCCCAGTGCACTCAAGACTTTGTAGAGTGACTGCCCTTCAAAACCTCTGCAGCCATCCTCAATAGGCATACACCTTGCCTTCCAGTCCTGCTTGCGGCAGTCGATGACCAGCTCTTCATACTTGGTCCTCTTCCTCTCATGGGCCTCGTCCAGACGGTCCTCCCATGGCACTGTCAGCTCCAACAAGACGATGTTCTTGGTTGCCTCTGAAACCAGGAGGATGTCTGGCCCCCGGGGTGTTGTAGTTATATACCGTGAGAACTTCAGCTGGATCGCCAAGTCCACAGAAAGCTGCCAATCCTGCACAGTTGCCATGATTTCTGCTGGCTTCGTGGCTCCTGTGGTTCTTGGTGGCTACTTTCCAGCCTTGGTGATCTTCTGGGTGGTGGGGTGTGCACGTCTGCAGCTGCTGATTCCCATGCTGATGGCCTCCACAATGGGTTTCAGAACCTGGTTGTGACACCAGATGTACCGGCCCTGCCCAAGAGCCTTTGGGCAGCAGCTCAAGATGTGCTCAAACGTACCCCTGCCTGAGCAGTGTGGCAGTCCGGAGATGGATGGAGGATACCATGTTGGTAGATCCAAGCTTTGAACTTGCCGGGGAGCCCTGATCAGTCCACTGCTCTCAACCAGTTCTCCAGCTGCTGACAAGTTGACAAGCTGCCTTTCTGTATCCTTCAGGTTGCTGTTGAACACCTTGCCAAGGCTCTTCACTGGCTTTTTGGAGATAGTTGGGATGGGTGTTCCTAGGATGCTGAAGCAGAAACTGTCCATGACTTTGCCCTTCTTCAGCACCAGTGACCTTGAATTTCCAGGCTTGAACCGCATTCTTGCCAACCCAATCAGTTTCTCCAGCCCTTGCGGGATCCATCTGCTACCTGGCATTGACTCAGTGGTTGGTGGTGGTGGTTGGTGCATCCCTGATTTCGTCCGAGGGCCCCGGAATTCTGGTGCTGCGGACTTCGCAATCATGTTCATCGCCAAGGCAAAGAGGTGATGGTATAGCCCATGATGATTCCAACCTCTGGCCTGTGCCATTCTGATGTGACTGATCCTGCTGAGACTCTCATCCTGAACTGGTTGTAGTAATCCAGAATAAGGTCTGCCACTTGGCCCGGCACATGATGCTTGGCCATGGTCATCTGGACCAGCTTGTGCAGGATGGAACCGTAGGCCAAGTCAAGCCAGAGAACTGTCAGGCCTCCCTTGTTCTCCCAGGCTTCTCTGATGAGCTGGGTCACCACTCCTGTGGGCTCTAGACACCCCAGCACTCCAGATACACCCCCCTTCTTCACTGAGGTGTCTATGTAGCCGCTGTTGGAGAGGAAGTCAGTCAGCCCCCTCACTACTATGCTAAAGAAAATCTTCCCTTCCACACTCAGCAAAGAGATGATCCTAAACTGGTCAAATGTGGTGGAATCCTCTTCCTTGGGGATCCAGACTCCCTCAGCAAATCTCCACTGCTGTGCCACTCTTCCTCTCCTCCAGATGACATTCAGGACTTTCCACAGCTGTTTCAGTAACAAGGGACAGTTCTTGTAGACCTTGTACGGAACTCCACTTGGGCCAGGGGCTGAGCTAGATCTTGGCCTCCTCACAACATCCTGGACCTCTTTCAGGAGTGGCTCCCTGCTGTCAAACTCCTTGACAGGTGGTAGTTATTCTATCAGGATGTTGCAACAACCCAGCTAGGGTTGGCTATGAAGGATGCTGGCTTCCTGGCTCTTTGCTTCTGGCGTCTTTGGTGCCAATCCACTCAGCAGGGGTCCTCCCTCAAGGTCCTTCCTCAAGGTAGATCGCAGCGCAGCCAAGGGGGGACATTGTTCCTCACTGGCCTCCTTGTACTACTTTTTGAGGCGTTTTAGCTCCTTCAAAATGTTGTGGATCTTAGCTGCTCTTCAGTTCATGGTGAAGGGTGTTCTTCCTGGCCTATTCTCCACTGCTCCAATCCTTTCTGCAGCTAGACTGACAATGATTGTCGTCATCATCTGCAGCCTCCAATCCACATCTCCCTTTGTTGTTGCTTCTAGCACCGTGTCGGCATCCTTGTCGAACTGTTGCCAGAATGCTGTATTATCGGCCTGTGGCCATTGGACTCTAACCTTCTCCGAAGAGCTGTTCTGAGGGATTTGTTGCACCACCTGGAGGCTCCGGGCTCCTGGGGTGCTTCCAGGCAAGGCTCCTCCTGTGTCTTACAAGGTACAATACCTGTGCGTTGTGACGCTCCCTCTCCCTCCAAACACTTCATCCAGGTCTGGTGAATCTTCAGGCCTCAGCTGTTCTTACAGATCTTCCCACAAGTGCATTTCATACTCAGTCGGTTGTCCATTGCTTTTGGTCATTAGCCTTTGGTCCGTCAGTTTGGAGTGCTCATCCCTCCTCCCCTCTTGGGGTTTTGTTCCATGTGTTGATCCATAGCTTAGTGTGGGTTTCCTTATCTCAAAGGATACGGTTTGGGCTGCCAATCTGCCCTGCCCTGGTTTCCATCTTTCCGAGCTGTCCACTGTCATATATGTGTATATTGTAAATATATTTGATTTATTTTGGGTATGTCTGTCTAGATGGACCACACCTCGCACACTCTGGGTCTTAAGAAGTTAAAGTAAGTAAGAACAACACATATAACAGGCAGTATGAAGACCCTATTTGTACTCCTAAAATATGGCTAATATATAATACAAGTCAAAAGTTTGGACACACCTACTCATTCAAAGGTTTTTTTTTTTATTTTGTACTATTTCTATATTGTAGAACAATATTAAAGACATCAAAACTATGAAATAACATATATGGAACCATTTAGTAAACAAAAACTGTTAAACAAACAAAAATATGTTTCATATTTGGATTCCTCAAAGTAGCTAGTGATTGCCTTGATGACAGACGTTTGAGACCATCAGTTGTGTTGTGCTGATGTGGTGTTGGTATACAGAAAATAGCCTTATTCGACTATTGTAGTAATGCATATAAAGGCAAGAACTGCTCAACTAACTAAAGCATAATGACAGTCTATCATTACTTTAAGACCCGAAAGTCAGTCAATCTGGGTAGTTTCAAGAACTTTCACAGTTTCTTCAAGTGCAGTCGTTAAAACCATCAAATGCTATGATGAAACTGGCTGTCATAAGGACTGTCCCAGGAAATGAAGACCAAGAGTTAGTAGTAAGTTATCAGCCTCAGAAATTGCCACTTAACAGCACCTTAGAGCCCATATCAATGCCTCCCAGAGTT
The DNA here is from genome assembly GCF_910596095.1 of Thunnus maccoyii. Taxonomy (NCBI): domain Eukaryota; kingdom Metazoa; phylum Chordata; class Actinopteri; order Scombriformes; family Scombridae; genus Thunnus; species Thunnus maccoyii. The sequence goes on from NC_056545.1 coordinate 16,440,233, forward strand.
CAAGTAGCAGACACATCTCATCACACGTCCAAATTTGAGATTTTTGGTTCCAATCACTGCGTCTTTGTGAGATGCAGAGAAGGTGAATGGATGGTATCTGCATGTGTGGTTCCAACTGTGAAGCATGATGATGGTGTGGGGGTGCTTTTCTGGTGACACTTTTGGCAGTTTATCAGGATTCAAGGCACACTTAACCCGCATGGGTACTTCAACATTCTGCAGCAACACACCATCCTATCTGGTTTGTGCTTATTTGAACTATCAGTTGTTTTTCAACAAGACAGGGACCCAAAACACACCACCAGGCTATGTAAGGGCTATTAATCAAGCTGAGTCTGACAATCAGTCACTAATGCTTTTCATTGTGCCATATCAGTCCTCGTAAAATCAAATAAACTTCTTAGATTAGTTGCAGTATCGACAGATAGGATGTTTTCAATGTCAATCTTGGCCCAACAACCAACCTCGACTATTTAAGTCTGAGGTGTCAACAACACTCAACTATTTAATGAGTTTAAGAGCTGCGTTGAGATGTACCAGCAGCAGTATGTGCCTTGAATAGCAGTCAGTTTTTATATTGCATACAATTCATAACAGAGGTCTAGTATTGTATGCTAGACAGCTCCCTACATCACTACCATCATCATGTTAACAAACTCTCAAAGTATGACCTCCAACCTGTTAACACATTATGAATGTACAATTTCCTGGATTTGAAAACAGATGTATGCAAAATGGCATATTTTGGGTCCAAATCTGCTATATTATATTGTATATTTAACATTTAACATTATATTTATATTTAATGTATTTTCTCTAATAGTGGCTGGGGCCTATATTTATCTCAACTTTAGAGGATACCAGGCCTTTATTGGAAGCAGGCTTATATAAGAGAGAGGCCCATATTCCTAATTCCCTCTGTTTGATAAGTATATTTACTCATATTTTAGTACAAAGCCTCCCTGTTTTCTGATCTGCTTCCATTTGCTCTGTTAAATTTTTGTTACTGCATTATGCTATTAATAAAATTAAAAGCCCATGGACAAAATGCCTTCATTTCAAACAATTCAATTTAACTTGTGTTAAGTATGACCGGTCAAATACGGGAGGAGAAATATGGCCAGTGTCACATAAAAACCAAACAAATCTGAGGTAACGTTACATTGGATATAAACATTAATAGCCAGTTAACAGCACAGTCAAATATCAAATATCAATCAGCTGTCTCTCTAGCTCCAAGCTAACTTTCTTCCTCCCACCTGCAGCTAGCCGTGCTCTCCTCTTGTCAGCCAACAGCAGCTCACGCTTCTGTTTTTTCCAGAATCTGATTCTTTTCGGATCAGTGTCAAAATCTCTCCTTTTCCTCTGCATATTGCAAGACTCTTTGAATTTAATGTCAAACTTCTGTCTGGTGGGTGCCATGTTCGCTCTCTACAGTGTTGTCGCATTGGTGTTATGGAAAATTTAGTCATTGACACTTGCACAGATCCTACATGGTACTTCAAATATAGCTACAGCCATCTTGTGGCACATTTAGATTACTACAAACCACAGTCACATTATAATAGGCACCAAGAGGAGGGGGGCAGATTTTTCTTTTCATTTGATAACGTTAAAAGTAAAGTTAGGCTTTGCTGTCGGTTTCCCAACTCATTTTATAAAAAGACGAGAGAAAAAGAGGGAGAGGGAGCTAGAGAGTGAATGAAGAGATGGAGCTGGTAAGAAAGCAGTGAATCAGATCAATAAAAAAATATCTAGTTGTTGCACAGCAGTTACTTTCTAGAGCACAAATAAAGACACACACACCCCCACACACCACCGTACAACCCTGCAGCGGTGCGCAGCAACACCTGATTTGGTCTGAATGCGGCCTTAATCCATCCTTGTTTTTTCCCTCCCCGGCCTGTATTTGGGGCCGACCTTTATTTGTTTGTGCCGACCACACCCCCGGTCATTATTGGAGACCCGGCTTTTGTAAAACAACAGTTGCTGGTGATGCTGTAGATGAATTGTTTCTTTTTCCCAAATAACTTCATGTTCAGCGGTGTACATTCACAACATGTTAAAATCCCTGATTTAATTTTGCAAAGGAGATCATACAGTCATTTGGATAATGCACCAGAAAAATACATTCAATGACAAGATAACACATAATAGCCATTTTAATAGTAAAACTGTAGTACTTATTAGTGAGAAGTTATGAGTACAGAGTTACAAATCACAAATATTCTATTGCACCCTACTGCGTCAATACAGCACTGATAAAGAGTTCACCTTTCTGGATGAGGTTGTGTTGCTAAGCCTATTTCTCTTGAAAACCTTCTTTACAGAGTTCAGCACCTCTTCTGTCTTTAAAGAGTACACAATAGGATTAAGCAAAGCTGGTATGGTGTGTGTCAACGAGGAGTTTATGATCCTGGCGTTAGGATGGATGTTGGAGGCCACTGCAGCTATGTTGATGCCCACTATTGGTAGGAAGAAAATAGCCACAATGATCAGGTGAGAAGTACAAGTTTTTAAAGCTTTGTGTCGCTCCTCTCCTGATGCAATCCTGCTCAGTGCTATGGCAATGCAAACATATGTGATTCCTATTAGTATAAGAGGAATACAGAGGACTATAATGAAAGCAACATATGCCATTATGTTATTTAAAGAAGTGTCATTACAGGCCAGATAATATACTGGTCCATGATCACAGAAAAAGCTCTTTATCACCAAAGATCTACAGAAAGACAGGCGATCAATAAGCCCTACACTAAACGCTACGAAACTCAATAAAAAACCCCATACAAACATCAGCATTGTGGTAATAGCTGGTTTAGTCACAATACTATGGTACTTTAAAGGAAAGCAAATTGCTATAAATCTGTCATATGCCATAGTGACAAGCGTCCATGATTGCACACATAAAAAGAATAAAACAAAGAACATATAACTCAAGCAAGCCTCATAGACAATGTACCTCTTATCAAACAAAAATGTGTCCAAAAGTTTTGGAATAAGAGCAGTGCTGCCACACAAATCTGTCACAGCCAGGTTGGACACAATCATGTATTTAGGAGTATGAAGAGCCTCAACCAGGTAGATAACTGAGAGGAGAAGAACATTACCAAGAACAGTCATGACATAAACAAAACACAGGAATACATAGTAATACTCAACATGAGGGATGTTAGAAAATCCACTGATATAGAATTTTGCAGGGCGAACAAATGTTGCATTAAATATGGTGGCAGCTTTCTCTTCAGGGCTCATTATGGATATCTGTTTCCTTGGATGTAAAAAGAAAAATATATAATAATAATAAAGGATGACACAATTTATTTGATAAATGTTGCTGTAACCAAACTCACCTCAGATTATATCAAGTGTGCAGTGCACTAAAGTGAGCTGTACTATGAGAGACCTGTCATTTATACTTTGCTGCTTTCATTGTGGGCTGAGTGCAGGTGGCTGTGTCCCACGGTAATGAATTGGATATTCATACAGGCCACTTCAAAGTTTCTGTCATTATTTTGATGATGTAATCACCTCTGTGAATTGCTGTCACCAGTGAATCATCAGTCAAACAAACAGCAGAAAGTAGCATAATCAGTATTTTAAAACAAGTCTACAGCCATGCTAGCAGCTCCATAAGACTGTGCATTGGACAGCTGTGCTTTAAGTTAAATGTTAACATCAGCATGCTAACATGCTCAAAAAGACATGCTAGTGCTAAGTAGATATACTAATAATATAATAATAATAAACTTCATATGGCACCTTTCACATAAACAAAATGCAGCTCAAAGTGCATAATGTTTCTGTTTTCGTTTAGTTTAACATGTTAGCATGCTAAAATTTGCTAATTAGCACTAACACAAAGTACAGCAGAGGCTGCTAGGAATGTCATTAGGTTTTTATTTGGTCATAAACTAAAATATAGAGTGGGGAGTATGGAGGGTTGTTTTCTAGTCATTTAGTGGCATGGCTTTTTATGGATGGCAACATTGGTCAGACAGTCTATTACTCTATACCAAACTGATCTTATCAACTATTAGATCGATTGCCAAGAAATTTAGTAAGGTTGTTTGACTTTGGTGATCATCCAGTGCCATCATCAGATCAAACTTTTCAATTATCCAGTGAAATATCTGAAAATCTTCAGGATGGATAAAATTTTGTACAAACATTCATGGTTCTGGGACAATGAATCCTACTGACTTTGGTGAGTCAGTAAGTTGACATTTGTGGATTTTAGTTAATATTTCAACAACTTTTGGCTGGATTTCCATGAAATTTGGTACAGTCCTCTTCTTGTCACCAGCATTAAATAAGTCAATAAGACAGCCTGACGCACCTGGTCCCAGCATGGAAGTATAAAGACAACTGGATACTGCATCGGAGGCAAGGCCCCATTCATTCCTATGAAAGTTACTCAGTGGCACATGAAGCTAAAAAGCCACTTCCTGCTGTAAAGAAATACCCAGATGAAAACATACTGCGCACGCTCTATGGGCCCAAAGTGTCCATGGATCATACTCAGTAGAGACTTCCACCGGCTGAACTTAGACCTCTGCCTAACTTGAATGGGCATAAAACGACTCAGTCACTCTTCTAGACTTTTGAAATGTGACCAGACTGAATGGATTAAATTCTGATAGTGAAACGAGTCACTTTGCAGGGGTTGTGACCTTCAAAAAAATGTATCCACTGATTTACAGACGTCTTTTTCAGAATGTAAGTCTATAATAAAATTACCTAGAATTACATTGTTGGCAATTTATTCATAATTCAAGGCACACTTGACCAGCATGGCTACTATAACATTCTGCAGCAACACACCATCCCATCTGGTTTGCCCTTAGTTGAAACATAACCTGTTTTTCAACAGGACATGACCCAAAACACACCTCCAGGCTATGTAAGGGCAATGTGACCAAGAAGGAGAGTGCTGGAGTGCTGCATCAAATTATCTGGCCTCCACAATCACCCAACCAAAACCCAAACAAGTGCCAAAAACCTGCATTCTATCTAATGGCCATCAGGGGATGACTCCACTGGCTGCAAAAAGAAGTCGAATTATATGGAAGTCTATGAGAAAATGACCCTACTTCTCTCTTGATTTATTACCTCAGTAAACTGTTTCCTAATGAGTTTATGGTCTCAGTTGCTAATTTCAAGTCTTCTTCAATACAGCATGATGTTCATTTAGTAAATTATGGTCCCATTTAGAGTAAAATAGACAATAAAGCAGCATATGCTTTAGGGCATGGCTACGTTGTGATTGACAAGTCGCTACCACGGTGACAATGTTGCTTACATAACATAACCATTGTGTATAGGCGTAGCTGCTGCTATTTCACAGTGTTTTCAGTTCACTTAAGTTAATTGTAACAACTTTTGGTCGCCTAAAAAATGTCTTGTCCAGCGTTGGTGACATTTGGTTTTAATAAAAGACCCACCAATGAGTTGGATGATCAGTTTTTCTGGTGAGAACATTTTGTTTTAACGGTTTTAGGCCTGTTTTTTGCTAGGGAAAATTAGCATTAGCCTTATCACTGTTAACCATAGATTGTAAATGCACCGTGCTAACCAAGCTAGCAGCTAGCGCTATTGTTAGCACCACCTTGTTGTCCAAATATGGTCACTTCTAGCTCCAAAAATCAAACATGGCGACGGCCAAATCCAAGATGGCGATGGTCAAATCGCTACACTCGAGGCTTCAAAATGGCAGTTTGCAAACCAATGTGTGAAGTCATGGTGACTACATCCATATTTTTTTACAGTTTATGCTCTGGCTATGTTAGAATAATAACACTGAGTTATAGAGTGAGGTATTGCTACTAATGATAACTACAAACAATGGTATTAGTATCATTTTCTATCTTCTGGAATTGATTTGGTATCTATTTGTCTATAGTATCTATGTATTGATTCATGTGACATCCCTGATTTTATCCATTTGGTAATGTGGTAAGGCAGTGGTTATCATGTTGTTTAAAAGAATGGTTTCCAAGCTTGGATCTTCAGACCACCAGGGGTGCTTGAGAGGGCTGCAGGAGGTTCCCAGCAAAAGGACGAATAGATTAATTTCACTTACATTACACTAACTTCCAGATAATGTATCTTCTTAGAGGAGATTTTTTCAGACAGAATCCTATCAAACATGGGTCTGTGGTCTATTGTGCATCTGTTTTGGAGGTCTTCGACATGAAAAAGTTTGAGATTGCCTGCTTTCTCAGAATCCCAACAGCGCTGGATTTTTCTAGCTTCGATTTATGTCCATTTTTCACTTTTTGCTCCTCTGTGAAGCGGGGCCAAAAGTTATATTATGTCATGTCGTGTCTTTCTATATGGAACACTCAGAATTTGTAAATCTGAACCCATGATTTGAAAGTTTTTGTTGTTTAATAAATTAAATTCTGAATGAATGTTTTACAAATTACAGCTTTGATTCTTTCATAAATTTAATAAATAAGTAAGTAACTAAATAGTTATAATAGTATGCATATTTCTAATATTTTTGTTCTTGTTCAACACAGGCCATTTCGGTAAAGGCATTACATATATGACAATTGAATAGAAAGAATTTTGTCTTACTTTTGTACAGCACTTTGTAGGTGGGATGTTTTACTGGCGTCATTAAGGTCTTTGATAATGATCAAACATGTTAATTAATAAACATGCAATGTTTATTAATTAACAGTTTTGGACAGGTTTAGATCTGTTGATTGAGATTGACCGGATGTACCCTGTGATAGAGGTATAATTTCAGTGTAGTATCTACAATGAGCGTATGATTGAAAGGTTTACTATATATATTGAATTGGAAAAAATGTTAGGGTCAGGGCATTGAAGCCGCCCTATAGAACCGGGGGAAGTGCCCTCAACCAACAGAGTGGGCCTCCTCCAGAGATAGCCTTTTAAACAGTCATCTTGGAGTACTTTCAAACCTCCAACACCTATTTGTACCCACACATTTTCGTTGTAATCCAGCTGGCAGGCATTCCTGACTAAATAGGCCCAAATTAGAGTGCTTCAACAACAGCTGGTGATTATAGAAGCCAAACGTGTAGATTTTGGGAACCCGTTCGATACGTAGGTCTGAGGTAGAGGACAGCCATCTGCCGATGCCTTATCCAAATCAGCAGGGGAACACATCAGCAGAAACCATTACAATTGAAATCCATGATTTAATTTTGCAAGGGAGATCATAAAGTCATATGGATACAGGAACAGGAAAATACATTCAATGACAGGATACCAGATAATAGCCATTTTAATAGTAAAATTGTAGTACTTATTACTGACATCTTATGAGTAAAGAGTTACAAATCACAAATATTCTATTGCCACCTACTGTGTCAGTACAGCACTGATAAAGAGTTCACCTTTCTGGATGAGGTTGTGTTGCTAAGCCTATTTCTCTTGAAAACTTTCTTTATAGAGTTCAGCACCTCTTCTGTCTTTAAAGAGTACACAATGGGATTGAGCAAAGCTGGTATGGTGTGCGTCAACGAGGAGTTTATGATCCTGGCGTTAGGATGGATGTTGGAGGCCACTGCAGCTATGTTGGTGCCCACTATTGGTAGGAAGAAAATAGCTACAAGGATCAGGTGAGACGTACAAGTTTTCAAAGCTTTGAGTCGCTCCTCTCCTGATGCAATCCTGCTCAGTGCTATGGCAATGCAAACATATGTGACTCCTATTAGTATAAGAGGTATACAGAGGACTATAATGAAAGCAACATATGCCATTATGTTATTTAAAGAATTGTCATTACAGGCCAGACGATATACTGGTCCATGATCACAGTAAAAGCTCTTTATCACCAAAGATCTACAGAAAGACAGGCGATCAATAAGCCCAACAGTAAATGCTACAAGACTCAATAAAGAAACCCACACAAACAGCAGCATTGCAGTAATAGCTGGTTTAGACACAATACTATGGTACCTTAAAGGAAAGCAAATTGCTATAAATCTGTCATATGCCATAGTGACAAGTGTCCATGATTGTACACTTCCAAAGAATAAAACAAAGAACATATAACTCAAGCAAGCCTCATAGACAATGTACCTCTTATCAAACAAAAATGTGTCCAAAAGTTTTGGAATAAGAGCAGTGCTGCCACACAAATCTGTCACAGCCAGGTTGGACACAATCATGTATTTAGGAGTATGAAGAGTCTCAACCAGGTAGATAACTGAGAGGAGAAGAACATTACCAAGAACAGTCATGACATAAACAAAACACAGGAAGACATAGTAATACTTAACATGAGGGATGTTAGAAAATCCACTGATATAGAATTTTGCAGGGCGAACAAACGTGTCATTAAATGTGGTGGCAGCTTTCTCCTCAGGGCTCATTATGGATATCTGTTTCCTTAGATGTAAAAAGAAAAAATACAATAATAAAGGATGACACATTTTACTTGTTTGATAAATACTGCTGTACTTGAACTCACCTCAGACGATATGAAGAGTATGGTGCACTAAAGTGAGTTGTACTGTGAGAGACTTGTTATTTATACTTTGGCGGCTTTGTCACATGGACATGAATTGGATATCCATGCACTTCAGAGTTTCATAGTTATGTCATTGTTTTGCTGATGCAATTGACTCTGTTATCTATTGTCAACAGGACTTTAATTGATCATGTTTTGACAAGAATCAGTAAAGTGATGAGACAATGATAGTAAAGGAATAATACAATTAATACATAAAAAATATGGCTTTGTGAAAGTGTGTTCGGTCATACGCAGAGGACAATAATCCAGTATGTTTCAGAGCTTTAAGAAACTAGTATTTAGAAGGACCAAAATATCACTTTTAAGAAACAGAAGAGAAGGGGATCTTAATAGTTATGAATGAATGAGCGTCACCTTTTTAAATTTTAATTTTTAAACAAATGAAACACACTGGCGAGATGATAAAGCTACACATGTTCTACTGTCCACAGGTGATCTGAACTCACTGAGGCTGAAAGTCTGGTGCACTCGTACCATGGCTGTAATTAAGGCTAGATATCGGCACTGATCCCCTGTTCAATTCACAAAGTCCAGAATCAATCAATTTTGTATCTTAATAGTTATGAGTGAATGAACGTTATCTTTTAAAATTTTACTCATACAAATTGAGCCAAACAGAGGTTTCACCAACTTTATCATCAATCTGGGTCAAAAATCCAGCTTGGCTTAGTGGTTCACTGGACCTGATCTTCATAATGCCATGCCACCTAAAAGAAGTTCCAACAACAGTCCAGAGGAGACTATCTTCATGGCTCAGGTGCATGAATTACTTGAGCAGCAAAGGACTTCTATAAAACTCTTCTTGAACAACAGGAGAAAAAATTCAAATCCTGTGTTGAACAAAAAAGACAACAAAAGAGCTGGGGAGCTGCTGGGAAGTCCATGACCTCAGGGTTAGTCTGGAATTCACTTAAAGGGAATTTCATGACTTTAAAAACTATTGCAAGACGTAGGGTGATACCTACAAAGAGACCAATGATGTGGAAACAGTCTGCAAAAGTCTTATCTCACTCAATGTTAAAACTGATTATATAGAAGGTCAGTCTAGATGAAACAATATTATCACTGATGGCATTAATTAATCAGTCAGTGAAAAACGGTCTGATTCTGAGGACAAAGTGAAGAAGCTGCTGTCAGAGAAGCTACAGATAGACCACCGCAAAATTGAGTTGGAGCAGACTCACAGGACTAGAAAGCTTTTTCCATCCTCCACCAGGCCAAGGCCCATTGTTGTCAAGTTTCTGCATTATAAGGACAAACTGGAGGTCCTCAGCAAAGCCAAAGCCCTGAAAGCCACGGACATTTTCATAAATGAGGAACTTCTTCACGCCATGAGGGCTGCCAGGAAGAAGGATGAGACTGCCTACCTACAGTATGACAAAGTCATTGTGCACCCATCATCCCAGAAACCTGCACTGAGGCCTAGGCAGAACAATGCTATGCCTCTGACTTCTGAACATTAGACACGATACACACACAATCACATACACACATATTCACACATACAGTATCACCTAGTAATTCCAATATGCATCTCAGTATACTGGTCTACCAATGAACATTTCCATGCCCATATGGCCTACAGCTCTCTTTTCTTATCACTGTCACAACATCGTCTCAAATCCAACTGTTTATTGTGCTTGCTGTAAAAAGTGTTACCACCTGAGATGCACACCTATCAGTGAATATGAAATGAATGAATGGAGCTCTTGGACTTGCTCTAAGTGTGTCTCCATATTTCCTTATCATGACATTGGCGATGATGGCTTAGTTGTTGATATAAATTGTGATTATAGGACGACAACTGCTTCAAATCATATGTTTTTCAATCCTTTTGATTCAAGCCAATATGGTGACACTAAATTTAAGGAGCCTTTTGGTGCTGATTCAAAAATGTTTAGCTCTTTAACTTCTGAGTCTTTATCCTGTGATTATCTCAGTATTAATAGTTTTAATAGTCTACTACTTGATATGCCAAAGCTCCAAAGCTCCAATCTAAGCAGTTCTCAACTTTTCATTTAAACATTTGTAGTCTTACCAAAAATCATGATCTAGCTACTTTGTCACTTTTTGTCTTCATTAAATTATGAATTCTCATTCATAGCATTTTCAGAAACTTGGTTGACTGATGAGTCAATATCTCTCTATGGCATCCAAAATTATCATGCTCTGTATCATTGTAGGATAGCAAGAAGTGGTGGAGGTGTATCTAAACTTAAGATAAGGAAAAGTAAGGAAATTTTTGTTTGGTAGATTATTTCTTTGTTGTAACAATGCTTCTTGGCAATAAATCTTATACCGTTGGAAAGCCTGTTTATTTCCCTTTTAAATGGTGCCACATTTGTAAGGAACATGCATTTGAGGGATGAGCAGCAGAGCTGAGTATGTGGGTTGCGCCCATGAAAAACATGCCAAATCTTCTCTGCTAATGCCAAACAGCTTATTCTGCCATTGACTCTTGTTTGGTGTTTGGTGGATTAGATGATTGAAGTTTGAAGAAACAAGACATATTGGCAATTTAACAATTTATTCATTTAACAAACAGGAGCCTCCGTAGCATGTGGAATGAACCATACACAGCCACAACAGCTTGGCACCTCCTAAGTACCCTAAATCTGACCCCAACAATGTAGATATCAACCTCACTCATCAACCACTCAACCTAATAAACACATCAAAACATTTCGGCAATTTAGCTTTTTTTATCTTACAAAATCTAAAAAAAAATCAAACATGGGGATAAAAACAGAGCAGATCAACTCACAGTTCTAGTAACTTCACAGTTAAATTCTTCCAGCGAAGAAATGTCAGTATGTCTCTGAATGACAGGAGGGATTTGATGTGAAGCAGTGTTGAGTTTGCAAAAACAGTATATTAATACAGACAAGAGAAGCACACAAGAAAACAAGGAGGCTCTCTTTCTGTTCTTTCCAAAATGCAACTATAAGACATTAAATTCATTCAAAATTATTTTAAGATGTAGCGAGTACACTCAACCATGGTACAGAAAAACATTAAACATTTCATCACAATAAATCCTTCCTGTCTAATCATTAATTTAGGAAATACAAACATCAGCTTCTTTGTATGTTTCAGATTTTGTACTAAACGATGATTATGAAAAGAAAAGCAATTTTCAGATATACAGTGGACTTCATTAAGACAACATATGCAGAGACATAATGAATTCTTTCTGAACACATTTGTGGGATGTTTGTTTGTGGAGTATCTTGTATTTACAATAGTCTTTAGTATTTTACTTTAACGTACATAATGCCCTAAACACAAGACCAAAAATATACACAAATGGTCATAGTATGATTACTTTCTACACAGTAATTTTGGATTGCCTTCTGATTTTCAATATTTTTTTTACAGATTCTTTGATTTGTTGTGTTTGCAGAACATAAACGACTGGATTCAACATGGGAGGAAAGACAGAGGACAATGACAGGTTTATGATCCTGGCATTTGTATTAATTTTTGAACTCATAGTAAATGTGATTAGTATTGGCAGAAAATAGATTGCCACTAATGAAAGATGAGCTGTGCAGGTTTTAAAGGCTTTCACTCTTTCATTGTTTGTGGCTACTTTAGACAGTGCATGGCCAATAAATGAATAACTTACCAAGATAAATGTCAGTGGAAGCCAAAGAAGAAGAAATGGAAACAAACCGGCAATGGCAACGTTTGGAGTTACATCATTGCAGGCAAGTTTGTATATCTGGCCATGGTCACAGAAATAGCTTTTAACAACCACAGACCTACAATAGGAAAGTCTTGTAAGAAGGCCAACTGCAATAAGTACAGCAATAATGACAAAGACCCAAACAGAGGCAATTAAATTTAACATGAACCTCTTGGTTATCTTTGTTTGGTAGTGTAGTGGGTAAGTGATAGCCACCAGTCTGTCATAGCAAAGTATAACCAGATTAAGAGACTGCATTGAAAGGCAGGTGTAGCAGAAAAAAAGCATTACCAAGCAGCTGTAGTAAGGAACGTAGTGGTGGTTAAACAGAAAGATGTCAAGAACCTTCGGCACCAAAGCCGAGCTACCAAACAAGTCCACAAACGCCAGGTTAAAAACTGCAGCATATTTTGGAGTTCTCAGATTATGATCCAAGATTATTACAGCCATCACAATTGTGTTTCCCAGCACTGCAATGATATAAACAAAAAAGAGAAAGATATAATAATATTTTATATTAGGTATGCCGGTAAATCCACTTATTATGAAATATGCAGGTCGCACAAAAGTGATGTTTTTCCCAAAAGCTGAGTTGAAAAACTCCATTTATTTTTTTTTGTTGAGTTTATGCTGTCCAAAGCACAATACTTAATGTAGAGAACAGTACTGCACATCAGCACGGAGGTGAGCTCTTCACTCTCTCTGTCTGATGATGAGAGGCGTTAACTTTATGGCAGTCCTTTGTGTGCATGTCAGGATCTGATCCCTTGAGTCTACTGTGTGTAAGCATCAGATAAAAAAAACATTTTCGATCCAATGAATTTATTTCATTTATGCAATCTACTCACAGGATTCTGAGAAAGCTTTCTAGTGGAAGTCTATGGAGCATCTATGTTTGTATAGTTTTTATTGCATTTGACAACATGACATGACATGTTGGCAAAAACATGACAACAATGGGGGTCTATAGCACAGAGGAATAAGCTTTATCAGGCTTTGGCTACACAAGCAATACTTGATACTCTGATAATTTTGACACCATTGACCAGCACATCCTATTACAGAGACTGGAACATTTAATTGGCATTAAAGGAACTGAATTAAGCTAGTTTAAATCCTATTTATCAGATTGAGTTCAGTTAATGAAACTCCAAGCATGCCTTAACCTGCAATTTTCCTCAACTAAATTCAGACAAAACAGAAGTTATTGTGCTTTGCCCTAAACACCTAGAAACACATTATACTCTAGAGGGCACTGCGCTGGCCGCCAGCACCACCGTAAAGAATCTGGGAGTTATCTTTGATCAGGATATGTCCTTTAACTCCCACATAAAACAAATTTCAAGGACTGCCTTTTTTCACTTACATAATATTGCAAAAAGGCAGGTCCATCAACTAGGGAGGCCCATCCTGTCTCAAACAGATGCAGAGAAACTAGTCCACACATTTGTTACTTCTAGGCTGGATTATTGCAATTCCTTATTATCAGGCTGCTCTAACAAGTCTCTAAAGACTCTCCAGCTGGTCCAGAATGCAGCTGCACATGTACTGACAAAAACTAGAAAAAAAGATGATATTTCTCCCATTTTAGCTTCTCTGCACTGGCTTACTGTAAAATCCAGAATAGAATTTAAAATCCTTCTCCTCACCTACAAAGCCATTAAAGGTCAGGCACCATCATATCTTAAAGAGTTCATAGTACCCTATTACCCTATTATTACATCCCTACAGTCTCCAAAAGTAGAATGGGAGGCCAAGCCTTCAGCTATCAGGCCCCTCTCCTGTGGAACCATCTTCCAGATTAAGTCCGGGGGGCAGACACCCTCTCTACGTTTAAGAGTAGGCTTAAAACTTTCCTTTTTGATAAAGTAGTTAGGGCTAGCCAGTTATGCTGCTATAGGCCTAGACTGCCGGAGGACTTCCCGTGATGCACTGAGCTCCTCTCTTCTCCTCCTCCTCTTCATCAGTGTGTATTCATATACCATTAATGCATGTTATTAACTCAGCTTCTTCCTCAGAGTTTTTGTGTTTTCTCGTCTCACAGGAAACTCCCAAGTCCGAGGGATTGAGGCATCCTGTGGATGTCTGCCTTGACACCTTCTCCAGCTATTATTGCTATTATTATTACTAGTCATATCTCTATTATTATTATTGTTGTTATTGTTATTATTGTTGTTATTATGCATAAAGTAACAGTGGCAGAGCAGAAAGGGCAAAACTGTGTCGCAAGTGCACACTGCAGCTTTGTGCATGCTTATCTAGAGTCATCTAGAGCTCACCTTTAGATAACAAGCAAGCATTTAGGAGCATTTTGGGTTCATTTACTTAATAATTAGCTTTTCGAAGACAAAGTTGAAGTTTTTTGTGAATAATATGCACTCTGACCGATGTAAGCATAATAGAGGACAGAAATCCAGCATTGGTACACCAGCCGGCCAACCAACAAACACTGTTACTTTACTAAACTTCCAGCCAACTCTGCTTAGGCAAAGAGTTTACCATTTACTGTATATTGAAAGTTATCATGCACTAACTTAAACGGCAGTGAAAGAGAGTACCTTTTTGAGAACTCCAGGTTACCTTGAACATCTCTGCTCAAGACTCTATACCAAAGTGGAATAAGGCTGTAACAGAGAAGAAGCAATAGCTGTGCCAACCAGCCCACTAAAATCACAACATACAGCCCTGTCAGTTAGATCTATAATGACCACATCCTATTGCAGATGCAGGTGCTCTGAACCATCAGGACTATGTGTTTGAAAAAAGAGTTGTTGGCAGCGGTCAAGTGCATTTTCACTGGGCATGTGTGTTGGACTCCACCTAGACTGTCCTTTGTCACTGATTATGTATGTGATTTTCATGGACGTAAACTCAAGGCACAACTGAGGAAATGAGGGTGTCCAGCATGGTGGCCTTAGGACTGCATCTCTTCTCTTTCCATATGATGAGTTTCTGTTGATTTTGTCAGACTATTACCTCCAGCACACAAAGTGGCAATGTGCAGTCCAATGTAGGTCATGGTTACTTGGAAAAGTCCCCAAGTGACATTGTTCAAGTATCTTGTTTATGTATGAGATTATGATGTATCACGAGATTGATGGGTAATTTTGTGGTGTCTGGAGGATGTTTTACTGGACCATCATGGTACACTGGGAGCTAAGCCTAAAGATTTAACACTTCAACCTTTAATTTATAATCATAGATTGTTCATGCATCTAATCATACATTTTATACATAAAATACTGCATGTCCGAGTAGCAAGTTCACATCTGAACTATTCTTTACTCCCTAGTTGAAAGCTGGAACAACTAATGAGGGTGTTAATGAGTTGTTTGTTGACACTGCTCTTGCAGGATGATGACACATCCTGAACAGTTAGGTAAACACCTTGTCCCAAACTACAAGGGACAGTCGGTAGAAAGAGGGGGTTATGTTAGAAGACAGAAAGAATTACATCACCTCATAAAGTCAAAAACTTTCCATGACTTTGATTATTTCAATATGAAACTAGCAAGCAAGACATTTTAGCAGAAAGCTCACATTCAATGCTTTTACATGCACTTAAGTAACCAGGTACACTCTGTATTCTGCATACATTTAAGCAGATTTCTTAAATGTCATGAACAGCAAACCTGGTTACTATAATTGGGGTAGGGGATTAGAGAAACCTGGTCTCCCCAGCTAGATTTGTCCTGATGAAAGCAGCTTCCTTTGTCATGTATACGCGCAATTGGGTTTCTAATCAGCTTTTTACTGTACATGACAAAGACTTCGGACAAGAAAAGTAAAAGTGTAAAAGTCTGATTTCTGCACTATCAGCCTGGTCCAACACACACACACACACCTAAAAAGAAAGAAGCTTGATTTGCTGGTGGAGGGGGAAAAAGTCCTTGTGGGCTTGTCGTGTTGAGTAGAATTTTGGTAAACTTTGACCCATGAATTTGCACCATTGACTAAAAGCAAACTGTCTTGACAGTGCTGACCTTGGAGCCCATTAATGCAGACAGCTTTACTGTCCCTCTTCAATAACCTTTTATTGAACAAAGTCATATGCACCGGTAAACAGAATGCTAGGGAGAAATTAACAGGACAAGAGAGAGAGCAAGGTACTGTGACTGCCTAGCAGTTAGCTCTCCAGCTACGGCAGTTCACCTTTTTCACCCCTTTTTCACATGGACAAGTGAATGTCACTTTGTGGTGTGACCGCAGCTTAACTTCTGCCTTGGAGAGAGCGCGTTCCAAATTCCTGTGATACATACATTCACAATTCATATTAATTTAATTTGTCTCTGTGAGCTCTGCTTAAAAAATACCAGCGCCTACTCTAGAGACTATTAATGCTGCAGGGACATGAGACCTCTAAACTCACACTAATGCAATATTATCTGCAGGGATCTGTCATTAAGGTAGTGTCACCAAATTAATGAAATTAGCTCTCTGGGTATATTACAGGTGTTTAGATTCTCCCAAAGAGAGATTTCCTCTGAAAATAAATAACAAGGAGGACAAAATGATAGATCATGCATCCACTGACTCAGGCCTGCAGGGATCAATGCTATCCTACATTCTGCAAAAAAAAGCTCACAAATTGGCCTCTTGAGAGAATCAACCACCTTTCCATTTGACTTAACATTATGATGACCTTTTTATGTTTTATATTATGTATATAATCTCAAAGAGAACCACTGCAACCTGGTGTTCCTGCTATGTCCAGTAGGGCTGCAACTAATAATTATTCTCATTATATTTGTGTTATTTTTTGCAAGAAATCAATTGATTGTTTCTTCTACAAGATGTCAGAAAACAAGGACATTGACTGCCTTTATATTTATATGAGATAATATGAGATAAAGGATTTGTAAATCAACACTCTTCAAGCTGGTACCTACAAATGTAGGACATTTTTATTTTATAATTTACTCAAAACAGTTATTTAGTTATCAAAATTGCTGCAAATTACTTTTCTGCCAACCGCCCACTTAATCAACTCATTTTCGCTCTTGTGTACAACATACATTAGCATTACTTTTTGTAATAGACACAGTGTAAGTAGTATTACTAGCTGTAGATGCAGTATACATAGGAGGAGTAGTAATACATCTAGTAGTCATTTAAGTTGTAACAGTACTATTGTTCCTTGTAGTTGCAGTAATAGTTTGGGTAATCAAATTATAGAAATAGTATTACTATTACTTGCAGTCACAGTAGTAGTAATAATACTAGTAGTAGAGGTAGTAGTCATATAGTCACAGTAATATAGTTGTAGTAGAAGTTATAGCAGCAGTAGAGGAAGCAGTAGTAGTTCCGGTAGTAGAAGTAGTGGTAGTGTAATAGTACTAGTAGTAGTAGTAATAGCAGTAGATGTGGTAGTGGTATTGGGTTATATTATAATCCCCATCTTTTGACCTAGGTTGCATGAACACCTTCACAAGTAAACTAAATTGACCATCACAGATTGTAGAGTTAACTTGATCTTACTTTTCCTTCATTACAAACAGGTCTGTCAACTCTCTTGCGGGCTGACCCAGGGGAATCCCACCACATCGCCACTGTACCTTCTCATTTGCGCTCAGGAGAGACCTGAGGCTGCTTCCCACAGGATAACAGTCTTCCTTAAACCTGTTATGACCAAACTGACTAATTGATCCTGAGAGGTTTCAGGCTCCCTCATCCCATACAGATACACACAAAGACACAAATATTTATCACACAGATGGTGCAGCTTATTATTGTTCAAATATACTTTTGTTTTTGTAAGTCTAACAATAGATATACAGGACTTTCCACCTGACTTCTTGGCGCGGGGCCCTTGTGTTGCAAAGGATCTCAATTAACATCTAAAAAGAAATTTAACTGTAAGAAGAAAGTTGGTAGCTTGAAGCAGGCTTGCACAAAAGTGTTTATTTACACAAACACTCCTTAATAAATCATTAAAAAAAAAAGAAAAGCTTTTCAAAAACTGGAATTTAAGTTTTTCCCCACAGATGTAGTGGAATGGCAGTAGGTCAATAACTACATGAATGAGCTAAAATATTGCTTAGGATAGACCAATGATGTCATAAGTACCTGTTATCACACAGAGTGTTAAACAATGAGAAAAGAAGAAAAAACTAAATGGATTATGGGTTCTGTTGGCAAAAAACACCCTGATGAGCACCCTTGTTGAAACATGCATGCATAATGCAGCATGGATCAAGCCCTCAAGCGACACAAGATTTCATTTTGAATTTCTAAAATCACCTGCATGGTTAATTCCTTTATATCACAGTCTGGTGCGACTCATTTAAGGACAGTATCTGTTTGTTTAATAGTATTTTTTTGTTGACCTTCTCTAATCGTGTACCTGAAGCTGGTGGTATTTATGTAAAATGGTGGAGTTTAAGTTTTTATGAATCTTAATGAATCTTAACGTTGCGTTAACTCACATTTCACATTTTAATCAGCCTTTCTGCACAGCCAATACAGTCCGTTTCTACACTCACACTGTGCAGATCGATCGACCAGTCACAATGGGTGCTCACACTGATTGAAAACATGGAACCCCCTAATGAGTTTTGTCCTTTCCAATTACAATAAAGTTTAATTTAAACAAAAGAAAGGTAGCATTTCTTTGTGCATTCTACTTTGAATGAGATGTAGCAGATTTTTCCTCTAAATTGTCACAAAGCTTAGAGTATAGGTTTGAAATGACTGAAGCCTATTTTGACTTTACACTCACTGCTGATATTTGCTTCAGGAGGGCCCTCGGTCACAGTGATCGTTCCAGTTTCCCATTCTCGCCCTGCAGACTTTTGCCAAGCTGAGCCGCCCCCTGTAAGAAATGTGGAACAAAATCCATTCAAGTTAAGCAATAGACAATGTGATGCATCAGTGAGTCTGTTTAAGTGAACATTATCCAGAGTTGCAGTTTTTCAAGATGAAATTCCCTGTTTGTGTTTTATGATGACTGAGCACCACGCAATACTGCGATGTTGGAGGTCTCAGCTCACCCTGACTGAATGTTTGACAACACAGCTTGACCTTTAGTTACTTCAGCATGTTGGTCTGACTCTAAATTTATAGTAAAGCGTGGGCATTCAGTTTACGGTAAGTCAATACCCTGCTGTTAAATTCATCTGTTCAAGATGTAGTAAATTTTTTCTCCAACTGCTGACAGATACACAGTCACAGTTCAGTATATCACTAGCTTACCGTATAAAGTGTTAGTGCTGAAGTGCAAGCAAAAAGTTGTTGACTTTCACATCCAGCAGACACAGAGCAACATTAGCATCTCCCTTAGGTCTGGTTTGGTCTCACCAACTCTTGGAAAGAGACATCTTGTCTTAAGTTTTCTAGATTCTCCACATATTCACCAGCCACTTGATAATTTTGACTGTCTGTTGTTTGTTGCTGAGGAGGTAGCATGCCATTTACAAGCTTTTTTGCTGAAAATAGTTTCTACAGAAAACACGTGGCTCTCTTCTCTCATTATACAGAATAGTTACTTTCAATGTCGACATGAAAAATATTACTGTAATGAATGCAGATAAACTGATTAATAAATTTCCACCAGACCAGGAATGTGGCTAAACTACATGAGTGGATAGGAGGGGGGCTCTGTTGAGCAAATGGTCTCCTAATTCAGCACACTAAAAAAAGATTAACACTACAAATACATAAAACAAGCATAAACCCATAGAATAAGTCAAGGGTACAATTAAGGTAAACGCATGCAAAGTAGGAGGAGGCACTTGCTAACACGGTCGTCCCCGTCGCCTCAGGCCCCTAAGTAGCCAGGCTGAGGGGAGGAAGGGTCTTCCTAGTGACACTGGCAGGTATTGGCACCACAGTGGTAGCCTGTGGCACCTCAGTGGCAGCCTGTGGCACCACAGTGACAACCTGTGATACCACAGTGGTGGCCTGTGGCACCTCAGTGACAACTTGTGGCACCTCAGTGGCAGCATGTGGCACCTCAGCCTGGCCACTGAGGTGCCACAGGCTGCCTCTGAGGTGTCACAAGCTGCCAGTACCACTAGGAGGATCACTGCCTTGCTGAAGTTTGTTGCGTTTTCAGACTAGTGTTCTGCAGCGTGGTAATGGCAGCCTGTGGCACCTCAGAGGCAGCCTGTGACACCTCAGTGGCCAGGCTGAGGTGCCACATGCTGCCACTGAGGTGCCACAAGTTGTCACTGAGGTGCCACAGGCCACCACTGTGGTATCACAGGTTGTCACTGTGGTGCCACAGACTGCCACTGAGGTGCCAATACCTGCCAGTGTCACTAGGAGGACCCTTCTTCTCTCACAAACTTAGCAAAACAAACCAGCAGCGTCATAAAACATCCCCTACAACATAACGTTACTTGGACCAGGGATTTAATAGGGACACCCAGCAGCAGCAGAACAGGAGGACCAGCACTTCCTGAGGCATTTATTCCCTGGTTGGGTTTATCGTGCCAGTTGAAAGAAATGGCACACTGCAGGGTATTTTAACGTGCCGGTGACTATCATGGGTAGCTCAATCACCAAACACCTGGTTAAGAGCTCTCTGGTGATTGACAAAGCTAGCGAAATTTAGCCTCGTTATATTTCCCCAAACACTGGCATTTTCTCACCTTTGTGCCTCTGCTCTCTAGAGTTGCTGATAACAGGCATTCCTCCGCTATGTATAAAGTTATAAAGTTTCATATACCGTTTGCTCGTTTAGCTAATTGATCTCCTGCCCAACGGTCATAAAGATTTTCGTTACTACGGTAACCATGGAGACGGTAACCACCTGTCTTTTTGGCTTCCCCATCATGTCACTACTGAATTACACCTTATTTCTTCTCCAGTAAAGACACTGCGACAGAATTCCCTTAACCTTATTAAATGAAATTTCATACTGTGAATACTTGCCTTACTCACGTACCTTATACAGTAAATACACATGGGAGCAGGTGGCCATTTATCAGAGCTTTTTTGCTGGAAACAATTGCTACAGAAAACCACCTTAATCAGCTGATAAAACCAAAACAATCGGACAAGAGATGCTAGAAAGCTCTGTAGAGCTGCAGAATTGGGTGTTAATTCTCTATACGACTCAGATTGTCCAATACAATGGAAAATGCATAGACATTTCCTCCAATTTCATTGGTTGGTTCACCAACAATGAGTGTCAGTCAATTTATTACCAACAGGTGTACCAAGTGGCCACCTGTACTCAGAGGCGTCCTCAGATTTGCCTCATAGAACATCTCACATGGCCCCTTCCCAACATTAAATCCCATATGTTTAACAACCAAACACAAAATTATACACATATATATACATATATACAATATATTCACAGAACTATATACAGATTATACAAGCAAACAGTTATTAATGTGGATCATAAAGGCAGTTCCAAAGAATGATTTCCAACCACTATAGAAAAAAAAAATCTACATAATGAAATAAACATCTGAGAATGATACAATGAAAATATCAAAGTAAACATCATGAGTCATTGTAATATTTTTAACTGATACTGGATTTTTGAGGCTGATGCTGATATTTGTGAGTAAAAAAAATGACATGAACAATCAATATAGATTTGGATCTCTTAGATTTGTTTTGTTTTTGTTTTTTAAAATTAAAAAAAAAAAAAAGAAAAATTGTGACCAAGACACATACTACATTTTACAGTTGAAAGTTCAACATGTCAGTGCTCTCTGGTGGACAGACTATGTAATGGTGACACTGTTTCTAAATTACCTCAAACCCAGTTTGGCATTTCTTTACTGCAACTTCTTGTTACCTAGCAGCCAACATTATACACTGATTTGTACACAGACCGTACTGGCATGGCAAATTCATCAGTCTAACTCAATTTGTAATTAATAACATAACTGATAACCCTGTTCTGTTCCAGGTCCTGCTATTGTGTGTTTTGGTTCACCAGTATGGCTTAGAAGCACTTTAGTGGAACAGGATCTTAATTAATGTAATTAGTTACACCTGTGTGTTCACTGCAGACATTTCGGCTTGCCATTTGTCAAGTCGAACAAACAACAGACATACCATATTTCACTTAAATATATTATCACAATTACAGGTGCAACAAGCAGTTATTTTCATTATCAATTAATCTGCTGATTATTTTTCTTGATTAATTGTTTGGTCCATAAAATTTAAAAAAGAAAACTGCCCATTGCAAGTTCCCAGAGCTCAAGGTGATGTCATCAAATTTCTTGTTCTGTCCAACTAACAGACCAAAGATATTTAATTTAATCTCACATCAGATAAACAAGACGAATGCATCGTCACAACTGAGAATCTGGAACTAATGAATAACTGGTAGTTTTGCTTGAAAACAATGATTAATTTATTATCAAAATAGTTGTTGATTATTTTTCTGTTGATTAATTGATTGTTTAATTGACTAATCATTTCAGCTTTAGTGACATTTAAATGAAAGTACACTAAATCAATCAAGACAAAATAATGAAGGATCTAGACTCTAATGTGGTCTGGATGGAGAAAAAGCAGTGAAATCATGTTTTTCTATTTTCACACAAAAAAAGAAGCTTTTAAACAGTGCAGTGTTTAGGCTGTTGGGGTCTTCTACCTGTTTCATAAGTTGTGTAAGAAATACTACCCTACCATTTAAGTTTCCCTTCTCCTTCATCTGATAGGTCCAAAGGCCTGTATAACATGAGGTAGAGTTCAGATGGGGTAGAGACAGTAGCAGAGAAAATCCTGGAGAGAAAGCCACAGCTAGAGGGGGCCTTTCTCACACCATAGCAGAGGTCTGTTATGCACAAGACTGCTTAGCTCATCAAATGATTCTTGCATTTTCCATTGTTCTGTTGGAAGGTCAGAAAAATGCTGATTTTGTGTCCTTCATATTTCAGCCCCTCTGGGATTCTCTTCTTTACAGTTATGAGACAAATAATGTGCTGTCTGGCCTCCGAGAGGTTCAGTCTTACAAGCATGCACCGCTGCTGCAACAAGAGATGGTGGTCCAGTTCCTCTGGTCCAAGAAGCATTTAACATCTCATTTACAAAAGATTATGAGAATATTATTATCATTATTATTATTAGACAAAGACAAATAGTAAAATCTATAAAAAAAATTTTTTAAAAAAGCAAGTCTAAAATAGTGAGTTTTTTAGAAGTGACTTAAGATCTGATCTCCTCTGGCAGGTTGTTCCAAACCTGAAGGGCCCGAACAGAAAAGGTCACTTTAAGTAAAAAAAACATTAAGTAAAAAAAGTAAAAAAGATGTCCCTCTGCCTTTGCCCATTTCCTCTGCTAGCCCAAGTATCCTCAAACAGAACTATCTGCTGTGATGCTCAAGGGCTTCTGATTTGCGTTTCAATGTTGTTATTTCCTCCAGCAGTGTTTTATTTCCCTTCTCCAATGTGGTCATCTGAGAGCTTCCACTTTGGTCACACACAACATTACTTTTAATTTAATCTTAGTTTGATTTTCCTTAATTGGCTTCATGCTGAATTCAAGCCCACTTGCTATTTCTTCTTGCAGTTTATTGCAGGTCGGCCTCCACTGTGAACTTTGTGCGGGCAGTGTGGCGATGTGAATGCATCCAGTGTTAAACGAATTGTCAATTGGTGCTAAAAAAAGAAACAAAATCTGCAGCAAAATGAAACAGAAACTGTCATTACAAGATTTTACAAGAAGCAACATTGGATCTCTCGTTCCCCTTAGTTCCAAAAATGAAAGAAGTTCAATTTAAAATTGTTTATGATATATACCCATGTAATGATTTTAAAGAATTAGGTTTAATCTGAAATGTAATGAATGTGCATTTTGTGACAAAGACACTGAATCTTAAGAACACATATTTATACACATATATCTTCTGGGAAAGATTATATAAATGGTTGGCACAAAAAATGTAATTCCTGATTTTAAATATGTTTTTTATCATGCAAAACCAAGAATTGGAATATTTATGTAACAACGTTGTGATAATAGCTAATTTCTGTTTACATAAATGTAGATATTTGAAGGTTACCCCGCAAGCTGTTCAGCCTTTGAAAATGATTTCAGGCTTTGTATTAAATCTCCAAGAAAACCACAGTGTAAAAATGCCTTAAAATGATGTGAACAGATGGCAGTATATACATATATTATGTAACCGACCTATTTCAGTTTTATTTATGTTGGTGAGTGTTTGTTTTATGTATTTATTTGTTTATTTATTTTTGTTTGTTTGTCTTTTTACTGTGTTATATTTGTGTTAGGTGACTGCGGCCTGGATTATTTCTTGTTTGTGTTTCTGTTTTTAATTGATGAGTTTTGGTTGAATAACTTTTAGGTTTAGGGGAATTCCACTTGTGAATTCACAGCGCTCTCTCTAAAGGAAAACACATATCATTTTCCAGCAAAAGCAAACAAACAAAAACCCATGTAAGAGAAGTAGTTAAGGTGTCAGCCCAGCAACATTAAGGCTACACAAACCATAATGCAACCCTCCTCTGAATATCAGGCTCCCTCAAACATAAATGTCCTCAGACATCACCTGAGTGTGCACATATTCTTTCAGTATACCT
The DNA here is from genome assembly GCF_910596095.1 of Thunnus maccoyii. Taxonomy (NCBI): domain Eukaryota; kingdom Metazoa; phylum Chordata; class Actinopteri; order Scombriformes; family Scombridae; genus Thunnus; species Thunnus maccoyii. The sequence goes on from NC_056545.1 coordinate 16,464,951, forward strand.
ATGCATGTCTATACTATACTGTATTTTATACTGAACCCATTATGTCTATCCTGCATTAATATACTGAACAATACACAACAATAACTTTTATCATCTGCTTCTATGGATATTTTAATCAAAGTTAATATATTCCTGTTGTTTCGACACTCTGTAAATAGACATTACATACTGTTAATTGTTATTCCGAAATCCTCTTGTGTGGCTGTTTGTATTTGTGTTGTAATGATTTATTATACCATCTTGGCTGGGTCAGTATGTTCTCAATGCTTTACCCTGTTAAATAGAGGAAATGAAATGAAATGTGTATTTGTACAGTAAAAAGCTGAAACAATTAGTCAATTTATTTATCAATTTATTAGTCTGAAAAATAATCAATTGGTCAATCGACAGAATTTATCGTCAACAAATTTGACAATTGTTTATGTCATTTTTAAGTAAAATGGCAGAACTTCATTGGTTTCAGCCCCTCAAATTGAATATTTGTATTTTGAATATTTTTTATATTAAGTTTTCTTGATCTTTTGTGAAAGTAAACTGAAGAGCTTTTGGACAAAGCAAGCAATTTAAATATGTCAACTGATGATTTTTCACTATTTTCACACATCAATTTATCAAAAAAGTAATCAGCAAATCATTCTATGATAAAAATCATCGTTATTGCAGCCCTACTAGAATGTGTTTGGACCACATGTCCAGTTTTTCTGTTTAAGATCTATCTAATTTCTTCCATATACCGTCTGCTGTACTTTACAAATGAAAGCAATTTCCATCTCTTATGTCACCACATCAAAGGAAACACAGACATAAAATGTTTTCATTTTTTAATTCTTTTTTCCTACATCACACCATAATAACGTTACATGGGTTAGTGTTGAGGGTTATGGGTTATCTATTGAGATTGTGACTTATGATATCATTGTTATGGAAAGGTTACCAAAGAGTGCATCACTTGTTCTGCCTCTACTGGGACAAAGTTTTATCAACACTTCCCGCCTGTCGCAAAATCTTTATAAAGCTGAGATGCTGCTGATGTGTGTTTGTCGCACCGTCAAGGCCGTCCAATGAGGTAAGCACCGGCATGCATCTCAACCTCAGATTCCTCTCAGTGACATGCTGCACTGTACTGGTTGGATTGTCTGCCTGACTCTGCCTTCAGTATGTTTCAGGTGGATGAGAATTACACACGTGTGTCAGAGTTTGTCATTGTGGGCTTCCCGAGTCTCCAGCTGGAGTTTTTTGACCTAGTGGCGTGGTTCTTCTTCTTCCTCTATGTGACCACAGTGGTGGGCAACCTTCTGCTGGTGGTGGTGTTTGCTTTGAAGCGCAGTCTCCAGAAGCCCATGTACATCATCATGGTCAGCCTGGCTCTCTCAGACATTGGTAAATATTGTTTTGCCTGTCACTCGTCTTCTACTTTCAAGATCAGGTGTATTAGTTTTTACGCTGCATTCATTTAAAAAAAAAAAGATTGCTCTTAAAAATAGTCACACGGCAATGGTTTTTCATTTGAAACACTTAAACAAACATTGATGGTCTCTGTGACTGTTCAAATCACAGTATTACTGTTGACCTTGAGCATAGTAGAGTAAACAATGGAGGCACCCAGCAACAACGGGTGCCCTCTTGACCTTCTGATGTACATCAGTGTCTAGACTTTACCAGGACATGTGAGAGAAACAATCAAAAAATCAATATTTGAACTGCAGTCCAAAAAAAGAAGCAGAAAGAGGCAGGCCAGGATGAACCAAATATTGATTTAAAAAAATATAACAGGCTGATCTTGTGGCAACACAGGCTTGATAATGTTTACTGTACGCTATTCATCTGTCTGCCATCAATGTATTTGATTTACTTCCATCATGAAATAGGGAAAAATCAGACATGTCACATATGATTTGCTTTGTCTTGCCTTTTCTCATGTTTCTTTTCACTTTCCCTCTTTTTCCTCTAGGCTTTACCACAGTCACCTTACCCAAAATAATTGCTCGCTACTGGTGGAATGATGGGAGTCTTGGCTTTCACACTTGCCTGTTCCAAGAGCACATGGTCCACTATTTTGGCTCCTTGAACTCCCTTATTTTATTAACCATGGCCCTGGATCGATATCTGGCTATTTGTTTTCCTCTCAGGTAAAAAAAAAAAGTTTTACAGCAATTTTCATCAGTCTCACGTCTGTTTTTTGAAAACAGAACATTTTATTTTTTTCTGTCCTCGTCACTCTCCTTCTCTGTCCGTCTTCCTTTCCCCTCAGATACCCAACAGTGATGACAAACCAAACCATGGCAGGCCTGACGCTCTTCTGCTGGGTGGTGGCGCACATCTTCCCTGGCATTAGCACCGTCAACTTTACCATGATGCCGTTTTGTGGGCCCAACCAAATCCTTCATGCCTTCTGTGACACCATGTCTCTCACACCTCTAGTGTGTGGGGACCCCAGCCAGCAATTCAGCGCCGCCTTTGCAGCAGCAATGTTTATCCTTTATGTTCCTTTAGCCTTCATCTTCCTCTCTTACATTTGCATCATCATCTCAGTACTGAGCATGGCCAGTGGACAGGTGAGGCTCTCCTCTTTTTATCCTAAGATAACAGTGTTTGTTTGTTTTTTTAAATACATTGTCATGCTCCATCCTTCAATCCCTAAAATCACATACATCTGTCAAGATTATCAGCATTTTATCTTTTTCTCAGCAACTATTTATTTTTTTACAATTGACACATATTTTTGTCTTTTTATTGTACATAATTCATAACATTTAATCTTAAAACACTCTTCTCCTCAGGGCAGAATGAAGACCTTCTCTACTTGTGCCACCCAGGGATGTATCATTTCTATCTACTACGTACCACGTTTCTTTGTTTACTCGACCCCTTTCTTTCCTAACCTGACCATGACGCCTGACAAGCGTATAGCCACCACCCTCTTCTACAGTCTTTTCCCTCCACTTATCAACCCGTTCATTTACTGTCTGAGAACCAAGGAGATCAAGCAGATCTTTAGACGCTGGGTCCAGAGACGGAGAAACATTACGCCTACCAAACATGGCCAAATTGTCACCGTCACCAAGCCACACTGACAAGGGATCCGGGACCTTGTCTTGTTGTTTTGATGAACGAGATAATACACATTTGCATAATAATTAAAGAATCTATATACATGGAAAGAAGTTAGATTTCTAGACTGATCGATTACACAGATTATTTACACTAAGTCTGTATGTGTACCAGTAGAAATGTATTCTCTATTTAGTGTCCAGTTTCTGTGTTTAAAATGTAAAAAAAAAAAAAAAAAAAGCCAAAACAAAAACAGATTTCTCTATAAATCTATAGTTGCAGACTGAACTATTAAGAAATGCAATACAGTAGGAATAAGCTGAAGGTGGAGTTCATAGGGCTCATAATCACAGGTAACATAGACGTAGTTTGAAGCATCACATTGCCTGAGTCATAATTTGTGGTGGTGGGACATACTGTAAGAAACAGATCATATTTTCTTCCTCTTGTCAATAAAAACACACAGAGAAACTGCATACACATAAGACACAGCCCGTCCAAACCAAACAACAGAAGTTAGATTTATAATTACCACATGACAGAAACAAAAGCAAAAGGCAAAGATTGTTGTTCAGGGAGAAAGGGGACAGGAAAATTATTTATACTGTAAGTGTGCCTTATAGTATGGGGATATTGTTTTTCTGCTATTAAAACAAAGCCTCCAAGCATTGAAACACAAAGTTTTATCTGTTTGACTTTGCACCCTTGAATAGTGATTGAATTTAAGTTAAGGAAATATAATGGATGTTATGATAACAGAACATCAGGAAAGCTGGGTTTATGAGAGGACCTAAAGGCTCAAATCCTGATGTCGGGGCCTGTTTTTTTAAACTTCTTTTAAACTGCGCCACCACATGGGGGCTCTGCTTCTTGACTCACATGTAAAATAGTCCAAATCATAAAACTGTAGCCACCACTTCTGCCTTTATTCAGCTGATTTATTCTCACTTTAAACAAACAAAATGAAAAACATTTCTGAGTCTAACGTGAGGTCAAAGACTGTACTGATGCCCTGCTCTACACACGTTTCCTACATGTTTGCTGAAGAAGACAAGACTCAGTCCCAGCTCTTCCTTCATATCATTGCTGATCATCATCATCTGAATAACCTGAATAAATTCATAAAATAACTGCTCAAAATATTAAGTTGACATCACTTCATAAGTCAAAATGTCCCTTTTTACATTATTTCAATAAATTGGTAAATTGTGAAAATATAATTTGCAACTAACACAAAAAATGGCTCTAACACCATACATCTCAGTAATCTACAGTCTAATCAGCATTATTATCGCAGGAAATATGTGTTAATAAAGTTTTTACATACCTTCTACCTTGTTAAAATAGGAGAAGAAGAGAAGAGGAGGAGTTGTGTCTACCTGCTCAGGGACAACAGATGTAAATTAGCTGCTAGCTAACTCTGGTGCAGTTACTTTTAATTGTGCACTGTCTCTGCAAAAATAAACAATAAATGAAATATTCATTCACATTCTGATTATTCAGTTCATTCAACAGACATATATGGAATTTGGCACAGCGTAGACATAGCCCATCGTTTATTATTCTTTAAACTTAAAAAAAATAAGAAAACATTAAGATGACTTTTCTAGAGGTTGATTTCAAGGTTTTTGAATACTTCTAAGGGAACAAAGTAAAAGACAGTGAAAAACAAACACACTTGGAGTGCAGTAATTTGACTGACGACGTGTTTTGTCCTTGGCTGCAATTAAGGAGATTATACAAAACTCCATTTTATAAAATCTTGAATATGACAAACTGAGCAATCTACAATAAAATAGACTGCAAAAAAGATACTGTAGATAGATTAAAGGAAAGGTTCACAATTTTTCAAGTCTGTCCTAAAACAACAGTCAGGTGCCCAAATGAACATGTTTTTCTTGCTGTAATCATTCCTCCTGTTCACACTGGCCATTAGAAGATCCCTTCATAATGCACTTACAATGTAATTAATGTGGGACAAAATCCACAAGCCTGCTTCTTTTTTTGAAGCTAATATGAAGCTTCAGTCATCCAAATTAGTCAAATCAAGTCAAAGCTTTAGAGCCAAATTCCTTCTTTTTGTCACTATCTTTCCACTGCAGCTGGATAGGAAAACACTGTCCATCAAGTCGTAAAGAGGAAACTAAAAAAAGACTGTAACTGTAGAAAATATCCATTTTATTTGACTTACTCAGACCACTGACGTCTCATATTATGTTTAGATAAGCTTTTAAACACATTTTACTCAGAAGGAGGACTGTGGACTTTGTCCCCATCACTTACATTGTAGGGGATCTTTTTAATGGTCAGTATGGACAGGAATGATTACTATCCTATATCCTATAGAACCTCTCTTTTAAATATGATCAAGGCTTAATGAGATCATTTACAAAATACATAAAATATCAATACAGGAGAACTTTAAAACAAGCCTAAGAAGCATCACTGATTTCCTCCAAAGCTGTAATAAATGTGATGAACTTTACAACGTTCTTCGGGGGGGCAAACTAAAAAAAAACAGATGTGATAAGACATTGTAGTTTTAAATATAGATGATAAGGTATTTACTTTCACAATAACAGAAATGAAAGAAGACATATCCACTGAACATAACACACGCCAACTGGTGGAAGATGTTATCCAAAGGCCCTGCTATGTGTGGCTCTGGTATTCACCATGTTGCTATACAGGTGTTTTGCCAGAAGATGGCAACATCCTCAAACCTTACAGGCTTCACTGTCATGGTCACATACTGTGCAAAGTAATTCATGTAATGTTTGGTGTATGGTAACCCATAATTGGTTTTTGCCTATGTAATCCATCCAAACACGAGTAATGAACATGTAAGTGTTGCTCCATTAAAGGGGTTCCCCACACATGCCCCTACTCACAGTCCTGCAGCCTGTAGTTGGAGTTAAATCACATGAAATCATGTCAGTTTTATTAATGTTTACAGATAGTGTAGCCGTATACTTAAATGTCACTTTTGTAAATGTCACATATACTTAAATGATACTGCAAACTGTTGACTCATGCAGACTCGCACCACCTTTAAAACTGAAACAGTGATTTGTCTGTATTCAGAGACTGGTGTATTGTTCAGAGGCCGGGCAGCAGCAATACTACACAAACAGAATGTGCCGTCCTGAGTGGTACTACTGTAACTACAATCCAGACTCTCTCTCTCTCTCTCTCTCTCTGTGTGTGTGTGTGTGTGTGTGTGTGTGTGTGTGTGTAACAGAAGAATAGTTGTATTCAAGCTGAATATCTGGCCCACATTACAGTCACTGTGTGGACAAACACAGCATGACTGCAGGGAGGGATGAAAACAGGGAGGAGAAGAGGAAAAAACTACAGAGAAGTTCACTGAAGTACAGTCATCATCTTTTAATAAAATGACTTATTTAGCAAATCATACTCTCCTCATGCTCAAAGATTCATCTTTTATTTCTTTAATGTAAAACCGACCACACAGTATAATGTTATGTTTCTTGTTCATTCAGCATTTCATTTGCCAAGTTACATGAGACATAACACATAACTCAGGATGTCAGGCTGGACTGTACTCTGTGTTCCACAGCGCTCTTCCTACTGCACTTTAGCCTACTGACTGTTGCGCAAACCGGACAAATGACTTAACAGCATCACATGTTTGTCACAGAAAGAGGATGCAATTTAATTTTATTCTTTCTTGCATTAAGACTTTATGTGATCACTTACAGCTTGAATGTTTGGTAGAAGGTCTTGTAAGCAGTCTCTTCTTCTTGAGACAAACTTTGGTAAGTTTTTGATAGCTGCTGATTCTGTACATGTAAGCTGACTGTCAACAACATGTCTCACTTGCTTAAACTTTAACTATGAACTGAATCTGTTGACTGTCACTTCACAAGAAACACATTCCTACACACAGGAAATTTACTGTGGTCTGTATGTTTGAGGTAATTGAATTTGAGTATTTTTATTTCATGCTACTTCTACTTCTACCCCACTACATTTCAGATGGAAATATTATTTATTTTACTCCACAACATTTATTTGACAGCTGTAGTTACTAGTTACTAAACAGATTAATATTTTACACACAAAACATATAATCTAATGTAATATAGTGCATCATTATACCTACAGGTTAGATATTAGTTCTCTATTCCTTTTAGACAGACAACATAAATTATTATCTTATCACACAGTTGTGGTAGTTATCGCTACACAACACTAATAAAATGAGCTCCACTTCAAGCACCTGAAACATTAAAATGCTGCTTTCATGTTGAACACAGAGTATTAATCCATTAATGTAATATATTGTATGTGATGATATAACACTCTAAAAAGAGTCATTCTGCACAGTGAGAACTTTTACTTCTGATACTTTAAGTACGTATAATGGAATATTTTTACGTTTTCTTTTAGTTAAGAGAGGGATCTATGTACTTCATTTATAACTTCATATTACAATTTCATGCTTCCACTGCATTAATGTACAATAACTCTTGCTGTAAGTGTTCTGTGTATGAGTAAATTTTAAGATAATCTTGATCTGTGGTCATTTTCAGCAGAAATACTTCACAATCCGCTTCCAAGCTGCTGAAAATTTGTCGAGTCATGTAAAAAATTACCCATCAGCTTCCCCAGTTTGTTGAAACTCTTGTTGTTGACAGGATGATGCTGAATAGCTGCTGCTGAAAGTTCATTGCTGCGTGTCAAAAGTGGACTGTCACAACAAAGATTTATGATTTAAGAGCAATGAGACATGACAAGAGGCCTTGCACTTCAATAACCTTTATTTAGTTTACAGATGTATTTCATTTTGAAGTTTGGAGGAGGGGAGAAGGAGCATTAGTGCTATTTACAATTGGTTTTGAAAACGTTTATTTCTGTACAGATTTGAACCCTGATCAATATAAACAATATTTTTTTTTAAGACCTAGTGCTGTTACAAAGCGATTCTTTAAAGCAAAAAACCACAAATAAAAATGATTACATTAAATTATAAACAAATGAAAGAAAAATAATAAAAGAGCACAGAAGAAAGAAAATAAAAATACAGTCTGTCGATGATTAGGGAGGTTTTTGCTGCTGTTAAGCACAAGACATTGTCAGCGAGTGACTGTGAACTGGCTAGAAGCTAACCGTATACACAATCATAGACTAAACACCAATATACTGTATATCAACAAGATCTAGAGTCATCATGTTCTATATAAGATTCATATTAAATATATTCTACACGTTACCTTAGTTTGGAACATTACTTCCCTTGGAAAAATATAAAATAAAACAATAAAACTTTTATACATTTTTATTAATCTGATGAAGGAGCACATGCTTCAGTTGTGCAAAATGGACTTATTAATGCAGAGAGAGAATTAAGGAGAGTAAGAAGCGAATTAAGACAAATAAGGAACATTTCCATTCCGAGTTAATTTCCCTGCTTGGACAGAAAATTGTCAGAGAGATCCTTCACAACACTGTTAAAAAAAGGAGCACGACAAGCTTTTCCCTTCCTCCTGTCAGGGAGGCGGAAACAAGAGAGGTGGAGAGAGGGATGGTGCGTCAGGGAGGGAAGAAAACTGACGTTTTTATTAATCACAACACTGGTCGGTCAGCAATATGCATGGACTGTCAAAACACAGTCACAAATGTCAATGGACAAACAAATAACCAAAACAACACTGCCAACACTGGTTGTTTGTCTATTTGTTTGTTTGTTAGGCTTTGTTTGGCTTAAATGATGTGATGACTGAAAGAGTAGGATGTGTTCGGTCTCTACTGTACAGCGCTCTGCAGACAAAAAAAGGAATAATTTCTCTATTGTGCACTTAAAGGGCACATGCAGAGCAGGGCAGTAAAAAGGACACAGGTATATGTGTGTGTGTGTGTGTCCTGGTTTGAGTTCTCTGGTCAGGCACGTCTAAGCTTCGTCTGCTGCACTGAGGGAGATCACACAAGCACATATGGCTGGATGTGTAGACGGGGTGTCATAGTGTGTGCTTGTATATGTATGTGTATGTATGTGTGGGTATAGTATATTGGTGAGTTGTTAGTGGTTAAAATTCTCAGCGGTCTGTATGAGAAAACAAGGCCACACACACAAACCTGGGCACTGCATTACTATGACAACCAGCTAGAATGAGGAGCCGGTTAGACTTTTAACAGACCGGCTGAGGATGATTGAACAAGGTGTGTGTCTACTGTATATATATATGTGTGTGTGTGTGTGTGTGTGTGTGTATGGCAGAAGGCTTAAAAAGGTGTGCATTAAGAAAGAAAGAAAAAAAACACATGCAAATCCAGTTCCTTCCTCTAATTTTTCAGTTATGACAACAAATCAAGTACAATAAAAGGAATCAACTCTATTGTTAATCAATTTCCTGCTCCCAACTCTTGTGTCCTGGATCAGCCTGAGCCTGCTGTCTTTTTGTGTATGCGTGTGAAAAGGGGGAAAGAAAGAAAAAAAAATATTGAAAAGAAATAAGAAAAAGAAGAGAGTGTGTGTTTGTCTGTATGCATATCCGCGTTATGGACAGGCTCCAGGACAGGGGACAAAGCTCATTAGGTCCTGGACGTTGAGGGCGAGAACAGATGAGAAGGATGGAGGGCCTGACAGCGTAGGTGTGTATTTACAGAATGACACAGCAGTTACTCTCCCCGGTCTTCTCTCTGTTCCTCTGACCTGACAATACACACACACATAAACATCATCGTCAACACAAACACTGAGTCAATCAGCTCAATATCTACTGTATGGTGTGATATCATTTAAAAATATTTTACTTGTGAAAAGACTAAACTCAGCTCTATTAAATGTGAGCCAAGACCACCACTTACTATACTTCCTCCGCAGCTCAACAGTAAAACTGTCCCTCGAGACTTGTATTCTTTACTAAAAAGATTGTAACTGTGGAAGATATCTACTTTATTTGACTAAAGCGACTATTTTGACTGACGGCTGAAGCCTCATATAAGCTTCAGATACATTTTTAAATAAATTTTTGCTGTGAGTTTTGTCCCCCATCCTTTACATTGTGTTTATGAAGTAATCTTCTAACAGCCATTATGAACAGGAGGAATGACTACAGCAAGAAAAACCTGTTTCAACGTTCATTTGGGCACCTGACTGCTGTTTTAAGTCAGACTTGAAAAACTGTGAACCTATCCTTTAACAGCTGTGTTTCCGTTTTAACCAGCTATTCTACCAGCAAGCGACACTGGCTAACAAGGTCACTTGCTTACACCTGACAAGAGGGGGAAAACATGGCTCTATTTATGGTGTGTTAACAATGTTGTGGAGCGAGCAGTGTGAAAGGAGCAAGTTTTTCCAGACCACAGCAACCGTTTGAAAAACATGTATTTTTTTCCAACATTTCTTTACTTATAACTGAACTTTGGCTTGTAATTCTTCTCCCACAAGGCACAGATTTTCCTCTGGAGTAAACACAGGCAATTATTTATTATACTTTACCTTAACTTGGGCTTATTCTGCACAGAAAATACAGCAATTTAGTCCTACTGACGATATCTAATAACTAGAGTGCTTTGAGTGGACAGTGAACCTGCTGACTATTTGTTAGGTAAACATACAATAACCTTCTACTAGAGTCACAAAAAGGGAAACCTGTCACATAATATGATTTATATTATTCTTACATTCTACACACTGTGCTGTATCTTGGGGATACACTTAAGGGAGCCAATTATTTGCACCAGTGGCTGTTCCTAAAACAGAAGCCATGTGTAGAGATAAATAATGGCTGGGAGCAGAACGTTTAAAGTTGTCCAGCATGTGAAAGGCCCCCTGAAAAGGAAAGAGGGGAGACGGAGAGCTGGTTACCTTGGGAATTTGGCTCAGGCAAAGTCTCTCTGGCAACTAAATGCATCACTGTGGTCTTCCCCAGGGGCAGTTTGAGAGCTTGAGGGGGAGAAAATGAGAGACAGACAGACAGACAGACAGACAGACAGACAGACAGACAGACAGAGACAGAGAGGATGTAAAGGTTATTCAGTTATTCCGTCTTACAAAGTCATTCACCATCAGTATCATCTGACTCTTTAACTGCTCTCTGAAACTGGAGATAACTACATCAAATTACAATGCAGTACTTCAGAGGATAATCCTTTTCAGTGTTACATATGAGATGCATGTCTATTATGCTACACTGAAGTACACTGAAGAGTTAAAGGACCAGTGTGTAGAATTTAGTGGCAGTGAGGTTGTAGACTGCAACCAACTGCGTACCCTTCCCCCTTCCAAGCGTGTAGGAGAACCTACGGTGGCCACGAAACTCAGAAGTGCAACATGGCGGCCTCTGTGGAAGAGGACTCGCTCCCTATGCAGATATAAAGGGCTCATTCTAAGGTAACAAAAACAAAATGATTCTTATTTTCAGGTTTTTATACACTAATCAAAACATACTGCTGCCAAGTCCATTCCACTAGATGCCACCAGATTCTACACACTGCACCTTTAAGCTATACATCATATGTAGATACAAAAAAAGAGAAAAGCTACTAACTATATTTAAGCTCCCTCAGGAAATGTTAAACAATGGCTGAGAGTGTTGTATGATATGATTGTATGAATGCAAGGTAATTTTCCTGCAGAATAATAATCTTTTTCATGGCAAGAAAAGGGCCAGAAATAGCCAAGAATGTAAATCTTTCTACAACAATGCAAATATCAATTATTTCACATAGCGTGAAAGTGACAATGTTTCTTTTTCCAGACTTCCTCAAAAATAGCTTGAACAATTTCCCACAGCATGAAAAATGTGCGAACTGCTCGACTCACTCAGGACAGACAAGTTTCAAATGAATCCACCCTTTAATTAGACTGGGATATAAATCAATATTATCTGTTACTGACTTTCAGTGGAATTCTATTGTGATGACATGATCATACAGTATGTTATTTATGGGGGTTTTTTCCACTTACAACTGAACTTTGCCTTGTAATTGTTCTTCCAATCAAGTTTTTTTCTTTTGGAGTAAAACGAGATCATTATATTTATCTTATGATGATCAAACTAAGCTACTGATACACAGGTCATTGCTGTGAAGATCAATTATTTTCATATATATTTCATACATATATACTGTATAACATACATTGTGAAATATATTGATATCAGAATATCTCTTCATCAATATCATGATATTGATTTCCACCATGTTGCCCTGTCATACTTTCAGCTGTGTTACCAAACAACTGTTAATAAAACTTAACAAAACTACGCATGGTGTGATGGATTACCAATCGAAACTAATCTAAAACTAGTCTAACTACTGTATTGTATACTTTGTAATAATAATAATAATAATAATAATAATAATGATAATAATAATAATAATAATAATAATAATAATACAGGGAAGCTGCTAAATTTTAAAGACACCTTAAACATCACTAAATTGTAACTGATTTCTTGGCTGCAATACTTGTTACTCCCCAAAACTGTTTATCAATCACGTGATGTGTGCTTTAACATATGTGTGTTGTGTCTATGTTTGCATTTCAAAAACCCGCTGGGAGTGTTGGCTCGACTTAAAACAGAGGTTCTGTGTCAGCGTGCAAACATGTTAAACCAAAGATAAGGGAATTATCAGATAGATGGCAGTAATGGAATGAGAGTAAAAGGGTTAGACCTCGTTAACCACACGAAACACAAGTCAAATCAAAATTGGGTTAAGTGGACTAAAAAGCCTGACGAGCCAGGGAGAAGGGAAGTGGGCTGCATCAAAAGAAGACATCCTCTTTTTCTGTTCACTCACGGCATTCATTTTAACCCCTCCTCCCCGTCTCTCTCCCTCTCTTCTTTGTGCTGCTTGAGGTCTACTCTAATGCCAGTCTTGCCCCTTTCCTGACCAGTCTCTTTCCTCTCTTTTTCTGTATTTCCTCTCTCCTCCCTCTCTCCGTCAAAGCAGGCTTGTCCGGAGCACTGAGGTACCTCTGTTCTGCAGCTCAGGAAAAAGATGAGAACAGCAAAGAACTTTCCAGCAACACACTGCTGTGATTTTTACGTGCATGTCTATGAGCACATGAGCTCTTTTTTTGCTTTTTTGGGGAGGGGTACTTTCATGTGAAAGTGAGTGTGTTTCGGTGTGTTTTCTCACCTCCTAGTGTTACGTTGCCGTGTAGAAAACGTCCCTGGTAGATCAGCCTCAGGATGTTAGGACTGCTGACCTGCTCTTCCTCCCAGTCTGAAAGAGAAAAAAAAGGGGCAAAGACAGATGGTAAGAGCGAGAGTCGAAAAGAAAAATGAAATGTTTTATTTATTGCCCCTCTCCTGCTTATCTCATCTTTGGTATTTGACACATTTGTTCTTGAAATCAATCGTTTTTATCTACCTCTCTCTGACACATTATCACCATAATTGTCATCATTATTGTATAATCCTCACACAGTAAAGATGCAGACTCAATAATGACCATTTTCACTGCTAAATTTGCATTAAACGCCAATATAAACAAAGCCCATTTCTGATTGAGCGCTGCTAATGAAGGTTACCGGAGTCTAAATTAGCAATTCAGAAAAGGACACAAGGAATTTAATTGTTAAGGGGCTTTGATTAAAGTTCAGCAGAGCAAACATGATGAAAAGCTTTGAATTTTAAACTACTGCGTTAGCCTCGTTCTGCATCAGACATACAATGTAGAGGAAAGACATCAGTCACTGCATGATGATAGAAAAACGACCACCAACAACCACATTGAAGATATTTCAAGACATATATGGTCTTTTATTTAAGATCGTTATGTGGAATGTATATTATGTGGGCTTTGCGGGATGCACTGCAGAATGTGAGAAAGCAGAAGAGGAACACTAGGTGTGGCTTGGGAAGAGCCGAAGACAAAAGTGAAGGCATTAAATGAGAGAGAAAACAACGAACGAGTGGAGAGTTGCATGGCAGCAGCGTCTGGCCACCAGATGTTTGTCTCCAGCTAAGCGGAGGGTGTTGGTGCTGACTGAGTGCCTGCTCCGGGTCTCACAGGGTTCAGATCTGCAGTCTGAGAGGAACACAGGGGGGAAAGGAAAACTGACCCCATATACAAGAGGCTAATCTTGTCGCGGAGAATAAGAGTCCATCGGTGTAATTTATAGTTTTTTTTCATGCACTTAACTCCTAAACTGCAGCATTCACAGCACCGTGAGAAAAGGTTACAGTCTGCACAGAATTGAAGGTGGTGTTAGGTCAGCGGTATCAAATGATTTCTAACAGTGTTGTAGCAGTAGTTAGGGAGTGGGTGTATTACAGACAGGAGGTGGCTGTACAGCGAGCACACATTCCTGTATGCAATGATAATCAGGCTGAAAGGAGGAGTGCGCTCTAATTACCCACACCAAAGATTTGCACATTCCCACACTGCCATATAGACCTACATGTAAGTAATTAGCAGTGGGTTTGAATGTGATCTCAGCTCTCTGGATACACAGTATACTGGAGGCCCTCGGCTGCTTTTATCTTTGCTATAGAAAATAGTGCCAGGGTAAGTCAGATCATCTGGTTTCTAAGTGAAGTTAGCGGCTAAATTGTATTTGTATCTTTTATTATCTACGAGCAGAATGTGTGGAAATAGCAGATGTACCAGATTGCATTGCACACGCTAAAAAGCTCTGTGGAACGGCAGAGTTGAGTGATAGTTGGATGATAGGTCTCTGTGGATTTGTCTCTGTGTTAAAATACAATATATTAAAAGGACAGATTGGGTATGCATGTAACTGGATGCCAGTAATGATCACTTAAGTATCTGAGAGGATCCACTCACCCATCGGCCAGTTGTCATAGACGTGTTTGGCGATGTCTGCCGCCGAGTCGTTGGGAGAAAAGAGGAATTCTTTCGTCTTCCCGCTGACTAAGATGAGCCGCAGGTTTATCTGCAACACATAAAAACATCACGTATATGTTTAGACTACATGTGAGAAACAGTAATGGACACATCCAACAAAACATCACACAAACAGTCAGATCAGAGGGTCAAGTTAAGTAATTTAATAGGAAACGGGAAGGATATGAGAACCCAGAGGGGCGTCCTTCCGCAGGATCAATTCCCATCTGTCTCTCAAACTTCCTCTTCATTTTTCTCTCATCATTCCAACTCTTTGTTTCTTTGTCTTTAGTCACACTTTTTTTTTTTTTTTTTTTTTTAAATCATCTTTGCCTTGTTATATGGTCTAGAGATTAAACCACATGTAGTTCTTTGAACATGATACTTTATTATACGTCATTCTTCATGAGACTAAAATAAAAGTTTTCTCAGTGCAAGATTTAACTACAACTTAGAGGCTTATTATGTGCAGCATTTTTAAGGTGAATTTCCTGAGTGTGAGTTAAAAACAATCTGGCTTGCAGTGATTTGGTAAATTTAGATGTATTATCTATAAATTAGGCTATAAGTAGTATATTGTAAATTCAATACAACCAAACTTGGCTCTCACAATGTAAAACAGTCCACAAAACACCAACAATTAGTTTATTTGTTATACTACAGGCTGCCACCTGCCCTAAATACTTTCTTCCAGTGGTCAGCAGTGGCACCGACAATAAATCACAAACAGTGTGAGACTCTTCTCCCCAGTGGTCTAGTCCTCTTTTCTCTGGCCTCGCTACAGGGGGGTCAGAGATCAGGGTCAGCTACAGGACAGCACCTCTGGAGCTGGTCTTGCTGAAGGACAGTTCAGCATGTAATTATACGATCCAGTAGATGATTTTTAACGGACGGACTTTAAGATTATAAGCTTATTGAAACCTACAGACATGAGACACCCCACACATAATGAGTGTTTCCATCTACATACTAAGATTTCTTTTGTCTTGACAGTCAGACAGCATATAGAACAACAGAGGAAGTACAGAGACAGTTTGCACTATTGCACAGAAGACTGAGGAACAACACATATTTTAAACTGGTGCATGGAGGGTTGAGGGCAACAAGGGCTATAAACTCTTCCGTGAGAGCTGGAGGTGAGTGAACTTCATAAAAGTGAGGTGAACTTATGGCTTTGACCTGAAACTCCATGAAATGGATTATAAAATAATTCTCACTCACGGCACACTGCACTGTTTGACAGCTTTTTCTATTATTATTTCTCCCTTTATATTGTCAAAGGTCCTGATTCCAGTTGTAAAAATCAAACATTTTTTAAATTGTTGAGTGAGAACGACGATGCAGCGACTTGATCAAAGGGAAAACAATTACAATCATTTAATACCACAAGCTGTATGATTCTCAAAACCACTTGACTGAGTAAAATTTATTCCAGTCACATAACTATAATCAGTGTGGGTGTGTCCCCGTCTCTACTCACTGGTTACCAGTCTGAAAAAGCCACTGTTGACATTTTTAACATGCGAATGAATAATGAAGACAGACAGATAAATTTGTTGTTTACATTTGGTTATTGTGACTTTGCTGGGAATAATCACACTTAAGAGGAGAGGCAGAGATTTGTGTTGCTAGGCGCCACATCTCTTTATCTCTCACCTTAAATCACTCACATGCAGTCAGAAAACAGAGGTGAACTGAGCACAGTGTGTGTGATGTTTACCATTTGCATATCAATTAAATTCCCTGGCATTAGGATGCAGATCAGAGGTTATCTCTTGACTGGCATGATGTGTGTTAAACACCGGTACGGTATGCCTTTAAGAGCATGAGAAAAGGTCTGTGGTGTGTGTTTGCCTTTGCTTACTGTATATGTGTGTCTGGCCTGCATGGCACGAGCACGTGTGTGTCATTGTTCCTAGTGTGTTGTCATGTGACGAGTGTCTGTTAGCCCTCTATGCCATACATCCCCCCCGCAACCAACGGACTCTACTAAGTGACACACATACATACACACACACGTGTATACGTACACACACACACACACACACACACACACGAACGCACAGAGCCGGCTGCAGTGATGTAACAGAGCTAACACCAACGGATTGAAACAGAGATCTCTGTAAGCACGTTATCAAATCAGCTTATAGGTTTAAGCATGGAAGACACACACACACACACACACACATATATATATACAAAACAACACACACGTACACATAAAGTGATAATCATATGAAAGTCGTATTTGACCTCATCATTGACCCCGCAAACATAGAGTACATATACACGGGTAAAGCTGCTCTTGAGAGATCAGATGAACTTGATAGTTTTGAGCTTCTGTTTTTGTTTTTATGTATATTCAAAATACTCTGAGCCATTTAAAACTGTATCAAACATGTGCAGCCAGGCAAACAGTGAGAAACACACAAATACACCTACGCACAGTATATGTGCACTTCTGATATTGCATTGTTTAAAAGTGAACCATATGATAAACAACACCAACAATCAACTGCTTCCTCCTGCTGCGTTTCACATGGGTGTGTTTCAACAATAGATACAGATCATAAAGCAGGAATTTGCAGAATGTAAGCGACTGACATTTACGCTAGTTACATTTGCTCTTTGTCTTTGCTGTTTTTGATATGCATACACCCCTATGTTAAAAAAAACAAACAAGAGTGACACTGACAGACACAGAAATAATGAGGACGAAACGTGCAGAGGAAACCCTTTTACACAAGGAAGGTCTTGCTCCTTCCTGCTTGAACACCTGGTCGTTACCATGGTGTCACCATGGCGACAGCCAGTGGTGGGTGGCTTAACCTGATAACACCTACAAGATAGCGCACCCCACCTCCCCCTCCTGCCCATTTTCCACATAGTGTCACATCATATTGTCTCTTCCTCTCTTTGCAGCAATGTCTGCATCCCCCTCCCTCCCTCCCTCGCTCTGTCTGTTTCAACCCCACCCTCCCCCCCATACACACACACACACACACACACACATGCACACACTCTGTCAATCTGCCGCTCTGCACAGTATACAGTGCAGGAATGTACAAGGCCAGAATAACAAGAGGCACTGAGCTTCTCTTCAATTAAACAAGGTAAACTCAGCCTTTCTCCTCTTATCATCACCCTGCATGACATTCAATCTTCTCTCCCCCCCCTTTCCATCCTCCTTTGCGTTCTCCATCACTTTCTTCATACCGCTTCTCTCTCTCTCTCTATTTTCTTCCAACAGACGGATGATGAATGGAAGGAAAAACCTCAATAGAAAGAAACATTATGAATGCAAGAAGGTCACAGAATGATCTGATGAGCATAAACATAATGTGAGTCACTTCTCAACAAAATCAAACACCTATAGGATGATTTTGGCCAGACATGCTCGACAGCATTCTCCAAAGATGTTTTATCCCTCCAGTAAAGTTTCAGAGACTTGAAGAATTGATGCCAAGGAGCACTAGAGCCGTCACTGTGGAGCAACATCTTACTGAGAAATATGTTTTTGTTGAAATGTTGTTTTTCTCCTTCAATTTGGGCTTTTTCTGTTCCCGTTCTACTTTTCTTCACTTCCTCTTTTCTGATTCTGATTTGAATTGAACCATGCTCTCTTACTAATTCTCCTCTCCATCCCCCCTCTCTCTGGGGGTCCTGCTGCCTTCTCCCTGGACTCTCTTTCACGGAGGGGGATGGTAATGAGGTTTCACAACCAGCTCAGGGAAAGTATATTCAATTACAATCTATTGTCTGTAACAAATACAACAGCTCCAGGTATGGGAGAGCAGCGCTTCATGCATTCATGCATAAACATACATATACAGTACATACGCATATATCTGCAGGCGAACAGCCCACTTACTCATGCATATAAACTGCACGTCCTGGACTACAACCAGACGTACTCTGAGCTCATGATGTCGGAAATAAGTTCTATGAAGGCTTCGTGCAACATACTGAGCATGACTTAAGTATTTGTAAGCTGGATTGCCATTCCTGGCTACTCCTGAAAAATAAATAAAGAAATAAAGAAATAGGCTCCTTGTGCAGGAAACTGTATTGACGCAGCTCCCCACTCATCGCTGCAGACCAGACATTCAAACACACTCTAAACTACAATAATGTAACCCTGCTGCCAAGTAATGCCATGGTGTAAACATGTGAAGTAAGCAAACCCTCTTGGCTAAACACTGTTTGTGCACGGTGGAAAGCAGGAAATTCAATGCCATCTATAATTATTCCTCCCCGAGTACCACTCTAAACTCTTTCTCAAGGCAATCGTGTGTGTGAATGTGCGTGTGTGTTTGTGTGTATGTTTATATGTGCATTAAAGAGTATTGCTGCTCTCTAGACCCTCTACAGCAGTCAACAAATTATAGAGTGGGAAGCCTTCCTGTGGGAATATATTAGAGCAGCTTTGTACGTAGTCTACACAGTAAGGTTAGCCGCTGCTGTCAATGTGGATTCCTAACTGTATGAATGAATTTAAGAGAGGAGGTGGGTGATTAGCCAGACTGTGTTCTGCTTAAAACAAGCCAGCTGGAACCAGCAGTCGGCCTGCTTTGACTTGCACAGTAAATCTAGAGAAAATCCTCACGGAGTAAACTCAAGAATGTGGCTACACAAATCCCACATGAATTATCAGTCGTCGATTCTTATTGATAATTACTTTTTCTTCCTGGCACCGACTAATTTAAATTAATATAAACAGCTCTAAATTGTGAGAGACGATAGGCCATGTTGTGGCTTGTTGGGCAACTTCTGTACAGACTGTGCCTACAGAAAAAGAGGAAAAAGAGCAGCCAGAGAGACGCTCATCTTGTTTTTTTTAATTAGTCAAAACTGAGTGAATAATAACTGCTTTGCAAGCTCTCAGTGATTCACATAAAGAGTGACTGCAATTATTAGCCGCGATTAGCACACAAATTCTGTCAAGGAATCATTGTTTTCTTTAATTAAAAACAGAATGAATGCATGTATCTGAAGCTGCAGCCAGATGTTGTATTTGGAGCAAACTCACAGGAAAATCAACCGTCTTGATTTGTCAAAAAGCCTCATTTTGGGTTATAGAATACAATATTATAAATAGTGTCTTTCTTCTTTGTGTGAGTTCCCTCCTTTGTGTGCGCACATCTACACAGACAGGGAGGTTACGTAACAGCGGCTGACTGATGACAGTGTGATACGAGAAACAAAGCCTAAGGCAAAGATTTGTAATCTCACTGCCTCTGTGAGTATGTGTGTCTAACTGTGTTGGGTTTAGTGCATTACTCTACATGTGCAGAGTACACAAAAGAGGATTTGGTGTTAATCACATTACTTATTCAATTTGCTGCATCCAATTACTTTTTACGTCATTTCTCAAACTTGCAATTTTTGTTGCAAATTCAAAACTTCTCAAATGATTTTATTTTCCTTAGTCAAATTGTGGTCTCTTAATATTTATTTGATGACTTAACACATAACTAACTAGAGAAAAATGTACCAGCTGAGGCTACCAGCTGGCTATTTCCATCCTGGAAAGGAGCAGAAATACGTCATATTATATGTAGAGGACCCCATTAAAAAGAATTTGTCAGCAGCAAATGCAAACTGCAGGTTTCAAAACGTTTTTAGAAATCTGTGGGTGATTCTATGTCCATGCTTTTGTACAGTTAATGATTTCTGCATGTGCCGTCACGTCACGATACGCAGAAGAAAAGCTTCACTGCTGAAAGCTGCATGTTTGGCCTCATGCAATATGTGTTTTCAAGCATTACTGTTTAGAGGAGTAAAATATGGGCGAAAGGAATGGAAATGTAAAATTTATACAAATAACAGATGCACCTGATAACAGGAAACGTCACATCTGGGGAAAAAGCAGGTGTAAAAAATCTGCTGTTCTGTTTTATTGGACACACACAGAGGATGACAGACGGTAGCCAAAACAGTAAGTGAGAGAGACGGAGACAGAGAAACGCACATTAAAAGACACATTACAAAGTTCTCGCTTCAGCAACTTTTCTGTTTCCTGCAGGTCCCTCCAGCCTGTTTCTTCTGACTTTTCATGGCTCACGACAGGTCATTTACATCTATAGTCTCAGTAAATAACCTGCTAAATTAAAAAATTACGGTGACAAAAAAAAAATTTGGGAAACTGATGGTATTAATGACAAGCTTTGTAAATATCCTCCAACATGTTCAGGTCAAAGTGACAATAATCTGTCTTCTGTAATTGACACACTCTTCACTCTTACTCTGTACTTTCTTACTCTTCACGGGCATTCTGACTGAAAACAGCTTTGTGTTAAAACAACGCAGAAGTGTGCGTTGCTTCAGGTACCAATAAGACAATGAAATAGCATCCAGGAGGTCCAGCTGGAATTACATATAAATTCAGATGCCAAAAACACTTCACAATGGTTTATAATATTAAAAAACAGGATTTTACAACTTTGGAATGTTATCACAGCGGCAACTATTTTATTTTTCGACACGATGATTTCACTGTTAACAATTAAAATACGCCGTTCACATTGCAAACTAATTTACAAGGAATCTTCACTTGCATATGAGTGTTTTCCTCAGGTTAAGACCCACTACCCTCCGCCTCCTTATGGAGACACTGAACAGATTGGTGACGGTCAGATGGACGGCAATTGTGGGTGACAATGAAATGCAAGCAAAATAACCAGGCATGGGAGTCCACTGGAGCTTTGACCGTCACTAGAGGCACATTCATGGCCGTTTCAAAAAAGTTTCTGTGTGGTACCTGTGTTGTGGCTCAGCTAGCTGCCCTACAAGAGGCTCTCTGGCGTGTGTGTGTGTGGGGGGGAGTGTCAGTACGTAGCTGTAGCCCGCTGTTTATCATGTTAATGTTTAGCCAACTGTCGTCACTCGTCAGCCTTGAATATCTTGTTAAGCTCTAAATATAGCAGTTAGTTATCAGTGGCTGTATTGTGTTTCCTGCCATTGAAAAGGAATAAATCTTCGGGTTATTAGCACAACGTCGCCTTTCTGTTGTCTCAAACTGAGGCTACAGTTATCAGTATTGTGATATTTATATTTATATGGCATGTCTGGGGCTCAAGGTCCGCTGAAATGATAATTTTGTGTGTTGATTGAAAAAAAAATTGGAATTTGGATTTTATCTACCTTGGCGAGCCTTAATCTACCTGGGCCGGCCGCCCGATTTGAGCCTGTGTTTGGGAAACACTGCATGTATGTGATTGGCCAAAGCAGTGCCTTGCCAGCTGACATCACATAGCTTTGCAGCAAAAGTTGAGACTAGTTGGACTTTTTTTCCAGATGACCCTGCAAATTTTTGCCAGAAGCTGGACTGCCTCTCCTCAAATAAAAGAGGGGGTTGCGTTTTTTTGTCACACAGGGCTAACATCTGTCGCGGGTACTGGTACTTGATAACATGGATCATGAACATCATATTAAACAGGCACAGTAACATTCATCAAAGGCATAACACAATAAAGGCACAGGACTTCCACTCAGGAGTCAAAGCAAAGTTAGGATGTGTTTGTAGGCTATCCAAATATAGCTTTGATGTCAAGACATATAACTGTTTGTGCACGGCACAAAAATCTGCTTCGCTATAGTCTGCTAAGGGATGTAACAGACCTCTGCAGTCAAGACCTAGAAATAAACAGTAGGACCTTGACCCAGCTGCAGTTTGTTTATTATTAACTTAACCATCTTTATAGGCTACTTATCTATAATAGCTTGTTTGTCATAGTTCGTTTTTGACCCACTTTATAGCTGCTTTTAATACACTACAGGTATAACATGTAAAACATCAGGTATCTGTTGTTTGCATGAACTAGAGAGGCCAGGTGAGGTTTTCTTTATGATATACGGATATAATTTACAAAACTGACAAAAAGCGGCGGAGTGAGTATCTTTAGAACAGGTGTCGAATTAACTTCTGATACGGCAGAATTGACAGATTGTCTTTTTTTTTTTTGCTGTTACACAAATGAATTGACAGCTTCAGCCAAGTAATCTGACTGGTCAAGATTTCTTCCAACATCACTGATTATGCCTACAGTCATGCTCTGCTGGTTGCCATGCCAACACTTGGTGGTAACCAGGGAGCTAGTTAGTCATCTGTGCTGTTTTGTCCTGTTTTCTGATTTTATGCACGTACACTATGTGTAAGCCCTCTCCGACAGTGCACGAAATAATAATGCACCGTAATATTACAATAACACAGGCTGGTCGTATTTTGGTAACGCTAAAGGGGCTTACATTATCAGAGTCATGCAGTAATGTGTATATCTATTATCATATGCACGTTTGTGGTTGAGTAGATTTTCTTCTCATGCTTAGCGCAGTTGAGATTGAACCTTTCTAATCCAATCAGCTGCAGTAATTACCACCAGCAGGCGATACATGAGGAGAGTGTTTTATTCTTTGTAAGATAGAAATATCCATCTTCTTCTGACGTCCTTGTAGACTCAAAGCTGGAGGTTAAATGTGACACATGCACTGAACTTAGTATGCAGAAACTGCTTTCCTTCTATCTCTTAAATCAGTCCTATCCTCTCCAATTCTTGCTCCATCAGGGATGATCTAACAATCATCTCGGCCAAAAGAAGGTTGCTCTTGCTCATATCTTTCTCCAAAACATGACAGATGATTCACATTTATATGGTTTTAGGGGCTCCCACTGCCAAAAACTGTTGAGTAACTGATCAAAAGTAAAAAAAAAAACCAACAAAAAAACCCAACTTTTTTTGAAAGCAGTGCGATGACTTGACATCACTTATTGTACTTTTGTACTTGTACACAATGTTCCAGAGGAAAGTTCACTAGCAGAAGTTTGTACATTCGCTCTCAAACCATGCGTGTAGTCTCAGTCGATTATTGCTCCTATTAGACTCAAAATGAACAATGTTTGGCCAAACCAGGCTTAGCAAAGTTTCACTCAGCATGAACAGCATTTCAAAATATCTGAGTTAGTTTCATGTTCTATATCTTTATATTTGACCATTCATAGATATACATGTTTTATGATGCAGTTCATTTTGACCTCATGTGTACAGCTTTAAAGATTTACATGTTTTGCTGTTCTTTTTAACAAGGGTTGATTTTCTGGCTACTGCTTTTGCCTCTACATGACTGAAAGGCAAAATTAAATTTGAGAGTGATTCAATTTCATCACATGACTAACATGCAATCAATTTGTCTTTTCTTAGACAGCAAAAACGGTGTTGTGCTCTTTTGTGTCGTACAATGCAAATGATTCTAGCCAATGTTACTTCTATGATCATTCAGCTGTAGCAGCCATGTCTGAATTATCACCACAAAAAATGGCCTCATCTCTGCAGATCATACTGACAGCAATCATTAAACTCTACTATAGTAGAACCAGGATTGATAATTTTGTCCTCAGAGGTTGCCGGATCAGGGGCACGCATTTATCATCTCCTGGTTGGATTCAACAAATCCAGGCTGCAAAAATGCTGGCACAAAAGCCACAATAACATTAAAATAATACAGGATGTTCTTTTCTGTGATTACAGGTGCTCTGGTGGGTATTTTGCACTGAGGGGAACATCCTTTAAGTTGTTATTACAATAATTATTTCCATAATCAATTTCATTTACAGGGTTTTTTTCTTCTTTTGATAATTTTCTGTTGACAAATGCTTAACATGCAGTGTCATCAAAAAACTTTATTGTCTGTAAAGCTGAAACTTCATATTGAGCTTGTAAAAGTAGATTTCTAACTGTAAGAATAGTTGATTTCCTGTAGTTTCTTGTGTGTCCCTGTTTCTGCATGAAGCATGCAGGCTGTTCAGTGCACATAAAACACAGGCCTTCTTCCCGTTGGACTCAATTAGAGGCCATTAATCATTAAAAAGAGGAACTACTGTAAGAGAGCTTGTGAGAGCCAACACCACAGACCTTTATCAGATGCACTTTCTGGGGCTTCTTGTTCATTTCCTGTGGTGGCTAATGGCTGCTTTGCAGTTAGTGGTGTGAAATTTAAGGTTCTTTCCCTCACAGTAGCATCAAACACTCACTGTGGCAATTTAATTGCACAAAGTGAAGAGATCCTGCACCTACAGCTATAAAAATATATAATTAACGCTATAATTATAGGAGAAACTCATTATTTGACACTGACGCTTTTTGTATTTTAATGTCTCTTTCAGACTTTGACTCTTTTTCTTTTACAGTGTTGTGCTCACTGCCATGAATGTCATTATTCTGCTGCAGTCATAACTCTGGATTTTGGATACAGGACAGACTGAAAAACAAAACTCCTTCTTCCTTTCTGCAGCTCTCACTGCTGTCAATCATATGTTTCATTACTCAAATGCTCCAGCAAAGCTCATCTCTCTCTAAGCCCTTGTCAGTTGTACTGTCATTCAGAAAGACCCGTCCTTTGATATGCTGACGTCCTGACTCCGCTCCTCGTTCCACTCCCTCTCCCCTCCTGTCACGAGCGTGATCAGCTGTTTCCTGCGTTCCAGCCGGTGCTGTACCCGACAGCTCTCTGCTTTCTGTCCTCTCTCTTCATCACTTCCTTCTTCCCGTTTACACACAGATAACCCGTTAATCCATCAGCTGCCTCTCCCCTCTCCAGAAACAGGTAGAGCTCCCTTTCATGCTGTCATCTCTTCTCGGAGAACTCGCTTAACTCACACATACACACACAAGGCTGCATTCCTCTCTCCTGACAGGCGCCAGGTAGGTAGATGCCTTTGATCAAACATTCTTCCTAACCCCTCCTCTCTGTGATCAGAGCTGTCACAAGAAGTTGACGCAGGTTTACTTTGCATGGATGCCTCCCCCCTCACATTCTATCTCTCTTCTTCACACTTCTAAATGGCTCTTCCAACACCCCAGGGCCAAATTAATTAACATGCCAAATGTGAGCCAATGCCAAAACTGAAGTAAACTACTGTACATTACACGCTGGCAACCCTCACACTGATGGGACAGTGTGTGTGGAAACAGAGATCAAAGGGATCTTTATCCAACATTACTGTGTGACATTACAGAGTGTGAAAGGTCTGCAGGAGCTGATGGACCCTACAACACGCTGCAGTGCTATCTAGCCTGGTGGAGAGTAGTTGAGGTTCAATTTCAGCTAAATATTTAAACAAGACCATGCTTATCACCATGCCACTTCTTAGGCTGCTCTCATTTTGATGCTACTTCCCTTTTCATGGCATATCAGAACAAGACAAGCAGTCAGACAGGATAACCATGCAGGCTACATACAGTATCGACTTCTTATGTTGACATAATAAAGTTCTGGACTACTTCACTTTTCTGAGAAACTTGAGAAAGTCTGAATAGCAGAGAGACATATTGTAATGGTGATGGTATCTGGAGATGACAGTGAATAATGGAACAAACTGTTGCAGCCACTGTGATTTTTGGATATGAGGCCATTTTTCTGATTCACAGCTGTAATAACAGCATTAAAGAATAGTTTGGGAAATACGTTTATTTGCTTTCTTGCCAAGTGTTAGATGAGAAGATTGATACCGCCCTCACATTAGAATGGTATCAGTCGTCTCATCTAACTCACAGAAAGACAGCAATTATTAGTGTGTGTTTGCCAAAAAAATTTCCTTTAAGCTACATATGAAACATCATAAAATTAATTATTTTAATTAAAAATTGGGTTGAAATAAGCATGTTTCACTGTGATTGTGGATTTAGTATCTCAAACAAACGGTGTCAGTGGATCAACTTGACTAGACTTACCCCCTGATTATTGATTGATGGTGGGAGACTAATAGAGCCAGAAATTAACTTAACAGGACTGACTCTTGTTTGAAAGCATGAACATCTGATTAACTTTAGTGCTCTGACATATGTGGTCACAGCAATCTTTCACACCACAAGATCATTATCTTTTTGTTACACCAGAAACATATCAGCGGATGCATATGCATGCATTACTTGCAATTTAAACCACAGCATCAATTGTGCATGAGATAAACTCCGATACTTGGGTATTTTGTGGCGTCTCTTCCGATAAGAATGCTTTACGGACATTATGTATATTTATAGTATTCTTGTTTTAAAATATTTTCCCTCCCATAGATTTTATTTGTCATTGTTTTGTCATCTATTTTATCTCGTTTTTATTTTACTCTATTTTATTTTAAAGCAATTTTATTGTTTTTTATTGCATTTTCATAATTTTTATTTCTTGTGTGCATTAGTCTCAAATTATTTTACTGTTTACATTTGTTCTGTCTTATTATTGGCTTGTCAGTCATCTTTGAAGCACTTTGAATTACACTAATGTGTATGATGATGCTATACAAATTAAGTTTGATTGATTGATTTAGCATTCATCAAGGTAGTAACACCCTGTATTACTGTTTTACATCTGACTTCACTGTAAAGTTTGTCATTTTTATTTGTACTGTGTGCTAGTCTTAATATTATTTCTTCAGCAGAAGCTTCATTTATTAACTGTGAGGTTTAAAAGCACATCATATTTACAACTTTGCAGTTTGATTGCACAATACACCTCTAAGGACTAAAAACTAGACCCGGGTGTGAGGCTGCCATTCACCATAAAACACACAAAAACACTGCCAGTTAGTGCTACTGAAAAACTGCTGCGCTCGGCCTAAAATAAAATTAATTTCCCATGATTTATTAGCTTTTCTGATTAATGACACAACATCGCCCCAAGAATCATCACTCACACTCTCTTGCCGCTCCAATGGACCTGTTCTTGGAAACCTGTGTGAGGCTGTCTGACTGTCAGACAGATTAAGACCAGTGTCTGCCAGCACCTCGACTCTGTCCGGTGCTTTGTCTGCGGGACGAACGCATAAGCTTCTCCACATATTTACAGAGTCAACACAAAGAGTGATGATACTTAATAAATGACCAGAGAAAGCATGTGGGAAAGTGAGAAGAAATGCCACAAGATGACAGCTTCACTAGAATATTTCCACTGGTTTTACTAGTGACACTTCCCACTGTCTATAAGCATCTGTAACAGTTTAGGATCGAAGACCGCCCCATCTCCACATCAGGCCTCAGCTAGGCGAGGCTCTGTCGTCCTCATCTCCACTGGGAGAATAAAACTCAAATACATACTTTCAGAGAGAGAAATGAAAGCAGGAAAGCACAGAAGAAGTGAGACAACAAGAGAAAAGAAAAAGGAAATAAATTCAATTAACTAAGTGTTAAAGGTGTCGTGACCAGCAGAAAGAAATGTAATAGTTAGAGGAGAGAAAACGACGAGATAGATTAGCAGACAACGCCGCCAAAGTGCTGATATTGTACAGACGCCATGATAGTGATGTCGAGGTGTGATGCTTCAGGGGAAATGCTGACAGTACTGGAGGCGAGCCCCAGGGATCGAGGGAGGAAATGAGAAAGCGCGAGAGGGAACGGAGAGAGATTCAAACAGGGATTCAAATGAGGAACAATGAAGGTCAGTGAGGCGACAAGAAGAGGAAGCGTGAAGGTGACCATGGTGGAGAAATCCAATCGGTTGTTTCGGCCATATACCAACCACACATGCACATACATGAACAAACAAACATTTGCGAGCACATTCAAAATGCCCACTGATGTGGCGGGGGGGGGGGGGGGGGGGTATTTGAAGCTGTGGGCCAAGACATGAAATTGCTCTTGTATGCTTCAATCGATTCTCCTCTCATCCCTCTGTCAACGTCTAGACTGTGTCCCCCTTTCCCAGTGAAACCAAAGGCAAGAGATGAGTTGGAGAATGAAATGACAAGGTGCTTAACAGTGAAACAAAACTGTATCTGTAAGCGAAGAAAATAAAAAAACAATGTGATACAGATGGTGAAAGACAGAAATTAAGCTACAGAAATCACCTCTGGAGCAGATAAGATTTGAAGACAGATATTTGCCAACATTTAAACTAATGTGCTCCAGTTTAGGTCTATTAGCTAATAACATCCCCCTTCTCC
The DNA here is from genome assembly GCF_910596095.1 of Thunnus maccoyii. NCBI lineage: Eukaryota > Metazoa > Chordata > Actinopteri > Scombriformes > Scombridae > Thunnus > Thunnus maccoyii. Next base: position 16,493,758 of record NC_056545.1, read on the forward strand.
AGATATAGACAATGTGAAAGTGATGGAAAGCAACTAAATTTTTTGAAATATTATTTGTTGAAAGTTTAGGCTTTAGAATGGCGCCACGTTACCGTTTACGGATGCTGAGTCTTCATAACTCCTCTGACATCCAAGCCAACTTTGGCACTCACTCTCATTTAACAGCCAAATGCATTATTACGTCATGTTTCTTGTTTAATTGCCTTTGTCGTTTGGTCTATAAAATGCCAGAAAACTGTGAAAAATGTTAATCACCACATAAAATGTCTTGTTTTGTCCCGACCAACAGTCAATAACCCAAAGATATTCAGTTTACTATCATAAAAGACTAAAGAAAAGAAAATATCTTTATAATAAAAAATATTCACATTTAAGAGGTTGGAACCAGAGAATCTCAACGTTTTTTCTTAAATATTGACTCAAAACAATTCATCGATTATCGAAATAGTTGCTGATTAATTTTCTTTTGATCGACTAATCGATTAATCACTGCAGCTCTAGTGTTAGCACCATGGAGTTACATCAGATCTCCCATATCGTTGTTTTCCTACATGTGGAAAATAGAGGTAAAACTGACTTTTGGCTGTGAAGCAGGAAGAAATAATGAACCAAGAGGACGCACTTGAGCCCTGTTCACCTGTCCAACAAAAAAGTTTGATAATATTTCAAGGTAAATGTTCAGAAACTGTTATGAATGTTATCATAAAGATAAGAAAAGATATGTTGCAAGAGCTTGATACAATTTTATAGCAGCAAGACCTTGCTAAAGAAAGCAAGGTCTTGACTTGACAAAACAACTTGGTCCAACTTTCAGTTTTGCTTTATAGCAGTATCCTGCTATAGTTGTAGTAGTAAAGTGTATTCAGCTTTGCAGGCCACCATAGCAACTTCTTCTTTTATGTTTCAAGTATAACACTAAAAATATGAATTAAAATGCTATTGAACAGGAAGCTGTGACTGAAAGAAAACCATTTCTGCTGTAGTCTGGCAGTTTTGAATCTGCATTAAGCTTTGTTAGTTTGAATTAGCAAATTACAGCTCTTGATTATGTTTCGTCTGATGTGACGAAATGGAAATTATTTGCCAAGTTGTGCCTCATCCGCCATATTCTGTCTCTATCAGCTACCAGCAGACACACGAACCCAAAGGCCACCATGCCACATGCTGGTGTGAGGAGACCACACAGAGGGTTGATGATTCCTGATGATGGCTTAGATGAAAGGACCTCCTGTCCTTTACCTCCTTCGTCCTACCATTTGCTCTGCAGCAGCTCTGTCTGCCCCTTCCTCCTCCTCCTCCTCCTCTCACTCTGCTTCACTTCCATCACAAGGTGTCTAACCAATATGACTTCCTCCCCCGTGTTTTCCTGACCCCTGCTATGTGAAAGCCCTGGAGTCAAGTAAAGCACCCCCCCTGCCCCCCGCCCCCTCCCAGGAGAGCAACATACTCTGCGGTGACCTCTGCCTTCCCATCTCCCCCTTTCCTCCACTCCACTCTGTCTCCACCCACCCACCCCCATCTTCTATCCTAGGTGGTCTCTCCAACTGTGTGTAGTCGATGCCCTGCAGGCAGGATTAGCTTGATTTATAACCTTTCACGTTGTCCTTTCTACACATAAGCTTTTGCCTGTTCTTCATCTGTGCATCTATAATTACTGTTTAGGATAATAAAATCCACTTTTTCTTAAAAAAAAAAAAAGTATTATTATGTGATATAAGTAAAGAAAAAATGCATGACATCAATTAGATTTAGCACTAAACATAAAGAACAGCTGAGACTGATGGGAATTTCACTTGTTTTGCAGGTGTCATACACCAAAGTACTGGACAAATTAAAATGTTGACCTGATGATGGCACTGGATAGAGAGTCACTATTTGATCACTATTTGAATATATCCTCTAGGGACCTTGAATATCTGTAGCAAATTTCAAGGCAAACCATCTGACAGTTGTAAAGATATTTTACTCTGAACCACAAATATCAACCTCATGGTGGCGCTAAAGGAAAAGTCAGGGGATCACCAAAGTCAGGATGATTCATAATCTGGGGAACATGAATGCCTGTGCTAATTTTCATGGTTAACCATCTGATAGTTTGTGAGTTATTTCAGTCTAGACCAAAGCGGTGGACTGAACGACCAACTGACTTAGCCACTGGTTCCTCGCTGGTTTCAGCATCTCTAATGTGAGCAACTGTTGCTTTACTCTATTATGTAATTATATGCTGGTTTTGGACTTGTTTTATGGGAAAACGTGATGGGCATTTTTGCCTGTTTTCTGACATAAATTTAAAAAACTGACAGATTAATCAATAAGAGATTTGTTGGCCTTTATCTTTGTCTATTGGACAGAGTTTTGCTGACAGATTAATGTCACTCGCCCCCAAATACCAGAAACATAGATAATTTATATCATTTATCATCTGTCATGTGGCTGTTGTCAGGTGAAAATTTAGCTCTCATTTTGGTGAGAGTTTGACAGTATAATTAGGCTTCTGTATGAAAATCTTTCAAAACACAGTATTAATCCTTTCAAAGTCCATTATATAAAAAGTCAATGTTAGCCAGGTAAATCCAACTCTGTTCTCAATTCCTGACAAGTTGTTGTTTTTATAGATTTTTCACCCAATTAAGGAAGAAAAGCACATCACTGCACATACTGAGGTTTCAAAACTCTTTCCTGTACTATGTTTACCCCTTTCCTCAGACACTACAGTGCTTTAACTTCAATCCAATTGTTTTCTCGATTAATCGGTTTATCGTTTTGTCTATAAAATGTCAGAAAACACTGAAAAACGTCCATCACGTTTTCTTTGTCCTACATGGCTGTCCAATGTCTTGTTTGATCCAACCAACATTCTGAACCCCAAACATATTCCGTATGTGATTATATAAAACAAATTAAAGCAACAAATCCTCACACTGGAGAAGCTGGAACTAGAGAATTTTTGGCATTTTTGCTTAAAAAAAAGGACTTAAAAGATCGATTAATCATTGCAGTTCTTAACTAATGTAACACGTGAGGGAGGAAGATGAGACAATAAACATCAGAGTAGAGAGGGGGGGCGGCTGGGAGACAGCAGTTACATCCACAATGTTGCATTTTCTGTTCTCCTTCAGAAAAGAGTACTGCCCTGCAGTCACAACTCACGTGATGCCGTGTGTGTGTAGAAAAGAGACTGTGTGTCTACATGTGAATGCATGTGTGGACCAGATATTCCTCATGTTGTGGGGACATAAATCTGTTTACACAGTCACGTTGTGGGGACTCGCCTCGCTTATGGGGACAAAAAGCAAGTACCCTTAACATAAATCATTGATTTTAAGGTGAAGACTTGGTTTAAAGTTAAGATTAGTTCAGAGTTATTTTAGGTTACAGTAAGGGTTAGGTAAGTAAGTAGTGGTAACGGTTAAGGTTAGGATACGGAAATGAATGTAAGTCAATGTGATGTCCTCTGAAGTGATGGAAACACGACTCTGTCTGTGTGTGTGTGTGTCTCTCTCGCACACACACACACACACACACACACAGACAGAGACTGCTGGCAAGCTAAAATGCCCTCTGTGCTGGAATTTACCAGATGGCACTGGACAGAAACAACCAGGGGTATTACTACCACACACACACACACACATACGCATGCATGCACGTACGTACGCACACGCACACACACAGCATTTTCTAGGCCTATTCAGGAATTAAGCAGCGTGCAGTGACAGGAATAGATGCAACAAAAGCAATTTATTATCTTTACGTGAACACATGCATTAAAAAAATAAACATTTTCTTAAATCAAGTTTCTACACTTACAAATACAAAAAGTCACATAAAGCACACAGTAAGCACTAAGCCTTATAGAGACAGACAACAGACACTGAAGTGTGCAACTTTGCAAATTTTAAGAGCCAGTGCAAAGATAAGGTACATAAGAGATTATGGGTGTATGGACACAATACAATACAATCCTGTTTAACATGGTAATCTAATGCAACAGCCCTGCAATAATAATATAACAATGATATCTTTATGAAGCCCTGAAATGTTACATTTTTGTTCAGACTTAGCTAGAAAGGTGTATATTCAGCTGTTTGTAGTGTTGTTATTGGGGATGAGTATCAAGAACTGGTACTAAATTGGTGCTGGTTCGGTATCAATAAAGTCCTAACGATACCCACCCCTAGTTGTTATATTAGATGTCAGTGTACTAGTTTTGTCTACACTTTGCAATACATTGCAGAATATCACAACACAATCTATGGCCTCAAAAATGATTGTTGCTGAATCAACAGAGGACACACTTTAGACTACCAAGCCCACAGGATGCCCCAGTTCTAGTTATCTGTCTAGAAATCAGGCACCTTCTTCTATATTCACATTTAAAATCAATTAATAATTACAACGTCAAAGCAAAATGATTAAATAAATTGTCAAAACAGACACAAACTAGGCACCCGACTGTGTTTGCAGTGTGTGATATATACCCCTCTACTGTAAAGGGGTTTCCTTTTTTCATTGTCTGGTTTGAGATCTGAGCCACTGGTTATGTTTCTGTTATGCACAACAGGAAAAAGGCAGCCTCAGTGGGGAGACAGTGGAGGCAACTGGTTACACAAACAACAACAGGAAGGAACAGGGCAGCGACGACGAGGGGGAGGGTTGGCGGCTGGGGACCCAATCAAGATCTTTCACAAACATTGTTCCATGCCAGGGCAGAAAAAAAAAATCATATGCCGGCAGATGACATAATCAGCAAAAGGGCGCTGTTACGTGACCATCATTAAGATGTTTAAGGCAACGTTATATAAGGACGTGCTTCTTAAATATCCACCTGAGATTAAAAGTTCACAACAAGGTGGATGCAGAAGTAGCTTGAAGGCTAAGAGCATTTTGAGAATGAGGCACACGTTGGCGTCACACTTTGCCCTGTTGATTCAACACTGTGACTTGTACATTGCACATTAAAAATTAAACAGGATTACTCTACCTGCCATCTCTGGGCCTTAATGGTTTATGTGAGCCTTAAACCACGCTGCACTCTGAACTGTAACTGTACCGAGATCAGCTGACTGAGCTAAATGGAAGTCAGCTAAACTTAGCTTAAAATGTGCCAGCCTTACTCACCCATAAACATCCCAGCTTTAAAACCCACTAGCCTAGAATACTGATTTAGTAGTCAGTGAACGCTGCTGTTTTTGCTCCGTATGACCGTATATTTAGCCAAATGATATCTGGCGCGGAGAAGCCACTTCACAAAAATGTGCAATTAAAGTAAACTATAGGTCGGTCGATATCTGCTGATGCCCTCTGTGTAAGTCAGGCTTCTGCTGCTTCCCTCAAAATAAACCGATGCTTCCTCATTACAAGAAAACAGATGAAAAGCCCTCAATCGTTCTAGTCCAAGGTCCAATGCTTCATTACTGCTAGCTCATTCAGATAAGAACACACATACACACTCATAAAACACACACACACACACACACACAACCCCTGCCGGGATCATTAGAGATATTCATAGTCAGAGTGCTCCATAGCATCCAACATGCAATGACAAATTTGTGCAAGACAGCATGAAGGCCAAATATACCCTCTCTCCATGCTCCTTCTTTCTCTCTATCATTCACACACATACATTCAGACACACACACACACACACACTCTTCCCTCCCTCCTGACTCTGGCTGTCTCCTCGTTGAGCTCTATCTTTAACTCTTCCGTGACCTCAGCCTCTTTATTCCTCACTGTCGATTTTCCACCATAATATATCTGTGTGTATGTGTGCGTGTGGACCAGAGAAGATGCAAAACAGGTGGACTGGCTTCTTTACATCCATCTCCCTATAAACCTGCAACCAATTCTCCTCCACTATTACCATTACAGTTCACAAACTGAAATACTAAATACATGATCAATATTATGTTTCATCCTGTTCAAGATCAGAATCACTATCTGATGTACAATGACAGAAGTTTGTCATTGTAAATGTGGTGCAAGGACACCAGAAGTAGTGTATTAACAATGAAGTTAAGGATCTGAAGTGGTTGAGATGAATGCAAAAAAGTTCAAGCAGCACGATAAGAAGGATTATTGATCTCTAGACTCACTGTTCACCTAAGTGGCAAACCCTGAAAGCCTCAGCACTGAGTCTGGCTCAGGTAATCAGCTGAGGATTAAGGCTGTGGCTTAGCCAGCGCAAGGTAAATATGACACATGAGCTTCAGTAGGATGGCCTCTGAGATAGCTGCCTAGCAACTGTTGCTCTGCCACAGGAGCTGAAATGAGTAGTTGCTTAATTGATTAGTCAATCAACAAACAATTTTGGTAATAAATTAATTGTTTCCATCATTAATCAAGCAGAAATGTGTGTGAAGAAAAATTAGTCAGACCATTTACATTTTGAAAGCATTCAAAAGTATTTTGCTTATTGGCGACCGCAACACAGTAAAAATCCGGGTAAAAGACTCGTATGTGAGGACTGGAGGCCCGCTGATCCTATTGGAACATCCAGCCAGTAAAGCTTGACCTTTGGATGACTGCTCTGTGGCTCATGTCTGCCCTGCCTGAGACCCAGAGTGTCTCAACGCTGACCCTCTAATTCCCTCAGTACGTATTGTCTGTCTGACTGCGCTGGCACAGGACGTTCGAACATTAGGACAGATTTAAGCACTGATTTGGAAATGGCAGCCTGTCCCAAAATGTATCAGGAAGTTGATTCTTGCTAGCTAGCTGTGCTGACGCACACACTCACTGTCTCTCTCTCTCTCTCTCACACACACACACACACACACACAGATGTACAGTCCGTGCTGGCAAGGCAAAGCTTTAATATAAATGTCCCCTCAGCTGGAAATTGTTTCCAGTGCAGCTGAAAGGCTCCTTTTATTGAGCTAGTCAAACACCAACACCCCCCCTCCATCATCCCCCATCCCCTATTCCTCCTGCATACACGCACTCACTCTCTTTCTGCTCAACACTACCGGAAATGCGGTGGGGTTTTTTTTATCACTTGAGTGCTTTTGTTTTACATCTATTTAAATTATATGTAGGAAAATTACAGCTCCACAGCTTTATGGAAAGTCCCTCTCCTGTAACATCACATGAATGCCAATCAGTTTATAACAAGAGGAAATATCAAGATCCCTGGTTTTGTCAGTGCTATTAATGTCTGGTGTAAATCTGAAATCAATACAGTAAATGCACTAAGAACACTGATTGAGCACAATATTTAATATCCATTAAAAACTGGAACACACAAGCTACTAACCGAGCATCTTCCTTTTTGCACTGATGATTCACATTAGTTCACATTACTGAAATGGCAGTGAGTAGAATAACTGATGAGACTAATATGTCCCTTCAAACGATCTGAGAAATGAATCAGCAAAAGTTATTGTTAAAGCTTTATTTTACAGGTCCCTTTTGTCCCACTTTATACTAAATTCCTGGAAAGTCTCGAAATAAATTGCAGGTATTTAACGGTTCATTTTTGGGACATTTTATAGAAAAGGTGTTGCAATTTGGCACAAATGAAAAAGGAAAAACTGAAAAACATGTTATGTTGGTTTAGTTGATAAGTACCCAGTCATATTTGGTTTCATACATAGTTCTTTCTTAACAGACTGAAAAGACTTAGTTTTCAGATAAAACTACGTATTAGCATATTATTATTTCTTAAAAATGAGCACATTTCCCATAAATGAAAAAAATACATAACCCTTTCAAAGAAATGGGACCTTTCAAACACTTTTGTTTTTTCTTATAATTTGAACCAAATTGCACCACCCTTTCTGTAAAATCTTTTAAACACCTGCAAATTAATCACAAAATAGTATAAAGGACCTGTAAAATAAAGAATGACCAAATTATTCACTATGTTTCCTTGCAGTAAACAGGATAAGTCTGGCTGCTCGTCTTCCTCTCTATACATCACTCCCAAGTTTCTCTTCCTTCTTTCAGTTTCTAATGCAGCAAACTCACAGCTGTCTATGACTTTCATTTCTTTGTTACCTTCTCCTTTTTTCACCTTGTGAAGCTGATGTTTTGCCTAATGGGTCAACTTAAAGAGTCAGGTGTATTGTTAAGTATTTGGTGCTGCTTTAGACTTAACAGAGGAATATAAGGAACCACATGGCACAGTGCCAAGAGTGGTGGCACAACACCATTACATGCAAACAATGGCCTTTAAACGTAGCTCTGGTTTGTGCTGTTTTCTGGAGCGAATGTGAACTTGAACAGGCGTTACTCCACTAGCAAAGCCAACAGCAAACACGTCACACTCAACAGGAAGAACAGGTTGTGCTTTAGCTGGTTTCTTTATGCAAATGTGTGCATGTATAAATGCGTGGATAAAACACACACACACACATACACACACACACACACACACATACATACTTCAAAAGTGGCTGCAGGCATGCAGGGTCTAGTCGGGATTACGCTGTTGTATTAGCACCATCTGAGTTGTTCTTGTTCACATATTACTCACACTCACACCCACTCATTTATGTCATGCTTTGTGATGTTCACACTTGGCATAAAAGCTGAAGAATGTCCTCACTTTACTTCTGTCTTGAGGTGTTCAGTGCCCTGCATGTACTGTGGAGAGAATACAGCGAGTGCTCTATGCTCCAGGATCCAGTAATTAGGACGATAACTTTGGTCTACACATCCTCTACGTCACAATCACTGCTCCTACTAATATTCAAGGACATGCAGCACACAGGAAGTGCCTATTCACTGTCAAGAGAGATCAGGACCGGAATCGACAGTGTCGACTAGACGTTTCCTCTTAAACTGGGACCCTGGGAGCCCCCTCAAAAACGTTGAAGTAGTTCAACACATTCCTCAGCCTGTGCAAAGCCATACCTGCCAACACTGACGGAGGGATTTTCCAGCAGAATAAGCCCTTATCCCAACATGCACACACTGACTTTTTCTTCTTAGAAACCTTCTGGGTCATTCACAAGACTATTCAGTCTCCCAGCCGGGCCAATCAGAAATGCAAACCAGCAACAAAAGAGATAGGGTCTCTTATTTTCAAGGCTGCTGGGTGAAGAAATCTAATAGCTGGCTTCGTCTTGAAGATTTAATGTTGTGGTTATTAAGGTTTGCTTTCTGAAAATGTTTAACAGGTCAGCTGTAAAATGGTTTTGTCCCCCTCAACTGCTACTAATGCCACTCTTTCTTCACCCACCTTGTTTTACTTTGGTTCACCATGTTAGCTTGGTAGCTCATGGTTCAGAATATCAAAAATTCATAGCTGTCAAGACACAAAAAAAGGTTGTATTTACAGTATTTCCTGATTTTTTTAGATTTTGGACATCACCAAAGCAATATCCATTCATTAACCTACAATATGACTTCCATTGATGAGACATGCAGCTATAGAGCATAAATCACGTGTCAGCTGGTGCAGACATGAGAGAAAAATAAAGGGAAAGCTGGAGTGCTGACAGGTATGTACAACTAGATCTGTGCAGTTCTGCCTCGGCTGGAGAACTGCGGGGTGTCATTATTCATAGAGTACAATACGTAGGGTGCACACGGACCGACACATGTCACATTGGTGAACACATGAACACACAGACAAACATACGCAAACGAAAAGTTACATAAGAAATCAATGGTTGAAAGGTTCTCAATAGGACTTCCTGTCAGTGCTGGAGACGTGCGTCAATGCAATTGAATTAACGCTACACCAACACAATGGACCGCTGGATATATTCATTGACAGAAGCCCTGCTAATACCAGCAATTGTCAATACGAGCAGGAAATGACATGATCCTTCTTACAGAAACAAATAATAAACAAATACTAGTACACAGTCTGGAAGCTGGTCAACACTGCAAACTTTCATACCTGTCTTCAATTCATTTTCAATCAAAATATGAGCTTAAAAAACATTCACTTCTCTGTTATCAGTAGAACCTCCATGTATTGATTGTGTACTTCGGAGATATCCCCCTTCACTTTTACAGCAGTTGGGGAAACAATAGACGTGACTTTTCTTGGTCTTGAGAAGCTATAGCACTTATTAACTGACACACTATAGTCTGTACTGTACATTTACTCTCAGATTGACAACTTACTGCTAACCTCTTCCTCTGCTCGCATTCACAGTCACTTTTGACACTTGCTCTCTCGCGTAACCACTCACTGACTTACGCTCTGCCCTATTCCTTAAAAGGAGTTATGCTACCTGCAGTTTCCCAGGCAACAACACAGACGTTTCGAAACAGCGCTGCTCAGAGGCTCCCAAATGCTATTGATTTCTGAATGAATGGATATTTGGCGTTATTTGTGGCATTAAAAAAAAATTTTTTTTGGCCTGGCAGGGGTACTCGTTGTCCTGGCAGCCCACCAGGCCTGTACTATTATAGGGGAAACACTGAATATGATTCAAGCTCGACTCCTGCCGCTTCAGAACTGCTGTCAGAACTTTCCGTGGCGCTTGAAGGTCTGCATGTGACAGTGTCACAGTCAATACATCAACTCCTGCACCCGGGCAGGATGATGTAATCCTGATCTGTGACTCTCACTCGGAACACATGGCACCGGTAACACACACATACTCACTGACATGCTTCATCCAACTGGCAGTGTCAGGATTCAATAGTGTTCTTTCTCTCCTTCTCTCCCCCTGAAACGTGTCAATCAAAGCCCTGTTAGCGGCTCATGCCGGAGGCTGAAGAACGCCTGCAGACCTCTCTCTGACACCAGCTACTCGGTGTAAGAAGTGCTGAGCTAAGCTCGAGTGGGAAGAGGGACAGGGAGTGCTGTTTTCAGTAGCAAGGATTCCCCTCCCATTGTTCTTTCATCTGCGACCAACACACCGCTGACCTCTGAGCCCAACCTTTGACTCCTTTGAATGTGTTTGTGGGTGTGTGTTTGAATCTGCGTTTCTGTGCGCCTTAAGGGGACTCTAACAATGTGGGAATGGACTATAAACTGCTTTCAAAGCGTCAAAATTATAATTAGCCACACAGAGTGTAGCAGAGATATCTAACATTTAGCCACACACTGATCCAAGTAAAGCAAAAATCCACTATTCTGAATAAATGATGACACATTTATGAGATAAACGGATGTATTCAGACATTCACAGTCACAATTTTTGCTGTAACAAATGAAGGCACCACAGAAGCCCCCACACACACACTGTGAACCACTTGTAATTGCACTTCTATTCAAATGTCAAAATTCTGATCAATACAAATCTACTGATCATGACAGATTTAAAGAGTTTGAACACTTTGACGAAGGGTTAATACATTCTATCGTACCTCCTGGTCTGGTTAAATAAGGGCTGTGACTGCCACCTCCAACACAAATGAATGCGTACTCACCACTGCACAAATGACGGGGTGTTTGAATACTACCCACTGAGTGTGTACGTGTGGTATCAGTGTATATTTATATATCAGATGTGCGTGTGTGTGAACAACATAAATACCTGCTGTATCACTACTTGATCTAAAACAAATTTATTAACAACTTTTCAACACTTACAGCTGCAGCCGGTCTTAAAAACACTTAAATTACTTATCATTAATTGCAGATGATTTACTTTTGCTGAAGGTTTCTTAGCAAGTGATTAGGGCTGCAACTAATGATTATATTCATCATATTAATCTGCAGATTAATTTCTCCATGAATCATTTTGTCTATAAAATGTCAAAAAAGGTGACATCTTCAAATGTCTGGTTTTGTCCAAATCAACAGTTTAAAATCCAAAGATATTCAGTTTCTATCGTCTATAACACATAAAAGCCTCAAATCCTCACATTTGAGAAGCTGCCGCCATTTGTGCTTAAAAAACTAGATTAAAACGATTATTTGACGATCAAAATAGCTGCCAATAATGATTATTCTGCTAATTATCGCAGCTTTTATTAACATTTACAATGGCAGAATTGATGGCTTGTTAAAAAGTTCAGAGTGATTAATCTTTATCAATGACTTATTTACTAACAGTTATAAATCAAACTTTTGCCATTTTGATTAACCTTTCTATGTTTGAAGGGGTTGCTTTTTTGCCCAAACCACTTTGTAGTAACTGGCGTATCTGTCAACACAGACATAGTGGCGGTTGCTGGGAGAAGTTAACTTAATGTTTGTCATGATGATCACAGAAATATGCAAATTTAAGAGCTGCTATTGTTAGTTGATATATAACGACCTTATATAACTAACAACAACAACTGATAAACACTCATTGGAAAGTATGTATATGTGTATGTGTGTGTGTGTGTGTGTGTGTGTGTACCTGATCTCCCCGTCTTGTCTGCTGTGCTGGGACATATCGAAAGTGGTGATGTTTGAAATTCATTCTCTGCTCCGTGAGACTCACTGTTTTCTGGAGTGTATTCATTCAGCGGGGCTTATCTGAACTCTGAAGGTGCTTTATTCTCCTCCTGCTTCTGTATCACTCTTTCTGTCGTCCGCTTCTTGTTACAAACACACACACACACTCACACACCTGCACCCCCCGCCCTATCCCTCCGCATACTCACACACACTTAAATGGGCATCCAGACCTCCGATCCAAGCGTCCCACTGTTGCCATGGGGACCATTCGGACCCTGTCAGCACTTCTGAGGTCTGCCTGGAGCGAGGTAATTTGCCCTCTCTGAGCAACCCCCACCTCCCCATCCTTCACTCTTCCTCTCCCTCCACCCCTCTTCTTTTTTCCTCCCAAGAAGGAAGAAAAAAAAAATTAAAACATCCTCCATTCTCAAGAGGGATGACTATTCCTTCTCCTATTCTTTCTCTCAGATTCATTCACCCACAATGTTTGGCACCAACAATCTCCTCTCCTCCTACTCTCACTCCTACTCTATACAGCCTTTATAACTGTGTGTGCATACACACTCACCAGCTCCTTCCACAGACGGAGAGAGAGTAGGGGGGGAGATGGGGAAAAGACGAGAGAATGTGCATCTGCTGCTGATTTCAACCGCACAGTAAGAGTTAAATGCAGATAGCTGATACTTCCCCATATTTCCTTGGGGAACACAAAGAGCTGGTTTGATGTATAGATTGAGCGAAGCCACAAAGGGAAGTAATTGTTCTGATGATTTAAACTTGCAGAAGTCTCAAAACACCGGAATTTGACCTTTATATTTCTGCTGCAGGCATGTTAATAACATGAACCTGAAGACAGCAGCTCTGGCATGGATAAAACCCAATTTGAGATTTGGCAACGCTTTCTTCTGCTTTCTGAAAAAATATTATTACTTTACAATTGTGGAAATGAACTTTATGCCCAGCACTGGTGATAAATGATGCAATAATTAAGTGATACTTCCCCCACTGGGAAATTCCCAGAGCACAAATCAGGCTGAGCTGTCAGGGATTCAGTGTGTTGCTTAAGGACACTCCAGCAGCGCGGATGGAGGCTTGAACCAAAGTGGCTGAACGAGCACCAACACAACTGTAAACTGCAACCAAACATCCACACAGATGGTGACATAACTCGAGACCTTCTATGAAAGTTCTTTAGGATTGACTGAGGATTTAGCTAACGTTCACAACGGATCAGAAAATGGTTTCGGTTCATGATTTTGTCCATAATCCATAGAAATTCCTTTGCAATATGCTATATTTAGATGCTTTAGCTTTGACCGGACAACATATACATATAGAGGCCGGCTCACCTCTAACTTCCTCACAGCATTATCCCAACATCCTGACAACATAATGGACCTGCTGTCCAGGGGATCAGCTGAGCTTGGACATGCAGGAGCACAGGCACAGCTGGGATAGCTGATCTCCGCGTGGCGGGGCACATTACGAGGTTTATCCTTTCTATACATAGGTTTGGAAGTAGAGCCTCCATGCACTCACAGCAAAGATGACAGACATAACACTGCCAGACGGAGAGGAAATATTACGCTTAAGACCAGGTAAACCCAGCTAAACACATTTCATATGCCTTTTTATGTGTGCAAAATCTCACCCATGAGAGGCTGACATAAATATTTGTGATGACACACACACACCTCAGTAAGTAAGCTAAAACAAATAAATAAGTCGCATGAGGATAGTGTTTTGAAAGCTGATAAAGTCACCTGATGATGATCACAGACTAGAAGTCATAGTTTAGGCTCCTTTTAATGTATCACTACATCAGTAGGTATGACATAATGGGGTTGTGGTAGCAATGCAATTACTGGTCATTGTGTATGCACATGTATGAACCCAGTAAAAGCACCTAGCCTCCTCTTAAACTCTTGTCTCTTTACAGCCTTGCTTCCTGCAATGCCAGGGGTTCACAAGCTTTGACTCATGTTCCACTGAATTAAATCCAATTTTCTGAAATCAAACTAGCTTACGGCACTATCCACAGTCACAAACAACAAAAACATATGCCCCTGCATTCCAGCACCCAAGCCCAGAATAACTGCAAGTATATACAGTACATAAACAAACAACAACAAAGTCCACCTATAATCCTCTTCAAAATATACTTGAATTGTACATAAACCATACATGAACTGTTGTATGAACTTGAATAATGTTAGAACATATATAGTATGTGCTTACAACAGACACATATTGCCAAATACCAATATGTGCCTAAGGGAACTCCAGTACAAATCCAACATTAACAAATCTAACCGAAATAGCTCATTTATATCGCATATTTATATTACATATACACACATACATATACATTTATATTACATATTACCTATACCAATCATTACAGCCAATCATTCTGCAAACCATGTCGCTGTGTTTTAGAAATGTGGATGTGATTTGTTGACTTTTCCAGGATGCAACTGGCTTCCATTCATTTCCATATAACCTAATATGTAAATCAATTAGCAGACTCGTGAAACTTGCTTGTGTTGCGTAGTCCATCACAGTGAGCATTATGGCATTAACTAATGATTATTTTCATTATTGTCAGTCTGTCAAGTTCTCAGAGCCAATGTTGACATCCTCAATTTGTTTCTTTAGTCTGACCAACAACTCAAAGTCAAAATATATTCAATTTACAATAATTTAAAACAGAAAAAAGCAGCATATCCTCACTATTCAATGTTTTTTTATTAATGCTTTTCATGTTTTTGCTAAATTACATCCACGACTACTTAATTATCAAAATTATTGATGATTCGTATTCTCAATCGACAAGTTGATTGAATATAAAGCATTATTTTTTCAACTTTTCAAACTTAAATTATCATGATGAGTTAATTCAGTGCAGACTTTTCAATTGAATCTGCACGCAACATACCACAAAGAAATGAAATGAAACCAGTGGATGTCTGGAACTGTGTTAAAAATACTTCAAGAAATCTAAATAGTCAGCAAAAATGTGGGAGGCATGTGATTTATAGTTTAGAGGGTAGATCAAACACACAAATATGGATTACATCAGTTAAGATTAAAGGGTGGGTTCACAGTTTTTTCCTCTTACCTGAAAACACGCACACACACACATCATCGTTAAGACAAACACTGAGTCAGTCAGTTAAATATTTACTGTATGGTGTGATATAATTTAATAATATTTTACTTGTGACAAGACTAAACTCAGCTCCATTACATGTGATCTGAGACCAGCTTCACAAACATACTGTATGGTAGACTCATTTATAGAGTTAAACTAGTCTTATTTTGCTTTTAATCTGGTTTAACTGACTAATCTAAATACTAAAAGGTTCACCACTTCATCCCCAGGTAATCTGGAAATTAAAGGATAGGTTCAGAGTTTTTCAAGTCTGTCTTAAAACAACAGTCAGGTGCCTAAATTAACACTGAAAGAGGTTTTCCTCACTGTAAACATTCCTTCTGTTCATACTGGCTGTTAAAAGATCCCCTTAAATGCGCTTTCTATGTAAGTGATGGGGGCCAAAATCCACAAAGTGTCCACACTGTCATTTTATACAAAAATGCATTTAAAAGTTGGTGTGATGCTTATATGAGGCTTTAGCAGTCTGAGTTAGTCATATCAAGTGGATATCTGCCATATTTACAATCTTTTTAGCATCAAATTCCCTCTTTGTGTTTCCTCTAAAAGGCATGGACAAGTTTATCTGCATCTAACAGGGTTAGTGAGGGGCGGAGTTTAGAGATGTTTTTGAGATGGTAGAAAGAAGTTTTGCATAGATGCCTTATATGGTCATCAAAAGTCAGCTGAGGGTCAAAACTAACACCCAGATTAGTGACTGAGGAGGAAAGGGGGATGTCCTGGCCGTCAAAGGTGAGATGAGTTATGGAGGATGACTGAATCTGGTGTGGAGTACCATTAGGGAGAGTTTCAGTTTTGCTGCTGTTTAACTGGAGGAAATTTGTGCTCATCCGGGCCTTTATCTCCTCAAGTCAGGAACTGAGGCGTGACATGGCTGCAGAAGGGCTTGGGGGCAGTTTTGATGTACAGCTGGGTATCATCAGCATAGCAATGAAAAGACATCCCATGTCTGCCGATGATACGTCAAAGGGGGACCATGTAGGGGGTAAAGAGGATGGGGCCGCGAACCGATCCTTGCGGAACCCCACAGGTGAGAGGGAGCGATCTAGACCTATGTCGTCCCAGTGAGACATACTCAGTCCTATCAGAAAGGTAAGACTGAGACCATTAAGTGCAGAGTCTGACAGTCAATCAGGAGAGAATGGGACCCTGCTTCAGCTGCCATCAGCAGGTCATTCACAACCCTGAGCAGAGCTATTTCAGTGCTGTGTGCTGAATGACCACCTGACTAAAATTTTTCAAATTGGTTGTTGTGTTTAATGTGGTCCTGAAGCTCAGAAGTGACCACCTTCTCCAACACCTTGAACAGGAAAGGGAGGTTGGAGATAGGTCTGTAGCTGGCAAGAACTTCAGGGTCCAGGGTGGGCTTCTTGAGGAGGGGGCGGATGACTGCGACCTTGAGGGCAGATGGTTACTGGTTTGAAGGGAGAGGTTGGTAATTTGGGTGATCAGGGGGGTGAGAATGGGGATGTATGATTTGAGCAGAGCTGTGGGAATGGGGTCCAGGGCACAAGTACAGGGTTTCATCTTCCTGAGGATTTCCTCAATGTGGCTCTGCCTGACGCCAGTAAAATGAAGTAGAGACGGCATACTTCCAGACAAAGCGTCAATGACAGGGGGAGGCAGAGAGGAAAAAGCTTGACATCAGAAGAGCGGATGTTGTTGACCTTGGCTCTGAAAAAGTCAATGAAGCTGTTACATCGCTCTTCTGTAGCCTCAATTGGGGAAGATAACAGTGGCTTCAGGAGATGATTCATGGTGGAAAAAAGATGCTTAGGGTTGCCAGGATTGTGATTAATTAGGCTGGAGTAGAACTGTGACCAAGTATCTTTAAGGGACTTTTAGTAAGTCCTTTGATGTTCACTGAAGGCCAGTTTATGGACAGTGAGCCCAGAGCATCTGAAGCGTCGTTCCAGGACACGTCCAGCTGTTTTTATTTTCTGCAGGTCATGACTGAACCAGGGAGCAGAGCGTGAAAAATTGACCTTGCACGTCTTGACAGGGCTATGAAGATCAAAGACACTGCTCAGAGATGTATTGTAGAGTGCCACTAGTTCATCCACTGATGCAGAAGTTTGGCAGGTGATGGGCTGGAGGTCAGTAGCCATGATGGCTGGGTCACTGCTTTTCCAGTTCCGAAAAAGCATTTGACACTTAGGTTTAGCAGGGGGTGACAGGAATGTCAAATGAGACTTTGGCACTAAAATGACTGTAGCATTGATAGATATCTACTTGATTTGACTAATTTGGATGACTGAAGCTTCATATTAACTTCAGATAAACTTTTAAATACATTTTTGCACAGAAGGAGGACTGTGGATTTTGGCCTCCAACACTTACCTTGTAAATGCTTTATGAAGGGATCTAATGGCCGGTATGAACAGGAGGAATGATTACTGCAATAAAAACCTGTTTCAGTGTTCATTTGGGCACCTGACTGTTGTTTTAAAACAGACTTGAAACATTGTGGACTTGTCCTTTAAGACACTTCCCTATCAGAGAGATCCACACGTCAAACTTTGAGCACCACCAGGAAGTAAAGTCTAGTTCATGTGATACTAGACTTGTACAGCTATGTGCTCAATACTGTGGACAAAATCCAATATCACAATATTTTTTTACCAAATATCTCGATATCCATAGCGTGACAATATTGTACGGATGACTATTGGTGCTTTTGTTAAATATTTACATAATCAGATAATCATTAGTAATGTTGATATAATGATTAGGTGAGTAAAGACAAATAATAGAACAGCAAGAACAGCCTGGTAAGTTCAGAAAATTACATCATTTCACTGTACTCTTTAAAACCACGAAAAGACAATACTTACGCCATACCACAATATTACATGTCATATCATCTTATATCAATATAATGTCGATAAAAT
This sequence comes from Thunnus maccoyii, assembly GCF_910596095.1. Lineage (NCBI taxonomy): Eukaryota > Metazoa > Chordata > Actinopteri > Scombriformes > Scombridae > Thunnus > Thunnus maccoyii. The sequence continues at coordinate 16,512,128 of NC_056545.1, forward strand.
ATCAATATATTTCTTATCCCTAAATGAAATAAATGAAACCAGTGTTAGAGAACACTCTTCATTGCTGCTCTGTTTTTTTTAATGTCAAAAGCTTCCGGGAATAAATGGATGAAACTGTTAAGTGTAAAAATAAAAAAAAAAGAAAAGAAAAAGAAAAGTAACATTAAATTCTCTCACCATGTCTGCTGGGGTGCTGCTGCCCGTCATCGTGAAGGTTTTCCCGGTCCCGGTTCACACACACACACTCTCTCTCTCTCACTCACACAACACAACACAAGGGTACAAATATTCCCCCCTTTCTCGTCTCTCTCGTGAAAGCACTCACAAGGTGTGAAAAAGCGCGTCGTGTAAATAAAAAAAAAAGCAGAGTTTATTCCCGGTGACTTGCTCTCTCTCTCCAGTCACAACACTGAGGTAGTCGAGACGTGTTACAACGCTTCTTCCTCTCTATTGCACAATCATGTCGTTGCTCATTTCGCTGACAAATCGGTTAATTAGGAAAGTGTAGATAATGTTAATGGGGATAAACTGTCGACCCAAGGGCCTCCTGCGACCCTCCAAACATTAAGAATATCCTGCTGTAGAAAAAAAGGTGCCTACGCCATGCGAAAAACCCAACACTGCTGGCACATCCGGACACCGACCTTTTTCTCTCTTGGTGAAAAAAGAAAGAAAAAATAATATCCGCAAGGTTAACGGTCGGTTACCGTCCTCTGATGAACTCAAACACTCCCGTCGGTTTGGTATAAAAGGCGTCGGACGGTGAAATGTGTCGGTCCGTCTCGTTAAAACGGGAGTTTGTAGGCTACTTATTGTTGTTAACGATACTGAGTGCGCTCGCGCTGCTGTACCTTTTCTCAGCTGTCATCCTGCCTCCAAATTGACGTCAAGCTCGAGCTCGTGACGCAAAATAGATGCGGGACGTCCGGTTACATTTTTCAACATTAAACCACTTTAAAATCTTCCCAGTGTACAGCATACAGCTTTTTCTTTTTTCTTTTTTTTTGACAATTTAAACCAATCCAGACATGTTTTAAGACCCACAGTTTAAAGTGTAAAATTGTATTTTTTTTCCAGTTATTTTTTATTTAGAATAGTACGTTTTTGTATATATACTGTAAATATTGTTGGTAATTCACACATACACACCTCATTGTGTGTGTTTTTGTAAGCTACGTGTGTTTTTTGTCATGTGTTTTTGTCATTTTTTATGTGATAGCTGCTGTAACATGGAAATTTCCCTTTGGGGATAAAGTTATCTATCTATCTATCTCTCTATCTATAAAAAAAATACTATCTATACAAGTGCTTTGAGTAATAATTTGTGTCTGATATGGTTTTTCCACAAAAAAAAGTCAAAAAATCTAATTATAAATTGTCAAAGATCACCTCCAGACATGTTTTCAGATGTATAAAAATACTCTGCTTGGAATAATAATTTGTTTCTGTTGTGGTTTTTTCAGCCAAAAAAAGTCAAATTACTTCATTAAAATACATAAAATCCAATTTCCTTCTTCTCTCTTATTGAAACAATCCAGAATCTATGAATATGCAAATATGTTGGTCTCAAAAGTTGAACTGCTGCACATAAGATGAAAAAAATGGGTTACACTCATCCAGTTCCTCATTCTCAAGTCACATTATGTGACATCAACAGTATCCTCATATGGCCTCCTGACAAAAATGTCCAAGTGCCACTGCACCTTTGTTCTGTCCCACTCAGTGATTAGCAACAGGTAAGTATTCCCTAAAAAACTCCTGTAGTAGTAGTAGAAGTACTGCATTCAAAATTCTACTCAAGTACAGAGGTATTAATAACAAAATTGCAGTTTAAGTATGAAAAGAAGAAGTATTCATTATGCAGAATGACCACTGTCAGTGTTACCTTATTGTATTATTGGATCATCATTATGAGTGCATTAACATGTAAGTGGTATTTTAATGTAGTTTAATGTATTTTTATGTAGATGGAGATCATTTTAACTGCTTCATTTACTGTTGGGTAGTTTTGTCAGTAACATTGATTCATATTTTATAAACTGATTATATGTTTTGTACAATATGTAAAACCATCTAACAAAGTAGCTAGCAACCATAGCTGTTGCATAATGTAGTGAAATAAAAAAGGTGCAATATTTCTTTGAAATGTAATGGAGTAGAAGAGGCATATAATGGAAATACTCAAATGTAGTGTAAGTACCTCAAAGTTGTACTTAAGCACAGTACTTGAGTAAATGTGCTGCAGTGGAGGTCACCTTCCACTGCAGGTTTTATGTGGCTGAACCCTAATAAAGCAAAATTCTGTGTTACTAACAACATCCAGGTGTCTTAGTAAGTCGTAACAGTGTAACAGTGAGCCAGCATGCAGAATAACAGGATCGTGAAACTGAAGCAACTAAAAGGAATTCTTTTTTTTTTTTTAAATCATTTACACCTGTGCTTTCTCTGCTGACATTTCAAAATGTCCTCTGTACAAAAGGTCTATACTTTTATGTACCAATCAGTGTCCAATCATTGCATGAAAGCCACATTCTCTATGTAGTGACAATTGGCACATCATGCTTAGTCATATACTTATTTACTTAAAATATACTTAATTGCAGGAGTGCAAGAGTTATACATATGATATTATTCATACCTACATCGTTTCAACAACATTTATATATTTTATAGTGAAAAATACTAATAGTAAAGTAAAAAAGATAAATAATAAATAAAATCATAATTATGGAAAAAGAAGAAGAACAAGAAAATAGATAAATAAAATTATAATAATAAATAATAGTAATAATGGATTTCTGACCTGAAGTTATCAACAGCTATCCATCAAGATATTGAGGTAAAGTTAACCATAAAAATGAAAATGCAATCTTTTCATTTTCCCCGAAAACATTTAATGTATTCCAAAAGACAAACAACCAAAAAAAAGCATCATTGTTCAGGTTTATGGAGTTTTATTAAATTCATTTTAAGTGTATGCTTTATTTTGAAGTCGAAATCACTTCACATCCGTGTTGAATATTTCTCTCTGTGCTGCTTGATCAGTCCCTTTAAGAACATGGCGGCAGTCCACAGATTAAGGGGCTGTAACAGGAAAAGTGAGTGCTGAAAGTACAGTGGGAGCTTGAGTGGGAGATTGTGCAGCCTGGTGCAGGAATGACTGAACACACCTCCTGAGAAACTGGCAGGAAGGGAGGTTTCCTTTTTTATGAAGAGACACAGAGAGGAGGAAGAGTGTGGATAATCAATGGGACCTTTCAGGAAAAATGGGAAATTCATCACATTTAATTTTTGACAGACTATTAACATTTATGTTCTACACCTCACTCAAACACAAGTAGGCTATAACACATAAAGTTCCTCTTCTTCTGCTGAAGAAAAGTCTCCATTAATTGAGCAGCTCTAAGCTTTTTGTCTTAACAGCAGAATAAGAATTTGATACCTTATTGACTGTTTTTTCTGTCTGTCACCTCTGAGAAGGTCAAAGGTCAGGGTCAGCTGCAGAATAGCATTGCTAGGGCTGGGTTTAATGTCTTTTAACCTCCCCAGGTTCACAATAGTAAGGCAAGGCAAGTTTATTTGTATATTTCAACAAGGCAATTCAAAGTGATTTACATAAAACTTTAAAAGCATAGAGACAAAGTGAAAAGAAAACACACCATAAACGGACATTTAAATACGACAAAAAACAGTCAATTAAGGGCTAAGAGAATAGAAAACAAAAATAAGCTCAAATAGAATAAGACAGATAAAATACAAGAATAAAAGTTACAGTGCAGTGTAAGAAATGAATAATTATTTAATTTAACAAAAGGCAGCGGAAAAACAGAAAAGTCTTCAGCCTTGATTTACAAAAAATGAGAGTTGCAGCAGACCTGCAGTTTTCTGAAAGTTTGTTCCAGATATGTGGAGCGTAAAAGCTGAAAGCTGCCTCTCCATGTTTAGTTTTGACTCTGGAGACAGAAAGCAGACCTGTCCCAGACGACCTGAGAGGTCTGGATGGTTCATAACATAGCAGAAGATCAAAAATTTATTTTGGCTTTAAACCATTCAGTGCTTTATAAACCAACAGCAGTATTTTAAAATCAATTCTTTGACAGACAGGAAGCCAGTGTAAAGATCTGAGAACTGGAGTGATGTGATCCACTTTCTTGGTCTTAGTGAGGACTTGAGGGGCAGTGTTCTGAATCAGCTGCAGCTGTCTGATCGACAAGTTTTTCCAAATCCTGCTGAGACTTTAATCCTTCTTAAGGTGATAGTAGACTGACTCTGTAATTGTCTTAATGTGGCTGTTAAAATTCAGGTCTGAGTCCATGAGTACACCAAGATTTCTGGCTTGGTTTGTGGTTTTTAACATTACCAATAGAAGCTGAATGCTGACTTTTAATCGTTCTTCCTTGGCTCCAAAAACAATTACTTCAGTTTTAACTTTGTTCAATTGAAGAAAATTCTGGCACATCAAATCATTGATTTGTTCAATGCACTTATAATGGACCATAGTCCTCTGATGATATGGTAATGTAAATGAGTGTGTCATCTGCATAACTATGGTAACATATTTTGTTGTTTTCCATAATCTGAGCCAGTGGGAGCATGTAGATGTTGAACAGAAGAGGCCCCAGAATGGAGCCTTGGGGAACTCTGCATGTCATTTTTGTCCGCTCAGGTGTGTAATTACCTATAGACACAAAGTAGTCCCTGTCCTTTAAGTAGGACTCAAACCAATTTAGTACTGTGTCAGAAAGTCCCTCCCAGTTTTCCAGTTCGTCTAGTAATATGTGTCGAATGCAACACTGAGATTCGGTAATACCAATACTAATTCTGCCACAGACGGTGGCAATAGTACTCAAAACTGCATTGTTTACAGTTATATTTGCATTCATGCATAGTAACAGTCAATTAGACATGATTGGTGACTTAAAGGATAAAGCAAGGCAAAAAGGCTGCTTCTGTAATCACTTAATCAATAGTTTAGCCAATCAGTATCCAGGACTGTTCGACTCTTCAGCACATGCTGTCATTAAGAGTGAAGAATGCCTTACAGACATGAAACGACAAAATAATGGCTTTTCTTAAGCAGCAAAAAGAAATACTAAATGGTTTCATTATGAAAAGATGTGTACTGGAAAAAGACATGACAGGTTCATAATATTATAGTTCAATATGGTTGTCAGGTTATTTATAGCATACATCTAATACATATGTAATATAATATCTTGTCCTTGGTGAAGTGCTCTGGCTTGTGTGTGTGTGTGTGTGTGTGTGTGTGTGTGTGTGTGTGTGTGTGTGTGTGTGTGTGTGGGCCCTGTTTCCGTCAGAGGTCGAGATGTGTATCGGCAGCAGGTCTGTCCTCTCTGGTGGACTGAGTGAAATCCATTGTGGCATCAGGAGTGGCTTTTTCTCTGAGATCTACAGGATTAACTACCTAATCTCCCCACCATAAAGGGAGAGTGGAGAGGGGGTAGTGAGTCTGACACACACACACACACACACACACACACACAAAAGCGTAAGCATGCCTGCACAAACACAGTGAAGTGTGAATGTGTTTTTGCTGGCTATCATTTCAAAATGAAGGTCAGAGTATGATTTAGCCCATGAGCTAAGTAGAAATGCAAATAATGATTATTTTCATTATCGATTAATCCCTTGATTATTTTCAAATTGACTGATAATAGTTTAATTTATAAAACGTCAGAAAATATTTAAAAATGGCCCAAAAAGATAGTCAGCTGGATGATATAAATGAATTATTTGAGTGAGTGTTTCACCAAAGGGTTAAGAACATAAGAGTACATGTGGTTTTTCTGCACATGACTATGTAAAACTGGATATAAAAGAAATGAAATATGCAGTGATTCTGCTGCTGGTGTCGAGCCTGATGGCACATTTAACCATAAATGCTTGTGTTTCATTATTTGACCTGCTGGCCATCTCATATCTTCCCAGCAAAACCAAACTGTATCTGGATCAGATCAATATAATTGCGTGTGAGTGTGTGTGTGTCTGTCTATCCGACCTGTGTTTCCCTCCTCAGCAGTTGCCTGTACTTGTACAACAGTGCAGGTCTGTGTAATATGAAGCGCCAGGTCACCTTTATAGTCCCTTAGTTCCTCTCTTTAAGGTCTGCTGATCAAATATAAATGCTACATTTTGTGTAAAGACAATACAACTCTGTAATCCTCTAAGCCTCTTGACTGTGTTCTCATTTAGGTTTTCATCTAAGCACCTGCTGCTTTGCTCAGACCACACACACACACCAGAGGAAGACATGTTGTAAATGTGAAACCCACACATATAAAGTGTACCAGCACTGAAAAGGAAGCAGCATCAGCTACTTTTTTGTGTGATTCAAAGGTCAAAGTGCAAGTCTGGAGTTTAACCAGTATACAATATCCATTTGCGCACTGTCAGAACAGAAGATAAAGTTTGATCTATTTCTGTCTCCAGTGTCACTACTAAACAGTTGCTGCTTTTCAGCTTTGAAGGGCGGCATGCAAATACACTTGGTGCTTGCCACTGCTCCATATATAAACACTGACGCTCAGCATAGCAGTAATCAAACATCCCACTGCTTTGCCACCGCTGCCTCACCATGTTTCCCACAGATTATTAACATGCACTGTGTGTCATCAGCTATTCTGAGAACCCAAAGCGGACTTTGAGCTTGGACTGTGGCGGAAAGGTTGGTGCTGAGAGCCACCGACGCAACACAGCACCCAGCATGACGTTTCACACCCCCTGACTGAGAGGACAATTCAGTTCGGTGCTCACAGAGGAGGTGTGAGCAATTATTTCCCCAATGTAACCACATCATGCTGTTCTATGTCCCCTTCCTGCTAGTCTACAGTCTCCCTCAGGCCCATCAGTCCCTGATTGAGAGAGATCAATGAGAAGAACACTGAGTGTCTTATTCTTAAAGGGTCAGTTCACCTATTAATGTACAACTATGCAGGAAAATTAGATTTTATGTGTGCAGGTTTTGAGATATCATCTCTACCACCCCACTAATACAATGGAAGTCAATGGAGTTGTCTGTGGCACTCAAAGCAGTGTCTTTCTAGAAACAAATGTCACAATTAATTACGATGACTCACAAAAAGTTTATTAGCTATACTATTGTATATTTGTCTGTATATATGGCCTTTTTCTTCTCTTTTGTACATTTTTCATTTCTCATCTTATGCCATGGTGCCAAGAGGATGAATCCCAATGACTTAAATGGTCATCTGACTTTTCCTCTAGCGCATTCAGTGTATTCATATTCAGTAGGGCCACATACCCCCAGAAGTAAACCCGGAAGCTAGAAATTTTTTTGGCACATGTGCCAGGCGAGCAATTCTTACTGGACTGAATAGGCGCCATTTTCAGTCCGGTATCCAGCTCTTATAATACATCCATGAAATTTTCTGAAAGCTCCAAGTTTATGAGTTGTGACATGTTGTTCAAATTGTTGATATCACAACGGCCTCACCTTTTTCCTCTGTCTGTCCTTTGCATTTCCTGTATTATGTGACCCACTCGCTACCTGGCTAAATTATTAGCCTTGGTGGCATCTAGAAGCCGACAGTAACATTAATATTAATGACAAGAGAACAAGGCATCTTTTGGCATCCATGTTGCCTAACAGCAGTGTTCTCATGACTTAACCACATGAATGCCGAGCATATCATGTACACAACTTCCGATGTCGTAACCACGAGCTCACGAGTTCCATTAGAAGGCAGCAATTGTCACTGTGAGCATATTAGCACACTGACGTTAGCATTTAGCTCAAAGCTTATACGCTCTACAGTATGGCCACACAGAGCTACTAGCATGGCTGTAGACTCCTAGTCTTGTTTTTACAAACTGTCTGCATTTGAAATACTTTCTGCAGAGACTCACATGAACAGTTCGCATGTACCCATTCTTCTCTTTGACTGACAGCTCTGGTACGATGAAATCAATCCTCAAAAAGCTACCTTCATTACTGTGGATCAGGTCTCTCTCAAAAGCGATAGTCTAAACCTGAGTTGGATTTGGCTCAGACTTACCAAGAGACAACCTAAACCTGGAGCTTATCTACAACGAGCTGTTGTTGTGGGGATCAGGAGGAGGTGGGAGCTTTCCTAATCTGCCCACCTGTCTAACATGCTGAGCAGTAAATATACACAGGGATTTGTCCTTAGATCCCCCTGATAGACCTTTTGCTGAAGGCTAAATCTGAGGTACTAAGTTGTCTGTGTCATTTCAAGTTATTGTGTTTGAGTGATTGTGTTTTGAATCAGTGTCAAGTGCAGTTGGTGGTTTGCAGGGGCGATATACGAGAAGAGAGGCAGTTTTCATGCACTCGTCATCATTAAAAGCCTCCTCTCCTTAGCTGTGAAAACAATGCGTCATCATTTCATGTTTTTTTACCATCTGTCTGCCACAGAAGGGGAATAGAGTACATGCTCTGTGCTTGTATTTTGTATCTGTGTACGCCTGCCTCTGGGAGTGTAGATGCTTATCTGTTCTCTTTCGGTTACCTGTGAGTGGGAGTTATTTAGCATTTTATGTGTTTGTATGAGTACAGCATGTCCCAGGGAGGTTCTGTTCAGTCTAAATAACTCCTTTTCTCTCGCCTGTTTAACCTTTTCAGTAGACGAGCTCACATATACACACTGGCCAAACTGTGCATAACATCTAACAAGACTGTTTCTCTGTATATGCACAAACAAGTCAGGTATTGTCTGAATAATGTTAAGGAATGCAGCAGTTTAGCAGGTTTCTCCATCCTAAATTCACCGGATATCTGTGTATATAAGGGCATAAAAGGTGTGGAAGGTGCTAATGGATCCATGCGTGTTCACGTGTGTGTATCTAGCCTGTCCATCTCAAAACCATTAAAATAACATGAGCTCTTATCTCTTATGGGCTACTTATTGTACACCAGCCAATCTAGCTGTACATCTCTTCCTGTTGTGGTTGAGAAAAAGAGAGAGAGAGAGTGTGCAAACAAACCATGGAGTTTTTGTACTTTTGTAGCCATGCCAGTGATTCTATGAATTGCATTGCTAGTTGGTCCACCACTTTGGTTCAGAGTTAAATATCTTAGCATCTATTGGATGGATTCTATACAGACATTCATGTTCACCAGAGGATGAATCTTAAAGACATTGTTGATCCCTTGACTTTTCCTCTGGTGCCACCAGTATGTCAAAATGTATCCAGTATATCTTAATATCTACTAACTGGACTGGCACAACATTTTGTACAGACATTCATGTTATCTAATGTACCCTCTCTATATAGGACTCCTTTCCCCTCTCCACTCCAGGAGCCTGGGGAGCAGTTGGGTCATCAGGGATATTCAGCTTACCTGGACTGACTGACTCTATATAAGCTTGTGGCAGTCAGCCACTTCTCTCTCCCCTGGCTTTACTTTGTCTTTAGATTAATATATCTTCTAGCGATGTGAAATAAACCTTTTTTTAGTTACAACTCCTATATAGTCTCCCCTCCTTTGTCCAGCCTTGAGCCAGGTTGTGACAGCTGACAATCAGTCCTGATGACTTTGGTGATCCTCTGACATCGCATCTATCACCACCATGAGGTTGCCTTTTTGGTTCAGAGTTAAGTGTCAACAACTGTGAGGTAAACTGACAGAAACATGTAATACTGTCACACACATCTCTTAACACTTTCATGCTTACAACAATTACCCTTTTCATATAGGTTACCAAAGAGTTTTACTCTAACACCAAAGTGCAGAAAACAAAAACTCAACTTATTGAATTTTCTCTCAGTCTTTCTTTCATTCTTTTTCTTTCTTTCTTTCTCTTTCTTTCTTTCTTTCTTTCTTTCTTTCTTTCTCTTTCTATGTGTTTGAAATGACATGACACCAGGAAGATACTGAACTTGTAAAATGGTATCATAAAGGAATAAAAAACACTGTAAAAGAAAAAAATCTAGTTGTCACAGTGACACTGTATAGTCTGTACATAGCTGCAGAAACTATTATTGCACTACCTGCCTGCTGCACTTGACATAATCACAGTGTCTATTGTTGTGATTTCGTCTCGACACTTTCCACTGCAGTAGTTACAGTCACTTATTATTCACACACTTGCACACACACATAGGCACACGTTCGCAGTGGTGCTCTACCAGGGTGTGGACACACAGCTGTGTTGATAGAGCAAACCACAGGCAGCACCAACCTCCGCGTACCTGAGTCAGCCTCCACTTCCTTCTTCAACCTCCCCCTCTTTTGCTGTTTCTCTTTCCATTCCTCCCTCTCTCATGGTGACTCGGCAGGTATAAAGTAGAGGGCGAGGTGGGGTTATCAGCAGTGCACGACTGGTACTGTGGCTACCATGGGGATGCCGGGCAGTCATTTTCGCACAGAATCGCTGTGATTAGATGAGCTGCAGTCTTCCGTATAGAGCTCAAAACAAAAAAAGAGGATTGTGAGACAGCACAGATTGTAGCTGTTTCCACTCCATGGTATGATCACACAACTTTGAGCTAGATTCAGTCACAGAGGGAAAAGATTGTGTCCTCTGCTTCATTTGGGCGTCATGAGTACGTGAGCACATGTAAATCTACCAAGCAAATAATAGGATTACATAATGTTTTTGCTGGGCTCAGTCTTCAAGTAGCCATTGTTTTTTAGGTGGTCACTTGATTTGTGTTTGCACCAGGGTGCCTCCAGGATACATCCTTGAGTCATTTGAGGTGTTTTTCGCAGACAGAATATGGCAGATTCATCAACAGCAAATGTTTGCAGAGCTTAAAAGAAAAACACAGACAGAGAATGAAAGAAGGCTAAAGAACATAATCTGTAGCGCTGTACAAGGTAAATCCAATATATCATCAAACTCCTCTCACATTGCAAAACTTCCGGCAGACATGTACACACGCACAGCAACATGAATTTGTGATAGTGACAAATATTATATCCTGAATATCCTGACATACTTCTTTTACATTTCCTTTCAGTGTCCTAAAAATATGTTCAAATACACAGATACAAACATTATCTTTATGCTTTGTGTGTGTGTGTGTGTGTGTGTGTGTGTGTGTGTGTGTGTGTGTGTGTGTGTGTGTGTGTGTGTGTGTGTTGTCCCTGCTGTCGGCGCCTCACTTCCTGCTTTGGTTTCCATCAGCTGAAATTCACTGGCTTTAAGTCAAGGGAGGATGTGTCTGTGTGTGCACTCAAATTCACTTAAACACACACATACACACAAAGTTGATTAGGCACCGATGGCCTAAAATTATGTGAGTGATTCAGGGTTTTACCAGAGGAACTCGTTTTTTTAAGTCGACCTAATTAAATTACTGGTAGTGAAAGAGATCCGAAATTAAATGATCGCTTCCTCATGATACAAGAAATAAAAAGTGCAGAAAATGGGCCGAACAATCGAGCAGCTATAAGAAGGTTACAGAGACAACCCGGAAACTTATAAACCATTTGAAATTATGAATTCATGTCATCTCCAAATATGACAGTCCAACAACACTGCACACTACAGCCCTAAAAAAATTCCAGAGTACATTCAAGACCACTGTGACAAATAAAGAAAATCAACAAAATTGTAAATTATATTGTTTTACTAATTATATTAAATTATAAGGCTAACAAAGTTTGTGTGTACTGCAGTTGTGTTCGTGTGTTCATGTAATTGTATTTGGACCCTATAATGGAACTACATTGCTGGTGTGTCCTTGATATGTGTGCACTGTAATAATGTCTTTTTACTAACATTCAATCAGGTTTTAATTTTAATCGGTTTGATGATTTTAGCTGATAACCATTCCATTAATGAGTGTGCCAAATCTGTGTCCTAATCCCACATAGAAGAGTTTCATTTAGGAGAGTCCGATAATACAACCCAGTGGGACGAATTTACTCATAATACCCCGTTCAAAGTACACTCAGTCCAAATCCGCAATCTTCACTCCGGCTCGCCTTTGAGGTTTTAAGATTGAACTGTGAACTTTAAGCTTCAAGTCATCATCAGGGAGTTGGGAGGAAAGTTTGGTCTGTAGGGGTAGCTATTCAGTCCTACAACAAAATCGGGGACTAATCTTTAAATCTTTCAACTTTAGCAGCTGAAACTCTTAATGCTGCTGACCTCCATTAGTTTGCACCTTACTGTAGTGACATACAGGTGTACACCGGGGTGAATCAGCACCAAGCACCAACTACCAAGGCTTGAGGCCAGTGGCCACTAAATGCTGGCACCAATTGACTCCAATTCAAAAAGTGTCAACTTCTCTCTAAAGGTACTAAGTCAATAATTTTTTTAATGAGTCATTATGGTCTCTGTTGCTAAATTTGGGCCCTCTTATAAGTGTGCTGGTGGTCATTTTGGAAATTATTGCACTGTTAATAAGATTTGAAGACTTATAGTAGGCCTTGATGTCATTGACAGCTGTGCCTATGTAAGCTAGGGTTTGCCTCCGAGGTAGCGGGATGTGTTTCCGGAGCGTGAAAGGCATTCCTTATTTGGAAGGTCCTGGCTCCAAACAGAAAAGATGGCACTGACCATAAGCAGCAACTCTAGGCTTCAAACCGGTTCCAATGCAAACCAATGGGTGACATCACACATCGCTATGTCCATCTTTATATACATGCTGTGATCAGTACACTGTGACGTCACCGTTGGGTGTGGTTACAGGTGCAACAGAACACACTTCTACCCATCAGTGATGCCTGTTGTGCTCAGAGGTACAACACACTTAAAACTTTCAGCAGAGAGGACAGTGAAACACTTTTCACCTGAAGTTACTCTTCAAAGCTGTATTAACTGATTTTTGGTCACCAGGGGGCAGAAAAATATCAAAACAAGCTGAAAGATGCAAAGTCATCACATAATACCAGTTTATAAAGTTAAGGCTAATGTGTTAGAAAATAATTTCCTTCCCACACATCCGGCAAACACTGAGTAACATCAGCATTCATTTGGAGTTGTGTTTCTGTCCACCTGAGTCCAATACTCACTCTCCTTACAGCTTTAGTTTGGTGTCCACCAACTTGTTTATGTTCAACTTTCCTCATCAGCTTGTCACCAATTTATCTGCCAGCTGTTTGGCGCTGGGTAGGTAGTGTGCAGTAGGTTTATCAGAGCTCTTTTGATTGATGAGACTCTTAAGGCTGAACGTTGCAGTAAACATCTCTGTCTCTCAGAAATTATGTTTATGTCCTAATTTATTTTCCTAGTTACATTTTTATGGGAAACGTAATTGCAGCTTGACATATAACTGGAAACCCATACAAATAACACATACATTTGTTTACTACTTTGACAGATATATGGAGCTTGAGGCTGCACTTTACCCATTTGATCCAGGAAGCAATGCTTGTTTATAATTCAACATGTCTATCAAAACTACTCAGGATTATTTATTAAAGGTGTTTTATTAGATACTTTGCTTCCACTTTCTGAGAAGTCATCCTTTATAAAGGATTTATAAGAATCAATAAATGGCTTTATTAATGGTTAATGTCATTATTAGGAACTTTTAACCGGTTATGAAACATCTCATGATGCCTCTATATGACCTACATTAGCAAACGAGATCATCAGCAAGAAGATTGGCTATTTCTATGTAGTTATTCTATATGCCTGCCACCAAGTCAGACTCCCAGCAAAATCAGACAAAACAATTTACAGCATGCAGACCAGAAGAGCCTATGTTTACATTACATGTAGCGTTGTAGCAAGTATAAAGACATTACTAGGACTCGGGAGGACATTTCTCTTCATTTGATAATGTTATAAGTAAAGTTAGACTTGTTGTCGGCTTCCTGACTCATTTTTAAAAAGACGAGAGAAACAAAAACAAAAAGACAAGAGAGCATGAGCTGAGTGCATGAGAGAGAGAGCAGCAGTGGTCAAGCAAGCTTAAGAGTGAATGAAGAGAGGGAGCAGCAGTAGCGAGAACAATGCAGTAATTTTCTGATTGTTTCACAGCGGTTATGTTCTAAAGCACAAATACACACACACACACCTCTGCACAACCCTGCCGGAAGGTGCTGCATGGCTTGATTTAATGTGAATGTAGCCTTATCTGTAACCTAGGTGTATGAACGGTACTAAAACAAAGTTTACTTTGCTTCACCATCATCATATTACAATTTTTAATCTTACATAGCCACAAATAGATTCATTACCTCATCACTATGCATCCTGCAAACAGCTGTGTTTAAAAAAGAAAAATTGTATTACATATAAGTAGCGTCTTTCTTTCACTCGCTTCCAAAACAAATGTCCGCACTACCCAAGATCTTTACGACACAAGGTGGTGGTGCTCATGGGAAATGAAATCTTCATTCTGGGAAAACAGTACCTCTTTTGTCCACGGGGGCCACTAAAAATCAACACAAAATTAAAGTTCCTTGTAGTAACTTTAATAAATGATTTACTAGTGCTTTATAAATAATTTGTAAGCCATTAATAAGAATAAATTTTCCTCCTACAGCATCAAACTTTCTTGTCTTTTTAGTAGTTCCCTCCATGAGAGTCCCAGAGACTCGAAGAATCTATGACAAGAAGCATTGAAGCTGTTTCTTCTGGCTCATGATGGATAAACAACAAAGATCCTTTTGTTGTCTATTCTGTTTGGGCGTGGATTTTCTCCAGATTATATGCTCTGGATTTTATTTTATTCTATTTTGTTTTGTTGTGTGTTGTTCCGCATGGTGTTAGTCACTCTCTTTGTCTGTCTGCCTACATATTTCTTTTTTTCCAGGCATTCAGTCTCTTGACATTAATGTAAGGTGTACAAGTCAACATACAGTTTGTACACATAGCCCATACACCAATACTTTCTCATACAAAACACACAGAAGCACATACACACACACGGAAAAGAGGAGCGAGATGACTCATGAGATGCAACCATGAGTGCCGGATGACAAATCTCATTTCACAAGATCTCAACATTTGTGTAGCCGCCTACTCGAGCATTTGAAATACTTGTCTGCTTAAAAAAAATACAAGAAACATGCAAACACACTTTCTGTTGCTGTCTCTCACATACACAGGCAAGTAGGCATGCTTGCACAAAAATGATTTATCTTCACAATGATTGGAGCCAGATCAGTTCTAACAGATCTGTTTCCCTCTTAAATAAATCTTCATTTGGTCACAAAGTTCTTAGTTTTATTGTCCCATGGGAACAAACGCCAGCACAGTTTCAACCAGAATCATGTTTGTCTTAGTTATAGAAGTAAATAAATGAACCATTATACAATGCAATTGCAATGGCTGATCTTTCCATGTTCTGAAAACAGTAAAATGTTTTTTTAATCTAGTAAAAGATAATAAGCGTTGTTTTTTTTAAAAAAAAATATAATTATTATTATTAGAAGTAGTCTTTGAATTCTGTCCCTGGCTCAAATGCATTTTAACTCATGTCCTTTCTCTACTTTTACCCTGGTGCAATTTGCTATCTTTATATCATCACAATATTTCAGATAATTTTAGGCGAACTATGGGAAACAATCATGATTAAGAGCTTTGTTTAACTTCAGTTTTCTTTCTCTTTGTAGAGGCAATGAAGTGATTAGATAAGCTGATTTCTCTAACCTGCTGTAGAGTATAAATGTGAAACTTACAGTGCTGTACCTTACACTAATAAAGAGTTGAGACCCAAAACATCTGTGTATGTACTATTCTATTCCGCTGCTAGGGATGTTATGTTATGCTATGTTATGAGTCCAACCTCTATATTCTTCTAATGTGTTGATTGTAGAAATGAAAGGGACTATGTGACTAGTAAGTGGATTTGTCCTTTCCAACAGCATCACCCAGTGGAGGAAGAGGTTTATAGCAGGATCCATCTTATGTGAAATGACAGCAGAGAACCATCTTTATAAGACAACTTTGTTCAGAGCAACTCAGTGTGTATAGCTTATAAAATAATTTCCTCATACATGACTGTATCAAACGAATACTGTTGTCTCTCAGCACAGGTAGTCAACTGTCCCCATGCTCCCTGCTGAGGGAACCAGCCCTCACATGATTGGTTCAGAGGTGGGCTGGTACTGAGAAGATGCACCTGATTGGTCCCTCACTTTGAATCATGTTAACTTCAGAGGCAGAAAGTAGTATGATTGAAATGTTGACACCAATGATACACACACGTGCATGCTGCCACATCTTATGCCGTGCAACATGTTCACCTGTCAGGCCCATTTGTACTCAAATATACAACACTTTTAATAAGTTAACTACAAGTTTGGTAGACATGCACTTTTTTATTGTGGCATGACTACCTTGCATATGATCAATATTATTAACTATCAATCTAAACCTGTACTTTGACACAGTACATGAAAAAACGTAATAACTACTTAAGAATCCATTGCAAGGATTCTGTCACATGGGTTAAAATATAAACATTTCACACAATGACATAAATTGATTCTTTTGTATCTGAAGCCTCCTCTATCTCTTTATCAGTGTGTGGGCCTTTTCTTAATATAAAATACTGGACACATTTTAAACACATTTCATGTAGTAAAAATATAATTTCAGTGGGGAGAATGTAGAACTTGTACATGTCCTTCACACATGCATGCAAATAAAACAAACATTACTATAACAAGGACATGTGATGAAGAAGAAAAAAAGATAAGAAAGTGAGAAAAGACAGAAAAAAGAACAACAAAACTCATTGAATCACAATCCTATGGCACGTAGCTCCCCTTATCCAGAAGAAAGCAATTAATCAAACCGTTCTGCCAGTCGTCTGCAGAGCCTTGATATGCTCACTTCAGTGAACACGAACTCGATAGGCACAGTGTTATGTTGTGCTTCTCATGCTGGCTGCAGGCGCCTGGCTATATGCAAAATGTCTTTTGAGAAAGGTTGTTGTTTTCCTCTGATTTGTTGTTGAGTTTAAATGACTTTTAACAGGTCTGGCTCTTCATTAAAGGGTGACTGATCATAAGGCTCTGGTCTCTGCTCAGATCTTTGGGGGGTTTTTGTGCATGTTTGTGACAAATTTTGCAGCTTGGGAATCAAAGTAAGTTCTGCCTGGTAGATGGATGTGTATGAAAATGAAATTGTGAAGAAAATAAAAAGGTTGAATTCCTGCACTGAGTTTAATAGAGGTACAACATTTAAATCATGGACCTTTGTCATTCATCAAATTCATAATATGAAAAACAACTTTTAGAGCCACAGGCTGCAACAACTAATCTCAAACACCCGAGACAATTACCGCATTCTTGAAAATAGATAAACAATATATGTCATAATCCATAAAGTACAAATGAAAACAGAACATTTTAAATAAAAGATAAGCTTGGAAATGGAAGATAGAGAATTTCTATTAACAAGATAAGTTCAAATAGGGGAAAGGGGAGACAAATAAGTCAATAACTAGTTCAAGTCCTATATCCAAACTGCAAATATCTTCATAACCTTAAAGAAAAACATCTGGTTGTCCTTCTGATTTGTATAGTCTAGCCTGTGGCTCCAGCATAAAGATGGTATTGTTTCATATTGTGAATTTGATGCCTGACTGGCTGAAACTTTGTATCTCCAGTAAACCCAGCTTGGAAACCAAACAGCTCAAGCCGCTGCCTGAAGGGTAAGAGAGATATATTCAAAAAATATTAGGAAATATGATCTGCAGGAAAGTGAAATATATCTGTAGAGACATGAGATAAAACATACATCTTCAGTGGTCATCAGCAGGTAAATAAAATCATTGTTTATCACTGACCTCAATTGCTTTATACAATATTGAATTTAAACACATTTGTCAGGAATAGGAATGTAGAGAACAACATGAAAATAATATTTTTTCTTTATTATTAATCATAATTTGGATAACATTTTTTAAATAGATTATTAACCCCACTGATGCTTCATCTAGCAGCCTCCTGAATGAAAAGTTGGCAGACTAAATCATTTAGCCAATAAAAGATGACAGGCAGGTGCACATAATATTTGTATGAAATGTCCAGCAAAGGCTGTTCAGTACATGCTGATAATTCTATATTTTCTAAACAGAATCAGAGTTGTTCAGGATCCAGAAACAGCAGCATCCAGATGAGTGTTTGATATGAAGAGGATGTAGAGGGTTTTTTCCCCTGGGGTGGTCACTTACTGATAACTGAATTGGTGTCTGAGATATGGCAGAGCTGCAGGACTGCTATTAAAAGTGTCAAGACACACAAAAAAATATATGTTTCATTTGATGGCATGTAGTGGACAAAAACAAGCCACCAATCTGTACAATAATGCACAATATGTACGATCTATTTTCACTATAGAGGAGGGAAAGCAGTGTGCAAAGTGCATCTGATGTAAAATCAGCACCCAAACGCATCTTCAATTAGATAAAGTAAGTGTTATTTTCAGTTGTATTTTCCATTAACTCATTATCTTACAAATGTCTCTTCATCAAGCTGAAGTCAGATATGTTGATATTAGATGATATCATGATGATGATTGTGATTATGATCATAACTATGATTATGATGATATATGATGATATTACATATGAACTGATCCAAAAATCATTTGCATTATTGCACATTCAAACATTCAGTTTTATCTTTTACTTGTTTCTGGAAAAACATAGATTGTTTGGTGGAGGAGATGACATGAAGATATGAGCAGATAGACTGAAAATTTGCATTGCTCTGGTGATGAAATTAAATTTACAAGGTCTTAAGCATGAACACAATGAAAAGACACCGCCTTTAATTATTCAGTATAAAGAAAAATTATGTTTGCATGGACTAGTTCACATTTACCTCCAGGTGGTGACAAAACACTAGTGATTCAATCAAGGATTCATGAAAAATACATGGATTTGGTATTTTCAATATATTAATATTCATGTAAAACAGTGATTCTGAAGTATCTACATTAACCTTGAACCAACAACACTTAACTGGACTTTGTCGAATCTTCATTGATAAAGTTTGTGGGGAAAAACTCATGTTTGCCGATCTGAACACCCTCATCAAATCATATGTAATGTTGTAGGGTATATGAATTCTTTCTCAAACGTTCCACATCCTTTTGAGTCAAAGTTTCATAAATATACTGTATAAACACAGCATTTGCATAACTGATCAGACCAGTACTAAAATTAAATTAAGTCTTTATAATATCTGTGATAATCACAAAATAACTAAAGATAAAAACCACTGGTTAATTTCTGAACCTTCTTACAAATGTTAATACATTTTACAATCATTTGCTTGATGTAATTAGCATTTTCACATTTGGGCACATTTATATATATTTGAAAAGATCACAGCTTTGGAAAGTAAGCACATTTACTCAAGTACTGTGCTTAAGTATAAGTTTGAGGTACTTGTTCTTTACTGGAGTACTTTTATTGTACATTTTACTTCTACTCCACTTCATTTTAGAGTCAAATGTTGTACTTTTTACCCCACTACATTTATTTGACAACAGCTTTAACTAGTTCTTAAAAAATATGATGCATTGTGTCATAACAAAAATGAAAAAAGACAACAAATGGCAATAAATACAAGTTATTTATTGCAAAAAAGAAAAAATAAACTGCAAGGTAACTTCGGACGTGAGGTGTATTAGTCATTGACATCAGTAGTGTTCATGTGGATGTGTGTGGATAGTGCAGGGCAATGTTTTCCAATCCTGGTCCCGGGGCCCCCCTGCCCTGCATGTTTTAGATGTTTCCCACTTCCAACACACTTGATTCAAATAATCAGCTCATCATGAAGCTCTGCAGAAGCCCGATAACGACCCATTCATTTGAATTAGGTGTGTTGAAGCAGGGAAACATTTAAAACATGCAGGGCAGGGGTAGGTGCCCCAGGACCAGGATTGAAAAACACTGGTGTAGGGCAATGTGTGGAGTAAAAACAAAACAAAACAAAACAAAACAAAACAAAACAAAACAAAACAAAACAAAGCAAAACAAAGCAAAGCAAAGCAAGAGGGTGCAGGCGCTGATAGGGAAGAGAGCGATCCACGCTTGAAGCTGTAGAGGACTGGACCTAGGTGCTCCAGATCTGGCTGGATACTGCAATCAGCTCCTCTGACACCTCAAAGACAACATGGGTGGATACAGTTACTGACACAGCAGCAGACAGCAGGAAACAGGGTCTGTCACAATTGTTATAGATTGAAGTACCCAACAGTATATAAGATACATAAATAACTTCCAGTTATATCAAATAACACTCCACGGGAGCCATTCTGCCGCCTAATGAGTACTTTTACTTTTGAAGTACACTTTGCTGCGACTACTTTTGTACTTTTACTTAAGTATAACTATGAATGACGAACTTTTACTTGTAAAGGAGAATCTTGTTTGTTTATAGTTAAGTAAAATATTTAAACCACTGACTGACTGTTTAAGTTAAATATTGATTGAAAACGGCCTTCCCGGATGTTTGGCTGTCTCTGCAGTTTTGATGCAGTTGCAGAAATATGACCACTAGGTGTCGCCCCGAGACCATTGATGGGGCTCAGTGTGCACAGTGGGCACCAGGTGGCTGGGATTAACAGGCTCTGGAGCCGTCAGTGGCGCTGTGTAGCTAAGCTTGCTATACTGTATGCGCACTCCTAGCCTGTACAGGCCCATACAGACACTGATCAACAGCTGAGTGCGGCCACGAGGCACTGCAACTGTTTCAGCATAGTTTCCCCTTCCTGCCTTTCACCATTATGATCCACTGCAGTATGAAAAAAGGACAATCTGTTGGCCAATCCAGTGGATGTGAGGGTAAACATGCCTCCCTCAGTCTGCTGCAACTGTAAACAGGCCATATAGCATATTGCACACAGATAAATAATGATCAGCAGTGACAGCAGCTTGCAGCTGTCACATGTTTGGTAATTGTTTGCCTCAAGTTAGCTTTCCATGGAGCTTTTCAGAGACAATAACAGACGTAGACGACACATCCATGATATGTCCCAAGATTGAGGGTTTAGGAAATGTCATCGTTGCTATCATCATCCACTGGTTTCATATGTAATAGAAGAAAACAAGCATCATCAGTAGGTGTGTGTGTGATCAGGGATAGCAGGGGGCTACGTCACCTTCAGGGACTGGCTGGGTTTTATCATAGCAGTGCAGAGGTCAGCTACTGGCTGCCCCGTGTGTGTGTGCGCGCCTGTCCTCTAGCCTACTTCACACCAAGGCTCATTCAGTAGGCCAAGGCCTGACATTAGTGCAGAGATTTGCAACACAGGAGAAGAAGACACACATCCTTGTAATTTACACCGCAGATCAGAGACACGTTTGTGCTGCGCGGCTCATTTCTATGAATACTTGTGTATGCCCAGGCTGACAGTTGGTAACCCCCCTGTCTACATAGGCTCTCTCCATTAGGGGTAAACTGTGTTGTCAAGACCACAATGTACAGAATGTGTGTGTGAGTGTGCCTTTTAAGGTTTGGACTGCGGTGGTTTATACACCAGCCATATTCTTATGTCACTGGGTTTTTCAAAGCACATAATCCTTCTTATATAAATGTGTGTGTTTTTTTTTTTTTTTTTATACCCTGGATGAGACCTAGGGAGTACGTGAGAGATGAAGCAGCTGTATCTAAATAAAACAGGAAGAGTCAGTGATGCATGTTGGCATGCAGAGCAGACAGTAATGCTACAACTTTTAGCGTACCTCCACCGGGGCAAAGAGCTTCTATGCACAGCTTGTTTGCATACAACCACAGTAAAAAGGACAGGACTCATACAGTAGTGGTGATGAGTCATTCTTCATAGGAACAGCTTATCGAGGCATGGTCGTTAGATGCTTTCCTGCTCTATTTAATCGTCTCCGGGCACTGACATGTCAACTCAAATTTACTGAGTAGGAAGCGATGCAAGTTAACACACAAATCTCACCTCCTAAGATCAAAATGAATGACTCTTAGGTCTTGGAACATTTACTGAGAAGGATAGTCTCAGTGATGACTATTTGTTTCAGAAGCAGTGGTACACTGTTGCATCATACTTTGATCATTTATTATGTTTTAATTGTTTTAAATTTAATTGTATTCCATTGATTGTGGCTGCAGTGATGACGGCTTTACAGAGCATTATATTCTGGTGAATACTTCTTTCCTTGTACTCTTCTGGACCAGCCATATTGTAGTTTTTACTTGTTTATTGTGTATTACTATTCACTTAAACTAGTCTGCTTCTACCAAAACATGTGGGGCCCATTTCATCTTGGGAGAAGGAACCTTGAAGGACAATGAGCAATACCTTCAATATTTTCACTTGGACACAAAAACAACAAATCAAATTTATTAAAAAAAAAATGTTTATTGACATCAGAAGCAATTTAAATTTCAACAATAAACAAGGCGTTTTTTTCTTATTTTTGCTATTACAGTGGTACATAAAGATCAGTAAAACAACTGTGATACGTCAATTTTTGATAACATGTCATTTAAAATAAAAACACACAGAAAACAAAAAAGGAAAAAAAAGAAGGAACACTCAGATCTAACTCAGAATGTTTTTTTATGTGCTGTGCACCTCTAGCTAGGGTAAATACTGTAAGCCCACCCCTTGACACTGTACCAGGCAGGATAGTGGTCTAGGAACTAACACTGGAAAAAATAAGACTGGCAGAAAGACACAGACACGATACTTGTGTAGTGTTAACTATACAAAAAGGAGAAAAAAACTGTACAGCATAAAAACAACTGATATACACAGCCTTTTTTGTTGTTTTTTTTTACCCCTTGGATACTAATGTATTTCCTTTCAGTAAGTGAAGTGTGTACAAGGGGGTTAAATGCTTTATAAACAAGAAAATGACCACTATATATGTCAACCGCCATCTACTCATCATCATCCTCATCATCATCGTCCTCCTCCTCCTCGTCATCCTCGTCATCATCATCATCGTCATCATCCTTCTTCTCCACCGCCTTGGCAGGGGCTTTTCCTGGTGCTCCGCCGCCTGTTTTGCCCTTAGCGCGATATGCTGCAATGTCCTGTGATGAAGGAATGAAGGTTTTTTTTTTTTAAAACTGTTGAGACCCCAACACTGTTCGTAATATTTGTATTTAAAGCTTGACAAGGATGAAGAGCACAACATAAGTTTCCCCTGGCATCATCAATACAACTGATCACCGTTTCTTTACCTTCTCATACTTCTCCTTCAGCTTAGCGGCCTTTTTCTCATAGGGCTGCTTGTCCTCTGCAGCGGTGCCATTCCACATCTCGCCCAGCCGCTTGGCAACATCTCCAATGGACAGACCAGGGCTCTCCCCTTTGACCTTAGGGCGGAACTCTGAGCAGAAGATGAAGAAGGCAGATCTGGACAGAAAGCGGGAAAAAGAATGAGCTTGTCATTTATCCAACATGACATGTTCGACATTGTGTCAACATGAGTCAGCCGCCTATGATTCAGATTTGTTTTGTTCTGCTACACTGTATTTCAATTGCAAAAGGTTATGAAATCATTAAGTGTAGACTTGTAATACTTACGGGGGTCTCTTGGGGGCATTGGGGTCCTTGAACTTCTTCTTCTTTCCTCCCCTGACTGGAACGTAGCTCATCATCTCCCTCTCATAACGCGCCTTGTCCTGTCTAGCCAGGTCCTCAAATTTGCCCTTCTCCTTAGCAGACATTGTCTGAAAACAGAGAGACAACTAGCTATTGGTACCAGCTGTGGCAACACCCAGGTTGTTTTCTTACTCATTTTACAACGTGAACATCTGTATTTAAGTACTATACATATAAAATCATCCAACACAATCATGCGTCTGAATTATCCTGATATACATCAGTTAAGAGTTGCATCAAGACTACAAGTTTATGACATCATCATACATACCTTCCATCGCTCGGAGCACTTCTTGGAGAACTCCGCAAAGTTAACCGAAGCATCAGGGTGTTTCTTCTTGTGCTCCTCCCGACAGGTCTGGACAAAATAGGCATAGGAGGACATCTTGCCCCTCGGCTTGGTTGGATCTTTCCCCATCCTGGCGGCAATTTCTAAAACAAATGTTTCAAATATAGATTAAATGTGCAATTATGTAATTGTATATTAATGTTTCTTTTGAGAAGTGGAATGGGTGGATATTTGGTTGGGGCACTCTGCTAAAAGCTGTTTTCTAAAAAAAAAATAAAAATTGTTAATTAATTATATTTTCAACTCATATGTAAAATTATATTATGTTAATTGCATGTAAATGTTAGATGTGTTTGCTATTACTGCTCTTACCCACCTCCCAGGCTCATAGAATGAGCACTGGTATTGATGGCACTATTTAATTGACCCGCCCACTAAGTTAGGACCCGTTATTGCAGTCTGCTAAAACAAAACCGTCCAGCACAGACGGAGCTGATGCGATGAAAATGGCTTTATTTATTGATGCAATCTGTACTGTGGCCTTTATATAAAACTCCGTGGTTAACTCCCATTATGGTGGCTTAAAACTGACTAAACATGAATTCAAGAAGGAAATCTCGTCAAAATCCATAAATATACATATATGTACAAAATATTTTTTTTCTTTCAGTAATAGTTCGCGGTCCGTATCACTTTCTCATCTAACTGCAAAAGTTCCCTAAGTTCAAGTACATAACATAAACCACAGACCACTGTGGGACTTAAACAGTGGACTTTTTTTTAAATGACTTGTCTTTGCAAAAAAAAAAAAAAAAAAAAAAAAAAAAAAAATCCTAAAATCTCAACTGCATTAAAAAAGGCCCTCGGAAACCACCCATTTCATTCATGTTCATGTTTTCATCAAACAAATAACTTTGACACAAAAAAGACACAAATCACACATAAAAACGTATTTATTGAAAATATAACACTTAAACTGTTATTCGATGCGATTTAACACTCGTCCTATATCAAGTCTTCCATGTCTGTGATCCTGTAAATAATTCGGCATGATTTGCTAAACCCATCAAAACTCGTATTTTTCCCCTTTACATTTCCCCATTAAATGCTATTGTAACTCCCAACTAAGCTGCGTCGACCGAAGTAGTAATGGCGCATAGGCTCTCGTTGAGGAAAAGGAGGTCAGCAACGACGGCAATATTTCTTCTTCCATTTTGTGAGAATGCCTTCTTCATGAAAGAAAGTCCCCCTCAAATGTCTCCTCCCGCCTCCCAGTTCGCTTTGCAACACGACAAATATGTCTAGAAAGCCGGTGATCTGTACAAAATATTTCCCCGATTGATTCCTATTGCACTAGCCGCCTTGTATAGTAATACATTGGGTCTGTACTGAGTCTATGAGCGGGCTGTGCTACTGCCTTGGTTTCTATGAGCTCCTAATGGCCGCTCGTCTTCATCCACTAACATGGAGAATATGGCTCCTTCTCTTTGTGTCAACGCACAGCCATTGCACTGCATGCAATAGAGGGCAGAGCGACCGCGGCGACCACTCTGTTTCAACCCCGGATTTAAACGTCTTCCGAGCATCGGAAAAATCTCACAAGGGCGTCGTTAGAACCACGAAGGATTGAACTTTCTTTTGCCGTCGTTACATCTTATAGTTACGGGATTGTTTTTCGAGAAAACACGGTTAGAAAAAGTTGAACCGAACTGCGCCTCTTGTCACTGGCTTCCCATTTGCCTCGCTGCCTTGTTTCCTATGCGAATACAGTCAGCCATTACAGTAAAGCGCAGATCGTGAGGTAATTTTTTCATCGTCTTGCAGGGCGAATTGTGGCAAACAAACATATGTCTATGTGTATTTTCAGACGGTCTTTCTTTTTCTCATGTTTTCATGAATTTTAAATGCCCCTTTCCACAGCCGCTCGCTGCCCACAGTCTTCACATGACAGGCGTTCAGCTTCGCAATGCACTGCAATGGCTAGCTTAACGGCGAGTCTTCTACCATTGTCGCTAACCGTGTTGTCCGCGAGACATTCCTGAATTTTTACGCGATAACCGACGAGTGATTAGACTCCATTTTGTGAACAACGACACGACAGTAATATACAAAATTATTCGTATTTAACAAAATCAACGGTTATCGTCGAATTTAGTCAAAGCTAATATTAATTTCTCCCCTTTTTTAAATGGAGCGTCTGGGTCCACACTCCCAGGCAGAGTAACGCTACCTGCTTAACGCCGGCTGTTTTTTTTCTTTTGTTGTTGTTGTTTTAACGGTTCCCCCCGCAATAAAAAATCTTCATAAACTGCTAAAGGTTTCACATTAGGTTGTGGCAGACACATAAGTAAGATATTTGTGAATGTTATCGTCATTTTCATCATTTAGAGACACTTCGGATTTTCGTATGTGTGTGTGTGTGTATGTGTGTGTGTGTGGTACTTACCAAGGGACTATCGCTGGATCTCAATGCTCTCTGCAATGGCTGTGTGTGAGGCAGCACAGGCGATACGCAGTGTCTTCACTCCTCAGCTCTCTAACATTACTCTCGGCGGGGCTCGCACGCCATTGGCCAGCGCCCGGTCTGGCGCTTCTCTGATTGGGCAGCGGGTTTTCATTGTCCTAATAGAAGACGAGGTCCCATTGGCTGTCTTTTGCGAAACGTCACTGAAGTTTTCCGAGGCGCGTGGATACGAAAACATTTCTGTCTGAGCATGCTGGAGCTGGTAGTAGTGTAGTGTGTTTGCCATAGTATTGAATTCACTACGTTGAAGCGCAGTGTACAGTAGGCAAGTTAAATGAATGAGACATCGTGCAGCGCTTGTAGTCAGTGAACGAGGCAGCTGTGAAATGTTGTGCGATTGTGTTGGACGGGCTGCTCCTCACTCCATGAGCCTGCTCTATTGTACATTCGCCTCCAATACACGTGAGCTTATTTGCAATTTATGACTTTGAAAATGCGTGTGGAGAAGATCGCTTTCTCCACGCGTAAAAGACACAAGAAGCGCTCTGCTCGTCCAGTACGGGGTTGTTACGTGCTGGATATGAAATTTTAAATGATTTGGCTCAGAGTTAGGATGATAACACAATAGCAATTTAGTTAAGGGTCTGCCATTTAATCGCTGTGTATACCGTGATTTTCATTTTCAGCTTATTATTGGGAAAAAGTCACTTCACTGACTTTGCCACACAGTGTTTTCTTATTCTATCTGACAAGTATTCCTAATAATCATTTTAAGCAGGCACTCATTTTGTGTTATAGCTATGTTTACTTATGTCCCTGCAGCCCCTTATTAAGACATGAATGTAGCACCAGATATCAAATCATGATAAATACATTTAAGGCCACGAGGTTGCTTTTATATTTCTCTATCTTTTTTTTCTTGACTTTTGTTTTTACATGCTTCATATACAGTAGCTGACTGAAAGATGAGAGTGCTCATCCTCAATTAAATCACAGACTTAAGGAGATCAAAGAGCTACTGTTCAGCTTAAACCAAAGTAAGGGGATAAAGCAATTTATAGTTAAGGGAGGAATTTGGCAATAATCTAAGTCTACAAGATTTTTATTTATTTATTTATTTATTTATTTATTTACAAAGTGAGATGTGCAGGCCTGTTGTTTTGCAATTATGTATTCAAATTTAATTGCTAATTGCACGTCCCATAGATGAAACAGGTTCGTAGTATAGCATTAAGGCACTTTTCACACATTGTTCTGTGCAATTAAATGGTTAAAGCCCTAAATTATAATATGCTTAAATAGGAAAAAAGATAACAGTGAGGAATGCATTCATTTTAATGCAACCCACTATAGCCAGCCATATTATATTCGGGACTTTTTTGTGAGTTGCAAGTTGTGTTTGTCCAGATTAATAAATAATGTTATACTGAAACTAATGTTATCCACCAACTTTACAATATTGATTGATATAATACAGATTGCCTTAGAGAATATAATATATATATTACTGGATTCAGTTCCTCTCATTTGCATATCTGATACAAAGTCATCAGCACTCTAAAACCACATTTTGTTGTGTTGTTGTCATACAGTCGAACAATTAGTTTCATTAGCCCTATGTAGAGATTTCAAGAGGTCATATGATTGTATTTGTTTGTCTGATCAACAACAGATGTTGAAAACTAAGGTTACATTGATGTGAATCTTGCTGTGCACGTTCATGCTATCCGAATAACCCTAATGAGTTGGATAACCCTGTGACCTTGCTGTAGCGCCACCATCAGACAGATGATTTTCTACAATGCGTGTCTCTCCCATGAACTGTGCTATTATGGTATCCTCTTACTTGTAACTCACACAGAAACAAAACCTGCTGTGCATCATGTATTATTATAGTATAATATAGCATAACTAAGGGTTATAGCATAGAGAAGAATTGTGCAAACAGCATCTGGGCTTTTCAGATTTACATTTCCAGGATGTAGAAACTGACTAATTTTTTGACCTCGTGACCCAAGCTCTAGCGCCACCATTGGGTCAAACTTATATATTTATATATATCTCCATATATATAAACTGTGCATAGATGTAAAATGGGTATCCAGTGAATAGGCCACTAATATGATGAGACTATGATTTCAGACTATGAAAAGGGCCTTTCTCAAAATTAATAGCTTACTTTGCTCAAAGTGGATGATGTTATTATCTGATTATAAATTCTTGTTTGTGGTAGTGGGGGGTGGGGTGCTAAAATAAAGAAAATGTCCATGGTTCACTATGATTTGCAAAATGCAGTCATATGCCCACTGAAGATAATCTTGTAGTCACATGTGCCTAATAAATGTATAATTATTTCTTTGTACATTTCATGAAGAAACATCTAATAAATATGCTTCTGCTTAGCAGCTAATATAGAAACAAAGAAAAATGGCTGACACAGAGTTTATTCTTATCCTTGAATTAAGAATGGGAAGGGTGAACTGATTCCAAATGCCAATCACAACCCAGACTCAAGCCACATGTCTGCCTGTGATGCTGCCTGTTTGTGTGTCTCATTTTGCATCAGGAGATGCCACGGCAGAAAGCTATAGCCTGCTCATGAGGCGAGGAGGCCGCCGGTTTATGCATTCTAATGAGCGCTCCCTGGGAAAAATATGCAAATTCATTTTGTCATCAAGAGGAAAAATAGAGGACAGGAGAGCAGCACATACAGGAGGGGCTTAAGGGAGGAGGGCACATGCAGGAGGCGGGATTGGGTGGTGTAAAAAAGGGAGACGTGCGTGTGCTGTGTGTTGTGTGTGTGTGTGTGTGTGAGTTGGTTGGGGGTTACAAGAGCAGGAGGTGTGAGAGCTGGGCTGTATTATAGAATCAGAGTGAGGGACATATCCCACCCCCATCCAACCAACTCCCCCCTTCTACTTATCCCAAAGCCATGCACAGTAGGTCCACATAAATAAATAAATAAATAAATAAATAAATAAATAGTCAGCCTTGTGCACAAAACCAGATAAACTACAGACTAAATGAGGGAGAAATTTGAATATTTCACATCTGAAATAACAAAGCAGAAAATTTGGCTCACCACTTTCAATTTTGACAATTAATTAATCGTTTTAGTCTCAAGTAAACATTTTTTAATACAGTTTCAAAAAATGTGAAAGGTTGCTTGCTTTTCTGTATCAGTGTAAAATATATCAGTCCTGCTGTCTCTGGTTCTTCTGAATTTAGACTAAACCTATTTAAAACCACTGTAGGCCCTTGTAAGATGTGATGTTGTCATCATTAAAAAATAACTGATATTAAAATTAGAATTGCAGTTGAACCTCTAGCCTATTTTAAACTGTTTATTTGTTTCCCTTCTATATTGTAGAGATTATTCAGGTATCAATATTTAGTACACTCAGTTCTGACATCCATGGACAATCATGCACCTTACTGCTCTAGCTATATCCACCTGACCATCCTGTTTTTTTGTTCTATTTATTTTTGTTTATATTTGAGTTAGTTTATTTAGTTATTGTATATAAGTTGGTCTTTAATTGCATTTGTTTCTTTTACCTTTTTTACCTAAATGTTTTTTTTTTTTTATCTCATTGTTGGCTGCTGTAACATTTTAATTTCCCTTTTGGGATTAATAAAGTATCTATCTACCTATCTATCTATCTATCTAACTACTACTACTACTACTACTACTACTACTACTACTACTAATAATAATAATAATAATAATAATAATAATAATAATAATAATAATAATAATAATAAATGTGACTCGTCTTTGAACACTTTCATGTTCATTGACTCGCACCGACTGGCAATGGTTTCATGGGCAGTGCCAAAGCAAACCTACCGCACCAACATGAACAATAACTCGAGTGCAGAGTGTGGCTGCAGTTCACTTGAACTACCAAATGGGGGCAGTAACCTGCGGAACCATTGTCCCTCAGAGAGGGGGGGAAGACAAAGCTCGCTGCACAGGCGCTGGCGAGCGGCGGAACAAGAACGTTTGTGACACGAACACATGGGATCACTCCGCTGGCGGGGATTAAGTTATTGAATACATCTCCGTTTGGATGGATTTCGCTGATCAGCGTCGTAATGTCAAATATAATTTAAGTTTGGTTTCGGTACGTATCATTTTTATTCAGTGAAACTGGAAAGACTGCTCGGTAGCGACTGAATTGATGTCTCCTGCTTCAAGGCTAATGTTAGCATGCTAGCCGCCAGGCACCGGAGCCGATAGTTTGTAGTTGGGAGCGCTTGTTAACGGAGTTTATCTCAACAGTAGCTTTCATTGGTTTCATTACAAGTCAACCTAGCGTTAATGCATTAGCTAGCTGATGGGAAATTGACGCTTTGCATTATATTCGCAACGTTACACGATCTTGCTCTTAAGTGGAGTTCAAATTATAAAGTGTTTGAGATGTTTTGCTGTATGATTAAAATAACGTTAATGTAACGCTTGTCCTAACACTAAATCTGTCGTTATGTATCACAAACTTGTTTCGTGTGCTGTCGTTATATTTAAATGCATGGACTCCTTCGGTGTGTGTATATAGGTGGCTGGTGGTCCCACGTGTGCACCTGCAAACACCCGGCTAGTGCTGAGGGAGTTGCGTTGTTAAGAAACAGCTTGAGTTCTGGCTTATTTCTAGTTAAAAATGAATGTATGTGAATATATACATAAGCAATGATAGATTAAATTTTACAGAAATTCAAACGAGAAGCCACAAATCTAACCTGATTTGAATGTCAGTTTTGCAGATAAAGTGAATTAAATACCTGAGAAACTGCATTGATGCAAAAATCTTATGAATCTCTAAAGTTTTTTTACTAATAAATTCACAGCATAATCTGTAATATAACCTGAGATATCCAAGGGAAAGTTACCGCTACAAAAACATTGAAAAATCTCGGATGACAAATGTCTTTTGTCACACAGTACATATCTTATGGTCCAACCCTAATGTGGATTGCTTTTCCATGTACCTTCATCACATGTAGGCATTGAATAACATGCCCCGTGTGGTGCTGTATTTTTCTCCTCAGCTCCTTCAGAGGTGAGCCAGGTTGCGGTGACATGGTAATATTTGTTGAATGGCACCGGGAAGCTTTGGACCAGAGGAGAAGCAGCAGTTTGCCAATGACTGGTGAAGACACTGGTTTGGGGGCTTTGGCCTCACCACTGGCGGGGTATTTGGGAAAAGTCAGTAGAGCTTATGCTTTCCTCTCGCTGTTGTCACTTGCGCAAAGCTGAATTATATTTGAAATATACTGTGACTGGGCAGTACCAATCCAAATCAAACAAAAGAAAAAAAAAAAACACAAACGGAAATCTTTAGTAAAAGGCGAAAGGTTTGGTTTGGCTTGAAGCCTGTAATGATGTTGGGACTCAAAGATTGTTCTATACATTATGAGAAACTGTGTACTGAATTATTACCATATTTATCTATTTGGAAGAAAAGAATGGTTTGCTATTACTATTTACTTTAAAGTTTCATGTACTTTTATATGTAATTGACACCTACTGATGAAATTCCACTTTACATTTGCTGTTTAGCTTCACTAATAAGAAGAAATCAAAGTTAAAACAAAAACCACAATCTTGCTCTCACTTGTATGCTCAAATTCTACAAGGTAACTGAAGTAAAACCTTCCTAATTGTTTTTTTTTCTACCTCTTAATGCATGTGTACAGTCATGTATTACTGTGATTAGAAGAATATAATAATGAAAGCTCCTGAAGGGGGCTGGGAGGTGACAGTGATGCTGAAATATGGCAGTGTAGTTGGTAAAAAAAAATATATCCTAATGAAAACATATGCAGGCTAAAATTTAATGTGCATGAATGTTGAAAATTAGATGCAAGTTTTGTCCAACTTGGCACGTTCCTTTAAAGGACCAGTGTGTAAGATTTATGGGAGTGTATTGCTAGAAATGGAATATAATACTCATAACTATGTTTTCATTAGTGTATGATTACCTGAAACATAAGAATTGTTGTTTTTGTTAGCTTAGAATGAGCCTTTTGTATCTACATCGGGAGCGGGTCCTCTTCCACAGAGCCCGTCATGTTGCAGCACCATATTTCTATTGGCTCTAGAGAAGGACTGTCATGTTTTTTTGCAGCCACCATAGGGTGTGAAAAGAATTAAATTATTCTCTTTTGTGCATTCTCCAGGCTTTATTAATGTCATCCTTCTTTAATCTTAATGTTTTTCTGAAGGTTCACGAAAGAGCTGCTTCACTGGAGTGTTGTCCCTGGTGCACGTCAAAGGGCCTGAACTATGCTCTGCGCTCGTACCGCATCAACCTCCAGGAGTCAATCACCCTCTGCACAAACCCACAGGTACGTCCCAGTGCAGCTGTCACTGATGCACTCAGCTGAACAGCCATGTTTCATGTGTTTCTTCTTAGTTGCATTTTTAACTTTTCCGTGTCATTCCAACATCACAGTGCCTCTTCCCTCTGGTCAGCCAGCCCTTGGAGGATGTTTTGGCTAGCTTGGATCCTGTGGAGCCCACTGTTGGAAACAAAAGAAAAAATGCCTTTGCAATGGAAAAGGAAGAGGTGATTAAACCCTCACCCAAACGTCTGCGTTCAAGTGAACCTGACAGTTTTGGGCCACAAAATGCCACTGACACACATCTCAGCCCAGCAGAGCATGGTGCTGTAAATGGTCAACATGCAGCAACCAAGACAGACAGTGGAAAGGTAAACGGATACCACAGCAACTGTCCAGTTGCAGAGGCAACAGGATGGGAAGATGTTCAGAAAGGGAAACCAGAGAATGCTGCCTGTACAGATGGTCTTGCTTCTCCTACAGCCTCAGCTGGACACCCGCAGAGCTCCTCAGAAGCCTTTTTCACCGCTGATGGGGAAGAGCCAGTGCTCTCTCCTCATTGTGGTACATCAGAGGCAGAGGAAGACTTCAGGCAGGTGAAGAGTACTCCTGAGGTGCTGAACAAACGCTGCAGTCTGGACTCCAATCAGTCCAGCTTCACAAATGTGGACATTTGTTCAACTGAAATCAAAACACCATCGCCTCAGCAGAATGAGCAGATAGCAAGGACAGAGCAGAAATCAATGACTGCCGACATCACCACACGTAAGGATATAGTAGGTGTTAAATCAGAAACTGAAGATTTGTCCTCTACCTCAATAACGGAGTCAGAGGTACTTGTATCTGTGCTCAGTCAGCCTTTCTGGAGGAACAGCGACAGCTTGTGTTGGCTGGATGCTCTGCTTGTTGCTTTGGTAAACTGTAAGAGCTTGAAAACATGTCAACCTAAAGATGAGCCTCAGCGCTCATCTGTGTGGCAGCTGATTAAAGGATATGAAGACGCTTGTGCTGCCATCCAAGTCCACCAGCAGACAGGCAGGGGTAAGTCAAACAGATTATACCTCTCAGTATAATTTTATTTCAAAAATATGTGATTTTTTTTGGGGGAGTATTGCATTTGCTATAATATATAATATTTTAATTTCCTGATTGATCATGTTGAACGTATTGTCAATTAAAGGTTGAGTCTCAAATATCCATGGTCGTTTGTAGTCAGCAGATTGTTTTGGTTTAAGGAGTCGAGGTTTTAAGATATTCACCATTGAGATTTCTGATGCAACCCCAGAATAACAGACGTGAATGGGTCTTTGTGCTGTTCAAAATATCGAAAAATGACATTTGAAAAGCACAACAGCAATGTGTCTCGCCTCCATTGTGCTGCAGTGGTGGCAGATGTTTCAGACGTGGATACGTCAAACTGTGTAAGAATAACACTGAAACAGTACGCATCTCTAGACACCTCGTAATTGAGAAGAGGGTCATTCCATACCAACTCACCTAGGACCTCCCAGTTCATGTCATGGATTTTCTTTAAAAAAATGTGAAAACTTCTATTAAATTCATGGGACCCTGCAAAATCCTGTAGCTCCAAATACTTTTTTTAGTCATGAATTTTTGAAGTGTGGCCCTCAGAGCTAAATTTAATAATTGTATGTGTATTCTGAGCCTCACCAATTGCTTATTTTTCACTGGATTGGATTAAAATTTGTACTGAACATCCAAGAAACCCTAAGGATAATTTGCAACATGTATTCATGTTAATAGTCATTGCTGGGTGTTTTACAGTAATCAAATTAATTAAAATAAATATTTTACCTGAACAAGTATCTTTAATTTTCAAAAATTACAATAGTTCTCACTTTCTTGCAACCATATTTAATCCCAAAAAGGATTATTTTAATTTCCTTGAAACTTTTTTATAGGAAAGTGTTAATATTCATTGCAGATATATAAAAACTTTAAAAATGTTATATTACTCCATCATAGAATAGTTTTTGGAAAAATTCTGCTTTTTCGTACTTTTCTGAAACTGACTGTAATGTTACATTCAGTGATTTTATTTCATAAGTAGATATTCGTACCATGTTGACTTCAAGGTTTTCTATCTTTGTGTGATACCTGGAGCCTATTTTTCATTGGCATCAGGAAATTTGCATGTGACAGCTTGTAATGGCTTGTTGGTTGCATACTAGATGTCATCTTGTTCCTGGTGTCTGAACAAAATATTAATCTTAGTTCCTTAGCTCAATATACGTGTATTATTTCACCATTCAAACTTTTCTGAACTAACTTCTGACATCATCAACTAGCAGCATTAGATAACAAGAAGGCAAGTCTGGACTAGTCCCACCTGAAACAGGTTTGGGTGGATTATTGCAAAATGGGTCGCAACATAACCAGAAGTGTGTATAAAAGAGTGCAATAATAATTCATGTCATCATTAAGCAGTTTAATGTGACAGTGAGATCATGGAGCCCTGCTCTATTGGAAACAGCCTAGAAGAAGAAGAAGCCAACTGTCACAAGAAGACGGCCCACACTAATGGAAAAGTTGATCTTTCAAGTTTCAGTCAAACTGCTCAATGATGAAATGAATTATGATTGCACTCTTTTGAAAAAGAAGCAATTGGTGAGGCTTTTAGGTGATTTACATGATTTTTTTTTCTTCAAGAAAATCCATGACATGAACTGGGAAAAATTCTGAATTCTGGGTGAGTTGGCATGAAATGACCCAAAACTAATAATTGAGAAAAATTGTATATATATTTTTGTTAATTATTTGGGTGTGTGTCACGTTTACATAAAAAGAAAATATTTGGGGTAGGGCTGGGCAATAAAATGATGACAATAATTATCTTGATACAATTTTCCTCAATAGAAAT
Organism: Thunnus maccoyii; assembly: GCF_910596095.1. NCBI lineage: Eukaryota > Metazoa > Chordata > Actinopteri > Scombriformes > Scombridae > Thunnus > Thunnus maccoyii. The sequence goes on from NC_056545.1 coordinate 16,547,620, forward strand.
ATAACAAATGTTTGATATAATTAAACTGAGAGGCTGAGTCGGCTCACATTGGCTACTGGGGCTGGTTAACTGCTGCTATCCGCTACCTCAGATGTATGAAATGTTCAGCTGTTTGACAAGTGTTTGTCACGTTGACCATGAAGAATAGTTTAAAACCACAATTAAACATCCTGTTTCTTCAACTTTCACTCTGGAGCAAAAATCAGCCTTTAAACTGGAAAGAGATAATGATTTGACATTTATCGTGATAATTATCGATATAAATTGATAAAATTTGGGGTTAGCACAAATGTTGTACTCCTGTCAATAGAAACATCCCATTGTGTGAAAAACACTTTAACTTCACTTACTGGTAAATATTAGGGATGTGAATCTTTTGATTCCTGTTCTCGGGTGTCCGATTTGATTCAGAAGCGATTCTCGATTGAATGAAAAGAAAAGGGGGCACAATTTCCAGTCTCTTGCTCCAGTATACTGTGTGCCGAACCATTCGCTGGTGTCCTTATTCCACTGAAATACAATATGAAACATAACTGGCAATTAAGATAAATGGTCTGCAGGCTTTTTATTTTGAAAAGTTAACTGCATTAATTAATTAATTTGAAAGCATCTTACATGCCTGTATGAGAATAACAAAATGAGGGGGAGGTGTAGCGCTCCACTGTGTTATTAACGTCATGTCTCAGTGTTTCCCCTATATTCATTCTGCAGCTGCTAAAATTTCACACATTCATATCAATATCATCTACTAATGATTTTCACTTGCACACTGCGCAAGTACGATAACACCCTACGGTATCATGGAATTGTTTTGAGTCATCAACTAGTGCCTAATAGGCAGACTGTGGTCCGGGTCCAGACCCAGACACCGTCCTATCTGGACCTGGACATATAAACAATAAATTCTTGAGAATACGGCTGAGCGATTTTTTGAAAAAATATCTAATTGCGATTATTTTGACTGATATTGCAATATGATATATGATATTAGAGGGAATGATTACTTTTGTCATTATTTTCATTTTCATTGAAAAACATTAAGACGAAGATGGTGTGATTTTTGTGGGGATCTTAAGTCTGTAGAATATGATGTGAAGGCCAGGACAATCTTAAACTCAAAATGGTATTTTGACACACATTTTGCCTTTTAACAAATATTTTGCCTCCTGTGATTTGAAAATCGCAGTGGGCCATATTGTGATATTTATAAAATTGATTAATTGTTCAGGCCGAATTGAGAACTATTCAATTTTGACGTAGCATTTCTATTTTTGAACGACACAACACTGGTTTAGCGGCCCAGGAAACTCACAGACCAATTGCATACGTTGTAAATCATGATGATCATGACGCAACTCAGCCAATCAAATCTGTGCATTCCGATAATCGTTGTAACTCAGGTCAGTGAGTGAAATACAAACACAGGGAAGAGACAAGAACTGAAATAAAAGAGACACACAGTTAATATGACAAAATAACAAAAACAACTAAAATAAAACCATAAATCTGTACGTGTGTTGTGTTGGTGATCTGTGATCACAGGCATCAGTGTCTTGAGGTATTTAGCCGGCAACAGCTCGTTCTCTCATTGAGAAAGAGCCTCTACCAAACTAAGTGATAATGTTTAATACATTAGCAACAAACATTCATTGCTCATCTAATATGAATTAAAACATCCATTCAATTTGGTCATTACAGTCTATTCAGATTTCAGCTAATCTGCAGTTCAGCAAAATGGTTTCACTTCGACTTTAACAACGAATTAATCAGTGTTTTTGCTAAAATCATCCACCGAAACACCACAGAGAACTGCACAGGGGCGAAGCAACTCTGACAGCTGAAACTAAATTAAATGAATTGCAAATTACATCATTAATACGCTGACTTCAGCAGAATCCTTTCCTGATTAATAACATATCTTACACTTAAGATATCGTCGTTTAAGTGACTTTAACCAGTAATATGCACATACAGTAGCCTACATTATGAGCTGATTTCCTGGACAGTGATTAAGCCAGACCCTTTTCTACAGATGGTTAGTTGTGGTTATAGTCAGGCTAATGTCAACTGCATGCTACACTGCAAGCTCTAAGCTCAAATGTTAAGTTAGGCATTAGCCAGACTGAGCATCTGAGCAACTAACTCCTGTCGCCCATTAACAAGCTAATGTAACATGATTCAAACAGTTTGTACTCAACAGTACAGTATCCATTTTAAATTCAAGGTTCATTTACACAAATATTTTTAAAAAGCACTTACATGACCTGCAATAACGAGACAAAAATTGCTGATGTTAAATGCTTGGAGCCACTTGGCATTTTCAAATGTATTTTCTATATACATACACTTGCTGGATTCTTTGATATATTACAGTTTGATAGACAACATTGAATAAAAACTTAGAAAAGCCAACAAAATTTAGATAGACTCTGTATCTTACCTACTGCCACAAGTGGAGTACGCACTTGCATAATACAGATGTTCATGCAAAAACGACGCAAGAAGGCCAACTTTGGCTGCTAAGGTCAATTGATTTCCTGTCAACTGCGGAGGCGGAGGTCCAAGGTGTCTGCCTTCGTGCCCACCGTTATATCTGCATTCAGTACTTTAGAGCCAGAGGAACTAATCTTGGACTAAACTTGGAACTTTAAAGTCCCTGTTGTGCAATCCTGTTTGCAAATTAGACCCATGAGGAATTTAAAAATGATGGCAGTATTTGAGAGGCAGTATTAACACATGAGGAAACAACAACACAGATTTGTCCCGTTCTTTGTATTTGTATTTACTGCGGCATGAGTCGGATCAAATGAATGAATGAAAAAGAGAAATGCAGAGGAGGAAAATGAAACTGAAACTAAGAGTGTCTGTCTCCACAATAAATCATCTGAGTGTTTATCTCTGCTTTAGAACGTAACTGCTGTGAAACCATCAGAAAATGTTTTTTCTTTCACTGCTTTGTTCTCTCTACCGCCACTCCCTCTCCTTGCTCGATCACCGCAGCTCTGTCTCGCTCTCTCGCTCTCGTTTAGCTTTGTTTGTTAACCTTAACAAAGTTTTCCCCTCATCCTAAACTGGTCCTACATCAATATTTCCTTGTTTTATGAATGAAGCAGCACACGCGCTGTGTGTGTTAGCCAATCAGCGACAGTCATCCCTGCAAACCCACAAAGTTCCTGTACTTTTAGAAAGTACTAACCCCCCTCCCATCCCCCTACCCCCTAGACCCTGGTACCTCCAGTGGAAATGCCGGTAGAGGGACTGAGTTCCTCAAAAGGTTCTTAGTACGAGATATGAATCGAGATTCTCATGTGAATCGATTTTTTTTTTCCACCTACCTCTAGTAAATATGTGTTTTTATAGATATAATGCGATTCTTGCTAACAAACTTGAGTGTTTTTGTGCTTTTGTGTGCAGTTTACTTATCTGAAGTTGTTTCTGTCTAGATGGTGCTGTGAGGGTGCCAAATCGTGTGCGGGAAAAGGCAAATTCAGACCTACAGAGTCTCAGGATGTCACTTTTCAAACTACTGCAGCCCAAGCTACGCTGCAAACTGGGTAAGATCCGTCACTGAGGGCACACAGTACCACATATCAGCCAAGTTAAAATGAATTCAGTATGGTGAATTAGAGATGATTTTTGACTTTCTATTTTTTTTGTGGTTAAATTTTTAAATTTATATTATATACATTCTTTGTTGCTTACAATACATGTAACATCAGTGGCATAAAAAACAAAAAATACAGTATAAATCAGTAGTATAAGAGATATACTAATAATAACATAACATAGGAAGAGTATCCATGCAACAGATCATTATCAGTCATTGTGATATGAGTCCAGAAAAGATCCGAATCGGTGCCTTACTCTTGTTTCTGCTATTCATCCTGTTAAGCATAAGCTCGTATGAAGCTGTTTTAATCATGGTGTTTGCCCATTCTTTTAGATTTTTCGACTTTCTTGATTAGTATCATCTGTTTCTGTGGACTTACTGTACCCAGAGGCAATTCAAGACTTTCAAACTGTAGATGCAGGTTTCACATTCATCAACGTGTACTGAATCTGCAGTGAGCATGCATGTTTTCAATGATCATACCAATTCTAGCCAGTAGCAGCCAAAATGTGGTGTGACCAAATCTGAGTGTTGGTACCAGGAGATGATATCTCCACCATAATGTATTGTAAATCAATTTTAGAAATGCATCTTGAATGGATTTATACAATACTTGAGATTTATTCAGTGTACACTTTGTTTGATTTAAAATTAATTTTTATTGTATGTGACAAGAGTAGAAGAAGAGAAAAAGTTTGAGTTGCTAAGCAGCACATCATCGCTCTTACCCTTCCCTCTCTTACCCTTCTTTCTCTCAACTTGGTGTACAGTCGTTGCCAGTTCTCGGCACATTAGAATAAATTAGCTAATTAACAAAAAGGTTCATATAAAAATGAGGAATTGGTTAACTGGGGTAATTTTTTTTTAGTCAGTTTCATGAATTTGTACTCTTTCTTTTAAGTGTGAGATTCAAAAAGAAGAAAAAAGTTGAAGATTTAATAAATAGAAAGATTTAAAGTATGAATATGTTTTATATTTCTGAAGCCATCAGCACTGATAGGATAGCAGTGTTAGATCTGGAACAACATGCAAATGTGCTAAGCTGCAGTGAGGAAGGGGGAGATGTCTGAGCTCATGCTTTTCAGACTCAAAAACAGAATGCTCCCAGGGCCCCTCAGGCCTTCTGTTCATGAATATTATATTTCAAATAGCTAAATTCCACAATGGATAATAGTGGGAAAAATAAGCAATATAAAGGAGTAGTCTGTCTTGTTGTAGTTTCTGTATAATGTAGCTTTACCACAATGTGCACGTCTCCTCTAAGGTCAAGAGTTACGCTTTCAAAGCAACTTATATCATTTCATAGAAACAGAAGATTTGGATATGCAAAACCTGAATTTCTCCCAGCTTGTTGCAAACTTGCTTAGTGATTGTCACTCTTTGCATTCTATAAAAAGAAATGTAGGGGGGAAGGAAACAGTGCATATACAGTTTAGATGCAGCCAGAAGAGACATACTAGCCATATTCAGGTGTACAGACGCAAATTTAGTGTTTGTAAACCGCAGCCTCGCCCAGCGCTTGCACCTGTGATGATGCTAAAACCGCTGAATATTTGTGTCTTTCAGGTCAGAGGGAAACTCCCGTGTTTGCTATGCCGCTTGTGCTCGCCATGGACTCTTGGGCGGAGCCTCTCTTTCAGTCGACCTTTCATTGGGAGTTCAAGTGCAGCGAATGCAAAACTTCCACAAAAGAGAGGTAGGTGATTTAAAATATGACACATTTGACTCAATTCACTGAGGCATGTCGTCTAGAGCAATTTTGAAACTTGCTTTAGAGCTTCGAGTTATTCAACCAGAAGCTTGACAGTTGAGATTGAACGCACGCAGGAAGTAACTGTGTTGAAAGTAATGCTTGGAACGAATACATTTCTTACTATAGCAACTGGATGAAGGCCTGGAGAAGGAAAAGTAAAGCTATAAATTAATGAGTCATTGAAGACAAAATGTATGAATTCCTTGTAATTAGTGATTTCTTTTTCTTCCCTTAATCTATCACCACACAAGTGACTGTGTGTAGTGGATTGTTGATTAATCTTTTGTAATCAGTTCATTAAGTTGAGGTAAATATTGCAATCTGCCCATTAAATCCACTTAGAATGTACAGAACTGCTTAGAAGTTTTATACCTATTTTTATCTCCTGCTAGTACAAATATTCTCTCCAGGGTAACAGTACGTGGTTGTGCTTTGGTAATATGATCTAAAATGATGCTACTCTGAGTCATCTGTGATTTTATAATAGCTGTACAACCTGAGCAACCTTATGTGGAAGTTGTGTGACTGAAACTATTTTGGGAGAATCTGGTGGATGGCTGAGACAGATGGTTTTAGTCTTTTTAAACAACAGAAAAGCAGTCAGCTGTCTTATTAGCAACAGGTGACCACAACACATTCTTCAGCGCTAACTGACTGCTGCTTGCAAGCCCCACGTTAAGTGTTATATATTATATTTTACAGCTGCAGCGATTTGTCAATTAATCCTCTGACAGAAAATTAATCTGCAACTATTTTAATAATCAAATAACCAGTAATTTTTTTACGCCAATATGCCAAACAATTGCTGGTTTTAGCTTCTTAGATGTGATGATTCAATGTTTTTTTATCTTAAATGATAGTAAACTGAATATATTTGGACTGTTATTTGGACAAAACAGGATATTATGATATTGTTAATTGCAGCCCAATTATACTTATCTATAATACTACAACTAATATCTGTTGTTCACATGTGAACACAAAATTGTAAGGAAAAATATAATTGTTCTATAATATATTGTTTGTTTTTTGGACTTCCTTTGGAAAACGCTCATCTTTTGTAAAACAGTGTGAATCCTAAATGTATTCCATGCTGTTCTTTTCAGGTCTACGAAAACTCTTCCCACTTTCACAAATATTGTGCCTGATTGGCGTCCACTTCACGCAGTTCACTTGGCTCCGTGCAACGTGTGCCGCAAGATGAATCAGAGCAGGACTTTGATGCTGGAGAGGTAAGAATTAAACAAAAGTATGAGTGTGTGTGCAGGCAGATCCAAGAGGGAACGTCTGCCTTGTGTTGTACATTTATTGCCTGTACATACCAAGCTGTACAACTGAATATTGAGACCACTGGATTTCAGTGATTTTTAGTCAGAATTTGCCTCAAATTAGCAAAACCACCGTTTTGGAAAGTAATTACACCTACTCTCAGGAAATGATTAAACTTGAGTTGCAGAAGCATAGGGGGTAAATTGATTCCTTGGTTAATTAATGATTTTTACAGCTTTTGCATAATTACTGATTATATAGAGACAAAGCTGCAGTCTCCATATTTATCCACAGTTGTATGATTTGAGAAATACACACATTGATTTCTAAGTCCAGCAGAAATCCACAGTTTAACAGAAAAACAAAAATGTACTCCACAGGACAGAGTAAGAAAACAGCTCCGCCACGCATGAACTAATTAACTTTAATTGTCTGCCTACAAGTGTTGAGCTCTGTCTTAAAGTGACAGTATCAGATTGTCAGGGTGAATTAAATTAATAACAGCTAATACATCATCAGGGTTCCTGCGGATCCATAAAAGTCTTTTAAATAAGACCTTAAGAATTTAAGGTCCTAGAATGTCTTTAAAAAGTCTTATTTTTAATTATGATAGGTCCTAAATTTTGAGATGATGCCTAGTTGCGTGATAAATATCTCCCCACAGGATTGGCTAATTTAAGTGTGGTTTGGTCTACGGTCGTGACTCACTCCAGTCCTGCTGTTTCTTTTCTTTTTCTGGTAATGTTTCGAACAGTTCTCCACAGGCCGCCTGCTCTCACGAAGGTAACAGGATTAAAGAAGTACACAAAACAGTACAGATGATGCTAAGCTAAAGACAGTTAGTCAGGGGTTTTCAGAGAAAACACAAAGTTCTCTGTTATTTTTGATAGTTGCTAGAATCTGGATAATAGTGTTTTTAGTGCAGAGCCACATCATGATGGAGAGGAGCAGACTTTAATTTGCTGACCGCTCAGCTGGAGTTTACAGATTTAATGGACTTAAAGTGGACGAAAGGCAGATATACTGTGAATGTATGTGGAGAAGGAACTACAGCCGACTCTGTGAGTGCAAGAACGACCAGGGCAGCCTTACTGTTTGACAGTGTTGTCAAAATTAACAATTCCAAGCAAATTGTGATTAAATTTTTAATTAAAATTCTTTTTTAAAGAGTTTTATCAAATGTAAAGTGTAATAGTGGGACAGAGTTCATCACATTTTACATTAATTTGATTATTTTATGATTTCTACATATGATTAGTACATGGAGATACAAAGTTATCCAGAAAAACATCCCTATTATATTGTCAAATTTATTTAAAACATGAAGCTCGGCCCTAATGCGCATTGTTTTGCTGTGGAAAGGGTATTAAATTTTCTCTGTTGATGTCTTAAAAAGCATTAAATTTGACTTCAAAAACGGTGCAGTAACCCTGATTTGTTAGTAGAAACAGGGTTATGAACTTTAAACTTTAATTGTCTGCAAAATTACAGATTTATCCTGAAATTTCAGTGGTCACAACAAAAAAATTTGCAGTCTCAAGTTTGGCTCATACAGATGGTTTCTCTGCTAGTTTAGAGAAAGTCTGCCACGTCTGCACTCTCCCAGCCATTAAACCAGACCTCTTCTTTGTGTTATCTAGAGTGCCTCCAGTGTTCGCACTGCACTTTGTTGAGGGGCTTCCTGACAATGATGTCACCATCTACACCTTCAACTTCAAGGGGAAACGCTACTCGGTCACCACTGTCATACAGTACAACCAACACCTGAAGCACTTTGTCACCTGGGTTTGTCAGTCTGATGGTAGGTATTTAAAAAGTCATCACATCATGGGTTAATTAACTGTTTTCCATGATAAGACACTACAAAATCTTTCAGTTAATTGGCATGTTTCATTAATTCTTTGCCTTATTTAGTCCTATAAGGATTGTTAGTGTTTTTACTCGGATAACCGAAGTCAAGAGTCAGATGTTTTTTGCTTCTATGTGTTAACCTGTAAGCTACATTTGCACTCACAAACACTTTTTCTCAGTGTTGAGTCATGTTGAGGTTTTATTCCTCTATATTGTAGTTTGCCAACAGCACATTCTGCTGGACGATTTATGTAATGTTAAATTAAGGAAGAGTCCAGCCATTTACAACTTGTTTTATTGTCATTTATACAAGATGTATATATGTGGCTTGTCAGATAAAATTTTACCAATCCAAGTGATTATTCTTTCCATGTGTTTCCTATTTTATTATAAGTCTGCCTTTTGTTTTGCAGTATCGATGCTTTGTTCTATGTGCTGCTGCTGTCTTGACTAGGATGCACTTGGAAAAGAGATTATTAGCCCCAATGATGTTTTTTCTTGGTTGGCATATACATTTTTTAAATAATGTCATTAGCTGATAATTATTGGTGAGTTGATAATTGATCAACCCTGACTTTGTAGTTGGTCATCAGAATCCAAACATGAATCGGTATAAGCGTTCATTTTGCACATGCTGTTTTTCTTTGTGTCTTTGTTGTAACTGTGTATTGTCGTGTGTCTTTCTTGCAGGGTCGTGGCTGGAATTTGACGACTTGAAACATCCCGATTGTAAGATCCATCGGAAGCTGCCGGTTCCCGCTCAGGAGATGCATATAGTCTTCTGGGAGGCGGAAGAGGATAAAGAGCCTTGTGCCTGTTCTCCCTCCAGCACATTTGCTGAAGCCCCCCCATCCAAACATGGGATGAATGGGACTGAATCTGACTTAGTAGCAGATGAACAGTTGGCTTGCACTCCAGATCAGTCTCTTCTAATCTCGCAGAATGACACTGACATTGTCTGTGCACTCTCTGGCGACAGCAGCAACGTCATGGACACAACGGTTACAGCTGGTGTTGATACATCGATCGGTTCCACGACGCTGCTTGACACCTTTGAGGGCCTCACCCACAGTGACATTATTACTCTCACACTGGTAGAATTAAAAGCAGATTCAGAAATACAACCTCTAAATGACGACGAACAAACTCAGGATCCGAGTGTTCCCAGAAGGAATGAAACACCGGATAGTTCCTCTGTTGTATTAGATAGCGATATGTCTCAGGGCCGTGACAACGATTTCCGCGCCACCTCCAACTCGTCTGAACCTGAATCTGATGATGGCTCGTCCAGCGATCCCACATTCGTGCCCGATGCCAGAAGAGGACGAGGCCGGGCGATGGCCAAAAGCAAAACTGTCAGCAAACAACAAAAAGGGAAAAAGGCAGCCAGGACAAAAGCAGCTCCACCTGTTTCACCACCTGCGTCTTCAGAGCCTTCAAGTAACAGTAACAAACCTGTGGACGCTGCTGCTCAGGACAACGCACCACCTGTTGAAACTACACAGCAAGTGTCGCCTGTGTCTTCTACAGATACCGCCAGTCCCACGACGCAGCCATCACTAGATCAGAACGCACGCTGGTCCTTCCTGCTCAGCAAACACCCACTAAACCATGTTCACAAGTCCATTGCTAAACCCCCCCCCACACGCACACCCTCTTCAGTCAGGCAAATAAAGCCCACTCCTCCTACTCACTCGACCCCCAACCCAGTGAGAAGACAGCAGTCTCCTGCCGTACTCTTCCCTAAACCACAGCTCAGGACAGAGGAAAGTGAGGGTCTCCCGCTGAAAGCTGCAGAAATGTACGGCGCATTCGGCGCAACGAGCTCAAACACCCCAAGTCCGCTCCCGTCACCTGCACTTCTTAATGGCAAATCAAAGTTCTGTCAATCCATCACTTCTGACCGCCAGAAACCACTAATGAACACTACGGCGATGTCTGGTACATCACTTCCTGCACTCGGAGTGAAGAAGTTTCCTGAAATATCCTCCTCAAAGAAGCAAAGCCACCAAACCTCAAAGCTTCCTCCAGGTCTCAGCGACACTGAAGCCCTCAGGTACAAGCTGATGAAGAAACTGAAGGCAAAGAAGAAGAAGCTCGCTAAGTTGAATGAACTGTTGGGTCATCATGGGGGAGCGAGCCGACCTGACAGCACTGACCTGGGCTCTCCTAACACAGTCACCTCCAGCACCTATGACGGCTCCAACTGCGACGAGATTCTCTCGGACTTGCTCTCGCCTGCAACGACGGCCAGCAATCTGTCACCAGACAGCACTGGCTTCCTCGAGATGATTGCCAACGGGCAAGATGGAGTCGACCGCCTGGACTGTGGGGTTTACGCCACTCGTGATGCGTCACAGACGAACACCGTTGTGAACGGGCCCAACACTGAAAACTTCCTGGATGAGTTTCTTACGCAGGCTGTGGCTCAGCAGCCGACTGAGATGGAGACGGAGGCGCTCGGTGCACTTGAACTTTTCTTTTAAGCTGTGGGGATGGAGGTCGTCTGCAAGCTCCAAGCACAGGCGACATTAACTGTGACTTCCTTTTTTGGGGAAATTATGCAAAATTGAGTTTTTACTAATCACCTCATCTATAAGTCAGACATGTCAGTCCTAAGCTACCTGTTCCACTTAAAAATACAGTTTGCAAGTTAGAGTATAGAGAGGTTAATGATGTTTGTATGCATGTCGGCCATATTGGAGACTGTATGGATGAAATGTGTAAACTGCATCTTGAATTTTTTTTCTGCAACTTTAGCACTTTGTAGTGTGTTTACTGTTTGTAACTGAGTTTGAATGAAGCCATGATATTGACAGTTAAAGCTGTTGTTTTGTCAAAATTCTCATGAAATATAATTTTTTTTGTAGTCATTTAATAAATACTTTAGATGACTAACATTTGTTGTACAAAATGTGAGAGTTATTGTCAACTGTAAGAAAACGTGTGTGTGTGTGTGTGTGTGTGTGTGCGCTGCTCACCTCAACAAGCTTCCCGGTAGGGGAATAAAATATTATTTTTAGTTTTGTTTTTAATATTAAAGTCACTGTATGTTTTTTAAGTCATACAAGTACCGAGTTATTTGTAAGTCACAATTTCATACATATTCCAAATTCTTGACTCTCCAAGTTAACATACTGATCATCCTGAGACTGTCGCTTCCTGTTCCTGTTCCTGCAGAGCTGGTATTGGTAGTGTGATGTGCACTGTAAATGAAAGACGAATATTAAGATGTAATGTAATCCGATAATTCCAATAGAAAGAGGTATTTCATTTGTCCAGTGTAGTAATACAATTCAGTATTGATTTGGAGTCACATTATATAGAAACTATTGAAAAAAGGAGACGAGTTTCCCATGAAAATATTCATATAAAATAGGAAAAACACTGAGAAGAAGAGTCTAAGAAATATTTCAAGAGATCTGTCCTGTGTTATACTACAGTATACAGTTACTGCAGATCTTTCAAATACTTATTTTACCAATACTATAAAGTACTGTCACTTCATCATTTAGGGTACATTCAGTCAGACATGTAACGTATTATTGACATCAGTCTTCACTTCTTCCCTGACCATAATGTGTTGACGTCAGTGATAACATGAGAAAGATCTACAAAAAAAAGTTGAAAATGTTTATTGAACCAATACGGTTTCATAGAAATGCAATGCTGTTTTCTCATCTTGAGTGTCAGATTTAAAGAAAAAACATAATTTGTGTGGTTAAAATAGAAATTCAAACAGCCGACATGAGTGGCAATTAAAACTGAAATACAGTCAGTCTGGGAATGTGGTGTGAAATCATGCAAAATTACAGATTACAGTTTGTGTGTTGATGGCAGGCATTTAGGACCCTCAAGTATTTTTAGAATATGTCACATAGACTTCTACAGTGTTACTGTAATTTTCAGGTGTTTGGTGCTTGTTTTCCACAGCCAGGTAAACAAACTCTAGGACAAAAAGGTGCTGTCTTTTGACTGGGACAACAGATATTTGTCCAAATGATCTTTCATGTCTCTTAATAAAAATGAAGATGGTCACTTACAGCACAAGCACTGAAACCTTTCCCTTGATCTTTTTTTTTTTTTTTTTAACATTAACCACAACTAATGTTAAAGCCCTCATATATCATACCTGCATACAGGCAAGCCACCTGTCAGCCTTTGTTATACAGTGTGCACCACTTTGTCATGTCAGGCTTCATAATTGTTAGTCACACATTCATAATTAAAAAGCTAAATATCAGTAAGAGACAACTTTGGCTATTCCCCCTCTGGTCTTGTTTCTGTATGAGTTTTTTTAAAAATTCATGTTCCCTGTTTATTTTGTTTTGCTTCCATATTATGAGTTGAAATAAAAGACTTTTTCTATGCACACAGAAGGCTTATTTCTCTCAAATTTCTCTCAATAAATCCGTGTTAGTGAGCACTTCTCCTTTGACAAGATAATCCATCCACCTGACAGGTGTGGCCTAACAAGATGCTGATTATACAGCATGATTATTGCAATGTGCAGTTTTATCACACAGTGCAATGCCACAGATGTCATATACATATGTATATATGTCTAGATGTATGTCTGGGCATGTATATTCATTTGCATTTATTACAGTGACTTTATATGTGTGCTTTTTGTTCGTCTGTCATATCACTGTTACACTTTACTGACCAGTCCTTATAAATATATAATGTCGTCTTTTAATACTTTTATTCACTGCTGTACTGCCGATGTCTACATTTCTTCGGTTCCAATAATAATAATAACTACCACTACTACCACAAAAGAGATAATTTTGGCTCGATTATCACAAGAAAAGTAACTGTTCCCATACCGGGAGTCGAACCCGGGCCGCCTGGGTGAAAACCAGGAATCCTAACCGCTAGACCATATGGGACATGCTGCAAATGCGTTTCCTCGCTGCTTTTATGTGATATCACAGTGATGTTATGTCGCTATAGTTAAGTCATCTGTTTGGTATGTTCATCTTGTACATTTTGTACTATCTGGATTAATGTAATGGTGCCATCTGGCCATAAAACGTGAACCTACAGCATCGCTAGTTATCTGAATGCTTACATAATGTAAACAGATTTTATCTAATTTACAGCTACTGGATACATTATCACTTATATGAAGTGTGCCAAAGGATTTTTTATGACCTTCACATTGTTTAATTATAATCAATTAATTGATTGACCAAATTATTATGAATAATCTAATTTTCTTTTCCTTATATCTCTATTTCTTGTTTACATGGACAACATAACAAATTAACCAACATGACTGTAAATGTCCCTGTTAATCAAAATGCTCATTTTCAACTAGCCATTAAAACAATTTGAGTTTTATAAAATACATTACGTTGTATTTTATGAAACTCTAAGTGATAAAAATATTTATTTCATTAAATATGCAAATTAATTGTATTTCACTATTCTATGTATCCATCTCATCTCTTTCCAAATGAATTAATCAATTTATAAGAAATTTTTCGAAATGTGTAATTTATTATAATCCAGTTCTGTAACAGTGAGGGAGTGGGAGTAGATAGCAGCTTTTAGGGGATTTAATCCATCAGTAGGAAAAGATCATTTTGTGCAGCTTTCACTGTGTTCACCATCTGTTGGAATGAACTGTGGAGAAATTAAAACTAGCAGCAGAGAGGAAGCTGCATTACCATTCAAAAGCACATGCAGGTGCTGTTTGACTGCAGGCAGGCATATCAGAAGAGGCCTGTCATTGAAGCATCCTTGTTAAACAGCAATATTTTACTGTGTTATCCACTCAAAACCTTTTTCACGGCAGACCAGTGGCAGAGTATAACACAGCATATTTACTCAACTACTGTGCTTGTGTGTAATTTTGAGGCATTGTCTTCTAAATAATAATAGCTTCCCGTGCCGTGTCTTGCTCCTCTACCAGAGACACCTGCTCAAAGATGAGCCACTAGAAGACTGATGAACACCAACTATGACGGTAACAGCGATATAAATTGCTGCCAAATCTCACAAAACACACAGAAAGGAAGTATCAGGTGACTTGTTTACACCCCTCTGTATTATGCCACAGCATCATTTACATAAAGAGGAAGCCACAAACGAGGGATGGAGGTGGGATGGTGTAAACATGATGTCACAGACTTACGGATCAGGTTTATGTTCTGCAACTAACTGGATGAACACTCAGTTCTTTATGTGAAAGAGAACAACCTCAGACCCTCCATCCACCTGCTCCTATACCGCTCGCACAGTAATCATGGACATAGTGGTGGAAAACATTTACCTGCTGGTCATCGTCACGCTCATCAGTGTGCTTCAGAATGGTGAGAGAAAACTATTACAAATCCATAAGTTTTTCATTTTATGCTAAACCAGTAGTTAGAAATGCTGTGATGACATGAATGATCCTACTGCCTTTTTTTTTTATTTGTGTTTGTGTTTTAAGCATTCTTTGCCAACAAGGTCGAGCAGGAATGCAAGGCTCCTAATGCCCACAACACATCCGCTTTTGAGCGAGTGTCTTGTGCCAAGTAAGTGTGATGCTCAGTTCCTCTGTTTGTTTATACGTGTTATCATTCTTGTTATAATTCCCTCATGAAACATCAGTACCTGTGAAACAGCGGATGGCTTTGTTTTATTTTTGTTTCCTGCTGTAACATACACAAACTTTCCATTTGGTTTTACATCCTCCCATATATTAGTTCCAGTCAGAGGCAGTCCTCATTTGCCTGAACACTCCTAGATACTGGGGGGGAAGCGAAGCTGGTGGAGAGCTCATTTGAATGCTTGATGGGAAAGAGACAATGTCCATTAGGAAAGCATTTTTTTTTCCAGTTAGGTGACTCATAGTCATTTGTAGGTCCTGTAAAAGTTGCAGTCTGTGTGTCTATGCAACTTAAAAGCAGGCTTGTTTCTCAAACCAAGTGTAAAATGGGATTTCTGTGCTTATTACATTACAAGTTGGCACTTAAACATACACAAACCCGAGAGTGGATTCACCCGCCTGCTTAGATTCCTCATTTCAACTGCTACACACACTTCACCAGTTAGATTTCACTAAATGCGTAGTCAAATCTAAAACATGAGATAGTTTAATTGCAATAACAGTTCAGTCTTTGCCCATGAAGGCATTAGTCCTCAAGCAACAGCACACTTCCTGTTTTTAAAAGGACATCTCAGACCCACATCCTGTCTTGTAGGTAATACAAGGATTTCCTAAAAGATTACAAACTTTAGCTTCAAAAATGTGATGCAAACTTCTGGTGAAAGTTTAACCCTTGAATTCTCAGCTTTATGCATTTATCTGACACTTCAAAGGGTCTCAATGGCCTCAAATAGGGATGTATTGTGCTTTTTTCAGGGTACCCAAAACTATTTCAAAATAAAGAGATGTTTTTTTTATTTTATTTTATGAGTTTATTTGTCAGGGACAATGCCAAAAACACATTGTAACAGGTTACAATAACATGATAGAGGGTTTCTAGCCAAGGCTGTCCCTGGTTAGGCTTTTCTATCTAAAGATTGTCATAACATATCATCATTACCAAAATTATGTTAGTTATTTAATTGCATTATAATTGCATTCAGGATTAATAATTAATATATTTATAATCAAAACTTCTGTTGAAAAATGCAAGGTGTCACATATGATAGCTCATTACAGAACAGTAATCCAAGTGATCAGTGAAATTTGTGCGGTTTTTAGTGTAACTGGCAGCAGTTATGGTCTTACAACACCTTCTTAACCAATAATTTGAGGGTTGTAGAGGCCTGAGGAGGTAAAAGTATCCAGTATTTCACAAGAAAAACCAAAAATTAGAGAAAAGTGAAATAAATAGAAATCATTTTGTGTAACAGACATATTTTTTTCTTTCTTATTTCTTTATTCACCTCATGACCCTTGGTAGGTTCCCAACCCGCATAAGTATGGTGTTTTTTGAATAACTTTCCTTGACATGTGTGAGCTTGCAAAAGCTTTGGGGAACATGGTTCTGTGCAACACACTGCACTGATTATTGCAGCGTATTGCAACAGCCAGTACGTGCTGGGCTCCGAGAGTGGGCTCAGATTTTCCTGGCGTCCTGTTTCAACTTTACTCCTCCAACACTCAGAAAGCCAGACTGGATTTTGTAGCTCAATCACCACCATTTTATCTCCAGGATCTTTTGTATTTTTTCATAGCTACCTCTTCTCTGCACTATTTCCCAACAGTCGTAGAGACGGGGTTAAGTTTCTGTCTCGGCACAGTCTGAAACAGAACGGTGATTGCTTCATAGTTTCTCATTGCAGGTGACTTCCTTGAATGAGATAATTACAGTTCTTGTTTGCGTTTCTTTCAGTCGTAACTGCATGGATGTGTATCCCACTTTCCTGGCAGTGATGTGGTGTGCTGGTCTGTGTCTCAATCAAGGTAATCATTAATCAGTTGCCGTAAATGACTCTTCTGCACTGTAAACATTACACACCCGCACAAGAAATTCAACTGAAAACACTTAAGATTCATTTTTCTTCAATAGATATCATGTATAGTTAGAGTTTACTTCTTTAACTAAGACACCTGAACACTACACCCATGTGTTTTTGTTGAGCATCTTATTCCAAAACCACAAACAGTCTACGCACTTTTGGGAAGGCTTTACACAACACCGTAGAGCCTGGCTGCGGGGATTTGCCCCAATTCATTCATTCACAAGAGCATTAGTGAGGTCAGCCACTAGTGATGTTGACTCGCAATAAGGGCTGACTCGCAGTAAGCATCCCACTTCAAATTGTTTTATGGGGTACAGGTCAGGGCCAGGCAACTACATTCTTCACAGACTTGGCTTGGTGCAAGGGGTAATTATTGACACAGGAAAGGGTTTTCCCCAAACTGTTGCCACAAGTTGGAAACACACAACTGCCTGAAATATCATTGTTTGCTGTAACATTAAGACCTCCTCTAATTGGACAAAAAGGGCCTTCTACAAACCCAGGAAAACAGCCCTTGATCAAAATCATGTGTCTACTTTATGGACATAAACAGGATTCTGATTGTTGTTCTTTTTCTGTCATTTGTTTGAAGCTCCTGCCGCCTTTGCTGGGATCATCTACATTGTAGTCAGACACAAATACTTTGTTGGATACATGGGACAAACCTCTCAAAGGTAAATGACGCAATCTACACCCACTGAGCAGTTTATTGGGGACACCTGTGCAAACTAATGCAAATCAATACAACAGCTCTGCCATAACTATGTTTATTATTGAGGTCGTAGTGGTGGTGGCGGTGCACTGGAGTACATTATATTGAAAAGTATTCCTAATATTTTGTCCACCCCGTAACATACATGGGCAGCATATTGTTTATAAGCATGATCTTTATATTTTTTTAAAATGTCTTTGTAGCACTCCAGGCTTCCTGTTTGGAAAACGCATCCTCAGCTTCCTGTTCCTGATGTGCGTCGTGGGTATCTTCAACTACCTGCTGGTGCGTTACTATGGCAGCAACTATAGAGAATATGTAGATATCATCACCAAAGCTTCATCTGCTCTCCTCCTCCTCCCTTAAGTCCAGTGTGTGACACATAGCAGCAACGACACTTCCTGTTTTGTTTTGTTTTTTGTCTTTTAACTGATGAGAATTGTTGAATTAAAACTCTGTTCTTTTTTTTGTACAAGAACTTTTATTGTATTTGAGTTTGGTAAAAAATAAAAACTTCTCATAATCAATTCTGATTCATTATGTGCAAAAGTCTTCAAACATATGATTTGTAACACAGATTTGACACAACTGTAGTAAATCATATGAAGTAAATGAATATTTAGTAACAAAAAAAATAGCATTTCAGACAGAATTTGCCTAAACAATCATCAGGTCATTCAGAATTTCCTTTTAAATGTTTCCACCCATTGAACAGAAGTCATATCTGAACCCAACAGCGATTATAAGGTAGGTCCTACAGTCCTGAGAGGTAGGCTCATCTGACTTAAGGTCATCCTTCAACTGGCAGGTTGATGATTCCAGGTGTTACAACCGTTCGTCTGTTGATCAAGAAACTCCTTTTTCATGTTTTCTTGAGGAGGCAGACATCGAAAACTGAGCAAATACACTCTTTTTCCTTCCTCTTCATCTGCCACTCGCTCATGTCAGTCTCAGCTTTCATGGTAAGAGATATGAGCAGAGAAAACAGGTTAGACAAGTGCCACAAACTGCGCAAGCTGACAAATACATTTAAATAAAATGTAAAGATTACTTTTGACGTGTTAAAGGAAGAATAAGAGACAGTTACCTGAAATTTTCTCTTGCTTAAGCCAAACCAATGCGGGAAGTCAAAGAGGGCATCAGAATAGTATTTCAAGGTGAAGGAGGTGTCTCTCCACACAGGTTCGACTTTTATCAGGTCGTCAGTCGCTATGTGGATGTTTTTTGCAGCCCAGCTCTCCAGTGCTTCAGTCAGGTCAATCTGACATAAGGAAAAGTCACTTTAAATACTAAAATTTTGGACAGCAGCCACAGAGCAACTCCTGGAATGTATTAAACATAAAAATGACGTATACAGCAGAAAGACTATAAAGTGCTGCTTACATCCACCCTGTAGCTCTCCCCAGCGACAGAGGAGATGGTCCAGTCCAGGCCTTTTTCCATCTGCCACTTAATGAAAGGATCGTTGCCATCGATGGACACCACATACTGCTTCAGCGCTGACACAGGGCAGAGGATAATTTATGAAGGATAAAGAGAGAGGGAGTGCAGAAAAACATGTTGTCATGCGGATGAATTACTGTGCTGCCATTATGAATCCTCCACTCCACCCATTGCAAATGTCCAGGAAGCCAACATGAGTCACCCATGTTGCCACCAAACTGCTTGACTCACTTAGCAGCTTCAAGTTCTCAACTGGTTTCAAAAATGCTATTTTGTGTTCACTAAAACATGCCAGTGGTGCCTTTGAAGGGCCACTTATTTTCCCACTGTGTAATTATTTCATTGTAATTACACACAAATTGCACTTTGAATGTGCTGATGACAGTTTAAGTCAGTGGTTGTCAAACTTTTTCATGTCAACTACCCTTAAGCTGACATAAATTAGACCACGGACCCCCATCTGATAAGATTTGCGCTTTCAGATGTTTTATTACATAAAGTGTATGAAACCCATGACCAAAACAGTCATACATTATGTCTTTGTGTTAATTATGGATGCAAATATAGTGAAAATAAATCATTCCCCCTTTTTGCTGGGGACCCCCTGGAACCCCCTCAAGGACACCTGGGGGGGTCCCCTAACCCCACTTTGAAAACTACTGGTTTAAGTTACCTCTGGTGTTTCTGGCTTCCTTTCTGTTGGCCAATGAAAAGTTTTCCTCGCAGGCAGACATCAGCAGATAGATCCTCCTGGACAGCAGACTCTTTCTGAAGCTGCTGTATTCCCATAAATTATGCATTTTAACTTTCCTGTTATTGGAAAGGAAATCAGAGTTTTGTGTCAATGTGTTATTTGTAAATGATGCAGCATCACATGTAGTCGTGTTTTCCTCACCTTCCCAGCGACTTGTGGAAAACTATGTTCCCTCTGCAGGAGTGGAGGTCATCGATGAGCACTAGGCTCTTCTCCGGATCGCTGTGGACTCGGTAACCCGAGCTGAGAGCCACCACGGAGAAACCGGCCGGAGGTTTTCTCAGAAACTCTCCGATTTCTGTCACCTTCATCCTGCTGTGGGACACTTCGTTTGTCATCATGATGTCAGGCATTTCTTCTGCTGCAGCTGCTTTTACTGCTTGACTGACGTCTGCAGCTTTAATAACGTCTAACAAGTGTCAAGTTAGACACGTTCAAACGACACATGTTCCGGTCTCCTGCCAAAATCAAACGCTTCACTGAAACTAGCTGCGTTATAAAGTTTAAAGGGAAACTTCGGGATTTTTCAACTTGGACCCCATTTTCCCATATTTTTCTATCTAAGTGACTAATGGGGGACAACAATTTTTGAAATCGGTCTAGTATGTTACTGAGCAAGAGTGAAACTGGCTGTAATGTAATCCTTTGGGGCAATCGTGCCCCGTCAATGTAAATCCACTAAAAGTTCTTGTTTTTATCGCTGACAGACTCAGATTGTTCTTATAAGTGTCTGGCAACATTATGGAAAGGACCCCTAAAGAGAAATAAAACTTTTTTTCTTTACCTTTCCCTTGATCCAGTCTGTTTGTTATTGTGTCTAACCAAGTCTCGGTCAAGGAGAAGTCTCGTCCCTAAGTCTTGCGACTTATTGGATGTTGCATGGTTGTTGAAGACAGCTAAATAATCAGCTAAATATTCACGACTTTGAAAATCTTTTAGATAACGTTGAGCTAAACTTTCTCCACTCCAACACAACAAACTCCTCTCTCCAATTCTCACTTACGTTTCCACCATTGTCTTCCGGCAACCTCTCGCGATATTTCAGAACAAGACTTCTCCTTGAGTGAGAAGACACAACAACAAACAGACCGGATCAAGGGAAAGGTAAAGAAAAAAAGTTTTATTTCTCTGTATGGTCCTTTCCATAATGTTGTCAGACACTTAAAATAATAATAATAATCACTTATACACAAAAAGATGGGAAAATAGGGTCCAGGTTGAAAAATACCAAAGTTTTCCTTTAAATTTCTAGTCGCTTAATCGATGAACAGAACACAAATCAGCAATGTTGATAATAAATTAAGTAATATATCAAACAAAAACATTATTCAACAATGAATATAACCATTAGGCTGTATATACGATACATAACCACCTGCTGTATGTATATAACGTAACGTCATTTTTTTTAACCAATTCAATATTTATTTCAGTTCTCCTTGTACTCTTAACTTTGCATCACCCGTTTCCTGTTTGCAATTCACAAAAACAGTTCTACTTGTATATAGACATTGTACTTTTTTGTCCATTTGTTGTTTCTATACAGATGTATCTATAATCACACCTACTTGCTTGTACATAACAGTGATTTATTCATGTTTATGTCCATATCTTCCTGATAGACTGTTGTCTGTGAGTACATTGACAGCCACTAGTAACCAGTGCCAATAAAGCTGATTCTGATCCTGATTAGTTTCAGCAATACAATGTTTTAGCTACACAAAGTATAAAAAGTTAATACAAAGAGCATATTCTTAAAATGTAAATAAAATGATGTTTTCCAGACGTGTTGTTTTCCTTTTCTTAAAAAATTAAATGCATCCAATAAATGTTGTTCCCATTTAATTAATACATATTATGCTTTTTAATTTCATCTACTTTAAAGTATTTTATAATTCAAGTTCAAAGAAATACAAATATACGCAATTCCAAATATTATGCTTTTAATTTGAAAAGCAAACGTCTTTACTTCCGTTTTTAATTAACATTTCATGACCGGGTATGACAGCTCTCCCAAACATACTTAATTGATTAACTCCCATCAAGGCTGATCGTCCCTTCCCCACATAAACATAACACACACATACACAACTGAGCAAATAAGTAAATTATCTTTATAAATAAACAAAAGCATATATAGTATGTATTATAGGTTGCATAGTTTTAAAAAGTATTTGTAATAATTAAAGAGTCAAACAAATTGAAAAACTACTGTATATTGTTTGATTTTGTGTATATAAGACTGGTGATGCTGGGATGTACAACTTTGCGGGAAGCCACTTGAAGGCAGCGTTTGGCCCTGCGCTTGGAAACAAGCCTCAAACTGAGAAGGAAAAGTACAGAAACCACTTCAAGCACCCGTGAATTATGAGTCACCTGAGAGTCTTTGTGATGCAGCAACATTCACGCGCAGCATATTTGAATTTCATATCAACAAGCTATTTGGCGTAAAGCCTTTTCCACAAAGGTCACATTTCAGTGCTTCTATTCAAACGCTGTGTTTGTTCAGACCTCATTTTTTCTCGAGATGAATACATGGATTTACACTCGCTTTCTTCAGCAAATTATACACCACACAGAGTCCAAAACAGGTTAATGAATCACATACAGCTCTGCTTTTCCTGCCGCCCTCAACTGTTCAACTGTCTGTATTTCTGTGAGAAGTAATAATACAAATCACAAAATGTACTGCAGTCAAGTCACTATAAACACACCAGAATGTACAGCAGACAAACTATCAGTTGCTTTCTCCTTTTTTCTTTCTACACAGTTCATTTTATTCACACAAAAATGTGAACACTCACCACTGTGGTTTCACAGCAGAACCAGTCTGTTTAATTTTTGTGGTTTAAAAGTCCATGTTTAGCTTTTGTGGTCAGGAAGCTGTTGACTCATTTGTTCTGGATGTCTCCACAAGTCTGAATGGCCAACAACAGAAAAAGTGCGTCCTTTCTAGATACTTCTTCTTCATAAGAGACTGTAAACAATACCTGTCCTATTGAAAACAGGATATAATGCTGGTTCGACCCACAGTGCAATACAATATTCATCTCCACAACCGCCGCCTTTGTAAAGCTCATGAAGTTCAGTTTATCTTTGTTTATTATCTGTTGTGTGGTTCACCTCTGACCCTCCTGCGCAGTGCAGAGAGACAGCTGTTCTCAGATAAGTAAAGGAGAGAGAGTCAGTGCAGCTTTCACTGATCTGCAGAATTGAGGAAGTTTGTGGAAAAGTACTTTATTTGTGCCACAACTTAGACCGTTGTCATGATGACAGAAGATATGACGTCCTAATGACGTGTGTGTGTCGAAAACAGACACTTTGTAAAAAATCTTACCAGGTTTTTAACCAGTTTTGCTATTTGAAATCAGTATCGTTGTTTGATGACTGGCGATTATCAGTCATGTGCAAAGTTATAAACTCTGACATGGATGAGGGCTACTGGAAAAATGTCTGTAAAATAATGTCCATGCTGTAATAGGGAATTCACAGTTTTTTGAAATATTTATCCTGTTCGCTTCACAGCCTCGGCCACATCACACACACATCACACAATGTGCATTTTCTGTTGTTTTTAATTGAATTTTCATTAATTTTACAGCAATACATATAAATGCTGTTCACAGAGCGCTTAAGTCCAGCATCAAACACAAGAAACAAATACACACTTACACAAGGAAAAAAAACATCATATAATCACTTTAAAAATAATTAAAATAACATTTAAAAAATAATGTATATGCAGTTTACACAGACACAAAAAGCTGCATGTACACGTGTATAATGTGCATGTCTAAATTCATGTGTATATAAATAGATCATAGCCCTTTTTGTAGAGCATAACACTGAAGGAATGTAGTCTGATCTGAACTGTATATAAAGTAGTTGAAACTAGCTCCACCTCCAGCAGCTACAACAGTAACATGCTGCTCTAACACTGATGCTTCAGTATTAATAATCTAATAATGTCATATATGATAATATATCAGTCAGAGGGACCAAACCACTACTTTTACTGCAATATTTGAACTACATCTTGCTGAAAATACTTATGTACTTTTACTTAAGTAGGATTTTTCATGCAGGACTTTTACTTGTAAAGGGGTATTTTTATATTGCTTAAGTAAAGTATCTGAATACTTCTTCCACCACTGTCAGGACACAGTAGTGGTAGTAAGCTAATTATTCACTGTCCACTAGAGGTCGCTAAAGCGCTTCACACAGTCACTACAGTACAGCTCAGACAGACCCCTGCCAGTACAGGAATGTAGCTAACCAGTTTCTTTAGTTTGTTCGCCGTGAAAAGACGGTGATTTCAAAGGAAAACCAGCAGCCACAGGAGCCATGTCGCCCCAGAGTGTGGTTAACGGATGCAAACTGGTCGCTGTGATGCTTCTCTGGCTCGGTAAGTGGGGTCCGCTGCTGTGTTAGCTAACCCGCTAGCATCAAGCCGGATACACGGAAAGAGACCGGATGTTGGTTCGATATGGCCTTCGAAGTAAATATGTCAACATAGCGAAGTTGAACGTAACAACACGTGACAGTTTGAAAAACACGTCAATAGAAATTAGTTTCGCTAAACATTACCCAGGTCTGTTATCGATTGGTTTCACTATGGCGCTAGCTTTGTTTTAAAAACAGCACAATATAGTGAGCAGTCTTATTTTGAAATTAATAAAAGGATATTGTGGTTTTATTGTGGGGAACTTCACGCACTACAAAAAATGCAGTTTAAACAGCAGGTGAACCACAAGGCAGTGTAAAATAATATAATATCTGATGTCAAAGCTAGTTTAAATCTGAAGCTACCATGGGAAGAATGAAGATAATTTGTCAACTACGCGTCGAAACTGCAACATATGCAGATTATTTGATAGTGAAATAGAATTTAATTGTGTCTGTAACACTACAGTCCAGTTGTCACATTTTCTTAACTGTAGCTTTGCAAATGCCCACAATTGTTCAGTAAATAAAAAGCCCTGCACACCCACACAGGTGTTTTCACTGGCTCTGGGCAGAGTAATGCTGGGAAATACTTGAGATCTCTGTGTGTACTGGTGAGTGATTGAGGTGGAAATAGTCCTGCCCTGACTAGACAAACAAAACAAACAGGAGGGTGGGCAATGTCAGTCAAACATGCTCTATACAGGCCTGAGAGGAGGTCTAATCGAGCAAAAACAAGTCACTGGGTGTGCAGGGCCTTAAGAATAGACACTTAACTTGTTTTACACCTGCATTTGTAACAGTAATCATTCTTGCCATGGACCCTCACCACTGTCTTTTCATGATATTTTTCCAGAAAATTGCAATAGACTTTTTTTTTTTTTTTTTTTTACATTTGACATATCATAGCATAAAAAACTCAGGTGGTTGATATGGGTTTAAATACACTGGATGTTTATTGGCTTGAAATATCCAGCACTTAGTATGGCTGCTCTATCCACTCACAGCTGGTGCCTGTCGGTTTGGTGAAGGAGCTGTTATGCTGTGAAAAAGGGACACTTGTGCATACTATAATAATGTACTGTAATGGTCTTTACAAATACAGTACATTCTAAATTCTCAGTATAACTTCACCCAACTTCAACCTGAGAAGACATAAAATCAGCCAAATTAATTGAAACCACATGTGTGAGCTGCAGGGTCGTGAACAACTAATAAAATGAGGCACCGTGGATACAAAACACATAATGATTCAGCAACTGCATTGCCTATTTCTCACCTCATATATACAGTATTCAGTGGCAGTGCTGATGGTTAGATCAGGAGAAATTCAACATCTCCACATAACAGTAACTCAAGAATAAATCATGATGGAAACGTCATACTTACTACAATAGTACTGCAGTACAGTACTGTACTATTGAGGGATCTTACTGTATAGAATATATAGCCTGATTAGATTTTGGAGCATGTCAATGGAAAAAAGTGTATTATTAGCTTATAAACTCCTTTAAGGACATAGATTGATATTCTTATATATACACCATTACACTTGCTGACTCCCATAAGCAGCAAATCTCACACGCTCAGCAGAAACAACTACAGCTGTCTTGGTTTCAAAGTCAGTTTTGAGTTTTCCTGGATCCAAAGTCTCAGAGTTTTATCTCGTTTAGATGGTGATAAGAGGTGTGAAATGAGCAGC
This sequence comes from Thunnus maccoyii, assembly GCF_910596095.1. NCBI lineage: Eukaryota > Metazoa > Chordata > Actinopteri > Scombriformes > Scombridae > Thunnus > Thunnus maccoyii. The sequence continues at coordinate 16,573,623 of NC_056545.1, forward strand.
TTCCTGCTGCTGCTGCAGGATCTGCTAGTGCTCAGGCTGTGGTCTCGTTATCATTATTATCATACTACGGCTGATAAAGTGGTTCGTTGACTGCTGTAATTTGCATAGTTTAGACTTGTTATAGTATATAAAGAAGTAAGTATGTAAGTATATTGACAACTGACAATTATTTTCTTCATTGATTGATGTTTCAATTATAATCAATTAAGAAATGAATAGGTTTAGTCTATGAGTGCCAGAAAATAGTGAAAGTGTCATCGCAATGTCTCAGAACCATGTCTTCAGTTTGCTTGTTCGGTCTGAAAAATAGTCCAAAACCAAAAGAAATTCTATATAAGATATTGATTTTTGCTTGATAAACGACTCCTGTTTATCAGCTGATTGACTAATCAACTAAAAGATGAATTGGCTGCTCATATCAGCACCACTAATGAGTGCATTTTGCTGATATATTGATAACGCTGATGCTTTTTTCTCATCACCTCCAGGTCCCACCGATGGAGCCAAACACAGAGGTCACGCTCACGTAAGTGCTGTCCCCAGATTCTTGCTGTGATTATGCTTCATCATGTAGCTCACAGCAGTGTGTGTCAGACTTAACGAGAATCCCTCTGTGTCCCCGCAGGAAGCAGAGCACCAGCAGCACCTCACACACAGCGCTGTCGGTGAGTCGAGGATTTCACTGCAGATGGTCTGATGTTTTTTCTTACTCTTTTATTATTGAAAAAAGAGTTGACATGAATGGGACTTTAATTATTGCAATCACAAATCAATCATTCATCATCAGATTCTTTTGGTCTTTTTCTGGCTTTCGTCTTGTTTCTTCTCTCTTCCTAATGTGTTGTCCCTCTACCTTGTTTCTGCTAGTCTCAGATTTGGAGGAAGTGGTGCTGGTGATCCAGAGTCAGAGGAACTCTTACCACGCCCGTCGAGGTGAACAGAGGAAATTGGAAGTTCTGCAGCAGGCAGCTGAACTTGGACAGGTAACATCTGGATAGTTTAGTGGTCAGCACTGCTGCCAGAGAGGAAAAATGTGCAATTTTTATATATTTAAAGTCCTCGGCCTCGTTTCCCAAAAGCATCTTAAGGCTAAGATGATCTTAAAATCCTTCTTACGAACCTCCTTAAGCTTAAGAGCTGTTTCCCAAAAGCATCATAACTGAAGATGCTCCTAGAAATGATCGTAGATTAACAAGTGACTCCTACCTGCTCGTAGGAGGCAAACAGCATCTTTAAAAGCTCCACAACTTGCAGAAGAAACTAAAATTTACATGTTTTCCATTGTTTTTGTTGATATACTTTTTTCATGAACACTGATATTCTTTGGTAAGTGATGTTTGATGTGAAATGAGTGATATTTGTTTCAATTAGAAAGTAAAATTCAACCAAAAGTTAATTCAACAATGGATTTGCCAATTTGTGTTGTCATCGTCCTCCTCTCCTTTTTGCATATAACATATTCTATATTTTTCTATCTTTTCTGGCTGAAAAGCCTCTACACCAGTGTTAGGTTATATTTTCAGGTTCTGTATCTTCTCTTTTCTTTCTATTTATGGTGTGTGTGTTGTTTGCCTCGAGCTTACATACAGCAAGTGTGATATGGAAATGATGACAGGATGACATGCATATTCATGAAACTTATAGGAACAGCTGCTGCGTGTCTGTTTTAAAATGATCTTCAGAGTAACGACTGCCGAGCAGCAGATAAATCAATCAAAGTTTACTTTCTTAAACTGTTTTCCTTACAGTAACATGAATTCTGTGTTTACTGCACATTAAGCTTCATTTTCATACTGAATACTGAATTTCATTCCAATTTGTGTAGTTTAACCATAACGTATCGCTTTGGGAGACGCGTGTAGTAATTTAAGAGCATTTGTGAGGAAACATTCTTAACTTCTAAGATTGATTGTTAAATGTTCTTTCTTGTGTGACATTTGTGTGTTCTCACATTTATTATATTAGGTAGGTGTCCTGTCCCTCCTCTGGACTAGTGTGAAAACTCTATGAAACTATGAAAATAAGAGAAAGAATTCATATTTTATTGTTGTATTTATACATTTAATTTTTTGTTTACCATATGCTGGTAATAAATAGGATAATGTAGCTGCAACTAGTTTCATATTTAATGTGTGTCAGTGACTTTGGGGGTTTTAGTTGGAGTCATGCATTGCTGCGGTGTACCAATAGGTGTCCTCCTTGCCATAGAGCTCCCCTACCTGCGCTCTCTGCTTTCACACAGTGGTTATTTGATCATTTGTACCTGCAGGGTGGCAGGGTGGTAATTTGTCATGGACCTCAGTGAGATGAAATGATGCATATGGACATGAGAGCTTGTTGCGGAGACAAAGAATTATTGATTTTCCTTTGATAGGAATGGTTACTGGGAAATAAAGAGACATCCGACGAGTAGTTAAGACAGCCACACACCAGTCTTCGATTCTTCCTCCGATCTCATCGTCAATCCAGAAATTATTCCCTGAAAGAAGAAATGGCATGAAGCAGTCAGCAGGGGCTCTGTGGAAAGATTTCTACAGAAACATATAGATATAGATATAGATTTAGAAAAAAATATCTGAGACTGTTGTGTTATTTAAAATCTTAGTTTCCCTTGACAACTGAAAAAGTCTGATATGTTTCAGATGTGATTCATCAGGCTGTGGTCAACACAGGAAGTGCACAGATGTTTTTATGGTCACAGTAAAACCAAAAACAGAATCGTCTCATTCACTCACAAAAAATGTCAGAGTAAGAAATCTGTTCTTGTAGGTTTGTCAGTCAACGACTTTAACATTTTGGTGGAGTTAACTGCAGATTATCACGCTGGTTTTGGAGCTCACATGTTCAGCTAATTGATAATATTGTGTCATATGGCACTTGGGATTTGTGGTTCTGTATCGCATTTACAGTATTATAGTCTCTCAACCTCTCTCTGTGAGTCTGTGTCGCCTTTATTTAGTTAGGAGACCTCTGCAATCACACTGCAGCTTGTAAACAACAAATGTGGTGTCGCAGCTGGCAAAACTTCAATCACATATGCTTTGTTGGTGAAAACAGCAGTAAATGATCCGCCAGTGACATGGTGGGACCTGTGATTGAATTTGACACGTCTATGATTGTTTTGTTTTGCAGCCATGTGTCGGCCCCGCTGGTGGTTGATGGTGGAAGTAAAAAAAAATGTAAAAAAATAGATGACTGTTCTTGAAACTGAAGAGCAATTATGCGCTCAGGTGGAATATGTGAGATGAGGTTAAGACAGCAACAGAGATAACAGTATAACAGAGTAGAGGAGAACAAGAACATCATTTTCACGGGAAATGTGGGACATATGTTTCCCTCTCACATCTCAAAATTGTATTTTTGACCTCTCACTCTTACAGTTTCACTTTGATTTACTCACAAAAATCAGATGAAGAGAGAATCTCTGAGTTGAAAAACACACTCATCTCTGTTGCCTTTAGTCATTAGTTTTATCAATATCAGCGTCCACTTTGCCCTGGATTTTGCTTCTCAGGCAACAAAACCCTCCGATTAGTGGAGGTTGTTGGGACAGTGTGCGCACTGACAGGAAATCTACAGACACTTCTCAGGTGTTTTCTGGGTAAAATCTATAAAATCTTTTTTTTTTTTTCTCAAAACAACAGCACATATGAACATTGAAACAGGTTTTTCTTGCTGTAATCATTCCTCCTGTTCATACTGACCATTAGAAGATCTGCTTCAAATGCACTTACAGTGTAAGTGATGGAGGACAAAATCCACAGTCCTTGTTTTGAGCAAAAATGTATTTAAAAGTTTATCAGAAGATAATATGAGGCTTCAGCTGTCTGAGTTAGTCAGATAATAAACAACAAATAAATAAATAACCTGAGTTATTTATATTTTTGTTTGTATGTATGTTATGACAACACTGCGGTTTAACATCGTGATACAAAACACATCAATTTATATTAACTTTTATTATTCCATGGACACAATATTTGCAGCATTTGCTTCTGAGTTTATGGTTGCCAGGTTGCGGTGAACGATGGGTTGAAATCGCATGTAGTGTGTGGGTTGTGTGTGTAGATTGTGTTTCATTGATGATCTGGCAACTTGGGTAACGTCAGACAAACATACGAAACTCATGGATCCGTGTGTGACGATTATTCATAATAAAGTTTGAGGGCCATGCAAATTGCGGGAGTTTTCAGGGAGAAACAACAGAACAGGAGGGCGCCGTGAGAGGGCCTTGAAATACGGGAGAAACCCGGGAAAAACAGGAGGTCTGCACTTTGACAGAAAAAGCTGTCTCTACTCAATAAAGGAATTTTTTTTTTTATAGAGAAACAGGCTGACAGGTTGTGTCAAATAATAAAATTGGTATAAAATCAGACTCCCGCTGGGAAAATAGCTACTGCATGTTTAGAAAGTGCTGATAGGAATAAGGCGAGTTTCATAAATAGCACATTTGGATGCGTGCAGGTGTATAATTATCTCTGCATGTGTGCTGACAGGCTGTGATGTGTGTGTGTGTGTGTTGTCTAAGTGACATAGACAAGTGGAGCAAATGAAAGCTTTATCTACAGTAGATTTGATGTTTACTACATCTAGACAGACTTTGATTGTGGCATGCTGTTTTTAATGAGGGCAGGTTGTGCGTCATGCATTTTTAGCACTGACGTACAGCCAGGTGTTTATTTCGACTGAAGGCTGAATTTAAAGGTGCCAATTTGGCAAACACCCATAAACAGAGAGACACTGACAGCTTGTTGTCTGGCTGACAAAAGCTTGTTTTCTCCTTTAGGTGGTGACATCCAGTAATTCATAATACACACCAAAATATGAGCAGCATTTGTTTACACAATTTATACCCATATCTTGGCTCCGTATTTTTAAGGGAAGGATAAATATTTTGTAACAGCCCATTTCACATCAATCTTCATTTGTTATTGGCTGTAAGTGCAGGCTTTTAATCCAAGACGTCACTGCCAGCGCTGCGTCTTTTAAGCCTCATCATCCAGCCTCATTACATGCTGTCTCATTTGGCCACCGCTCTCTCTCTCTCTGCTCTTCTCCCCCCACATCTCACAACAACACTTGCAGCAGATGGTAAAAACCCCTTTAAACCCCTCAGAGTCTGATGGGGACCCGAGCACGTTTGTATACTTTGAGGCTGTGTGTGTGTGTGTGTGTGTGTGTGGAATAAAGTAAGCATATTTTTTGTGAATACTAGATGTCAAATGGCTGTAAGTACACTACAAAAACGTTGTGTTTGTCCTCCCTCAGTCTAATATAATCCAATGTTTTATCAGACACATGATGTAGTTTAGTGTTGTCATAGTGTTTTGTCTTAACTGAACCTTTATCATGTCATATGGGTCAATTGAGACACTCCAAAGAGCCAAAGAGTGAAAAAGTTCTTTGTTAAAATTGAGCATATGTCACATTTATCAAGTGACTCACTCCTCCTTAGAGTAAAGTGAAGAAGCGACCTTTAAAGCAACAGTGAGTAAATAATAGAGACCGCCCTCCAGAGAAGAACAGCACAATAGGTCGTAATGTCAGACACCCAAAAACGGAGCTATTGCGATGACGTCTATGTATGTCGATAGTTTTCCACATTCGGAGTTGGTGGATGGATGAAGGATATAACCCAACAGTGGACGTAACTACGATCCTCCCCTTACCTTACCCTCCATGCTTAATACTGCAGCATTGAGATAAGTCTGTTGCTGAGGAGGACAAGGAGGGACATCACAGAAAACATATGATGGGAATCTAGTACAACATTGACAAGTGCAAATATAAGATGTGTGGAAGAGATTAGAAACAACCAATGCCAGCTTGTTGTCTGACGACACGAGGAATGCAAAGGAAGTTGTGTAAAATCCAATTGTATGACCTGCCTGGCTTTTATTAAGAATGATTTATGGACATTATTAACTTCATTTTATTCACTTATTTTATTGTATTCTTGTGGTAAAATTTTATTTTATTATTATTAATATTATTATTTCCCTCTTATCAGTTTTATTTGTATTTTTTAATTTATTGTATCTATTTTTTAATCTAATTTTTATTTCACTCCATTTTTTTATTATTATAGTTTTAAAATCTATTTTATTTTATTACATTTTCATATTTTTTATTTCTGGTGTACATTAGTCTCTTTGTTTTACTGTTTACTGTCTACATTTGTTCTGTCTTATTAGCGGCTTATCAGTCATCTGTGAAGCACTTTTAATTTTACTATCCTGTATGAAAGGTGCTACACAAATAAAATTTGATTGATTGATTGATGAGAAGGATGTTTAGAGATATAAAGAAAGCAGCTGCTGATAAACCACAAAACTGCCCTTTTCTGAATTAAACTGTACATACAGTATAGTTCAGAAAACATATTGTTCACTTTGATCTACACTATAGTGAACAGTCATTTCAACACTGTCTGGGCTACTCTTAACCAACTTATGACCTCTCCTAAATTTAAGTATTTAAAATCTAAAAAATATAATAAATAACTTTTATTCTTAATATTACAAGAGGGAGTAAAAATGACGGATTTGTACTTTGGTTGAAAATGTATAAATAAGGCCCTTGAACATCACAGTAAACGATCATGAGAAGTTTTATGTTGGTCATATGTCATGTTTTGTGGCAGCTGCACCACAAGAGACTACTGATTTTTGGTCAGTCTTTAGTACTGGAAGTGAACATGAGAGACTTGATCTCTGCCTACACAGGAAAGAAGACTTAATTTCAAACCCCAGAAGAGTATTTCCAGCTACACGTGCATTAATTCTCACATCTGTGTCTTGCAGTGCTATGAATAGCTGCACTGAGGGACTTTGGGTTTAATGAGTCACTTTGGTAAGGAGGGAGACCTAAAACAGTAACATTTATATTAGCAGTAGTGCTTTCTCTGTTTGATAATGTTAAAAGTAAAGTTTTACTTTGTTGTCAGCTTCCCGACTCTTCTAAAAAAGATGAGAGGAACAAGAGAGATAACACGAGTGAGGAAGAGATTTTCTGATTTGTTTCAAGGTGGTCACGTTCTAAAGCACAAATGAATAACCATCAAACATTCAGCTGATGATTTACTGTGGAGACAGACACTCTTGGTTTCATATTCCCCCTCTGCATTTTGCCTTTACGTTCCTTCATTACATCCAGTTCATGCAGCAGTAAATACAAAGAACAACAAGACAAATCTGTGTGTTTTTTCCTTGTGTGAAGACTGCGTTTCAAGCACGGCTGTAGTTTTTCCCTTATGGGTCTAATTTGCATGACCTGGTTTCTCAGATGTGGCGGAAACACAAACAGGATTGCACAACAGGGACTTAAAGTTCCAAGTTTAGCTCCTGAGATCAGTTCCTCTGGGTGCAAAGTACCTGGAACTTTTGGTCAAAACGGGGCTTAAGAAAGTTTCATGAGATTCATTCATGACAACATCAAAGGTGTGGAGTATTGCCAGCCTTGTGCTTTAAGGCAGAATGTGTTTATATTCGCTGTAATACTCTGATTACTTAAAGCTACTATAATCAATATTTATATCAATAACATAACATATAACAATTCTCCACTGAGCTTTTTTATTGCCTTTCAGCTCAATGTATTGGATTTATGGACACAAATATGACTCCAAATGAATTTTAGTGCTCCTGTGTATCTGCCGGATACCTTAAAAATGTAATCTGATAAAATTACGAATTATACCTGGCACAAAATGTAGTCAGTAACCTAAATATCGTAACTTCATTACTTTCTGTTACTTTTGGATTACCTCAACAGCAAATATGCAAATAAAGACAAGAAAAGAAATCAGTAATCAATAAGATGACTTTTACTTAAGTGTATTCTGTAAGACAACAGAACAATGTAACCTTAGAAAAGAAAATGGGGAAACCAAGGTTTTTAGCATCAAAAATGTGTATTTTTACAGAAAAACTTGTTTTTCATTAAGCAAATTCAGGCAGTAGCCTATAGCCCTACAATGAAATTGCACAACACAAGATGTGCATTACAGAGAACATTCTCAAAGGGAAGGGAAAAAGGGAAAAGGAAGGAAAGGGACAAAGCAGCGTTTGGCCCACTGGCTGTGTGAAGCTACCACACAGGCATACTGCATGTCGCAGCAGGGGAAGACCCCCCCCCCCCGCCGGGTATTCATGCCCACTCTACGAGAGCTTTGTCCTCCTCCACAGCTCTTCTCAGAGGAATGGCAGTGACAGACATACTGTATGTGCAGCGGCATCATGGCCTTCACCGTGTCCTTTTATTCTGTTCTATCTGCATGATACGTCTGAGTTTTCTCTTACTCATTCAGTATTGAACGTGGTGGGTGACCAGTGACACACTGGCAGCTCTGGGCATGTTACATTCACACACAATCATCTCGGTTGAGAGCTGTTATGCGCGCTACAAGCTGTCAAATACTCCAGCTCTCTTTTAACTTATTTGTACGAGTCTCTGGGACTGCCACAGTGCGTAACAACCATCCCTGCCTACTCTCCCAACATAAGTTCACTGTGTGTGTGTACGTGTGTCCTGAGTGCCATACTGTATCATCTACTCACACCATCGTGGATCAGTGAGTTTTTCCTGTAACTTCAACGAAATACAGTTGTTGTTTTTTTGTGTCCGAATTACGCAACGTCGTTCTGTGTATTCTGTCACTCCTCGACTTGTGGATGAGTAAACACTTTGATAACACATTCTCCATATCAACTTAAAATGTGATAATATGTCCGTGTTGTGTTTACAGCTTATTTCTGCTGCCACCAAGTGGCTAAAGAATCTGTTAATGCAGGTTTAACATGTAGTTGGTATATGACAGGTTTTTCTCACCAGTACTTGAACGGTACTGGTGTGATGGTGGTGTTGATGGCAAAATAAGATGCAGTGTGTGCATGTTTCAAATGTATAATCATCCTGCTGTTGAGATGTGAAAATTATTGTGTTTCAACCTCTCCGTTTATAACAGGAAGATGAATACAGTTCAGTGTTCAGTTAAAGTCTGATAGTGGATCAGATTATTTTGGAGACCGTGTTGCTCAGCTACAGTAACGTCATTCTGCTCTACACTCCCTGTGCTGGGTATTTGTTATGCAAATGAACTGAGGATCTAAGAATAGAGGGTGTTGCATGCAGTACAGATTATAAAGCCTCTTGAGGCAAATCTTTGATTTGGGGCTATATACAGTAGGGTCTGTGACCACATTGAAAATCTTTAATATTGTCACATAAACCTGGAAATAATCAGAAAGTTTTATGATTCAGAAACACAAGAAGTTATGACATGTAAAATGAAGAAGAAATATGTAAGATTCTGCACTATTTCTAGGTCAGCAATCAAATTTTAACAAATGTGTGGCATTGACCAACATTTGTACAAAAGGTCTCAACTCAAGGATTTCCTTGAGTTGTATCCCTTCCATTGAAGCGTTGAGATGACACTCAAGTGGATTTGATCATCAGAGGCTTGTTCAAGTAACACAATGTGCAGCAAGTGTTCACCTGTTATAAATATGGCTGTGCCTCAAGTTTCCAGCAGATTATTGCTTACTAAGTAGCGTTGTGATAGTGGGAAACATGGCATCAGAACTAAGTGAAAGTGTCAGAAGTCAAATCATGGCTTCACTAAAGGTTTTTAAGAGGGCAGTGCTTGGAGCTCTAAAACGCTTCGCAGAAACTGGATCAGTTGTATCCAAAACTTGAGGCAGACCAAAAGTGACCACACCATCAGAATATCAATACATTAAGCTAATTTCTCTGAGAGATAGATAAGCAGGGCCATCACAGATACAGAATTTGCTAAATAAAGACTACAAACAGCAAAAGTAGTGTCAAAAGAAGGCTGTCTTGTAGTGGTCTCAGAGGACGAGTAGCAGCTTTTAAACCACTTCTCAGGAGGGGAAACAAGGCCAAACACTTGGAGTGGGCTAAGAAATACCAGCATTTCACAGTCGATGACTGGGAAAAAGTCGTATTTACTAATGAATCTAAGTTTGAGATTTATGGCAGTAACAGATGGGTGGATCTAAGGAGATGAACAAGAGAGAGAATGAGGCTGCAGTATATCAAACCCACAGTGAAACATGGTGGTGGGGATGTTTTGCCTACTCTGGAGTGAGACACCTGCACCCAACTGACTACACCCTGACCAAAGATGTAGTCAAACTCTATTCTTCAAAGACATGCTGTACCCTCTGGTTTGCATCTTTGTGGAGAAGGATTCATACTGCAGCAGGATAATGTCTCCAAACACACATCAAAGCTTTGCAAGAACTACTTCAAGACCAAAAAAGACCTCATTCAAACCCTATTCAACATGTATGGGGGCACTTGAAGCCAAGCATTCAGCAAGATCACAAAAAGCTCTTTGGAACATTGTCAAACCAGGCAGGGATAACATGGGTCATCAGATTTTACACAAACTCATGGAGACCATGCCAGCTCGAGTGCATGTTGTCATTAAAGCGAAAGGGGGACATACCAAATACTAAGATATTCTATAATTCATGTACCTTTTTCAAAGATTCACTTTCACTCAAATTGTTAAGCTGATATTATCATTTGTGATGAAAAAATTAGTATTACATTTGAAACAAATGCAAAATAGAGGTATCTTGACTAGTGGTCTCAGACTTTTGAAACAATAACGTCTGAATCATCTCTTTCCCCTTGTTTTTTCCTCATTTTGAACCCGCCGTTGTCAGTCTCTCATCAAAACTGTACAAAACTCCAAACGGTACACGTGGCAGAGCGTACAGATGTTGTTACTCAACATGTTGCTGATCAAGGTCTCGCCACCCACCAGCATGTCCAAGTGTATTCGGCACATCATTTGTCAGTGTCAGTGCGGCGTGTATCATTTCTTCCAAGCTGTCATTGAAGTTCACACATCCAGATGAAAGTGTTGCTCATCGTTGTCGTGTGTCATTTCACATCTAGTAGGAGTGA